>NC_138540.1:3523594-4723594 GCF_964234715.1 Podarcis melisellensis
GATCGGCAAGTCCTAGGCACTGACGTTTTACCCACAGTGCCACCCGCGTCCCTTGTCACAAACAATTACTTGCTGCCTTATACTCAATGCTTATTACTATATCTTTATATACATTATACATTTATATACTATATACATTTCTTTATCTACTTTTTTTCTTACTATCCTTCCCTTGCTTATACTTCAAGACCTGCTCATGATTACATTTGGCTAGAGGCATTTCCATTCTTCCATACCTTTTTCTTCATTTTCGTCTTTTATTTTCGCCATCAATCTTGCCATCTCCACATAGCCTATTAACTTCAAAACCCGATCCTCTTTTATTGGTACCTTGCCTTCTTTCCATTTCTTTTTTTTTTTTTAAAGAAAATTTATTAAGGTTTTTTTTTAAATACAAAATGCATAAATAACAACCAACTTCATTTACATAACATACTTTCATCACTTATTTGGACTCCCTCGCGTCTCCCGCACCCACTTACATCGTAAATAAAAAATTTTCAAACAAATTATCATCTTATTTAGAATCTTATATCCCTTCATTTTAATACAATCTAACAGTTCTCTAACAAAAGAGAATATGTAATCTTCTCAAATCTCACTTATCGTCAAATTAAAATCTAATTTAGTGGTGGACAGTTATTTATGATCAGCATCCTTCTTAACATTCAACCAAGTTACAATGTTTTTGTAGGTATATCTTAAATTTCTTCCAATCTTCTTCAACCCTCTCTTCTCCCAGGTCTCGGATTCTGCCAGTCATCTCAGCTAGTTGCATATAGTCCATCAGCTGCATCTGCCATTCTTCCAGTGTGGGTAGATCTTGAGTCTTCCAATTCTTAGCAATAAGTATCCTTGCTGCCGTTGTTGCATACATAAAAAATGTTCGATCCTTCTTTAACACGTTCTGGCCGACAATGCCCAGAAGGAAGGCCTCTGGTTTCTTGGTAAAGGTATACTTAAATACCTTTTTCAACTCATTATATATCATTTCCCAGAAGGCCTTCACTTTAGGACAAGTCCACCAGAGGTGAAAGAATGTTCCTTCATTTTCCTTACATTTCCAACATTTATTGTCAGACAAATGGTATATTTTGGCAAGTTTAACTGGGGTCATGTACCATCTATATATCATTTTCATTATATTTTCCTTCAGAGCATTACATGCAGTGAAGTTCAACCCAGTGGTCCACAACCTTTCCCAGTCTTCAAACATAATATTATGCCCGATGTCCTGAGCCCATTTTATCATAGCCGATTTAACCATTTCGTCTTGTGTATTCCATTTCAACAGCAAGTTGCCTTCTTTCCATTTCTGTGCGTACAGAACTCTGTCTGCTGTGGTTGCAGATATAAACAAACTGACCATCTTTTTTAGGACTTCTAATCCTGTTATTCCTAATAAGACTGCTTCAGGTTTCTTGGGAAAAGTGATTTTAAAAATCTTTTTTAAGTCATTATGTTTCGTTTTCCAGAAGCCTGTTGCTTTTTTTACAAGTCCATCACATATGGAAAAAAGGCCCTTCTGCCTGCTGGCACTTCCAACATTTGTTCAACACAGTCTTGTACATCTTGGCTCATTTACTCGGTGTTAGGTACCACCTGTATATCATTTTCATTAATTTTCATTTAATGTATAACATCCTGTGAATTTCATATCTATTTTCCATAATTTTTCCCATGCTGCTATATCAATATTATGAGACAAAACCTTAGCTTATTGCAACCAGCTTATATTTAGTTTCCCATTCTAACAAGAGCTTGTACATTTTTGAAATCAATTTTTCTTTGCCTTCTTTGTTTTGCGAAACCAAGTTTCTTATCTTTTTTAAATAGTTCATTTAGCTGATGGTACTGAAACTACCCCATTACTCACTCCTGGAATTCTTCTTGTTTTTTTCAGTTTGCAACCCCCCAAAAGAGAATTTTAATACATCCCGTAAGTATCCCATCCTGCTCTCATATTTAATTCCTGTTGGGCACTTGCCTCCAATGGAGCTAACCACCATGGTGTTTTCCTTTCTAAAATATCTCTATATTGGGTCCAAACACCATATAGGCTTCTTATAACATGATTTTAAAATTCTTTTCATACCATAAGTGGGCGTGCCACCCATAACTTTCTAAATCCAACTGTCTAGTGTTATTCATTGTTAGCCATTCCTCCAACCAGGTTAAACATGAAGCTTCATAATACAATTTCAAATCCGACATCGAGAATCCACCTCTTTCCCTTGCATCTATTAATATTTTAAAGTTAATTCTTGTTTTTTCCCCTTGCTAGATAGAGAGTTCTTTTTGCCATTGTTTAAGACAAACTCATTTTATGTATTACTGGGATGGTCTGAAAAAGAAAACTCAAGCAATGCATTCATTTTTATGGCAGAATTTCTTCCCAAAACTCTATTCTTAACCATCTACACAAGTCAAATTTCATGCTGTTCCACACATTAATGTAGTTATTTTATACAACATTGCATTTTTACTTGTTATCCAAATACCTTTCTCCCTTTAAGCCACTCTTTGCTTGTAATATTTTATTTGTTTATCTATATTTTTAACCAACATTTTTGCTTTATCCTTATTTATATAAAATCCTGCAAGATCACCATACTGCTTTATCATTTTTAATATCTTCATTACATTTTCCACATTACATTTTAATACCTTCATTACATTTGTCCAGAAAAAGAACTACATCACCTGCAAATGCCCTTAATTTATAATTTTGTTGCCCTAATTGGACATCCTGTACCTCTGTACTTTCTCTTATCTTTCTACATAATGCTTCTAATATCAAAAGAAACATACAACATTCTCCTCCGAATCACGGTCTTCCCACACTTTCCCCTCCCTCCCTCGGTCTGGATTTTCTCACCAGAGTTTTCCTTCTCCTGGATGAGCTTAGGCCGTGGATCCCTGAGGTGAAGCTTCTGCTTTTGTACTTCCAGTCATTCTTTGCATAGAGGCACCTTCGTAATATGGGGCAGCCCTTCATCCAATCTCTGCCTTGCCCCTCTTCCTCTTCCTCCTGCATTTTCTTGCCAGGTCCTTGCACATCATTTCTAGCCATTGATCTTTGAGTGAAATTCTTCCCTTGTCCGACTTCTGATGCCACCCAGGTGCCTTTGCCCTAGTTCCGTGTGAACTGCCACTGTTGAAAAGTATTTGTATTCAAGGTATTTGAAGAAGAATATTCAGCCGGACTCCCCTTCTTGGCCTTCAGCAGCTGGACTCAACAGATCTTTGACTGCCTCTCAAATGTGGTGCTGTGCCTCCAGAGCAGCTTCCTTCCCTACAAAGGGGAATTGCATTGCAGTATTTCCTAGTGGCTGCTCTTCCTCTTCTGGCAGCTCCTCCAACTGTGCCCCTTGGACTGCTTTCTCTGAGCCTGCTTTCTCCACCTCCCTGCAGGTGTGGATGCTGTGCCAGCTGCAAATACCCCTTCTGGTGGGTCTCAGGCCAAGCTGGAAGAAGTTAGGGTCCAGGTGTGTGTCCCACCTGAGCGGGGCCATGAGGCTGGTCCAGTTCCATCCTAAGGAGTCTGCGGCAGAGCCCCGGATCGGGCTGGAGAAGGATGGAGGGGACGTGGTGGACCTGAACGCCTTTGACCCCTCTCTGCCCAGCAACATGCGCACCTTCTTGGAAGGAGGAGATGCAGCCCTCGCTGTTGCTAAAAGGTACCTGGCGGTCTTCAAGGTCATAAAAGGACCTGCTGGCTGGTGGAGGGAGGAAGCCAAGGGGAGCAAGATCTGGATCATTGGAGCTTTGGGGTGGGGCAGAGGGTGGTGGAGGAGGAGGAGGTGGAGAGCTGACAGAATAAGGAATGGGACAGGGCCAAGCAGGATGGTTTTGTGAAGGGTTCACGGAAGCCTCCACACCAGCATCGGAGACCCTCAGGCCCAGGCAACGCCCTCGGTCGCCTTGCTTCACACCCTTGGGAGTGTTTTTGCCTGCCTAGAAGGTGCCTTTGTCTTGAAATGAACTCTGCTCATTGCTTGTGTTTGCCTGGGTGCAGGACTGAGAGGCGTGTCTGAGTGCATGCAGAAACTTGCTTAATGTACAAAGGTTGCATTTGTATTCATTACTTCACCCACTTTTGCCGCTGGCCCCATCTGCGACTGGCAGGTGGCCCCCCAAGGTTGTTGAGAAGGGAATGTGGTCCTGAAGCAGAGAAAGGCCCCCACCCCTGCTGTAAAAACAAGGCCCATGCCCAGGGTCTTAAGAGTAGTATCCAGCGACTGGGTTGCTGTATCTACCTGAGACAAAGAACGAGATGGTGCCCCCACCTTTCAGGCCTCAAAGCTGACTGGGCTGGTGCCTCCTGTTACAATCCTGGCAACAGGGCAGTGTGTCCTGTACCACACCTGAGGAAGGTAGGCTAGCTATGGAGTGCAGGCAGGCTACATAGCACACACAGCTCTGATCTTTAACTTTGGGGTTGCCAGCATGATGCCCATGGGTGCATTGGCGCCCTTGAGGTCTTCTTCTAGCACCCACAAAGCCTCTGATTCTCTCCCCTCCCCCTTGGTTCTGAGGTGGTGTTTATATTTTCCTCCCTTTGGTATGTAGAGCTGAAGGAAGAGCAACATTTTCCCACTTCTGCTTTCAGCTCTATGTGCTTTTCAAGGCTCAGATTGAATCTGTTGGATCCAACTTTTACCCAGATCCCTTGGGAAGGCAAAGCAGGGGCATACACACTTTCTCAGAGAAGTGTGCACTGATCCTGGGCAAGGGTGGTGGGGATGGAACAGAGAGGGTGGTATCCATAGCTTTTACTTAGAAATCCAAATCTGCTCACAGGCATAAAAATGTTGGCAAGCCATCTAACAGGAGGTTACAGGCAGGGGGTTGAGGAGGAATAACTAGCACGGCTGTCGGCCACCCAGCATCTCCTCACTCTGCCTAACGGAAGGGGTGGCTAGTCTGTGAAAAAGGCTTGCCAGGCTTTGGAAACAACAAAGGAGATTTCAAAACCTGCTTGCAATGCTGAAGCTGCAGCAAGCTCTCGCTCTCTGCCACCTTGCCGGACACTGTCTGGGGTCCCCACTTGAGATTCCTCTGTCTCCATCTTCTGCCCACAGAGCGCAGGAGTCTGGACAGCATGTCCTTCCCCGATCCAAGGTGACCCTCTTGGCTCCTGTCACGAACCCAGACAAGGTGATCTGCGTTGGGATGAACTATGTGGATCATTGCCTGGAGCAGAATGTCAAAATCCCCAAGGAGCCCATAATCTTCAGCAAGTTCAGCAGCTCCATCGTGGGTCCCTATGACAACATCATCCACCCAGCAGAGAGCGAAGTAAATGGGGCTGGGTTTTTCAAGACTATCTGGGGACCCAAGGTTGAAGAATACTGCAGTGACCCTTCCTTAGCCTAGAATCCTGATGGGTTAAGAACATAAGAGCCTGCTGCATCAGGCCAAAGGGGACTCATCTAGTCCATCATGCTGTTCTCACTGTGGCCAGCCACATGTCTGTGAGAAGCCCACAAGCAGGATGTGAGCAAGACTGCTCTCCCCATCGTTGTTTCTGATGTCCAGCTGTGGAGGCAGAGCTTAGCCATCATGGCAGGTAGCCTTTGATAGCCTTGACATAAGAAGAGCTTGCCAATGGTTCATCTTTAGTCCACCATCCTGGTCTTACAGTGGCCAGACCTATGCCCATGGGAAGCACACAAGCTTAGTGGTGTCCTAATTTCACTAGGGGGGTGGCTTGCACAAGAGAAGGTATGGGGAGCCAGCATGGTACTTGTGGCCCCAGTGCTATCAGTTGTACCACAAGAAAAGCTTGGCTGCTGGATCAGACCAAAGACCCATCTAGTCCAGCATCTTCTTCTCACATTGCCCAGCCAGATGCCTCTGGGAAGCTCGCAAGCAGGACCTGAAGACCATAGCAGCACTTTCCCCATGGGCAATTCCCACCAACTCCGATAAATGCCATGGGTGGACTCCTGAGGGCAGCATGGAACATTGGGAGAATAGTCCAAGTCAGGTTCCTGTGTTTCTTCTCCCTGCTGGCCTTGCTAGTCCAGCACTGATCTATCAGGTGCCAAGACTGACCTTGCCTGTTCCCTCTTCTAGCAAGTGGACTGGGAGGTGGAGCTGGCCTTCATCATTGGGAAGAAAGGAAAACACATCCAGGTAAGCCAGATGTCAGCAGTTTGCACCACATTGGGACCTGTGGTTTTGTTTTGATCTTATAGCTTGCCCTTTCCCGGGTGCCCAGGGCAGGGAGATGCAGAATTAACACTGCACATATCTACTCAGAAGTAAGTTCCATTGTTTTGTGTGGTATAGCCAAGTTAGTGGGTGCAGGATTGTAGCCTAAAATGGCTGTGCTGTCAGTATCTAACACCATCCATGTCTTCAATGCTTTGCAGTTTCATAAATAATAAAAATTGCCTTGTAATACTACTAAGGTGTTCATAATCGCATAACCTCTGCTCACGTGACAAAATTTGGGACTATGTCCTGGGCATCCAGTTCTTTCCCGCCATTTAAAATTTAGCAAACATGATAGTGCATCAATCAAAACACCACAGTTCCATAAAGCATCTGGTCTTGCAGTGTGAAAGGAATGCCATAAATTGGGACTGAAGCACCAGCATTATAACCACTAAAATTAACACAATAAACACTACGTCTGAATGCAGCCCTAGATTACATCCCTAGTGGGAAGTAAGGCCTGCCCCCATTCAGGAATTTCCAAAGATTCATTCAGTGGTATTTATTAGTTTAGTATTATGTTTATATCCAACCTTTCCTCCAAGGAGCTCAAGGTGGTGCGCATGGGTCTCCTCATTTTATTCTTGTGCATATGATAACCAGGTTTGATGTGTAAAATATTGTTAAGCACAGGAGAGAGCGAAGAAAGGGTAGAAAAGGAATATGCCAGTGCAGAGTGGGGGGGGGGGAGGAGGAGAATAAAGCCATACCATTAGCAAACACAAAATAGCCTGTTAGTTCCCATGGCAATATCACTTGATAAAGGAAGTGCCCATTAACCTTTTCTTCTCCAGCCCCCAGTTTCACAGCGATATTGTTGCATCTTCTCTCCTCCAGGAGTCAGATGCCATGAGCCATGTAGCCGGGTTCACCGTTGCCCATGATGTGAGTGCCAGAGACTGGCAGATGCAGAAAAATGGAAAGCAGTGGCTTCTGGGGAAGACCTTCGACACCTTCTGCCCCCTGGGACCAGCCCTGGTCACCAAGGATTCCATCTCAGGTTTGGAACCTGCAATGACATTGTCCCCTTTTTCTTTTTGCCTCCAGGGTTTGAGGAGCGGACAAGCCTGTCTCAGGATCCCTTCCCAGCTGCTCTAAATTTTGCATCTCCTAGAACCCTCTTGGGCAACCTGTGGGTCACCTGAGGACCACCAAGGCTCTCTGACCAAGCTCTGTCCTCCTCCTCCTTCTATCACTGTTGCTCCTGCCTGCCTTGATTTCTTGGCCTACTGTTCATGGTGTATCCATCTGTGCAGAGATGCATTTTTTTGGTTTGAGGTTGCAGAAATGTAATGTCCTTACAATAGAAGTACAGATGGAAAAACATCCAGGGTCACGTGTGCACCACATGCCTGCACCCATAGTCTGAATAAGTCATCAGTTGTGCTGACTCAGCTGCACTGAATTTTTTTTTAATTGCTGCAGTACTTCAGTGGAGGTGGGTCAAACATGCCCAGGGGTTTCACAGTATCACTTGTTGAGCATTCATTCTGATACGTTCACACGGAGTTGGTACAACATTGGCAGCCAGCGGTGCTTCTCCTGCGCTTTCCAGTGCAGTTTAGAAAAGTGGTGGGAAGGCTTGTATCTATGCTGCCTGCTTGTTTTTGTATTTCTGTACATTCTTTTAGTCTCAATAAAATTGTATTTTATTTTATTTTTAAAAAAGAAGTGATGGGATGATTGCATTGCAAAGTGCGGAATTTTAACCAAATTTTGTGTGAATAAACAGCCCATGTGAAATGAAAAACCCTCCGTGGTGCTGTCCCAGGCTACTGCTCTCTTGCCTCTTTGTAAGGGCAGTTTTCCACATTGCCTCACTTCAGCAAGAACAGTCTGAGTCTCAGCAGCTTCCCAGGCCTCTGGACGCACCGCCCAACCTTTGATGACCATCCAGGTTTGTTAGCTGGATGCATCTCTTTGATGTAAAGGGGATGCTGCCATGGGAACACACACTAGTTCCTACTGGACTGCAGCTGCATTGCAGCCAGAGGTTTCTAAAGTGCTTGCAGTAAGGTCTGTGCAGTTACGATGTACATTAATAACACAAGTGCCCCGGCGACCCCGCAGTTGAACAGATAAGACTGCAGGGTTCCATCGTTCTTTCCTGATTTTAGCACAGAATACTTTTGTTAGAGCAAATCCATAAGGGCCTTATGAGGAAGTGGCTGCAGCTCAGTGGTAGAGCATCTGCTTTGCATGCAGAAGGTCCCAGGTTCAGTCCTCAACATCTTTAGGTAAGGGTGGGAATGCCCTCATCTGAACCCCTGGAGAGCCCCTGCTGGTCAGGATAGATAGTACTGAGCTAGGTGGACATAGGGAAACTTCTGTGGGATGGCTCACGTCGGTAGAGCATGAGACTCTCATTACAGGGTCATGGTGTTTGAGCCCCACTCTGGGCAAAAAATTCTTGCATTGCAGGGAGTTGGAATAAGATGGCCCCCGTGGTCCCTGCCAACTCTGCAATTCAGTTATTCCTGTGTTTCCAGAAGGATGCACCATTTTCATAAATGCTGTGCCTTCTCTTTTGTGTGTGATTTCATGTTGCTCTCTGCTCTTGTTGCTACCACCAGACCCCCACAACCTGGGCATCCGCTGTCGAGTGAATGGAGAGCTTGTCCAGAACAGCAGCACCAGCCAGTTGATATTCAAGACGGAGGCACTTATTGCATGGGTTTCCAAGTAGGTGCTCTCCATGACCCTGTCTCCTCCTCAACTACTGTTGTCTATGCTCTGGTAACCTCGAGGTTAGATTACTGCAATGCGTTATATGTAGGGCGGCCTCTGATGACAGTTCAGAAACTTCAACTGGTGTAGAATTCAGCAGCTGGGTTGCTCACTGGGGCAACACCATGTGAGTCTATTACATCAGTCCTAGCTGCCAGTTCATTTCCAGGCTTAATTCAAAGTGCTGGCTTTGACCCATAAAGCCTTAAATGGCTCAGGACCACAATATCTCAAGGACCGCCTTTCTCCCTATGAACCTACCCAGACCCTGCATTCATCCTCTGAGGCCCTTCTTCGCGTGCCGCCTCCAAAAGAGGTCCAGGGGGTGGCAACACGAGAACGGACCTTTTCTGCAGTGGCCCCCTGCCTGTAGAATGCTCTCCCCAGGGAAGTTCACCTGACGCCTTCATTATACACCTTTAGGCCTCGGGCAGAAATGTTTCTTTAACTAAGCCTTTGGCTGATTGACAACGATTGTCATTTTAAACGTGTTATGGGATGGGGAGGGGTGGTTATTGATTTGTTTTGTTGTGTTGTTATACTTGTTCTTATTATGTATTTTGTGTTTTTATCCAGTATTTTTATGTTGTGTACTGCCCTGAGATCTACAGATGGTATACGGTACCAAATTAATTACCATATTTTTCCGTGTATAAGACTATATTTATACATATAGCATATGTATACATCTTATACATGGGTAGTGCATATGGGGGATTTCTTTATTTGGAGTCCCCCCAAAAATAGGGGTTGTATTATACACGGGGGCATGTTATACATGGAAGAATACGGTATGCCTTCAGTATCCCTAGAGCGTCTCCAACCTCCCCCCCCCATTGTTGAGCCTGGACACTGAGGTCCACCTCCGAGGATCTTCTGGCAGTTCCCTCATTATGAAAAGTGAAGTTCTGGGGAACCAGGCAGAGGGCCTTCTCAGCAGTGGCACCTTCCCTGTGGAATGCCCTCCCATCAGATGTCAAGATAAGGAATTACACAACTTTTAGAAGATATCTGAAGGCAGCCTTGTATCAGGAACTTTTTAATGTTTGATGTTTTAATATGTTTTTATATGTGCTGGAAGGCGCCCAGATGGATGGGATATAAAAAAATTAATTTTTAATAATAAATCTTGCTCTGGCCCGGTTTTGGCAGGTTCGTCACCCTGTACCCAGGAGACGTCTTCCTCACAGGGACTCCCCCGGGTGTTGGAGTTTTCCGGAAGCCCCCCATCTTTCTCAAGGTGAGCCCTGTTCCCAATTAATTTGTAGGTTCTGCCAGCATCTTCCCTTGTTTGAGCTCTTTGGATTGGAGGATTGGCAGGGCTGCTTATTTTCCCTTTGTAGCATTTTGACATTCTGAAACAGGCAGCAGCTGTGAGGTCATCCCATAAAGCCAATAGACTAGCCCTTCAGTTCTTCGGCCTCAGGCTGGGCATTGCAAGGGTCACAGGAAGGCACCAGATCTTCTTCTTTGAGGGCCAAGAGACTTTTGACCTTGGAAGGGTAGATCCCTCTGCATTGCGTGGGGAGCAGACGCCTCCACTGTGGGGCATAATGCTTATGAAGGGGTGGATCCAGCACCTCCTGTTCTCTAAACACTGGAGAGGAAACTCAGTTGTATGTTGGAAGATTCAGCACAAAGAAAATAATGTCCTCCTTTGCACAGTGCAGAGTTAAATGATGGGACTCGCTCCCACAAGAGGCAGCGATGGCCAACAATTTATGGAGGATAAGGCTATCAAAGGCTAGTGGCCATGGCGGCCATGTTGTGTGTCCACTGGTGGAGAAAATTTGCCTCTATGCCAGTTACTTGGACACACAATGGGGCGAGTGCTGCTGTTGCACTTGGAGTCCTGTGAGGATGGGGCCCCTTTGGGGTGTATAGTGCAGTGTAAGGTTACCAGATTTCCCCCCCAAGAATCTGGGGGACACTTTTTTTTTGAAGAGAAAAAAAAAGTTATTTTAAACAGTTTTTTGTTGTTTTTTTTAAAAAGAAGTAATATCTTCTCTTCTGTGGTCTCCTCTGTCACACGGTCTTCCTCTGGGTCCCAGCCTGCTCTCCGAGCGCTAGCTGCCATGGAGTAGGCTCGGGTCAGGCCTGGGCTTGGCCATGTGTCCTTGCCCTCTTGGTGCTCTCCTACCTCTCCTCCTCAGTAGTGGTGCCGGCACTGGCATGGCAAGGTCGGGGCTCCCCTCTTTTTTCTCCTTCCTCTTTCTCTCTTCCTTCTCCTTTCCTTCTCTTTGCGTCAGCTCCAGGGTTTTTCTGGCCCCGGAGCGCTACTGGGCAGTTGGCTGGTTGCTCTCGCTCCCGGCTCAATTTGTGTCGTGGGGGGGGGGTCAGCAGTTCCCCCAGTTGACGCGCCGGGTGTCCCTGGTTCCCCCTCGGCAGCGGCAGTCTCAGCAGCAGTCTGCCAGCTTGGTAGCGCAGTTGGCTCTGGCTGGCTTCAGGGGTTGCTCGCTGCCTGGTGCCCGCCATTTTGCCTCGCCGGAAGTCCCCATATGATGTGTCTCATGCCGTTGAACCCATCATGCAACATTCATTCTCTACTAATGAATCTACAACACTTAAAATATAAATCTGGAGACATTAAATGAAATCCGGAGACATTCTGGGGATGGATTTTGTCCGGGACAGATCTGTGAATCTGGGATTGTCCCTGGGAAACGGGGATGTCTGGTAAACATAGTGTAGTGAATCCTCTCTCCCCCCCCCCCCCTTATTCTCAGTGAGAGGGAAATAACTGTACTGCAGGTGGGGCTGGAGCAGGAATGGATGCAAAGCTCATCTGCCTCCACTTGTGCCCTGCTGGCAAGAGCCCAGCAGAGTATGTGGTGGTTCATCCAACTTTGCCTGCCCACCCTTAACAAAATAATTCATCTTTACTCTACAGATGTCCTATTAGCAATTGGCAACAGCATTTAGCAAGGGCAGTCAAAGCCCCTGTTAAGGGCTGAACACCCAAATAAACTTAAATAAAGTTGGTTTTTATAAGGAAATGTAGCCATACCAAATACTTTGTGGGTTTTTTTGTTTTTTGGTAATATGCACTTAAAACTGCATGTTTATGATACAGAAACATGCATTTTGATTTGTAAAAAAAAAATGGGAACAAGCTTTGGAGATGGGGTGCTGCACAAGCTGGAAGTCTGCTATTGTCTCCTGTGTCAGTGTTATATTGTTATTGCAACTTAATGTAAGAGCTGCTGTAATTCTCTTGTACCACAGAGGGGAGATGAAGTTCAGTGTGAGATCGATGAGTTGGGAACTATCCGAAACAAGGTGGCGTGATGGCATCCTGCTGCATCCATTCAGGTCCTCTGGCCCTGCACAGCTGCAACTACTCTACTTGAGTCTCCTAATCAAATCCAATCACGAGAATAGATTAAGGGATTTCTGGAATTAAGGGAACGGGGATGACTCCTCCCGGGAGTCACAAGAAGATGGAGCCTGAAAAACTGGTTCAACAGCACTGCAATTCCTGGGCACCATCTCAATGAAGAGACATGAAGGCGAGCCTGAGTCTTGCCTTTCCTCTGCCAACCAGAAGTAAGAGGGAGGTTATTCATCGTCTGGTACAGAACAGGCTACAGTGGGTGGGTTTCCCCTTTGTATTACAGAACTGTCTAGATTGTTCACTCACAATAAAGCAGCTACTATCAAACTCATTGGGGGTTTGGACATACAACTATTTTTTAAAGCATGGAATTTTGATTCATGGGCCACAGGTTGAAATATCTCACAAAGGGCGTGGAGGTGTTTGACCAATAGCTGTGCAAGGAAGGGTCCCTTCTTCACAAGTAGATATAGTTTTTCTGTGCACAGTATGGTTCTGGCAGAAGCAGCTGCAGGTGCTGTAACTCCTCACAGCCCCTCTGCCTGAAGAGCAAAAAGGGTTCCCAGCTACGAGGGGGGCAGGGAAGCCTGAGGAAGACTTGCTGTAGAGTCCTTGGAATACCTAAAGTTTGGTAACACATCTGAATACTAGCAATTTAAAATGGATTTGGAATGCATAGCAATAGCTATTTCCCTATTTTGTCAACCTTCACTAGGATATGTCCAAAAACACATTTAAGTTACTAGCAACATGCACTGGTGGTGTGCTTGAGTTTCCACTCAGCCTTCTCTAACCTGCTGTTGTAAGATGCAGGAGATAATGGGAGTTTTAGTCCAAAATACCTAAGGGGCGCCAGGTTGGGGAAGGACAGAGCAGGCACAGTTAAAAATGCAGTCAGAAAATATTGTTTATTACTTTCAAAATCAGCAACAATGGCTCCCAGGGGTGGGGTGCAATCTAAATTATTTTATAAATAAAACACAAAATCATACGAACTTAACGAGAAATGGATTTTAGTTCTTTACAAATTGGCCTCAACACTGGCTCACTGAAGTCCTGACATGAGAGGCAACTTTTCAACTGGGATTTCAAAAGGGTCACACACCTGTGTGAAGACAACTTTCAAAATAAAGTTAGAAGGCGTTATACCCCACCCCAACATAAACACCTAGGAAGCAGAAACCACACCTTCTGGATACCATACAAGGCCCCTTGGAAACACTAACTGTAGATAAACTGCTGGATAAATTTCTCCAGCTTCTCTTGGTTCTCTTTGGCACGGAAGGTCTCGGAGAGGTGGAGAATGGGCTCTCCTTGCCCTGCTGCTTCTCTCAGCACCTAGAGTGGAAATTAAAAGAGGGGGGTTTAGCAATCCCATACCCCACTGAAGGCAGATGCAACAAGGGCTTTCCTCAGGTGAGTAGCAGCCTATGAAGTGGGTGGGGAAATTCTTTACTGTCACCTCACACATCTTATTGTGTGAGATTCCTGTGGAGAGAAGAGGAGAATAGACACTGGGCAGCTCTTTTCAGAAACAGCAAGGTTTCCCCTGATACTGGCTGTTGCAGCTCTCAAAGGCAAGCTGTATAGAAACCCACCAAGACAGGTGGAAGATGAAGGCAGGGAGCTGCCGCTGTGGGGGGCTCTACGCCCTCAGCCTCTGCCTGAGTGCGCCAAGCCAACACTGGCTGTACATGCGCAGGGGGTACATAGATATACATACATCATACATACACACATCAGTGAGAAATCACAGCTAGACTCCACTGGATTTGAAAACACACACACACACACACACACACACAGATGCACTCAAGCTGTGTAGGTGGAGTGGCTGCAAAAGTATACAGCGCTTTGGCCACGTAGTTGTATTGCAAGGAGTCACCCATGCAACTGCCTGCATTTGGCAAGATGGAACACAAGGAGTGAGGGTAGCAACAGAGGTATACAAAGTCCCTCAGGGATGGAATTTGAACATGGCCTCCCAATCAGTAGACCATTGCTGGGTGGGATCCAGGACAAGCAGGACCTGAAACTCTGGGGGAGTATAAAAAGCAGCACAAAGAGATAAGAACAACCCACATTTTTTGTACTGTTACCATAGGGGCTAGGAAACTGCTTTTGCTTCTTAAATAAAGCAACACTTCCGAGATGTTCAGGAATGCTGCAAGATGAAATACAGGTGGCAAAATTATCTCAGATGAAGAACTGAATATAGCAATAGAGATGTGTTTGGAGAATCAGGAACATCTGAAAATGGATTGTGGAGGGCATGAAAAGGGGGATTCTGGAATCAAAGACTTTGCAAATTGGAGGGGCAGGCAAGGCAGGGCACTCACCCCCAGTTCCTTGTAGATGCGGACAGAGATGGTAGTCAGAGTTCTGCAGACACATTCTGAAAAAGTAAAATGAAATGGACAGAAAGGTTCAATGTGGGAGAGAGGACAGATGTCACCTGCTCCCCAGGCAGGTTTCGAGTCTAGTGGTGGCACAATTGCAGTGAGGTAATGACATCAAGCACTAGGGGGCAAAGCTGGCTTGTAAAAACTAGCTTCTAAAAACTAGCTTCTAATCTAGACCCAGGGGGTTATGTTGTGCTGGTTAAAACAATAAAGGAAATGCCATGTCAGAGCTGTTGTAACTAAGAGACTGAGATCATGAAACCTTCGGTTCAAACATTGTTTCTGTCATCAGCTCACTTGGTGGTCTTCGTGGAGCCAAAGCCTTCCCCCCTCAACTGCAGTTTTGGATAATCGCCCACCACTGGGAGGATTAGAATACAGGATACAATAAGCACTTTGAACATTCAAAACACACTGTGCTGTGCAAAAGCTAAGTATTGATAAATGTTTTACTTGCTACATTTTAAGAAGGATGTAAAACAAACCTGGATAGATTTATGGGCATAAAAGAAGAGGGTGTTGGGAGAGCCTGTGAGGAGGAGGAAGAGTTTAAGGAACTGGGGCCTTTTCAGTGATGAGAAACACCCGTTTAAAAGGGATGAGGGAAATGGCCTTCATGTATCTAGGCTAACAGCTCTGGTTCACCACTGCCACAGGCCTCAGCATAAGAAAATGGGGTGCTTAAAATAAAAGGGTTTAAGGTAATTTCCCATTTTATGAGGTCACAAAATCCTTGTCCATCAACAAGGGCAGTTACTATCCTTTGGTATAAAGTTACTTAGGGGTAGCTCTATACTACCAAGTCTGTCTATAGTGGCTTCGCCAAAGTATCTCTGGCAGCTGTGGGACTGGGAAAGGCTCAGGTTTAAAGTGGAATTCAAGGCTGCTGACTGACCCACAGCTTGCTTAACTGCAGAGGCTCAAGTCTTGTCACCAAGGAACCAGCAAGGAGGCAACATACCCAGAAAAATACAGAAATGCTAACATGAGAAGAATGCTCAGCTGGTCATCAAAGCTATTAGCATTATCAACAAGTGACCAGGGGCTCCACTTCTGCTTGCTCTGCCTCCCAACCAATCCCCCCACCCCCAAAACCTCACCACCCCCACCCTGCCTCCACTAGCCCATTAGATTGTGTGGGGAAGCTTTCTGGCTTCCACTTCACAGGCCAACCTTGATGGGGGCAGGGCAGCGCACATGTCAATCACAGGACATAATTATGATGTTGCAGTGCTGACAGGTGAGTTGCCCACCCCCCTTTGTACCCAAATCCCAACATCATATTTGAAAGGCGGAGCGCAAGATGCTGTTCCATGCCAATTCTTTCAACTTTTTGAGACCTGTCCATCTACTTTTCCTCCCCCTGCCCGTCGTGCTGGAGGTCCAAAGGAGTGCCAGCCCTACCTGCCAGAGCCCCTAGTGCCCCCAGACCTCACCACCCTCTCCCCTTAGAGCTTCCTTCCATGAGGAGAAGGGAGGTGAGGTGGCAGCAGGCAGCCAAGACAAGCCACAAAAGAACAGTCACAAAAGGCCAGGTCAGCTCTGTCCTGCTCTTTCCCTGCTCCCTGAGCCTCTGCCACTGAGGCTGAAACAGCAGTAGAACAGATAAGTTGCTGATGAGCTGTCTCAGTTTGTCATGGCTTCCTCCATGGGCTGCCTGCCGCTGCTGCCCTCCATTGCTGCTGCTGCCCAGCAGCTCCTAGACTATTGTCATGCTGTAGTTCACAGCACCATTTGTTGGTGGCCAAGCAAACTGCCACATGATGACAAACCTTAGCTGCTTAGCATATTTATATACACATAACATTTCTATGGCTCTTTCAAGTGTTTAAAGTGCTTTGCAAAGTGTATTATCTAGTGGTGATCCTAACAACAATACTGTTTAAGTCAACAATATTATCTCACCATCTTGCTGGTTGGTGCATGGAATTGATGGCAGCCGAGGTGAGATTCAAACTGGGAAAGCCCCAGTTTGCAGCGCTGTCCTGCAGCCACTGCCTCACACCAGCTCTACACTTATTCGCTTGGCTACCACCTGGCCCTCTCTGGGCCTCTGCACTCACCAAAGGAAGAGTCTTCTTTTGCCTTCCTTGCCAAAAAACAGTGCAGCTTCTCCACGTACTGGGACTCTGTAGGGGACAGCAGTGCTGGTGGTCAGAAGGACACAAAGCAGAAAGCAAAGGAAGGTCACTAGCCTCAGCTGCACCATTAGCACTGGGAGAGGGATCTCTGCACCATGACAAATGTCTAAGGGTCACAGCAGCTCAAATTCTAAATATGAATCTGCAGGGTCAGAGGTAGCATCCAAAGGTAGAAAGAAACTCAACAATATCTTTGGTTTCTTTTTTAAAAAAATCCAGAATAAATCATGTGCAATCAGTTTCCGTATAGTTTGTCAAGAAACAAAAACCAAACACAGTTGATTAATGGCATCCACTTTTCCTAAGAAGCAGTGCAGGGCTTAACTAACAGAATAGTACACTGAGATGCAAGATTATAAATCAACGTACACCAGGAAAAAAACCTAATCACACAACGAGCAACAGCTTTATGTACCCATTACCAATATGATGCAGTTGTATATTGGACTGATCCATGCATGCTACAACAAGCCTTTGCCAACCTGGTGCCCTCCAGATGTTTTTGGACTACTGCTCCCACCAGCCTTGCCCAGCACAGCCAGACTGGTGAAGGCTGTGTCAAAAGATGGTGTTAGTGCTGCAAACTCAAGGAAAACCTTTGGCTTGCAAGCTCTCCCCTCTCCTTCAACCTTCCATTTCAGTGACTCCTAGCCTGCTGTTATCAAGGAATCGAGAGACAGTGGTTCAGAACAAACACTGGTGAACCAAGAGAGCTTTGTTTAGATACTGATCAGAGTTGGGGATAGCTCATCTGGTAGAACATGAGACTTAATCCCAGGGTCATAGGTTCGAGCCCCAAGTTGGGCAAAAGATTCCTGCATTGCAGGGGGTTGGACTTGATGACCCTCGTGGTCCCTCCCAACTCTACAATTTTAGATATTAATCCACTATCTTTGGTTCCTATGTAACCAACCAAGTTTTGAAGTAAACTAAATGCTGACAAAGACTAGTTGCTGACTAACATCTACTCAGGAGTGGATGCACTGAAATTAATAGGACTTACATCAGCAATGTCTATTAAGTTCAATGGGTCTACTCTGAGGGGGAGTAGCACTGGATGCAATCCAAAGTCCTTCTGGCTGCACACAAGCCCAAGGTTGAGCATTACCTGCAAAGTAGCCCTAAGTATGAGAAGCAACTAAGCTGAACACTTCCGGTTCACTTGTATGTTCAAGGCTGTGTTTCTCAAACTGTTCCAAGCATCCTAGGATTCCCCCAGAAGCTTCTCAGGGGCTTGCCAAGGGGGAGAGCATAAGAGATTAAGAGTCTCACACTCTACCAAGTGGGCTGTCCCATTTCAATAATGATGGATGACCTTCCCCAACAAACACACTTCCGCAATACTATTGATCCTCCTTGGTAACATGTCACTGCAAGGGAGAGCTGGGTTATCCTCCAGGCTGCACACTCAGTTCACTCAGGGCAAGGAAAAGCCCTAGAATATGCCCCAGAATCCTCAGCAACACACAGGGAGCACAGCTGACAAGGCAGGCGGAAAGTCTGAAAAGCAGTGCTCAAGGGCAGTCTTCACCATTCTGGGGCCCTTCAGTGGCTTTAGGCTTCATCAGCTCAGCCAACCAGCTATATTGATGCTGGGGCTGATGGGAGATGTTGTCCAAAACATTTGGAGGACACCAGGCTGGCAAAGGTGGCTCCAGGAAAATGGGACACTGCTAGGCTGTTACCAGTTTGGGCACCTCCTTCCTCATGAACGTGGCAAGCAAAAGGCTGTTCATGGAACACAATGGACACAAGAACCTGAAGAAAAGCAGGGGACAGTAACTTTTGTGTTGTATACCCAAGTTAGTGGGTGCAGAACCTAACTAACAGCACCTGGGCTTTGCTAATGAATCAAATCAGCACAAGGCTAATTTCACCTAGGGAAAGTCAAATCCTGACAGTAACAACCCATCAATTGTTACCATGCAGCAGTTGCTTAAGGTGTGCGAAAATGATTCCGAAGACTTTTACTGGTGAGCTATTCAAAGGAAGCGTAATCCTGCGTAATAACTGCAAATATTTTTGTAAAGAGAGAAAGCTGGGTGCTTCTAGCATTTGGAGAAGCTTTGCTCAGTGGTGGGGCCTTTTGCATGTAGAACAGATGCCCTCCCACTGAGCAGAACCTCTCCAAATGCTTGGGCTGTTGGGAGCCACTCAAGGGAAGAGGAACCTGGCTGTGGAGCATATACCTGACTGAGGAGACTCCATTTCCCAGAGGAAGACAGTGGCTCTTTCCAAGGTCTTCAGCAAAGGGCTCAGAAGACAGCAGAGAAAGACAAAAAAGTTGGAGCAGTTTTCCACCTGGCTTATCTAGGGCAGAAAAAATGAAAAGAGACACAGGGACTCTGATAAGACGAAGGTTCACATATTGATCCCGACTGCTTTGTGTGGACACTACAAAAACTTACATGCATGATAAGCATCGATCCCACAATATAACCCATCTGGAAGTACCTGAAGCCAATGGAACTCCCTTGGGAACACGTGCAGCACACTATTCTTTGGAGTAACAGCCTGCATGTCACATAAGCTAGGCAACACCAGTGGGGAACAACATAAGCGCTCGTGCTATGATGCAAACACAATCTCTATCAATAAACCACCCTTGTGAAAATTGCATGGGTTGTATCCAATGCTGGTCCTACCCACAGTAGAAGCATTGAAATGAATGGCTAAAACTAACCTAGGCCCATTCATGTCAGTGGGTACAGTTCTATTATCTGTTTTCATGGACAAAACTGCCTTGTACACACCATGTCACATTTTCAGCAGAGTGGAAATATCTACAGAAACAGCATCTCCATATGCACCGAGAGAGGCCTGAAAGCAGCCTCTGTGTGCCCAGGAGGTGGTGCTGTGCATCCAGATGTTTTGGAACTGCAGAAAGTCTCTCCCAGGCGGTGCAGCAAGTAGAGATGAGCTCAGTGAGCTCCCCATCCTTAGCACCAGCCAGTTAATTACAGGGAACTTCGCTCCCTTCTTGAAAGAACACAGAGGAAGGTTTCAGAGCCTCAGCCCACACAGCTGGCATTTGAAGAGACAGGTTGTGAACTCGGGATGTGTCATATGGGTGCTGGGAAACAAAAGAAGTGGGAATTTATATGGTAATTTGATGTTCCCTCTGACAATGAGGATGAGGAAGGAGGGTGGCCTCCAGAGCTGTGGCGCCCTTCCCACAAGAAGCCAGACCCAGCAGGAGGATTTCAAGGATCCTCAGAGCAGCAGGGAAGCACAACAGACAGCAAAGGAGCTCACCTTTCCCGCTCCGCTAGGAAGCCTGGTTGGGAAAAGAAGGCATCTTTCCCCCAAAAGGAACACATCTGGGTTTGGGTGCAAGGTCCCTGCTCCAAATGTGGCTGCAGTGAGACCAATTTATTGAGTGTGGGTGTAAAGAAAATCCCTCGGCCACACCTCATATTGAAAAGATATCAAGCACATACCCTAAACATCATGTTTGTATTTCATCTCCCCGCCCCCCAAAAAGGCTGAAAATCCTACCACACAAAATTTCATATGGCATGAAAAGTCCTACGAAGGGGATGAGCATGGGAAGAGTAAAATATTGTGTGTAGAGTATCAAATTTCCTTGCAGCAAACTTTAAATAACAACACTGGGCTGCCTGGCCATAGCTACCTTCAGGTGAGAGATGCGGGCAACTGGGACAGGGAGAGAGAAGGACAAAGGGTGGGCAGAATTTCTGCCTCAGAGGCAACTGCAGGAGAAAGGGAACTCCAGTGGGAGTTTTTTCAGAATGGGGTTCACGGTACTTTGAAGCAGCAGTTTCCAGTCTCGTCGCTGTAATCGCTGTCGCTGTCCGCAAAGTCATCTGTTGCCTTCCACAGCAACCTCTTTGTGAAGCGCTTTTGGGCTGTGTCACACACCAAGACATCACTGGGCATCTGGGAGGAAAGGAAAGAAACCAATTTTTGAAAACCTTGGGAAGAAGAGAGATGAGGCTCTGCTGCAACCATAGGCGCCTGGGCCAGCCGTTGCCCAATGCCAAGCTGGGACCAAGTAGTGTGTCATCAGAGAACTGCTGTGAGCCCAGAGCGGTGACACACAAAAAGGCTGCCTACTGTCTCTCTTCATGATTCCTTGCTCTAGCCTCACGTTTGCCCAATCGGCCTCTATTGGAAGAGGCTGCCACCATTTTGCTGCCTCTGTGTGTGTGCTTGTGCATGCAAGTTATTCAGTCCTTCCCAAGGCAAAATTACCCACCTTTAGAGAGGCTGCTTGTTGCACCTCTGCATGAGTTACAGCACTGAGCTGTCCTCCCCAAGAGGAGGCATTATCATATCAGTGTCTCATGCAGGAAGAGCCCTTTGTGGGCATAGAACTGTGGCTCTTACGTATTCCAAGAATAATCCTTTTTGCACGCAAGAGTGGAACATGCCCACAGTTTTAATATCAGAAGTTTGGGAATCCCAGGCAAAATATTATCATTCCACAAGGCTGAACTCATATGGTGTTTAAATGACTCCTCCAATTTCCTCACTCCCCCCCACCCCTGGCCACAGCACCACACACACCTGTCCTGAGAGCTTCTCTTACCTCCTCAGCAACCAACAGTCCGCACTGGATCAACTTGTCCACAGCAACCTGGCAGTAGTTATACAGAGACTGGCAAGGCTAGGAGGAAGCAAAAGCAAATCAGCAGGACCTTCACTCTCTACTAGCCCAAATGAGAGACGAGAGGATGGGGTGCAGAACACACCTCCATCAAGAGTGTCAGCTTGCCTCTCTGAAGTGTTTCTATGATCCTGCATTTCTCTTCCCTCCCCCCGCTCCACCTTTTTTTGTTACTAATTAGTGGTGATGCACAAGGTGCCATCCAATTATAGCAAAGCACCTTTAAATAATATTTGTCTCAATGGGGGCATTCTGTATCTGCAATGGAGAATTCATACAACCAAGTGACCCTGGTATAGTATGGAGCAGGAGTGTATAAGATTTTCCAGCAATGGCCTGCAGGAGATGTTCCAGGGACAAAAATGGGAAGAGCAATGAATGCTACTCTTACCTTTATAGTGTAGGCTACATTCCAGCTATGCAAAAGCAAGACTCACACACACACACTTCCCTCCCTTTCCATTCTCCAGCCAAGCAAGGAAAGTGAGGAGTCATCACAATTTAAGGACACACATTCCAGCCCAGGTAAAAGTCACTGAAGGAGGTGTAGTGCATGGAAACCAGCAGCTTAATCAACACCTGCCAAGAAAGAAAGGCCTTTGCACAGTGGCAGTAGGCCATCAGAGCAGGGCAAGGTACGCCTCTTGGCAGAGAGTTTCCAGAGCCTGGGTGTGGCTATGGGAAAAAGCCCTCTTCACCAAGCACAACTCAGGTGTTGGTGGGACACAGAGAAGAGCCTTTGAGGAAGATCACAGCAGGCAAGAAGGTTATCTAGGTGAAGCATCCTGACCCATAGCTCTGCAGGCTTTGCAGGTGGGGCTCGGCAGGGAGAGAATGGCCCTTTTGAAATCACAGAGGGGCTCCCTACCTGGCATAGGAGGAAATCCCTGGGGAGCAGCTGGACGAGCAAGACAGTCTTGTTGTGGAGCTCTTCCTGGACCAGGACCACATCCCTGAGCTGCTCAGGGCTTCCCAGGTAAGGCAGCAGCTCCACCAGGAGGGCATTGGCAGCGCAGACTGCAGAGAGGAGTCAGGAAAACCATTTAGCATTTACTTGCTATGTTTGTCTCATTCCACAGCAGTTAAATTTAGTGATTTAGAAGAAGATTTGTGATTTGGAAGAAGCGGAAGGCCTTGTGCAGGATGTACCTTAATTGTATTGTATTGTACCTGTATTGTTCCCAGAGAGAGGTGCTTGAGAATTCAGGTCTGGTCAAAATTTACCTGTTTGCTTAGAGACAGTGATATGCCTGTGGTTTTCAAACGCGTGTTTAAAGAAGTAGGTGAAACTCCTTGGGAAAAACCTGTCCTTATTACCTAAGTTACCAAAGTGTCATCTTTGGTGAAACACTTGTTTATTAAAAAGCAAGATACAGCAGGCATGAAAGTGTGCACAGTATGGAGAACACAGCAAGTCCTTTTTCCCCTTTTAAGTCACGCATGGCAATTACTTTGATAGCTATGCATGGATGGGTGAATGGGTTTCTAATAATTTCTGCAGTAAATTAACTTCTGTGGATGTATTTGCAAAGCTGAGATATAGCCCCAATTCCTTTGCCCCTTGATCTCCTTGAAAATCTCAGGTTTGCACTGGGAAATCCCCCAAAATGCTATTGCTAGCCTTGACCAAGGCCACCCACATATTCTTTCCTAAGCTGTGCAGCCTTGCAAAATTTGGCACTGGGTGGGGGGGACGACCCACCAATGACCTTGCACAAGCAGGGCCAGGCCTGCAGTAGAGACTTGAGAGAAGGGGAGTCGAGGCATCAAGAGAAACTTCTGTTATCTTACAATCTGCAGCACTGTGAGCCTTTTTCTCATGTACTCTTGGTGAACTTATCCCTAAACGCTGGGCCCCCTCTAGACCCCTCCTTCCCAATCTATCTCAGCTAATTAGAAAGGAATCATTCAATCAGGCTTCCTGTGAGCCCGAGAAACCTCTAAACTCACCTCCAACTGCTTCCTGGATGAAAACAGGCAAGAGGGCAGTGCTGTGCTGGCTCAACTCTGTCATGGCTTCGTCCGTCTTCTTGGGAACCACCAGGACATCCCCCAGGGAAAGGTGGTAGAGGGAGATGCAGTGCCGCAGCAGGAACAGAGCATGCAACACCACATCACGCACCTGCCCAGAAAACCCCACATCGTAGCTGCGCAGCAGGATCTCCTCAGTGAGCCAAACAAAGTCCTGCATCAGCTGGGAAAGGAAGACGCCCTAGCAGAGGACAGAAGAAAGAAGATGTTATTGTGACGAGGTAAAGAAAATCCCAATGAGCACCATCCTTCAAGCATGCTTTTTAGAAGGCACAGATTGCTTCAGAACAGCCTTCCCCAAGCTGATGCCTTCAAGTATGTGGACCTCAGCTTCCATTCATCCCAGCCAAAGGTTGCCAGGCATGATAGGAGTTGTGGTGTACAACATCTGGAGGGTACCAAGGTTAGAGAAGGCTGCTTTAGAACACATGCATATTTGAAAAAAGCTTTTACCCCTCTCTGCATCCTAAATGGGAACAGAACAAAGGAAAAAACCACCGCTGTCTACTTCCATATTCAATTATGGGAACCAAGCACTGAGGCTACCATTGCCAACACCAAAAAGTTGGTTTTATGCAGATAACAGAACAGCAATACCTCAGCTGTGGCCCTGTAAACAAGGATCCATTGACACACTGCATGGCAGCACACCTAACAAGGCCACCGACTGTACAAATGAGACAGAAAGACAGTTTCTCAAAGAGCTGCTTTGTGATTGTGTGTTTTATTATATGCATGCACTGCATTTTAAGATTTTACATGTGTGTGCAAAACCAAGACTGGTAAAGGTTCCTCATGCTCTCCCCCATCTCTGTTACCCCATTTATAAAATAAGGATTAACCACAGCCTCTCCTTGCAAGATCTTTGGATCTCCAAGACCCTTATCCCTGGGGTCTTTGAGGTAAGCAGAACCTGAAGTTTGGCAGAACCAAGTCCAGTTTCCCAACATCCCCAGAGGTGCCACTAAAAAGGGTCAAAAGTCCCCCGTTGCTTCAGGAATACTTAAGAAAAGGAAATCCTGGATCCAGCTCCTTTTCACATTCTTACCTCTTTGTGTTTGTGCAGAAAGAGTGCAGACATGATCTGTACAGCCATGATGGCAGAACAGGATACACCAGCTAGAGGAGGAGGAGGAGGAGGAGAGAGAAAGAGAGAAGAAACCACATGGTTAACTGCTAGTGCCTATGATTCCATGTGGAAAATGCTGCATGTTGAAAATACAGTGGGCTGGTGAGCCAGTAAAATGGGGCCACACAGCATACTACATTTACTGTTGCCAAACCACATCTACTCAGTGGGACCTTGTGGGTCAGGCTGTCAGAAAAGATAAGGAGACCTGGGCAATTCTAGCCAGTGGTCAGCCTGTAACCCTTCACTCCAGGCTGCAATACAAAGGAGCATAAAGCACTCACCATTTGTACAAAAGAACCTGCACAACAAGATAAAACACTGGAAAGAGGTTGGGGGGGGAGTGCTACACATAGCATTATATTAACTCTCTGTCATTATAAAAAAGGAAGCCAAATTCTGTCTCTTGCATAAAGTATTAAAATTAAACACATCTGCACAATCTATTCTCCATAATATAATATGAAAATGTTTATTATTTTTTCATTCAATTATATCCCCGCAACTCTAATGGCTTTCTGTATCACTGCAGATCCTTTTTACAGATAATTGTCTTTTTTTAGTTATTTTGCTTCTGAGAAGAGAAAAGGCACCTGCTTACTCAGTGAATATCAGAAATGACACCAGAGAGCATATGCTCACATACAGAGATGGAATATCCATACAGAAACACTTCCCACCCAAGATAACTTGGGGGAAAGCCTTGTATCAGGAAAATCACCCAACTAAGCCACGGATAGGATTTTGTTTTTAAAATGAGGCAGGTTGCCATTTCAAAATATCTTGGGCTCCCACCAATTACCATGGGGCACAATCAACTGGGAAGATCTCCTGTGCAAACCTATTTGAAATGAAGAGAATGTTGTGCACAGATGAGCAGGAGGCTCTTGTGTAGCACCCACCCGTTTCAATTCATGTAGGACAATTCCTTGGCAGAGTGCACCCAGTCCACATGGATCTGCTTGCCTCCCATAAGAAGAGCCTGCTAGATCAGGCCAATGTACAGTCAAACCTTGGTTGTCGAACGCAATTCATTCTGGAAACCCGCTCAGCTTCCGAAACGTTCAACAACCAAGGCGCAGCTTCTGACTGGCTGCAAAAGCTTCCTGCACTCAAGCGGAAGCTGCGTCGGACGTTCGGCTTCTGAAAAACATTCAAAAACTGGAGCATTTACTTCCAGGTTTTGGGCATTCAGGAGCCGAAATGTTCCAAAATGGAGCCGTTTGGGAGCTTAGGTTTGACTGTACCATTAAGTCCATCATTCTGTTCTCACAGTGGCCACCCAGATGCCCCAATAGGAAACTTGCATACTGAATTCAACCACAAATGCAACCTCCCCTCCTGTAGCTCCCAAGCAAGCAATATTCAGAAGCATTTCTGCCTCCAACTGTGCAGGCAAAGCATAGCCATTGTGGCCAGCAGGTATTGATAGCCTTCTCCTCCATGAGTATGTCATCCTTTAAAAGGATCCATCCAATCCTTCATGCTGGCCCAAAATCTGCTACCTGAGGTAGCCCCTCACTCTGCATCTCATAATGAGAGCTCAAAGGCATGGAGGTTTTCCTTGTCTCTAAACGATGTCCTGCCACAGGCCCACCATTCAAGCCCACGGAGTCCAGAGCCACAGTCTGCCTCAGCCCAGCCTCCATTCTGCAAATGTGCACAATAAGGCAGGTGGCCAAGTCTGGCTGGTGGGAGGAGGGGGGGTTGATCCAACTGGATCCTGCAGCCAAGGATAAAACAGA
Organism: Podarcis melisellensis; assembly: GCF_964234715.1. Taxonomy (NCBI): domain Eukaryota; kingdom Metazoa; phylum Chordata; class Lepidosauria; order Squamata; family Lacertidae; genus Podarcis; species Podarcis melisellensis. Next base: position 3,549,959 of record NC_138540.1, read on the forward strand.
AGTCATGAACGAGATGAAGATGAAAATTGAGCACTGCATGAGCTCTGGCTAGCAGAGAGGAACTTGAAAGGGCTGCTTCCTCTGCAGGAAAGTTCACAGCTCAGAAGAGAGGCCTTTCATTGCCTGCTAATTGTGCATGTGGTCCTGTCACCCAGATTTCCTCCAACCTTGTGTCCAAATGGCAAGACTAAGGGGGGCATATGGAGGAGGGCATGAAGGGGGGGTTCTAAAGGGTCAGAGAGAAAAATCAGTGATGGGGCCCTCGGGCTGCTCCTAACATTTAGGGAGAGGAGAAGAACAAAACAAGGTAACTATCTTTTGTTAAAAGATCATCTGAAAGAGACAGAACAAAGCAAGTGTAGCTTGTTGTTATTCTCTTTAGTTGATTCAAAAGAGGAATCTTCATATTCTTTTCTTCCAGTTTGTTTAATCACCCTAATTTTTGAACACTGTAACTATTTTTCCTCGCAGGGGAGCCGCTCAATCCTCTTAACAATTTTGGTTGTGCTTTTCTGCACCTCTCCCAACTCCACAATGTGCTTCTTGAAGGGGGATTATGATTGCAGGGAAAAATTCTGCATTACAAGAAGACGTACAGGAAGATTGCACTTGGTGGGGTGCCTGAGCTGCCTTTTTAGCTGAAGAAACTGATTGCAATGGGCCAGTTTCTGTTCTTGGCTGCCCACCCCCTTGGCTGAGGGAAGCGCCTCAGCAAGACAGGTTTTTCCTGGGCAAAGCACTCTTTTTGCAAATCATAAAGCGAGGGCGGGGGGGGGGCAGACACACACGCTTGTGAGCCATTTGCAGAAAGTCACGCAGCCTGTGCATTAGCGAAGACAGAGCAGTTCAGGTATTATACTAAAATAACCAATAATTGGAAAGTTACATCCACACTCTGGGAGACGAGCAATAAACTAAAAAAACACACCTTGACACGTGAGTTGAATATTTTATGTAACTGGGAAGGCTGTGACTGCAGCTCAGAGCAACCTAATGTGATTTGCTACTCGGCAGAACCTTTTGGTTACCCAACACACAGACAGAAGGTTACCCGAATTGACACAAGTTCACTTGTCCCTTCGTATTCTTTTGGATTAGGCAGGCCCTCGTGAGCCTGGAGCCTGGAGTTGGGGTCACACTGAACTTCAGGGGGTGCTCTGAGTGCCTTCTTGGAGGACAGTGCCACAGAGACCCTCTCCTGGCCTCAAAGCTGGGAAGTGTTCATGCACTGCACTCTGCCAAGTCCTCAGGGCATCCCTGAAGCTCAGCATGACACAAGCAAGTCCTCCCCAACTGAGAAGCAGAGGAGAGTTATGGACTCCCCACCAATTCTGGATGATGACCAAGAGCCTCCCTATGCCAAGGGAAAAGAGGCACTTCTTAAAGTATTCTTATTTTGCTTAAATGCCTGTGATCTGTCCCCATCTTTCCAAATATTATTCTTCAGCCTCCAAAACAAGCCTCTTTTCCTCTTGCTGCCACAAAGTGCTCAGGGCCTCAGCTGCATCCACAGTTTGTGCCGCTTCTCAACCAGACTGAGGCGGAAGCTAGCAGCCTGCATGTAGGCATCTGTGGCCCTGATGAAGAAGCCACTTCCTTCTCTCTGCTTCTGCCATGCAGACAGGGACAGATGGCACATCTGCCAAATGAGCAGCACATATAGCCAGCCACTTGCGCCAGGAGCACAACACGGAGATCCTCGAAATAATGTACCAGAGCTAGGCTAAGCAGAACACCTTGGCTAGCCACTTACTTGTGCTTCCTCAGCCTCTGGTTTTTGGCAGCACCTTCAGCACTGACTTGAAATTTTAGAGCCATTACCTGGAAGCTGCACTTATTTAAATAAAGATCTCTGTGCAAACAGAAACTGGGAGTTCCTTCAAAAGCCTAGAACGGCATTTCCCAAACTTTTTATATCCAACACTCTCCCCTGCCAAGTTAAAACTGGAAACATGGTGCACCCTTGCAAAAACAGCATCACTTTTTACATTCAGTCCCCTCTCTCAGTGGCAGCTCCTAAACCAGGCGTCCTCAACCTTGGCCCTCCAGATGTTTTCAGACTACAATTCTCATCATCCCTGACCACTGGTCCTGCAAGCTAGGGATCATGGGAGTTGTAGGCCAAAAACATCTGGAGGGCCAAGGTTGAGGAAGCCTGTCCTAAACTGTCACCCTCCCTACAGTGTGGCAGGCCCAATGCCTTATGCTTCTGTCATAGGACAGTTAAGGTATTTCATTTTGTGGGATCCACCTCTCATGCTGAATCTATACTGTCCTGCTTTTTGCTGGAATGGTTTTCCAACTTCCCCTTTTTAAAATTACTGTATACTGTATTTCTGTAACCTATTTAAAAATATATATTTAAGGAGCCAAGGGCAGCTCATTTTCTCCTCACAGCAACCCTGTAGGTGGAGCTGGTAACAGGGAATGACAGGCCCAAAGTCTCTCAAAGAAGGTTTTTGACTGAGTGGGGATTTGAATCTTGGTCTCCCCATCATAGGCCAGCCTTCTAATCACTGCATCCTGTTAGCTCCAGAGTGTGCAAAAGTAAGCATTTCCTGCCCTTGGAGGAGTGCCCACTTCTCATGTTATCTTTCTAGCCCTTTCTTCTGAATGAGATGGCAAACCTGGCAAAAATCACGCAGCAACATGAAGGGCTGCCTCTTTTTGGGAAGGGGAGGGCATTCCGCTGTTTTCACAGCAAGAATTATCATTAAATTGCATCTGATGCACAAATGCAGCAGAATGATGCCCAGCCACCCTGCTAAGCTTAACTGGAAGGCCAGCCCCGAGCACAGAAACATTCAGAACCACAGCAAACCACCTCCTATCAGGATGGGCCCCTTAGACTCAGGTAGTCCAAAGCAGAAATTATCAATCACTGCAAAAGCTGTGCAAGAATGGCTAGGCATCTGCCTTCTCAATAAAACAACCATCCCAGACAAAATGACTACTCACCGCTCAGTGTGTGTAGGCCCAAATTGTACACCAGTATTTCCTGTTCTGTGTTCAGAGCTATGATGCCTTTAGACCCTGGTGACCATTGTTCCAGTTTCTCACAATCCAAAATGCTACAGCTAGGAAGGTGGGAAGGGAAGGATGATGGGGAATGAACAGTTTTTACAAAAACAATATCACAAGTACAGGTGTTGTTGCTTCCCCACACACCCTGGGCTAGTAGTGTTAATCCTTTATCTATTTATTAACATTTTTTTTTATCTTACTCTTCCTCCAAAGGAGTTCAGAAAGGCATAAGCAGTTGCATATACATACACACAGACACACTTCATCCTCTCAACAACCAAATGGTGAAGTGGAATTTTGAACCTGGATCTTCATGGTCCCACTCTGACACTCTAGGTAGAAGTGAAAGGGAAAGGACCCCTGGAAGGCTAAGTTCAGGACAGACTTTCAGTCATGTGGCCAGCATGACTAAACCACTTCTGGCGCAATGGAACACCGTGACGCTGTTTACCTACCCACCACAGTGGTACCTATTTATATACTTGCACTGGTGTGCTTTCAAACTGCTAGGTTGGAAGGAGCAGGGACAGAGCAATGGGAGCTCACTCTAGCAACACTTGCCTTGTATTCCTTAGTCACACCCACTTAACACCACCAATTTTGGCCATGCCCCTTCTTTTAAACAGATTCAGAAGTACCTCTTGAATAAACAGACGGTTCCAAGACCTGTGCCGTTTTTTAGAAATTAAGCCATACATTCCACAGTAGCTTCTGAAACTTTTAAAGCAGGGCTGGCGAAGCTCAGGCCAGGGGCATGGATGTGGCTTTCAGGATTCCTCCCAGGCCACAACCCCTCAGCAGACCTTTCCCGCGGCCTCCACAACCACTTTTGCCTGACACTGTGGCAAGGCTTAGAGGATGGAGAGGTGTGCCATAGAAACTTCTGGTTTTTCATGACTAGGCCATAGCCTACATTACAAAAGGTAAGAAATGCATCTGTTGCTTTGCCCACTGGCATGCAGCCCCCAGAAGGTTGCCCCTGAGATAATGCAACCCTTGGCACAAGAAAGGTTCCTCACTCCTATTTTAAAGCTTACAGAGGCCCTTACTGCTAAGGCTTATACCAGTGCTCCCATTACAGGCTTTCAGCATTGTTTTCAGCTGGCACACACCACCAACTAAAGCAGACATTGCCAGAAAGGATTGTGAGTCAAACCATTGGTCCATCTAGTTTAGTAAACTGCCAGGGTGGGCAGAAGGTGGGCTGGGATCTATGGGAAAATTGTTGGATGATTTACTGTAGACTGGCAAAAGTTTCTGTCTCCCAGCAGTTTAACTGACTCTTAAATTAGGCTATTCAAATCTCTTTATCTGCAGCAATTCACCTGTAGATTTGCATATGTAGGGTACGCCTCCTGAGCCTCCCACCCTTCTATGCAGTTGTCTTTGCCACTGATGAATGGGAGTAACTTTGTTCTGCTCCCACATTTGCTCCTGATTGCTGCAGGCTGAGGGGGCAAAGCCTCCCATTCTAGCAGATGACACCATAATAACATTAAGTTATTAAGCCTGCCATCCACACAAGAGCGTTCTTGGAATATTTGACCCTGGTCAAACCATTGGTGGACAACTGCCAATTTTTAACTAGCCAGCTGACCGGCAAGCCAACCTAATTATAGTTTATATTAAAGGCCTGTGATCTTAGCTGTCCAGAGTCTGACAAGAAGCCAGAGGTTTTCCATCTTGTTTGCTAAAAGGCTTACAGGATGCTGAAGCGGTAATTTCTGATAAGTACGTAAGACCTGCTGTTGGTTGCAATCAAAGTTTACTTCTGCTGGGAATTTGGATGCTAAAGAGATAGTATTCTAGCTGTTCTTGCAGAAGCTATTGTTATGAAGAAATCTAAAATTTTCCTGAGGTCATGCACTGATCAAAGGTATCAAGAGACAATATGAAGCTATAGTATCCTTGTTAAGATATTTTTAGTTAAATAGTTCAGGATTCTTCCACTACATCCTCACATAAATATGTGAAGACCCCGGTCAGCAGAAAGCATTGCTCAGCTTCTGACTCAGAAGAAGCTTATTATTTGTCACGTGCAAATTTGTGACTTTTGAGTTTATTGTTGGCTTCCTGTAAGCTTTTGCATGCCATTTCAACATGTTTCTTAGAAGCAGACTTATGGGTCTGTAAAAAAAATGGCTCATACTTGTCTCATCTTCATTCCCTTAAGATCTCTGAGTAAGTTCCTGATTCTCTTTCCCATCTAAAAGGAGGGAACCTCATCACTGTAAAATGAGCAGCCAGAAGACTCTAGAGTCTAGACCAAAGCGAAACTCTGGCCTGGAGCACCTTAAGACCCCACCACCCAGCAATTAAGCTATGGGGTGGGGAGATCCCACTAGGAAGCAGGAAGAGAGCCTACTGACCCCAGTGGGGGCTTTCTTCCTAAGCTTAATTGCTTCACAGAGGGGTGTTTTTTGTCAGCATGGTAGATGGGGTGCGAAGGTTTAACCCTCCTCTCCCCATAGGCTGTTATGCCCACAAACATCACCCCTTTATTTCTGACCCTGCCCCATATACCCACACACCAAAGAGCATGTGATCAGGATTAAATGTACATAACACTGCAAAGCAGTCTGTTTTTTTGAACAGTCTGTTTAGTTTGGTGAAAAAGGTCGCATCCACACCATACATTTAAAGCACTCTACTTCCCCCAAGAATCCTGAGAACTGTAGTTTGTTGAGGGTGCTGGGAACTGTAGCTCTGAGCGGTAAACCACAGTTCCCAGGATTCTTCAGAGGAAGCCAGGTGCTTTAAATGCACAATGTAGTAACATGACAACACTATATTTAAAGGTAAAGGTAAAGGTACCCCTGACCGTTAGGTCCAGTCGTGGATGACTCTGGGGCTGCGGCACTCATCTCGCTGGCGTTTGTCCGCAGACAGCTTCCGGGTCATGTGGCCAGCATGACTAAGCTGCTTCTGGCGAACCAGAGCAGCGCACGGAAACGCTGTTTACCTTCCCACAGGAGCAGTAACTATTTATCTACTTGCACTTTGACGTGCTTTCAAACTGCTAGGTTGGCAGGAGCAGGGACCGAGCAACGGGAGCTCACCCCATTGCAGGGATTTGAACCGCCCTAGGCTCTGTGGTTTAGACCACAGCGACATCCGCATCCCAACACTATATTTAGACGGACTCAATTGGAAGAACCCCTCCCAAGGACTTTATATGTCTCCAAATTTGGATTTTCAAACAGTTTGCTGACTGTGTGGGCTTTTTTGGATTTCTTGTTTGCCAACTCATCCCATGGTAAGACAGCCCCCAGCCCTGCCCCAAATTCCCACCACCAGCAGGAAAGGTCAATTTCTTTCTCCTTGGGGACCGCTTTATTGTCCTCTGTGTATTTTGCCACATGACCTTTGATCTCTTCAGGATCCATATTGAAGTCAGCTCAACCTTCTCAGTAATGGGACACGAGGGCTGAGGCACAGACAGCACATGACATGGAACAGTGCATGTTATTGACTTTTCTCAGACACCCCACTACCACCACTGCTCAAAAGAATTTCACTTGTCTTACAAGTGACATTGAGAGTCAAGTTTTTGCCACACCTTGATTACACTTCGTAGGCCTGACCTTTGTCGGCCACCACAACTCCAGAGCTGAGTTACCGTTTTCCAAGTATTTCTGGTAAGAGGAGTTCCTCCAGACACTTTCCAGAACCGCTCTGCCTGAAGAGGCTGTTTGCTACATACTCCTAGGCAGAAAGGAACAGAAGCCAATTAAAATGCCACCCATTCCACCAGAGGATCAATATTAAAGTCAGCTCAACCTGCTCCACCAGAGGTTTGGGAAGATTTGTAACTCCCCAGCAATTCTCTTTCTTATTCCCACAAGTCCGGGTTGAATGTAACAGGGGTCTACCTGCAAAGAGAAGGGCTGAGCAAAATCAACCCGGACACAGCCCAGTCCTCTACAAGCAGCTCTGCAGATGGTCCACAGGGATGTCCAGAGGCTAAGGGTCTGGGTGGGGCTCTGGGAAAACAGAACAAGTGTTAAAAATATTAATTCAGACTTGGTTAACATATGCAGCAGAATCCTAAAGGAGTAGAGTTCTGTGTGTACCTTCAGGTGTGTGATCAATTATTTTGAACACTCCTTAAGTAAAACAAAGACTGTGCAAGGAAAGAGAGAGGTTCCAGACTACTTGACTCCCTGCTATACTAGTTTTCTACTTGCAGCAATATTACATATGTGTTTGTGTTTGTGTGTGTGTGTGAGTGTGTGTGTATTCTCTCTCTCTCTCAATATACACGGTAGGGAAGCATTCAACGTTTTGATTTTCCCTCCTGAAAGGCACAGGAAGCAGGTTGGAAGACAATTTGTATCCCAGTGGTGGAAAACTTACTATGTGGGTGGCTGTAGCTCAGTGGTAGACCATATGATTTGAATGAAGACCCCCAAACCTAACTCCAGGAAGGCCTGGGAAATATTCCTGTCTGGCTATGGGTCTCCAGAGCTTCAATCTGTGTAGACAAATGGCCTGACTTGGTATGAGGCATTTCATACCATACTCAGAAGATTGTAACAACTATCAGCTCCTCCTCAATATTCCCTTTCTTGGCAAGAGGTAACTGGGTAGCTCCGGGCACTGATGGGGACATTTCTTAAAAGTAGCCTCCCTCAGTGACAAGTTGCCCATACTAAGAGAAAGCAGGCAGCTGGGGTTGCAGGCAGGTCTGGAAAAGGAGATAAACAAAGGAGAGAGAGAACCATCTCATGGTCTGGATGTCAGGACCTGGTTCACAGGAATGGACAGACATGAAAAGTGCCCTTAGAAATAAATGGAGAAATCCAGTACTTTTATGTAGCAGGGATTGGGCACCAGTGACTCCACACACCTCACCTCCCCATCCCCACCCTCCATCAATGATGACTGAGCATGACTCAGTGGGCATGGAATGTAAAAGCAAACTCATTCTTCATGTGCTGATCCTTTTGTAGCCAAAATGGTGCCAAACACACAGAAAGAGGTAAGGGGCAGTATCAGCAGACCTGAAGAAACCCCAGGGCTTGCAATAGTACAAAACAAAAACAAGAGGGACTGAGTATGCTCATTGGTCATGGAATGCCATCTGTCATACATGCACCCCAAACAGGAGTAGTCCACATGGAATCTTTTACTGCAGGTCACACTTGTTCACTGTAAATGATGATGATGATCACCCTGCCCATCTGACTGGGTTGTCCCAGCCACTCTCAAGTATGGATTCTCAGCTCCTCCAGACCCAACCACAGCAGTTCTTACCACTTTCCCCCTGTAACCAGAGTCAGGAGCCACATCATAGGAGATTCCAATGGGCACAATCATGATGTCAGGGACAGTGCCTGAATGGAACGCACTGAACACCAAGCTCAGCCACTCCCTGCTGGAGGCAGAGACCTGTGGTGCACCAGCGAAGGCCTCTTCCAGGAAGATCAGAAGTGGTTGTCTACTCCGGAGAACTTCCTCAACATACTGTGGAGGCAGAGCAGGTGGGGGGAGAGAGAAATCCCTGATCTCAAGCCTAAATTAACAGAAACATGTTTACTGGTAAATTTTAGTTGATGGTGCGTGCCAGAACAAAATCAATTTTTAATGAATATATATTTTAAAGATAAATAAAATTCTATTGGCATGCACAAATTGTACAGCAAATGGCATTGGACACAAAATTCAGCTCTCTGAGAATATAAGCTTTCCTGGAAAACAAAAAGCCCTTATGCTTGTGAATATATTGCTGAAACTGTGTGGGCAACATCTGCCAAAATATCAGATGCTAGAGAGATAGTGCAATAAGATTTCCAGTGGGTAGGGGCAGGGTGTCAGTACTCCTCTTCATAACTCTTCACTCTCGCCCATGACCGGCAAAATCCTAAAAACAGGCAGGATAATAAAAATTGCAGAAGCAATTCTGTGTATTCTTTCAATTTGCATAATTTATAGAGGCTGCAAAGTCCAGGCTGGAGCAGATGAGACTTTTTCACTTGGGGTAATGGTGTAGGGAGACAATGAAAAAGCAGGAGAATGACATCATGCAAGTCTGTTGAATAATAAACTGAGAAATATTCTCTCTCTACTGCAATAACATTTTTCCTACAAGGGCCGACATTGATGCTGAAATGCAACATCACCTGAGCTCTGCGTGTGCAGCTTTTTCCTGACTGAAGTACAGAGTGTTTGAGAACATCCGCACAGAAACCAAAATGTTTGTTTACAAAGCTATTGTACTACCAACTTTACTGTACGCTTGTGAAACATGGACCACTTACAAACACCATCTCCAACTCCTCAAAAGATTCCATCAACAGTGTCTTCAAAAAAATTTCACATATCACTTGGGAAGACAGGCGAACTAATGCCAGTGTATTGGAGGAAGCAAAGATCACTTGTGTTGAAGCAAAGATTCTTCAACATCAACTTCATTGGACTGGTCATGTTGTTTGGATGCCTGATTATCGTCTTCCAAAGCAACTTCTCTATTCCTAACTTAAGAATGGAAAGCGTAATGCCAGTGGACAACAAAAGAGGTTTAAAGACACTCTCAAGGCAAATCTAAAAAATGTAGTATAAACACCAACAACAGGGAAACACTGGCCTGTGAGCGCTCCAATTGGAGATTTACCAAAGGCATCATGGATTTTGAAGCAGCACAAACTCAGGATGAAAGGGAAGAAGAGTTTGGATTTGATATCCTGCTTTATCACTACCCGAAGGAGTCTCAAAGTGGCTAACATTCTCCTTTCCCTTCCTCCCCCACAACAAACACTCTGTGAGGTGAGTGGGGCTGAGAGACTTCAGAGAAGTGTGACTGGCCCAAGGTCACCCAGCAGCTGCATGTGGAGGAGCGGAGACGTGAACCCGGTTCCCCAGATTACGAGTCTACCGCTCTTAACCACTACACCACACTGGGAGAAATGAGCTAAGAGGGAGGCACATTTGGCAAATCCTCATTGTAATCTACTCCTGCCCGGAAACCTATGTCCCCACCATGGAAGGATGTACAGATCCAGAAATGGCCTCCACAGTCACTTACAGACACACTGTTAAGATCATGTTCATGGAAGACATGGCTTTGGCTACGAGTGATTGCCAAAGAAGAAGAATTTAAGAGCTACTAAAAACACACAACAAACTGGCAGACGGTTCAGCCTGACAATAGAACGCCCCCTGCATGACTTAAACATAGTGACAGCCACTGCAACAGCTAAATCTCCAGTATACTTCCAATTATTAGCAGCTGGGACAAGCATCAGGACAGAGCTATCTTGCTCTGCTTGTGAGCTTCTTGAGGGCACCTCAGTGCTTTTCAGTCAGAGTGTGCCAGAGCAGTTTCAGCACCTCTCAGGTGGGCGCCATTGTTGGCCAGTGCTCCCCCCCCCCACTTTTTGCCTCTACCTACTTCTAAGAAGCCCAAAATGAACATTTCAAGTCAAAACGGAAGATGTGAGTGAGCATGTGTGAGTCTACACTTTTTCTTAAAGAACTACGACTCCACCTAGCTCCTAGCTACTCCTAGCCTCCCACGTGGGCTTTGAGCTTTCCAACCAGGCCTCTACCATTGCAGCCACGGGCATCTGCATGAGGGCCCTTCCAAGATGCCCTAATCATCCACCTGAATCTAAGAGAGGGAGGGAGGCGGGGGCACATTTCTTTGACTTGCACCAGAACCAGGGGCACCAGCATCTGCTCTGGGCTGTCGCAAGTTGCCTAGTGACTTACTGTAACAACTGCATGGTGTGTTCCAGCACCTATTTTTCTTGGGGGGGAAAAGCACTACCTTAACACTCACCATTTGGAGATGAGCCCTCAATTAGATGGGCCATCTGCCTGACTTTATGCTCCAACCAACTTTACAAATAAGTCTTCATGCCAAGCAAATAGAAAAAACACCCATTTCCAAAAACAAACAAACAAACAAAAACAGTTCAGAGCCCATGACATGAACACACAATCCAGGGGTTCAGCTGATACACCATTAATGAAACAATGAGCCTGTTGCCACATGGAAGTGCCAACATCCACATGGCTGCGGGGCGAATGAAACTGCAGTAGAAGATAGGCTGAGCAATGGGGCTGGGGCTGCTGTGAGTGGGAAGCGATGTTTGTGCTTTCCCCAAAGGTGTCTGGCAGAGGAGGAAATTATCAGGACAATTTGCAAATGCAATTGTCACTTTCTGGCTGAGGAAGCAAGCTGTGCAGGTTTTTAAACCTGCTTCTCCACTGAACGAAAAGATCAAATTGTCTTTTGTGCTTTTCTGAAGAGACCATGCATGAATATCACTAGTCTCTTAGACACTAAAGGCTATTTGGTGTTCCCTCACCAGGCAAACATGAACAAAGAAAAATTGACTCCCCCCCCCCCCCAGCAGAGATTCAGATTCACCAAGTCTCATTTCAGCTCTAATGAAGCGTAATACTGTAGCTAGATACATCATTTGAAGAAGAAGAATCTTTATTTGCATCAGCCACTAGCCATAGCCATAGCCATAAAATAAAACAAAATGTACTGAAGAGAGAGGTAAAAACTTAACTATACAAAATACATTCTGGAGGTTTCCATCAATAATCAAATAATAGATCTTATTCTAATTGCCCCTGCTAAAAAATTTGCAGTTTTTACTGTCATCTGATTATCTTGATCTGCTAGAAGAAAGCACACAGTAGCAATGGTTGAGCGACCTGGTGTGGGTAGTAGTAGAGGGGTAATAACCTCACTCCTCAAATCTTTATAAACAGTGCAAGCTAACACTGCCATCTCCACAGGGACACAACCATCTTTTCCCTCAAGTACAGCTGAAGGCAGTATATTTAATCTTCTTGCATCAGTGAAAGCGGACCTGTATTTTGGAATTGTTAAATTTTCCAAATAGGGTGCCAATGTTTCAAAATGACTAGGTGGAAAATAATCATACCATGGTCAAAATTTCCTTCTCGTGGCCAAATTATTCTGTCACGTATAGGCCCTGTCTAATTAAATTATTTGCTTTACTGAAGCCCAGTGTTAATAACTGTTGTGGTTATAAACCAGAAAATTAAAGCTTTCAGTTGATCATTTTAGTCCAAACGCTCTCAGGATGATCTTGCAATACTAAGGGTAGTAGATCGTTGGGGTTTAAATTTAGCCAAAGCCAATAATTAAATGTCCTAACCTACACCAAATCTGTAATTCCACGGAGAGAAGATTAGCCTCCAAGAGAAATGAAACATTTGGAAAACAGGATGGAACAGAAAAAGATTGCCTTAGGAACTTAGATTGAACAGCTTCTGTAGATCCAAGGTGAACGTCTGTCCAAATCTGAGCCCCACATAATAACTGTGCTGGGGGTTTAGCTTTAAAAACTTCAGGTGCTGATGGTATGTGATTGCCACCTTTAGTATGGAAGAAGCGTGTCAGAATTTTGGTGCTTTGAGGCGCTTTTTCCTTTCCATATTTCTGATGTGCTCCCCATGACCCTGTTGACTGAAAAATAAGGTGGAGGTATTTAAAGACTTTAACTTGCTTGATCAACTGATTATCCATATACCATCTATGGGCCCTATAGTTTCTTGAAAACACAATGACTTCATTTTTCTTGTAATTCACAGCCAGCTGTCCTCTTTGGGAGTAGGCTGAGAATGCCCTCATCAATCTTTTTAGACCCACTTTTGTTTAAGATAGAAGTACTGCATCATCTGCGTATAATAATATAGAGATGGCTTTTGTGGCCAATTTAGGGGCACAATACTCTGGGGATGTTAAACTCTGGACAATATCATTTATATATAAATTAAACAGTGCGGGAGCTAGGATACAATCTTGCTTAACTTCCTTTGTCACTGGTATGGATTCTGTGAACATCTGTAGAGCAGCGCACTATCAGCACAGTGTTTTTATACAGACATTTAATCAAGAACAATAATCTTTTATCTATATTGGAAGAGTTCAACTTAACCCATGGTCTTACTTGAGAGACTGAATCGAATGCAGCTTTCAGATCAATGAAAGCTGCATATAGCACACCACCTGGTTTCTTAAGATATCTGTAAAATGGGCAAGTACAAAGCAATGGTCTACAGCAGATCTGCCTTGTCTAAATCCTGCTTGCTCTTCGGCAAGAATAGCTTCATCAGTTATCCAATCAATTAGCTTATTATAAAGATGCTTTGCATATAATCTTCTAATTACAGGTAGCAAACTAATTGGTCTATAATTACCGTAACCGGATCAGATGTAAGGCCCTTTTTGAATCTAGAGATGGCTACTGCTGTGGCCCAAAACCTCAGGAAATAACCTGGATGCCAAGCGCATTTTTCTGCTTTCTGTTTTTTCCATCTTAGCAAAAGTTTATACTTGTCTGAGGGAAACATATTCATTAATTAAGAGGGGTAAATTAGAGTTCCTATATTTGCGGTAAACTCTCTTCAGCTGGCTTTTAGCCTGCTTGCACACTTTGTCAAACCAGCTGGAAGATCTGATTGTTCTTCTTGAGCCACTGTTCTTAATCTCAGTTCTCAAGTCATCTTGCCACCTGTCAGTCAAGATCTTAAACAAATTCATAACCTCAGCAGCAGAGGTAGCTGAGATGATAGCAGTATGAATAGTTCTTAAATCATCTGCATGAAGAAGGTGTCAGTGCTAGATTGAGTACTGGTGTCCATTGATTCTATTGCCTGCAGTTACACCTAAGTTTGCATTAGAGATAAACTGATTTTTTGGGGAAGAATTGTTAAATACTGTGCCTATTAGTACCATTGTTAGAGGTAAATATTATGGCCCACCTCAAACTCCATGACAAACTTATATGCAAATCGTGAGATCCGATCGCAATACAGTATAATCTATCACACTATCTCCATGCTTTGCAAAGTGGGTATATTCCCCAGCCTGATCTCCCTCTATCATACTGTTCAATATTAGCAAGTCCCTCCACCTTACAACTTGGGCTAAATAAAGCCCTGAATAATTACATCTATGATCTTTAGACAAACAGGAGGTACCTCTGGCTAAGTAAATATCTGGTTTCAAACTCTGTTTGTAATGGGTGTACAAATTTACATTGTTGGCTCCGATACGTGCATTAAAATCTCCTGCAATGATAAACACTGCAGTAGGATATAGGGATTCTATATAATTCTCTAGTTCTGTCCAGATAGTATTTACAGTAGATTTTTTTTTTTTTTACAAGGTGGTATGTAGAAGTTAAGGACGCGGGTGGCGCTGTGGGTAAAAGCCTCAGCGCCTAGGGCTTGCCGATCGAAAGGTCGGCAGTTCGAATCCCCGCGGCGGGGTGCGCTCCCGTCTTTCGGTCCCAGCGCCTGCCAACCTAGCAGTTCGAAAGCACCCTCGGGTGCAAGTAGATAAATAGGGACCGCTTTCTAGCGGGAAGGTAAACGGCGTTTCCGTGTGCAGCTCTGGCTCGCCAGAGCAGCGATGTCACGCTGGCCACGTGACCCGGAAGTGTCTCCGGACAGCGCTGGCCCCTGGCCTCTTGAGTGAGATGGGCGCACAACCCCAGAGTCTGGCAAGACTGGCCCGTACGGGCAGGGGTACCTTTACCTTTACCTTATGTAGAAGTTAATCAGCATTAAACATACTTTCAAAACTATAACCAAGACAGCAGTTGCAAACGGTTTGCATGGAATCATGGCTGTTGTAGTTGCATTCAACTTTTTATTCTGCTTTGAATGCCAACCAGCTATGTTCCATGACATCTGTTTTAGCCTGAATTCCTTTAAAGCTCTGTGCTGTCGCTTCCCAATTTCGTCTTAAAAAACGCTTCCAATCAGTGGGAACTCATTCAACAGTATTAGTATCCTTTTTGATTCTCGAGAGAGGACTACCTATTCCATTTGCAGGTAACCTCTGATAGCTGAGCCACAGCATCAGGATTGTCCCTCCCCATATCATATTCCCGGGGGGTGGGGTGAGTTTGCAGCTCTGCATCTATGCACTTCAAAGTTCCTCCAGTAGTCCTCTTTTTAACTATACATTTTGGAGAAACAGCTTGTGGGCAAAAATGGGTTTTCATCAGGCATTTAGGAGAAGAAAAAGTAAGATCAATAGATTTGTGATGTTCTGGTTTCAGAACAGAAACTATTTAACCATAGCAATTAAAAAAGCCTACAAATTGAAGGCACAAAGAGTTCTAAGACAGCACAATTTGCTTGAGTAAGGCCCCCAAATCTGACTATAATGAAAACTAAATTCTGCAAGGTCATTGTAGGCAGATGGAATTAAACCATTCTACAAATCATTAAATATTTGACCGAAGATGTAATATTCAGCACATACCGACATTTTTATGGATCCACTCAACCCACATCCTTACAAAGCCAGCATAGTTGTGTGAATTGACTGGCTACACCCTAGCTACATTCATTATGGGCTGATCACATTTCAGCCAGGCTCTTAATGGCCTAGGCCACACAGGATACAGGAACCTGTGTAATATTCCCAGACATGCCTGGTCACATTTAAAGTAAACTTAGCCACATGCCCATTCATTTGTAATGCTAGCATTCCAACAGCATGCTCACGTGCACACATACGGACCACTGACTGCAGGCATTCCAACAGTAACAAGCGAATGGGCCAAGACATACATTAAGCGCTTTGCATGTGTCAGTCTTACTTGAACGAGGGTTTCCTGCATGGGTGCATTCTGCCTTAACCACTGAAAATTCTAGAGCTCCCTCAGAGACAAGCGGAGAAGGCTGGAGAGCATTCTAGGGAAATAGAGAAGCAGAACCACTGGTCGCCTTTCTCTGCTTTAGCAGCTCACTGTCCCAGCTCCAACCCCTGGAGACAATTGGCTGCTAAAGGAGAAATAAGCAGAGATAAACCTCCAGTTTTCTCCACCTGTCTCTGGGGAAGATTCAGAATACTGAACCATCAGAACCTGCCTTAGGACTAAATCAGATCTGATCATGGATCTTCCATGTCACACCTCCTTTAGTTAAACGCAACCATTAAGTGAGGGCTTTAAACCTACCCCCCCCATACACATACCATTTCTCACCCCCATTTAAATGACCCCTTCCAAGTTGGAATTAGCTTCAGGGAGGAGCGAAAGGGATTATTCTCTCCTCTGCCCCAACTTCAGCTAATATCAGCACCAGAAGGCAGCACTGAAACCCAGGGAACCTGCACACTTTGTATATGGGTGTTAAACCCACACATTCACTGAGTAAAGCAGACACTGCCCCAGAGACAGCATGCTTCACCTGTACACACCAAGGTGAGGCTTAGATGCTCAACAAACATCTAGTACAGCAGTAAGAAACTGGTCCCCACCTCCCTCCCAAATATCTGCCATAAGCACTCTGACTGCCCATTTCGTAAGCGCTCAAAATACTACCCGACGTTCACACCTACTGTTCCATGTTACCCTCCAGTAGCTGGGTCCCTCTGGCTGCAAATTATCCACCCTTCACATCACCCAAAATGAAGATGGGCTGCATTGTGCTAATTTGGTCTTCTGGCAAGCATATTGAAGACTCAATGCAATTCCGGCACTTATGTGGAAAATGTAGCTTGCTAGGCTAGTTAGCTAGTTTCCTCTGTGCTTTTATTTTGTCTTGTACTCTGTGTATTTCTCTCACTCAACCTTCCTCATTTATTAAAAATCAAGCCTTTTGTAATTCATACCCTGGTGATTGGCTGATTACTTTGGAACACCCTAAGGAATGTCTCCCAATACTACATGTCCACAACAAGGTTTTGGCATACAGGGACTCAAGGGAGAACGAGCTGAACATTTCTCAATATGGAGTGTCAACTAGCAATTTTCCAGTTTGCAGGTTAAAATCCCTGAACTCTCCAGGCAGCTATTCAAGCAAAGAGAAGGATACCAGGGGATCCACACTAGCATCTCCTACATCACATTTAGCTTACTTATTGTTGTTGTAGTTGTTATTATTATTTATATGCCACCCACCTGACTGGGTTGCCTCAGCCATACATGGCCACTTTTGATGTGGCAATATGTAGCCAAGCCTCAAAGCCAGAATGTGAAAAAACATCATCTGGTCATTCACAAGATGAAATGCTGTTGTGGAGCCCGTGAGAAAGTCAATGCAATATGACAAATTGTCACATTAAGTGGCTGTTGGTCAAGTGTGCTTAGAAGCGACTTCAAAACTCTCAGCCAAATCTCTTCCTCCTCCTCCTCCCCTCAGCACCAACGCCCACCCCCAGTGCTCACAGCCCATAGCAATCAGAACTTCCCTTCCTTCCAAAGATCCAACACTAAACTTACTGAAGCCAAAACAGCTCTGGAGAGGACTCCTTGCTCACTGTCCCGGGCCTGTTCCACTCCTTGCGGCAGGAATACCCCTCCTAGGAGCGCCAGCAGGGTTCTGTACAAAGAGGAGCAAGAGCAGGGATGGTTTATTAAGAGCCTGGGTCCTCCACACATCCTACTGTGTAGGAACAGGATTTGGTCTGTGGGATGCAACTTAGGATGTTTAGGGAAGTTTTTAATGTCTGATATTTTATCGTAGTGTTGTTGTTGTTGTTGTTATCGTCATCATCATCATCATCATTAATTCTGTTGGGAGCCGCCCAGAGTGGCTAGGGAAACCCAGACAGATGGGTGGGGTATAAACAATAAATTGTTGTTATGATCCTGTCAGCCACAGTCATCTTTTTCTTTTCTTTTTTTAAAAGAATGCAAAGAAAATTCTAGCTGCGGAAATAAGCTTTGGTCACATCTACATTCAAAGCACTTTTTTTAACCACTTTTCCCATCCTGGGAACCATAGTTTAGGTATGCTGAGAGTTGTGAGGAGAAGCCCCCCAGCACCAGTAATAAGCTGCAGCTCCTAGCATTCTTTAGGGGAAGCCATGATTGTTAATGGGGGTATAATAAGGGTGCTTTAAACGTATGGTGAGGAGGTGACCTGAAAAATATGACAGCAAGGAGGTCTTCCAGCAGCTTTAATACTCTGCATGATGAAGAAAAATATGTGTAAAAATAAGAACATGTATATGTTTTAAATAGGTTTGCAGGGCCTTTTTAGAGGAACAGAATAAAGCATTATCTTTATGCAATTTTTTCAATTTTCTAATGTTATTAATAGATTTGTGATGGGGTGGGGGGACGCAAAGGTCTGGGTGGAAAGAATCATATATCCAAATCTATCCAGCTGGAAAGCTTAATTCCACAAGTTTATTGTGGGCAGAACAAATTATGCAAATTCCACAAATTATTAAAATATTGTTATTTCATTTAATAAGACTTAAGAAATCTGATTTATTAGACCCAAACGGCACTCAGCATCAGCAGAAGTGGTAAAAGCTTTTTCAAGACAGAACCACCCACACTAATTGCAAAACTGAGAACAAGTGGAAGGGAAATTTCCATAAGGAATCAAACTGAGGGGCGGGGAAAGGGGAGATAATCAGAAGTGGGAAAGGCCTCGCTCACAAACACTGCCAGCGTCAAACCTTTCTTCACCACCCTGATACCACTTGTTGTTCCCTCCATGGCTTGCTGGGGATGATGGGAGTTGTAGTACAAAACAGATGGAGGGCACTTGGTTGGCAACTATACAATTGCAGCCTTGAAAGCCAAGCCTCCGTAGCTGCATGGGGGAAACTGCACTGAGGGGGCAGTTGGGCTCCTTTCTGGGTTAAACCTCAGGGTGAGGTGGCGAAGCAGACTCTCTCCCTCCATTCTCCCACCATGGACTTTTCTTTTCTTAATAGAGTATCTCTCCCTCTCCATCACCTAAACTCTTTCTGGAAGGGAGCCCTGTCAGATGGCAACAAAGGCAGGAGGCCACCTGGGTGAAGAGGAAAGGGAATTGCCTTTCCAGACCAAGAGGGAGTTTGTGTTTCGAGCATAAAAACATATTGGTCAGATTCAGAAGTTGCCTTTATTGGGAAAATATTGGGGTTCAATACTCAATACCTTGTGAGTTCAGCCTGGAATGGCCAAATAGAAACTAGACAACAATTATCAGGGTGCATTTTTAGGCCTTGCAATGCTGATGCAACACAACTTCAACCAGCAAGTAGCTGAGGGGTGGCACCCAAATATGAGGAAAAGCACAAGCAAGCAAATGGAAGCAAAGGGGCAGCTATGTCCATCTATGGCAATACTTGCTTCGACTAGTTTATAGTAGTTTAAGCACAAGGCATAGAAATTTTGGGCTGATCCACACTTCCTCTTGTCCTGCTGCTTTTCCCCAGGAAAAACCGCTTTTTAGTGCTCAGAGCAAAAGGGCAACTCAGGTTTTCCACGGACTGCCATTTGTTCCGACCTATCGCTAAGAAGTGGGTTTTCCCCTGGAAAGGAGCAGGGCAAAAGGAAAACCATTCGGACCCATGCTTTCCAGGCACATCCAGGGGTGTAGGAAGGGGAGTGTGGTCCGCCCCAGGTATCATCCTTGAGGGGGGTGACAAAATGGCCCGCTGCTGGGGGCAGCATTTACCGTGGGGCCTGGCCCGCAGCGTGCCAGAGCCACACATCTCTTCTAGGAGTTTGCAGGCTTCCCCAACCTGTTGCCTCCTCCCAGATGTTGGATTATGACTTCCCAGGTGGAGGACACCAGGATGGCAAAGGCTGATGTCGTTTTTTCAGGATTCAAAACAATTCAAATATATAACACCAATAACCCTAACAACCATCCTGAAATATGTATTTCAAGTCAGGTGCTGAGTGAGAGAGTGGAGGGCTTAGAAAATGGCATATTGGAATGAAACTAAATCCAAATACCCTCAAGCAGATTGAAAGTGAAAGGGGGGGGGGAGGGAATCCCAGAAAAATGTGTGAAAAAACGTGTTCTCATATCTCAAAATGCACTCCAGATTGAAATCTTACCTGCACTTTGAAGGATAGGTTTTGTATTCACAAGTGACCCTGGGTGTGCCTAGGCCCTGTGAGATAAGAAGGAGCTGAAGCAACAGCCTGTCCAACTGAGATTTGTGGGTTGATAAAAAGACCACAGGAACATCAGGCTGGAGGCAAGAGAAAAACAACAGTCCTAAGCAACAGCAGACATACACAATATACCAAAGAGGGCACAGTGCAAAAGCTTCATGTAACAAAAGAGGCATCAGAGCATCCGAAAGGCTGGGGGGGTGGGCGGTCTGGCTCAGGAACCACACATGGCTCGTGAACAGTTAAAATAGCATAAGTAGGGATAGCAAAATAAAAGCTTCCTTTTCTTCTGAAAAGCAGAAAGTATGCTTAACCATGTAAAAAAAATAATACTTAGCACTTAAACAGATTTCTATAGCAGCCTTAGCCAACCTGTTGCCCTGCAGACATTTTGAACTACAACTTCTGAGCTGGCCGGCACTGATGGCAGTTGCACTCCAAAACATCTAGCAGGGGTAGGAACTAAGGCCCGTGGGCCAGATGCGGCCCAATCGCCTTCTCAATCCAGCCTGCGGACAGTCCGGGAATCAGTGTGTTTTTACATGAGTAGAATGTGTGCTTTTATTTAAAATGCATCTCTGGGTTATTTGGGGGGCATAGGAATTTGTTCATTCCCCTCCCCCCAAATATAGTCTGGCCCACCACATGGTCTGAGGGACGGTGGACTGGCCCACGGCTGAGAAAGGTTGCTGACCCCTGATCTAGAGGGCACCTGGTTGGCTCCTCCCAGACATTCTCTTAGCAAACCCTAAAGAAGCTTTGCAGGTCAGCATCATGACCCTCATTCCGCAGATGTGAGGCTGAAAGGCTGTGACTGGCACCAGGCCAGCAATACCTGCAATGAAACCTCCAACATAAAAGCAAGAGGAATAAAGCCCACATTTAGCTGGACTCAAAGGTTAGGTACTCAATGATCAAGAAACTCAGGAATGCACATGAGCAGCTTTGGGATTTCTTTAGTGTTAGCAGAGAGAAAGAACTGCATACAATCTAGAGCAAATTCAAAGAATGTTGCTATTAGAATTATGGTATTGCCTGTGGAAAAATATGGGAGGGAGGGAGGGAGGAAAATGGAAAGCCCTAGAGCAGGGTTTCCCAAACTTGGGTCTACACCTGTTTTTGGACTACAACTCCCATCATCCCTAGCTAGCAGGACTAGTGGTCAGGGATAATGAGAACTGAAGTCCAAAAACAGCTGGAGACCCAAGTTTGAGAAACCCTGTCCTAGAGAAAGAGATTGGAATACCATTGTAAACTGAACAGGAAATGGAACTGAAAACATGGAAGTGGACATGAACTTAGCAGACATATAATGAGAAATAAAAATTGAATACAAAAATTGAATACAAAAAGTGGAATACGACAAGAAATGGAACTGAACATACAGAACTGGACATGAGCAAGTGGACATATACTGAAAAATAAAAATAATATGGATTCAATGTGTGATCACAGTGAAGAAGCTTTAATATAGACATGGATGGAAAAATTTAGTATTATTCAATATGGAGCAGTGGTGGTGGGAATTAATCAAGGTAAAGTTAAAAGAAAGAATATGGTTAACATTTATCAATAATAGAGAACCTATCTTGGGCTTTCCATGGGAATGGAAATGAATGACTGAGACAAAAACAAAAAGTAGAGAAGAAAGATGCTTGCATGTATTTTTTTTGCTAAGGTTTTCTTTTCTTTTATCTTATTTTATTCTTCTCTTTCTCTTTCTTCTTTTTGTTTCTACTTCCCCACTCATTATTTCCATATTTTATTTTATTTTTTGCTTTGCTCTTGCTTTTATCATCTACTCTGAGTTAATGAGATTGCACGCAGATGAACAACAAAAGAAAAAGGAATGCACATGAACAGGAGTCTTCAGAGCAAGAGGCAACATGGGAATAAAAACCAGGCACTCACTCCCATGTTGTTCTAGCATCCTACCAAGCCCATTTGCATTCCCAAAATATGGTTCTCATATTATAATTTCCCCCCTGCAAGGTCAGTTATACGAGCTTCATTAACTTATTCAGTTTGGGAGGAGAAGAATCAGCGTTTGGATTTGATATCCCGCTTTATCACTACCCGAAGGAGTCTTAAAGCGGCTAACCTTCTCCTTTCCCTTCCTCCCCCCACAACAAACACTCTGTGAGGTGAGTGGGGCTGAGAGACTTCAGAGAAGTGTGGCTAGCCCAAGGTCACCCAGCAGCTGAATGTGGAGGAGACGCGAACCCGGTTCACCAGATTACGAATCTACCGCTCTCAACCACTACACCACACAAAACTAGCACTACACTTTGCCATCAGTTTGGGTGAGGGTCTGGAATTTTGGAGTGACACGTTAATGAAGCTATCAATACTGTTGGGAATGGGAAACCCTCTTGCATCCACCCAGGAAACAGCATCCCTTACCACCTCAGCAGCCCTGCGCACCATCTCCAGTTGCCCGTTGTGGATTACCACGCCAAGGAACGTTTGATTCAGAAGTTTTAGCAGAACCCAGTGGCTGAGCCTGAAGGTAGAGGAGAAGTTGGAGTAAGGTTAAAAAACAACCCACAAAGCAACAAGAAAGCATGCAAGCATCACTACAACTCTTAAGAGGCTCCAAGTGGCATGGGAACATAAAATCAAAGCCTTTGGGGGGAGAGGTGAGAAAGGCAACCACAGCTCTGTTGCCTTCTTCCAGGGTACCTCACTGGTTTCTCGGACAGATTATTATTGCCACTATTCAACCCTTAGACCACCTAACAATGCATAGAGATTAAAAATACAAGCCAAGAATCTATGATTTCTTTGACACACAAAAATAAGAAAAATGAAATTATCTGAAATGGTACATCTTTCCGCTTTCTGAACTGATTTAAACAAGGAGGGATTCGGCAAGGTCCCAAAGATGGTCATAGCTATTGAAAAGTTATATTGTCTATGTTTTATGTATTTCATAACTGCAACAGGATATCTAAAACTCTGCCCCCACCCAAAAAACTTTGACTATTCCCATTAAGCTGAGCAGCTACTCTCTCTCTCATCAAAGACTACCTTCCCCCCGCCCCCAGCACTATGGTTGGCAGCACCCCCACCTACAATCATGCCAGACAGCTCATTCCCCATCATCACTCCCACCCCGTCCAAAC
This sequence comes from Podarcis melisellensis, assembly GCF_964234715.1. Classification (NCBI taxonomy): domain Eukaryota; kingdom Metazoa; phylum Chordata; class Lepidosauria; order Squamata; family Lacertidae; genus Podarcis; species Podarcis melisellensis. Next base: position 3,572,964 of record NC_138540.1, read on the forward strand.
GAGGAAAGAGAACTTCTGAGCTAATCAGCCCTTTCTCTGAGTTAACTGCATGCACTCACTGCCGCTGCTTTTCCTATTAGTCCCTAACTTGTGTTAATTTGAAGCTGATGAAAGGTGCTGGGTTAATAAGAAGCCTCTTATGCACTGCGGTTTTCATCTGTAGGTTTCAAAGGACTTCCTGAAGGAAGTTCGCTGCCTCTCTCTCACCCCCTCACTTTCTTTTTAAAAACCACAAGCCAACGAGCAAAGATTTACCAAAAGATCATTGATATAAAGGGGGGGGGGGAAGGATCTTGCATCAATCCTTTTCCAGAATCTCCCAGCTGTTTTTAAATACACTCAAGGGTACTATATCAAAGTACTGTACAGTTACATGGAGCTGATTTCTTTACCATATATATACAGGGGCTCTATAGCCCGGTTGCTGTGGGTGTATTGTGATTTGTTTTTAGCCACCTCTTAACTGTGCTTATCTACAGTATATTCTTTTATTTTTTGCATTTCATTGTGGTTTATGTATCAATGCGGTTGTTGTTCTGGTTGTTGCTGTTTTTTACTTTATGTTGTAATCCACCCTGGCATCAATACTGATGAAGAGAAGGCTATAAATCATTTAAATAAATAAATAAATTATAGGAATCCCCCTTTCCTCTAATCTCTTGATAGAAGTTTTCACAGTCACCAAAAGATTCCCTCTCTTCCTTAAAATGAAGTATCAAAGTCATTCAACAGCACCACTGCAAGGTCAAACAGTAATTGCTGACCAATGAGCTGATAAACTATATCCTATATAGCATTACAAAATATATTTACATAATCACAGTGTCATAATCCATTTTTTTAAGAACTTCAGGGCCATGAGGTCAGCCCCTTGGTGCTGATGCAGTTATACATGTCATTATTATTATTTCTGTTTTCTGATCTTTAACCATAATAAAGAGTGGTGGTGGTGATGTTGTTGACATCAGGCTCTTTAGATCCTTCCACTGAGCTCAATGCCACAGCACAGATTTAATTAGGCAATCTGGAAAGGCAGCCACATGCTGGTGTAGAGTCAATGCATAAGCAAAGAAAGGACAATGCAAACAGGCACCTACTGGCAATATTGCTCCCATGTACCCTCAGCAATGTGCAAAATGAAAACCTGGGATCAAAATCCTACAATCTCAAAGTGAGATCCTGCTGCAGTTCAGCCCAGGAGCTTACCAAGACAGCTAACCTCAGACAGCAACAGGATGGCCTCTTTGCTCTTTAGACTAGGGAAAATGTTAGAAGTAATAGGCAGAAAGAAATTATCTCCCCAGATTTAGTAGTGAACACACACCTGCATGGTGAGTAAGATAGAACTATGCATTTGAATTATTGAAATGTATTATTTTCACCATGTGGTTTTTTGGGGGTGGGAGATCTAAGAGAGGTACATTCTTTTAAAAGCTACAAAATATGGGTTCAGCGGAAAATATTAGCATTATACTCCCAACAAGAACTGAAGGAGAATCAAGAGCCAGTGCAGAAAAAGTATCACTGACCAATCTCCCAAACTCAGCAAATTAAAACCTCTAGCAAAGTGGTTTTCAGAGCAGGTTGCCAGGAAGTGTGGGGTCCCTTAGAAGTTTAGCAGCAAGTGCACTCTCCATGAGCACAGTGGTGGCAGACAAGCTATCCTGAAAACCCTCTTGCATGCCACTACCAATTGCCCTCTGCATTTTGCAGCCATGCGGGATTGTTGGGTGGGTTCTGCTGTGCATTATTTGGGCCACAAGGGGCAGCAACAACCCTGAGTCAGCAGTCCGCAGGAACTGGCTGTCTAGAAATGTTACCATAGAATCTCAGCAAGCCAACTGATATGTGAAAGATGGATACAGAGCCAGCCCAAGTCATTTTGCTGCCTGAGGCAATGGACAAGATGACTCCCTCACATTCCATGTACAGAAACTTACTGGAGTTGCAGGTTAATCTTCCTGCAAAACTGGCAACTTTACAGGGTCTTCTGGCCACATGAGGGTAGCAGGTTACTTTACAGGGTGGTACACAGGCCCCTGGCACGCATACCTCTGACTTCCAACAGAGGTGAACATCCAGGGGTCACAAGAAGAATGGTTGGAAAGCTGTCACTTCTGCTGCCCTAGTATCTGCCACCGGAGGCAACTGCCTCAGTCTGCCCAATGACAATGCAAGCCCTGGATATTTTCACTGTGCTGGGGAAGGGAAGAACAGGGAGTCATGTCTAGCCCCTCTCTAATGGTCTTTTGGAAGCTAGTTAAACCTTCCTTTTTAAGGCAGCTTTTTGATGGCACGATTATTTAAGCTTGTTGGTTTCAGTGCACTAAAGTGCTGCTCCTGGTGTATTATATTTCTTGTTTTTGCTGTTTTAATGTTTTTGTAACTGAGGTTTACAGTTTTTAAATTCATTTCAATTTTGTTGTTACCTGTCTTGAGCTTTTTTAAAATAAAAGAGAGGTGGTTCAAAGCCACAGATTATGTTCCACAACTCCTTATTTGATTGCATACACACCACACATTTAAAACACACACACACACACACACACACTCAAAGAAACCTGGGAACTGTAGCATGTTAATGGTACTGGTAATTTTAACTCTGTGAGGGGCGTACTACACTTCCCAGGAGAGAGAGGAACATAGGCGCCGACTCCATGGGGCTTGAGGGGGCCCGAGCCCCCTCAAAAATTCGTTTGGGGGGGCTCCACCCCCCCAATAATCTCCGGCGCCCCTCCAGCAGAGCGCGATCGCCGCCCCTCCCCCAGCCCAAAATGCACAAGGAGGGGCGGGCTGCATGCCTCCTGCCCTCCCTCCCGAGCAAAAGCTCCACCCAATTTCCTTTGGAGCTGATTAATAGGCGCAGCACGCTCTCCCCTATTCACTCACAAGGAGGCGGCGCCACTTTATTTGCATATTCATGAGCTTATTTATTATTCATGAGCTTTCCCGGGCCCCCCCAATATTTTTTATAAGTCCGCGTCCCTGGAGAGGAAATGTCATTGAAATGCATGGTATGTAATCTCTGTAAGCATACACACACACCAATTTAACCCCCTCCTTTGCAATCCCATACCTGAGTAGGAGAGGTGAAACAGAGGACTGTATCTGGCAGAGAATGCTGTGAATTCTCTGCATCCACTGTGGGACTGGCATGCTGGTCTCCGGCGCATCCCCCTTGCTCTGAGGCACTTTCTGACACACAATGTCCTGTACCCTTGACAGACAAAAAGGAGAATAAAAACATATGTTTCTTCCGATGAGCACTTGATGAAGGATTTAGGCAGTCAAAAAGGACACTTGTAGATGATGCACAAATTTCAGAACACAAATACATCTCTCTAAAACTTGATGATAAACTGAATACAAGAACGTGTCAGCATTATGTTTGATTGTTGTTTTGCGAGCCCAGCTCTTGGTCATGTTCATGAAATTACAAATTAAGATATCAGTTCTTCTTTCTCATTAACTGCTCTGGGCACTTAATGCAGAAAAACAGGATGCAAATAATATTAATGCAAACAATAACAAGTGAATGAAAGAGCAAGATACAGACTTGCCTTGCGAACAGTTATGGGAAGGATAATTCCCATGTATGTGCCATACAAATCCCAATCTATCTCTGTGTATACAACCTTTATTATTATTGCTGTAGTTATTATTATGTTACATATTTATTTATTTATATCCCACCTTTTTTCCTAACAGGGAATCAAGGTGGCTTACAGATAAAATTAAAACTATTTATCTTTCCTATAAAAAACCATACAGATAATCACAATAAAAGCAGCATGGCACCAGCCCTTTCATTAAAAGCAGTCAGTTCCTAAAACCCTGTTGGAGTAAAAAGAACTTCACCTGCCAGCAGAAGGACAACTAGGAGGGAGCCAGAGTTCCAGAGTCTGGAAGGCACCACCAAGAAGGCCTCCTTCTGCATCCCTCCATGTGTGCCTGTGAGTGTGGTGGAAACAACAGAAGCCCCCCCACCCCCATGCCAAGATTTCAAAACCAGGGCAGGCTCAAATATGGTCTTCCAAATAGCCTGGACCTAACCTGTATTTTAAAATACGGTATATTCTTGGCTGCCTTACAGAAATCTGTTGACAACCAAAAAAGTGAGGTTACTGTCCCGTCCACTTTGAAGGAACTCTGATTTCTCAGGGACTTACTGAAATTCTGCCTCTGCAATATTGTGCCTCTCCCAATAAAACAATATTGTGCCTCGGAACAATAAAAAAAAATAAGGTGCATTATTATTAATGTGTTGTGGATTTTGCTGTGAAGACTCCACAAACTGAAAAGTCAGGGCTGGAAAGATCTTGATAACCAGAAATATTTCAATGTCCTACAAAATGGAGTATCAGCTTTAATAAAGGAAGACATAAGGCCAATACTATCTATGTGCACAATATATTCCATTTTGAAAATACTTTGTGATGTATTATGGCATTCCTTTGTTCAATTTCTGAATCAGGCATTGTGATTTAAATAACACTGAATGCACTTGTTGCAAAGTTTTTTTTATACTAGTGTTGTACAGTATTTTGTTGGGTGTACCTCCCCATGGACTTTTTTCTTGTATATATGTAAGTTCACAAAGACTGTTTGAACCTTTACGCTGTGCATTCTGGTTCAGAAAACCTTGTGATAAAATATGATTTTTTTTAAAAAAAAGATCTTGATATATAGTCTTCTAAACTCAGAGCACCCAGTGTACCACTGTAAGATTTTTATTACTTTCCTTCTTTTTTCTGGACCTTGAGAATTTTGCCACTTCCTGTTCTAATTTGGCGGAGTAATCTGCATAACAAAAATTCTACTTGTTAATGTAGATTTATATCCCCAAATGAAGAAATATATACATTTCCAAATTATGATTCTATAGCTACATGGGAAGGACTGTAAGGCACACTATTAGCTATCTCTGCCCCAAGAGATCTCGTGTTGCTGGCTTCTTTACTTCCGTTTGATCCAGCCCATTTGGCCAAAGGAGGTCCACAACCTGAACCCACTGAAACAGGCTGTTGTCTTCAGAGGTTCACAGCTGTGCCATTTCCAACTCTCAAACCATTTAGGGTTTCCCCCTTTACATTTCTTACATTAGTAAAAACCTATACAAGTTAGAATGTACTCTCCCCCACCCTCTGTGGTACATTAACCATTCACAAGGGACACAATCCTTATTTAAAAGCGTTTTCAGCATCACTTGTCAAAAAACGCCCTCAGACTCCAAGGAATCCCAGCAGCTTTGCCTGAAAAAACTCTACTGGAAGCAAGCCATTTTTATATATACTTTTCTGTTATTACTGGCAAGTCTTGGGTTGTAGCCTTATACACCTGCAACAGCTCTGCACACCAAAATGCTTTGGTCATCCCAACTCAGCAGCCTGACATCAAAGAGAGACTTGCAGGTAGTTTACAGAAGAGTAAGGCGCAGGGACCCAGGGGGAGGGAGGGGGAAAGGAGAGCTGAAGCGCCATGTAGGTACAGATTGAAGGATCTAGACAAGAGTGCTTGCCTGGTTGTACCACAGTAACTCAGAACCACTGCAAAGAAACCACTGCTTGGTGCAATTCTTTATTTGACCCCAGAGGAAGGCATGGCCCACCCAGCCTCAAAAAACAGATGGGGAGGTGTGTGCATTCACATCCAGCGCTTTGAGATCACAAAGCAGACGGAAGGTGAATAGTACCTGGTTTCCAAATACCTGGTTTCTGTCTTTATCCCAAGAGACAAGAAGCACTACAGCAGGATTTTTCAAAACTGAATGAGAGGATGGTCCAGCTGTGTTTGTGCACATGCAAACATGTAGAGAGGTCTGTAAGCTAGGAAGAATGTTTGGGGCTTTAAGAAAATCAGAAACTGCCTGGATATCTAAAATGTTCCCAAAAGGTAACTAACGTGGATTAAGCAATCTTGAGTATGCACACGAGACAGGAAAGGGGGGCTAGAACTTTGAAGGGCTGCCTTATAAGCATAAGCAGCAGTTACTTCTCAGAGGTCTTTTGTCCTCACAAAGAGAGGGATTTAAGAGTGGTCAGAGGGGTAGATTTCCCTCCCACTTCAATGCATGCTTATGAATGAAAGGATTACAGTGGTGCCTCGCAAGACGAAATTAATTCGTTCCGCAAGTCTTTTCGTCTTGCGAGTTTTTCGTCTTGCGAAGCACGGTTTCCCATAGGAATGCATTAAAAATCAATTAATGCGTTCCTATGGAAACCGAACCGCCTTCAGACCAGGTCTGGGGACAGTCTGTCCCCCGACCTCTTCTGAAGGCTGGCGGGGGCGAAAGTCTTTGCTTCCCCCCCCCCCCGCCTGCCTTCCCGGGACAGCGGAGACTTTTCCGCTGTCCCGGGGCGATCTTAAAATGCTGGCGGGCGGCAGCGCTGCCGCCCGCCAGCATTTTAAAATCGCCCCGGGACAGCGGAGGAATTCTCCACTGTCCGGGGCGATCTTAAAATGCTGGCGGGCGGCAGCGCTGCCGCCCGCCAGCCTTTTAAAATCGCCCCGGGACAGCGGAGGAATTCTCCACTGTCCCGGGGCGATTTAAAAGCCCCTGGGAAGGCAGGCAGGGGGACAAAGACTTTTGCCCCCTGCCCGCCTTCGGAAGAGGTCCTGGACCTCTTCCGAAGGCGGGCGGGGGACAAAAGTCTTTGCTCCCCCCTGCCTGCCTTTCCGGGAGAGCGGGAGGTCCAGGACCTCTTCCGAAGGCGGGCGGGGGGCAAAAGTCTTTGCTCCCCCCCGTCTGCCTTCAAAAGCCGTCCGGGATAGCGGGAAGCGCTTCCCTGCTATCCCGGACCGCTTTTAAAATGCTGGCGGTGGGGAGCAAAGCCTTTCGCCCCTGCCGGCCTTCCTGGACCTCTTCTGAAGTCCGGAGGGGGGGAAAAGGCTTTGCTCCCCACCGCCAGCATTTAAAAGAGGTCCCTGAGATTTCCCTATGGGCTTTCGTCTTGCGATGCAAGCCCATAGGGAAAATCGTCTAGCGAAGCGTCGCAAAAACCGAAAAACCCTTTCGTCTTGCGGGTTTTTCGTCTTGCGAGGCATTCGTCTTGCGGGGCACCACTGTAGTGGAGTGGTTTTCAACCAGTGTGCCTTGGCGCCCTGGGGTGCTGTTGGCAACACTGGCCTCTGTCCCTCTTTCCTTCCCTCCCTCCTCTGATGCACTGTCACATTATCTGCCTCCCAAAGGGTTGCACAGCTGTTTGTTGCAGCAGCCCTGGCTACAAGCTCCCCAGGTGAATGGTGACTCTGGGGCTGGCCAAGGCATGCTGGTTGCCAGGAGCTGAAGCAGTCTCAAGTAGGTGAGGGAGCCTAATCAGCCAGTCCACCAGCCCTTTACTTTGGGAACAGACAGACAAGTGGGAGGTTGGGCAGGCATCGCACCGGGCTTTCTTGTGTTTGCTGTGTGTCATGCCTGCCTGGGAGCAGAGTGCCCAACACTGAAGGGTAGCCTTTCCACCTGGCAGCCCGGCAGAGCCCACTGATGCCAAGCCAAGGTGAATAAGGTACTGGCTTCACGTTCACCTTTGGCCAGTCTCCAGTGGGCTGCTAAGGTTGGGGGCATCTTCTTACCAGGCCCCTGTGGACAGGCATGAGGAGGCACCTCTCTTTGGGGCAGCGGGTGGCTCGGAGACCAGGCACAGCTGCTGAAAGGACTCCTAAGGAGAGGGGAGAGAAGAGGTGGCTGAGGGAACACTCCACAAGGGAGGGTATTCAAAAAAGGGAGGGGCTACCGGCTCTGCAGGCAAGGGGCAACACAACTGGGCTTCTCAAGCTCAGAGCATGTTTCCCCACAAGGAAGCCACAAAAAATGTAGTTAGTCAAGGAAACTGTGGACTCAAAAAGGCTGAAAACCTCTGGATTAGTGGATAGGAGCATCTACCCTATAAGGAAAGGTAACATTTGGGGCTTCCTAATTTAGAAAAAAAATAAGTAGTAGTAGCAGTAGTAATTTGTTTACAACCCTTCATCCATAGATCTCAGGGCTGGTCACAACATAAAAATACAAGGGGACATGATCTAGGTATAAAAATTGGGCTGTGTGTGAAGAAAGTGGGGTGGAGAACTTCTTCACACAGCACACAGTTAGCCTATGGACTCACAGCCACAATGTGGTGGTGAAGGGCAGTGGGAACAGATGGCAAGATTCAAATGGTGGAAAGCTGAATTATGCAGGCTACTGGCCATGATAGCTCTAAGCCACCTCCAGCTGCCCTGCTTGTGGGCTTCACAGAGCACCTGTTTGGCCACTGTGGGAACCAGGAGGCTGGACTAGATAGGGCTTTGGTCTGGTCTAGCAGTGAGGCTCTTCTGATATTCCTATGATTTTAGCATCTATATTAGGGGTTAGGTGAAAAGTGTATACCAGATGGCCATTATTCTGCATTAATTAGCATGAAGTGTGTGGACATGAACTTAAGTATTTTCGCTGTGTGGTGGATGGAATGTTCTGGAAGCCCCCTACTCTAAAAACTGGGAAGACAGAACACAATTTTGCACATTAGGGTAAAAACAAATGTGATGTCACAACAGGCTGTTCACGCACACTTGAGCCTGGCTTTGCAAACCTCTATGTGCACATGTCTTTACAAGTCAAATGTTGTTTCCGTAGTGTAGCAGTTATCACGTTTGCCTCACAAGTCAAACGCTAGATCTCAGGTCTTGTCCTTTTCTCCCAACTGTTGTTGTTTTCCTCTCAAGGTTGTGTACCTACATTTATAAATTCATCTTACAAAGATTCATGAACATGTCAGATACATTTTGTCTGATGAACAGTGTCTGTATACTACACTAACAAAAAGCTCTTCTTTACTCTCTCTTTTTTAAAAGTTGTAGGCTGTTCTGGGAATCTTCTTCTTCTTTGGCAATCACTCATAGCTGCGTAAGATTGTCTTCCATGAACACAGTCTTAACAGCGAGTCCATAAGTGACTGTGGAGACCCATTCAGATCCACATGTCCTTCCACAGTGGGAACATAGGTTTCCGGGCAGGAGTTGATCATGGTGAGTGTTTGCCAAACATGTCTTCCTCTTAGCATGATTCTCCCTTTGTTCTGAGTTTGAGCGTCCTCAAAGTCCATGACACATTTGGTAAAGGCTGTTCTCCAATTGGAGCGCTCGCAGGCCAGTGTAGAAAGGAAAGGGGTGGTATGGATGCTAGCCAGTAGGCATGCATCACACACAACTTTATCTCAGATCATAGAAATCATAGAACTGTAGCGCTGGAAGGGGCAACAAGGGTCATGTAGTCCAACTTCCTGCAATGCAGGAATCTTTTTGCCCAACGTGGGGCTTGCACCCATGACACTGAGATTAAGAGTCTCGTGTTCTACCAGTTGGACTGTCAAGCCCATCAGCAAATGCAGCACAAGTGGTTTTGCTTCTCACTGCCAAGTGCAATGGTGGCTACTAAAATGCTACGCAACCCGGAGACTTCCGGCTTCTGGCGGTGAGATATGGCTGTTTCCCAAGAGATCAGACTCCCAGCCATGCCAGTAAATCAGAGTTAATATGAGGGTAATTGGCTCTGCCGACCCCCCCCCCCGGGTGGGGGGCTGCGCCACCCACAGATCATCCGTTATCTGCGCTCCACAACAAGATGTGGAGGCAGGGATGCTAGGTGATGTCCAAGGCACATATCTGGCAACTCTCCAAAGTCAGTCTCATCAGCCGGGAATCCCTGTTTTTAAAAAATTAAAAAGATTTGGACAAAAGAAACAGGCATGTTCTGGATGGAAAGAAGTAAAAGAAAAATCTGCCAAATTACACAATCGCTGGAGGCCAAGTTCTGGACTTCAAAAAGACTCTCATCTTGGCATTTTGATGAATGAGGTGAGCGGCTGCCATATTTTTGTATTTGTTATAGCCGCTATTTCATGATTTGGCGAACCTCACCAAGAAAGAAGTAATTATCCAAAGGAAAGGCAGGAGGTGCAAAACTAATTGGATGTAATAGCTTCACAGTCCTTGGTGGAGAGCCCTAATCAAATTTGGCAGAGTAAGATCAGATATGAAAGGGGCTCGGGCCGAGGAGGGAAGATGGCGACAGCAGCAGTTGTGATGCAGAAAGAAAAAGGAAAGGAAAAGGAAAAGCAGTCTCCATTACAAGAGGGAGGTTGGAGATATTTTTTATTTGAACTACAAAAGCGATGTACTTTATAAAAGATGCATTTGCTTGCATGGAATATTATCACATAGGGTTTGAAATGAGAGTGGTGGTAAACTCTGGATGTCTGCCAGCTGTCCGAGGGCCCCGGAGAGCTGCCGTGGGTTTTTATGGGGAAACCGGAAACAATCTTTATGTAACTTACTGATTGTGAAGTACACCCCAATGGTGCATTGGAAACATCAGCTTATTTAGAAATAAACCTTGGATGGAAGCCCAAAGCCTTTTACAGCAAGAATCAGCAGAACATCAGCAGAGAAAGGAGGGGTCATCGAAAGTGGACTGTGCTTCAAAATATTATAACTGAGAACAATATGGAAAACATTTGCCTCCTACGTGATTACAGAAATATGGAATCGTTAAACAAAACAAGATAGTTATACCAGCGATGAAAGAAGAAAGAGAAAATAAATGATGGACATTGGCTCTTGAAATCCAGAACATGGGAAGTCCCATTGAAATTATTTAATTTGGACTCTATAATTGGCTGTATTGTTTTTTGTTTTAGAATGTGGTAAGATTTGGCTCTATTTGTTATTAATATGAATGTGTTTCTTTCATTATTATTGGAAAATGAATAAAAATTATTCCCCCCCCCCAAAAAAATGCTACCAAACCTAACATCAGAAGGCAGAAAGGCTGCTCAACCTCCAGAGTGCCCCAAGTTAACAGCAGCAGAGGTGACTGGTGGCCATTGGGACTGGTAGGGCAGAAGGCCAGGAGCCAGAGGCAATAACAGGCAGAGCCAACTCATTCTAGTTTTGTGACCATCTTCCCTGTGAATTCTACAAGGGCAACACTGAGACTGGAGAGAAAAAAACTATCAAGCAATGAATGTCATCCCTTGGACTGGATGTAAATAAAAGACAAGCAGGTGGGGGCTGAATGAGGGCAGGCTGAGGATGAGATAGCGCTCCGTTTGCTCAAATGGGCCAACCTCCACTGAACAGCAGTACCTCTTGCTGTGGAAGATTCTTTTTTGGAGATCACTGGGGGTATCAGCACAAATTTTCCAATCACACACGGTGAAGAAGCAGCAGAGTCTTCTTACCAGCCAGCCTCTGAACCTGAGAGAGAGAAAGTTCATATATAAGAGATTAATAATGGGGTGCCCATATCTGTGACATTCTTAAGAGCTGAAAATGTCCCCCCCAGCTGCCCAGAATATGGCACTCAAACCAAGGTCCATTCCCAATCTCTAAAGCAGGGTAAGGAACCTCAGAATGGGGAGTCAAAGCTGGTCCCTCAGGCGTGTCTACCTGGCCCTTGAAACTCTCCCCTTGCTTCACCCATCACTGATTCACACTCTTCTTCAGTAGGTTTTGGAGTGTGTCCTTCAACTCTGATAATGCCTCTTGCTTGTCCATAAATAGGATAAGAAGGGTATGTGAAGGCATGCAGAACCTGCTGAACAGTGATTAATATTTATATCTATTGCTTGCTCATTTTTTTCTCACCCTGCTCTAAACTAAGTACAAGATGCCACAGCTCCTCTTCAGTATCTAGAAACCATCTTGCTAAATGACAGCAAGGCCAATCTAATACAGTGTTCAGTATCTAACAGTTCCTTGCCAAACTGAACGTTACAGCCATCCCTTGTTGTCTTTCATAGTGCCTGGTATCAAATATATGCTGTTTCTGGATAGACCTGACCTCACTGTATTTGCCCAACTCATTTTTAAAGGCAAATAAAGTAGTGGCCATCACCACAACAGGTAGCAAAAAATTCCAGCCAGAAACCTCAGAAGCAAGGCCAAGAAGGCAATGACCACCCCCCGTTTGTCTTGCAAAATCTATACATGTACTTTATAGTATCTAATTTACCAATGTTGAATTGCCATTTAAAAGGGTTTGGAATCTATACCTGCTGCTGCAAAATGCTGGAACCAGAATAGTTCTGGAATATTGCTTCCCAGCTGTTAAAATTGCACTGGCTTTCAACTGGCACAAAGGACACATCCATACTTCCTTTTGTGTCTCACTTTCGAGGCACAAGGCTAACCTCTAAAGCTCTCTGTCGGTGGGTTTCTTTTGTCCTGGCACTTTCCCCAGGAAAATCTGCATTTTACTGCTGAATCGGAAGAAATGGCAATCTGTAGAAAACCCGACTGCCATTCGTCCCGATTGGGCAGTAAAACATGGGGTATTCCTGGGGAAAGCACCACCACCACCACAAAAACACTCAGACATGGACCTGTGCCTAGAAATGTAACAAAAAAGGAGGTCTGAAGGAATACCTCTGAATACCAGGTTTTGGGAATTGCAGGTGGGCAAAGAGCTGTTGTGCTCATGTTCTGCTTATGGGCTTCCCATTGGGGCATCTGGTTAGCCACCACAAGAACAGAATATGGGTCTAGATGGACCATTGGCCTGATCCCTGTTTCATCAATTAGAATCATCTTTGGAGGAACTGCACCAAGGATGAGGATGCTGGACTGGACATTCTTGATGGCAGTGCTCCAATGGAGGTTAAACTACCGCCCTCTTTTAGGACAAAATATATATTTTTATTCAGTCAGGCTTTTAAAGGATGCATTCACTCCTCCTGCTTCAACACAGCCACAAGGGACCAAAAGCTACTGCTTCTGTTTTAGATTAACCATAGTTTAGTGTTATATATGAGCCTTTAACTCTTGTTGTTCCAAGCCAGGGCAGGGGAGACAGTCTCCCAGCTTGACTTTTAATCCTATCTAGCTCACCCAGTGTGGTACCCTCCAGATATTGTTGGCCTACAACCCCATCAGCCCTAGCCAGCAGGACTGGTCAGAAACAATGGGAGTTGTACTCCAAAAACATATGGAGGAGACCACATGAATGCCCTCTTGCAATTGCGTCAAGGTCTTTTTGGTAAACTGCCTTGGAGGGTTTTAGAGCCAAAGGGTGGTTTGTGGTGGGGGGAAGTAACTCTAGAACCTTCACTTTCTTGATCTTTGGAATCTTGAGGGCGAAGTTTGCTTTACTACTAGTCAAACACAATTCCTCTGATTTTAAGGTGCTAAAACAGCATTCAAAATGTCCATTATTAAGGAAAACGCATTTGCATAATTTGGTTTTAGATTGCAAAATGTGGTTAACTAATGACGATTTCCTTGGATCAAAATTCATTTATCTTTGTTCCAGAGTTCTTCCCACTTAGAAAAGGAGTTACACAGTAGGGTGGAAAGTGGCCCATGTTATCCAGAGCCTAAAGCAAAGGGCTTCACTCTACTAGACCCACCTCCCTTAAAAAAATCTTTGCTTTTGCTCTGATATCAATCAAGTGCTTTCTCTCCTCCCTGCTGTTAATAACACTTAGCACTTTGGGGATTTCAGTTTTCAAAGAACTTCACAAACTACAATTAAAGTAATTAGGAATCAGGCTAATGAGAATAAAGTCTTTAATCCTCACACAAATCCTATGAGGTAGAAAGCTTTGTTATCTACATTTTAATTTGGAGGCGATGGAAAGAGGGGAGGGGAGAGGAAGTAAGGGGAAATCAAGAAACACAGAGAATAAATGACTAACCCAAACACAGCACTCTTTGAATAGCTGGTCCAAGACTTTTGATGTCAAACGGCACCCACCCACCCTAATTAACACAAGGCATAGTCCATCAGGGTGTTCACCTGGACAAACCCTCTTGAAATAAAAGAGGAACTACAAAATAGCAATACTGTTAATTTAAACAGGGCTGACGAAGGAGAATCAGCCTCCTAGTGGGTAGTACTGCATAGGACAAATGGCAGCTGGTAGACCTTGGACTTGGTGGGGCAGCATGTGACCAAGGAGGTCAGGTAAGCGGCAGTGCACAACAGCCCTAAAAAACCCAGCTACACCAAGCAAAGGTTTGCTCTACTATTTTTGCCTCTTTTTACACAATGCAAACACTGAATATTCAAATTTCTACTTTCTGCACTAGTAGTGTGGATTTTGGGGTTGCACTTCCAACTTTTAGAAGGTACAATGCTAGGCCAAAACTGGAATGCACCAGGAAGAAACACAGATCCAGGGAGCAGTAGGTGCAGAGCAGAAGTCACACAACCAAGTATAATCATTGCTGTAATTTCTAACATTGTGGAATTTCTAACATTGTGCTATTCCTAATAATTCATGCACCTGCAACTTCTTAAGAATGTTATGCAGACCACAGCAGCATATTATGTCCTTAAACCCCAGTATAAGTATAAACAATGTGAGATAAGGATAAGACGATGGAAACAGAGCACAGGTGGCATTGTAAGTTATACAAAAATATGTGGGAAGAGCCAGGGGAGTATATAGACATTTTTCCCAGGCCACCTTCCCATCCACTCCAGATCTTACCTGGTGTTTCCTTCTGATATTTTAATTACATTGCAAAATCCAAGAGAGATCATGTTCTTGTGGAAAAAGAATTCCTGAAGGCAAAAAGAGGACAAGATTCAGATCCATTGGCTTTTCAATCTTCCACCATAACTCAGCAACCTACCCCCCCAGCTTGGAGGTGAACAGCAGTAGTAGCAACTTAGTACGTACCAAGCAGTACTTAACAACACCAGCGCTCTCTCTCTCTCATTGGTCTGAACTTGCTTGATCAGATAGAGACCAAGGTAAGCCATCCTTCTGCCTCCAGAAGTGCCCAGCTCTAAGATGATTCACACTCTATATTGCCTCTAAATGTGGACATTTCCTGATCATATTTGCTTAATTAATTAAGAAAACCATCCAACCAGCATTTTGTGGTGATGAACTTTATTAGTTAATGATGCATTGTGTGAAGAAGTATGTCCTTTTGCCTTTCCTGAACCTACTGCCTGCCAACTTCTTTAGATGATCCTGAATTCTGTTATCACAGGAGAAAAGACTTTCCGCCTTCGCTGCTCATCCTTTTACACATCACAAGTCCTGTCCTCCCTGACTTACGTCATTTCTGCCCCTAAACTTAAAGCTCTGTCCCCTTTAGCTTTAAGGTGAAAGTGCTCCAAGCTCTTGTTTAATTTAGCAGCTCTTTTTGATAACTTTTGTAAGTTGGAGTAATCAGAAGCATACAGTATTTTCTGACTGTGGCTACACCATGAAGTTCAGCATCATGATGACTGCTGTTTTATTTTCAGTTCCTTTCAATCAGCAACCTATTGGGTCACAGCCAGGCAGCGTGAAGTGAGACTGAAATTAAAAGCGCATGCATGGTGTTTATCCCACCCTGTGCCTGTATTGGATCTCAAGTCGTTTTTGTATGTGAAATTGTTCTAATTGTTTTATATACAACATTGCATAGCTGTTTTTACAGCTGTTTTCATTGTTGAAAGTGATTCATAAGTGGAACGCAACTAATAAAAATGTGGGTGTATGTGGAAGTTTTACAAGGCAGCAGGCAGATGGGTAGATGAACAGAGCCCACTATTTTAATAGCTCAGGTTGAACAGTGGCTGGAGTCAAATCCATGGCCTTTTTGTTGCTACTCCTAGCTTAGAGACCATCTGTTAGCACATTTTCCACCTTAAAGTGGTACCGAACTACACAATAGTTGCCCAAGGTAAGGGAAGTCATGTGAGCTGGCAGGCCAAACCAAAAGCAGACTGACCCATGACTGGCAATCAACCCTTCTTTTTCAGCATTTCCCTGCCCTAGGGTCTGGGAGACCAGGTTCAGATCCCCAGTCAGCCAGGAAGCTCACTGGGAGTTCCTGGGGCCATTTCCTATCTCTCTCTCTATAACCTACCACACAGGTGGTTGTGAGGATCAAATGAGGCATGGGGGGAACCATGTGACCACCCTGAGCTCTTTGGAGGGAAGGAAGGGTATAAATATACGAACTGAAATAAATCAACTTCTTACCCAGCTCTTTGGCGTGCACCTTTGGCAGCAATAGCCCACAAATGGCCGGCATTTGCCCAAAAAGGGCACCACAGTTCCCAGCTTCCACTCTGAGTCCAAGTCCAAGGTTTTCATCTGAGGAGGAAAAAAGTATCTTAACTACTGTACCCACCTGCAAACAAATTAGCTTTATGGCTTTTGAAGTAATATTTGGCAGAACAACATTTCCCTTAAGCAGACACTCTTTAATAGAAATCAAGCACACAAGATTCCAGCAGTCAAGATTTCCATATTCATTTTAAGCCGTTATGCTTAATTTAATCAAAGCCCTTGAGGGGATATGGAAAAGAAGGATTCTTTTGTAGCCTTAAGTGACCAGCAATTAATTGTGGGCTATTCAAACACACACGATTTGCAGTATTCTGAGATTCTGCATCCTGCATTGCTCCAGTACCTTCTCCACAACCAGACAGCATTCAAAATTAGCTGGGCGCCAGCTGCGTTTTGTGACTGGCAACCAGCCTTTTGCAACGGGATTGAGATGTCTAGCATCTCCAACTGCCTGGCTACAGTAAGTGGGTCTGCAGCAGGAAGAGATGCAGGTCTTTTGCTGCGGCACTACCCCTGCCAAACACCTGATGCAGCACCAAAGACACACACCCCCCCCCCCGCCGCTATGGCACTGCTGGGTGAATCAGGTGTTTGGCAGGGTAGCATGGAAATATATTTTTTTCTTTATTTCCCCCACAAAAAACTAGGTGCGTTCTATGGGCTGGTGCGCCCTATGGGGCGAAAAATATGGTAAGCTGCCCAATACCATCATGAGCTTAAAACACCACAAATGCATAATAAAAAGGAGGTCTGGAGGGGCCTTACAAGCTTTTATCCATTTTTGTATATCTTACCTCCAATAGCAGTTCTACAACAGAGACCTACCAGCAGGGCTGGCCTGACCTGAGCCTTTTTAAATTTAAAAAAAGAGAGCCCATGGTCTACTAATCAGTTTTTAAATGTACAAAGCAACAGTGGATAGTCAGGATCCCAATACAATTAAGGCATTCATTCTGTGCAAGGACCCTAGCAGCCCACAGGCCCTGGGTGACCCACCAGAAATTGGCTAGTGAGCTGTTGGTAGGCCACTTTTATTCCAGCTTTGGGAAAGAAAAATGTTACTATTCCACCCACCCACATACCCCTTTATATTAATCTGCCTACCCCTGTTTTACATTTGCTGTGTAAATCTGTAAGAGAGCAGAGGCCACAGTATTATTTGTTAGAAGGAGAAAAGTGGGGGTAGCCCTACTATTCACAATAGCTGCGGGCAACTACTTGCACAGTGCCACCTACACACCATTAGCGTTTCCCATACACACACCCACAAAACAAGCAAGCAATGGAATATATTGGTGCAATCCCCTATATTTACCACCCAGAGGCAACAGAAGCCAGAGTTAAGTCAAAAGAAGAGGGCAAGGCCTCTGAACTGTTCTCATGGCAGCCTCAGCAAGAAGAAAACTCCTCTCACAACTTGAGGCATTTCAAAGTGCAAGGCTTAACTCCTTGCCAGAGAAATCAATTGTTCTACAGCTGTATCCAGCACAAAGGGGGGGGGGAGAGAGAAGAAAGTGGGGGGGGGGGGAACCATCAGCCAAAGCCCTCCGGGGAGAAGAATTTATTCTCTTTGTAATACAGCTCCAATATCATTACAATTGACTTTTCCCTCCCACACCCTCCTCCGGCTCAAAGAGACAAGCCAGTCCCTTAAAAGGAAACAGCAGCTCAAACCAAGCGCCCTTGAATACACTATACTCAGGGGCACATGGAGACACCCACCCACCCACCTGCCAGCACACACAGGCACCCAAAACCAGCAATACTCTGAGTACCCAAATGAATGTCACCCTGCAAATGTTCACACATGTTCGTGCACCATGGATTACTCTACACAACTGACACCCAAGTGCATGCACAGCCTGCCACTCAATGGAAGTTGTGTCTGCAGTGGTCCATTTGCAGTGGATGCTGTGCTCATTGAGTGAGATGTACATGCGTGTGAACCAGGCCCCTGAAATTGCGCTAACAGCAGACCAGGCTGTAGCTGGGAGAGCCACCGCCGGGGAACAGGCCAAATTCCCACTAAGGCCACATTCACACCATACATTAAAGCCCTGTCATGGCTTCCCCCAAAGGATCCTGGGAACTGTAGTTTGTTAAGAGTGCTAAGCCAGGGTTGTTATGAGACTCCTTATTCCCCTCACAGAGCTACAATTCCCAGATTTCCCTGTGAAGGGGGATTAAGCTTTGTGATTCAAAGTATCTCAGGGGGCATTTATGGAAGATTGCTGCTCCTCCATGCACGCACCAGCCACATGATGTACTGTATTTTTCCGTGTATAACACGCCCCCATGTATAAGACGACCCCTATTTTATGGGAGCGCAACAAAAATTGGGGGGGCATTGCCCAAAGTTGTTGAGCTTGGGGGGGGGGGCACCAACGCCAATCGATAGTTGCCATCAAAATGACAGCCCTTATTATTTTTTCCTTTAAACCAGATTTCCCCTTTCCAAAGAAATTCTCCTAAATCACCCCCCCCCCCAGCCTCTTGCCAAGAACATATTTGTGATTATCTCAATGGCTCATTTGCAATTAAGACCCTCAGGACTGTTGCCACCTTAATCGATTTCAAATCCTTCTTACAACCAAAACCTCAAGAGTCTCGTTTTAAAAGAGTACTCTTACATAGGGCAAAGTGAATGAAAAAACTCAAAGCTGTTCCTTTGCCCCTTCCCTTTCTCTCACAGCAGCGCCATAAGCCACTTCCATGATTCTGCGATTCTCCTTCAGAAAGCGCTGAGGGAAAACACAGCTGCCATGTTTCTTAGCTCAGGAAGTCCTGACACCCGGGAGATCTGTCTCCCTCCACACTTAAAGGGTGCCACCCCCAGGGCCCCATTTCCAGACATCCAAAACACTCTCTCACACTTGCTGGAGATGCCCTGGCAATGCCAGGCACTGCGGCCACAACACACAGTTCGCACCAAAATTAGAGCAAGCCTGGATCCTTATCTATTTGTTTGGGGCGGCGCATTCAAATCCAGTGCGGATGGGCCCCTCTCTATGGTGCATGCATCCACACTGACTCAAAATGACTGTATCATTTTCCTGTGTTTTGCTATCATGAAAAGCAGGCAACCAAATTGTAATAAAATAAAAACATGTTTAGGGCAGCAGCAGGGTTTTATGTGGCCAGTAAGTTCAACACATGATGGCCTCAAGTGAAGCCTTCTAGAGAAACTCACACATATACAAGATTTCTAGCAGTGTCCACCTCATCAATTTCTCTACCATTTCTATAGTGATGGCACTCCTCTCCCTTCAGGGCCTCCCCAGGCCTCCCCAGGCCCTGCTTCTTCTCTGCTCTAAGCCTCTAGTCCGTACTTTCAGAAATCTCCATCCACGGGCCCTTAATTTTGGGAAAATTCAACCCCCTGCAATGCAGAAATCACAGCTCAAGAATCCCTGACAGATGACCATCCAACCTTTGAAAAATGTCCGATGAAAATCCCTGACAGATGACCATCCAACTTTTGAAAAATGTCTGATGAAATAACAGTCAACAAACTTCTCTCTCCCTCTGTGTGTGTGTGTGTGTGTGTGTGTGTGTGTGAGAGAGAGAGAGAGAGAGAGAGAGAGAGAGAGAGAGAGAGAGAGAGAGAGGGGACAGGTGTCACAACTATGTGAGGAGAAATGTAACATGGCCAGGCAGATTACAAAGGACAACCGTGCCTCTGACACAGGAGTGCCTTAATTTAACCAAAATATGATGCAAGGCTCTCATCTCTGGACACTTACCTGGGATTAAGTTTCATTTCCCTTAATGGGATTTACTAATGAGTAAACATACGCAGGACTGTGCTGCATTTCACCAAGCAAAAAAAATCAATTTAAATCACATTTGCCATTTTGAAATCTGTTTGTTTCCTGAGGAACCATGTACAATTCAAACAGGCTGATCTCCAACTAAATAAGAGTGTTGATGCATCCAGCGTGAATAACGCAAAACTTTTAGTCACACAGATCACATGCACTGCATAATCATAACAACAACAACAACTTAGTTTTTCATTTGGATCCCTCCGTACACACACAAGGATACCAAGCAAGTTTCCTTACTTCAGAGCTTTCTGTGTGTTGCGACACGTTAGTGTGTCGGCTGTAGTGTGTAGGTGTGTCGCTCCTCCAGGGGCTGGAAAGGGGTTAGTTTAATCTTTGGTTTGCTAGTAAAACTGAATTACTGTGTCGCAAAATGATGCATGTCTAAAAAGTGTGTCACCCACATGAAAAGTTTGGAAAGCTCTGCCTGCTTGCTAGGCATCCAGCATTTTCTATAGGCAAAGGACTGTAGTTAGGAAGCAAAAACAGTGTTTCTCAATGACAGGAAGTCTTAGAAATGTGCTTTAACATCTTCTAAAACTGTTTAATCCATTTTAAAGTAGGTTATTTTAAAAGCATTGTTCCATATAATTGATCTTTAGCAAAACAATCAAGAGTTGTTTAGAGCTAAAACTGAATTTCTTTATTTCTTTAAAACATACTTCCAGCTACAGCACTTGAAAAATAAATCTTTCAGCATTGGGCGCACAACCCCAGAGTCTGTCAAGACTGGCCCGTACGGGCAGGGGTACCTTTACCTTTATTCACACTAAAATTTTGCCACGTTGCAGTATAAGTTAATATGCATCCATGTCCAGAAAACGTGCTGCCTATTTGCATAAACCTGCAACAGCAGCACTCCTTATCTCCCCTTTTTTGCTCCCATGAAGTTAAAATCCTATCTGCAGTGTTTTCTTTCTCCCACTCAGGTCTCTATAGTCAGTCACAGAAGAACAGGCTGCAGGTATATTACAAAACAGCTTCTGGAGAGGAGAAACTCAAATCATGAGAAACCTACATTTCATTAGCAGCATATGTAGAGAGGACCACAACTATTCTTAACTCTCTCAGCTACTAGTTCAAATTGCAGGGTACAGAATTTGGAGCACGTCTTGGAAAATGGAAAACTTTCTTGTTTCCAGGCTACCTATTATATCTTCCATATCTGCATGTACTGCATTACCAATCCTCTGGGCAGCAACTACAAAAACTAGTTGGGAATAGTCAAAGAATAAAATAATGAGGAATTCTCTACCTATCCACATGCTAAGCAAAGTTATTTACTGCTGCTATTAAGATATTTATGTATCTCCTGTTAGGCAGACATTTCAAGGCACTGTGCAGAGGTATAATAAAATAAAATAAAAAATACTCACTGCTTTCCTCTCAGTTTTGTTTTAGGACCAATGTGCTCTCAGGGCCCCCAAACCCCCTTATCAGTCACTGAGGACTTCTGGTGAGCCTTTCATTCATCCAGAAAAAAGTCCAGGACTCTTCTACATCCACAGAAGTCTAGTGTACTCTGCCTGGGTCAGACCACACCTGGAATACTGTGTCCAATTCTGGGCACACAATTTAAGAAGGATGTTGACAAGCTGGAAGATGTGCAGAGGAGGGCGACCAAGAAGATCAAGGGTCTGGAAACTAAGCCTTGCAAGCAGCACTTGAAGGAGCTGGGTATGTTTAGCCTAGAAAATAGGAGACTGAGAGGAGATACGATAGACATCTTCAAATATCTTAAGGGCTGCCACATGGAAGAGGGAGCATGCTTGTTTTCTCCTGCTCTGGAGGGGAGGACTCGAGGCAATGGCTTCATGTTACAAGAAAGGAAATTCTAACTAAACATTCAGAAAAACTTTCTGGCAGTAAGAGCTTTTTGGTAGTAGAGGTTGGATGGCCATCTGTCATGGATGCTTCAGTTGTGATTCCTGCATTGCAGAGGGTTGGACTAGATGACCCTAGGGGTCCCTTCCAACTCTGTGATTCTATGATTCCCATCCTGGAGGGCCTACCCTTTTCAACTAATCTGTTCATCTGCTCCTTTTTAGTGACAGAAACCCTCAAAATCCTGTCCCTTTATTCAGGGAGCCAACTTCAATCTGCATATCAGATAAGTCAATTCCCCACTTTTCCTGCAGTCAGTTCGGCTTTCACTATCAGTTTGTGGATCTAGTATGCTACAGAGTCCTACCATCTTTAGTCTTCAAGGTCAGCTGCTCTCACTTGTACATTGAGTTTTGCTTTGCATCCCCCCACATGCCGGAGGAAGAGCAGAGCACACACACACACCCCAGCTGGCATTTCCTTGCATATAAGAATATAATTAAAATCAGGTTCAATCAAGCAGGCAGGAAGTTCTACAGCGGCTAGCATTAAAAGGCTGCAAATGCCGAGGTGAGCACAAAAGTTTTTAGCTTGTGCCAAAATTGCATCAAAGTTATTTCTGGGGGAGGCCATTCCAGAGTACAGTGGTACCTCGGGTTGCATACGCTTCAGGTTACAGACTCTGCTAACCCAGAAATAGTGCTTCAGGTTAAGAACTTTGCTTCAGGATGAGAACAGAAATCATGCTCCAGCGGCACGGCAGCAGCAGGAGGCCCCATTAGCTAAAGTGGTGCTTCAGGTTAAGAACAGTTTCAGGTTAAGTATGGACCTCCAGAACGAATTAAGTACTTAACCTGAGGTACCACTGTATGAAGTCCACCACAGAAAATGCTGTACTCCTGGCTGCTGCAAGATATATTATCTACAGGCAGTAGTGAGACAACCAGGCGTGCCCCCAATTATGATCTCAGTCACTGTGCAAGTCTGTACAGGAGAAGACATTCTCGGGTAACCTGGTCCCAAATGGCTAGGACCTTAAACCTGGGCTGGTAACCAAAGGTATTGCATGTCTGCAGGTATAGGTACACTACTTAGTAACATAGCCACAGAATTCTGCACTAGCTGCAGCTTCCAAACCACAGTTACAGTAGGCAAACATACAGTTTGTAATAGTAATTTAGTCTTAATTTTTCCAAGGTATGGGTCACCTGTCCACTCTTTTAGTGGTATCTGTTACTAACGGCTGCATGAAGCAAGTTGTAGCTCGCTAAAGTGGAAGCCCCAATAAATCTAGATTTGTTTGGTTCATTTTTACTTAATGTGAATTGCAGTTAAGCATGGTACTGAACACTAGAAAGTGAAAGATCTTAGAAGGCAAATTTTAATATGGCTGTTTTTTAAATAAATAAATAAATAAATAAATAGTTGTTTTTTAAAGTAATTTCTTAAAAAGTCCATCAATTTGTATCCTCTATCAAAATGCAACTACCGGTAACTATTCTTCGGGCATACGGTGGGAGACAAGCAGAAAGCACACTCTGGGAGATCCGATTTACTAAGCGCCATAAGTGCCTATCTCAGCATAACAGTATTCTCCCAAGCCATTGTCAAATACAGTATTTTCTCAAACCTGCTGCATGTTCAGAGAGTCTCTAGAGTCTAGA
Organism: Podarcis melisellensis; assembly: GCF_964234715.1. Taxonomy (NCBI): domain Eukaryota; kingdom Metazoa; phylum Chordata; class Lepidosauria; order Squamata; family Lacertidae; genus Podarcis; species Podarcis melisellensis. Next base: position 3,596,328 of record NC_138540.1, read on the forward strand.
GTCAGCTCCATGCACATCAAATGCAGCTTCCTTGCCCACTGACAACTCCAAAATCTTTTCCTAACCCAAGGGGGATGATTGTGTAGAACAGTCTAAGCTGATCACCTGCATACCAGATGTTCCTGTGCTCAGTGATGTAACAAAGAGACATGTCCTGGGAAAAACTGGATTACTGTTTCCAGAAATTAAACTTTTTAAATGAAAGAGACAATCCAAGCCAGGTTCTATGAATTCTGGGGGAGAAGTCACTACAATCCTTTTCACTGTGAAGCAGGAATCAAGATTTGAAAGTGTGCTTCTGAAGAGAAAGAAAATAATCAGACTAAATGCCATCATTTGTTTTATATCTTGTTATATATTGTTTTGTTGTAATTCTGGAGATTTTTCTCATGTGCCTGTTATTTATTATTCGTAGCCTTGTCTTTTTTGAAAAAATACAAATTGATATTTTAAAAAAAATGCAAGTATCAGTGTGGTATAGCAGAAAAGGTCTAGATAAGAATGGGAGGTTCAGGTTCAGAGTTGAAATCTTCAGTGACCCATCAAGGAAACTAGGTAGCCTTGGCTGTTACTAGCCCACTTCAGAAGGATGTGGGGATCATAAAATGGGATTAGCACACCCTCCTCATGTACGCCAGCTAATCTTTTACAGATAAAAGGTCACAGACAGATGTAATAAACTCAGTCAAGCTTCAGAATGTGCTGTCCCAGGACTGTTAAAATGAGAAAGCAAATCCCGCCTTCCCCCCAAAAAGACTTTCAATGTCTTTTAGACAGGGTTGCTAAATTACCAATTTCAAATTCTAATCTCAGAGCCTCAACAATTATCAGCTATTGCTCAGAAGGGTAGTCTCTGCCTACAACCTCTACTTTTTTCCTAACACTAACAAAATCAATAGCTTCCATGTCCCTATGATATTGTTGGTTTTTGGTATTTGGGGTAAATACCAAATTTGGGATAAGAATAAAAGGAGAACTCCCTGGATGCCTGGATCCAGGTGTGGAGCAAGAACTCTTTGGTGAGAAAGCCCCAGCAGAGATTTAAAGTTACAAAACATGCAGCAAAGTAAAGCTTTTAAAGATTCAAAGTTCTTTAAAATATCCTCTTCTAAATTATTTCCAAAGTTCCCCACTTCCCACAGCATAGAAAGGGACTTCTCCAGTAGACAAACCACAAGCTCAGGTCCAGACATAACATTATGTTAAAGCACAATGGCAGTGCACACTTCGACAGGAACACTGTGGCCACAATCTCTGTCTGGGAAGATGAAAATGTGCTTGTTTGTGTTAAGCCCTGCTTTGACTTAGCATTATGTGCAAATCAGGTCAGATCCACACAGCAGGACGATGCATCATTCTGAGTGAAGTCACCTTGTGTGGGACCTTCTTTCTTGAAGCCCTATTTGCTGAGAGACTCAAATGAAAAGCTCTTTGTTCTTCACAAGTACCAACATGAATTTTGACCTCTTATGCTTTCCCTCACAAAGCTGCAATCATGGCTAAGCATTCTTATGCTATTATCTCCTTCTACTGTAGAAACCGGACAGGGAAAACATTTCTCTTCTTATTCAACTGAAAATTGAAGAGTTCATAAGCGCACTTCACTTGTTCCCTTCCCCTCCACCCACCCTGTACACAGTGAACTTCTGGAGGAAGACAAAGAGATAGCTTTGGGGCCACCACATTTAATGGACTGCAAGGGGAGCCTCTGCAAAGCAGCGGAAGGCCCACCCCAGACTTCACCAACCTAGTAGCCTCCAGATGTTGTGGGATTGCAGCTCTCATCAAACCCAACGGCAGAGTACCCAGCTGGCACCAGGTTGGAAAAGGCTGCCCACCACCCCACCACTCCCGTACAAAACTGAATGCATGCAGACTCTCTTTTCAGACAAGAAACCAAAAGTGAGTGGCAAGACCAAAGGCACAACCCCACTTACACACATATGCATGCATGCGCTATATGCTTGGAAGGAACAACACAGAAGTCATCAATTTCTCTCTTTGAAGGTGAAAATGAAGTCAAAGCTAAAAACTATGAGAGATCCTGCTGCCTGGGAACTCAACAGCTATTTTGAATCACTGAGAGTTTATACTGTATTAATTGTCATGATGGATTTGTTTGTTTATTGCTCTATATGCTACTGTGATTTTGATATTATTATAGTGATTGCAATGTTTGTTATTTTTTAATACGATTGTTCTTACCGTGAGCTGCTTTGAGATCAACATTTGTTGTTGGAAAAGCAGAATACAACTATTAAATCACATTCAAGTTATCAGAGACATTCCAAAATCCTTAACTCTTTCATATGCTCTTTGCCATTTCTATTGTTACTTTAACTCTATTCTATCACTGCCTCAAAAATTAAATGTCTAAAGAGCTGAAATTAAACATGCCCCTCCTTCTACCCTTGCAGAGGGTGGGGGCAGGGAAGCACCATCATCTCCTCCTGAACCGATTTTTTGTCTCTTAAGGAGCAACACAAAGGATGCCATGCAGACAGCAGGGAGGGGCTTCTCATTACCATCCCATTGATCTTCCTTGTTAAGGATTCCAGTTTTGTCCAATGCCTCACCTACTTCAGTAGCTGCTTCAAAAATCTATATTGTTTGGAATATTTAAGACTCTGGGGTTTCAAAACTTCCTACCTGGTGCATTTTAACAACCTTTCAGCGGCCTCTTCCTTTGAATAGAGAGCAGGCTGTCCTTGCTCAAAAGAGGTCTTGTCTACCCATTAAAATCAAGACTGTCGAGGGGACCAACCATATAAACCAATGGGTTTTTATGGCAATATGGAAAAATATTTGGTATCATCTGCAACCAACCCCTTCCAGGCCTCAAACCAGAAAACAGGGAACCAGACAAAGGTAAGCACATTTTAAGGCCCATCAATTTTAATAGCAAAGGATTGTGCTTATTAATAAGCTTGTCCTTACTTTTGTCACATCAAAAGTAAAAAAGCAGCCATGTTAGCCACAAGGGGGGGGGACCCCAAAAACGGAATTAGAACAATATCTTCATTAGGAAAACAAAAATATCACAAAACTGTGTTTGCGTTCTCCAGAATTCCTCATCAGGCCAGCTGGCAAATAAAGCAGCAGGTGCAAAATAAAATTTTGGCATATGGGAACATCTGGAGTCTGCATCTGGACAGTCTTAAAATGGAATGTGAGAGAAAGCCACAAACATTCCAACATCTCATCTTCAGGTGTTTATACTTTTTGTATGTTTTGGAAAATAATGAATTTAGTCACTCAACAGCAAGTCTAAACTGGAGGAAAAGGATCTTTTGCCACCTGAAGAAGGGACTTCTCTCTCTCTCTCTCTCTCTCTCTCTCTCTCTCTCTCTCTTTCAAGCAACATTCCCTCCAGCTGCCAGGTAAAGTTACCCAATTTGGCTTTTTTATATACCTAGTACAGCACCTAAAATTATTTTCAGCCATTGTTAATGCTAAGACTTCCTTGTTTCTCTTTTCTCTTTCCTTTTCAAGGACTCTGAGTTTTGCCCAGGGATGGAGACAGACCAGAGTAACAGCCAGGGTATTATTATTATTATTATTATTATTATTATTATTATTATTATTATTATTATTATTTCCAGAGATGAGGAATCAGCCATCGTTGTGTTTCTTATTCCCAGCAGGCCTGCACAGAACCTAAAAGGAGCCTCACCTCAATATCTGCATTCCGTCTTAAGACTAAGGGACTAACAAAAGTTCCTTTCCTCCACCTTCACCAGCTAGTTCGCAATTGTGGTCCGTGTAACTCTCCGGGGGGCGGGGGGACCCTGGCAGCACCGGATAATCCGGACGTTGTTGTTGAGCTTTTTTTTGCAAACTCTCCGAACATCAACTACAAATTTAAAAAACTTCCTGGCTCCCGCATTGACCTCAAAGGCGGAGGCAGCTTTTCCGCACCTGTGAAGTCAAGGGGCCGATTACGCCACGCGCAAGAATTACCCTTCGCTTTCTGCCGGGAGGTCTCCGCGCGCGTGCAAAAGGCGGGTGCGCTGAGGGCCACACTTGGCGCGCGCTCTCGTGCGATCCGCGCCCCAAGGAAGACAAGAGACCCCCCCCCCTGCGCGCCCCTCTCTCAGAAGCGCCCCCGGGAGGATCCTCAGCAGCCCCGATGGGTCGGAGGCAGCCCCACGGCGCACGCCCAGCGCAGGTCTCGCCTTCCGGATAGGATAGGATAGGAAGGAGAGCGGGGGCTGATCCGCCACCTTGGAGGTGGAAGGCCTGCTTTACTTCCAAGTAAGCGTGCGTAGAATTGGGCTGGACGCCTGTGCTCGCCTACTTAGGAGTAAATCTCATTGAGCTCAGTAGACGTTACCGCTGATGAAAAACGCGCATAGGATTTGGGTGCCGCCTTTCGATCGCTTAGCCCCACGGCGGCGGGAGAGCGACTAATCGACTGCATTCAGTGGGTGAAATGCTCGAATGGGGCTTCCTTCCGAGTAAGCGTGCACACGATCAGGCCCTATTCCAGTGCACGCTTCCGGGGGAGTAGATTTCTGGGGAAAGCTGCGCACATCTGCAGGCTGCACATCCTTCCTTTGGAATAAGCCCCACAGGACTCGGTGGGTCTGACCTCGGAGCCAACACTTATAAAAGGGGCTTTTTCTGGGGGAACTCACAGGAACTCAGTTCCTGTGCCTCTCAGGTGGGTTCCTGCACCTCGCTGGTGGGCACCATTGCCATTCTATAGGATGAGATTGCCCCCCTCTGACAGTGGCTGGATGGGCACAGCCAGGATTTTTTTGGGGGGGGGAGCAGAACCGACGTGCTCCCCTGCCCCCCAGGCCACGCTCATGTGGGTGTAGCAGCTCTCAAGGGATGATCATGTAGTAGGGTGATCATGAAGGGAGGTGGGCGATCTCCTGCTGACCCTACACCCAATTTCCAACCTGTTCAAAAGGTCCAGAGGGAAGATGTAGCACAGGATGGGAGTTGCAAGTAGGCGGCCTGGGCGCAGGTAGATGGGCCAAAGATATGCAAGTCCAGTGTCCTATCCAGTCCTGCATCCTTTCCCCACAGTGGGCAACTGGATGCCTGGGGGAAACCCACAAGAAGTATTTGAGCACAAGAGCCTTCTCCCCTCCCATGGTTTCCATCATGGCTAAAAGTAAAGGATCCCCAGACCATTAGGTCCAGTCGTGACCGACTCTGGGGTTGCGGCGCTCATCTCACTCTATAGGCCAAGGGAGCCGGCTTACAGCTTCCTGGTCATGTGGCCAGCAGGACTAAACCGCTTCTGGCGAACCAGAGCAGCACACGGAAACGCCGTTTACCTTCCCACCAGAGCGGTGCCTATTTATCTACTTGCACTCTGATGTGCTTTTGAACTGCTAGGTGGGCAGGAGCAGGGACCGAGCAACAGGAGCTCACCCCGTCACGGGGATTCGAACCGCCAACTGCTGTGGTTTAACCCACAGCGCCACCTGCGTCCCCTCCATCATGGCTAGTAGCCCTCAATATAACCTGTTCTTTGGATTTCTCTTTTAAAGCCACCCAAGTTAGTGGCCTTCACTGCCTCCAGTGGGAGTGAGTTCCATAGTTTTGCTCTGTGTGACAAGATCCTTTGATCTGTCCTGAATTTTCTAACATTCATTTTCATTGGACGTCCGTGGGTTGCATGTACAACCATTGGGTGTACTGTAGAAAAGGCACCTTGAAAAAGAAGCATGGAGCAGGTGCGTGTGAGCCTTAATCTTAGTGAAGGCCAGAAGGGGAAATGGGGCTCTGCCCCACCAACCTCAGCCTGCCTGCCTTACTTACAGTCAGTGCCAGAGGCTGGTGACGCAGCCGTACAGCTCCCTCCTCCTCGGTCACCATGTTGCCTCCCTCAACAGCGAGGATGGGTCTCCCTCCCCCCCGCCCATACACTCAAACAAATCTCACTGCAGTCTGCCCCCTCCCAACTTCTCTCACTGCCAAGGAAAAATAATAAGTGAATAGAAAGAGAACCTCCCCAAGTAACGCTGACACAAAAACCTCACACTTACACTAAGTAAAAGAATATAAATTTACCACCCCTTCTCTCCCCCCCCTTTTCTCCTGCAACCTTACATTGTGTACACCATTAATGTCTCACATTGAATGTAGCTGATCTGTAGAAAAGACTCTGCAACCTGAAAATAGAGACAATGCATGTACTTTTGTAACCCAAGAACATCTTTAATAAAATTATTATATTTTAAACAGAGAGGGTGGGGACAAAACCAGACTGAGTTGGCTCTGCCTGCCACTGGCTCTCCGGCGCCACCTAATGTTGGGCTCCCTGCCTTCGTACCAGTCACTGGGGGAAGCCCCCAAGACTCCCCGCTCCCTCCTCTTCATTTCTGCACTAATTACCCCTCTGCACAGGGCTTAAGAGTAATCACTTAAGGTGTTTTCTTTACATTTATAATGGGACATATTTTCATCAATCACCTGAGCATCTTTTTTAAAAAAATACAAAATCAAAGTTATGAATAATTTTCATGCACTGTTAATAAGGTGGGATGAACTAAATTTTTTTACACCACACCACAGCCATAAAAGTTTACTTTTTGCCAGAGGCCAGTTATTTCATCTTATGTCTGGAAGCTTTTGAAATCATTATGCTTATGAATATGCATGAAAGATTTCGCAAGACTGTGTGCATAGTAGTTTTTTAATGTATCTAGAACAAAGCACTAGGCAATCTCTATTTCATTCATGCCAACAATAAGCCTATGAGGTCACCGTAATTTGAACATTACAAATAGGGAACTTAAAGGCTGTCTTGCCTGAGGCTGCCAGTGACTTCCTGGCCGGAAATATGTGTGTTTTTGTTCACGTCTGACACTTGACAGAATTACCCAGCTCCACACTTGCCTTGTTTGAACTGAGACTGTACCAGATGAGAGATTCTCAGCATAGTGATGGCTTTTATGGAGAGCACAGCCCATTTAAGGCCAAAGGCCATTGCTTTGCACTCAGAAAACCCTAGGTTCAATCCTGACATCTCTTGGTAGAGCTGTGAAAGAACCCTGCCTGAAACCCTGGGACCTTCTGCTAATGCAGAGCTAGGTGAACCAATGGTCTGGCTCATGAAGCAGTTTCCTATGTTCCTAACATCTATTTAGCATCATCAGTGTATTTTAGCATTCACCAGTATTAAGGCACATGAGCTCACAGAGAGAGAAAGAGCCCTAGAAAATTATGATGGCACCCCTGTATGTAAATAACACAGGCATCCTAGCATTGGAACACCAATACCACTTACAATGTGATTTAAATATATATATAGTGGCACATTCAATCCACAAGCATCAAACCTCTCAAAGTGTAATTCAGTAGTTTTTGTGTTTTAGTTTGGCCATCTTAAAAGTCAGGTACAGAGCATTGTGAGAGGCTGAAATGTTCTTCCCATTTTAACAAATATAAATTGCCCCTTCTGATGCCCACTTATTCAGTTGCTTGGAGATGGGCCTGTTTGTCCTATGTGGAATACAATGGATGTTGTTGCAGATGATGCCATCAATATTTTCCTTGTGTGTGTATCTTTATCCTTCTCCATGGCCAAATCAAGTGCAAGGGAGGATAGCAGAGGTCCTGCATCTTTTAACAAAAAGAAGAAGAAATTTCAGCATGTGCTTCTTGCCACACAGGAATGTGGAAAGCAAACCTTCCTCTGATCACCTCCACGATGTAGCTACTTAATAAGGAGTAAGGAACCCCTCCTGTCCTCCTTTTGCATCTGGAGTGAGTCTCTCCCCTCCCACGAGGATGAACCATGAAAGATCAGGTATTTTACCTACCAACTGAATAGTGATGCACCAACCCACCTAATGTGGTAGATACAGAGGGGAAAGACCATGGCTCAGTGGCAAAACACCCGCTTTGCAGGCAGACGGTTCCAGGTTCCATTCCCAGTAACTCTAGGCAGGGCTGCTGCCAGTCAGTGTATACAAGACTGAGTTAAGTGGACCCATGTTTGACTTTGTCCCTGCTTCCTATGTCCCTGCTTTTCATAAGTCACTTCCCACTGGCTTATCTTGATGGGGAGAAGAATCATTTCTTTTTCTGATTTTTAAGGTCCTGTGTGGCTTACTTTGTTTCTTCCCACTATCCTTTTGCTTCTTTATTTCATCCTCTTTTCCCTTGCCTTTTTAATTACTGCTGATTACCCCTTCCCGGGAGACCACCAATCAACAGTAGCCTGGGAAAAGCTGTCTCAAATGCCAGAGAACAACTCACAGAGACTGCTTGCAAACCCACAAATTAACATATGCATCTAATACCATATCTTACTTTCACTATCAACTTTGTTCACAATCAATTTCATTTCAAGTATCTGCTAAGTCTCTTGCAAATATTAATTGAGGCTCTGCTAGTAATTATTATTTCCAATGCTTCAGCCTTTAGAGGTCCCACTTAAATCATCAGCCACACTTGTCCTAAAGCTTAAATTAATTCTCTGCCCCAAGGAAATTATATTAAGCCAATTTAATAATATTTCTAAAGAACTACAAGGCAGCACGTTCACTTCTAGAGTTTTGATAAGTTTCACTTTCAGTAAGGATTTCTGAAATATCAAGAGTCAACCATAATGAGATGTTCAATTTTCTGTTTACCTTTTAGAATTGCAGACCGTGGGGGAGTTTTGAAAATGCAAGTTCCATCATTGAGCTATATGGAGAAAAGGAGGGGTAGAACTGCAGTAAATAAAAGCCAAAGGAAATATGCCAGGATATTAACAAAAGAAACTGGTTTGACCATTTTCTTTTTGATGCTTCTCTTCTGCAGGCTCTAATCTTAACACCTGTAAAACCATAGGCCTGGGAGGTCTTCTTGACACCCAGCTCAAGTAATATGATAAAGTATCATATTATTCTTTATTCCGCAAGATATAAAAAGCATTGTTTAGAACAGGGGCAAGGGACCCATGGCCCTCCAGACACAGCAGGGCTCCATCAGCCCCAGCCTGGCCAGTAGTCAGGGATGACTGGAATTGGGAGCCCAACAGGACTAGGAGTTCCCCAGCCATGGTTTAGGACATCCACCTCTGGCCATGTTTCTCAAACTGGGGTCTCCACCTGCTGTTGGACTACAACTCCCTTCATTCCTGACCACTAGTCCTGCTAGCTAGGGATGATGGGAGTTGTAGTCTAACAACAGCTGGGGACCCAAATTGGAGAAACGCTGGTTAATGTATTGCATGCTGATGAATTCCTAGATATTCAGCCCACAGGCTCACCCAAGGGGACAGGATAGGTTGCAACAGAAAAAGCGGTATTGAGGCATTTCTAGCTGCCAAGGTCCATGCCTATAAAGCCAACGTAGTGCCTTCCAGACTCCCAACTCCCATCAGCTCCCAGCCAACACAGCCAATGGTCAGGGGTGATGGGGGTTGTAGTCCAGCAGCATCAGGAGGGCTTTACTACAGATCACAGCAGTTTATCCAGGGGGAGGCATAGACCCTTCTGCCTCTGCTAGCCGTCTGTGCCATAAGGGCAGCTTAGGCAATTGCCACCAAAAGCCTCACGACCACCACCTCAAAGTTCTGTAGCACATTACAATATAGATACTTACTGTTGAGTTCAATGGGATTTATAAGTGACACTAGGTTGTTCTACTAAGCACATTTGCTTGGGAGCTAATTCCAGGGCAATCAATAGCTCCTGCTTTCAAGCAAAGGCATTTCGGATCAGGGTGTTAGCATCACAGTTCCATTTCCTTTTGAAGTCAACAGAAAAGTTATTGACTTTAGCAAATGCTAGATCAAGCTCTGTACCAGATTGGCTCGCTGGCCCTGCAAGCAAGCATTTTAAGGATAAAAGCAGTTGTTAGAACTCTTGGAATAAACAACAAGTTTGTGCAGTGACCCTTTTAAAGATCTTCAACAACATTTTATCAATTGGTTTGGTCCACAAAGTTTTAAAAAAGTGGGTGAATGCAGTTCTTTTAATCGAAAAACAGCAAAACCAGCACAAATCAGGAATATTTGGAAATTACTGACAGAGCAACCAATCTTGAAACTGTCACAAACGTGTCCTGAAATGCAACAGCTAACCCACCTCCCCTTTCTGCAACAAGGCTTTATAAAGACACAGGCAGCATTTTCCATGCCAATTTCTAAGGAACAAATCTATTATGGCCAAGTCAAAGGATGCTTGAAAACAGGATGTTGAAAGTGCTGATGCAGTTGCCTGCACAGCAAACAGCAGTTCTGGATTGGTGCTGGCATAAAATCCTCTGAATAACTGACAGGAGAAGATTTCTTCATTCTCGGATGCAGTGAAGTGGTGTGGAAATGTGAGTGTGAAGGGGAATTATAGACTTCTGTAGGTTTGAAATGCAGAAGAAACTGCAATGGTCTGTGGTAGAAGTAGGCAAGTGAGCACTCTGGGGCCCATCTCAACCCCCAGAACAGTCTCAGGAACACACACACTTACATTTGCACACCTGTTGCTGATCTCAGCCACTTATCCCCAACCCAAGATGCAAAGAAAGACTTCTTTTGACACCCTGTTCTCCAAGTAATCGGTACAGCCTCAGACAAATCTCCCCTTCTGCACCCCTGCAAAGGGGAGTAAACAGCTGAGCCACCTAAAGGAAGGGCTGTGTTCAAATCCCAGCTGCTATTCACACTGAAGAGGAGGAATATAAAGACCCTTTTGCTTAAGCCTCTGCTTGTAATAATTGGTGGGTTGAGGAAAAACTCTGGGAAGAGGTCTTCCAACAACTCTCTTAGCAGCAGCCTCAGCCAGGGGCAGCATGTTCCATTTCACTGCCCGAGGCAAAACAGGAAGGTGCCAGCCCATCACCCAGGTCCCCACCGCTGGCCTTGTGTGGTTGTTGCTGGCAGTGATGCGCACAAAGCAACAATGGGTTCCAGTAGGATCTCCCCGAGCTCTTACAAGCTCTTGCAGAGCATACATATGCAGACCCTCCGAATGTCCTTATTTTCCAGGGTTCCTGATTTGATCCCAGAATGTCCCACTTTTCCTTAGGATGTCATAGAATCATAGAGTTGGAAGAGACCACTGTCCAACAGCTCTTACTGTCAGGAAGTTCTTCCTAATGTTTAGGTGGAATCTTCTTTCTTGTAGCTTGGATCCATTGCTCCGTGTCCGCTTCTCTGGAGCAGCAGAAAACAACCTTCCTCCCTCCTCTATGTGACATCCTTTTATATATTTGAACATGGCTATCATATCACCCCTATGAAAATGTCCCTATTTTCATTAGAGAAATGTTGGAGGGTATGAAATTATCTGACCCCCAAATCATCTGAAGGCAATACTGCATAGGGAAGTTTTTTTTAAAAAAATCTTTAATGTTTTTACTTTTTTATGTTCTTATTATTTTATTTAGGTATCACACACATGAACCACAATTCCTATGAGGCACTGGGACATTACCCTTGAAATATAAACCTTCCAGTTTCAAGTACTTTTAACTTGAAGTAGGCTTTTTTGGTAACATAATGCCAATTGCTATTTTAAACATTATTAGAGGGTGCAATAATGAGCATGCCTAAGACAACGTGCGCAAGCTTGCCTGCAAGCCACATCCTGTGTACCAGCTCTGCTTTTAATGGAACTAGGCACATCCTCTGCTTCGTTTCTTTAAATATTTTGAAATACGGAAGATTCCATAACTGAATTATGAATTTCCAGTTAAGAATCTACAACTAAGCTTTGAATTCCCAGTGAGAGTCCAAACATTTGAGGCAATATGTGTCAATTGGGCTTTTTCTGATGTGTGGTCCAGGTAAAAGGTAAAGGTAAAGGGACCCCTGACCGTTAGGTCCAGTCACGGATGACTCTGGGGTTGTGGCGCTCATCTCGCTTTATTGGCCGAGGGAGCCAGCGTACAGCTTCTGGGTCGTGTGGCCAGCATGACTAAGCCGCTTCTGGTGAACCAGAGCAGCACACGGAAACGCCGTTTACCTTCCCGCTGGAGTGGTACCTATTTATCTACTTTCACTTTGGCGTGCTTTCAAACTGCTAGGTTGGCAGGAGCAAGGACCGAGCAACGGGAGCTCACCCCGTCGCGGGGATTCGAACCGCTGACCTTCTGATGGGCATGCCCTAGGCTCTGTCATTTAACCCACAGCGCCACCCATGCTGTAATTTTAAATTTTAAGTAATTTTGAAGTAGTAATGAATGTTACTCATTTTAAAGTAGTTACTCATTTTAAAGTAATGAATAGCATTCATTACTACTTCAAAATTCCTTTGTTACTCACCAAAGTAGTGGTGAATAACATCAGATCAACAATGTTATTCATTAGTACTTTAAAATGTAGACAGTACAAATCAATATGGCAAACCTGATTCAAAAACACCCACCCACCCCACTCACACATGAAAACAAGGTTCACCACAGCCAATCACAAACAAGCAACCACACTCTAGAGTAGACCAACCCCAACTTCTCCCACCACCAAAGGAACACAAGCAAATAGCAAAGAGAACCTGCACAAACGACAATGACGCAAAACCCCACACATACATTAAGTGAAATAGAAACCTTGCCACCTGACCCCGCCCCACCCCCACCCACCATGGCCCCCTCCACCTCTCCCCCCCCCTTTTCTTCCTAATGTAACACTAATGTCTCAACAAATGAAAATGACCTGTGGAAAATGTAACTTGAAAAAAGAGACATTGCACATACTTTTGTAAACCAAGAAATCTTTAATAAAAAATACATTTAAAACATGTAGACAGTCCTTTAAATTTTGCAGCTAAATAAATTCAAGTCCATTCAAGTCCAGCCATTCCACTTCCGACGCTCACCACTTTGCGCTAAAGGGCAAGGATGCCACACAAAACGACACTCTTGGAAACCTGAGGCTTTTCTCCTGGGCATGGTGGGCCAATTGGTGTTGAAGAAGGATAGGACGTTTTTTATGTACGCTACCACAGCAGCAAGAATCCTTCTGGCAAAGTATTGGAAGACGCAAGAACTACCTACTCTGGAAGAATGGCAGACAAAGGTGATGGACTTTATGGGACTGGCAGAGATGACCGGCAGAATCCGTGACCAGGGGAAAGAGACAGTGGAAGAGGATTGGAAGAAATTTAAAATATATCTTAAAAACTGTTGTAAAGTTGAGGAGTGTTAAGATGTCAAGGAATAAGAAACAGAGAACTACAGCTGTAACTAATAAGTTAAAGAAAATTTAATGAAAGGGAATCAAGAAGTTAATTGATTGGAGGAGTTGCTAAAGAAATGTAAAACAAGGATGCAGCGAAAGGGAGGTATGGGGAAGTCAGGGGAAAGAAGGTACATGAAAATAAGAGTATGAAATTATACATGTGTAAATGTTTGTATGTCTTTGTTTTGTGCTTTGTTTGTTTTTTATTATGTGTTTGGAAAATGAATAAAAAATTATTTAAAAAAACAAACAAAAAAAAACGACACTCTTGAAGGAGGGACCTGAGGGGATCAGGGCGACGGCCCGTGTAGCCAAGCCCCCTGTTCTCACAGCTCTGGGAATTGCGTGACCCCCCAAACTGACACTTACACAACGACTCACGGCAGCTGGTACGTCCAAGACTGCTGTGACGGGGCCTTGAGCTCTTGACTGCTTTGGCTGGGCTTTGGCAGCTTATGGGCAGCTCAGTCCCACCAAGTGGCGGGTCATGAGGGAGGACACCGGCCACCCCAGTCCCACCTCAAAGGCCACGTGGGCAAGGCGGTGGCATTCTTGCCAAAGGGAGGGGAGAGAGGGCGTGCCCGGAAAAGAACCTGAAGGGAGAAGGAAAGCGGGAGGGATGCGAGGGAAACCAAATAACTTTATTATGTTTTTATATATCTTGGAAGCTGCCCAGAGTGGCTGGGCAACCCAGTAAGATGTGTGGGGCATACATTATTGTTATGGAATGGGACATCCCTATTTTCATTGAGGAAATGTTGGAGGGTGTGCATATGAGATCTCACCAGATCTCGCCAGAAGCCAGCACTGCTTCTCTTCTGGGAGCGGGGAGGGGGCGGGTGCCACTGGGCACTGCATCAGGGTTGTGCCACGCAAGGATGAGGCCTCGGCCCGCTTCATGGGCAGGCAGGCCCTGCCCTCAACAAACTACACTTCCCAGGATTCTTTGAGAGAAAGATATGACTGTTACAAGTGCTATAATGCTGCAGATGGGCCATTTCCCTCCTTCCTCTAACTTTTCCTCAGGCCAGGGAAGCTACTTGCCCAGACGCACGATTCTTGAGTCCCTTCTCCATCAGTTCCCTCCCTTCAAAAAGGCCCTTGTAATGGACACTTTTGCCATTGTATGGCCCCCTGGGCCTCTTGCCTTGCACTCAAGCCAAGAGGTTCCCCTTTGTCCTTATTCTCAAGCATTCCGATCATCCGATGTGGTCTCTCCAGGGTGCAGTAACTTCCTGAGTACAGCGCTCGTCTCTGCTGAGATTGATGCGGGCCATTAATTTCTACACTCTTGGCTTGCAGCCGTCCTGATATCCACATGGAATGCCTGCATGGCTCAGTCTGATATTCACATTCCCCCATTTGCAGCTCTGTTCCAAGCACATTTGTGTGGAAGAAAGTCACAGGACAGCAGCCTTCATTTCCATCCAACATCACTGCAACATGATACTGCTGTCTCAAGTATAGTGTAATGGGGGTAACAGACTCACTAGAGGCTGAAGTGGCTTGCCAATTGCTGAGCAGTTGTTCAAACCCAAAACACGTCCAAGGTGGACTTCAGCAACTACGACTTGCTTGTGGGGTGGGCGGGATTAAAAAAAGCATTGCTGACAGCAGGAGGAGGTACCCAAAGAAATAAATACCCTCCTGGTCCTCACTCAAAGTGGCTAATGGGATTCCAGTTTCCCTGCCCAACACACAAAGGAGGATGGTGGCCAAGGATAAACACTGAGGCACAGGGTCGTCTGCAAGTTTAGTGATACACACACCACTCTGGGAAATATCAACACTAGTCACTATCTCTGTTCGCCACCCCTTTAAGATCCCTCACCCAGCCTCCAGCTATTATTTATTTCCATCCCCAAACGCCATCTGATTTTCCCAAGGAAAGAACTCCATGGCAGAAAGATGGAAGAATACACAACTTTGGGGCATGCAGAGGAGCTGGTGGATTAATGTGAAGAGCTGCAGGAATTCCCTTCTGCAGGAACTAGAGCTGTGTACAAATTCTCTCAAAGTTCTCTTATCCTGTTTGTGGATGAAGAAATAGAGGTGGGGGAGAGAAGCTACCACCAGATTTCTTCAGACGAAGGAGAAACTCTCCAATGGTGTCTTAACAGTAGCAGGAGCATGCCTTCTTTCTTTTTTCCTACCGTTACAGGTTTGGGGGGTTAATCTGGCTGATATCCATGGGTCCCTTTGAGTTCTTAGGGTCCTGTATATGTGAGGCTAAATATTTAAGAGGAAACCTGCTGAACCAGTGAAACCAGTTCCTTTGTTAACTGGCCAGCCAAGGCCATTACCTTAAGTGCTGCATTTTACATGTCCTTGAGAGGCTGCCATAGGGACAGATGGGTGGGCCTTTCCCCATCTCATCAGGCTAGAAGCCCCGTCATCCTGTGATGGGGAACAATAGACCGTGGAGGATTGTGTGTCTGTGAGTTTGGGGTGATGCTGGAAGCTGGAGAGATGGACATGTCTTGCTCTGTACTGGACCCAAAGTTTTGACAAGAACTGTTGGAGTGTTAATGCTGAGAGCCCCTCCATCCCATGCTCAGGTTGTCTGTATGTGTAAATAAATCCATAGATCCCTAAGACACCACAGCCTCCATAGTCATCTTCATTCCTAGGAACCTGAACTCTGGATGGGCAAAGGCATCCCAGAAGTTTCTCACTGTTCAAATATTGGGGTGCATGCAGAACTAGTTGTTGAGGGTTTGTGGCTGTATGTGACAGTAGCAGCTGAGTTGGTAACCTGGGTCATCATTTCACATCTTCCACAGTGCCCCAGACATAGCATCATTCCTAGGCATCACCGGGCAGGGGGGCACAGCAGCAGCCAACACAAAATGGTGGAGAATATTTAGGAAAAAATTCTTCAAGGATGCCTTTTCTTCTGTGATTGAAGGGGGGGGGGGGGAGAGGAACCACCACTCAGAAATGTTCTTGGAGTAAATTTTTAATATATATATTTAGAACATTGGTTCAGTTCTAGTGGGAAGTCAGCTCAACTTCTCCATCTGCCCTTACACCCAGGATTGTTGTCCTTACCTCAGTCTCAGGTGCCTTTCAGCGGCCTTGGAGTGAACAGATAATGCATTTTGTTTCTGCTGTCCAGACCAGGTTGAAAAAGCTCCATTTCCCCTGTATCTGAAGAACATAAGAAGAACCCTGCTAGGTCAAGCCATACAATCCCATCTAGTGCAGCATCCTGTTCCCAAAGTGGCCAACCAGATGCCTCTGGGAAGCCCACAAGCCAGACCTGAGCCCCAAAGCACTCTCCCCCTTTGTGATTCCCAGCAACTGGTATTCAGAGGTATACTGCCTCCAGCCATGACGCAGAACACCGCCTTTTCCTTCTGAGTCTATGAGTGGGGAGGATGTGGTGAAAAACCTCTGCTTACAATGGATTTCCACCACAGGCAAACCTCTATTTGATTCGAAGAACAGCAGCAGGGGAAAAAATCAAGGAGCCCCCTCCATATAGCTGGATGCAGAAGAACTGAAGAACAGAAAGCATTGATTGCAGGTTCATTCCAGTAATAACTCGCACAATCAATGGGAGAGCTGAACACGGCCAGTACTTTGGAACAGCTCTTCATGAAACTCCTACTGCAACTCAGCCCTTGCCCTTTAACCCAACTTGCATTTGATGAATGGTTTCTATCGTCAGGAAAACTGCACAGATTATAGCTCTTTTCAGACATCCAAAGTGGTTATAGCGAATGCACAGTGACAGCAAAACCCTCCCTGATCCATTGTGCTTTATTTCAATATCTGAAACAAGCCTACACATCTGCACAACAGGACTATGTGCATTCATTTCCTAACAAATGAAAAACCGAAAGGAATGGGGACCACTCATTGTATTTGTTAGGAAACAAGTGTCCAAATAGTTATTCATTTCCATTTTATCCTAAGATGGGTTGAGGGGAAGGACTGCAGCTAAGTGAGACTGTGTCCTTTTTAACATTCATAAGTTCCCAGGGTCAGTCCCTGGCTGGCATCTCTAGACCCCAGTCAGAAATCGTAGGAAGCCCCTGCCAGTCACACAGTGGAGCAGATGGAGTTAGATGGAGCAACAAACTGACTTGATAACACTACTGAGCTTGACCATTCATGAAGGGGCTTCTTTGTTTGCCAAAAAACATTTTCAGACCCAAATTGGAGAATAGAGAGGTCCACAAGAATACAGCAGGTGTGGGTCAGGCTGTGGTCAGGGATAATGAGGATTTTAGCACAACTTCTAGAGTGTCACAGATTCCCCATCTCTAGAATACAGAGTGGCCGGACCAACTCTAGAGGAAGCAAGGAAAATCTACTAAATCTTAGATTTTTAATCCAGAGCCTTCTGGATGATGGGTTTTGGAGCTGAGCACACTCCCAGTGCCCTTTGAATTATATAAAATAGGGATGCCAACTGTGTGAATTTAACCTATCCACCAAGAGGGCTTTGAATAACAGCAGCTGTTACCACTACCACCTTTCCTTCTTCTGTTTCTTTCTTTTGTTTTTTTGTCCTCCTCCCTTTCCCCTATCTATCTTTCCATATAATAAAAATGTAAAAGTGTCACCACACAGCCCCCTTTGGAAGATTTTAGTGCTGCATCACAACACAGGATTTGTATGAAGCCGAAGGAGCAAAAGAGAAGGCAGGTTGCACAACAGTGGCCATGGCATGGGAGCAAGAAAGGAAGAGAGGAGAAAGTATGGTTCAGAAGGACAAGAGAGGTCCTCCTTCACACAATGTATTTCATTCCTGGTACCATGTGGTCTTCAACACCAAGTTCCAAATTCAATGTAGCAATTTAGAACAGGTATTTTATTACTGAGCAAACACCCCTATACTACTTCTTCTTCTTTTTCTTCTTTCTTTCTTTGGTGATCACTTCTAGCCGAGTAAGATTGTCTTCCATAAACACAGTTTTAACAATGAGTCCGTAAGTGACTGTGGAGGCCAATTCTGGATCCCCATGTCCTTCCACAGTGGGGACATCCACCGCCTGAACTTAACTTTAACTGAACAAGCTAACTGGCAGGTTTCCTCTTATGATTATATTTACCTTAAAGGTCAGTAACATATATCATCATGGGGGGGTGTACAAAGCGGGGTGCAGAATAGGAGAGAAGAGGAGGAGGAGTGGAAAGGGAGGTGGTCTGTGTGCAAGGCAGTGGCGGAAAAGGGGAGGAAAAGGAGGAGGAGGGAGAAAATGAGCAGAGGAGGAGGCTTGAGGATGAAGATGAAAAGGGATTGCAAAATAGGAGGAGATGGTGGCTTCATAACTGGTTGGTGAAAATGGTGCTTAGGATTTGCAATGTGTGGGAGAAGGAAAGTCCAGGAGATAAGCATGGAGGTGGTCTGTGTGTGGCGGAGGGGGTAAAAAAAGGAGGAGGGAGGCATGGACTTGGGGGTGAAAACGGGTGCAAAGTGGGACTGCAGAATAGAAGGGAGCCTTGGCTTCAGCAATGGGTTTAGGAAGGTGAAAAGCATGCTTAGTAGTTGTCATGGGGCGAGGAGGGACTTCATGTGGGGGTGGCAAGGGGGCAAGCAAAGCAAGCAGGGGGCACACTCCCTAGTACAGTGGTACCTCTACTTACGAATGCGATCTGTTTCGGCGTGCCGGTCACACCCCCAAAAGTCCGTAAATAGAGCGGTGCTACTGCATGTGTGCTAAGCGCAATAGAAGCCTGAAGCACGCAGTTCGCTTCTGTGCGTGCACGTGCGGCGAGACCCAAAGTATACACTTCTGGGTTTGCCGCATTCGCAACCCAAAAATCTGCAACACGAAGAGAACACAACCAGAGGTATGACTGTACAATGTAATATAATATATTAAAGACAGGTGGGGGTATGAGGACGTGAGGCTTGGTTGCTCATGTATAAAATCAACTTCCCCCCCTAGAAAACATTAACTAAAAACGTGTCCTATTTAATTAAAGAAGCGGCAGGCAATTGAATGCTGCCAGATTCTCTGACCAATGGAAATGGACTGGCTAATGAGGTCCTCCACTTATCTCTCACCGGCAACTGCAAAGCAAGCTTCCCACACACTTGCTTTGATAGCGGAACAAGAACGGCTGCCTGGTTATCATCGCCATCATTTATTAGAGGGAGGATTTATGGAGGCACAAGACTCTGAGATGGACAGACATGGGGCCCGTGGGGCCTGCTTGTTTTGTCTTACTAGCCCCCCAGAGCTGATTGCAAAATACTGGCTGCGGGGGGCAGGTTGCGTGGAGCCAGACACACTATAGTGGCTCAGGGGGAGGAGCCAGACAGGTACTTATTGCCCTGTGCATGGCCCATCACAAATCTACACCTGAATGATTATACATCAGATTTTCAAAAAATAAAACAAGCTAGCAGAGCTGACCAGAAACCTGTTGAAAGACAAACAATGAATAGTCATGTTTTTTTTCTGGTGTGGAACATTTAAGATCTACCTCAGTGGGCTTTCCTTTTATTTTCACTTGTAATTCTTAAGAAACAGCAAATTGTGCCTGCATTTCTTTGAAAGAAAGAATGGGGGGGGGGGAGTCTTTCATTTTATATAACAAATAAGGAAAAGTATCATTAACATGATTTAAGTCCAACAAGGCATGAATAAAAAAATAATCATGATTACAGTGAAGAACTCACAACTTCACACTGCTTGTGACAGATATATGACAATGTCACAAATCAAACTCTCTTTGCTACCAAAATTAATAAAAATAATTATAGATCTGTATGTACTGCAAAATAAAAATACAGTTCATTGTCTTAATTGTCTTTATAAAAGAAAAGAAAACCAGATTTCTAAAGAGACACCCATTTAACAATGATACAAACACAACCCTACCCTACCTTTTGCACCATCCTTTCCATTCTTGCCTTCCGGGGTGGGGAGGGTTGGATTAGATGATTCTTGGGACCCCACCAACTCTACAATTCCATGATTTCATGACCATGTATATAGCACCCAAGATGACACCAGAACATAGACACACCCCATCAGCACAACTAATGACCTAGTACTGCCAGTCTACAAGCACCCTCACAGGCAAGGGTTGGACTGCCATTAGGCGCCTCACAAACCACAGTTTTAGGAACACAACACATAGAGGGGAGAAATGAGAAAGCACACAGCACAGCACCTACACAACTCCTGGGACAGCAGAGAGCACATATACTGCCACCCCAGGGCAAGGGTTCAAGACCTAGCCAGGAAGGAAAATGCTCTCTTGCCAAGTAGAGATGTCAGGAGGACACACAACACGGCAGGCAGCCACAGACACACAACAGCAGCCTAGCGGGGGCTCAATGCACAGGTAGACAAGAAGCAGGAGATGGGAGCTCAGGCCCCACTAGGGACAGGGAGGAAGCCCCCCCCCACATATATCTTTTGCATACCTTTTGCATACCAGATCTTTGAAAGCTGTATGAAGGTAAAGAGGGAGGAAGCTCCTAAGTCTCAAAGCTACACTGCAAAACTTCACAGAGCAGCTCCCCAGCCTCACCCAAGACTCAGCCACAGGGTGCACCTTACATCTAAAGCGCTAGGATACCACTTCAAACAGTCACGGCTGCCCCCAAAGAAATCTGAGAGCTGTAGTTTGTTAAGGGTGCTGTGAGTTGTTAGGAGACCTCAGTTCCCCTCCCAGAGCAACTTAATCCCTCTTACCATGGAACTCTGGGAGTTTTAGCTCTGGGAGGAAAAAATGTGATTTCCTAATTATTCTCTGGACCCTTAAAAACTACATCTCTCAGGATTCTTTGGGGGAAGTCAAATAATGGAGTACAGTGGTACCTTGGTTTGCATACATCTTGGTTTGCATACGTTTTGGATTACAAACACGTCAAACCTGGAAGTGTGTGTTCCGGGTTGCAACCTATTTTGGATTACACCCCCCCCTTTTTTTGGATTATGAACAAAAAAAAATTGGAGGCCCCTTGGCGAAAGCGCGCCTTGGGTTACAACCTGGTTTGGTTTACAAACAGACCTCCGGAACGGATTATGTTGTAAACCAAGGTACCGCTGTCCAGTGCTTTAAAGGTCAGGTGTGAATGTGGCCACCAATGCCCCCCAAAAAGTGCAGAGGTTGTAGAGGCAGCCTCAGCCAGATGGAATAAGTCATAACAATAATAACTGCCACCACCCATGTTCTCCTTCCAGAGAAGTCACTGGCACTGCTTTGAATCCAGGGTACAACCTCATACTATTATTATTAATAATAATAATAATTAAATAATTAAATAGCCACCCTAAGGCAAACAAGAGGGGCACCACATAGCTCTCCCAGCAACCAGTGTGACCATCCCTTCCTGTTATGGTCAGCCCTGCCTGCTGGGGCCCACAAGACTGCAATGCTTCCTCCTCCATCCTCCTTCCTTCATCTATCCCGGCCACAGCCCCACCCCCACCTGTGCACCCCAAAAACCCTCTGCTCTTGCAGTCCACATGTCAGAGAGACATTCTAAAATCTGTGTGCAGTTGCCTCACGAACCTTTACACAGAGGTTATTATTATTATTATTATTATTATTATTATTATTATTATTATTATTCCAGTCCTGGATCAACTCCACCTACCCAAACTGGCCACTGGGTGTTTCTGAGCAGGAAAGGAGCATAAAGGGCTTCCAGAATCCTTATAAGACAGAGGGGGCTGTTGGTAGTTCTTGTGCGCAGGAATTGGCACTCAGCTGTTGTGCGTGAAATTGTGTTTCCTGAAAGAGCCAGTGTGTGATTGGGGCGCTCCTTGCTCCACCTTTGTCACTAGAGGTATATGTGTCATATGTGTGCTCCTTCCGCACGCTGCCCACCTCGCCATCCCATGTCAGGCACTCTCCTGGCTTACCTTCATTGGCAGAAGGGCTCTGGCGTGTTGAGGGCGTCTTGCTTAGGTATCTGTTATGATGGTGGCATATAGGTTCCAGCTTCACCACATCCCAGAGCCCTTGCCCAGTGTGTCTCAAGTATAGGATTGTGCCCTGAATAGCAGGTTCCTGAGGGTGCCCTGCCATTCTAAGCAGAGGCTTGTTAAAGAGGAGTGCAGGTGGGGGGGGGGAGGAACAGCCATTGAAGCCCCCACCCCCTGCCCCATAGCTGCCTTCCTCAGGTCAAGGAGGGAAGTGATACATCTCTGTTCAAACCTGTAAGCATTTAAAGTAAGTGGCTGGCTGTGACGAGATTATTTAAAAAATACATATTAAAAAACTTGCTCCTTAAAAAGTGAGGAAGTCACCAAAATAAAGTTGAGAAATTGAATTTTTAAATATATGTGTGGGGTGGGCGGATGAGGGAATCTTAAAAACAAAACTGGAGCAATTTTTTAAAAGTGTTGGGGTTTTACTTTTTCTTCTTCTCTAAATGCAACTGGTTCACATTCTGGGATGTAATGGCATCAAAACCAGGCAGCAATTTACCACCTGAGTTACAGAGGCGTTTTAACCATCTCGTGGGATGATGGGATTGAAATGCCTTTGCTTAAGTGCTGCTGGGAGCATTCTTAATAGTTACCTTGTAAGGAAAATAAATAAAACACACGTCAACCTGGCTTATTTACCGGTACTTGGCAGAATGGGAGAGGGGCACAGCGGGTGGGAAGGGGGGGGTGGAAAAGGGGTGGTTTGGTGCATTGCGAAGTCTTTTTTGTGTCTCTGGCTGACAGCTAGAGGGCAACCTGCACAGAATGTGCCTAATCTGCATTTTTCCCCCTTTGTGCAACACTCCCACAAATCATTTTGAATACTGTGGAGGGGTTTTTTTAAGATACACCTAAAAATGCAAGGTGTGGTTGCAGCCAATGCATGTATTGTGAAGTTGTGCTGGTGTAGGAAACAATAAGGTGTGGAAGTGCAGAGGTCCAAAACAGCCTGCCATCTGTGCTGCTGCCGCCACCCTGTGTGAGTAGGCAGAGCTACAATCCTCAGGGATGGATGGTTCAACCTCTCTGAGAATTGTAGCTCTGTGAGCAGAGCAGCACCCTTAACAATCTACACTTCCCAGGATTCATATGGGGAAGCCATGACTGTTAAAGTGGTGTGGTAGCATTTTAAACATATAGTGCAGATGTAGCCTAAGCATCTTATTGGCTCTACTGCCCACGTTGGGCACAACATGTATGCATTGTTACCTTCCCTTCCATGCTCCTGTAACCATAGTTCATCCCAGATTGTAAAGACTGCTGAATAATTTGGGTTCCACCTGTTGATAAGCACAGTCGGATCTTTAGTGGAATTCTAAAGGGGTTTTGATTTAAATAGAAAGCTGTAACTGTGTAAAGGATCTTGTCAGATGTTCAAATGAACATGTGGATGTCATGGGATGTCTGGTCTGATGGTAGCTAATATGACCAGGTAACTATCATCCTGTGAGCTTGACATTGATACCAGGAAAGGTCCTAGATCAGATAATTCAACAGTTGGTCTGTGAGCACTTAGAAAAGGATGCTGTGATAAAACCGAGCATGGTTTCTAAACGAAAAGTCATGCCAGACGAAACTCATTTCTTCTTTTGATGGAGTTACAAGGGGAATGTTGTGGACGTAGTGCATCTTGATTTCAGTAAGGCTTTTGACAAAGTCCCCCATGATATTCTCACAAGAAAGCTGGTAAAATGTGGGTTGAATGAGGTAACGGTTAGGTGGATATGTAGTGACAGAACCCAAAGAGTGCTCATTAATGGATCGTCGTCATCCTGGGAAAAAGTGACAAGTGGGGTGCCGCAGGGTTCTGTCCTGGACATGTTGCTGTTCAGCATCATTATAAATGACTTGGGTGAAGGAATTGAGGGATGATCATCATGCAGCAACAATCACAGATATAACAAGCAGCAGACATTACCTTCTTACACTACTGAGGTCATTTTCTGGGCTGCTGCAAATGCTCATTTCATCCTGAGGGTCAAAGTATGCAGAAGGTGTTTTGGCTGATTTGTGTTAGCTGGCAAATCCCTCTTTCCATTACTATGGGCATTCTGTAAAAATCCAGGGGTGATGGAAATATATTGAAAATGGATGCATGAGCATAGGGTTTGCTTTTGCAGGGCTATTGCGTATAAAAGTTATCACAGAATGGATAAAGTTCCTATTGTTCTTGAATTGTTCCAGTCTTTCTTTACCACTGGTCTGGAATAAAGATGTTGTCAATCTCTCATTATCACCAGATGAGTGAGTTGTAGATGGGATTTTTAAGGATGACTTGTTCCAGTCATAAGATGAAGACAGAGGAATGAATCCAAAATGTGTGGGAGGGAGCAGGACTCGCTGCTTACTCAGAGATCAGTGAAGGAAAGACTCTCAAATTTCTCTGTTCATTATTACGTACCTGTTCTAGGTTGCTACATGCTTCTCATCTGGGCCATAAAAACACTGGCTTTCCTTGGTTGGTGACAACTTTTGAGAGCAGCCCACAGTAGGAAGATACATGTTCTGTTTATTTCAGTTTTCCAATAGAGTTCAGGATCCAGCAGGCTCAAAACACAACCTGAAGCAGACTTTCCCAACCTGGTGCCCTGCAGACCTTTTGGATCACAACTCCCACCTGTCCCAGCCAGCATGGCCGTATGATGCTAGGGCTGATGGGAGACTGGCAGAGGGTACCATGTTGGAGGGTACCATGTTGGGAATAGAGTAGTTGCTTTGGAAGACGATAATCAGGCATCCAAACAACATGACCAGTCCAACAAAGTTGATGTTGAAGAATCATTGCTTCGACACTGGTGATCTTTGCTTCTTCTTCCAGTACACTGGCATTTGTTTGCCTGCCTTCCCAAATATAATTTAATTTTTCGGAAACACTGTTGATGGAATCTTTCAAAGAGTTGGAGATGGCGTTTATAAGTGGTCCATGTTTCACAAGCATACAGTAAAGTTGGTAGTACAATAGCTTTGTAAACAAGCATTTTGGTTTCCCTGTGGATGTCCCAGTCCTCAAACACTTTGCACCTCAATCAGGAGAAAGCTGCACTCGCAGAGCTCAGGTGATGCTGGATTTAGGTACTGATGTCAGCCCTTGTGGAAAGATAACTGCCCAGGTAAGCAAAATGATCAACATATTCCAACATTGCACCATTAAGTTGGATTTGTGGCACTGCAAAGGGATTGTTGGTGCTTGTTGGTGCAGCACTTTGGTTTTTGGGGTACTGAGCAATAGGCCAAGCTTTCCGTAAGCTTCTGTGAAAATATTTAGAATGGTTTGAAGGTCATCCCTTGAGTGTGCGCACACTACATTGTCATCAGCATACTGAAGCTCTATGACGGACGTTATGGTAACCTTACTCTTTGCTTTCAGCCTACTCAAGTTAAATAGCTTTCCATCTGTTCGATATTTAATTTCTACCCCGGTGGGGAGTTTCCCTCTGATGAGGTGTAGGATCATGGCGATGAAAATAATGAATAAGGTTGAGGTGATAACACATCCCTGTTTAACGCCTGATCCCATGGTGAATGATTCACTTTGAGAACCATTATTCTCTGTTATTCTTTGAGAGAGGATATCCCAGCAGACTTTAGACACGCCATAATTATCAACCTTTTCAAAAATGGTGATAATACAGATTGTGGAAACTATCAAGGCATCTCTATATTAGCTGTGACAGGCAAAATCCTTGCAAGGAGTTTAGCAGACCATCTCCTAACTACAGTATATCCAAGGATATTCTCCCTGAATCCCAAAATGGTTTTTGACCTTCTAGGGGGACAGTGGACATGATATTTACTGCTTGACAGCTTCAAGAAAAATGCAGGGAGCAAAACCAGCCTTTGTACATGGCATTTATTGATCTGACTAAGGCCTTCGACACTGTAAATCACACTACCCTGTGACCTGTCCTTCTGAAAATCAGTTGCCTGGATAAATTTGTATACATCCTGCGGCTCCTCCATGATAATATTACAGCAACCATCTGCCAATATACCTATATCTCTGTGGGTAATATGTAAATTTGTACCATTATAAACAAGCCAACGTTCAATTTAAGTGAAAAAGAAGCCCCCGTTCAGTAAAGATAAGCTGCTGCATGCGGGGGCTTATGAGAGCTGCATGGAACTGATGGAAACCCAACTTTCCAGCAGCACCGGAGTTGCCCTTCAGAGAGGAAAGACCCCTGAATCCCAGTGGTAGGATTGTAAGATTATTTTAAAAAATTGGGAAATGATATCTAATGAATTGAAAAAAATGTTTAAAATAGCTTTTGTGGGAAAACCAGAAGCCTTTTTGTTAGGTATCCTAAGACAAAAAATGCCAAAGAAAAACAGGACATTATTCATATACGCTACTACGGCAGCAAGAATCCTAATAGCTCAAAACTGGAAAACTGGAGAAATACCATCTAAAGAACAATGGCAAGAAAAATTGATGAACTATGTAGAACTAGCAAAATTAATGGACAAATTGCATGAAAAGGACAATAGTGACTTTGGAAAAGAATGGGAACCCTTTACAACATACTTGCAGAAACAAAAACAAAAAAAAACATGGACTCGTTGGCAGGATTTAAATAAACATTTACAACTTTATTTACTGAGAACAAGAAATATAACCAGTGATAACAGAACATTATGTATAAACAGCAGAATGTAACATTTGGTGTAAAAAACCAGAAATGGAAGTTGAGGGAAGTCAACAGGGAGGCGGGAAACTACAAAATGGATGCTAAATGATGATACTGAATAATTGTTATGAGAAAAGAAAATCAATAAAAAGTATTTAAAATAAAAAAGACCACTGAATCCTAACTGGAGTTGGAGGGAGCAATGGATGACCCAGGCCTGGGAGCCAAGCAGCAGCTGAATTGCCACAGATGGCAGCGATTTGAAAGCTATCAATGGCTTGGACTCTATTTTGGTAGGCATGACATCACTGGTGGGGATGCAGCCTGGGAAGTGACAGGCATTTCTTGACAGGGTAGAGTTGCTGTAGGTCCTGTAATTCCCGGACATGTCCTCTTTTGGGGGTCCTACATGCCCATCCAGGGGGAATTTTACATTTGAAAGCGAATGTCCCAGATTTGAGGTTTCAATTTGTGTGTGTGCGCAGGTGGGCGGTTCTGGTTCTGGCATGGGTGACCTGGGCTCTGGCTCTGGTCTGGTCAGATCTGGCTTGGCTCAACAACAACGTTTTGTGTCTGGATTTTTACCTCTTGAGACACAGCAACCCTATTATAGGGCTTCTAGTAGCTACACTTGAAAATAGGTCACTTCTTTATGAAATAGTTGCTACGAAGGGCTTCTAACATAGGCATCATCTGCACCAATTTCCTACCACTCATGGTCAACTCTTTGGGCTAAATACAGTCAACTCTCAACGTGCACATTCCGAGGGATTGTGCAATATGTGGAGCTGGTTGAAGGGGCATAGGCTGGATGCCAAGACCTTTCTAATTCCTGGATTAGCCAGGTTAGCTTCCTGGTGAGGTAATGGGCCATTGAGGAAACAAAGGGAGTGGCTCTGTGCTAGATAGCAAATGGGTGCCCCTCCCTCAACGGGCTGGTAGTTAGAAGGACAGGCGAGAGGGGAGTTATGTGAGCTCAAAGGTGGAAGCAGCAGGCTGGGAAGCCAGGGAGACACAGCAATGCTTGATTTTTGTTTGAACCCAAGGCTGCAGCTAAGGAAGAATGGGGAATGCTGTGGACACCTCCATCGTAGGCTCAGGTGGTATGTTAATAAACCATCGATCATAAACACAGGACAGTCTCTGCTGTCGCTCATTCCAAAAGGAAACACACCTGGAATCCCTGGAATCTTGCACCACTGGAAGATTGGGGTGCTGGGCAACAAACATTAACCCAAAATTGCATACAGTCAAAACAACCCCCAAACTCACCGCACAACCATCTCTGTGTTTCCACATCTGGGGCCCTGAGTGAGCCTTCCTTACTGGGCTCTGGGAGGATCTTGCACAGGCTCTGTGATCATGCGGGTTAAATGACTGCAAGTTGGCAGTTGACTGTATTGAAGAAGATAAAACCTTCTAGGCCTTCTTGTCTTTTATTCCTCTGTTATTCCAATATCACACAGGCAGAGTCTGCAGCCCTGCAAGAAACCACGCGCCACTCTGACCAGAAACAGAGACTGCGTTCACCAGTCAAAACAATTTCATTGCTGCAAAAATGCGTGCCAAAAGAAAGCTGGAGAGTTTACAGGGCAGAGTTCGTGCTTTTCCAGTTTCAGCCATCCATGCCAATGTTTGTAAGTAACAGAGAGAGGATCCTTAAGCGTTTCAACAACTGGTTCGTAATTTATTTTTAACTACCAGCTTTGCATAAACTGTCTTGAAGATGTGAGAAGGGCTCCTTCTGTTCAAAAACAGGAAAGAAGAGAGAGAATAAATTTCCACACATCTTCTGCCTCCACCAGTGCTGGGGCTCAAATGGAAAAGGTGATACTTATTCAGTGCAAAAGACAGAACACCACGATTTATTTGGTCTCTGTCTTTACTGCATTTAAAATTACTTTTTAATAGTTTTGCATGACATTGTGATTATGAGTTTTATGGCAAAGGCCCTAGATGGATGGTATTGAATTTTTTATATAAATAAAGCTATTTTTAAAATTTATTTTTAATTTCATTTAAATCAGCAGGAAGCTGTTCTTGCTTGTGAACAAGTCACAGGCACACAAGTCATATTGACCTTTCAGTAATTCAGGAGTGACAGTTTTTGTTCCCCCTTCTGCAAGAGAAAATTGTATTTTGAAGGGCCTGAAGTCATTGCCTTTTGGTTAATTGTTTAATGCCATCACACAGAAGCATAATATTTAAAAACAAAAGTGTGCATGGGGGGGGGAGTCTTTGTATAGAGCTGAAACAGCCATTTGCAAATATTTAAAAGTTGCCTAATTTTCTGACATTCCATCTCAATTTTTGAAAGTAAAAACCTGCATTCAAAACAAAATGAGCATTTTGATTGCCAAGATAATGTTTACATGTGATCTTGGCCAAAGGTATGAGCAATGCTCAAATGAGCATTTATTTATTTAAAAAAATAAAAAACATTCCAGCATTTTGAAATGTAAGTGCCTGGCAGCAACTGTTCCTAGCTTCCATAGGCATGACATGGGAGCTTCATAAGCTGATAGTCATCAAATATTGTTAAATACAAAGCATCACTATGTGTCATCAATCCAATGCAGCCAAACATTGCATGTTAACTATCAGATGCTGCCAGCTATTAAATAGCATTGCATGTCAACTATTAAAAAACATCAAACATCATTACATGCCATCTATCAAATACTGACAGTATCAACCATTGACAGGCTGTCAAATCTGGACATCACATATTCAGCAGAGATTTCAGTGCCATTTGACATCATCATCTGCAGGGGAGACTTATCAGGAGAATGGTGGGTGCAGACATGGCTTGGCTCTGATTCTGTGAAAGCAGCTCTGAGGAAGTTTTAGGTGCTTTCCTCTTGACGTGCTCTAGCAAGGGGAGAACGCAGCAGTAGCCCAAAGAGAGCTCACTGCACCATAAATACTTCTGTGCAACTGAACTGGACGGACGAGCAGGCAAGTCTGTGGCTGCCTTCGCACTCCCCTTTCCTCTGCACTTTCTGCATTCCCCGGCCCTCCAACATTTCTCCAGTGAAAATTTGTTCTTGTTGTTTAGTCGTGTCCGACTCTTCGTGACCCCCTGGACCAGAGCACGCCAGGCACTTCTGTCTTCCACTGCCTCCCGCAGTTTAGTCAAACTCATGCTAGTAACTTCGAGAACACTGCCCCACCATCTCGTCCTCTGTCGTCCCCTTCTCCTTGTGCTCTCCATCTTTCCCAACATCAGGGTCTTTTCCAGGGAGTCTTCTCTTCTCAGGTGGTGGCCAAAGTACTGGAGCCTCAGCTTCAGGATCTGTCCTTCCAGTGAGCACTCAGGGCTGATTTCCTTCAGAATGGAGAGGTCTGATCTTCTTGCAGTCCATGGGACTCTCAAGAGTCTCCTCCAGCACCAGAATTCAAAAGCATCAATTCTTCGGCGATCATGTGATCTTCCCAAAAAATTGGTGCTGATGGCGGAGCGGCTTCTGCACCAATGATGGATGCGGCAGACAGTGTGGAGCAGGTGGTGGCAGAAGCAAGAATGGCTGGTGGGAGCAGTGGCAGAGCAGCACTCCCCATTTCTCCTCAAGCGGTGAAATGGGACACACCACTCCTGCTGCCTTGGGTGGCAGAGTCCACAGACCTCCAAGGAATGATCCACAGACCTCTAAGGAATGCACCAATTCTGATCATGCCTCTGCTGTGGTAGCACCTATAGCTGCAGTGCAGTCCTGGAACGCTGGATCTGCTCCCTCCTCAGCAGTGCCTTCCCCATCCTGTCTCTACAGCTGCCTCTTAGAATCATAGAATTGTAGAGTTTAAAGGGAACCCAAGGACCATCTGTTCCAAACTCCTTCAATGCAGGAATCTCAGCTAAAGCATCCACGACCGATGGCCATTCAATCTCCAAGGAAGGAGAGTTCCACTGTCGAACAGCTCTTACTTTCAGAAAGTTCTTCCTGATGTTTAATTGGAATCTCCTTTCTTGTAATTTGAAGCTCAGGTCTTCTCCTAGAGCAGGAGAAAACAGGCTTGCTCCCTCTTCCATGGGACAGCCCTTGAGATATTGACAATGGCTATCATATCTCCCCTCAGTCTCCTTCTTTCCAGGCTAAACATACCAGCTCCTTCAACCACTCTTCATAGGGCTTGGTTTCCAATTGATCATCTTGGTTGCCCTTCTCTGCATACATTCCCACTTGCCAACATCCTTCTTAAATTCTAGATGTGGTCTGACCAAGGCAGAATAGAGTGGGACTATTACTTGCCTTGATCTGGACACTAGACTTCTGTTGATGAAGCTTTAGCTATTTTCCCTGCTGCATCACACTGTTGACACATGGTAAGTTTATGATCAGTAAGACCCCTAGATCCTTTTCACATGTACAGTCATACCTTGGAAGTCGAACAGCTTAGTTTCCACTGTTTTGGCTTCTGAATGTAACAAACTTGGAAGATACTGTTCCGGTTTGCGAACTATTTTTGGAAGCTGAACACCTGACAGGGCTTCCGTGGGTTCCGATTGGCTGAAGGAGCTCCCTGCAGCCAATCAGAAGCTGCACTTTGGTTTTTGAACACTTTGGAAGTCAAACGGACTTCCAGAACAGATTCTGTTCGACTTCCAAATTATGACTGTACTACTATTAAGTCAGATGTCCCCCATCTTATATTTATGCAGAGAGAGAAAACGAAAGCAATAGCAAACATAAACATCCTGTGAACAGGAAATACGCAGACTCTGACTCACATAGCCTGCTCCCTCTTAAGGTGGAACGGAAATATCCTAACAGGTTCTTCCTACCTAAGTGCAGAGCCTTACATTTGTCCCTATTGAAATTCATTTTGTTAGTGTGGGACCAGTTCTCCAATCTGTTAAGGTCATTTAGAATCTCAATTCTGTCTTCTGCGGCATTAACTACCCCTCCCAGTTTGGTGTTGTCTATATATTTAATGATCATCCCTCAGTTCCTTCATCCAAGTCATTTATAATGATGCTGAAAAGCAACGTGTCCAGGACAGAATCCTGTGGCACCCCACTTGTCACTTTTTTCCAGGATGATGACAATCCATTAATGAGTACTCTTTGGGTTCTGTCATTCAACCAGCTACATATCCACCTAACAGTTACCTCATTCAACGCACATTTTACCAGCTTCCTTGTGAGATTATCATGGAGGACTTTGTCAAAAGCCTTACTGAAATCAAGATACATTACGTCCACAACATTCCCCTGATCCACCAAGGTTGTAACTCTTCGTGAACAGAAGGCTCTGCAGAAGGCTCCCCACCTGTTCCTGGTGTAGATCTTTATTTCCCCGTTTCCCTGTCTGGGGAGGTGGCATTTTGTGGTTCACCTCAGGTGCCAGATTGTATTGGGCCAGCCCTGCAAATGAAGCGCTGCTCATGTGAACAGTTGCGGGGGGTGGGGAATACTATGAAACCCAGGCTGACAGGGGGAAGGGGCGGAACTGCCCTTTAAGACAGTAATGTGGACGCAGCCTGTGCTTCCCCACCCCTCACAACTGTTCACACGAGCAGTTTTGCCTAATGTAGGTGGCAAAAAGGAACAAGCTCCCTGCAGCTAGACGCACACCCAGCTTCCGCGGATGCACTTGGCTGCAGGGCACTTTGTTATTTTCCCTCAGAAGGTGGTGGAGGAGAAGGTTGTGTAGGGTGGGTCTGACCATTCAAACAAGCATTTGATTTGCTGGCATGGTTGTCTGTCATTTCAGTTGTGCAAACAGCATCCTTGGAAGCCCCTTTAACACTATGCCTGTATTCTGCCCCTCTTTGAGAGATGAAAGGTAGTCTGGACAGAGCATCAGCTCCTCTCTCTCAAATTTCCTAATTGCACCCTTAATATTTAATGCACATCTTGCAAAATATTTGCATTTTCTGGATGTGTCTGGCCTGATGAGGGAAAGGATGCCTGATGTCCAACAGGGAATGCTGGTCACGTTCAGGCTCTCATCTCATTCAAAGTTGCGGCAAGTAGCAGAGCGTTTAAAGCCTTGTGGTGCTCTGCAGAGTTCTACAAAGATGCCTTTTTTCTTCATTTTTTTGCAAGTCCAGCACCCATCACTCAGGCCTAATCTATTTGCCTCTCAATCTCCCACTGACTAGTTCATGAGTTCCACCACCACCTTTATAGGTGGGTTTTCCTCTTGATTCAAAAGTGAGTTTTGATGATGGACAAGCACATGGCTAACACTTGGCCACAAACACCTGCATGATTATTTTATTGGGCTAAACCAGACCCTTTGCACACACACAAAAAACCTGAGTTGCCATAAAAAAAAAGCTCAAGAACTTTCAGGGTGTTGGTTTTACTTTTTGAAATATGACAACCTTACCAGTGGGTCAAAGGTGAACTTTCTTTTGAACCTGGTTCTACTCTGCAACCTCTCTCTGAAAATTCAGCCGGCATCACGAGTCCTCACTGCTTGCAGCTGTGTTTCCTCTTGGGTTGTGAATGTGCCATATTGAAAAAGCTCGTCTGATGTGGCCCGAAAGCAGAGCTACAAGAGCATAGCTGTCAACTTACAGATTTGAAAATAAGGGACTAGCAGCCTCGAAAATAAGGGATCAGCAGCCAAAATAAGGGATTTTCCAAGCACAGGTATGTTAAACTTCTGAGCCCCTCTGAGCCAAAGGCAGAAAGCCCAGCCAGCAGCCAAACAAAGCCTCAAGCGGTGGTTCCCACAGCACAGCAACCCGGCAAAGGGGATGCAACAAGGAAAACCACCGTCACCTTCCTGCTGGGAAGCGCTGAGCAAAGGCGAGTCCCCAGGCAACACAGCCGATTTGATCGGCACAAGGCATTCAAGCTCCACCCCCCAATCGTTCTTAGACTCCTTATTGGGTGAGCAACGCAGCCAAGCAACCCAGTTGGAGCCTCCCTCCACCCTGGCCGGCAGGGAGCGAGGGAGAGGAGCTGCTTCCTTTGAAACCCGGGAAATTTAAGGGACAGCAGTGGCACACAGCGCTGGGATAAGACACTTTCCCGCCAAATAAGGGACGGTTGACAGCTATGTACAAGAGGTGGATGGTGCATAACTTTTTCCCTAGAAGTAAGGACCCAAACAGATGCTACCCAGCATACAAAGCAAATCTTTAAAAAACGTAGTATAAACACCAACAACAGGGAAACACTGGCCTGCGAGCGCTGCAATTGGAGAATAACCTCTACCAAAGGCATTGTGGATTTTGAAGAAGCACAAACTCAGGACGAAAGGGAGAAATGAGCTAAGAGGAAAGCACGTTTGGCAAATCCTCATTGTGATCTACTACTGCCCAAAAACCTATGACCCCACTGTGGCAGGATGTGCAGATCCAGAATTGGCTCCACAATCAACTACAGACACACTGTTAAGGTCATATTCATGGAAGACAATCTTACTCGGCTACGAGTGATCGCCAAAGAAGAAGTTAGGTAAAAGGTAAAGGTACCCCTGCCCATACGGGCCAGTCTTGCCAGACTCTAGGGTTGTGCGCTCATCTCACTCTAGAGGGCGGGAGCCAGCGCTGTCCGCAGACACTTCCGGGTCACGTGGCCAGCATGACAAGCTGCATCTAGCGAGCCAGTGCGCACACGGAACGCCGTTTACCTTCCCGCTGGTAAGCGGTCCCTATTTATCTACTTGCACCCGGGTGCTTTCGAACTGATAGGTTGGCAGGCGCTGGGACCGAACGACGGGAGCGCACCCCACCGCGGGGATTCAAACCGCCAACCATGTGATCGGCAAGTCCTAGGTGCTGAGGTTTTACTCACAGCGCCACACGCGTCCCTTAAAGAAGAAGTTACCATGAGTTAAATAGAATATGATACAGGCTCTTCCAGACTGTTGGTGTTTCTGGGTAGGAAGTTCAGTTGGCACAACTTTAGTTGATCAGGAGGTCTTGTGCAACAGACCTGCTTCCCCAAAGTATCAAACTTTTTACAAGAAGTGTTGGGGAAATGCACTGGGGTAAGGTAACACTTACTTTGATGCAACAGCACCATCTTACATCCTTGAAAGCAAAGCAGACTGAATGCTCATTAAATGGCCCACATCATTTAGTCTCCTGCAAACAAATCAGGATGAATGTTCAATAAACTGGTTGTAAATATGATGAAGGCAGCAATCAGGTTTTTAAAAAAATATTTACACCAGACTTGGACAAGAAAGCAGCAGAGGGCTACATCAAACGGAGGAGTGTCCTCTGTAAAGTAGGACACATGCCCACCTCACTCACTCTGTCAGTATTATTATTATTATTAATAATAATAATAATAATAATAATAATAATAATAATAATAATAATTTATTTGTACCCCGCCCATCTGGCTGGGTTTCCCCAGCCACTCTGGGCAGCTTCCAACAAAGATTAAAAATACATTAAAATGCCACACATTAAAAACTTCCCTGACAAGGGCTGCCTTCAGATGTCTTCTAAATGTCAGGTAGTTGTTTATCTCTTTGACATATGATGGGAGGGCGTTCCACAGGGTGGGCGCCACTACCAAGAAGGCCCTCTGCCTGGTTCCCTGTAGCTTAGCTTCTTGCAATGAGGGAACTGCCAGAAGGCCCTTGGCGCTGGACCTCAGTGTCCGGGCAAAACGATGGGGGTGGAGACGCTCCTTCAGATATACTGGACCAAGGCCGTTTAGGGCTTTAAAGGTCAACACCAACACTTTGAATTGTGCTCAGAAACGTACTGGGGGCCAGTGTAGGTCTTTCAGGACCGGTGTTATATGGTCTTGGTGGCTGCCCCCAGTCACCAGTCTAGCTGCCACATTCTGGATTAGTTGTAGTTTCCAGGTCACCTTCAAAGGTAGCCCCACATAGAGTGCATTGCAGTAGTCCAAGCGGGAGATAACCAGAGCATGCACCACTCTGGCGAGACACTCTACAGGCAGGTAAGGTCTCAGCCTGCGTACCAGATGGAGCTGGTAGACAGCTGCCCTGGACACAGAATTGACGTCTGCCTCCATGGACAGCTGTGAGTCCAAAATGACTCCCAGGCTCCGCATCTGGTCCTTCAGGGGCACAGTTGCCCCATTCAGGACCAGGGAGTCCTCCACACCTGCCCACACCCAGTCCCCCAAGAACAGTACTTCTGTCTTGTCAGGATTCAACCTCAATCCATTAGCTGCCATCCATCCTCCAATCTATATGATACTGTATAGATGATACTGTTATAGGTGGGAATTGGTTTGTCTGATGCCTTTGGGTTTTTGTGACAGCAGGATTGTTGTTTGTAGTTGAAGGGACTGCCGAAGTGGTCAAATCAGCACCCTCTCTTACCATGCAAAAGAACAGCTGGTAAAGAACAGGTGTGTTCCCATAGACACAGCTGGGTTGTGATGCTCATTCAGGACCCTCCCTGCCCCCAATCACCAGGCCAAATGCTCCACCATCCTAGGGCTGGGAAAACAAGTCACTGAAGTCTTCTTTCTTTTTAGACTGAGTTGATGCTGGAACTTGGGAAGCACTGCAGAGCCTTGACTTGATCTGTGCGCTGAATCCAGAGCCTGGCTTTGGGAACCCTTCTTGAAGCCTAATGGGAAAACAAGATCTGCTAGAACAGTAGTTCCCAATTGGTAGTCAATGGACCCAAGGATCCGGGGATCCGTGACACTATTCACATAACAAAAACTACCATAGAGATATCAAAAAAGTTAAAAGTAGGGGGTCCATGGCTTGGCTTTTGAAAAACAGTCCTTAGCTAATTGGGAACCACTGTATTAGAATGTTTAGAGCAGTGTTTCCCAACCGGTGTTCCGCGGCACACTAGTGTGCCGCGAGACGTTGCCTGGTGTGCCGTGGGAGGGAGGCGGGCGAGTCGGACGGCGAGAGGCCTTAGGCGCCCTGCAGAAAGGCGTCCTCTTTGTGGGTGGGTTCTCCCCCCTCCCTTAGCGCATCGTATTTAGTTGGGGATTCTGGAGAGGGGGGCGGGGGCGCGCTGGCCCCGAGCGGAACAGACGCGCCGTCGTCCCCACCTCCCTCTCCTCAGTAGCTCCGAGCCGACTGACTGAGGGTGGGACGCGGCCAGCGGCGTCCTCTCTCTCTCTCTCTCTCTCTCTCTCTCTCTCTCTCTCTCTCTCTCTCCGCCTCCCAGCACCGCTTTTCCCGAGGCGGGCGCGCGCCTAAGGCTGAATGGGAGCAGCCTGGAGGCTTGGCGGCCTCTCAGCGGCTCATGACGGGCGTCCCCGAGGCGGGAGGTGCTGAGCAGGGGCTCTGCGAGAGGGCGCGAGGGATGCGTGGTGGTGCCTGCGCGCGACTTAAGAGGGCGACCTGCTGCCTCTCCTCTCCCCTCATGGGCACGGAGTCCCCGGCACAGCTTGGCGCTACTACAGCTACAGCTGCTGCTCCTGATTGGATGAAGGCGGCTGCTTCTTCCTAACGCCCAGCCTCTGAGGGACCGCAGTCTCCCGCCCTTTTTTTTTTTTTTGGGCGGGATGCTGAGGTAAAGGATCCCCTCGCGCGCGGGCGGGCATCTCTTTGGGCACGGCGCGTGTGGAGGCTTAAGGTGGGGAGTGTGGAGGGCTTGCCGCTTGCGAGGGGAGGGTTCATATTGTATTGGGCTGCGGTGTGGGCGACACGGCTCTCCAATGGCCAGCCCGCGGAGGAACATTGAGTTGGAGCATTTCGAGAGGGACAAAAGGCGCCCCGAATAAAGTATTTTATAATTTTTCATATTTCTGTTTACTTACTATTTCATAATAAAGTAATTATAAAATACTTTCTTTGTGTTTATTTGATTCCTATTAAAGAGAGTTACTTTATATATAGTCAATATATATTAATTTTTTAAACATTTTCTAATGGTGGTGTGCCTCGAGATTTTTTTCATGAAACAAGTGTGCCTTTGCCCAAAAAAGGTTGGGAAACACTGGTTTAGAGATTAGGGTGCGTGCAACAATATCGAGTTAGGTGGACTAATGTTCTGACTCAGTAAAAGGCAGCTTCCTATATCCCTAAATATATTTAAAAATAAATGTGTAAAATTGGCCAGATTGGAGAATTAATTACCGTAGCTCTTATCATGCAGTGAGATATACAGATATAGATCTATTAGCAGAAACATCTCCAATGAATGTTATCTGCGCCTGTGCTGGTTAGGAATGACGAAAGGGAAGACATTTGCATACATTTTCAAGGATTGAGAACAAAATGGGAGGGAGGGTGTTGCTTATTCCTTTGGCTAATGCCAGCAGTCCCCACCCCTCTCAGCGAGCATTTTATTATCCAATACATAGACTGTGTAAATTTTCAGTTACTCTTTGCACAGGGCAAAGGAGAGCTATAAATAAGTATTTTTTTTTTCCTGCAAACGTTGTTGCAGCAAAATGTGGGTTTTTGTTTTCCTTCGGAAACGTAACTTTGGAAATGTAACTTTGGAAATATTCCTTTGTATACCTGATGAAAAAATTTGAACATTGAAAAATTAAATCTTACATCAAAATCACAGCTGGCTCATTTCTAATCTACAAGGAAAACACTCAGCTAGAATGTGCATCAGTAATAACACACCAGCCAAGAAAGATAAAGTGCCTTTCAGAAATAGAAAACACTCTGCTTTTGCCTTTATTTTCAGAATGTTGTTGGATATTTGCATCCTAGCTGTAAAATCCATAAAACAGGCAGCACTACAGTGGTACCTCGGGTTACATACGCTTCAGATTACATACGCTTCAGGTTACAGACTCCACTAACCCAGAAATATTATCTCGGGTTAAGAACTTTGCTTCAGGATGAGAACAGAAATTGCGCGGCAGCAGCGGGAGGCCCCATTAGCTAAAGTGGTGCTTCAGGTTAAGAACAGTTTCAGGTTAAGAACGGACCTCCGAAACGAATTAAGTACTTAAGCCGAGGTACCACTGTATAGGATGAAGAAGAAGAAGAAGAAGAAGAAGAAGAAGAAGAAGAAGAAGAAGAAGAAGAAGAAGAGTAGTAGTTTGGATTTCATATCCCGTTTTATCACTACCTTCAGGAGTCTCAAAGCGGCTCACATTCTCCTTTCCCTTCCTCCCCCACAACAAACACTCTGTGGGGTGAGTGGGGCTGAGAGACTTCAGAGAAGTGTGACTGGCCCAAGGTCACCCAGCAGCTGCATGTGGAGGAGAGGAGACGCGAACCCGTTTCCCCAGATTACGAGTCTACCGCTCTTAACCACTACACCACACTGGCGGTCTGGTCTAATACAGCTGCCTTTCCCTACCTGGTGCCCTCCAGGTATTTGAGACTACATTTCCCATCAGTCTGCTGTGAAAAGCATACTAACAAAATTCCTGTGCTGGCCTCAGTTCCAGTCAGTTGCTCTGTAAGAACCAAACGTGCTCTAACCTTCCTTTCTGGCCAATGAGAACAAAGGGATCTGCTGGGATGACTGACAAACACTTTGCATTTCTTGAAGCTCCAATAAAAGTAATGAATCATCTGTTGGAAATATAGCTAGCAAGCTTAGGGCTAGTTAATGCATGCTGGGGTAAGGCCACAAAATTGTATTCCTAGATTCAGCTAACTCCCACCCCTCACCAGGAAGGAAGGAAGGAAGGAAGGAAGGAAGGAAGGAAGGAAGGAAGGAAGGAAGGAAGGAAGTTAGTTAGTTTCCTCCTTTGTTCACTCTTTCCCACCCAGATAGGATGTGCCTGAGATCAGACCGCATGTTTGGAGATCTTTCACTGTATTTTGTATCCCAAGATTTTCTACCTGTGTTCTTCTTGCTTCTGCATGACAAAAGCTATCTACATTGTATAGGTGAGGATTGTATAGGACCTATACTACAGGTGATGGGGATATGGAGTGGTGTTAGCAAACAAAGGTAGAATCCCTAACCCCAGTGGAGAACTGCATTAAGTGCAAACTTGCAATGGCTTTGCTAATGCTAGCAATACAGTGTCCAAACGTATGGAAGCAATTGCATTGCTGTATTTCTTTTATGAACAGTATGTTACAATAACGAGGGAAGCTCCCTGTTAGAATCAGGGCTTTCCACCTGATCCATTATTATGCAGATGGGATCAAAAATCCTCTGTAGCTTTGGTAGCCAAATCAACCAAAGTAAACTCAAATTTAGGGTAAAGGTAAAGGTACCCCTGACCGTTAGGTCCAGTTGCGGACGACTCTGGGGTTGGGGCACTCATCTCACTCTGTAGGCCGAGGGAGCTGGCGTTTGTCTGCAGACAGCTTCCGGATCATGTGGCCAGCATGACCAAGCCGCTTCTGGCGAACCAGAGTAGCGCACATAAATGCTGTTTACCTTCCCGCCGGAGCAGTACCTATTTATCTACTTGCACTTTGGCGTGCTTTCGAACTGCTAGATGGGCAGGAGCAGGGACTGAGCAACGGGAGCTCACCCCATCGCGGGGATTCGAACCGCCGACCTTCCAATTGGCAAGCCCTAGACTGAGTGGTTTAGACCACAGCGCCACCCGTGTCCCTAAATTTAGGATAGACAAGTCCTATATCTGGAGTCTCTCTTTTTTAAATTCCCTCTTTAATCAAAAGGCTCTTTACAAAAGATTATTCTTCGGGGGAACAGTAGCATGAGGCAGTCCTGTAACTGACTCAATGGAAATATTCAAAACAATACTTTCTTCAGGTTGTGAACTCACACCCAATTTTTTTTATGCCATATTGGGGGCAGGGGTTGCACTCTGTTTTCAAAATTATTTTCAATCAAATCTGAATGCCAGTTTGGAGATCCAAGTGTTCAGTGAAAATTGAAATAACTGTTTCCATTGAGCTCTAAACTGAGATCTAATATCTTTTCCCTTAGCAATTATTTGGGCGATGAGGGGAAGAGGGCTCACTGCCTTGTTCTGCCCAGAA
This sequence comes from Podarcis melisellensis, assembly GCF_964234715.1. NCBI lineage: Eukaryota > Metazoa > Chordata > Lepidosauria > Squamata > Lacertidae > Podarcis > Podarcis melisellensis. Next base: position 3,636,796 of record NC_138540.1, read on the forward strand.
GATGGTCCTCTGGCTGAAAAAGGTTCACCATACCTGTGCTGCACAAGGGTGCCCTCTAGGCGAAGCTGGTCAGCAGACTGCCCACCCAGTGGAGAGGCACCGGGGTCTGTACACAACCTTGTCTGTTTGCCTGACCAATGTGCCGCCATGCCCCCTGTGCCAGAAAACCAAAACTAGAGAGCGAAATCCCTGACCAATCGCTGAATACAAATGAACAGATGAAGTCAACGTCTAGATGAACAGACTTCTTCATCATACGTTTGAAGAATTTAAAAACTGTACCAAAATTAGATCTATGGCTAGTAGCCAATAGAATATGCAATGATTACCAGATGACCTTATGTGATGCTGCAATGTTTTAGTACAACGACAGCATGTGTTTTCACATAAATTGGTTCTGAGCTCTAGCTGTGGTGGCTAAATATGTCTTTAAATGCCGCAGCACAATAGGAGAGAGAGGTGTTACCATCCAAAGCTTTGAACTCTAGGATGAATAATGGTTACAAAAACTGTATTCCAAATGATGCATCTTTTTGAAGGGCTTCTCCTTGTGCATGTACTAAAATATTCAGTTCTTTAATATGTGAAAAATACTACTGTGTGCATCCCATATACTGCCGGGGGTGGGGATCCCAAAATATATTGGTGTGATCAGATGCATTGATATATCAAGATGCTTTCTGTGCAGACTTTGACCTGACAAAACCATCATAGCCCAAAGCACTGATGTGATTGTACATAAAGTTTATTAAGATTCTAATGCACACGAGTGTGTGTGAGTATCATATTTGCTATTCCATCAAGACTGGGCTTTTTCTTTTTCTTTTGGCAATCTTCCATTGATGCAAACATCTCATGTGCATTGATGAGCAGGAAGAAGAGAGATACAAATGAAATCAGGGATCTGAAATTGGTGCTTGTTCCAATTCCAGATTTAATTTTAGCGATTTAGTTAACCTGGAGTTCAGGAGCCATAGAGTAAATAAAATGGATGGTGGCGGGGGAGGAAAAAGGGGTTGGAATGAGATGCCTCATGTAATGCCTTATCCTACAGATTAGGCTGGACGCTGCCATCTCTAGCATCCAATATTCCTCACTTATAGCCACTCATGATAATTAACAGCTATGCGCCTTGTTAGGAAGTGGTATATGTGACAGTTCTCAGAGAGCCACTGGCCCGGCTGAACAGCTGTTGGCCAGTACTAATTGGTTGTAATAACAGAGTCTGCTGCTGAGTAAATTGCCTGTGTACACAACTGAAAAATCAGCTGCTGACGGCACTTTTGTTAAAGACTTGAGCATCACCAGCAAATATCAGGACCTTGATATATGACCCTGGTGGAAGCAATAGAAGAGAATGTGCTTGCAGCTGGATCCACTTTGAGAGAGTGGGGGCGGGGGGGTCTGCAGCCTGAATTGATGTCACAACAGGGCCGGCCCACACCAGACCAAAATCTGGATCTGTACCAGCCTATCTCCCCATTTGCTGCCTGAAAAATACTGTTCCTGCTAACCCTGGGATCATTGGATAGAACATGGGTAGGCAAACTAAGGCCTGGGGACCGGATCCAGCCCAATCGCCTTCTCAATCCAGCCCACGGACAGTCCAGGAATCAGCGTGTTTTTACATGAGTAGAATGTGTGCTTTTATTTAAAATGCATCTCTGGGTTATTTGTGAGGCATAGGAATTTGTTCATTTCTTTTCCCAAAATATAGTCCGGTCTCCACAAGGTCTGAGGGACAGTGGACCGGCCCCCTGCTGAAAATGTTTGCTGACCCCTGGGATAGAACAATGTTTTTAACTGAAACTGATTTTACATGTTTTTAAGTGTAATTGTTTTTAGAATGTTGTAACTGTTTCAGAATGTTTTTGCTCTGTTTTTGTTTTTAAGTTGTATATCTGTGTGCTGCCCTGGACTCCTTGGGGAGGAAGGGAGGGGTATATAAATCCAACAAACAAACAAACATACATATAAGTGTAGGGGTGTCCACATTATGGCCACATTATGGTTCCAGTGGTGTCTGAGACCTTCCCCTCTTTAAATGTAGGGGTTTTTTTAAATCCTAGGAAAATCCAAAATGGCCAGGATTTGAAAAACCCACATTTAAGGGAGAAAGGTCCAGAACAATGGAGGAATGTGGTCTATTTTTCCTCTGGAATGGAAAGCTCTCAGTTGAGGATAAGGAACATAGGTAGGAGACAGTTGGTAGCTTCTAAGAAGGGGGGAATCATTTACTCAAGTACACATATCTTGATCAGTCCATCTCGCCACATTGTCATCTCTGCCTCACTTTTGAGCAGTTGTCATTGACATGAGAGAGAGACCCTTTTCACATGTCTAAAGAGTTGGTCAAGTCTAAACTGCAAGGAAGTACAAGTGAATATATATATATATATTAAAAAAGTTATTCCAGTTTGGAAGCTGGATATAAAATGTGTACTCTTCCTATGCAACCCCCAAGCCAAGGAGATAAGTCACTATGCAACCTTTAGAAGACATCTGAAGGCAGCCCTGTATAGGGAAGTTTTTAAATGTTTAATGTTCTATTATGTTTTATATATGTTGGAAGTCGCCCAGAGTGGCTGGGGCAACCTGGTCAAATGTGCGGGGTATAAATAATAAAAGGATTATCTATTATGGAATAGGAGGAATGTTGGAGGGTAGGTCCTTGTACTTCAGGTGTGTTGCCATAGCAACAACTAAGTTAAGGACATCTCCTTTCCCTCCCAACGACCTGGATGATCCTCACAGCATCCTATGGGTAGAAGCACAATGGGCCAAGGACCAGTCTGAGCTGGTCTCATCTGGAGATGGTAGCCGGGAAGGGACAAAGACTTGCTCTCTGTACTGAAACCAAAGGTTTGGGAGAGTCTGCCTTCCTCCCCTAGAAATCTTGGGAGCTTTTAATGCTGCGAGCCCTCCCACCTTATGCTCAGGTTGTCTATATGTGCAAATAAGACCATATATCAAAAGGACACCACAGTCTCCCGTGACCTTCATTCCAAGAAAACTGAAACTGAAGTAAGAGCAGGCACTCCTGAAGTCTCCCACCACTTGGAGATTGGGGTCCTCATAGCAGTATGAAAAGCAAGAATGGATTTTGCACAAGTGGGAGAGAGGAAAAGATTTGTCAAGAATGCATAACGACAACCCACCACATCCCTTGCTAATGAGCCATTTGATAACAAAACTCTCCCAGTATTGGTTTTTAGTAGTTACCCTACAGGAATGCCCGAAAGGACTGCCATTTAACTGATTATCTGGGATCACAACAAAGTGGGTGGGGATTTATTGTTCCCCTGCCTAGCTGAAAGAAAAACTCATTCCTTTTCTCCCCGCCCCCCACCCCCTTCAATAACAAATGTGATTCTATTCCACCTGAACAAAAGACAGGCAAAGAACACTAGGAATCTCTGCATGAGATTCAGCGTACAAACCAATTCCCCACCCCCACTGAATTTCTTAATGTTAATGAGTTAACCATTCTGTGCAATTCTTCAAAGAACTGAGAGCAGGGAAAATGTCACCCCAGAAGTCTATAACCTAGGGTTTTGTTCCCAGGAGGGGTGTTAGGGGCCCTTTGCCCTTATATTGTGCGAAAGTATGCAGAGAGGGATATCCTGATTCATCACAAAGCAGGCCTAGGCTTTCACATGGGTGTTCCTGTGAGGTGGGGGCACCACCAGATTTAGGGTCATGCAGGTGATTCACCTGCACAGGGCATAAGCTGGGGGGGGGGATTGAGAAGATCCACAATTGAGAAGATCCAATTGGGAGCACCAAATTTTGGCATTGCTTAGAGGGCCATGTTACTAAAGACTACCAAAGTTTGCCCCTGGCCACACAGGACATCATTCCAGCCAGGCACTTGAGAAGAGTTAGAAGCAGGGTTGGTGAGAGGGAAATAGCCCAGGGAGAGGCCTGAGGGCCAGACAGTGAGTCTTGGAGGACCACACTTGTCTCCCGGGTCAGAGGTTCCCCAGTTGCTGCACTAAACCATGGTTCAGCTCAGTGCTATGTGCAAACCGAGTCACATCCTATTTTTCAGCAAACCTCACAAAGCAGTTTACATAGAAATAGTAAACAATAGGCAAAAGTCAACCTATGAAAGAAATACCTTTTTTGAAGCCCAGATCTGTCCTCCACTCTGGGTAAGGTGTTTCTCAGGGAGTTCTTGGTGCAGAGAGAGAGCAGCTCAGGGAAGTGAGATGTTGGGCAGTTCTCCTGGCTGTTACCTCTCCTCTCTCTACCTCTGTCCTCCCTCAGTAAGATGGTGCCTGAGTAGCCCGGGGGTAGCCAATGGGGTACCCCCACAGATGTAATGACCTACAACTTTCAACAGCCCCATCCGGTATGGTGTAGCAGGGGCATGGCGCTGGGCACAAATTTCTCAGGGGGCTCAACCAAGCGCCCCTTGACAGGCTCCCTCACTGAGGCCAGAGCTGCACTCATGCCACACCTTTGGGGCTGGGGCGCTGCCACCGCCTCCTTCTCCTCATGGGCAGAGAAGGGGTGCCTGCGCGTGCCCATGGGCCAGCCGAGAGGGAGGGAGGAGGAGGGTGCTGCCGCTGCTACCACTGCCCACCAAGGAAGGAGGGAGAGCACTGCCAGAGCCATGTGCAGTGCCCAAAGTGCCTAATTGCAAGGACAGGAGGGTGAGGTGACACAGTGGTGCTCCTGGTCTTGTATTTTTTCTCTGCCTTATCTCCATTCCCAAGTTGGGTTAGTTTGCATGGAGAGACTCCCTTGATTAGACACCTGCTGCCCAGTCCACGGGGGGGGGGGGTTGCAACACCTGCCCCGCCCTGGGTGTCAGCAACCCACGCTGTGCCCCTGGGCATGACCAGTGGTCAGAGATGATGTGGAGCACCATATCAGCTAACCCTGCTTAGGACCTGGCATCTCCCACACCAGCCATTAGTTTGCACCTGAGACATAGACCACATGGTTACAATTACAAAAAGAAAAAAGAGTAGATTAATCAAATCTGAAGTCTGCCCACCTTTGGTATAACATATTCATGGTGGGCCCATAGCTTGCGTGGTCATGGTTTGGGGGTGGGGAATGGCCACATATGGTGAAAGGTTGAAGGTTGTTGCAGAACACCTGCTTTGCTTGTAGAACGTATCTCCAGCTGGGAAAACCCCCTGCCTCAAAACCGAGAGATCCCCATCCAGAGCTGATCAAAGTGCCTGTCAATCGCACAGTGTCTTAAATGCTTTACAGGGTTTATGATGCCCTTGGGGTACCTTACATACCTGGAGTAGGTATAAAGGCCCACATTCCTGCGGAAACAAAACTGGTATTGTGCAAGTCCATGTTAAGGAGTAGCTTTAGTTGGAAAGTTTGGTTCATCAGGAGAAATGGTAATATATGCCTACCAAAGTGTTTTAAAAAGTATTTTCCTTTGCAAATGTTCCTCCACTTTAATCTGCAATTCAATCTCTCGCACAAAAGGCACTTGTTAAAAATGTCAGAGAGCTTTAGAGAACAAACAAAGACTTCCCATGTTTGCTGAAGCCTTCAGATTCACCATGTATTGGAAAACGCTTTACATTATCTTAGGTCACCTGGTATCTAAACATTGTTCTGCCTGATGGGGGGGGCACAGATCCTGTAAGAATCTTTAAAAAGATTTCTTAAGGAGAAAGGAGAGAAAAAGAGGAACCAGGGGAAGCAACTGAGATGAACCCGATGTCCACATAACTTTCATTCTGCCTGTCCCCCTTCTCTGCAATGGATGAAGCGTAACCTTGAAAGGTCTTTTAAGAATCAGGTTTGTCCCACACCCCTCCATCTCTTTCTCCCTTTGGAGAAACTCCACTCAGTAGCCATGATCAGAGGCAAAACTGCTCACATAGAAGACACAAGTGGCTGCCATTTCTTTCACTGTTTCTATTTAACAGCTCCTTAAGAGTTCTCACTTGGAAGTTTCTTTAATTCTCACATGACTTGACAATCATTAAAAAGAAGATCCTTCATTTACTGGAAGCGCAGAGTGATTTGGAGACTGACATGTTCATGCTGAGAAAAATAGGAAGGTTGAGAGGTTATTGGCATCGCTTTCCCAAAGACATGCATTTACTATATCTTCATCCTGCTCTTGAGCCAAAAAGGCCTCTGCCCCACATTCAACTAGGCTACCAAAAGACATTACCTCAGTTCAGTGACTAAGCCCCAGCCAGGGTGCAGAGCAGAGGCAGAGAGGGTCACGGCCTTGTGAGACTCCCAGGGGGCAGAGAGAAAGGTGCTTGCATGTGACTGAAGGGTGCTGTGCAGAGAAGAAAGGCAAACGCGGGTGGAAGGGAATTAGCCCTGAGCCTCCCTGCTCTTTCAGTTTCGCCGGTGTGAGATAATTACACAATTAGCACACGTGTCTTGTCCTCAGTGACACTTTGTTGTGCTGAAGCTGATTAAATTCGCACGGCATCCACAGCACCGTAATCAGCTTCATTATTTGCCGGCTTTGTCCCATTTATTGCTTATGAAATAACACTTATTAAGCCAGAGGAACAGAATGAGAAAGAACAACTCCAGGAGTATGGGAGTCAAGCAGAGGGCTTGTTAGGGCCCCCGCAATGCTCCTTGGCACAAAAGTTCAATCGCCTTGCAAAGCTTAACTGAGCAAGTTGCTTAATAAGAAGCCCCTGGTGGCCAATGTCACAGAGGGCTGAGAGAAGACACCAGAAAGGAAGCTAAACAAGGACCTGATTACCTCTCTTGGACAAGAACAATGGTCCATAAATCCAGCTATCAGCAGCCCCCAGCAAAGCCATCTCAGGGATCTCCAGAGTGCCTTGCTGCGTCATTGGTATGACTGCCGCTAGGACAGCCTGGGCAAGGGGGGGGGGGAGCTCCTACAGAGCAGTGTTTATCAAATTTGGGTTGCCAGCTGTTGCACTAAAACTCCCATCATCCTCAGCTAGCAGGACCAGCGGTCAGGGATGGTGGGAGTCTGAGACACACTGTTCTATACCCCCTTTTCACAAGCTGTTCCCCTTCATGTGAGCCCCAGCTCGAGGGCAGATTCACACCAAGCATTTAAAGCACACCCAACACACTTTTAAAACACATGGCATCCCTCTGGGATGCTGTAGTTCTGGGAGCTGTAGTTCCCCATTGCAACTCCCAGTGTCCTTAACAAACTACACCTCTCAGGATTCTTTGGGATGTAGAGTAATGTGTTTTAAATATGTGTCAGATGTACTTTGAATGCATGGTGTGGATCTGCCCTGACAATCACATCCTTCTCGCTGAGTTCTGCTGTGACTCACATTGGCAGAGGCCGTCAGGATCATTTTGCCTGTGTTTAAGGCTGCATGGGGAATCACAGGGGCTTTGCTCCTCTGCTTGCTTCTGCTGGGAGCTTAACCATGGCTGAGTATCACATCTGAACAGAAAATGGCAGCTCCCCTCTTGGCAAGTCAATAACAAATGGCTTGCTTGGAGAAAGCTCAGGTTGGAACTTTATGCTAAGAACATAAGAAGACCCTGCTGCATCAGGTCAATGGCCCATCCAGATGGGAAGCCAGCAAGCATTACCTGAGTGTAACAGCAGCACTCTCCCATCTTGCAGTTTCCAGCAACTGGCATTTGGACCATGCCTTGTTTCATGGCAGCAGAGCAGAAGCAGGGAAAGAGCAAAGTGCCTTGATTTGAGCCCTGCACACCAGCATGCTAAATGCTCTCCTTCAAACCTCAAGTTAGTATAGTGATGGTTTAAAGTAGGGCTGGGGGACCTTTCTGGTCTGGTGACCAGATGTTTATGTCCCCCAGCCCCCATGGGCCAACTCTGACCACCCACACCTCAATCATCTGATGCCCCAATGACATTAGGTGACAGGTGGGCTGTCCCAGCCACTTGTCAAAGTTGACCTGTGTGTTGTGGAGAGAGATCAGCTTGGCCAGACAAAACAGCCCATCAGCTGAGCCCCAGCTCCAAGCCCTGGTTTAAAGGGGCCTGTGTATCAGGCCATACATAAAATGCATAAAGCCCAATGCTGTCATGAAGCAAATGATTCAGTAGCACAAAGACCACCTCTCTAGCTCTGCCATCTCCAAAGGCCTGCTGGGAAATAAAGGACTTGACATTGAAAAACTGTTGACAGGGAGCCACCCAGATCTCCAGTGGGAGGGAGTTCCACAACTGGGGGGGCATAACAGAAAAGACCCTGCTCAAGGTTGTCACACTATGAACCGAAGCCCTTGATGGAACTACAAGCAAAGCCTTGCTGACAGAATGTATGGCCCAGGTTGAGGTGCTCCCACAAATACTAGGTTTCCAAGCACGATTTCTGATCTTCTTGCAGCATGGGGAACTGTCTTGTGCCCCTCAGTTCGGAAGCCTCTTCCACATAATTAGAGCTGGGGGGAAATGCAGTTTCAGCTAATCGCTGGCTATCAACATGGGAATTCCTGACAAGCCTGACTGACAAACTGCCCATTTGAAAGCTTTCAAGAAGACAAAGATACACCTGATGTGTTTAGCAAATAGACCTTTCTGGGGGTGTTACAAAGGAACATGAGAAGCTTTTAGAAAGGAACAATGCCCATCTAGAGGTAAAAGTGGTCACAGAGCACCAGGCACAGCTTGGTTTCTTGGGGGAAACTGGTGTGGAAATGACAGAAGCCGAAAAATCACAACTTAATTGAATCAGATGGGGAGGAGGATAGGAAATGATTGCATAGCAATTTCAGTGGGTTGAAGCAACTGAGAATCACTGCTTTATGGCTGAGGTTGTGCTTCATCGTTGGCAGTGCTGACTCAGTTGTGCAACCAAAATGGGAAAGGGCTAAAGCTAGATCATTTCCATACCCCACACCCAGTCTGGCTCAAATCAAAGCTGGTTTGGGGGGAAACACATCAACACTAAAAGACAGGATACAGAATAGATGTGCATTGTGGTTAACAAAGGGCATCCCCACATTGCATGATAATGTGCATTCAGTGCTGGATGCAGGGACCTTTTTGAGGTGCTGTACACACGATGGCCAGAAGATTGGAGAAGATCAGTCTACATCCCAATCCCAAAGAAGGGCAGTGCCAAAGAATGCTCCAACTACCGCACAATTGCACTCATTTCACACGCTAGCAAGGTTATGCTTAAAATTCTACAAGGAAGGCTCAAGCAGTATGTGGACCGAGAACTCCCAGAAGTGCAAGCTGGATTTAGAAGAGGCAGAGGAACCAGAGACCAAATTGCAAACATGCGCTGGATTATGGAGGAAGCTAGAGAGTTCCAGAAAGACATCTACTTCTGCTTCATTGACTATGCAAAAGCCTTTGACTGTGTCGACCACGGCAAACTATGGCAAGTTCTTAAAGAAATGGGAGTGCCAGATCACCTCGTCTGTCTCCTGAGAAATCTCTATGTGGGACAAGAAGCTACAGTTAGAACTGGATATGGAACAACTGATTGGTTCAAAATTGGGAAAGGAGTACGACAAGGCTGTATTTTGTCTCCCTGCTTATTTAACTTATATGCAGAATTCATCATGCGAAAGGCTGGGCTGGATGAATCCCTAGCCGGAATTAAGATTGCCGGAAGAAATATCAACAACCTCAGATATGAGATGACACAACCTTGATGGCAGAAAGTGAGGAGGAATTAAAGAACCTTTTAATGAGGGTGAAAGAGGAGAGCGCAAAATATGGTCTGAAGCTCAACATCAAAAAAACGAAGATCATGGCCACTGGTCCCATCACCTCCTGGCAAATAGAAGGGGAAGAAATGGAGGTAGTGAGAGATTTTACTTTCTTGGGCTCAATGATCACTGCAGATGGTGACAGCAGCCACGAAATTAAAAGACGCCTGCTTCTTGGGAGAAGGGCAATGACAGGCCTAGACAGCATCTTGAGAAGTAGAGACATCACCTTGCCAACAAAGGTTCGTATAGTTAAAGCTATGGTTTTCCCAGTAGTGATGTATGGAAGTGAGAGCTGGACCATAAAGAAGGCTGATCGCCGAAGAATTGATGCTTTTGAATTATGGTGCTGGAGGAGACTCTTGAGAGTCCCATGGACTGCAAGAAGATCAAACCTCTCCATACTGAAGGAAATCAACCCTGAGTGCTCACTGGAAGGACAGATTGTGAAGCTGAGGCTCCAGTACTTTGGCCACCTCATGAGAAGAGAAGACTCCCTGGAGAAGACCCTGATGTTGGGAAAGATGGAGGGCACAAGGAGAAGGGGACGGCAGAGGACGAGATGGCTGGATAGTGTTTTCGAGGTTACCAGCATGAGTTTGACCAAACTGCGGGAGGCAGTGGAGGACAGAGGTGCCTGGCGTTCTCTGGTCCATGGGGTCACGAAGAGTCGGACACGACTAAACGACTAAACAACAACAACAACACACGATGTCACCCCGCTGTCATCTGTGTCCCACACTATTTGTCAGTCTAAAGCTGGAACAATTATGAATGTTCTGTGCCACTGAGAATGCATTTCCCAGCTGCTTGCAGCAGAGATGTGTCCACTTTCTCAGGTCACATCCTTTGGGGCAGACCCATGGACTTTGGAGGGCTGTGCCCTTTCACCATGTGCAACTTGCCTATGGGCGAAAGAGGCAAAAGAGGAAAGTATAGTAGCTTAGCTGCCTCAGTATACCAATACATATCCTTTGAATAAATTCCTGCATTGCAGAGGGTTGAACTAAATGGCACTTGGAGGTACCTTCCAACTGTACAATTCTATGTTTCTATAACCAATTCCACAAAGCCACAATGTAACAAAAGCATTTCTCATTCACTAGTCCCAATATTCAAAAACAAAGGTTGTTTTTTGAAAAGTAAATTGCTTCTTAGCCTAGTCTGTTTAGGACCAAACTAGATTTCACAAACTAAATACGTCTTTGCACGTTTTAGAAAATCCAGAGAGGCTGATAATGATCGGCATCAGATCTCCATGCACCTCCCTTCCTTCAAAAGGAAAGAGGGGAGCTTGCTGGGAGCAGAGAGAGAGGGTCATCACCAATGAAGAGCACACCAGTGCCTTTCAGAACCAGATAAACAAATTCCACAGCAGCAGCAGATATAAAAGCCCTTGGAATAATTTAGTATCACTAGGACAGCAGTTAACAGGCTCTAAAATTTCCTGCCTTGTCAGCAGAGGAGAGAAAAAAAAGTCTAGGGAAGCCCAGGTCTTTCAGAAGACACCCCTGCAAATCCAGTCTGCTCACATCACTCTCTGAGGAGCCAGCCAGGGCCAGATTTGCTGGTGGGGAGGGGGCTTGTGGGTGAGGGGGAAGCTCTCTCTTGGGTATTCCAAGTCCCTTTCCTGAATATGCAACACGCATTTAAACAGAAAGCCTGTAGCTGCCAGCTGACATCTAATTTTTAACATAAGCCAAATTTCAGCTAAGCAAGTTCTGAAGGACCAACTGCATAAAGAACATCAGATGAGCCTGTTGGATCCAGTCCAGTATCTTCCTCTCAAGGCGGCCAAGCAGATGCTTCAATGGGGAGCCCACAAGTGTGTTCTTCTTGTATTAATAACTCTTGAGAATCCATCAGGGGTGCCAACTTGAATAAAATGGGGGGGGGCAGGTAAGTCCCCACGGCCCCTAGAAGTTGGCTCTCATGAAGTCCATAAACTTAAGGTGAACCTTTTAAACTGTTTTCAGAATGAGAGGTTTCTGCTCAAAAAATGCACAGCTTCTCTGTTGCTGAATCATTTCCCTGCCCAGAGACCCTTCCAGTCTCACCTGGTTCACTTAAGCAAAACCCACTTAAAGTGAAAGGGTCCTCACAACGAACAGGACCTGAGTAATCTGACAACAGCCCAAAGGGAAAACTCAACTGTTGTTTGAACTGGAAGATGGGGCTCTCTGGGCCTCAGCTGGGAAGAAAGTGACTGAAACATGTTTGTTAAGAGAGGAAGATGTATTTGTGCTGAAAAGGTCTTAAAGCATATATATATATATATATATATATATATATATATATATATATATGCTTTCGTAGATTTTCACGGGTACAGGAATGCAGGTTTTGGTGTCCTCGGGTGTCTTCCCGTGTAAAAGTTGGGGTGTCTAGGCGACGTTTCGACGAGGTCTCACTCGTCATCTTCATATCTTGAATCACTCAAGATATCCCTCAAGTAATTAAGGAACAAAAGAAGAAAAGGCACACTAGCCTGGGAACTTCCTCTCTGCCCAGAACATTGGAGGCTATACACCACACCCCCTCAACAGTATTTATAGGAACTCAAACACTGAGATCTTGCTCTGTTCCAGTAACAAGAAGCCGAAAGCACCAGCCTGAAGATGACGAGTGAGACCTCGTCGAAACGTCGCCTAGACACCCCAACTTTTACACGGGAAGACACCCGAGGACACCAAAACCTGCATATATATATATATATATATATATATGCTTTCGTAGATTTTCACGGGTACAGGAATGCAGGTTTTGGTGTCCTCGGGTGTCTTCCCGTGTAAAAGTTGGGGTGTCTAGGCGACGTTTCGACGAGGTCTCACTCGTCATCTTCAGGCTGGTGCTTTCGGCTTCTTGTTACTGGAACAGAGCAGGATCTCAGTGTTTGAGTTCCTATAAATACTGTTGAGGGGGTGTGGTGTATAGCCTCCAATGTTCTGGGCAGAGAGGAAGTTCCCAGGCTAGTGTGCCTTTTCTTCTTTTGTTCCTTAATTACTTGAGGGATATCTTGAGTGATTTCTTGAGTGATATCCTGAGTACCACTTAGGTGGGTCATTAGGTGTGGATTAGTTGCTAAAGTCTTTGTGTCTTGACCTCTTGAACTTTGTGAAGAGTTTTTCTGAGAAGATGGCTGTACTGCACTTAGTTGTGCTCTGGCTTGGCTTCGTGTATAGGGGCGAGCTGTGGTTTTGTGGCCTGTGTGTCAGCCAGATCTGTGTAGGGATTGCAGGGGGGTGCAGCATCCGGAGGTGCCACCATGGTTTGGCTACTGGATGGTGTCTGTAATTTATCTGTGGAGAGGGTCTGGGTTTGGGTCTGGTGTGGTTGATTGGTGATGGCGTTCTGTGTGCCTCTGGATCTGGTGTCAGTTTTTGTGGGGAGGGCTAATTTCCAGATGTCTGGCAAGTGGGATGTGTCGTCACGCTTGTTCATGTTGTGAGGGTGTTTCTCTATCTCGATGGCTTCCATGATTATTCTCTTGTGGTGATGTTCCATGTTAAAGAGCAATTTGGAATCTGCAAAATTAATTTCGTGTCCTGTTTCTTTCATGTGTTGGAAAAGAGAGGAAGTTTTTTCTTCTTTTTTGACGGCATTCTTGTGTTCTGCGATACGTGCATTTATTCGTCTGTTTGTTTGTCCAATGTACGTGGCTGGGCAGACTTTGCAGGGTATTTCATAGACCCCTTGGTTTTCCAACTGGATTTTATCCTTGGGGTTTCTGAGGATATTGGCTATTTTTTGGTTGGTGCAAAAGGCTGTTTTGATATTGTGTTTATGGAGGATTTTGCTAATTTTATCTGTAGTGCCCTTGATATAAGGAAGGAGGGCCATGCCATTGTTTTCTTCTGTGTCTTGGTTTTTGGGGGGTGTTTCTTTTTGGATTAGCTTCGTAACCCTGTTTTGCTGGTATCCATTGGCAATTAACACATTTGAGAGATTCTGTAACTCAGTTGTCAAGTGGTCTTTGTCAGCCAGGCGTTTGGTTCTGGAGATGAGAGTCTTGGCAATATATATATATTGCTTGCTTGCTTGCTTGCTTGCTTGCTTGCTTGCTTGCTTGCATGAAGAGCACCCATTCCACAATCAGCACCCATCTGGAACCACCCAGGGTCTTTGCAGCAAATTCTTTGGCCTCACCCACACCACATTTTCATATACCTGGAAAGAGAATCTGAAGAGTCATTAGGAAGGAACTGGAGGTGTTCAGCATCGTCCAGGACAGAGCCCAAAGATGGTGGGAAGGAGGAGAAAGAAAACCTGTAGGTGGGGGAAAGGAGATCAAAGGGTGCTTTCATCTGACTTTCTCTCTCCCATTTAACAATTGAAAGATTGGCTCTGGCGTCCAGCTGGGGTCTAAGTCCTGCCTTAGGCACTTATCCATGACAAGCCAAAGGCAACAGGAAATGGAAAGGGCTGTCCTGCCAGACCTGAGAGTTAATTTCAAGTGTCTCCCTGCCCCAGTGGAGATTGCTTCAGAAGCCGAGATCAAAGGGGGTTTTGAAGTAGCAGAGAGCATTTTGAAGGCACAAAAGTGACTTTGAGGCTGAGCGAAGGATGCCCAAAGGAAACAACGGGATGGCTCAGAGAAGTGTGTGGTGAAAGGTAAGAGAGGCTGCCCCTACTTTATTAACTTATTAATTATCTCACCTTTTCCTCCAAGGAGCTCAAGGTATCATTACTGGTTCTCGCCATCTTCAATCCCTCCAACAGCCTTGTGTGGGATGTAAGGCTGAGAAGCAGCAAATGGCCCCCAAGGCCACACCCATTGAGCTTCATGGCCAAGCGAAGCCTGATGTCTACCAGGTCCTAGCCCAACACTCTTAACCACTACACCACACTGGCAAGTGTTCGGAAAAGGACAAGCAAGAGCAGGTGGACAGGTTCTAGAGTGACGTGCTGCCACCTGGTGACATGCTGCCACCTGGTGACAAGTCCATCTCACAGTCTGTAGGATAAGCCCCCTCATATAACCAACTTGCTTAAGTCTAATTAGTTCATGAGAGGGTTAATACTATAGAGGAAGCTGCTTGGATAGGCTTAGCTGTATCACTTCCCTCTACTTTGGGAGGAAATGGGTAATCAGGTTTATTACTGTAACCCCAGTTCACCTGAGAAACTCAGCACATGAAGAGGTTTGAGGTGGTTGCTCCAGCTCAACCACAGGGCTCTCACCAGCTACTATTGAGTTCCTATACCAATATTCTAGGAACTTTAACCACTTTGTAACTAAGCTAGGTTTTATTGCCTGTGCAACTTTTCTGACCGATGTATGGGAAAGAATATGAATCTGACCTTTGGAGCGTTTGTAAGTAAACAATTTTTAGCTTCCCAAATGTGTGGTCTTTTTCTATGCTTGGGGAAGACAGAAACTTTGGAAAGAAACTTTTTAAGGGGAAATTTTGGAACTCACTTGGAAGGGCACATTTAAAGATCTAGCAGCCTATATTTCCACATTTTACTTTGCTGAACATTTTGTGACTTTAAATATGTGCTGGGGTTCTCTCACCAAAGAGTACAGTGGAACCTCAGTTTTCAAACGTAATCCGTTCCGGAAGACCGTTTGACTTATGAAACGTTTGTAAACCAAGGATCAATGGGCAGTTGGCAAAATCCATTGGAAAAATGGAAAAACATGCAGCAGAAGCCGTTTGATTTCCGAGGCACATTTGAAAACTCCATGTTTTCGGCTTTCAGGTTCCGAATTGTTCGGCTTCTGATACGCTTGAAAACCAAGGTTCCAATGTACTTGGATCTTGGCATCTGGGAATTCATTTGCAAAAAATTACATATGCATGACTGCAATGTCCTCCAGGCACAAAGTTTTATCATTCTATAAGCCTCCAGATGCACATTCATTTCAATAATGAAAGACTCAGTATAGAAAACAAATCAGTCAATGGTAGCAATAAGTTTCTTTCCTTTGTGGATAACCTGTGGTCATCCAGATGCTGTGCTGGCTGCACAATGGGATTTGGAGTTCAGCAACATCAGGAGCACCTACAGTTCCTCACCCTCAGCTCAGTCCTATGGAAAGACATCTAAACATTAGCCATCAATTGCAATTTTCATTTGGCATCTAAAGTCAAACTAGCTTCCTGGTATCTATCACACTCCTTACGCTTTTTGCATATTCCCTTTGCTTCTTAAAACCTCAAAAGGCAGATCAGGGGACAGCCTGTGGTTGATGGGAGTTGAGGTCCAAAACATCTAGAGGGCACCAGGTTGGTGAAAGGGGGAAGCATGTGGCATAGACGTGGAGCTATGTAGCCTGCTAGAGGCTCCCTGGAATCACCTAACCTTGGTCCTGAGAACATGGATTTGAAAGAGAGATCCCTTTGGTCCAAGCCTTCCTTTAAATGCATGACTGCCCTTCCTAAAGCAGCTTACATGACGCTCCTTGCTGTTTCCTCCTTCTAGTGCAGGGAGCAAGGAACTGGTGTCAGGGGTTTAAGGTTCCTGCTTCACGCTTTGCAGTGCCCAACACCCATATATTCTTTCTTTTTCCTTTCTCTCCTGTGATGAGGCTGCATTTTAATGTTTTAATGTTGTATTTTAGTCTTGTTTTTTAGGTTGTATTTCAATCAACTTGTTTTTTATTGGTTGTTAGCCACCCTGAGCCCGGTCTTGGCTGGGAAGGGCGGGGTATAAATAAATAAATTATTATTATTATTATTATTATTATTATTATTATTATTATTATTATTATTTTATTATTTTATTATATTCCACCATGGGCTGTGAGTAAATGGCACTCCTTGGGCCTCTGGGTTCAGAGAGCTGGATTTGGCATAGTGGCCTCCAGTTGCTGATCCCCACCACAGAAGCTAATCAGAAATATATTATGGGGTTTTTCTCTGCTGCTGCTGCTGTTCTGCATTTTAATCAGTGTTTTTAATTTACTCATGTCTTGAAACTTTTAAAACCTTATCTGATTTTCAGACAGTTTTATTATATTAATGCTTATGAGACCGTGCAGATTATTTTCTGCTGTGACCTTTCCTTCTGTTAGTTGCCTTGAGTGTTGTTGTTGTTTTATATGGAGGTGAGGTATAAAGGGCACAAATGGACGCAGACCCTCCAACATTTCTCCAATGAAAATAGGGACATCCAATTCCATAAAGATAGTTTTACTATGTATACCCCACAAAACTTACTGGGTTGCCCCAGCCACCCTAAGCAGCTCCCAACATATGTAAAAATGCAATAAAACATTAAACATAAAAAACCTTCCCTATACAGTGGTACCTCTGGATGCGAACGGGATCCGTTCCGGAGCCCTGTTTGCATCCAGAAGCGAACACAACCCATGTCTGTGCGGGTCGTGATTTGCCACTTCCGTGCATGTGCATGACGTCATTTTGACCGTCTGCGCATGCGCGAGCGGCAAAACCCAGAAGTAACACACTCTGTTACTTCCAGGTCGCCGCAGCGCACAACCCAAAAATACTTCAACCCAAGGTATGACTGTACAGGCTTGCCTTCAGACAACTTCGGGGTTGGATAACTCCATACCCTCCAATATTTCTCCATTGAAAATAGGGATATCCTAGGGAAAAGTGGGACATTCCGGGATCAAATCAGAAACCGGGACGGCTTCTCTAAAACAGGGACGTCCCTGGAAAACAGGGATACTTGGAGGGTCTGATTGACGCAATCATAAAATGAACCAGAGGACTTCCACTGATTTGGGGGGAACGTGAAGTTATTTGGCTGATCTGTGGTGCCAGATTCAAACAATGTGTGATTAATATTTCCTCTTAATTAACCTCTCACAAGCACTTACAGTCCCCAATTTTGTATGCCAAGATATAAATAATATACAAGAAGAGGAAGGAGATAACCCCAGGTCAGAAAAAAAATATTGGCTGCTTAAACTGGAGGTCAGCTGAACTCAGTCTCAGGGGCTGTTAGCAGCAGGGCTGTTCATGTCAAGGCCAGAGAGAAAACAAAATCCCCAACTTGTCTTTCCAGCTAATGAGAGCAGTTGCTCAAGACAGACAATTCTGCAGCCAGCGATTTGTCAGAGACTTAACAACAGATAAGTGACTGCTTAACCCTGGCAGTTTTGCAATGATTAATCACAAGTCTTAGATAGCACCAGAAATAGTATTACAGGCAAGATAAAACAAAACAAAGAGATCCATGCACTTTCTTCCAAGGCTGGGTGGGCTTCCTGAACTGGAAGTGACTATCATCCCACCCCAGGAGAGATTATTTTATTTTAAAATAGCTTTAAGGCCATACTTTGGACTGTGCTAAACCTGAGCGATAGAGGGACGTCATTCTTGACAAATTATTTAAGCAGCAAAGGCCCTCCATAAGTTGTGTGCATTGAAAAACAGAACAGTCCTGGTGAGGGTCCCCCCCCCCATTTGTGAAGTGAGGCAACAGCTTTTTGGTGCCATTGTTATAATAATTTAAGGTCTCAAATATATAAATTAAATGTTCATAAATGTGCAAGGCAAACACGTACAGAAGTATATAAACCACATGTCTGAAATAGTATAGGAGAACAATCGTGAAGCCATTTTGACTTTCCCAAATTGACTTCAGATATTTCTCTGCAAGGAAGAAGGAAATGGGAAAGCCTCCCCATTGTCTCTCTGCTGTCTTAAGGGCATATCTGTGTATGAATGAGGTGAGCCTGTGATCTGGATTCAGGAACTGAGCATTTACCATCACAAAAGAACGGCCAGGATGCCCAGGTAAAAGCAATCAGTGATCATTATCAGGTATCCTGGCAGACAGGATTCGGCTGTAGACTGCCTCTTCTGTGATGTATGTATGATGTATTGGGGGGGTGGTCTTGAGCTACAGGGTGGCAATTTCAAAAATCTATATAAGGGCTTGCACCTCATTGTTCTGGGTTCAGTCCAGTCAGAGGTGACTATGGGGTGTGGCGCTCATCTCACTTCAGGCCGAAGGAGCCAGCGTTTGTCCACAGACAGTTTTTCAGGTCACATGGCCAGCAGGACTAAACTGCTTCTGGTACAACGGGACATCGTGACAGAAACGCCATTTACCTTCCCGTCACAGCAGTACCTATTTATCTACTTGCACTGCTGTGCTTTCAAACTGCTAGGTTGGCAGGACCGGGGACAGAGCAATAGGAGCTCACCCCAGCAAACTGCCAAACTTCTGATCAGCAAGCCCAAGAGGCTCGGTGGTTTAGACCACGGTGCTACCCGCTTTCATGTATTAGCCTTATGAAGGAAAGATGTGACACTCTGACTCTGTGTCCTCTAGCACCACCTTCACCAACCTGGTGCCCTCTAGATTTTTTGGGCTACAACTCTCATCCTCCCTGACCGTGCTGCTTAGGGCTGATGGGAAGTGTAGACACCATCTTGGAGAAAGCTGAATTGTGCAACTGGGCTGAATTATTAACTAGCTTTGAGCCAGGAGTAGTCAACGTGGTGCTCTTCAGATGTACAGTGGTCATGGAGGATGGAAGTCATGGTCCAACAACATCTTGAGAGCACCATGTTGACTACCCCTGCTCTAGGATGCAATTTCCAGAGGGGCAATTAATCTGTGGCAGTAAGAAATGAGAAAACCATTCCTGCCCTGCGATATCTGAGGCAGGGATGTGGAAAGTGTGATCCTCAAGATGTTGTTGAACTCTGTCTCCCATGACCACTGACCATATTAGCTGGTGCTCATGAGAGCTGGAGGCCAACACCATCTAAAGGGTCATATCCCTGCTCTAAGGATAACCATCCCTGGCCTGCCTTAAACTCCCACTAAGGTACCGAGGCAAGACTCTCTGTTGCTTTTGGCTGAGTTCCACAGGGTGGAGATGAATTATTATCATTGTTCTTTAAATAGCCCTTCATTTCTGCTTTTTGTTTCCCTTTGGGCTACTGCTTTATGTAAGGAATCATGCCTGACACCACTGGATGTCCCAGTTTTGATTTTACTTTAATCAGTTGGCAACTGAGGTAGAAGTCTGACTCAGACCATTCCATGTATTTTAATTTATTTTCCTTGTTTGAACAAACCCAGAGATTTCTTTCCTGTTGATATCAGATCAGCTTAAATAAATATATATATTTCCTTATATGCTGAATGATGCACTCTGCCTCTTTCCCAGTTATCTCTGGAGGGCAGAAGGACTTGCTAGATATCAGCAGCTGCAACTTTCCAAATCTGCATTTGCTGAGGTAACACACACATTTTTTGGGGGGGGGGGGAGCTAATGGGGATGAAGGAGAGAAGTGCTTGGCACTTTCCATGTTTGCCAAGTCTCCTGCAAATAACATCAAGGCCAGTTCCCCTCACCTAAGCTGGGCTAAACAACCCTGTTTTTGGAGCTCAGCCAAGGAAAGCTCTGAAAATGCCTGAGAGGGAATGGGGAATGGCAGGAGAGAATCAGAAGTTACTCATCCTTCTTCCACCCACCATGTCTCCCATTCAATTGCCCCTTCTATGTGTAAGAGAAAAATTAGCCTGACATCACATGCATTAGCTTTATAAAGGAAAAGTGACGGCCTACAGGATTGACATTTGCCCCTTGTAATGTGAAGAGCTGTCTTGAGGATTCAGGAGCAAAGGTTCCCAAACTTATTAGGCCTACCGTCCCCTTTTCAGAAAAAAAATTACTCGGTGCCCCCTGGAAATCTGCCTTCTTTAAGTGAGCAAACAGTGACAAATTTATGTTCTTTTATGTATCTATATTTCTACCTACCTCCCACAACGGAGTAAAGAAAGATGTTGTCAATAAGACATGTTGAAGCTTGCAATTATAAAATTATTTATTAAAATCAACCATAGTAACATTCGCATTACACACAGAAAATTAAGATAACAAAGGATAACATTAAAATAAAAATCATGAATAACATTAAAAATAATCCTAATGAAAACGATGAACCTGGTGTGCTGCTATCAATTTATGAATGTTTGTCTCTATTTTTGTTAGCAGCATTCTTAAATCAGTGTGATTAGCTATTTACCCAACAGATGAAACATGTACAAATGGCTTTGCAAAACTGGACGTGGAGGTGGACTAGGCCCCGGGATTAAAAACCCAAGGGGTGGACCAGAGTGAAGCCTGCCAGCTCAGTCCAATCCACCCCAGGGGCGGGGCCAGCACCGCAGCCCACCTGCCATTGGCCAAATAGGCAAGCAAGCTGTGATCCACTTCCTGGGGCTGGGTGAAGCGAAAAGGGTTTACCCAAGCCCAGGAATACCCCTCGCATCCAGGACAACCACCGGATTCAGGGGAGGCGTTGTCGCCTTCCCGCAACGACACCCAAACTGGCGGGAAACATCATTACACAACAGATGAAACATGTACAAATAGTTTTTCCATTTTTTCTTCTTTCTTTATGCTTCCACCACCCCCTTATTTTTACTCAACGCGCCCCCCCCCCATTGTACCCGAGGCTAATACCACCCCCCTGGATCATTCCAGCGCCCCCAGGGGTTGGTATCACCCACTTAGGCAAACACAGCTCAAGAAAGTGGTGGCTCACCTGTGGCCCTCCAGACATTGGTGAATTACAACTTCTATCACTTCTGACTAATGGCCATGCTTTGATCATTTTCAAACGCTCTCTCTTTCCTCTTTAACTGATGGAGAATTTAAAAAGGCTGAAGAACTTGTTTTATTGAGAAAATATTTTAAAAGATTAATATTGAGAGCTTCCTTGGAAGGAACAAAGAAAAATACAGGGCAAATCATGGTGCAGTTTTGCAGTGGAACGTTGGCTTCTGGGGTAGAGGAGACAGAAGGAGTGGGGTTTACCATCAAACTTAGAAGAACACAGAAAGAGAGATTTCAAGAAGAAAAGGGAGAATTGTTACCACTCTTTATGTCCTGCCTGAAACCTGAAGACGGGGCAAGGATCCAGGGGTGCAAAGCCAGATACCCAGCAGGGAGCTCATGAATTTTTCTCAGTGGTAGAGCATCTGCCTTGCATTTCTAAGCCTGGAAATGATGAAAACTATTGAAAAACATTTATTTATAAATCATTCACGTTGTTCATCTAAATGGTGTACAGTACAACATAACAACAATAAACAGCATCATTAAAACAAAGATACACCACAGAACTATTTGGGGAACTTTGTAACATGTCATCAATACCTTTCTCATGCTGTGTTTAAGCCTCAAGCTGAACTTTCTTTTAGTTCGCTCGCTTTATTCTGCTTTGCTGGTTTTAAATCTTCAGTACAGACAACCTTGTTTTTATTCTGAAAACTGTTACAGAAAAGGGGCGGGGGAATGCTTTGTCAGTGCTGTCAGGTAAGAGATGTCCTGTGGGTCCTCTTCTTGCCTTCAACAAGGGACTCTGAGTCAGGGTGACCCTGGACTCAGTGCCTTGCAAAGGGGAGGGGAGGGGGCACAAACTGAGGAACGTTTTGAGTGTAATTGCAGGCACTAGTCTTCCCTAGTTCAACTTGGAACCTCGGTGCCAATTGTCTCTGAAACCATAAAGCAGCTTTTGCAATCCTGGTGTCCTCCATATGTTTTGGGCCAACATCCATCAGCTTCAGTTAGCACAGCTGGTCTCCCATAATTCCTAGCAGCAAATGGCCGTGCTATCTGAGGCTGATGGGAGTTATCGTTCAAAACATCTGGAGTAGGGTTGCCGTATTTCGAAGAGCAAAAAAGAGGACACTATGACAGCACTCAAAGCAAATAAATGCAATTTGTCTTGAATTTTACCCCTGAAAAAGAGGGTGTGTCCTGGAAAAAGAGGACACGTGGCAATCCTATCTGGCACCAGGTTGGAGAAAGTTGCCCTAACAAATCTTTAATTTCCAGAGCTTGTACCAGGACAGAATAAACGGCATGCATGTTATGAGGGTGGTATCAAACCATCTTGTTCCTCTAAAAAGCTCTGCATTTATCTTTTCCCCAAGAAGCAAATCATTCATGGCTAGGAACTCCCTGTTCAGGAAAGTCATGCTCCTCCCGCCATCTGCCTTCATGTCTCCAACGTGCTGGTTCCAGTCTCCTCTCAAAGATCCGTGTCTTGAATATACAGATGCCAGAGGGTCAAAATAATATAGTGTCTCTAGTAAAAGTTGTTGTGGTTATGGAGGTAATCCAAAGACGTGAGATGGATACAGAACAAAACTGTGCAGCCTCCTCCATATTAACAATGCAAAACTAGAGGGAAGGCATTTTCCTGGAAACAGGGATCGTAAACAGTGCCCTCTGTTCCCTCTGACCAACAGCCAGCCATCTGCTGTGTGGATCCCCCCTCGCTCTGCTCCTTTGCCTTTCAGGCTGTGGCCTAATTCTCATTGAGGGAGTAAATCTGTGCCATTGCTGTATGAACCAAATGCTCATACAAAATAAAATGCCCCCATATATAGAAAACTAGCATGTCAAGGGAATGGTTAGGCTGAAATTCTCCCTGGCAGGCTATGCAGAGGTTGCTCCTTGTTTGGAGAAGCAATTGCTCCTTGCAGTGTGAAGTATCAACAACTCCTGAAGACTTGGGGCATTTTAGTCACTGTTTTTGATTCAGACAAATAATGGCAAATTCAGATTGCACAACTATAGTTGATTGGGAGGCCTTGTGCAACAAACCAACTTCCCAGCGATCAGTGATAAGAAAATGCGCAGGAGAAGTATAGAATAACCCTTGCTTTGATGCAGCAGTAGCAGCATCTAACCTCCCCGTTAGCAAATTAGAATGAATGCATGCTTGGAGCTGATGTGAGCTGATCTGCCAGACGCCTGAAAGGCAACAGGAAGGCAACGGAGCGTGGCCCTCTCACTAGCTGGAACTGAGCTCTCCTGTTCTTACATTTCTGAACATGAGAAAAAACTCTTAATCTGAGCTTTTTGAATCAGAAACAACATAATTCCTTCTGCTCACCTTCTACCCAAAGCACAACAAACAGGATAATCTCTCTCCAATGGGAAAGGCTGAATAGGTAAATAAATAACTGAGAAAGCAATAAATAAATGAAGAATATAATGTAGAATAGAATCTTATTTATAAAGATGATTGTGATGCATTTAATCACAGCAACAGCCTCATCTTGATGCACAGCTTTAATTGTTGATTATTTTCGCTGTATTGAATTACCTAACTATTCCCTACGTGCGACTGTGTAGTTTTTTTAAAGAAGTGAAAAGCAGCAACAGAAAGAGAAAGCAACATACAGTGGTACCTCGGGTTAAGTACTTAATTCTTTCTGGAGGTCTGTTCTTAACCTGAAACTGTTCTTAACCTGAAGCACCACTTTAGCTAATGGGGCCTCCTGCTGCCGCTGCGCTGCCAAAGCCCGATTTCTGTTCTTATCCTGAAGCAAAGTTCTTAATCTGAAGCACTATTTCTGGGTTAGCGGAGTGTGTAACCTGAAGCGTATGTAACCTGAAGCGTATGTAACCCGAGGTACCACTGTACTGTATTAGCCAAATGGTGCTTTTTGCTGGTGATTTTGAGAGAGAGAAATCTCCAGAGTGGAATAGAGAAAAAGGCGAGCCCTAGGCAGACCTTTTCTATGCATATAATAAACATCTGGATAAGAACGAAAATGCGATCACGCCACTGGCCCCGCCCTCAGCGTTGTCCAGGCCACAATCCCCACCTCCTCAACATCTCTGCATTCAGCACAATGCCTTCAAAGAGCACCTACTCATGTAGCTGGATGCACACAGGGGCTTCATGAACTCAGGGCTCCTGATCCTGAGGGGTGCCCAGGCACACACAACTGCAGGAAAGTGGGTGACCCTTTGCAGATGTCACCTTTAGGACACGCAAGGAGAATATCTGAACAGAGCAACCGTGAAGCCAGCATGCAGCACAGGACTGCCACCCATCCCCTCTTCCATTTAAGTCTACCTTAGGCATTCTTTTTAATCAGCTGTGGGGCTGACCTGAAACCCAGACCCTCCATGTCCCTATTTTCGAGAGACAGTCCTGGATTTACAGAAGCCATCCCGGTTTCTGATTTGATCCCAGAATGTCTCGCTTTTCCTTAGGGCATTCCTATTTTATCAGAGAAATGCTGGAGGATATGGCAGGGTGTCCCTATTTGAAGTTATGTGCTCCGTGAGCCCAGGAAATAAGTAACTATACAACCTTTAGTAGGCCCTGTGTAGGGAAGGGTTTTTTTTAATATTTAACATTTTGTTATGTTTTTATATACTGTATGTTGAAAGCCGCCCAGAGTGGCTGGGGTAACCCATTCAGATGGGTGGGGAATAAATAAATCATCATCATCATTAAATAGGGTGTCCCTATTTTCATTCGAGAAATGTTGGAGGGTATGGAAACCATTCAGTGATTTTTGTGTGAACATTTTCAGCAGCATCCAAAATGCCTTCTTTTCCCAACAATTTTGGGGCCCTCTTCCTCTCACAGAGCTACAATTGCCACGGTTCCCTGGGAAGAGAGATTGACTGTTAAACCACTATGAAAACTGTAGTCCTAGGAAGGGAATAGTGGGATCTCCTAACAACTCTCCGCACCCTTAAGAAACTACAGTTCCCAGCATTCTTTGCAGGAAGCCATGCTTGTTTAAATAATGTGTCAAATGTATGCTGTGAATCTGGCCCAAGACTGGTTTAAACATAACCTAAAGGAGGAGAGCAGGTAGCGTGTGCTGATGTTTCCCATCCAAAGTTAGCAGCACCTGGACAACAGACTGAGCAGGCACACTGAGGTCACCTGGTCACAGTCTTGCCCATGATGGCCAGGGGGATTGCATTTCTATTTCAATTATAGTTATGGTTTCTAAATTTGAATCTATACATATTAATTAGCACATGCAGACCAGCATCTTATTTTCTGTCTTTTTTGGCAATGCATAAGTAGCCGCTCTGGGAAGGACTCAATAAACCTCCCATCTTCTTTCTGGAGACTGCAAAAAACCAGGGGAAATGGCCCAGCACATGTGAGGGCCCCATCGATAGTTTGTGGGATGCCTTCAGATTAGCAAGTCAGAGAGCAGATAGAAGCCATTGTAAAACTACCAATTCAAAACATGGTCCAAATAAGACAAAAGTGTGTTTGGAACACTGTTCTGTACTGTCTCAGCTCCTGAAAAGTTTGTCAGTATTCATTTATTATTGAGACTCCAGACAGCAAATGAGATGACAGGAGAGCAGGGGGTTGCTAAGAAATTGTTTTGAAAGACAAGGCATTGTGAACTTTGTCCAGATGAGTAAGAGGAGACTTACAATTATGCAAGAACGCCAGTAAATGTACATTGACTGGGGGCATTTTCCTGGGCCCAGATCCATATTGCATGTGTGTTGGCCTGGATGCAGTCGCCTCATCTCTCCAAACTGATTTTGAGATATCTTAGCTATTGTCTGAAGATGTCTTCTCAGTGGGTATTGATTGGTGGAAGAAACTTGCTGAAATCTAGCATTGTGGCTTTTGATGGCAGGAGGCCAGTGATCTACTTGCATGCAGAAGTGTGTGTGTGGGGGGGGGGGGAGATGGCTGCTCTAAATGCCTACTGTTGGGGGAGGGACTTACCATTTCTTGAAAGGTGAACCCTTCCGCTGATGCCCCCTTTTCATTCCTGGAGGGAGTTTTATCCATGGTTCAAACAGTGAAGCATGTCACCCTCAACTTACAATCCAAATTGGTATGGTCCTAAGAAGATATTTAGCCCTTGATGCTGCTGATTGTACAAACCAGCCTGAGAAGAATAACAATTCAGAACATTTGGGTTCCCCCAGAGCAAACTAGGTCTAGGCTGTTAAAAGATAAAGCACATAATTTAAGAAGACAGCCATTTCCTCTAGAATTTGGTCTATCACACTCAGGCTTGTTAAGATGAATTGCATTTCATTTTAATTGTATTGCAGTGAGCAGGTCACATCTCTGTGTTTACCCCAATTGCAACGAACCTTAAAAGTTAATTGAGTTTTCATCACCATCCTTCCCTGGAGCAATATTGGTGTCCTGGTCGGCTGCCATTTGACAGAGGGAGAATATTAACCTTCCTGGTAACCAGTGTGATTGGCAAGTGGAAAAAGGAGGTCTGTCACCTTTCAGCCTCATTCCCAGACGTGTTGCCAGGAGGTCCACGTCTCCTGAAGCGCAGGATCCAGCTGTCTCCATCAACCCACAGTTTAATAACTCCTAAGCACTGTTCTCCAGAACCGCTTTCATGTGCATGGAGCTCAAGACACATAAAGCAACTGCAGACAGCTGAACTGTGGCTAGAACACAAGGACCATCTGCCAGCTCTGCTTATGTTTGTCGTGGCCCGACTGGGAGGCAAACAGCAGCTGTTTCTTTATTGGTTCCAGGACAAGGAGATCATATTGTTGCATTTTATATTTTTATTGCACACAGATATGGAGGCTTCTTGTTGTGAAGCTGTTTACAAATCTGAAAAATTAATATTAATTAATTAAACAAACAGGTTTTTTTTAAATCCCACCTTTCTCCTAAGTTGGGATTCAAGGCAGCAGTCCAGTGACCAGCATCATCATCGACACCTTAGTTTTCAAAGGCCTGTCTGAGCAGAAAAATAGCAGACTATTCAATATCTGGGAGAGCTCCAAGGGAAAGCAAACGTTGATCCATCAAAGTCCAAAACTGGGGAATTCAAAGAGGAAGCTCTTCATCATGGAGTCATGCACTGTGGTGTTGAACGGCCTCGGACTGCGCCCTTTGCCTTCTGCAACACAGACCTCTAGGAGAGTGGGCAGCCTTGGGTGGTGGGTGGTGCAATTCTACTGCTTAGGATTTCGAAACCTGGTAAACTCCTCCTCCTCCTACTCCTCCTCCGAGAGGCCCCCGAAGAATTCACCTGACGACTCTGGCCTGGCTAATTCTGGGGCTGTGAGTGTTCCTGGGCCAATGACCCTGGGCCTAGATCAGCCGCTCTCAGAGGGGTCAGCCGTCTGGGTGACAACACCCCAAGGTGGTGCACCATTTTAACTGAGCTCCAACATTCTTTCACCAACAACATTTCTTCCTAACTGCCATTCTTCTACAACATGCTCTTAAGAATTAAAAACCTCACGAGTCGTCGTCCCCCTTTCTCCTACCTAATATGCTCCATGCTGGGACTTGTCAAATATATAGAAATGCATGAGCAGGATGCCACCCTGAGGTCCTCATGACCAAGACATGGGGAATATGAGAAGCAGGGTAATTCAATTTCCAGACAGTAGCAGAAAGAGGGAGTAAGGGAGAGCAGTATTGCCTAAGTGAGGGAAAATGTGGGAAATTACCTTCCAAGATAATGATAGTTTGTTTTCTTCAGACATCAATGACGTTACTCCAGTTAGACCCTGGGGGCTATTACTGTAGTGGTGAATCAGAGCCTGCAGGAAGAGAGACCTCAAAAGGGGCCTCTTTAAGAACTTGCCCCAGTGGAAGACTTTTGGGTATCAGGGAATAAACATGGGGGTGCTCAGGGGTTCAACCTGGGACAATTCATTGCTGGGTCCCAGTTCCAGCAAGCTGTGTGAGTCACTGAACTGTTGGCCCAGACCTTTTGCACCCCTCCCTTTGACGCAGGTGGAGCTATAGCATTGCTTGAGGGTGTAGCTGCCAGTTGACTTACACTGAACGCTCTTAATGGATAGTGATTGTGCTTAAAGAGGAAGCAAAGGTGAAAAGAGTCACGTGTATCTCCCTGTTGACACTGGAAAGTTCAGAGCTGTCTCGTCTTTGCACTCTGAGCTTTCATTAGCTTTTTCTTGTCTCCAGGCAACTCAGCCTGGGAGCTGCTTTTCTGAAACAGAGCATCAGGTCAGGCCTGAAAAGAGAGAGATGTTATGTGGCCTGTGTTCTCCAGTCCGACAGTTGGGGGAGCCAACCTGCCCTGGGTACGGTTTCTCTCCCCTGGAAGGAGCAAGTCTATAGTTTGGGGATGCTCCTGGATTCCACATTGTCATTGGAGACTCAGCTTAGGAGTGCCTTTTCCCACCTCTGGCTGTTTCACCAGCTATAGCTCGCTTCGGGAAGAATTTATTTGACCCCTCTTTACTCAATGCTCTGGTAGCTTCCAGAGTGGATTATTGCAATGTGCTGCACATGGGTCTCAGGGCTGCTGCATTCCCACTGCCATGCAGCTGCTGCTACCTGCCCACTGGCAGGTCTGGTGGTCAAAGGAGGCCAGAGAGGAGCAGGTGACGATAGGTGCGCAGCAGAAGATGGAGAGGTGAGTGGACAGCAGCAGGCGGGCAGGCAGGCTGGGGCAGCGGCAGAGGAGCTAAGCTTCTCAGAGGCTAGATCTGCCACACCTCACAGCTGCCCCGAGGCAAATGCCTCACCTCACCTCATTGACAAGCTAGCAATGATAGAGCTGCCCTTGATGACTTCAACTGGCCCAAAATGCAGCAGCCAGATTACAGAAAAATAAAGAGGCAAAGCCTGTGAGTGCAGAAAAACTAAAACAGAATCATTGTTTTTTAAACCTCCTCTAATTCCCAAATTTTCAAACATTTGCTGTCCCTAAAGAAAAGCTCACCTCTTTTTCTAGAAAAAAAGCACTGCCCACAGGTCTCAGTTTTTATCACAATATCAAAACCCAAAATACATAATAAAACCCAAAACAACCCAATAACCCCCTCTCCCATATATACAAAATCTAGTCATGGGAAAAGATTGTTTCTTTGGGTTTAGCCAGTGTTCAAAAGGCAACACACCTCCTAGCTGGCTCTGGCCTTGAAGAACAAGACAGTGCCTCCAAAGGCCTTTGTTGCCAAAGACAGGGTGTCAGCAATGAAGGGCTTTTGCCCGAAGGCCTTTGCTGCAAGAGAGAGAGAAGTAAACTCTCCTACTTTAACTAATAAACAAAAAGCGTATGAAAATAGGTCAGTTGAAAATGCACAACTTGGAAAATGAGGCGCTCCATTGGGAATAGACGTCACACTTTCCTTTATCAGCCTACAGCTGCTTCAAGTGCTCTATAACTTGGAAAAACTTTCTTCTTCTTTTCCTTTTTAAAAATATTTTTTATTTGAAAATTTAAATCTAGATTTTCAAGTTAGCTTACAAAGGAGAACCATAAACAAAAATACAACAGATCAAAAACATTAGAATAAAAGCAATTATCATAGCAACAATAAAAACACAAAACGCAGTACTGTATTGGCCCGAATATAAGCCAACACAATGCCCCCATGGCACAGCTTTGATCTGGAGCAGCCACTGGGAGGGATTAAAATGGTGTTGAAATTTGCTCAACACACCTTGGGTGGCAAGGATGAAACCATTCTCAATTCTGTTTGCAAGCCCAATTCCAAGTGCTGGCTTGGACAAACTTCTGAAAGGTTCAGTACAATAAAATAACTCAGCAAAATCTGTATCTAACAATAAAGATATTGTTGCAAAACATTCATGAATCCGAACTGTGTGTTGCAGAAACCTGGCTACTTCATTTGTGTGGTCAAATCTGCCTGGCTATGTACCATCCTGAGATTAGTATCCACTATCATTTACTTCCTTGTGATCACTGGCAATTGCAAAACAGGGAAACACAGTTTAGATTTGCAGTGTCACAGATAATAAACATGTGATGGATTACCCTGCTTCAAAAAGTGTAGTCAAGATTGAAAGGTTTAGAAACTCAAGCAAGACCAATTTCTATAAAACCATACACAAACTTTGTTAAAACAAGACTCTACAAGAGAGAGAAACAAATAATTACACAGATTAAAACTGCTCAGAGGCTAAAAATAACAAAAACTGCCTTATCTAGCTAGTTAACAGAAAAACTTACACATAAATCTTACCAGGCTAAGCAAAGAAGCAAGATATCTTGAAAGGTCCGAGTAGGTGCTGGCCTTGGCTGCCCAGAGTTCCCTCCAGTCCAGGTTTTAAGGTAACACTGACCATGGGCGCTCATCCCTTCCACCCAACAAAATTAGCGCCTGCTCCCTTCATATTGTTGTTTAGTCATGTCCGACTCTTCATGACCCCCTGGACCAGAGCACGCCAGGCACTCCTGTCTTCCACTGTCTCCTGCAGTTTGTTCAGACTCATATTGGTAGCTTCGAGAACACTGTCCAGCCATCTCATCCTCTGTCGTCCCCTTGTCCTTCTGCCCTCCATCTTTCCCAACATCAGGGTCTTTTCCAGGGAGTCTTCTCTAATTACCTTTCGACACTGGCCTTGAAGACTTAATGGCAGACAGCTGTGTGTAAGCTCACAGGAATTCTGGCAAATTCCCACAAACCAATCTTAAAGGGATAATATCACCACAAAACACTATACAGATTTAAACATAAAACCAGGTATAAAATTCATGGTGCAAAATGAATAATTGAACAATAAAAGCATCAAATGACAAGCTGGCCTTTAAACCTCTGAGTCAATATGGTCCCCATAATCCATATAATCATATTTTGTGGAGCAAACTTGTTTCTAACCTTTTGCACTTCCAAATGCAAATATTAGATGTCGTATGAGTCACATATTTATCCCCAGGAGGAAGATGATAAACATTTTCATAGCCCTCCTATTTTAGGCTTTCCATCTTGAAATTTTGCCAAATTTTTTGTTAAAGGGTAGTGCATAATGAGCAGGGAAACAGATACTGGACAAGTTCCTGTACCTCCTGAAAGTCACA
Organism: Podarcis melisellensis; assembly: GCF_964234715.1. Taxonomy (NCBI): domain Eukaryota; kingdom Metazoa; phylum Chordata; class Lepidosauria; order Squamata; family Lacertidae; genus Podarcis; species Podarcis melisellensis. The sequence goes on from NC_138540.1 coordinate 3,667,969, forward strand.
ACCGCATCTGTACTGTTTTTTCAGATGTTTTTAATTACTTATTTGCCACTCTTTGAGAGAACAGTAGGATTAGTTAGTTAGTTAGTTAGTTAGTTAGTTAGTTAGTTAGTTAGTTAAATCAATCAATCAATCAATCAGTCAATCAATCAATCCCTTCTCAAATGGAAAATTCAGTTCAAATAGATATATTGCAACTTCCCAATCTGATTTTAGAAGACAATATCCTTGAGAGAATCCTATTAATACAGGATTGTAGCAACTTTATTCATATTCACTGTGTACCTATTGACATTAATGAAGATAACTTAGATCCATTCATTTCAATGGGTACAAGTTCATAGGATAAAACCCATCATATTTTGCTATGGTGATTTCTGTAATCCAGAATTTAACTGGCTTTGTATCAGTTCAGTTGGCACCCTTCAACTCACAAACCATACACATTATTAACACATTGCAGTTCTTGAAGCCCAGATGCTGCACTCAGAGTAACTCAGAAGCCCAATCTGCTGCAAATAGCACTCTTCTGGTAACCTACAATTTATTGCAATTAAGGGCTGCTGGGGTGGCTAACCTGTGGCCGTACAGATGTTGCTGACTCTAACTCTGTTTTTAAGCTGATCATCGGCTGCTCTGGGGGCTACTTGGATCAGTGGGGGCTGGGGCCCATTGGGACTCCAGGGGTGGAAAGCTGGGAGTGCCAACAGGAGGTGGAGGAGCCAGAGGGAATAACAGACAGAGCCAATTCATGCTAGTTTTGTGCCCATCCGCCTCTCTGCTGTGTTCTATGGGACAACATGGAGACAGAGGAGGAGGAGAAGGAAGCTGGTAGGCAGGATGACACCCTGGACTGCTTATAGATAAGAAGAAAAGCATCATTTAATTCCCACAACAATAATATGAGGTGGGTTAGGCTAAGAGTCCATCACTGGCCCAAGTGAGCTTCACTGCCAAGTGGGAATTTGAAAGCTGGTCTCCCGGGTTGTAACGGCTTGGTAACACTTTGTGAGCATTTCTGTAATTTTAACTGTTGTTAAGCCACCCTAAGCTCTTTTTTCTCCTGACCCTCCCCATCCACTGTAGAACTTGAAATCACAACTCCGGTTCTGCCAAAGGTTTTTATTTTCAGATTAGATTGGTGCATATTGCACATTACAGTTTGCAATGATTAGCAGGTGCACCAGATTAAATGCATGGCTAAGTGTGAGCTAAGACCTGGATCCAACAAACAACACCCCCCTCCTGAACCTTCCTTGTTAAGAGCAGGCAGGTGGGTGGGCACAGCTTTCGTACAGCAAGCGGCTGGAGTGAGTGGGCACTCCTTTGGGTGGGCTGGCCTGGTGAGGTTTGCTCACCCTGGTGTCTTCATGTCTTTGTTTGGGCTCCTGAATGGCAGGAGGAAGCACCAAAGGCGGCTGGTGCCCAGGGTGTGCATGAGCCGTGTAGGAGCCATGTACATCAGCCCAGCCCTCATCGTTGATGCCATCAGAGTGACCCCCACCCTCACCAAAGTGGGGCCACGCCAAGCCACCTGCTTGCCCACGCAGGGGGGAGTCTGACTGGCTGACGTGGTCCTTGGAGGGCAGAGGGGAGCACCAGGCCGGGCTGTGCTGGGGATGCCTGTGAGGGGGACACCTAATTTGTGCACCTCAAAAATTGTGTGTCCAAGGCCACAGTCCCCCCCGGTGCCCCCTTCGCTACTCCTCGGGCAAGAAGCAAATGACTAGGTGTCTGCAGAGCAAGCAGGGTGGCGCAGTCCTATGTTTAAAAAAGGTAAAACCGTAAAGTTTTTTGAGAGTCTCCTCAAGAGCAGTATATAAATAGTTAACTATTTCAAATAAAAATAAATAAATGGGCTGCTGTTGACATTTGCCAGTCCCCATATGTCTCCACCATAAATCATTTGAGCAAGAAGTTTAGTTTCAAAAAAATCTTTACAGCTGAAAGCACTTGCATAATTACCTCCGTTAGATATTGCAAAGTCCTTAATAACGTTCGTGGCTTTGAGAGCCTGGAGCCTTCTGGACTCACAGTGGCCCTTCCCAAGAATGTTGCTTATGAAATGGGGCACCAATATATTTAAACAGCCAGACCTGTTGTATATCAACAGTTCCAATTTAATCTGAGGGTTTTTTCTTTTCTTTCCAAATTCAATAAAGTTGATTTTAGGGTAATTTCACAATAACTGTTCTTTCCTTGGGGGGCAGGGATCCCACAGAGTTATGAACAGCCAATTCTTTCCATTAAAGTTGTGGAAAGTAGGCCCATGACATTCACTTATAAGAGAACAGTTTGCAATTGAGGGAGGAGGGAGGGGAGCACTCCAACTGCAGGCGATATATTTCATCAGAAAAATGTAGCCTGCTAAATGTGAAGCTTTGGTTTGCATTTCTTTTGGTGACCTGATCTTTCCCCCTTGTCCTCTTAGCTTGTATATTGTAAAAAAATGAGGGAAGTGCTTTCTAGTTCAGTTCAGTAGTGGTCTGTTGTGCAGGACAACATGCTCATTCCATGCAACACAAGGCACGTTTGTCCAAATTGGGCTGAGACTGTGTCTTCTTAGAGTTCTGTTTACCCAAGAGTCACGACATTATTATCCATCCAGCATAGGATCCCCAAGTGGCTGAGATTGACCCTGCAACTATATCCAGAAAGACCACCCAGGAGACAAAGGTGAAAATGGCATTGATGCAGTAGAAAAATCGGGAAACTGTTGGAGCAGAATAAATGGTGGAGGTGCAAAGTACACAGACTGTCCTTTAATGCTTGCCCTACCCAAATCAGGATGTTACTGAATTTGAATAAAAATGGACCAGTTTTACAAATCAGATTTTGCTTTCAAAATTCAATATTCAGAAGCTCTAACTGAAATTAGATTTCAAAAGATAACATCTTGGGGTTTATCCCATTTTCAGTGGCATTATTTCCTGATTGGTTAAAATTCAGCTTTTAAGTGAATGAATTACATCAATATAAAAATGTATTAAATGCTATTGCAAGCCAGCTGTCAGATACTGTGGAATACTGACCACCGTTGCATGTCAGCTGTCAAACACTGCTTGCTGCTGCATTCCACCCGATTAGATGCTACTAATAAAAAACTGAATGCAAAATCTACTGGTGCTAAATGTTAAATATTCACAAAAGAGAATTGGGCTGTGAGGGGTTGATAGAGAGACATTTATTTCAGTTCTGGCTCACCCGTTCCTGAATACCTATCACTGTGTGCCTGGCAGTTCTCACGCTGACTCTGCAACCTCTGTCCATCACTCTTCTGCAGCTGTGTGTCCCAGATGCTGGCATGTCCCTGATGATGGACTGGACTCAAGCCACCACTTCCTGTGTGCTCCAGTCAATCTCAGGGGATGCTCAGCAAGTGGAAAATATTCCAGAAAGCGTTGCCATGGAAAACAAAACATCAGCATTTTATTCACACCCCCAGATGATTGTTTCCTTGTAGGACATGTTGATGTAATTAGATCTGTTGTAGCTACTTAGCTCTTTTACTGGGAGGCAGAGAAAAATGACTGAGACTTCACCCAAAAGTTGACGACGCCCAGCCTTCATTGCCACCTCCTTAACTCTCAGCCTTTGCCACATCCCCAGAGAGCCAGTGTGGCCCTGGGAGACCAGGGCTGGGACCCACACTTGGCCATGAGCTCACATGGGTGACCTTGCGTCAGTCGCCATCTCTAAGCCTAGCCTAACCCCAGAGGGTCATTGGGGGATAAAACGGGGGTCGGGGCAGAAATCACACATGTCAGCTTGATCTCCTTGGAGGAAAGGCAAGATAGAAATTACATCTTGGTTATGGGTGGATTCAGAGCAAAGGCCAGCTCTGCTGAGCTGGTTACATTTTCCTCATTTCTGCTTGTCTAATACAGTCAATGCTTCAGTAAATGGATTATTCCAAATTAGGTTCTCTACTTCCCTTAGCCAGGGCTGACAGGGTGAGGCAGTCCCCACCAGGCAATGTAATCTGGGTGTCATGAAACAGCAGCAAGTTGTTGCTTATTTAATTTATTATTACAATATATTTTTTTAAGCCAGGAAAGGGGAGAAGCGCTTCTGGGATTTTCTGCCTCAGCTGCCAAAATAACTTGACCATCCCTGAGGACTAAAATGCCTCTTGACTTTTGAATGCGAAGCCCCACTTGCAAGCTGCTTCAGGTGGCAAAATGTCTTTCTTGGGGGTCCTGCCCTGAGGAGAGGGAAATTTGAGGGGCAATATTTTTAAGTTTCCTTGAGAGAATAGAGCATTGGCAGTCCCTCCAAATGTCCTTTTTATTGAGCATGAATCATGATTTTTGCTCACTATGTGATTAGGGTGGTTATACACAAACGGGCTTTCATCACTTGTGCCTGCAAGGTTTGGGGAATGGCTGTGTTGCTTCATTTGAAAAGGGTGCATGTCCCGTGGCTGGTTTCCTGCAACTTTTCATTTACTTATAAAAATATGCTGTTATGTGGACACTGCTCAAAGTGGTTTACAACAAAAATCCATCATACCATATAGTGGGGGGTGGGGAACCCATATAAAAAAAGTTAAAAACAGACATCAATTAATGATTGTGGAATGATGTTAATTGCTTTTTACTCCTGAACCAAGAATCATCAGCACACCAAGCAAGCAGGGATGGTGTCTCCAAAGATCCACCAGCCATCATCAAGCAAGCATCTTCTAGGTCCTTGTGACCCAATGAGGAAGCATCATTCCTAGCTCATCATGGCTAGTTCAAAGCATAGAAGAAAAGTCAGCTGCAGACTTGACATGAATGTTGCAGGGCAGCTGCTGTTGTGTGAGCAAAGAACACATTGAAAACAGGGCTGAGCAAAATGCTTTGACGAAAGCACCATCAACTTTTCACAATGCTCCCCAAATTTTCAGAATACTATCAGGAATTGAGGGGGAAATAATATTTTACCTGAGTAAGTGGTGCTAATTTTGACTTGAGGGTTCTCCCTCCTCCCATGTACTGTAGCTCCCAACATAGTCCTAAAACGCCTTGCTCAGCCTCCCACTTTCCCCGCCCTGATTCTGGGGAGATCTGTTATCATCCATCCATCCTCATAGCCCCATCAATTCATCCTTTCTCCCGCAGTGGCAAACAACATCACCTGCTCTGTTCTCTTGGTAATATACAAAGAGTTTCCTTCTCCTGCATTGTCAGTCCTCCTTCCAGTAAAGATTAAACTAATTATAGCAACAGCACAGACAATAAAGGAAGGAACTAGGGGCTCTACAAATGAAACCAATATATTTATTGGTTGGCTGAAACAGAGTTTAATATCTCTGTGTGTTTACGCTAGACAGTGGGCTGGGGAAACAGGTAACTGATGTCTATCTTCTCTGACGCCAGCTGGCTCTGCCAAAAACCACATGGACAGTCTATCAATTGTAGGCTAAATCCCCCACAGAGATCAGGGGCTGCTTGAAAGTCTGATATGATTCTGATGAGAGATAGATAGATAGATAGATAGATAGAGAGAGAGAGAGAGAGAGAGAGAGAGAGATATGATGATGATGATGATGATGATGTACTGTAAATTCTGTTAAAAACCTAGTCAAAGGTCTCCTTCCAGGATATAAATAATTGTGGTATAGTTGTTAGAATGTCCCAGAAGTGGACAGGAATATGTTAAAATCCCCACACAGCCATGAAGCTCACTGGGTGCCCCTGAAATATATAAGAAAATCTTTAAAATTGTCCAAGGTTTCTCAACCTAACAGTTCTAACCTATTCCTCAGGGTTGTAATGAGGATAGAATATGGGGGGGGGGGGGGGACCATGTATGCCCCCTTGAGTCCCTTGGAGGAAAGGCAAGATATAAATGAAATAACAAATAAAAGAAGCAATTAAAAACAATCTTTTTGTTTTTACTTTAGTCTGCAGTGACCACCAGGCTTTCAAATGGAAGAATTAAAAGTAGGTTTTGTAGCTGCCCTTCCAAAACAACTATCAGCAAAGTCTGTATTCCAACAGTTCCCTTGCAGCTAATGATACAGAGTGGAGGAAGGAGCTACCTTGGGGTGGGTTGGTGGCAGACAGAGGGGCTGCTCAACAACAGCCTCTGTGGTCTTTGTGACATACCGTAGCTGAGTCTCCGTGGCTCAACCTCTCACTTGTGATACCAGGGCAACAGCAGCAATCCACCTGCCTTAGAGGGCTGCTGTAATTTTTTTTTTAAAAAATCATTTCTTGGCAATCTCTGTAAGGAAGCAGTTTGAGCCCCCTCCAAGAACTCTATAAATGTGAAATATCGTAATTAAACTGGGGGAGGGGTGGGGAACCGTCAAGATGAAAAGCTCAAGTTATGGTTTAATTCTGTTGTGTAAAAAGTTAATGGTTTTCTGACTTTCCATCCGCAACTCTTTCTTAAAACTTCCTTTAAGTCGAACTGGGAGGAGGGCATTAAAAGCAGGCAATTAGCACCTTTATTTTAAAAAAATCAACAGAAAAGGATGGTAGCATATTCAGGCCCTGACCCTAATCAGATCTCTCTCAGACATCCACACACAAGATGTTTCAAATTTGCAAGTGCGACCCTATGTCGCTACTTGCAATTATAATCATTCAGTGGAGAAAACCAACCAACTTCTTTTAAAAATAAAGGAACTAGGTAATTGCCTGTGAAATCTCACATCTGGAACTGCGGGTGTGTTTTTCCAGGCAGGAGGGAGAAATTGTGTTGCTCCTGGGTCATGTTTCTTCCTGGCTCCTGATCAGCCCCCTCCTGAACTCCTGCCCCCTCCCCAGCCGCCTGGACCTCTTCATTGCTCTCCTTCAAGGCTCTCAAGAAAGGGAGCTGGGAGAGAAGGGAGGGCCCCATCAGCAGCATGGACAAGATGTCTCATGAGAAATGGTGCTTTACCATTCCCAGATCTCCTCAGCTTACTTTCGAGAAAAAACAAGTAAGAGGTGACATGACAGAAGTTCATAAAATTATGTAAGGCATGGAGGGAATAGAAAAAGAACACTTTTTCTCTCTTTCTCTTAACACTAGAAGTCACAGACAGATAAAAGAAAGTACTTTTCCACACAGCACATCTTTCAACTATGGGCCTCACTTCCACAGGAGGCAGTCATGGCCACCCACTTGGATGGTTTAAAAAGAGGACTGGACAGATTCATGGAGGAGGAGAAGGCTACTGGTGGTGGCTAGGAACAATGGGTGAGTTCTCCTTCCATCGTTGGAGGCAGCAATGCTTGCTGGAAGCCGCAGTTGCGTGTGGGCTTCTCACAGGCCCCTATGAGAACAGGAGGCTAGTCCAGGTGGGCTTTTGGTTTGATCCAGCAGACTCTGCCTATGTACTTAGCCAAAGCAGGATCAAACTTTAGTAATATGGACAACGCCCCTTTTCTTATTTTCACAGAAATTCCTTTTTCTAAATTTTCCTTTTTCTGCTTTTAATGGATCTTCTCAGTAGGTACCCATATAAATATAGGCTGTTACTTTTATTGTTATTGTTTTGCACCCCTCTGCTTGGCACCCTCTACGGGGGAACTGCCCTCGCTGCCCTAAATCTGGCACTGGCTACAACATGCATGGCTTACATGGGAATTTGCCTTATACTGGTCCACCTAGCCCAGTATTGTTGCCACTGGCTGGCAGCAACTCTCCATGAATTCAGACAGGGGTCTCTCCCAGCTCTAGGTGCAGATGCTGGGGACTGAACCCGGGAGGACCTTCTGTATTCAAAGCAGATGCACTGCTGCTGTCCCAAGCCCAGTTCTTGAATTGGGTACAGGGGCCATCCCAACCCAAGGACTGGATTGGAAGAAGGGTTACTGCCCAAACATGTTTCTAACTCAACTGTGGTTTAGAACCGGGATAAGGAACCCATGACCCGCCAGATGTTGCCATCAGTAGCAGCCACAGCCAGATTGGCCAATGGTAAGAGATGATGGAAACAGCAGTCTGACAACATCCCTAATTCAGAATGATGTTGCAAAAGTCAGATAAAGAAATATGAACCTTTGGAACTGGGTACCAAATAGACTGTGACAAAGTTATTAAACATTAAGGACATTCTATTGTATGTAGATGGATCCTAGGGGAATGACATTCTAACGTCTTCTATGGAAGGCAAGGAAGAGTATGAAAACATGGTGTTCTCTTTCCTGCTCCCCCAACCAACTTCCTTTCTCAGTGACTGTGCTGCAGATTGATCCTGAAATTAAACAGGACTCTTGGGGATATTTATATCTTCCCAGGCACTTTAGTAGCATGCTTAGAGATAACCATATTACCTCCAAGGGCCTCAGGCAAGTCAAAGCAAGCTTCATCCTCATTATTGTTTGCTTCAGAGCAAACTCAATACAACCTCGATGCAACGCAACATGGAATACAGTGGTACCTCTGGTTAAGAACTTAATTCGTTCTGGAGGTCCATTCTTAACCTGAAACAGTTCTTAACCTGAGGTACCACTTTAGCTAATGGGGCCTCCCGCTGCCGCCGCCACACAATTTCTGTTCTCATCCTGAAGCAAAGTTCTTAACCCGAGGTACTATTTCTGGGTTAGCAGAGTCTGTAACCTGAAGCGTCTGTAACCCGAGGTACCACTGTATAAGGAAAGACAGTATAATATAAATGGTACACACCCCCATCCCACCACACACACTCCACCTTAGTTGCTCAAGTTGTGAGTTGCCATAACAGCTTGAGTCCAACATCCGTAATGTTTGTGCTATTCTGGAAGAGCAACCCCTTAGCTACCACCTGTACTCGACTGAGGCTGCTTGCTCCAAGTGCTGGCAGGCAGCAAAACAAAGACAGTAGCAATGGGAGGATTCCTGTGTTTCTTTCCCCATCCCACATTTTCAAAAATGTTTCTCAAGCAGCTTCCTTATGGCTGTTCTGCATGGCCAGCAGGCAGCAAAATGAGCAATTCCCTCACTTCTTTCCCTACCCCAATACACCTTTTTTAATTTTAAAAAAATGGCTCTCAAGTAGCTGCCTGCCTCCTGCTCCTTGTGCCTGGCAGGCAGAGAACAAAACAGAGCAGCAATCAGGAGGATCCAAGCGCTAGAATGTGAGAGCAAAGCAAGAAAAGTGTGCTGGAAGAGGCAGCCCTTTAGGATCCTATTGCCTGGTGTTCAAACAACTCACTTATATCACAGCTCTGACTTCACACATTGGCAAAAAACACTGATAGACAAGAGCAGTCAGGCTGCTTCATTTCACAGAATACAGTGGTACCTCAGGTTACAGACGGTCCAGGTTACAGACTCTGCTAACCCAGAAATAGTACCTCGGGTACTTTGCTTTCAGGATGAGAACAGAAACCGCACAGCGGCGGCGTGGCGGCAGCAGCAGGAGGCCCCATTAGCTAAAGTGATGCTTCAGGTCAAGAACAGTTTCAGGTTAAGAACGGACCTCCAGAACGAATTAAGTTCTTAACCCAAGGTACCACTGTATGCTTAGAAAGGCACATACATATTTTGCTTCACAACTTTATTTCTTTATTTTTTAAATGATAGCTCAGAGTCTGGGCCCACTGTCTGGAGGCACCAATGAAGTCTTTGTTTGGCAAACCCGGCTTAACAAAATAATAATAAACACTCAGGATTTGCTCCAGACTTAGGCTGTGTAGACACCATACATTTAAAGCACTTTTCCTCTCTGCCACAAGAATCTAACCCTTAACAAACTGCAGGTTTCAAGATTGTCTTGTGTGTGTGGTGGGGAATGTGCTTTAAATTTTATTTATTGAATGATGTCCGCAGCTTCAGTCATGCCTTGGGTAGATCAATGGGTCTGCTTTAAGCATGCCCAAGTCTGGATCCAACATACTGTTTTATCATGTTAAAGGTAAAGGGACCCCTGACCATTAGGGGTCCAGTTGTGACTGACTCTGGGGTTGCAGCGCTCATCTCGCTTTATTGGCTGAGGGAGCCGGCATACAGCTTCCGGGTCATGTGGCCAGCAGGACTAAGCTCCTTCTGGCGAACTAGAGGAGTGCACAGAAACGCCGTTTACCTTCCCGCCAGAGCGGTACCTATTTATCTACTTGCACTTTGAGGTGCTTTCGAACAGCTAGGTTGGCAGGAGCTGGGACTAAGAAACAGGAGCTCACCCCGCCATGGGGATTCGAACTGCTGACCTTCTGATCAGCAGGTCCTTGGCTCTGTGGTTTAACCCACAGAGCCACCCGTGTCCCTTGTTTTATCATGTTACCAACATCTTAACCCCCACGTTTTATCCTGCACTTCCAAGGGTGGCCTAAACAGGTTACAAATCTCGCCACGGTTGCTGAGCAAAGAGAGGCTTCAGTGGTCAGCAACTTATTTGTTTCATTTATTTCATTTATATCCCACCATGGTCTCCAAGGAGCTCCAGGTGGCAGACATAGTTCCCCTCTTCTCATTTCATCTCCCCAACAACCCTGGGAGGCAGGTTAGGCTGAGCGGGAGTGACTGGCCGAAGGTCACCTAGCGAGCTTCATGGCCAAGTGGAGATGTGAAGCCTAGTCTGTCAGGTCCCGGTCTGACACTCTAACCACTACACCACACTGCTTCTCTGGCACAATATTCCTCCCGCTGCAATCAAAACTGTTCTGGAGCCAATGTTGTTGTAGGTTGCAACCAATAACAGCCACAGGGATTAAGGTGATTTCTCTCCAGGAGAAGGCTTTCACACCGTCAGATAATTTCCCCTCATTAAGTCTGACATTTACTATCCCAATATAGTATTGCTGTTAGCAGACAAGCACATACAAACCCCACCAGGCTTTCATTCCACCTCACATGATGACTACACCTGTTTCATAGCTTTTATTTCACGAATCTCTCTATTGATTTGGCCCAAGCCCTCTGCCTCCAAAGTGCTGTGCGAATGAGAGAATTTTGGAACTACTTCCACAACAATGAGGCCAAACTCTTATCAGGTGTGGGCCCCATGTTGTCATGCCACTGACATGACAATGGCCACGCAACCTCTGCTTAAAAACCTGCAAGGGAGCCCACCACCTCCCCATTAGAGCTACTGAAATTATATTGGAATGGAAGTTGTCCCAAATCCAGTTCCACTGTTTCTTAGTTAGTCTCTGATCCAAATCTTGCAAAAAAAAAAGTTTTGTTTTATTTTTCTGTGAGTTTGTTAAAAGAAAAGAAAAGGATCTAGGAGTCTTGGTTGACCACAAACTTGACATGAGCCAACAGTGTGACGCGGCAGCTAAAAAAGCCATCTTGGATGGAGTTCATCTGGCCCTGGAGACTTGAATAATCTAGACTAGCCAAGTATTCAGTAGAGGTGGCAGAAAAGAACTTCCTGATTGAATGTGTGATGCACATCCGTGGCTTACACTGGGTTAGCTTTAATGGCACCTATAACCCATGACTAGAGCTGGCCACTTCCCCTTTGCCCAATGATAGGGCCGCTGCTGTGTCATGGGAGTGGGTGCATGGCTCAGTGAGAAAAATATGCCCTGCACTGATGGGAATACATTAATGAGAGAACTGTAGACAGGCTGACAGACAGACAGACAAGCAGACAGATGAGGGAAATGGGCTTCCAGTTCCAGAATTTTTACAATGGTTTGTTAATATGTTGTCATGACAACAGATGTACCATTTAGAGTAATTATTGGTGAATAACAAAACAACCACAAGCGATGAGAGATAAAAGGCTAGTGAGACATTGTTATTCACAGCTAAAGCGCTTTTTGAATTAAACATGTCGGTTTCAGTCAGCATTACTAAGAAGGGGCAGCAAAGGAAAAATAATCTTGAGTTTGGGTGGTGAGAAAATGGCTTCATTCAACTCATCATAGTTCACCTAGAAGAGAGGTTTCAACCTTTTTGAGACCATGGCTCCCTTGACCAACTACATTTCTTCTAAGGCTCCCCTGTGTGGAAACGCACTTTAAGCCTCAGAAGCCCAGCTATGTCCCCCCTTGTCTGCAGAGCCGGCAGCCCCTCACCCCTTTTTAACCCCCTCCCTTGTGGTGTTCCCTCAGCCTCCTCTCCCCTCCCCTGTCCTTGGGAGTCCTCCAGGCAGCAGTTGCCACCACCCCTGGTCTCTGAGTTACCCCTCTGCTCCACAGCAAGGAGCCTCCTCATGTGCTCCCACAGGGGCCTGGAAAGAGGGTGCCATGTGGGAGGCAGCTATGGCAGCAGCAGGCGCCGCCAGGCCTACACGGTGGAAAGACACTCAGCTCCCAGGCAGGCATTGCACACAGCAAGCACAAGAAAGGCTAGTGCAGTGTGTCCCTGGCTGCCTGCCTCCTTGGCCTCCCACTTTTCTGTCCATTCCCAACAGCAGGAGTTGGAGGACTGGCTAGCTGGGCTCCCTCACCCGCTTGCTTGCTTGCTTGCTTGCTTGCTTGCTTGCTTGCTCCAAGGCTGCCTCAGCTCCCGGCAACCAGCACCCACTGGCCAGCCCCAGAGACACCATTTGCCTGGGAAGCTTGTAGCCAGGGCTGCTGCAAGCAACAGCTGTGCAATCCTTTGGGAGGCAGAAACGTGAGATGGCATCCAAGGAAGGAGGGAAGGAAAGAGGGACAGAGGCTGGTTGAAAACCATTGACCTAGAAGGTTCCCTCAAGTGTTAAATAAGACTCAAAGTTGTGGAGTTTAGTGAGGTTCTCTTTTAGCACCACAGAATGTGGATTTGTCAGGCCTCAGAAGTAAACCTGAGAATAAGATGTTATGTTTCCTTATCCAAGCAGCAGTGAGGACACTGACCCAGACTTGGGGTTCTTGCATGTGTTTTTGTGTTCAGCAACATGTCATGGATACAGTAATGGTGCATTAGTGCTGGATTTATATTGGGCCCAAATGGGAGCAAATCGTATGGAAAGCAGGACTGCTGATAACTGCCTCAATATGATCAAGAAGCACGGATGGCCACCAACTTGGATGACTTTGAAAGGGGATGAAACAAAGGTGGACAGTGGCCACTAGCCCCAGGATTTCAAAGGTGGAGCTTTGTCAAGTTTTTGTAAAAAGCTCAACTACTTTCAGGGTGTCCTTTTGTTTTTTTTTTTTTAATAATTTTTATTATGTTTTTTCAGACGTATACAGAAAAAAGAAGAAAAAGAGAAGCAAAGAAAAAGCAAGCAATAGACAAAAAGAAAATAAAAAATTCATAACCCTTCAACAACTTATTTCAACTTTCTATCGAACTTCCCCACATCTCCCGCACAATGCATTCTTAACAATAAATTTATCAGCAAATTATAACCTTGTTTCATATATTTCTTTTGTACTTTCAATTGCAGTTTAAGTTTAAATCCCTTATTGCTCGTTTACTCTAAAAACAGAACATATTATCATTTTTAACATTTAAACTTGGGTTCTTTCAATAATGTTATCCAATTTCATAAATGTTACACACTCATTGCTGGGGCTAGCATTTCAAATTATGTGTCATTTTATAGTTCATATAGCTTATAAAATTTTTGCAGATAATTCTTAAATTTTTTCCAGTCCTCCTCCATTGCTTCTTCTCCCAGATCTCGGATTCTGGCAGTCATTTCGGCCAACTCCATATAGTCAATCAGTTGCGTTTGCCACTCTTCCAGTGTGGGCAAATCTTGAGTCTTCCAATGTTTGGCGATCAAAATTCTTGCTGCCGTGGTGGCATACATAAAAAACGTTCTATCCTTCTTTAACACCCCTTGGCCCACAATACCCAAGAGGAAGGCCTCCGGTTTTTTAGAGAAGGTGTACTTAAACACCTTTTTTAACTCGTTATAGATCATTTCCCAGAAGGCCTTCACTCTTGGGCAGGTCCACCAAAGGTGGAAGAATGTTCCTTCAGCTTCCTTACACTTCCAACACTTGTTATCAGACAAATGGTATATCTTAGCAAGTTTAACTGGGGTCATGTACCACCTGTATATCATTTTCATGATGTTTTCTTTCAAGGCATTACATGCCGTAAATTTCATACCGGTGGTCCATAACCTTTCCCAATCTTCAAACATGATATTATAACCAATGTCTTGAGCCCACTTTATCATAGCTGATTTAACTGTCTCATCCTGTGTGTTCCATTTAAGCAGCAAGTTATACATTCTCGATAATACCTTGGTCTTTGATTCTAACAGCTCTGTCTCAAGTTTCGATTTTTCCACCTGGAATCCTGTTTTTTTATCTAACTTAACAACCTCGTTAATTTGGGCATAATGAAACCAATCTTGCACCTTATCTTTTAAATTTTCAAAGCTCCGCAACCTCCAATTGTCATCAATTTTTTCTATTAGTTCCCAATATTTCGGCCAGCCGACCTCCATATTGGGTTTTTTCCGCGCCTTGGCCTCCACTGGTGATAACCACCTCGGAGTCTTACTTTCCAATAAGTCTTTATATTTCATCCAGACCATAAAGATTGCTTTCCTGACAATATGGTTTTTGAACATTCCATGTGTTTTTGCCTTGCCGTACCACAAATACGCATGCCATCCTAACGAATTGTTAAAGCCTTCCAGATCTAGGACATCTGTATTCTCTAATAAAATCCAATCTTTCAACCAGCAGAGGGCTGCTGCCTCATAATATAACCTTAAGGGTGTCCTTTTGAAGTAAATACCAGTGGCTCTGTTCTCCATCCCCTGTCAGAGGCATATCAAGAGAATGAACAGGGTTAGGGGAGCGGGTGCCAAAAAATACCCAGAAGAGAGCCAATGTGGTGTAGTGGTTAAGACTCGTGGACAGTGGACTCGTAATCTGGTGGACCGGGTTCGCTTCCTCGCTCCTCCACATGCAGCTGCTGGGTGACCTTGGGCCAGTCACACTTCTTTGAAGTCTCTCAGCCCCACTCACCTCACAGCGTGTTTGTTGTGGGGGAGGAAGGGAAAGGAGAATGTTAGCCACTTTGAGACTCCTTCGGGTAGTGATAAAGCGGGATATCAAATCCAAACTCCTCCTCCTCCTCCTCCTCCTCCTCTTCTTCTTCTCTGAAGCCTAATGGCAGCTCAGGGACATTTGGCCACTAGAGGCACTCCTCCTGCTGCCCCTGTGACCTGTTGTAGCACCTCTGCTTGTGGTTAACGCTTAGCTGGAATGAAATATTCAACGCAGCAATAGAGAAATTAAAATAATAATTTATTTGTCAGACAAATAAATGAGAGGCTCAGTGGTATATGGTTACCAAGCTCTGGCCTGGCCTCCTGCCATTCTGGCCAGCACTTATATTCCCTTAATCCAGCCCCCTTTGCTCCTCCTGTGGCTGCCTCTGTCCAATCAGCCTGGTTGAAATTCCTATTGGTTGTTTGCTAGAACCAATCACAATAGATACACCCATATCCTCCTGTCCTTATAAGGGAGACAAAGAGCTATATATAAATGACAAATAAGTAATAATATATCTTACATGGAATCTTAATTACCAGCTCACCTCTTGCCCTCCTTGCCCTATTGCCTTCTAAAACAAATGGTTAATCTTACATTTTTATCTTCAAGGATCTTGAGTTAATCATCATTGAAAGATCTCCTTCATTTGAGGGTCTTTTAAACAAATGCCTGACAACTATATATCAGGCGTCTCCTGTCTGGCAAGGAGACTCCTGTTCGATGGCGTCTCCTGTCTGGCAAGGGGGGCTAGGCTCATTTGCCCCTCTGGTCTCCTATTGCAATATGACTCTATGAATCTAGCATTTCTTAAATCCTTTGCATAATTACATTTAAGCCAATATATTTAAGCTAATATATTTCATACATTATCATAGGTAGCCTTTTAAAAGAATAAAACCTTTGTAAAGTAAAAAGGAACTCAGTAGAAAACAGCTTTTAAAGATTTCCCAAAAATGCTCTCATTCTTCCAGCCAGTTGCCTTTTTCACTGCTCTAATGAGAGGCCCATGGTATCATTTTACTATTTGCCCATTCCTAATTGTGTTTTCTCAACCTGCAAGGGCAGTGTATGTAATTCCCTTTTTTTATGACTTTGAGAATTGTTTTTCCTGCTATAAATCAGGGGGCCACTTATCTAGGAGGATAGCCAAGGTTTTCTGCCTGGCATGAAACATTTGAAAATCCTTTTTAAGCTCATTTTAAAATACAAGCCTTGATTGAAATATATAAGCTTTGATAAAAATGCAGGCTTATAATTAGATGCCTCATTCCCCCCTTTCAAGCTCAAGGACCTTCATCCCAAGTGTCCTTGATAGCTTGACCTTCATCATATTCCTGAGGTAAAGCTCTGTATAGGGCCATGATATGAGGTAGAGTTTCATTTGAAACCATCTTGCTAATTGTACTTCTAAAACATGAAATGATACATGGCATCATACATAAAACCATTACTACTACTGTCAAGAAAAACAAGCAAGACAATAGTATCCCTTTGAGTCCTGTGACATTAGGTAACCAATTGGTGAGCCATCCCATATCCCATCCTTCCCATGTTTGTACTGGGACATGTGCTATATTCTCCATCTTTGTGGCCAACACACGGATTGCCTCACCATTATCTGAAATGTTAAAGCAACAGGCATTCCCTGTCAAGTTCAAGACTCCACATAGGCCTCCCTGCCTGGCAAGTACATAATCCATTCCCATTTTCAGCTGCAAAATGGCGGCTCTACTTTCATCCAACTGTTGTGCAATAAGTCTCAAACTCTGGGCCGTTGCATTGGTTACAAGTTCCACTACTGCTTGCAATCGAATTATTCTATTTAGATTATAAATAGGATCCCGTGCCCCTTGTATGAGCTCACCAGGATTCCAGGAGGCAGGATCATAATAGGCTATAATGCGCTCTGGTGGCCAATCATCAGTACCGCTCCAACTTTGGGTACTTCCTCCTGCTATATGAGAAATATCAGCGTTTCTTCGTGTACGCTTGACCGAACTAGTGGGCATAATCCACATTGGTGGTAATACCCATCCCAAGAAACAAGTCCCACTCCATTTGGAAGGGAGTTTCTTGTATGCCCATTCTCCACATATCCACCACAACCATCGGGTCTGAGGTTTTTGGTACGTGGAGTGCATAAGGCGAAATATCAAAAGGGGTAGAGAGTTCACAGTGCAGTATGTTAGATTGCCTTTTTCTGTCACAGTTATGTTCCATACCACTTTCCATGCATGAATAAAAGGAGGTGCACAGGGCAAGGTATTCCGAGTTCGATACGTAGTACCGTTTGCCCAGGTTTGACTATTCTTAATATAATCCCAAGTATAGTGGCAATGAGAAGAGCCTATCATGGTAGGATCAGCTGCATCTGATGATTTATGCACACAGATTTCCCCTTGCACAGGTATAACTCGTATTGGTTTAGTTGAGTTCCAACCGGGGAAATTCTGTACTTCTGTTTGGTGTGGCATTTCGCTTACCATACCAATGGCACTTAATGGTATTGGTAATAAGGGCATACCTCCCTCTGAATCATCTGGCCCAAGAGAGCAAACAAGGCAATTAGTCCTATTTGCAACATTGGCTACCATCTCAGCTAAGCCTACCCACATATTGTGGTCATGGCGGAATCCATATTTAGCAAATTTGGTCAGATTCATGGACCCTTCCCCTTCCCAAGGGATCAGGATTAATAATGAAATCATGTTGATGTCTAGCATATGCATTCCTTCCACAAAAGATTACCTTATTGTGATAGCAAATAAATATTAGTCCCAATATAATTCCCCCAGTGACAGAAATGGGGAACCACCAAGACCAAAACATATATCCCGAGGATCCCCAATGAGTAATATCACTTATAATTGTTCCACAAGGGGGCAGTCAATCGATTGTTTAAGAGAATCTTCCCGTTCACAGTCGCTGGTTCAGACGCTCCTCAAGCTTCAGGCGTGCGCAGGTCAGCCAGCTTCCAGGTTGTGGCTGCAGCAGGCCGGTCGTCAAATGTTGCCCGTGACCTAGCCCGTTCCCGGTAGGGCTAGATACAGGGGTTTTTGGAGAGAGTCAGTTTTAAAGGATTAGAGGGGTCACCTTTGCATGTCCAACTGCCTTCAGACTTCTTCAAACGAGAGTGATGAATCCAGGGGGTCACCTCAGCTACCTTCACCGCTGTTGGAGTAGAGAGCAAGACGGTGTAAGGTCCACGCCATTTAGGTGCAAGTGGATCGCGTTTCCACTCTTTCACCCATACGCTATCGCCAGCCTGGAACTGATGAATCGGCTCGGCAATGCTGCACGGCGTGCGTTCGAGGGCCCACCTGTTAAGAGAAACAAAAACACGGGAGAGAGATTGCACTTGTCCCTGTGTCACATGGTCTCCTATTTGTTTAAGGTCAGCTGGAATATCCTGAACAAAGGAGGGCGGTCTCCCATACAGGAGCTCAAAAGGTGACAACTTAAGTCTTTTTGTGGGTGCACACCTAACACGAAACAGTGTTATGGGTAACACATCTACCCATCCCAATCCCGTTTCCTGGGTTAATTTAGCCAATTGGGTTTTCAGAGTCCGATTCATTCTTTCAGTTTTCCCTGAACTCTGAGGCCTATATGCTGCATGCAGTCTCCATTTTACTTGTAGGACTCGACATACTTCTTGTACTACTTGATCAATGAACGCTGGCCCATTATCACTTCCAATGCATCTAGGTAATCCAAACCTTGGGATCAATTCACTGAGGAGTCTCTTAGTTACCTCTCGTGCTTTTTCAGTTCGGGTGGGAAAAGCTTCAACCCATCCGGTAAGAGTATCTACAAACACAAGGAGATACTTGAATCCCTTAGAAGGGACCAGCTCTGTGAAGTCCACAATTAGGCTTTCCATGGGGACGTATCCCACATGCTGAATTCCAGGAGGTTGTACCGGTCCCTGCCTGGGATTGTTTTTAGCACAAAGAACACATTTCTGTGAAATGCAAGTTGCTAATTGTGATAGATTAATAATATACAACTTCCGACTGAGACTCTCTCTGGTTGCAGTACCGCCAAGGTGAGTAGATTCATGATAATTTCTTACAATTGTGCCTGCTAGATGATGAGGTACATAAATCCTATTGTCCGGCAGGATCATCCAACCGTCCTTCACAACCGCTCCTTCCTGTTCAGCCCACTTCCTCTCTTCTGGGGTATAGTGAGGTTTAACTTCTTCTGGAACTACCTCTGGTATGAGGGCTGCTATAAATCCTCCCACAGGCTTTTGGGCTGCCTCTCGGGCTGCTTTGTCAGCAGCATGATTTCCTCTGGTTATTGGATCCCTTCCTCGTCCATGACCTTTGCAGTGCATTACAGCAATCTGTTCTGGAGCCCATACTGCTTCTAACAGGATTTCTACTTCAGGTCCATATTTCAAGGCCTTCCCGTGGGCTCCGATTAGACCTCTTTCTTTCCATAGAGCTCCATGTGCATGCAGGGTTAAGAAGGCATATTTAGAATCAGTATAGATGTTTGCCTTACATCCAGCTGCCAACTGCAGAGCTCTAGTTAAGCCTATAAGTTCAGCTTTTTGTGCTGAGGTGCCAGCAGGCAAAGCTTCAGCTTCCACAACTTCCTCATTGGTGACCACAGCATATCCTGCTCGTCTGGCACCTTCATGCAGGTAACTGCTACCATCCGTATAATATACAACATCTGGATTTTTCAATGGCTCATCTTTCAGATCAGGTCTACTGGAATAAACTTCATCCATTATTTGGAGACAATCATGTGATTCTTCATCATCTACCTCTGGTAGGGGCAGCAAAGTCGCTGGATTGAGCATATTCACTACTCGTAGATGAATCCTGGGATTTTCACACAATAGGCCTTGGTATCTAGCCATCCTTGGGTTCGTCAGCCAATAACTACCCTTATATTCCATGAGTGTCAGAACAGCATGAGGTACATTCACATACATTGTCTGGCCGAAGGTAAATTTATCAGCTTCTTTGACAAGGCTTGCAGTGGCCGCTACTGCCCTTAGGCATGGAGGCCATCCTTTTGCTACTGAGTCCAATTGTTTAGACAAATAAGCTACTGGACGGTTCCAACTTCCTAATCTCTGGGTCAGGACTGCCGCTGCAATCCCATTCTGTTCATGTACATACAGCTGAAAGGGTTTTTCCGAATTAGGCAATCCAAGGGCTGGGGCCTCCATAAGTCGTTGTTTGATAACTAAAAAGGCTTGTTTCTGCTCAGGTCCCCATACGAATGGGTCCTTTTCTGCACCTCGAGTGCTTTCATGTAAGGGCTTGGCCAGACTGCTGAAATCAGGTATCCATAGTCTACAAAACCCTGCTGTTCCCAGGAATCCTCTAAGTTGTTTTCTTGTGGTAGGTTCCTTGATAAGGCAAATAGCTTCTTTCCTCTCTGGTCTCAATGCTCGTTGTTGGTGTGAGATGTCAAAGCCCAAATATTTGACCTTTTCTAAACATAACTGTGCCTTTTTCTGGGAAACTCGGTAGCCAGCTTCCCAGAGCAAGTGGAGCAGTTCCTCTGTCCCTTCTTTACAGGTATCAAAATCTTTTGCCGCTAATATAAGGTCATCTACATATTGCAGAACCACCTTTTCTCCCGGTATTGAGGGGTAACTTGTTAGATCCCTCGCCAAGGCAGTGCCAAATAAAGTTGGGGAATTTTTAAATCCCTGGGGCAATCTTGTCCAGGTTAGCTGGCCTTTTGTTCCTGTCAAAGGGTCTTCCCACTGGAAGGCAAATATAGGTTGGCTCTGTGGTGCCAGCCGGCAACAGAAGAATGCATCTTTCAAGTCCAATACAGTAAAAAATGTTGCTTCTGGTGGTATCAAACTCAGCAAGGTATATGGGTTTGGTACATTTGGGTGCAAGGTCTCGATAGCCTGGTTTACGAGCCTCAAGTCCTGCACTGGCCTGTATTCATCTGTCCCAGGTTTTCGAACAGGCAAAAGGGGTGTGTTCCATTCTGATTGGCAAGGCTTAAGCAGACCATATTTTAATAGGCGGTCCAAATGTTTCTGGATGCCCTCTGCTGCTCGCCGGGGTAAGGGATATTGCCTTACAGATACAGGGGTAGCCATAGGTTTTAGGGTTACTACAATTGGAGCTATATTCTTAGCCATTCCTGGTGGGCTATTTTCGGCCCATACTCCTGGTGGCACCTGTAGAGTTCGGAGGAGCTTGTTTAATTCTGTATCCAATGTGGGTTGGACTTGCAAGGCTGACATTAGGCGCCATGATTGTTCCTTAGGTACTGAGAGGGTAATTATTCCTGCTGCTTTTGATGGCAGTTTCATTTCTGGACCTCGAGGAGTGAAGGTGATTTGGGCCTGCAATTTGGACAGCATATCTCTGCCTAAGAGAGGTATTGGACACTCAGGTATATACAAAAACTGATGGGTTAAACGATGTCCCCCAATCTGGCATTCCAAAGGTTGGAGGAAAGACCTCTTAGCTGACTGTCCAGTGGCACTTTTAATGACTACACTTTTGGATGCCTTTTTCTGCAATAGTTCTGGGAGTACTGAGTATTCAGCCCCAGTATCAATCATAAAGTCTATTAAATGGCTCCCTAATTGAATCGTGACCGTGGGCTCCTGGAAGCCTAACTTTATGGAGTCCGGTCGTTCCTAGTCTTGAGTAAAATCCTCTTCTGCCAGTCCAATGAAATTGTCTCTACTCCGTCCCTGTCCTGGTCTCTGATATCTTCCATCTCGGATCATTCCCCGTCCCCGTCCCTGGTTTCTTGGGCCGGAGCCTGGGCCTGGGCCTGGGCCTGGGCGTACTTCTTCCAACCTCAAGGGTTCAGGACACTCCCGCTTCCAGTGACCCTCCTTCTTGCAATTTGCACATTGATTCCTTCCCAATGGTGGATTCTTTCCCCGCCCTCTCCCTCCATTTAAGGGGCGGTGGTCTTGCTTCACTGCTGTGGCTAGCATCACCATCTTTTCCTTCTGCCACTTCTTCTTCTCTTGTTTCTCAGCCTCATCCCTATTCCGATAAACTCGGCGTGCAATGGCCATAATTTGGCTCATCAGCATCCCTTCCCATCCTTCTGATTTCTGAATTTTCTTACGAATGTCAGAAGCGCACTGGGCCACAAATGTAGCAGTAATCATTCTGCTGTTTTCAGGGGCTTCAGGGTCAAAAGGAGTCCATATACGATAGGCTTCCTGCAGCCTCTCTAAAAAGTCTCCCGGACTCTCATTTGGTTTCTGTTCTACTTCTGAGACTTTAGACATATTAGTGGGCTTCTGACATGCCCTGCGGATACCTTGCACAAGCGTCTGGCGGTAGGTGGTAAGTCTGGTCAGGTGAATTGCATTGTTTGGATCCCAATTAGGATCTTCCAAGGGAAAGTTGTCTTGGAGATGACGGTCAATATTAAAAATATTTCCCACTCTGGCCTGCTCACGCAAATATATCTGTGCCTTTTCAATTATGTCTCTCCTTTCCTCAGTGGTGAAAAGAGTATTTAGGAGCTGGCGACAATCTGTCCAAGTAGGGCTATGAGTATTTACTATTGAAGTCACCAAGTCCATCATAGCCTGAGGTTTTTCTGCAAAAGATGGGGTGTGTGTTTTCCAATTCATCAGATCTGTAGTCGTGAATGGAATATATTGCAGGGTCGAAGTTCGAGGTGGCCGTGGTCCGGGTTGCCCATTAACCAGCACAGGCTCCTCAAGTGCATCAAATACTCTTCTAAGAGGGGCTACTACGTGACCTTTTTCTTCACTTTGCTCTAGGGGCCTCAAATCATAAGGGATGGTATCTGTTCCAAGGCGTTCTTTTAGCAGCTTTATACGCCTGGCTGTATTGCTTGCTGACCGATCAAGGTCTCCCTGTAACTTCTGTAATATTTCTCTGGGACTTGGATGTACAGGGGTTTGGGGTGGGCAATCAGTTGTTCCACTAAAGGAGACTGTAGATGGAGGTCTATTAGGAGTCACAGGTGGAATAACCACTTCTGCTTGGGCTTTATTATAGGACTCCAATGCCTCCTGAAGATATTTATCATAATCTATCAAGGAATCAAGCTCTGTGACTCCACCCCCATTATTCATTCCACTTTCTTGCCTTGGGGTTACAACTGGTGGAGTGTTTGGATTAGGCTCCCTTCGATGTGGAGCATAGGGTGGGGGTGGAAGCACCTCTTCCTCTGGCCCCTCAAAAATGGGTTTAAGTTTATTTGGCAAGATTCCTTTCCTAGCTTCGGCTTTTACAGCCAATAGTTTGCATCGTTTGACTTTGCATTTCCTTATCCATGGAGGATTTTTATTTAATGTGCTCAGCCAGGAATCTATATATGGAAATTGTTCTGGGCACCCTCCAGTTTCTTTGGCGATATCAGTCCAAAGTTTGCTTACTAAATTTATATCAAAGGTTCCCTGGGATGGCCATCCAGTAATTTGTTTTGGCCATTCTAGTTCACATAACGTTCTCAAGCGCTCTGGCGTCATTTTGACTCCATATGCCCCTGAGAAGGCTTTCTTAAAATTATTTAACATACACTCAAGAGGTGTATTTTCCCCCTTTGAACCCCCAACTCCCATTGTATGGCCCTGTGAAGTATCCACTCAGTCACTCACAGACGCACTTTGTGGGTTTCCTTGCCTAGTGAAGTCGCCTTACTAGGAACCGAAGTACTGCCCACTCCACACTCAGGTCAGCTACAGATTGCTCTGTACTTTCTCACACATACAATGCGCTGGATACTTCACCACACTCTACCTCCCAATTTTCCCTTTTCCTCCACCAGATCAACATCTGATGTACCCAACCACCTAGCGTACTCAGTTCCCACTTACTGAGACGCAGAAGTTTGATCAAGACTTCTCTTCCTCCCAATTAATTGGAGGGCCAAAAATCCCTTTGTGCACTTACCCTTGGTTGGTTCCCTGTTTCCCCCGGTCCGTCGCCGCCAGTGAGCAGGGTATCAGACAGACGAGACTTCTGCGTTCCCCCTGGAAAAATTTACCAGTGCGCGCTGGGTAAGCAGTTTAGAGATCCTCTCTCTTGTACCCTGCCCAGTAGGGCGAAGGGGCTGCGTTCCAGCAGACCACTTATCCGAGTCACGGGGCACCATAAAATGTAGCACCTCTGCTTGTGGTTAACGCTTAGCTGGAATGAAATATTCAACGCAGCAATAGAGAAATTAAAATAATAATTTATTTGTCAGACAAATAAATGAGAGGCTCAGTGGTATATGGTTACCAAGCTCTGGCCTGGCCTCCTGCCATTCTGGCCAGCACTTATATTCCCTTAATCCAGCCCCCTTTGCTCCTCCTGTGGCTGCCTCTGTCCAATCAGCCTGGTTGAAATTCCTATTGGTTGTTTGCTAGAACCAATCACAATAGATACACCCATATCCTCCTGTCCTTATAAGGGAGACAAAGAGCTATATATAAATGACAAATAAGTAATAATATATCTTACATGGAATCTTAATTACCAGCTCACCTCTTGCCCTCCTTGCCCTATTGCCTTCTAAAACAAATGGTTAATCTTACATTTTTATCTTCAAGGATCTTGAGTTAATCATCATTGAAAGATCTCCTTCATTTGAGGGTCTTTTAAACAAATGCCTGACAACTATATATCAGGCGTCTCCTGTCTGGCAAGGAGACTCCTGTTCGATGGCGTCTCCTGTCTGGCAAGGGGGGCTAGGCTCATTTGCCCCTCTGGTCTCCTATTGCAATATGACTCTATGAATCTAGCATTTCTTAAATCCTTTGCATAATTACATTTAAGCCAATATATTTAAGCTAATATATTTCATACATTATCATAGGTAGCCTTTTAAAAGAATAAAACCTTTGTAAAGTAAAAAGGAACTCAGTAGAAAACAGCTTTTAAAGATTTCCCAAAAATGCTCTCATTCTTCCAGCCAGTTGCCTTTTTCACTGCTCTAATGAGAGGCCCATGGTATCATTTTACTATTTGCCCATTCCTAATTGTGTTTTCTCAACCTGCAAGGGCAGTGTATGTAATTCCCTTTTTTTATGACTTTGAGAATTGTTTTTCCTGCTATAAATCAGGGGGCCACTTATCTAGGAGGATAGCCAAGGTTTTCTGCCTGGCATGAAACATTTGAAAATCCTTTTTAAGCTCATTTTAAAATACAAGCCTTGATTGAAATATATAAGCTTTGATAAAAATGCAGGCTTATAATTAGATGCCTCACTGTGGCCTGCGGCAGGCATAGGCATTCTCTATCACCCTCACTCCCTTGCCCCTGCCCCCTTCTCCTCTGCAGGTATGCCCCTACTTCTGGGACTGGGTGGGGCAGCGGCAGGGGTCTGCAGCTTTAACACCCACAGAGGAGGCAGGGGTGTGACCACTGTGGGGGGCACCTGTGGCTTCAGAGGGGGCAGTGGGGGGAGCCCACAGAGAATAAGGCAGCCATGCAGCCATGTAGGAGGCAGTGAATGGCAAGGGCCCAAATCTTCTGCCTGAGGCCCCCGCCTCACCTTGCCTTATGAGTGGGCCAGCCCTGCCCAGGGGAGTTTTCAGTGGGGCAGGGGGAGTCACAGCTAGGGACAGAAGAGTTAGCTCTCTCCTCCTAGCAACCCTCTTGAATGAGAGGGAGGGAGGCATATAAGTGCATCGGCTGTGTGCCTCTCCCTGGCCACTGAGTGGAACAGACAGTCCTGCTCCTGGGCAGCCTTGATTCTCAAGGGTCACCTTTTGAGAAGTCCATGTGCTGGAGTGAGCCCATCTCAAATCAGCCACACCATACAATTGGGCAAGATGCAGATTCCTCTTCGGTGCAAAACTGTAGAGGAAGAAGCTGCACATCAAGGGATTCTTGCCTTCTTCTTGCAGGAACAGGAGGAGGATGCAGTGCTTCTAAGTGTGGGGCTCTCAGAACCCTTTCTGGTAGCAGTAAATGGCTGAGAAGAGGGATTTGATAGGTGCCCCCTGCTCCAAAAGGCATTATGCCTTCATTCTCCAGTTTCATTTGTCTTTGATAGTAGGTCAGAGTCACATGCATTGCTCTGCTCTCATTTGCCTCCATCCACACCCACCACTGTTACGTGGCCATCAGAAGGTTCTCCACAAAGGGCTGCAGCCCTTGGGTCAAAAAAGGTTCCTTGCCCCGATCTAACCTTACTCTGAATTGCAACGGCTCCGCAAGGTCCCAGCAAGAGAACAGGCTTTCCAAACAGCTGCTACCTGACTTTCTAGCTGGAGATGCCAGAGATGGAACCTTCTGCATGCAACACTTGTGTGCTGTGCCACTGAGCCTGTACGACTTACCACATGCAAGGGTGAAAGCAAAGCCTTTAACCGGGACTCAAAGCTGTGTTTGTGCTGCTGGTATGCCATTATTAGTAGCTTTATTTATCAGCTGATAGCATTAATTACAAGATGACAGACACAGAATTTGTTCTACCATGAAATTGGAAGAAAACTGCAAAAAAGACAAAATGTCTGGTAGAAACTACAAGAAAGAAGATTCCACCTAAACATTAGGAAGAACTTCCTGACAGTAAGAGCTGTTTGACAGTGGAATTTGCTGCCAAGGAGTGTGGTGGAGTCTCCTTCTTTGGAGGTCTTTAAGCAGAGGCTTGACAACCATATGTCAGGAGTGCTCTGATGGTGTTTCCTGCTTGGCAGGGGGTTGGACTTGATGGCCCTTGTGGTCTCTTCCAACTCTATGATTCTATGATTCTAAGAAATGCAACAGCCACCCAAGGAAATAAGACTGTTGTGTTCCTTCTTACTCTGCATTTAAAAACTGACTGCTTCTAGGGCTGCATTTACACTGTACGTTTAAGCTCTATGATACCACCTGAAACAACCAAAGAAGTCTGAGATCTATAGTTTATTAAAGGGGCTGAGAGTTGTTCGGAGGCTCCTATTCCCCTTCCAGAGATACAATTCCCAGAATTCCCAGTAAAAAGGGACTGGTTGTTAAACTACTCTGAGAATTGTAGCTCTAAGATGGCACTAGGTGGTCTCCTAACAACTCTCAGCACCTTTAACAAACTACTGTACAGCTCCCAGAATTCTTTAGGCGAAATGGAATCATAGCCCCTTGAATGTATGGTGTGAATGCGGCTTAAAACCTGGAACCTATTATCCCATAGCATAACAGTCCTGCAGGGTAAAACAATAAAACCATCTGTCTTGCCAAATGCAAGGTGGTTCTTTTAAAACGAGACTCAGAAGTAATACAAAACACAAGTCAGTGAGAAGATCAAAGATTTTATTCTAAACAGCAAGCAATATATACATACCAAACAAGCACCTCAGTCTGCCACTTGGAAGCCCTCAAGAGGTGGCAAAGTAACTCCCCCAGGTAGACTCAGTTTACACGGCTCTGCAGCCGTCAGTCCATGCACAAGCTTCTCTCTAAATTCTGCCCACAACCATCTGATTTATAGATAGCTAACCTGTCCACCCCTTCCCATTACCTCACTTTCTCAAAACAATGTTCAACATCAAAAAAGGTGCTCATCACTATCGCTTCCTACCAGCAGATTAGGACATTAAAGGCTGTTCTCAGTCATCAAAGAGCTTAACTAGATAGGGAGGCGGAAGGAACAGGAGGCAGGAAGAGAGCAACTGAGTCAGATCAGAACTCCTCAAAATACAAATATCTTCCGGATAGATTGCCCATACATCATCATTATAGCTGGAAGTATTGGGCTGCATTTGACACCGCATATAGTAACAGCTAACTCAGTTGGTGAGTGCTAACAAGCAAGAATCAATACAGAGGCACTAGCATGCTCAATGCAGCTACTCTCCCATCAAAAGAGTCTCTTGCATAGGGGGGGAACCTTAAGATGGGGACGAGGAAAATGGAAGCCAGAAATGGAAATGGCAGGACTTACTGGAAGACTGTGAGCAGGAGCACTCCACACTCCACACTGCAACATCTTGTTGCAGCTCCCGCTTGTTATTAATAATAACACTTGGATTTCAAAGTGTGGGAAGAGTTTCAGACCCTTTCTCACTGATCCTTACAACAGTCCTGTAAGGTAGGCTAGGAGTATGATCAGTGGTGACTGGCGCCCGTTGGAACTGGCAGGGTTGGAGAACAGGAGACCAGCCATAGGGAAAGCCAGGACCAATGACAGGCAGAGCAAGCTAAATCTAGTTTGTCCCTGTGATGGCTGCCTCCCAGCCCCCCAGATCCTGTGCCTTCTGAAGGGAGGGTGCTCCTAGCTAACACAGAGTGTCCTCAGCCCACTCTTCCCCCTTTAAAAAACTCCCTGCCACCAGATAAAGGGGGGAATTCTTTCAACCAGGATTCCTCTTCAGGTAATCTCCCTGAAGCCACTCAGGTTATGACTTCCAGGCAAGAGAGTGTTTCCAATAAACTGAGACCACAAAGGTTTATGAAACAAGATAAAAGTTTACTCAAAAGTTACAGAAAGCCAGCAAATTTCCCAATCGAGCAAAGTATCAAAATAAAGTACCGTACTATAGAATGAAATGCTGTCCCTGAACTTAAACACCCTCTCATCTAACAAGACCCTCAGAAGCACCTTACTCTTAAGTAGCAGCCCTTTCTTCTTTTGCCTCTTTCCCAGGATCACAAAGCTTTTTCTTATCATGCTGAGATCCCCTTGGATCTCTTCTTCTTTCTTTCTTCTTTGGCGATCCCTCGTAGCCAAGTAAGATTGTCTTCCATAAACACGGTTTTAGCAGTGAGTCTCTAAGTGACTGTGGAGGCCAATTCTGGATCCACACATCCTTCCACAGTGGGGACAGTGGTTTCCAGGTGGGAGTTGATCACGGCGTGGATTTGCCAAGCGTGCCTTCCTCCTAGCACGTTTCTCCCTTCGTCCTCAGTTTGAGTGTCTTCAAAGCCCATGACACCTTTGGTAAAGGCTGTTCTCCAACTGGAGCGCTCCCAGGCCAGTGTTTCCCAGTTGTCAGTGTTAATACTACATTTTTTTAGATTTGCCTTGAGTCAGTCTTTAAACCTCTTTTGTTGACCACCAGCATTACGCTTTCCATTTTTAAGTTCGGAATAGAGTAGTTGCTTTGGAAGACGATCATCAGGCATCCGCACAACATGACCAGTCCAATGAAGTTGATGTTGAAGAATCATTGCTTCAACACTGGTGATCTTTGCTTCTTCCAGTACACTGATATTAGTTTGCCTATCTTCCCTAGTGATGTGTAAAATTTTTCGGAGACATCGTTGATGGAATCTTTCGAGGAGTTGGAGATGGCGTTTCACAAGCATACAGTAAGGTTGGTAGTACAATAGCTTTGTAAACAAGCATTTTGGTTTCCCTGTGAATGTCCCAGTCCTCAAACATTCTGCGCTTCAATCGGGAGAAAGCTGCACTCGCAGAGCTCAGGCGATGCTGGATTTCGGCATCAATGTTGGCCGTTGTGGAAAGATGACTGCCTAGGTAGGAGAAGTGATCAACATTTTCCAACGTTACACCACTGAGTTGGATTTGTGGTGCTGCAAAGGGGTTATTTTGTACTTGTTGGTGCAGCACTTTGGTTTTTTGGATGTGGATTGATAGGCCAAGCTTTTCGTAAGCTTCTGCAAAGATATTTAGGATAGTTTGGAGGTCATCCTCTGAGTGTGTGCACACTACGTTGTCATCAGCATACTGAAGTTCTATGACAGAAGTTACAGTAACCTTACTCTTTGCTTTCAGCCTGCTCATATTATAGAATCATAGAATCATAGAGTTGGAAGAGACCACAAGGGCCATCGAGTCCAACCCCCTGCCAAGCAGGAAACACAATCAGAGCACTGCTGACATATGGTTGTCAAGCCTTTGAAGAGCTTTCCATCTGTTCGAGCTTTGAAGAGCTTTCCATCTGTTCGATATATAATTTCTACTCCGGTGGGGAGTTTCCCTTCGACAAAGTGTAGGATGATGGCAATGAAAATAATGAATAGAGTTGGGGCAATAACACAACCCCGTTTAACACCTGATCCCACTGTGAATGGTTCACTTTGACAGCCATTGTTATCTGTGATTGTTGCTATTCATATTATCATGGAGGAGCCGAATGATGTTTACAAATTTATCTGGGTAGCCAATTTTCAGAAGGACAGTCCACAGGGCATTACGATTTAGTGTTGAAAGCCTTAGTCAGGTCAATAAACACCATATACAGGAGTTGGTTTTGCTCTCTG
Organism: Podarcis melisellensis; assembly: GCF_964234715.1. Classification (NCBI taxonomy): domain Eukaryota; kingdom Metazoa; phylum Chordata; class Lepidosauria; order Squamata; family Lacertidae; genus Podarcis; species Podarcis melisellensis. Next base: position 3,697,899 of record NC_138540.1, read on the forward strand.
CATTTTTCTTGAAGCTGTCGAGTGGTGAAAATCATGTCCACTGTCCCCCTAGAAGGCCAAAAACCATTTTGGGATTCAGGAAGGGTCACCTCGGATATTGGTAAGAGATGGTTTGCTAAGATCCTTGCAAGAATTTTGTCGGCCGCAGCTAATAGAGAGATGCCTCAATAGTTTCCACAATCAGTTCTGTCACCTTTTTTTAAGAGATTGATAATTTTGGCATCCCTAAAGTCTGCTGGGATTTCTTCTCTTTCCCATATTTTTTGATGAGCTTGTGAAGTTGTGGTGTAAGTTCAATTCTGCCCACTTTGAAGATTTTGGCAGGTATCCCATCAGGTCCACTGGCTTTGTTGTTTTTCATTTGGTTAACAGCTGTACACAACTCTCCCAGATTTGGAGATACTGCAAGCTCATCTCTAACTTGTTTCGGGGGAATTTGTGAGAAGACCTCAGCAGCTACGGGGGAGTTGTGGTTAAGGAGATGTTGATAATGTTCTTTCCAGCGCAGTGCAATAGCTTCTTTATCTTTTAGAAGTGTGATACCGTCTGCTGAGCGTAGGGGGCATATGCCATGATTTATTGACCCATAGATGGTCTTTGTGGCTTTAAAGAAACTCTGTGTATCATGAGTGCCAGCTAAGTGCTGGATCTCTTGAGCTTTCTTTATCCACCAGATGCTTTTTAGTTCTCTGGTTCTTCTTTGAACCTCAGCCCTAGCGTTGGCATAGGTTTTTTTCTTAATGGCACATTTTCTATCTCTTTGCCAGATCTGAAAGGCCTTCCTTTTCTTGTCAATCATGCGTTCAATATCACTGTCATTCTCATCAAACCAGTCCTGGTGTTTCTTGATTTGGTATCCAATAGTTTGTTCACAGGCTGCAATAATGGATGTTTTTAGCTTGGTCCAGTGTTCCTCAATGTTATCAGGGAATTCTGAAAGCAGATGGTCTTTAAGAGTCCTTTGGAAGCAATCCCGCTTAATGGGATCTTTAAGGGCTTGAGTGTTCATTTTATGCCTTGGCTTCCTTCCTTGAACCCTGCATTGAGGTATAATCTTGATAGTCATCGTGGAGCATATTAGTCGGTGATCTGTCCAGCAGTGGCGGCGCTCGTCATAGCTATGGTAAGGAGCACATCACGGCGATCTTTGGCACGGACAATAACATAGTCTAAGAGGTGCCAATGGTTTGACCGAAGATTCCTCCATGAAGTTTTAAATTTATTTTTCTATTGAAAGAGTGTGTTGGTAATAACAAGGTTGTGTGCTGCACATATCGTCAAAAGTAAGATTCTGTTCTGGTTGCTGTTGCCAATTCCTTCTTTCCCAATAGTCCCAGGCAACAGATCGAAATCTCGCCCAACTCTTGCATTAAAATCACCCAGGAGGATAATTTTATCTTCCTTGGGGGTCTCTGATAGGACGGTATCCAGCTGAGAGTAAAAATTTTCTTTAATGTCTTCATCAGCATCCAGTGTTGATTGTAAGTGTTGATTATAAGCGCTTATAATAGTAGCCTGTTGGTTTTTGGTGAGCTTTATTCGAAGGGTTGAGAATCACTCATTAATGCCAGTAGGGACTTCTGGCAGGAGCTTCACAAGATCATTTTTTATAGCGAAGCCTACCCCATGTATTCTATGTTCTTGTTCAGACAGACCTTTCCAGATGAAAGTGTAGCCTCCTCTTTCTTCCTTCAGTTGTCCCTCATGTGCTCTTCGAGTCTCTTGAAGCACTGCAATATCAATATTAAAATGTTGCAGCTCTCTTGCAATGGTGGCAGTTCTGCGTTCAGGACGCTCACTGTCTGTGTTATCTGACAAAGTCCGTATATTCCATGTTCCAAAGTTCAATTGTCTTTTACGACTGCTAGATGGTGACCCCAGTCAGCGAAAAAGGGAGGCAGACTATGTTTAGGGCACCTTTTCTAGCCCCTCTCCATTTTCAGGGTGAGCAGAGTGGATCCTAAAAAGGGCTGCTCAGTCATGGATACAGCTACCGAGCTGCTCAACTGCCTCGTTCCTTGAATCAGTGAATCTGTATCTACCGCCCAGGTGCCGATTCATGACTAGGGGCTTCCAGATTTCACGATCCTGCCCCCATTACCATTTGTCGATCGCCATGGGACTTTGGGTTGGGTTTTTGGAAGACGCCTGTGTGTGAATTTGTTTTATGTGTGCAGATCAGTGCACACTGACCAACGCGCAGTCTTCACAGTAGGGCTCTGTTCCGATGGCATGTAGTAGTCACGACAAACCAGTAGATTCCTATCTGCTGCAGCCTTCATCCACCTTCACAGCCGTTGTAACATACCACGTGTTATCATCTGCCTTTTCTGCTGTTGAGGACTTCCTGGATCATTCTTTGTCTAGCTCCTTCCCTTTGACCTTACCGCCTTGGGTGACCCTGCTGGGAGTACGAGATTCCCAACAGCTTCACTCACAAGAGTCATAGGAACATGCAAGCCCACTCACCATGACAAGGTGATGATCCAGCGAGTAGGCCCTTGGATCTACCTGCATCTTCCATTCTTAGGCAAGGTGATTGAGCAGGAGGTCACTACACCTCCCTGCATCCTCCAGGCATGTCTGGAGGATGCAGACCATTTGGATCCCTTTCAATTGGGATTCAGGCCCCATCATGAAACTGCCTTGATCACACTGGTCAATGATCTCCAGCAGGCTAGGGACTGAGGTGGAAGCTGTTTCCTAGTTCTGCTGGATCTCTCAGTGCCCTTTGTTACCATTGACCATGGTATCCTTCTGGACCATCCAGGGCACTGGGAGCTGGGGCCACTGTAGTGCTGTGGTTCCGCTCCTTCATCCTGAGCCGTGTCCAGAAAGTGGTGTTGGGGGATGAGTGTTCAGACCCCTTGGCACTCACTTGTGGGGTGCCTCAGGGCTCTGTCAACTCCCTTATGCTTTTTAACATCTATATGAAGCTGCTGGGAGAGATCATCAGGGGGGTTGGGCTGAGTGTTCACCAGTATGTGGATGAGACTTGTCTCTACCTCTCATTTAAATTGGAAGCATTGAAGGCGGTGAATGTCTGGAGGTGGTTGGAGGATGGATGGCAGCTAACAGATTGAGGTTGAATCCTGACAAGACAGAAGTACTGTCCCTGGGGGATGGGGGCGGACAGGTGTGGGAGTCTCCCTGGTCCTGAATGCAGTAACTGTGCCCCTGAAGGACCAGGTGCACAGCCTGCGAGACATTTTGGACTCACAGCTGTCCACAGAGGCTTAATTCTGTGTCCAGGGCAGCTGTCTACCAGCTCCATCTGGTATGCCAGCTGAGACCCTACCTGCCTGCACACTGCAGTGTCTTACAAGAATGGTACATGCCCTGGTTATCTCCCACTTAGACTACTGCAATGTATTCTATGTGGGGCTACCTTTGAAGGTGATTCAGAAATTACAACTAATCCAGAAGGGACCATATAACAGCAGTCCTGAAAGACTCCCAGTATGGCTCCCAGTGTGTTTCTGAGCACTGTTCAAACTGTTGATGCTGACCTTTAAGCCATAAACAGCCTCTGCCCTGTATACTTGAAGGAGCGTCTCCACCCCTATGGTTCAACCTAGACATAGGGTCCAGCTCTGAGGGCCTTCTGGTGGTTCCCGCATTGCAAGAAGTGAAGTTACAGGGAACCAGGCAATCACATGCTTTGCCCCTCCAGGATTACAGGCTCAGTTTGGAGCTTTTGATTTTCATGCCCTTACACACGAGATCTGCAATGGAGTTCTACTGCCTTCACAATTTAAGCAGATCAAGAAAGTCCAGGCTTCACAAATTAGCTCTACAATCCTCAAAGCAACATACAAGAAAAATATCCATTCCCATCTAATTCACAACAGTCCATTAACAAAGTCCATGCAAACAGTCCAGGACTGCAAAGTTCAAGGTCTTCAAGTCCCCCAGCTTCTCTGCTGAGTTCTACAAGAGCTGTAGATGACGACTAGCCATTTGATGGTTAAGTCCTGTTAACCACAAAAGGGGAGAGCGTTTGGGTCCTGCTTGTGGGTTTCCCACAGGTATCTGGTGGCCACTGTGAGTACAGGATGCTGAACTAGACGGGCCATTGGCCTGATTCTGCAGGCTCTTCCTTCATTCTTAACAGCAACACTGAGACTAAGAAGGAAGCTGATAGGTAGTGCCATCCCCTTGGACTGGTTGTACGGTAAGTAAGAAGGCAGACAGATGGGGGATCGCTGGGGGCAAACTGAGACTGCTGGGGCAGAGCCCCATTTATCCTAATGGAGAAATCTCCATTGAATACTATTCCACGTTTGCAGAAGAGGCTAGCTATTAGTTGTAGGGCTTGCAATTTGCTAACTCAACCCTCTATTTGCATCTTAAAACAAAACATGAGTCCAATGATTGCAGTGTCAGCACTGGCCCTAAGGCTACATCCAGACAATGACTGTAGAATAGCCCTGTGCAGCAGTCTGAAGCAGACAAATGCTGGCAAGGCACCATGACATTCCATCCAAAGACTCCCCCCTCCTTCATCTCTAGAAGTGGCGGAACCCTGCCAATTATGGACAGAAATAATTTGAACCTACTCAATTATTTTTCCAGGCCTCCACCCAATGCCTGGCTATTAACCCAGTGAGCCTGGATTATTTTGGGATGGATTATGATTCCCCACTGCCCCCCGGCCACTTGGCAAAGGCCAAGACCCACCAAGATGAGCAAACACTGAGATATAAAGAGTTTGATTACTGCTTCTTAGGGTGTTTTTCTTTTCACCTGTAGTTTGTATCTGTTTCTATGTCCACCTGTGGCACTGATATGATACCTATAAGCGAAGGAGGAGATATGGGGAGGGCGGAGACAGGCTGGAGAGTGAGGTGACGAATGGGGAGCGGGGAGCACAGAAGAAGGCAGATGAGGCTGCTAGACAGAGTTCAAATTCCCTGGCAAGCACAGTAGCTGTGACCCTTGAGGGCAGGATGGGGGCGGGAGACTTGATCCTGCACACACAGTCTCTTGCACCAGATTCAGTGGGATTGCAAAAGGGCAGGCGTGTTAATAAATATGTGTGTCATTAGTAACATTGCCGCTCCCTTTCACATGCCCTCTGCTACACACACAGTAACCCTGGAACTTTTCCCAAGTGAGAAAGATGCTCTGTGAACAGGACTCCATGTACTCTCCAGCTAACAAAAATGGGTGTTTTTCTTCTCTTGCTCGGGAATCTTTAGGCTGAAAAAAGGATAGGGAAAAGATAATTAATACTAAAGTGCTTAAATAACCTTAATGATTTAATGTTGCGTTGGGAGGAAAGAGAGAGAGTATTGCTAGCTATTATATCATAGAAATGCAAAACTGTCTTAACCATTGTATAGCAATGCATACGCACCTTTATTAAGGTATTAAGGGAATTATGATTCATTTGCATGCAACCTGTAAGGAGTTTTATAGCTGTAGAAGACCTGGGCTATATTGCATGCACCTGGAATTGAACAGTTGAGCAAGCAATTCTTGGAACGCAAGTTGTCAATAATAGGTCTTAAAACTGACAGCATCAAAATAAGGGTCTGATGATTTGCATTATTCGGCTTCTGCCCAGCAAATGGATGGTGTTGGCCTTAGGAACATTCTATTAGGATAGTGTCTTTGGAAGTTTAGCCAAAATCTGCTTCTCACAGAATACAGTATTTAATAGCTGCATTTAACAGACATATATATCTTTTCTTAAATTTATTTCCTGCCCTTCCTCCCAAAGCTGCCCAGGGCTTCCATTTTTGAGTTTCATATTTGAATTCTGTATTTGAAAATTGATTTGCTATGGTGTTTTTGAGTCTATGGCTTTCTAAATATACAAGTTTGAATATCCAGAAAATATCTGGAGGAAAGGTTAAAGCATTTGAGGCTTTTTAGTATGAAGAGAAGGGAAAAAAGAGGAGATGTAACAGGAATGCGATGCTGGACACAGAGTTCAAGAGATGCAGTTTTCTGGCCATGTTTGAACTGAAACAATGAGGCAGATGAGTTAGTCTAACTAGGTTCCACAAGCAACCTTTTTTTCCTTTGTTGCAACAAATATAAATTGCAGAAGGGGATACAAACTTTATTTTGGTGGGTTACTTTTGAATTTCTGTTTACCTATAAGGTATCTCTCTTAAATTCTACCTCTGGTAGCACCACCTTACCATATATATCTACTCAGAAGTAAAAGCCCCAATGAGTCCAGTGACACTTACTCCCAAGTAAGTATGCCTACTATAGCAGATTAGGGCTGCAATCCTAAATCCATTTAGCCTGGAAGTAAACTCTATTGAATTCAGTAGAAATAATATCTGAGTGCATATGGTTAGGATTGCCCTCCAAATTACCTCTGAAATGATACTGTTGACAAAGAAATGAAGAAGGCAACTAAAGTTGGTGCTTTTCTTTGGAAATATTGGTTTGCCATTCTGGTCAAAATCTATTTTGGTTTGAGGAAGAAAGTTGCCCCCCCCCCCCCGCAACCTGGAACCAGCCCTGTTAATGGTAGCTCATTAAGCTGTTGCAATCAGAATGTATTGCACATGTTCTCCATATAATCAGACCTCAAATCCTCAAAATGAGGAACCAATTCCAAGTTCAGCTTGTTCATGTCTCCAGAAAGGTCAAGGAGAGAGAAACAGTGACAGAACGGACAGATGGCTGCAAGTCACTGGGCAGCAGGAAAGGGAAGTGCTTCTCCAAAGTTCGTTGACCAATTTCCTCATAGGGCCGGAGGAACATTCCTGGAGAAGAAGGGAGGGTGGGCAGCACAGCATGAACTCGACTAGGAAACACAAATATTTTTAATAGCAAAGCAAAAATAAAATAAAATTAAGACTGCAGGGCCTCTCCATTCGGCTCCTACAGGAGAAGAAGGGAGATGAGGAACTTGGGAACAACTTGGGAACAGCTTAGGAAGCGGACTTTAAAGAGGGCTCCTCCATCAGCTCTGCTGAAAGGCCAGGGGCTTCTCCAGACAACCAGTTATTAATGGAGATGCTTCTCAATCTACTTGCACAAAGCTTACACAGAGGTTAGATTATAGGTTATAGGACAATAAGCATTCGTCTTGATTTTCTTGGTGTGGTGTATACACATATTCCAATTAGTCATTCATGCACCCTACACTTGCCAATGCATTCCCTATCACTTTACAAACCACAAGAAGTCTGGTTGTTTTTTTAAAAAAGTGGATTTGCTACCCCAACCCTCTCTCTCATCTTCCTCAACCTTATACAGTATAACATTAGTGTCTCACACATCAAATATAACTCATCTGTAGAAGAGTCTATGAACAGAAAACAGAGACACTGTGTGTATTTTTGAGGTTCCAGAAAATCTTAAATAAAAGCATTTTTTAAATAAAGTGGATTTGTCATGGCAGGGAGACAGAGCCCTTTAATTCACTTTATTTGCAGTAACCTAAAGCTCCAGTATGTGCTGAGTTGAAATACTGGCAATCTGGAGCCTGCTCCTTTTGGCTTTTCTACCTCCCCTTAAAATATTTCCATTCCAGGTGGTCATTACAAGAACTGTAACTAAGAAATGGTTTTCTTTCCCTTCCTCCTCACTCCCAGTTTCTTTTCCTTTTATGCCCTGTCTCTTGGAATGTAATCCTGAGAGGCGGAACCGTTTTATCATTTGTTAGCTCTCTGGGAGCGTTGTTTTTTTTGAGTTGTTATGCAAATACAAAGCAAAATATACAAACATATTGACTAAAGATAAAAAAACAAAAAAACTGGGAATAAAAATATAATAAAAAATAACTGTAATAAACACTTAAGACAGTTTAAATTATCAGATATACAAAGATAACATGTATTTCTTCTAATCATTATTTATTCGTACGATTCTATGGGAGCATTTCTATTTTATGCTGAAGAGCAAGATAAAAAAAATACTTGAAATAATAATAATAAAGAGAATGCGCTGCTTGGAGAACCAGCAGGAGGAGGTGTTGAACGGGTCACATAAGCCAAAGGCCCAGTTCTTCTCCAGCATTTCTAATACAGCTGCAAAAGTCTCCAGTGTGAAGCCCGGCAGAGACACTGCAAGTCAGCATGGAGCTAGGTTGAGCAGTGCACTGGCTCACTGTAAAACAGCTTCCAAACTGCCCTATAAAGGAGGACATAGGATCCAGTATCAGCCCCTCCCCCCCCGCTGCTAGCTTTTCAAACCTAGCAACCGCACAGTCTCTTGGTGTTATGTACTGAAGTTCTCACCCTGGGCCAGCAGGGGGATACTGTAGATAGTTCAGGTCCACATATGCAAATAAGGGATCGAAAGTGACGTTCAGTGATTGGATAGTTACAGAAAGTTGTTACAGTTACGTTCTAGTGGAGCTCTATATAAGCAGGCTGGCTGAACCCTTCAGTTCAGTTCTTTTCTGACCTGTGAATAAACAAGAGCTGATTGGAGAATTGCTGTGTCGTCTGATATGTTCACCCACAACTTAACACTTGTAATTATGATGACAGTGCAGGATGGATTTGTTGCATTTTGCTGCTACTGGCCAAATACATTTTGGTACATGAGATGAACCACAAAATGGTGACCTCCCCTCCTACTCACAGAGGAAGAAGGGGTGACTGAAACTCTACATCAGAAACAAAGGGGTGGGATAAAGATCTACACTGGGATTTGCTGTCCATGTGGATCCTGCCACCTGAGGCGGTCACCTCACCTCGCCACATGGGTGGGCCAGCCCTGTACTGACCTGCACACAGGTTATTTGGCTCCCCCAGCCTCTGGAATGGAACCTTCCCAAAATTCTGATTGCGCACCTTGAAAGATGGGCGTGATGAGCTGGAGAAGGATCCCCAGACTGTAGAAATGTCAACACTGCAATGTAGGAGGTGGGGAATTTTCCACAGCCCTCCACCTCACCAAGCCCACCTGGATCATCTGCCTTGGTGACAGGGACCCAACAGGTTTCCTTCTTTGCTAAAAATGGTAAAGTCAGGTGTTGGGCATATGGCTTTTTTCACTTAATAGCATCCGTAGCACTAATTAAGTTCCATCCAAACTATTTAAGTACAGTATAGTAACAGCTTTGCTTTTTTAACATTAAATAAAACACCTTTTGCAATTACCTCAACCTTTTTTTTGTTAAACCATAAATGTGAAAAGGTGTCCTGATATGGAATAATCCCTTTTACAGCCACCTGGTTAAAAGAGTTCCCATTGCATATTACTGACCCTGCTTTGCCATAATTGGTTGCTGTCATGCATACACAGACATTCACACACCCCATATACCGTATATTGTGACACTCCATATATTTAATTACATATTGTTTATCAAGTACAAAATTGTTTTTATCCTGTTTGCAAACTCGATCTGTCTGAATGTGGGTCAGTGAGGACAAAACAGAGTCATAGGAAAGGCAGGGAAATGTCTCCATTAGCAATGGTGACCCTCCTTACAAACTGTGCCATGCAGAAAACAGGGGGAGGTCAGATAGAGCCCTTCCTCCCATGCAAACCTGAGCTAGAAAGGGGTTAGCAAAAGGCTTTTGCTAAGGCCTGTGCTCTGATCCACTCACCCCCCCCCACTTCCATCTGCTCATGAAAAGTTGACATGCCTTCAAACTTTTCAAAGAAGCACATGGGAGACTTTTGCATGCCAATTCTTAGTCACTGTCCTGAGGCCTTACTTGCTGCAAATTGCAGAAGGTTGTTCTCCCATTTTCAATGTGCTGCGTTTGTTCTGTGCGGTTGCCTGTTTCTCACAGATTTAAACGTTATGGCACCAAGGACAGTTTGCTCTGCGTCTGTTAACTGGCCTAAAGCAGGTTAAATTGAAAAACTGACAATCTACCTTGGCAGCAACTGCAGTGCAAAATGGCTGCTCACTGGAGGTATCTTAGTTCTCATGTGTTGTCCCCCTAGAGACAATGGCAACCTCTCTGGACTCTGAGAGCCAACTTCTCTTTGCCAATCTGGTGCCCTCCAGCCTAGTGGTAGACAGCTGGAGGGCATTCACATGGAGAAGGCTGCTGTAGAAGCCATCAACCCTCCAAGGCAAATAGGGGTGCGGTGCTGATACACCAGGGACTGACCATAGTAAATGTTATGTACTGAAGGAGTGCTCTGGTGGTGTTTCCTGCTTGGCAGGGGGTTGGACTCGATGGCCCTTGTGGTCTCTTCCAACTCTATGATTCTCTGATTCTGTGATTCTAAGTTCTCACCCTCGGCCAGCAGGGGGATACTGTAGATAGTGCAGGTCCACACATGCAAATAAGGGATCAAAAGTGACGTTCAGTGATTGGATAGTTACAGAAAATGGTTACTGTTGCGTTCTAGTGGAGCTCTATATAAGCAGGCTAGCTGAACCCTTCAGTTCAGTTCTGTTCTGGCCTGTGAATAAACAAGAGCTGTTTGAAGAATCGCTGTGTCGTCTGATATGTTCACCCACAACTTAACAGTAAATGACTGGGGTACCTAAGATGGCGTGACTGACCCGGCTCCTACATGCTGGTGAAATTGAATGCCCTCCAGGATCTAACACAAAGGCCCATCCGTGCTGGGGAGTTTGCTTCCTCAATCGCCAAGATAAAAACAGCAAGCAAAATCCAGGAGGCTAAAATGAGTTAAGACACACAAAAACACATATCGTGTTTGTTCTGCTGCCCAGTGCATTGTAGTCCTTTTGTGTCCCTTGAACATTTTTGTTTCCTGAAGTTAATGAAGTGAAGACTCAGAAGTGTCCTTATTACAGACACGCCCATCTATTTATAGGGGCTGGAAAAACACAGGGAGGCAGAGGATGTCAGGAGTTCCTCTGGATGCTGTGGTATTGTCCCTTGGAGGGGTGTGAAGGGAATGCCAACTCTGGAGTATTAAAGGGAAACTGGGTGCATCACCTCTGCACTGACAGGGCTGCCCAGATCCAGGGGAAGGTCCTCAGGGGCAGAGTGCAGAGACACTGGAACCACGTGTACATTCTGGCCTGGACGTGTTTCAAGAGCTTGGAGGGCATCAGAGTATTCTGCACCCTGCACAGAAAGGGGCAAACTGGACTCAACCCACCCTGAGGGTGTTTTAGGATGAGAAGAAAAAGGCTGGTCATGTTGCAGCTGGTGGCGACCTGCCCATTGATGGGCCAATGCTTGTGGAAGTCAAATCTAGGAGACGACACTCTAGAGAATGACCCCTCTGTTGTTGGCCCTTCTGGGACACCATTGAGGGCCAAAGGCTGCACTCGCATGAAAGTGGCAGGTAGATATCTGGTGGAAGGACCCTGAGTAAGAGGGTCAGACCTCTGGTCAGACCTCACCTGGAGTACTGTGTCCAGTTCTGGGCACCACAGTTCAAGAAGGACACTGACAAACTGGAACGTGTCCAGAGGAGGGCAACTAAAATGGTCAAAGGCCTGGAAACGATACCTTATGAGGAACGACTAAGGGAGCTGGGCATGTTTAGCCTGGAGAAGAGGAGGTTAAGGGGTGATATGATAGCCATGTTCAAGTATATAAAAGGATGTCACATAGAGGAGGGAGAAAGGTTGTTTTCTGCTGCTCCAGAGAAGCGGACACGGAGCAATGGTTCCAAACTACAAGAAAGAAGATTCCACCTAAACATTAGGAAGAACTTCCTGACAGTAAGAGCTGTTCGACAGTGAAATTTGCTGCCAAGGAGTGTGGTGGAGTCTCCTTCTTTGGAGGTCTTTAAGCAGAGGCTTGACAACCATATGCCAGGAGTGCTCTGATGGTGTTTCCTGCTTGGCAGGGGGTTGGACTCGATGGCCCTTGTGGTCTCTTCCAACTCTATGATTCTATGAAGTGAAGAACTCCCAGGGTGAGGAGGTGGGCAAAGAAAGCCAGCTGGAGGGTCTGTCATTTTCTGCGAGGAGCCAGGATTCAAAGCCAGCTTTGAGAGAATATTCTGTATTCATGAATTGTTTTTTTGTATTTTGCTGCTGACTTTCTCTTCCCTTATTTTTAATGCTGTTGCTCCTATGATAATCTGTATTTTATTTCATAATTCTGAGCTGTATGATTGTATTTATATAATTGTTTTGATGTTAGTGTTGTATAGATATTATGTAGTGATATTTGTGCTGCATGTTGTAAACTGCCTTGTGGTCGGAGGCAAAGAGTGGTATATAAATTTAATAAATCATCATCATCTGTGGATGCACTGATGATGATAGTCCTCGACTTAAGAGAACCTTCGCCTTTTAACAGCAGGAAACCCTGATTTTGAGCTCCAGGGACAGCATCATTCATTCATTCATTCAAAATATTTATAAGCTTTGCAATATTTCAAAGCTCTTGCAAGTGGGTTCCATACAACCACAGGTCAAAAATTAATAAATCAGCAATGATAAAACAGACAGATCTTATCCAGCCCAGAACAAAAAAAACATAAAGAGATGCAGTGTGGTGTAGTGGTTAGAGTGTTGGACTAGGACCTGAGAGACCAAGGTTCAAATGCACCCACTCAGCCATGAAGCTCATTGGGTGACTTAACTAACAGGGTTGTTGTGAAGACAAAATGGGGGGGAGAGAGAATATGTACTCTACCCTGTGCTCCTCAGGGAAAACTTGAGATATAAATATAACAAACAAACAAACAAACAAAGCAGCAAGGAGCACTGGAAATATATCTTTAAAAACCCTTCAATGTAGGGGTGGCTATAGATCCTTCTTTTAAAAGGACACTGTTAGAGGGGCTACCAGATAATAGTACTCTGTGGGAAGATAAAGGGACGTGGGTGGCGCTGTAGGTTAAACCACAGAGCCTAGGGCTTACCGATCAGAAGGTTGGCGGTTCAAATTCCCACAATGGGGTGAGTTCCCATTGCTCAGTCCCAGCTCCTGCCAATCTAGCAGTTCAAAAGCACATCAAAGTGCAAGTAGATAAATAGGTACCGCTCTGGAGGGAAGGTAAACGGCATTTCCGTGCGCTGCTCTGGTTCGCCAGAAGCAGCTTAGTCATGCTGGCCACATGACCCGGAAGCTGTACACCGGCTCCCTCGGCCAGTAAAGCGAGATGAGCTCCTCAACCCCACAGTTGTCTGCAACTGGACCTAATGGTCAGGGGTCCCTTTACCTTTATGGGAAGATAACCCTATGAAGGGAGATGTTCAGAGGACTGGGCCTTGAATTTGTCCACCCACAATTAACAGACATAAGAATGAAGAGGTATAGTAATTATTACTAAATTTGCATGTTTACATATAAATCTGCAAATGCTAATCTGTATCTTATTCTGTCCTCCCCCCACCATGTAATATATACAAGGCCACCCAATTTCAAGGAAAAGCCAGTGACAACAATCAAGGTTTTCAGGTCTTTCCAAGAAAACAGCCCCTAGCCTGTTTCAAGTGGTGGCACCCACCTTTGGGGCAGTGAGGTGACTTAGAGGAGCTGGTGGGTGTTGCCAGCTGCTCTTTTGCTCTGGGGCGGAGAAGGGATTCCTCAGAGTTGCAAAACGGGGAAGCTGTGTGGGAAGTTGTTGCTTGCTCAGAGCACATATTCCCATAGCGCCTGTTGTTGCATTCTGGAAAGCACCAGCCCCCAAGCTTCAGGATTTAACCCCTGAGAGGGATGCATGCTCTGCTTTGAGAAACTTGAAAATAACAGTTGTTGCAGCCTGTCCTTCAATCTTTCTGCATGGAGGGAGAATGCATGGAAAAAAACTGCACTGCAAATCTAAAACAGTTTCAGACCAGTTTAATGATCACGATGCTCTCCAGAGAATCCTGGGAATTGTAGTGCAGGGATTTTTGGTAGGCCCTTTCACAGGACAGGACTACAAATCCCAGAGTTCTTCAGTTCGGTAGTAGTCACAGTTAAACAGGTTTCCTGGATGGGGCTGACGGGAGGAGGAGTCCAGAAACATCTGGAGAGCACCAGGTTGCCGAAGACAGTCTTAAGCCACTACATGGCTTCTTCTCCCTCCCACTTGGATCTTTCAGATTGAAAGGAAAAGAAATATTTTTTATTAACACTTCAGGCTGCATGAGCCCCCCACTCCCCCCCTCGGGGTATTTCCTGTTGCTACTTCGTGTTTACAGAAGTTGCTTCCCCTGGCAGTTCACCAGATACGTTTCTATTTGGGACAGGCATTGAATGGCTCGGATTGGAAGCTATTTAAAGTGACCATGTTTTCCTGAACTATGTGTTGCTATTTCTGCTGACCATTTTGTTTTCCACCCTGCAGCTCCGTGATAATATAGTTTTATAAGTATTCTAAGGTATCAAATATAAAATACCGTATTTTTCGCTCTATAGGACGCACCTTTTCCCCTCCAAAAATGAAGGGGAAATTTGTGTGCGTCCTAAGGAGCGAATGCAGGCTTTCGCTGAAGCCTGGAGAGCAATAGGGGTCGGTGCGCACCGACCCCTCTCGCTCTCCAGGCTTCAGGAAGCTATCTGCAAGCCTTCGGAGCGTGGTGGGAGTTCCCGCCGGGCTCCGAAGGCTTGCAGATAGCAGCCTGAAGCCTGAAGCCCGGGGGCGCAGCGCCAACTCCCGCTGCACAGGCAGCTATCCGCAAGCCTTCGGAGCCTGGCGGGAGTTTCCGCCGGGCTCCGAAGGCTTGCGGATAGCAGCAAGCTCCGGGAGCGCTTCCCCTGCCCCAGCCCCGCGGCTAAAAATGAAGCCAAGACAGTGAGCAGGATCCATCCTACTCGCTGTCTTGGCTTCTGCCAAACCCGTGCGCAGCCTCTCCCGGCTGGAGAGGTTGTGCACGGCTAAAGAGGAAGCCAAGACAGCCAGCGGGATGGATCCCGCTCGCTGTCTTGGCTTCTTTGCTCTTTGGGGCTGGGGGGGGATAATGTTTTTTTGTTTATTCCCCCCCCAAAAAAACTAGGTGCACCCTATGGTCCGGTGCACCCTATGGAGTGAAAAATATGGTAAATGTTCATAAATGCACAAGGTAAACACTCATGCATAAATATATAAACCACACATCTGAAATATTACAGGAGATAATAATAAATTTTATTTATATCCCGCCCTCCCCAGCCAAAGCCGGGCTCAGGGCGGCTAACAACAAAAAAACAGTACAACAGTACAACACAACTCAACACTCTAAAATCATTCATTATAAAATTAATTCAAATCAAACCAATGGCAACCATTGGGCCAGAGCTCCGTGAAGATTGCCATTGCCTGAAGCCATTTTGACTCTCCCAAAGTGACCTAAAATGTTCCTCTGCAGTAGGAGTAATTGGGGAAAGCTTTCCAATTGTCTTTTCACTTGCAAATCCCATTAACAATACTGCCTGGAATCTAGGGGGTTTACCTGCAAATCCAGAATGGCAAGTTTCTGTTAAACTGAGCAGACTATCAAGAGGTATGAATTTGTAAATAAGAGATTCAAGAACTTAAGTATTTCCCATCTCAAAAGAATGGCCCAGCTACCCAGGATATGCATTCAGAGACCATTATCAGATACCCAGCAGACAGGAGAGAAGCAACACTCTCAAATTTTTGTGGGAGATCACCTCCTTCTGTGATGTATGTATGCTTTTGGGGTGGTCTTGGGCTAAAGGGTGGGCAATTTCAAAAGTCTTTAAATGTTCCTGCATGCTTTGCTCTTCGCCTCTCATGCCCCCTTGCAAGGAGGGGAGGGAACTCGGTTGCAACAGAAAAATAAAGATCTGCCTTGCTTTCTCTGGATCCTTGACTCCATCCATTCATCCCTGACTGATCATGGACTCAGGGGACTCAGTCGCTTGGGGAGTTTGACAGCAAAAGTCAACCCCCTTATTTATCAGTAGGAATGCAGCCCAAATATATCAGGGAATCCTGAGGTCTAGAAACTTGATGCACTGCCTGTTAAAGGGAAAGGAAGGAAGCCAAATGCTGAAAAGCTGTATCAGACACTCCACACAAGCTTCTCCACCCCTGATAATGAGCAGCGCTGATTATAGAGATAATTAGCACTTGGGTCTCAAGCTGCTGACATGCAAGGCTCCTTGAGAACAATTTGGATTCTGAGATTGTCCAAGGCTTGGAGGCTCCTTGAATGTGATGCTCGTAGTTAATTCTATAAATAACTCATCTTGACCATGGAAACATTCTGTTCTTTAAAAAAATGTGTATATATAATTATTATTTTTGCAAGCATTCTTCTCAGCTCTCTTCCCATGTTACATTGCAGAGCTGTGCTATCAGCAAACTGAATTGTATGTGCTTATCTTTAAATAAACAGAAAGGTCTCCAGAAAGTATCAGAGGGGTGTCAATGAAGGAATCAGGTTATGGCCAATTGCTGACTTCAAGCAAGGTCATGTACCGGTCATCACACGTCACACTGTGGTCAACATCATCCACAGGAGCTCTTTCAGCAGCTTAATGACAGGCAAAAATAAAACAAATGACACTTTCCCCATCACTGTTAAGGGAGTGTTGCATCTGTTGGATTTCTGCCAGTCACCAGACTGAAATCAGCACGGCCACAAGTTCTGTTGGCCTGTCCTAAAGGGACAGATGTCTCCCCAGGAGAGACAGCAAAACAAATAATGATGGTGCAATCCCAATTAACAGCCATAGCTGTTAGGTATCTTGGTTTTCAATCCACTAGCTGTCATGATTCCCGCCCCCCCCCCCAAGGAACTGGGGATTATAATTTGGTGTGGATTCAGAAACTCCAGTTAGCGATCCTTTGCAACCTCTTAACAAACCCAACCCCAGAGACCAAGGGTGCTCCCTGGTGACCTGTTTATTGAGCATTCATTCCAGTTTGTTTACAGAGAGTTGTGTCAAAGCGAGGGTTATTATCCCACACTTTCCAGTGCCTTTCCCCACCATTTTCTGTCTTGCAAAAAGTCTGATCTTTTGGGGGGAAGCGGGTTTGTTGTGCAAGAACTCTCAATCACCTTTACTTGCGCAACCTGAATTTGCACCCTCAGGTGCCTGCAGCTTTGTCCTCTCTCTGCCCCTTTGAACTATTTTCTAAGAACACTCATGGAGTTCTAGTTCCCACTTCCTTCATAGCCACCCACAACCAGACCCGCTTCAGACACTCAGAAACATACAGCCAGGCTGGCTGGGCTGGCAGGAGTTGTGGTCCAAACCACCTGGAGAACACCAGGTTGGCAAAAATTGTGGTGCGTAAATGCAAAGTATTACTATTTAGAAGTAGCCTAGCAAATTCTGTACCTCCCTTCTCAGACTTGCTACCCAGAATCCTTAAATCCTGCACTGTCCATCCTTGTTGTCAACTGCAATTCCCATTCAGAGAAAATAAACTCTAATTTGTGTAAGAAAATTTGAAAGATAGCTTTAAAAAATATTTCCTTCATTTTAACTCCTCTTTAGAGGGCACAAAGCATTATACCTCATATTAAACCAAACAGCTGAGCCATTCGTGGCCACACAGAGACAAATATCATCACCTTCCCATAATGAATGAGACTCAACACTTACTTATTACAAAATATCTTTTATTGTTAAAATAGCTTGTAGGACTCCCCCCTCCCCGTTTTCTTTTTGTACATACAAGGGGGTGGGAGAAAAATCACATTCACGGAGTACATACGAGGGCTAAGAGAACCCCACCGTTACACATTCTCCAGCACACAGGTGAAGACGGAGGCAAAAGCTGGTGCAGTGATTTGAGTTTCCTCTTATTTTCAGTGATCTGACTTTTGGTTGGTGATCTGGCTGGATGATCTGAATGGCAGCATAATTTTTCCAGGTGTGTTTAGTTCAGAGACCAAATGTCTGATCAACAAAGGGGTATGACTGTGGGCATGTTCACACCGCAGCTTACTCTGCATCCTGTGCCCTCCCACTTTTTGAAGCCACATATTCCAATATCAGCCACAATCTATATCAATCCCATAGTTTCTTGACAAGTACCACTGTTAGATGCATTCCCCCCTCAAACCAGCTTGAATCCAGCTAGAAAAATTAAGCCCCCTTCACTTCCTCCTTAAGGATAGAGTGTACATTTGAGACAGCCGTTGTGCATGCTCAGATGAGTGCATGTGTGCAGACAACAGCTTCATGGATAGGATTTTCTTTGGCCCTGGGGGTACCAGAAAGGTCATGCACATCAGGTGAAGACACCCCTGCCCCCTCTCCAATGTGAGCCACACTGTGCAAATGCAGCCTTGAATGCAGTAGCAGAGGAATGAAGTCGTTGCATTTTAAGCTTGTGGTGAAGATACACTAAGTACAGGCTGGCCATTACCCATGAGAACAGCCCTTGCCAACCTGGCACCATCCAGATGCTTTGGACTACAAGTCCCATAATTCCCATCCAGCATGGCTATGCTCCCATCAACTCCAGCATCATGTAGCTTCACTGGCTGGGCCTGAAGGAGTTGTAGTCCTTAACCTCTGAAAAGGTACCAGATTGGAAAAGGATTGGGGGTTGGCCAGGCGATAACCAAAGGATTACACTGTGATCTTTAACCAAGTATATTCAGCAGAGAGATGGCTGCCACTTCACTGCTTCCTCAGTCTCACCAAAGTCCCATCACTCCCCCTCCTTTCTGAAACTCCTTGGGATCTTTAAACTCATTAGCCGATGGCAGTTGCAGTCCAGCTACACCTGCAGGGCACCAGGTTGGCAAAGGCTGATATGGACAGTAGTAAGCCAGATGGACCCACGGGCTGCCTCCACAGAAAGACAGCTTCCCATGCCTGCTAAAGCAAGAGAGAAGGTTTTTTTGCCCCTCGTCCCATAGTAGGTAAGGTTGCTAAGTGACAACCTAGACAGTGTGCATTTACTTTTTAATGCACAAATAAAGCAGGAGGCAGAGTAGCTCATTACACTCACTATCTTTTTCTGTCTTTCAGCCCCACCTGCATACACCTTGTTAAAAGGTAGATGCAATCTCCAGGCAACCTCCATTTCCATTGCAGATGTCACATGACCCGCACAACACTGGCCATTAAAAAATAAATGCTAAAACCTCTTGAATTCTATGTATAAAGCATGCAAAATTAATAGAATCAAGGCAAATACCCACAAATTCCCTAAAAATCAGCCTTGGCCGCTCATTAGTAAATCGTTTTCCTAAAGGATGCTGGCTGCTGAAGTCCTGTTGCCAGAGATGACATTCCCTCTTTCCTCTCTCATTTCCTCTCACTCTTCTAAATCCAAAGTCTTCAGCATAAAGAGATTTGCTCATTGGGTGCTTCCCATTTAGGCTTGTAGGGTAGAAGACAGGGGAACCAACAGTAGGAGCAGCCAGAGCCAGTGATAGGCAGAGCTGACTCATAGACTAAGGAGGACAGAGCTGACAAGCAGTGCCATTCCTTTGGAATGGGTGCAAGTAAGAAGGCAGGCAGGTGGTGACTGATTGAGGGCAGACAGTGTTTCGTGGGGCAGCGGTACCCCACTTGCCCTAAGGGACCCCTCTCCCCTGACTGCCACCTACAACTGCTTGAAAGGCAGAAATTAGCAGGCTCTAGGCCTTAAAAAACAACACCTGCAAATTCTTGCATCTCAAGCCACTGTTTATGGCACAGCTACAAATGTCACTTGAGAAGTTGGCAACCTCATCCCATTAGCAAGGAGCAAGAGCGAGGCACCTCCAGAGCAAATCTTTCCACTTAATTCCAAGCAAAGTTTGCAGAAAATAAGCAAACCTGCCTTGTTTACTCTGAGCAGAGAATTTTGAGGCTTCTTCAGTTCAGAATATGTCTTGGCACATGGCATGAACTGCCATGATTATACAGCTTGACACTTGACATGGGGAAAAACACTTCTGCCACAATCACTCATTATTATACAAGGAATGTTGCTCTGTAAAGTGCATTGAACTCTACAGATTTGGAAAGGGACAGCACTGCAGTCACTATAGTCTGCTCTGAAAGCCATTATTTGTACGGAACACTTCTGATTTTGCTACAAGTATGATGGAGGACGCAGAACGGAAATGAATTCCCTGCTGTTTATAGCAATACAATCTTATATCACCATCTTGCTTAGTAGATGAGGGCAGGAAACGAGAAATAAACAGATATGCCAAGCTACTCTGTATGCCCAATGAATGTGCTCTCTCCTAACAGCAGATCTCGTCCTCAGCACAATTAACTGGCTGTGTCACACTTTAAGAGCAAGCTCAAACAGCCTCCTTTGTTAGGGTTTGGCAACCGTTGTCCACTGGGCCAAACTGGACCTACTAAGGCAAGGATGGAGCACTGGAGGACTCCATCTCCCATCAACCCCAGCCGGCACAACCAATGGCCAGGGACGATGTGAACAATAGTCCAATGACAGTTGGAGAGCTGCAGGTTCTCCAATCCCTGTGCCAAAATGCAGCTTGCTGGCTCACGAGTTGCCAGCCTAGATGGATACTGGTGAATCACACTCATCCTGAGCAGCAAGGGATGCTCTGCAAGGGATAAGCTACTCAAGTCTCTTGCTTCCTCTCTTTCACTGGTCTTGCCCAAAATGCAGTTGCCCAAAACAACCACGGCTCTCTGGTGCTGTTGGGCCAGAGTTCCCTGTGAAGAAGAATTGGTTGCTAAGGCACTCAGGGAACTGTAGCTCTGGGAGAGGAATAGGAGTTACCTTACGACTCTCTGCATCCTTAACAAACTACAGGTCTCAGAATTGCTTGGAAGGACTCATGACTGTTTAAAGTGGTAGGTAAAGATAAAGCAGAGACATCACCTTCTCAACAAAGGTCCGTATAGTAAAAGCCATGGTTTTCCCAGTAGTGATATATGGAAGTGAGAGCTGGACCATAAAGAAGGCTGATTGCCAAAGAATTGATGCTTTTGAATTCTGGTGCTGGAGGAGACTCTGGAGAGTCCCATGGACTGCAAGAAGATCAAACCTCTCCATTCTTAAAGAAATCAGCCCTGAGTGCTCACTGGAAGGACAGATCCTGAAGCTGAGACTCCAATACTTTGGCCACCTCATGAGAAGAGAAGACTCCCTGGAAAAGACCCTGATGTTGGGAAAGATGGAGGGCACAAGGAGAAGGGGACGACAGAGGATGAGATGGTTGGATAGTGTTCTCGAAGCTACCAGCATGAGTTTGACCAAACTGCAGGAGGCAGTGGAAGACAGGAGTGCCTGGCGTGCTCTGGTCCAGGGGGTCACGAAGAGTTGGACACCACTAAATGACTAAACAACAACAAAAAAGATAAAGGACCCTGGACAGTTAAGTCCAGTTGAAATGACTATGAGGTGTGGCGCTCATCTCCGATTTCAGTCCGAGGGAGCTGGCATTTGCCTGCAGACAGCTTTCCAGGTCATGTGTCCAGCATGACTAAACTCCTTCTGGTGCGATGGGACACTGTGGTGTGCGCCAGAACGCACGGAAACACCATTTACAGCAGTGCCTATTTATCTACTTGCACTGGTATGCTGTTGAACTGCTAGGTTGGCAGGAGCTGGGACAGAGCAATGGGAGCTCTGGGTATGTTTAGCCTGGAAAAGAAACTGAGTGGAGATATGATAGCTATCTTCAAATATATAAAGGGCTGTCAAATATATAAAGGGAGGTCCAGCTCCAAGGGCCTTCTGGTGGTTCCCTCACTGCGAGAAGCCAAGTTACAGGGAACCAGGCAGAGGGCCTTCTCGGTGGTGGCGCCAGCCCTGCGGAATGCCCTCCCACCAGATGTCAAGGAAATAAACAACTATCTGACTTTTAGAAGACATCTGAGGTAACCTGTTTTGGCAAGTTTTTAATGTTTGATATTTTATTGTATTTTTAATATTTTGTTGGAAGCTGCCCAGAGCGGCTAGGGAAACCCAGCCAGATGGGCAGGGTATAAATAATAATTATTCTTATTATTATTATTATTATTATTATTATTATTATTATTTCACATAGAGGATGAAGCAAGCTTGTTTTCTCCTGCTCTGGAGGGTAGAACATGGACCAACAGATTCAAGTTACAAGAAGGGAGATTCCGACTAAACACCAGTGAGAGCTGGTCAGTGGTGGATTCTCTTTCCTTAGAGGATTTTAAACTGTATTGAAACAGTTTTGTCTTCCAAGTTAGGAATCCTCTCCAAATGCCTGTGTTTGAAAGGCTGTGTGAAAGGTCATGTAGTTAAGCTCTGGGTAGCCAAAGCACAGGCAGATTCACACATTCATGTGTGCGTGTGCGTGTGTGACAAATTCCAGAGTCCGGTTAGGCTGCAAGAGATTGTAATGGATGGCCAGAAGTCACTTCAGCACCAGATGGGGGGGGGATTGTCCACCAACTGCCCTGCCCCACCCTGTATTTTGCCAGAGGAAAGGTGGCAACCCAACCCTAACCAGAGGCCTGTGAGAAGCCTGCAAGCCAGGCACAATAACAGCCCTCCCTTCACTTGTGATTCCCATCAGCTGAAATTCAGAGAAGCCTACTGTACTGCCTCCAACAGTGGAATAATAATGTTGCTTTTTCACAGATGTTGCAACTGCTAGATGACCGCAGATAGCACAGACCTGCTTATACAGTGGTACCTCTGTTTTCGAACGCGCCTCGGAAGCCAAACACAGCTTCCATTTTTAGTTTTCTGCTTTGAGTTTTCAGTTTTGGAACTTAAACCGTCTTCCAGAACGGATTACATTCGAAAACCGAGGTACCACTGTACTTATCTTTATAACGGTTTGTGGTTCGGGTGCTCATAGATAGGACAGCTTGCAGCTGGATTACGGTTTATTTGTTCGCTTCGGCAGATATAGAACTCGTTAGCGGTCCGGACGTGGCTTTATCGTTTGAGTCAGTGTGTAAAAACATAGAGACATGGACCAAATAAGGAGAAAGATAAACGGGTGGTGGCTATCGAATTCAGAGTAATGGGAGATATCAACAAGGGCGGGGATTTTAGTAGTCTAATTAGGCCCTGGGTAGGCAAACTGAGGCCCGGGGGCCGGATCCAGTCCAATCGCCTTCTAGATCTGGCCCACAGGTGGTCCGGGAATCAGCATGTTTTTACATAAGTAGAATGTGCCCTTTTATTTAAAATGCATCTCTGGGTTATTTGTGAGGCATAGGAATTCGTTCATTATTTATTTTTTTCAAAATATAGTCTGGTCCCCTCAAGGTCTGAGGGACAGTGGTCCGGCCCCCTGCTGGAAAAGTTTGCTGACCCCTGAATTAGAACATTTTTTAATCAATAAACTTTTTGCTGCTTCACCAGCTTCATTCAGAATTTATTTTGTAGGTCTCAGGACCCACTTCTAACAGTAGCCAACTCTGCTGGGCCTTGATTGTAAAAAAATTCCTGCTAGCTATTTTTTTTAAAAAACTAGCTGTCCACCTTCTGACTGAGGAAGCCTCAGTAAGCCCGTTTATCATATGGGGCAGAATCACAAAAGTCCCAGTTTAGAATATAGAAATCACTTTATCCGTTTCATATTTGCCTCCCACACAGAATTCAGAGAATTATTCCGAGATGTATATCAGAGATGTAAAATGCATTTTGAAAAAAATAATAATGTTGCATTTATTTTTGGGGTGGAGGGAGAGGAGATTTGGGACACATCCATAGTACAAATCTTGCTTTTAGGACTCAGAAAAGAGATCAATAGGACCCATGTGGAACATAACCATGCAGATACAAATGAGGCACATATTTGGAAAGAAACGGTTAGCAAATTCAGATGTGAGAGAAGTATTTCAGGAAATTGGTTTCCTCATTTTTTTCTTTAATGACCCATAGAAAGAACAAAACTATGAGAGAGAAACTAGGCTTCATCAGCAGAGGTTTCCAGTTTTCTTCTATGCTTTCACACGCTCAGTCTTCCCCAACCCGGTGCCCCCTGCCCCACCCCAGAAGCCTTGAATTACAACTGCCATCAGCTGTGCTGTCCAAAAAAACCCAAACTAGAAATGCACTAGGTTGTGGAAGGCTGATTTAGACTACTGAAAATGGTCAAAAGTACAAATCTCTAGAATTCAGATTGCAAAATATTGACATTGTGACTTCATTCAGTCACCACCACCCTCAAACTCTGAAGGAGAAACTTTTTGGCTGACCTGTTGTGATGAGGGGAATTCTGTTTGCTATATATCTGTTAAAGACAAAGGAACCTTGTCAAAGTTTGGCAAACCTACATTTGCCTCAGGAGGGCCGGGTCTCCACCCTTTTATGTTTTTACTGACCTTTTGTCCTGTACCTCAGGACAAAAATGAAGCAGGCACTTCACTTTTCCACATCAAGTTGCCCTTATAGGCACAGGAGCAAAACCATTAGAAAGTTGACAACGCTGTTAAGGGGAAAGAGGGCTTCTTTCCAACTCTGCAGGGCCATTCTGTGTCAGTACAGTTTGGGAAAGGGGCACCTGTTGAACTTCTTCCCCTCATGGAACTGGCTGGCGAAAGAGGAAAATGCTAGTCTCCAGTGGAAAAGAGTTTCCAATTCAAAATGGTGGATAGCTAGTAGGAATGAGATAGGACACTTATTTTGAAAGAAACAGCAGCAACAACCTGTTCAGGGTTAACTGAAAGCTAGAAATTAGGGCTATCAGCTGATGAAATAAATATTCCAGTACAAAT
The DNA here is from genome assembly GCF_964234715.1 of Podarcis melisellensis. Lineage (NCBI taxonomy): Eukaryota > Metazoa > Chordata > Lepidosauria > Squamata > Lacertidae > Podarcis > Podarcis melisellensis. Next base: position 3,722,303 of record NC_138540.1, read on the forward strand.
GCAAGTATTACTCAAAAGTAAATTTCATTGGTTTCAATGGGTTCAGGCCAGGCACTTGGCTGCCTGAGGCACAGCAGAAAGTTTACCCCACCCCACGGGAATGTTGGCGCATGAGGTAGAAAATGCTAAAGCCCCTCTTCCTCTCCCTGAAATATAGTTACAATTATAATAAATTAATTAGCTAACAATTTGCTGCCTTTTCGTGACACCCCAAATCCTGCTGCCTCAAGTGGCTGCTTCGCTCCGCTAATGGTAGGGCCAGCCTGGAGTGGAATATATTCCCTGGAAGGTGTGCTTATGCTTTCAACCATGCTTGACTGTCATGGGCCAGGAGTCGGCTTCACCTGCTGAGCAGCAGCCTGAAGGAGCAGAAGGTGAAGTGATTCCACCTGGTGCTGATCAGCCTTCTTGCTCCTGAGAAGAACCAGCAGGCTCCAGCTTTCTTAAGCAGGACTTCCAGCCTCAGCCAGTTGCTGGAAACATTTGTGGTTCCTGGTCAGACTGGGCTGCTTCTTGTGACTTCAGGACCTCAGCTTTCTTGACCCCCGGATCGTCTGACTATGTGAACTGAGATACTCCAGACCTTTGGACTGGACCAGACCTTGCATATGGACTCTGCCTCCAGACAAGTCCCCCCAAGTTCGGCTGGCTTCTTCCTCCACTGAGCTCTGCCGTGTCTGGCAGCACAGGACTACGACATTGATTAATCAACTAAAAGCACTTGAGGACAGGCAAGATTGAGACTGACCATGAGGCAGAGTTAGGAAACTGTCCCGGGTGGCAGATACTGGGGGGCAGTGGGGCAGCCTCATGGCTGTTCCTCCTGAGCCCCCTTTTGAGACAAGATCTGCGTGAGCCACACAACCGGCTATAGTCTTGCCAATATTCAAGTAAGATTCAGCTACCAGTCCTGTTTGGCATCTGCATGTGGAAGTGCGGGAGGGCCCCATCTTCTCATTTGTCTCAGGCAGCAAAATGTCTTGGGTCAACCCTGAGGAGAGGCATTCTGTCCTCCAGAGTAGAAGAGGGAAAAGAGAATGAAATTTCATCCTCATCTTTTCAAATGTGTGTATTATACACAGACACACACATCTCGTTGCAATCATCATTTTGTTTCCCAAGTGATCTCGGCACTTTTTAAAGACAGATTTTGGCATCTAATAAATTAATCAGACTGATTAATTACAACATTTTGATTGATTAAAGAGAGTCCCCCATGTAACTGATCAGCAGATTTAACATTTTAAAAATTATTTAAATGTAAAATACTGCAGGTGTCAAGCACCATTTCAGAATGTAACACTAATTTTCCAAAAGGTATCCAGGGGGAATCTGGGTAATTAACATCTGTGTCAGGAAAACTGGTGGAGAGCATTACTAGAGATAGAACTGGCAAGCATATAGGAGAGCAAGTCTTGCTGAAGCAAAACCAGCACGATTTCTGCAATAGTCTCACTAACCTTTCAGAGTTCTTTGAGAGTGTCAGTAAGCTTAGAGGGTGAGGTGCTTGAGGCATCAACACTGGGTAGTTTTGCCAAGGATCTTTGTGAAGTCTGTCACCAAAGATTCCTTAGCAAGCTTAGCAATAGAAGAAAAGGAGGAGAGGAGAGGACCTCTTCTGGATCAGAACAAAACAGGAAGCTGAGCAGGAATACAGGGACAGTTCTCCCTATGGAGTGATATAGAAAGGAGAGCCCCAAGGACTGGAAGTGGGATTTGTGCTTCTTAAGTTGTTCATAAACCATCCAGAATTAAGGGTGATCAGTGAGGTAGAAAAGTTTGCTGATAACTAATTGCTCAGCACAGGTAAAACATAAAAAGCAAAAAGACAAATGCACTTCAAAGCAGGCCAGCGCGAAGTGATGCTTGGGAGGACAAAAAAACATTGTTTCACATATATGCTTTTTAACTGGTATCAACTTCCCAGGACTAGACCCAGGGCATAGTGGGCAGCCTTAAAAGAGGATTAGATAACTTCATGAGAATAAGGCTATATTCTGCCTCCATTATCAGAGGTAAGATGCTTCTGAATAAAGCTTAAAGCTGAGACTCACTCTTGTTCTGCTTGCAGGCTTCCCATAGGCATCTGTGCACCAGCTACTGTGAAAATGGAATCCTGGACTAGATAGGCTCTTGGCTGTGTGGGAGAAGAGGGAGAAGGCCGCCTTTATGATGGAGTCTGCTGTGATCCACACATGCATCCACTAACCAAAGTTGATGAACCTGTGGCCATCCTGAGTTTGTTGGCCTCCAGTTCCCAGGAGCCTGGATAATGGAGAGCCAACAAACTCTGAAAGACAACAAGTTTTCCAAAAACCTGCTCCAAACTCAAAGAAAATATATTCTTTCCCCCCAAAAAAGCACTTTGTTCTTTTCTCATACATATAGCAGCTTTCATTAAGCGATCAACTAAAACTCATAAGTTAATCAACTATGATTTCTTTAACTGGGGGGCAGTAAGTCAAAGGCTTCCATTCAATGCTGCAGTCCTTGGGGGTGTAGGTCTGCATCCAACTAACTACTACTCAGTGTAGACCCATTGAAATTAATAGACCTAAGTTAGACATGCCAATTAATTTCAATAGGACTACTACAAACCCATACCAACAAAACTGGACTTTATGCTGCTGCGGGAACCCTCCTCTTCTGCCCACCTCCACGTGTGAATGCGTTTCCTCCTTCCACATTAACACAGCTCAGGCCAATTTTGCACACCTGAACCCCTCCTCCAAGCATAGTAACCTAGCTGCCAAATTTTCAAAGGGCCACTTCAGCTGTGCCTTCAATAGCCCTTTAAAGTGTGTGCAATAGGCAGCCTATAGCTCAGGGGGACTTTGTCTGTTGATTTCTACAGATCAAGCTGCCCTTGAAGGTCAAAACACAGACCAGACTGGAGTTTTCTTCTTAGTCAGTTGCCAACCCAAAACAGTAGCAAAAAGCATCTGGTGTCTTAGAGGACTTTGCTTTCCTGATTTAGAAGCCAGTGCCTACCCTTCCATGCACATGTTCCATGGGAAGAATTTGGAATCAGAGTTGGGAGAGACCCCAAGGATCATCTAGTCCAACCACCTTCAATGCAGAAATATTTGACGTTATCTGCGAGGACTCCAGAAATCAAAGGAATAGGAAACACAATAAAAACAACCCAGGTTGCTACTTTGCTGCTGCTATTTTTAAACAGGGCTGCTTTTGTGCTTTTAGCAGCAGCTTAACTTGCATAAATGTAACAGCTGAAGTTTTTCTTGATGTGGAACTGAAAGAGCTACAAAAGCTTGCCTTTCTAAATTTCTCCAAATCATTTTGCCTTTAAAGGCACAGGAGAAGAGCTGATTTTTAGAAGTTAACAACCCTACCATGTCAAAAAGCACCGTCCAGGGAATTTCCCAATAGCTGGTTGCAATCAAATACAACAAACATCAACATTTGGCTCAAATCACCCTTTTAAAAAAAATCAGACCATTTTAACCACCAACTTTTGCTTCCAACCCTGCCTGCGCTGTGCCTTTAAGAGCCGCATTTCAATGTGCAGACGTTCGCAAGCAACACTATTTCCATGCCCGACACCTTTTTACAAATTTTCTGTCAAAGGCACAGGAGCAGTCCCATCCATTTTATTTTGGCCAGTTGGCAACCTGATTATCATGCCTTCATAGCTGCCAACATGCCCCTGAAAGAGAATTTTCAGTCCTAGATTCCTGAGCAGAGAAATAGACACTTTGCAGATTTCTTCTGAAGCATGTTCAACATTTACAGATATAAATGGATTAGTTTTAGGCTGTTTAACTGATTACTTTTTTGTGGCTTACCTGGATGGCACAGGAGGCTGCCAAGTGGTCAGGAGGTGAGGAAATTTGCCAAGGTTGTTCCTTTGCCTTGACAGCATCTTAGTCTGCAGGAATCGCACAGGAAGCTTTTTGCAGCATGGAGACAAAAACATTATCACCTACTAATCCCTGCAGATCAAGCTGCTGTTAAAGGCACAGCAACAGGGGTAGTTTGCAAAGCTGGCAACCCTTGAGCACACTCTCATTCAGCCACAGGATTTAGGGGGGAAAGGTTCCTTTGACCCAACTAATCAGAAGATATTTGGCATTGGCACATAATCTTTCGGTGAAAAAAAAATATGTTGGCGGAACATATGGGTGTGGGTCTGCATTATACACACACAGACAGAGATAGCTGAACTAAAATCGACTGCCTGAAAAGCCAGTTTCTATCCAGCACTCACCTCACTCCCCTTTCTACAAACACAAAAGCCAACAAATAAATATATTTTTCTTTCTTTAGTTTAAATAGCATGATGAGTTCCGTTTCCACAAGGGTCCCCATGCACTCTGAATTGCTTGCTTGCTTGCCCTCACCCAGCCTCTCTTACCAGGCAGTCTGAGTCCACTGCCTGCAGAGAATCTTCCTAAAAGCCTTACGAAAGTCCTGATTGAAGATGGTGTATATGACAGGGTTCAAGGAGCTGTTGCAGTAGCCAATCCAGAAGAAAAACTTAAAGGTGCTATCTGGGATTGGACAGTGCTCTGGGGGACAGATGGCCCGGAGGCTGTAGAGGAAGAAGAAAGGGAACCAACAGATGACAAAGACCCCGATCACCACAGCCAGGACAAAGGTGAACCTCTTCTCCCGGTTGAGGTGTGTCTTCCTCTTCCAGGGGTTGGCACTGAGGGTCTTCACCCTTCTCACCAGCAGGACCTCCCCTCTCGCAGTGGCCAAGGTGTCCATGCCCTGAGGGGAGTTCTGGGGGGGTCCATTGCCCCGCTTGATGCTGCTGGGGGGAAAGCACTCTGAAGATGGCTTCTTCTCAGGCAGGGACTGAGAAGGGCTGGTGGCAGTTGCTGGCTCTGGGTCTTTCTCCTCCTGGCTTACAAGAGAAAACTTCTCAGTAGAGAGGCCATGGGTCTCTGGCTGGTCACTTTCCTGAGTGGGTACCTGGTGTCCATTTGGCTCCCCTTCTCCCTGAGGCTTGGATTGGTCCTGCTTGGGAGAGGTTTCGACAGATGGAGCGGCGATGATTTGGGGCACCCCTTCTTCTGCCTTTGTCTTGGGCTTCTTAGCTTGATTCCTCTGCTTGTTTCGACGCTTGGCTATGAAGTAGATCCTAATATACACCAAGATCATAATGACGCAGGGGGCAAAGAACGAGCAGGTGCTGGAGGAGAGGATGTACCAGGGCTCCTCATTCAGCTCACACCTCCTTGCGTCCTCTTTGGCATTGTTTGGGTTCTCATTGAGGACCAGCGGAGGCAAGGAGATGACGGCCGCAATCAGCCACACCACAAGGATGGTGCACTTGATTCTCCGTGGCGTCCTCTTGGAGTTGTACTCAATGGCTCTGCTCACCGACCAGTACCGGTCCAGACTGATGGCACAGAGATGCACGATGGAGGCTGTGCAGAAGAGAACATCCAAGGCCAGGTAGGCTTTACACCATGTCCTGCTGAAATACCAGTAGCCCATCAACTCATTGGCAAGAGAGAAGGGGATGATGAGGGTGGCCACTAGGATGTCTGCGGCCGCAAGGGACACCAGGAAAAGGTTCTGTGGGGCTTTCAGAGACCTGCTGGTCAGCACAGCAATGATCACCAGAATGTTGCCAAAGATAGTGAAGATGATGAGGAAGGTGGTGACAGCTGCAATGGCGGCGGTGGCTTGGATATTGTAGCCGTCATGACCGCCCATGGTAGCCATGATCATTTAGAAGGAGTGGCCCTACAGGTCCAGGTGGGGTGTGGGGCCCACCTTCTCAGTTTCACATGTGCCTGAGGGTCTACAGATCAGAAGCCCCCCATTGTTACCTGAGTCAGAGGAGCAGCAGCAGTTCAGGGAGAGAGTTGCCAGGGCAGAGTTGCCGGTACTTCTTCCATACTGGGATTCTTCCAGCCGGAGCATCGGCTTCTCTTGCTGTAATGCTAAACTGCTCTGGATGCTAATTCTTTGCTAATTCACAGCACCACTCCCTCCAGTCCACAATAGCGATCTCTCTCGCCTTCTCTCCCTCTCCGGGTCATTTGCTTCTTTCCTCCAATGCCCAGGCACTTCTGATCACCGTAGCACTGTTGGCTCGGAATAACCCAAGAAGTTTTATTCCTTCTCTTCCTCTTCGCTGCTGGAAAAGTTGAGAGATCTGTGCAGCCTGGCGACTGAACTGCGCTCTGCTTCTCTCTCTCTCTCTCTCTTTGCTTGACGTGGACAGACCAAGCCTCCCAGTGCCTTTTGAAACGAGCTGCAGGAGGAGTTGGGTTTTTCTCTCCACGAGGAATCTCTGACATGTGATGTCATGCAGTCTTTCAGCTTTTTGTCGGGCTCCAGGAGGGGAGAGAAAGGAATCAAGAGAGGGGTGTGCAGAACATGCAAACATACACACATACAATCACAATCTAGCAGCCGCCAGGACTGCCTGGCTTCTCCAAGAGCCACTCACCTCCTTTCAACTGAGTCCCTCCAGCTACTCAGCTGACTCTTCTGTCTTTGTCCAGCCTCCTGCCAGGAGAGCTCACCATGGCCTGCGAGTGTGTTTTTTACAATGCAGGTTGCTCTGTAACTAAATTACTCTGATAGCTGCTGTGTATATGATGACTCAGACCAGCCAGCTTTCCATCTGAGCCCTGCTGCGTTTCATCTACCCTTCTGGAAACTTTGATATGGGGAGATCTGGACTTTGAAGAACTGCAGCACTGGGTTGTTTAATAATAATTATTATTATCTAAAGAAACAAAAACAGAGAGAGCAGGAAGGATGCTCTTTACAAAACAGGGCGAGAATTTAGTACAATGCTTCTCAAGTAAATGGCCATCTACTTTTGCAATTATAATACAGATTTCAATGGAACTTGTAACCTGTGGACCACCACAGAGCCCAGTCCAGCCAATGATAAGGACTTCTAAGATTAATTGGGGGGGGGGGTTCAAGCTCTTCAGACCCCCAGCTGCTGGCTTACCTCACACCTCCTCTCTGCACATTCTCTATTCCTGCTCTGATATTGGAAAGGAGCCAGGAAGGCAGAACTGTCTTGGAGAAGAGGAGGTCCCTAGGAATGGAGGCATTGGGGATGGCAAGGGGGATGGAGGGAGGGCCAAGGGGAGCAGGAGTCTTGGGGAAGAAGAGTGGGAAACATAGGAGCCAACTACAGGGGCCAAGGGGTCTTGCCCCCCCAAAAATATTTGATGCTCTCCCCAAAGTTGATGGGCATTGTCATTCAAATGGTATGTGTGCACCATGTCATGTGATCGATTATGTGGGGCAGGGCTTATCTCCCCCCCCCATTTTGTTCAAGTTGGCCCCCCTGGTGAGCACAGGCAATAGCCCCGTGAAAAGAAGGGGAGAAGAAGTCCAGAGAGAAGAGTCTAGGGTAACAATGTACACATCATCACAAAAACAGGGGCAGTGGGGATATGGATTTATATGTATTTATATGTATAGAGGCTGATTTAGAAATAATAATAGAAATTAATGTTACCAGGGACTGGGTGACCTGTGCACCTGCTCAGCCTGATGCTGCTGAGCAATTTCAAGGTCTCCCTTCTTATGAATTGTTAACATGATACCAGACAGATATTCAAATAAAACACAGAGCAGCAAACTCCAGACTTGTGTAATCTATTTTGCCTTAGGGTTGCCATACATCCAGGTTTCCCCGGACATGCCCTCTTTTGGGGGGCTGACATGGCCATCCGGGCAGATTTTTGCATTTTAAAGGAAATATTTGGTTGGGGGGGGTTGGTTTCTTTGGGGGGGAGTGGCATTTCCTGTGCCCTGGAAATGGATGTGCCGTGTGGAGCAGTCACTTTGGCCACAGGAGAGCATGCGGAGGCCATGGCATGCAGAGCATCCATTGGAAAGGGGAGAGCCATTGGAAGATCAGATACGGTAGGGTCGGGGGGTTGTCGGCAGCTATGCCATGCAGAGCTGCTCCCAGCCCATGCCGCCAATGCAGGATGTCGGGCAGGCAAGCGCCAGAGCCCAGAATGCCAGGGCAGGCAGAGGGTGGGTGAGTGCTGCCCTCCACTGCCCCCGAGCTGTGTGACCTGTCACTGGTGCCTGCCTCACATCTCCTGGGGTGCCAGTGGCTCCTCCGTCGACATCCGCCCATTGATGCGCAGGAAGCTCCCAGGCTTGCATGGGTGGCGAAAGCCACCCAGTATCAACTCAGCAGGTGGGAGTGCCACACTGTTGCCGGGTCTCTTGCGTCCTGTTCCTGGGTGGGTGCAAGCTCCGGTCAACATGTGGGGCCTCTCTCTCTGCTGGGCAAGGCATGCCGGGTCCCTCGGTGGTGGGCACAGCCCCATCCACCACCCAAGCTCTCTTGGGCGCATCGGCTAAACAGAGGGAAACTCTGGAGGCCCACAGGGGGACGGTGGCCAGACAAGGCATGGGCGGTCATCCAGCATCTTACCCACGATCGGGGGGGGGGGGTCGAGCAGTCCATGTTTCCCGCCACTTTGCGCGCCACGGCTGCTGCCAGCCCGGGCCAGGAAAGAGGTGTGTGGGCCTGGTGGTGACACTGGCGGCAGGCTGGCGGCAGAGTGCAGTGGAGACCAAAAATGGCAATGCCTACTATTACTACTATTTTTCTTCCTCCCACCTGCAAATGTGTCTGGTTTTTTTGCTTTTTGAACCCTGATTTTGCCTTTTTGCTAGAACGCATAGGATCAGCTAGAGCCAAATGCAAAGTGAATATAAACCTGAATATAGAAGAGCAAACCAGTAACTCACTTACTTCTCTAAGCAAAGCTGCAGGAATACTGGTCAATGCCTGGTCACAGGTAGCCAATAATACTCGTATTTTACAGGTGAGGGAACACCAAGGATGATAAGAGACCTAGTGGGTTCAAAGCACATGATGTTGGCTTTCTTTGCAATTTCCCTTGCCATTGTTAAACTGTTGGCAGACATAAAGCTTTGCCGAAATACCGGAAATCAGCTAGCGAACTAATAATAATTTATTTATTTTATGGCATTTATATCCTCCAAGGAAACATACATGGCTCTCCCCATCGTCATTTAGGGCCTATCCACACTTCCTCTTGTCTTGCTACTTTCCTCTGAGGAAAACAGCTCTTTAGTGCTCAATTGGAGCAAACAGCAATTCAGGTTTTCCATGGATTGATGTTTGCTCCACTTTGGAGCTAAAGTTTCCCTGGGAAATGAGTGGGGAAAGGTGAAACCTCTCAGACTTGCTCTTTGTAGGCACAGGACAAGCAGAAGTATGGATGAGCCCTCAGTCCCTGTGAATTAGGTTAGTCTGAGAGGCAGTGACTGGCCCAAGGTTGTCTAGCGAGCTTCATGGCTGAGTGGCGATTTGAACCCTGCTCTCCCAGGTCCTTGTCAAACTCTCTAATCACTACCCACACTGCCTCTAGATGCCAATCTACCTACTCCTTCAAACAGAGGGCTGTCCTCTGTGATGTAGGACACCTGGCCAGCCTAGAAGGGACTGAGGCAAAGAGTGAGAGTAGATCTCCAGAACCTGTGGAACAAGGAAGTCTGAAATCCACAAACTAACTTGATGGACACTGCAGGAGGCCTCACATTTTGTTTTCGTGTTCCCTTTAATTGCTTACTCTAGTTACAAATGTGCCCCTAGAAGCATACAAATCCTGTGAAATGTAACCATGGGGGGGGGGGGATGTTGAATTTTTCATGTTTGCTTCTTCACTGCACAACATTTGTACATGTGAGGAGGAGGCTGGACTGATAAGAGCAATTAAACTGTTGAAAATACACAAGGCAAATAGATTCCTGTGCACTCTCTCTGAGTTGGTGGATATCAAACACACAATAGAGGGGGATGTTTATTTACATAGCAGATATCACAATTTTTCAGCAGTGAGGGAAGAAGCAAGCGACTCGACTCCTCTTCCTACCTCACAGTGAGTTATAAAGAGAATTGGAAATTACCTGAGCCCACAACCTCTAGATACAGCTCAGCATTATTCTGCCAGGCTCAACCTTTTCGTCAGAGCCACTTTCTCCTCCATCAAGCAGAAAGGAAGTGTTTGGGGAACAGCAGAAATATGGTAATAATAATCATTAAAGGTCCCCAGGGATACTGAAGCCTGTTTGTGCTAAGTGCTGTAAAGTGCAGACGCTGAAAGGCAGACAGTCTCTGCCCCAGACAGCTTACAATTATAAATGGAGCCAAGAGGACAGGGAAGGCCGAAGAAAGGGAAAGGAGGAGCTGGGAGGCTGGCGGTCGCAAAATTGATAAAGTAACCACTCGTCTCCCAGACCCAAATCCTCTTCATCTCACCACATTGCCTCATATTTTGGAGACAGAGAATTCGAAGAGGTAAATTCCCATCCATTATTGGCTTTCAAACAGATTGGAGCGCAGTGCCTGTCTTTTGCAGAAACAACAAGGTTTAAATACTTCCATTAAGAAGCTGTTAGGATGCTTGACTGCCAACTCTTATGCCTCCGCCTTCCTCGTCAGGAACACACTGTTTGCCTCACAGCCAAAGGGGCTCGCTTAGAGTTAAAGGAAGTTTGCTCCCCAAAATTCTCCTCATAATTCTCTTCCACAAATGTAAAATGTGAAATATTATTCCCATTATTCTCTGGATATTTGATTGCAACACAATTAAAAATAAAACAAGTAAAGACATTTAAAGCATTAGGAACATCTAAAAGCATTTTTAAACCATCACATAGCCTCACCAAGGTGGCAGGGAACATCATCTTTCAGCCACCCAATGCCTAGGTGAACAGGCATGTTTTAAAATTCTTCTGAAACTTTAATAGTGAGGGAGACCGGCACGCCTTGCCAGGGAGAGAACTCCACAAATGGGGAACCACCACCCACAAGGCCCTGTCATGGATTAACCCCAGCAAGGGCACTACCAACATGTAGTGACATTTAATAATTTTAAAGTGGGCAAGAAATGTTGGATTTCAATACAGTGGTACCTCGGGTTACATACACTTCAGGTTTCATACGCTTCAGGTTACAGACTCCGCTAACCCAGAAATAATACCTCGGGTTAAGAACTTTGCTTCAGGATGAGAACAGAAATCATGCGGCGGCGGCGCAGTGGCAGCAGGAGGCCCCATTAGCAAAAGTGGTGCTTTAGGTTAAGAAAAGTTTCAGGTTAAGAACAGACCTCCAGAACGAATTAAGTACTTAACCTGAGGTACCACTGTATATGATTACGGTGGCGAGACTGTTGTATACACAAAGATGGAAAGACTCATTATTGTCAGCAATGGAAGAATGGTTGTTAAAATTAACGGGCTTAGCTGAGATGACAAAATTGACATGCTAACAATGACCTTTCTCTGATTAAACATTTACTAAAGACTGGAAACCTCTGATAGAAAAAGAAAAAGAAAAAGAAACAATGACATGGATTTGGGATTGATGTTCTCTCCTTTTCCTCTATGTTTTTATTTTATTCAGATTAATCTTGGATAAAAAAGATATTTGGTATTGTTTTGTAGTTCTCTTTATAAACTCTAATAAAATTTATTCAAAAAAAGAATTGATTCCACTTGACAGATAACATACGACGACATTCAGTATTTGACAGGTTATGCTGCTTCAGATTTGATGCATCAGAAAATAAGCAAAAGATGCCAAACAAGTCTATGGTCCTTTTCAGGTGCTTAATATTACTGACTAATCCCAAATGCCCGAAAAGGGATCGAAGCACAATTTAAAAGCACCAAGGTACAAATCACATGAAGAAATTTGCAGCTATTAATTTCAAGCTCTAAAGTGCTCCACATTATTTATTTATTAAAGTTCTATGCTTCCCTTCATCTACCCCTTTGCAATGAACAGACCACACGCAGTTATGTAAGTTTAAAATGAATTAATTACAAAACATTCCAAAGGGCAGATTCATGCATTTATCCAAGCAGCAGCAAGGAGAACACAGGCAGAATACTATTTGGTAGAAAGATAGCTTCAAGCACTTGTCTAAGCTTGCTGCTTCTTAGATACGTCTTCCTTGGTCAGTTACGTGGCAGCTTCACTTCCTCCCTCACAGAGAAGACAAGGTGTGACCTAGTTGAGTCTAGATCTCTCCCCCTTCATGCGCTAACAAGCACTCAAGCATAGTTACGGTATTTTTGACCATTGAGGCGTTCTCAAAGCAAAGGAAGGATTGAACTCTGATTAATAAGAATACACACAGAGGCTTGAACCAGCAAGACTCTGGGAAGGGTGCGTATAATAATCTCTCTCTGTCTCTCCACCCCTTGGCCCAGGTCGTTTTTATTCACAAAAGAACTTTTACAGAGTGTTTGTAAGAACCAATCAGATGACTTCTGAGCATTTCAACAAACCCCATGTGGGGACAAAGTTAAACTACAAACACTAGTTAGGCATGCATACTTTGGGGTAAATGAATGAAAACTACAAAGGAATGCATTCAGCAAACCCGGAGGTCATAAACAATCAATACACATGATAAGAAGGATGGCCAGGAGGACAGCGATCATTATCACCTTTATGTGAAACCTGTTTCCTGGCCCTAAGATTAACATCCTAAGATGAACATATCAGAAAAGCTACATCAGAGAAGATTGCCCACTATCTTTATGGCCCAGGATGCTTGCCTGGCAAAGCAACTGGGCTGTGTACGTGACTTGTCAAGCAAGAGAAATGGGCAGTAGAGGAAATGGCCAGAGGTGCAGAGGGTTGTGGGATTTGGTCAGAATTTATTGTCACTGTATCAAACCCAGTCAACACAATGCATTCATGGTGGACACAATGGCTTGATGCATATTTTATAATTCCTCATAGTAATCCCACCTGACCCCACACTCTGGATATTTGCACTCCTACAGACCAGGGCCCTCTTAAGCATACCTGGCGCTGTGGTGCAAAGCTCCCTCCACCCTGCTTGCCAGAGGTTTTTTGGGGAGGGTGGCGCTGCCAGCGGGGCTGGAGGAGGCGGACAGCGGCTGGAGGGCGGCTCCTCCAGCGGGGAAGAAGTTCCTACCTCCCGGCTCAGCTGGCCACTTCGTGCCACAGTGGCCACGGCAGACGGAGGCTCCGGGCGTGGCGATGCTTCAGCGCAGCATGGCGGAGGCGAGGGAGGGCGGAGAGCTGATGCCGGGAGGTGCCGTGTCCAGCCTCCGCCTCTTTCCTGGTGCCCTCCAGAACTTGGCACCCTGGCGCCCCGCGCCACAAGCCTCTATGGGTAAGACACCCCTGTGTTTGACTGCTACCTCCCACAATCCTGAGGAAATAACATGGAGAGAAGCAGACGAGAAGAACAATTCCTAATTTGCCCAGGTCCTTTGGCCTACGGCTGCCAGTACCTTTGGCTATTGGCCATGCTAACTGGAGATGATGGGAGCTGTAGCGCAGAGCATCAGGTTGGGGAAGGCTGGCCTATCCAATCTGGTCAGCGAGAGACGACAACACTACTCTCCCAGTATGCAAAATGGCAATGCCATACTCTAGGCAGGAGTCCAGCCCCTGCAGAGCTCTGTTGCGGGCAATCTACAGCGGGGCAGGGGGCGGGTTAGTGGGGGCACTGCCACCGCCAGGCCAGTTGGTTTCTATTCATGGAACTGGGAGAGGTAAGCCTCTCCTTTGCCCCATGGAGATAACACTGCAATCCTACGCATGTCTACTCAGAGGTAAGCCAGCCCCCAGCCCACCCCCGAGTTCAATGGGACTTACTCTCAGGTCAGGTTAAAAACTGAACTGTATTGGGCCCTGCCCTGTAGCGTAATAGGAATCCCTTGTTCTTTGGTGTGCATTTTTCAGGTTTATATTTCACCCTCAAGGAGCAAAGAACAACTTCAAAAGAAATGATGGAGAAGACAGTGGGCCAACCTTGACAATGCCTCCACCCCTCCCTCTGGATCCCAACATATTTAAAAAGGAAAAAAGCAACCCAGGAGATCCTCATCACAAATCTATGTGGCCTATGACTGTGGTAAAATATCAGATATAACTTGTTTTTAAAAGAAAAGTTTATGTGGAGATGGGCTGGGAAGAATGGCCCAGGAGCGCCCTCTGCTGGCTGAGGAGTTCACTAGCCAGAATGAGTGCCAAAGCACTTCATGCATGTACAGTGGTACCTCGGGTTACATACGCTTCAGGTTACAGACTCCGCTAACCCAGAAATAGTGCTTCAGATTAAGAACTTTGCTTCAGGATAAGAACAGAAATTGGGCTCCGGTGGCACAGCAGCAGTGGGAGGCCCCATTAGCTAAAGTGGTGCTTCAGGTTAAGAACAGTTTCAGGTTAAGAACGGACCTCCAGAACGAATTATCGTAAGTTCTTAACTCGAGGTACCACTGTACCTCTCTATATGCTCCCTTTCAGCACCACCACCACTCAATTTGTGGGAGGGCTGGTTAACCTTTTCCCCACCAGGTGCTTTTAATGCTTCAAATTACCCCCCTAGACTCCTTTTCTGTCTTTGATAGGGAGGAATATGGGACTTCTGTCTGCCTCTGTGTAGGGTAGAAGAGAGGGGAATAGATATCAGAAGCAGTGAAAGGGGGGGGGGATATGCAACCCTTCCTGTTCCCCTGCCCCTCCCTCCACTCTAGATTCCAACTTTGGAGGAGGGGGGAGACATTAATTGAAAATAAGAAAAAGAAATTCACACATGCCACGTGTGGTTTGAGCATGAGGGGGAAACTCAAAATGGCTCCCTCCCCAACGACCGTTTTTGTGCCTGAGGTGTATGACAAGACGGCATCTCCCTCTTGCTCCACATAAGTTGGCAGCTGAATGTCTTCCACTGAAACTCTGGGCAGGAGGCTCTCAGATGTGCCAGACAGGCTTCATGGCGCACACAGCTGTTCTCCACCATGTCTCTTTTCCCTCCCCCATTTGCTGCCTGAAGTGTCTGCTTCACTCTGCCTAATGATGGAGCCCACCTTGAATTCATGCCACACAGAGCTGGCTCTAGGTTTGAGGGAACCCTCAGCAAGTGTCCTCTGGGGGTGTCCCCTTCTACACTGGCAATCCCCTTAGGGGAAGGTTACCAGATTTTTTTCAAAGAATCCGGGGACACTTTTTTTTAAAAAAAGAAAGAGGGGGGGAAGTTGTTTTTTAAAAGAGAAGTAATATCTTCTCTTCTGTGGTCTCTTCTGTCGCACGGCCTTCCTCTGGGCCCCAGCCTGCTCTCTTGGAGTGCTAGCTGCCATGGAGTAGGCTCAGGTTGGGCCTGGGCTTGGCCACATGTCCTTGCCCTCCCATCTCTCCTCCTGAGCAGCAGCAGCGGCGCGGCAAGGTCGGGGCTCCCCTCTTTTTTCTCCTTCCTCTTTCTCTCTCTTCCTTCTCCTCTCCTCCTCCTCTCTGCATCGGCTCTGGGGCTTTCCTGGCCCCAGAGTGCCACTGGGCAGTTGGCCGGGTGCTCTTGCCCCTGGCTCGATTTGGGTCATGGGAGGGGGTCAGCGGTCCCCCCAGTTGATGCATCCCCGGTTCCCCCTCAGAAGTGGCAATCTCAGCAGCCCAGAGCCAGCCTGGTAGCGCAGTTGGCTCTGGCTGGCTTCAGAAGCTGCTCGCTGCCGTGGCACCCACCATTTTGCCTTGCTGGAAGTCCCCATGTGATGTGTCTTGTGCCATTGAACCAATCACGCAACATTCATTCCCTACTAATAAATCTACAACACTTAAAATATAAATCTGGGGACATTAAATGAAATCCGGGAATGGATTTTCTCCAGGGACAGATTTGTAAATCTGGGAACTGTTCCTGGGAAGTCTGGTAACCATACCTTAGGGGACTAGTACTGGCAGCAGCCATGCTGGAGGTTGGTAACAGCTGCCCACCATTTTAATTACCCTAAATGTCGCTGATGCACAGGGCATTGTGGGCAATTAAAATGGACGCCTCTCAGATCCCAGGCACTAGAACCCTGCCCACCACCCAAGGATGCTGACTCCCCAAGGAAGATGGATTGTCCTGTGTGAGCCTCACTGAAAACAAATTCAGTTACTCTGTCCACTAAATCCACCCTCTTCTGTCCTTGCTCTGTGAACCAGTCAAAAAAGAGCATTTGACTTGAATGGAGAAGACCCAGGTGTTCAAATCTCCATTCCGCTATGATGATCAATGAACAACTTTTGGAGCCAATCACTCTCTCATATCCTAACATTATTGTAAGGATAACACCCAGATGTGGTCCTACCACTAGGCAGAGGGAGTCAGCTGCCTCGGGCAGCAAATGCAAGAGCAGCACCAGAAGCCTCCCAATCATTTCTCCAGGGCCCCCTAAACCTGTTGATGGAAGATGTTATTCCGATACCAATGTTGGTAGTGGAATTCAGCTGCTGGTCCAATTGGATCCTGTACATAGAATTGGGGGGTTGGCACCATCTTGTCCTTTGCCTCAGGCAGCTAAATGTGGCAAACATTAAAAGAATATCCATATATGCCCACCATCACTGGAGTGTCCACTTACGCATCACCTAAAGAGAGGATGAACGAGGACAGATTTGCATAGAAGTTGCATTTGCTATGCTTAGATGCAAATTTAGAAATAATTACTATAATTTAAACCTCATCAGTGGGGAACAGTGACTCAGTGAACTTATCTGCTGTTACATGCTAACTATCGCTGGGCCCCTCCTCCAAAGCTCTCTCTCCAGGCTCATGGCTCTTTACCATCCTTCAAACAGCACGGACACCCTCTCCCCACCCCCACCCCAGCCACACTGCCATTTGACATTCCTTCCAATTCAGCAGTAAACTGCTGGTTTTCCTGTGGAAAGCGGTAGGACAAAACACCCAGCCTCTTGGACCCCTGACTAGAAACCACAGGACAAATGGATGTGTGCGGGCGCACACACTTTGGCAGGGAAGCAATACTGCTCGGCAGACTCACAGTTGTTTGCAAAACTGTACTCAAAGAACACTGTTCATGAACGGCTCCTCAGCAAACTGCAGGAACAGTCCCAAGCTTCAGCTGGACTCACACTGGACAGCCATCTGTTGCAGCTGCTCTGGATCTCTTGCCCCACTCTTCAGAGAGTGGGGCGGTTTTTAATTTTAAATTGTTGTAACCCATCCTGGGACCTGCTGGCAAAGGGCAAGTGATAAATTTACTAATACTACATGGCCAGCAAGCAGTGGTGGCTGGTGCCTATTGGGACTGTTAGGGCAGACGGCAGGGAGCCCAGCAGCAGGTGGCGCCAGAGCCAACTCCTCCTACTTTTGTCACCCACCCCTTTCCTTCCTGCCGAGTTCCACAAGGTGCTACACTGAGACAGAGGAAGAAGAGGGAGCTCACAACCAGTGCTGCCCCCTGGCCAAGGTGAAAAGGCAAGCAGGTCAGGTCTGGCTGAGGGCAGACTGAGGTTGATGGAGCTATCTACCCACATGGACCAGCTTCTATTGCCTACAAGGCTCCCTCTAACTCTGCTTGGAAGGTGCTGCACACACATTTGCTGAGGCTACACAGAAATGTTGATCTCAAGAGAATGGCCTCTGTGACACATGGACCTCACCCTCATCCAGGCATTGCTACACTGAGGAGAATGGTTGCCAAGAAGGGGCAAGGCAGCAAAACCAGGGCAAGCAAACCGACCAGTAAGTCCATCCAGCTTCCAATAAAAGCATCACTTCTGACACAGCTCCAGTGCACTCCTCTGAGAGCCCCAAACTGCACACAAGGCAAGTCTAATGTTTCTGGTAAAGTGGGAAAGGGATGTAGTGGCAGCAGCAAATAATCACTAGCAGGTAACTTGCTCCTTTCTCTGCAGATCATGGTTTGATGCCACAGACTTCACTCAACACCTCCAACCCAGGCACTACCTGGAGGACCTCGGTAAAGAGCTACAGGTGGCAACAGAGCATTCTCCCCAGCAGACTCCAAAAGTGTGAATTTTGAAGGACAGCTGTGTTTTGGTTTGCATATTGCTTCAAAAATGTTCATTCAGTAGAGTTGCCTTTAAATGCCAACTGAATCAAATTTCTTTCCTCCACCCCATATTCACTTTGTATCAGTCTTCTGCCAATGTGGAGATGTCCTATATGTAGCACTTAGGTATTTTCTAGATTGGCTCCTCTCCTATACAGCACCCCCTATTTGCAACCAAGTGGAGAGGCCCACAGTGGCCGATGGTGCGATATGCAGCAAGAGGCACTCTCTACAGTGGCACTCTGAC
Source organism: Podarcis melisellensis (assembly GCF_964234715.1). Lineage (NCBI taxonomy): Eukaryota > Metazoa > Chordata > Lepidosauria > Squamata > Lacertidae > Podarcis > Podarcis melisellensis. The sequence continues at coordinate 3,740,394 of NC_138540.1, forward strand.
TGTGGAATACACAGATTTGATTGATGCCAACCCTTATGGGTTTTAGGCCTCTGGTACAGACATATTTATTTATTTAGAGATTTGATTAAGTTGTCTGTAAATGCTTTGTCACTCCCATGGTGCTGTGATGCAATATGGCATGATTGTCAGATTTCACTTATTTTTATTATGTACTCTATTTTTTCATTGTATCTTGATCTTGAATTGATTTTAATAAACGGTGTTCAACACAACACTGGAGAATACTTAGGTTTATTTTCTTCACTTGTTGCACAAGGAACGTGTCATATTGCTGTAACATTGGCCACACGGCTTCCTGCAGAGAAGCAGATCATCAATCCCAGCACTATGCCTTCCTCTGAGGCCGGTGACAGCTTCCAGCACCACCTGCAGAGAGAGCAGAGTCTGTAGTTTCATTCAGCCGCCTGAAGCTCAACTGCCTGCACCTTTTCAAAGTCCTAGAATTAAGAGCCAAAGAGCATCTTAAGCGTAAAGTTCTGCAGCAGCATCTCTCACCCCCAGGGTTTGAGACCTTGCCCTGACTACAGTCCTGACACAACAGCAGAAAATACACCCCCCCAAAAAAACAACACCCTGCTTTTTGTCTTTGGAGGAAAGTTGCCATCGCTATCAGTAGCAGCCTCTCATCTCATTCAGGGCTAACAGCACTCCAGGAATGTGATGCCACCGGAAAGTGCTCTGTTGCAGAAGGTCTTGTACAGTTCCCATGCAACACAAGGCAGCTTCAGCAGGAGATGTTCCCAGAGGGATTGCCTTTCAAATCTACTCATTTCCCCAACTGTTTTACCTGCTGGGCATATGTAGAAGAGCTTTGAGGATTTGGTAAAGGGTCTTATTTTATTTGTAGCCAGTATTATTACACAAAAGTTCAGCAATGTCTGCTTCTCACTGGTTTGCTCTGGCGTGCTTCTAATGATGTCAGAATCACCTGGGTCAATGATGGTGAGTGTATACACTCTGTAGTACTTTCCACAAGGGCGCTGTGGTCTAAACCACAAAGCCTCTTGGGCTTGCCAATTAGAAGGTTGGCAGTTTGAGTCCACGCGATGGAGTGAGCTCCCATTGCTCTGTCCCAACTCCTGCCAACCTAGTAGTTTAAAAGCATACCAGAGCAAGTAAATAGGAACTGCTGTGGCGGGAAGGTTAACAGTGTTTCCATGTGCTCTGGTACTCATCGCGGTGTTCTGTTGCACCAGAAGCAGTTTAGTCATGCTGGCCACATGACCCAGAAAGCTGTCTGCAGACAAACACCGGCCTGAAAGTAGAGTTGAGCACTACACTCCATGGTCAAGTTTGACTGGACTTAACTGTCCAGTAGAATGATAGAATCTTAGCGTTGGAAGGGACCCAAGTGTAATCTAGCCCAAACCCCTGCAAAGCAGGAATCTCAGCTAAAGCATTCTTTACTTTTACCTTTAACTTTCCACAAGTTGTACCCAAATCATTATTGTTACAGTGGGGCACACCAGTTTTCACCAACTTAGCCTAGTACTCAGTCTCTGATTTCCTTAGAGCTGGACAGCTGGACAGAGCTGGCTGCCCTGCCAGATCATTTTCAGAGTTAGTTTGTATCCCAGTACATATTTACCACTTTTCTTAACCAGCTGAAGTCTAGAGTTTATGGACTCTGGGACCTTTTTGTCTTCTTAGCGACCACCATACTGTCAGCTCACATCGACTCTGCCATTACCAGAGATGCACTTTCCATAAAGGGTCTTCTTAAGCTATTCCAACCAGTCGTGTCTTCAAGGCAGACCATAAATACTTACCTGTAGCTCACGAGTCTTGGAAATGGCTACAGCCGCCAGATGCCAGCCAGTGCCTTGATTCCCCCTCAGAGACCACATTTTGTGCCATTCAGAGGAATTCCGGAGCTTTATGTAGACGTTGATTTCACCTGCAAAGAGAAGGCCACTCAGAAACAGGCGTCATGCTGAATGATAAACCGCCACCAAATAGCATTTTTAAAAGTTCAACACAGAGAGATTTGGCACAAATGCTCAACACTAAGCTATAAATGTCTTTTCCAGGTTTGGATAAAATGCACACTAGGAGTGGGGAATGTAACAGGAGTGTCAAATGGGAAACTGCACTCACTCACGGGGGGCAGGGAAGGTAGGAGAGTACTGTGGTACCTCAGGTTAAGAACTTAATTGGTTCTGGAGGTCCGTTCTTAAACTGAAACTGTTCTTAACCTGAGGTACCACTTTAGCTAATGGGGCCTGCCGCCGTGCGGTTTCTGTTCTCATCCTGAAGCAAAGTTCTTAACCTGAGGTACTATTTCTGAGTTAGCGGAGTCTAACTTGAAACATCTGTAACCCGAGGTACCACTGAGAGTGGATAATTATGCAAAAGACCCCAGGTTTGCCCCCCTATGGCACCTCCACGTAGGTCTGGGAATGTTCCCCTTCAGAAACCCTGGAGAGTGACTGCCAGTCTTTATGCAGTGGTACCTTAGTTCTCAAACTTAATCTGTTCTGGTAGTCCGTTCAACTTCTGAAAATGTTCAAAAACCAAGGTGCAGCTTCTGATTGGCTGCAGTGGCTTCCTGCACTCAATCAGAAGCTGCAAAAGGGGCATCATATGTTTGGTTTCTGAAAAACGTTCACAAACTTGAACACTTCCGGGTTTGCAGCGTTTGGGAGCTGATTTGTTTTGGAGCCAAGCCATTTGGGAACGAATGTACCACTATATACAGTTTTAAGAAAGAACAACCAATGATCTCACTCCCCATAAGGCAGCTTCCTATGTAGGCACCTCACTTAAAGATACAGGGAGCAATGTTGTTTTCTAAAAAGATGGTTGTTATGAAGGCAACAACCCATTGTGTTATGGCTCTAACTCAGGCTTCCAGACAGGATCCCCTCAACCACAGGAACTAAGGTGAGGTTGAAGGCAAATACGCAAAATATACCTTTATCTTTTGCTGTAGGTGGCCTACCTACAGCCCATCTAAGAGAATCACAACTCTGATACTAAACTTCCGCTGCCTTGTGGGACATCTTTGGAAGAAGAAAAGGCTCAGGAGTAAACCCTACACAAATCTGGAGTGGAGTCCCTAAGATGGTTGAATGGCTGTATGCTTCCTTCCAGCACCTCCTGCAGCAAAGCTGGTGCCAAACGTACTTCTCTGCTTTTCTTTGGACCACATCAGTGAGGACCTGTTGTCTGGGTAGCCCACCCAGGACCTCCATACACACCGCCTAGGATTGTGCCTCAGGGAGGTCACTTTGGTGCTGATAACGCAGCAGTTTTACTTTCTCCCTGAGGCACACTCCGTTGTTTGTTGAGACAGATAGATGCCAACAAGAGGTTACCTACAGACTAAGGTGCTTGTGTTTCATTTATTCCAAACATAAAATCCCTCATCAGCACTAGGGCCTTAGAAAACTTTGCGTCACCCAGTTTTGGGAAATTGAGAATTAGGGTCTCAGCTGGCAGTCCAGAACTGTTGCACAGACAAGCCAGCCACCTACTGCCAGTCTCATCCACACACTCTCCCTTTTATACAGAAGCCACTTACTCATGAGAAGGTCCCCTGGGCTGTACCAGAATTTGAGGCACCTGATGCCCTGCACAACTGGGCTGACCAGAACAGCCTTTTGACTGGAATTGTGGGCCAAAGGCATCAGGGAAAGGTAGCCACCTGGTGAAGAGATGACACAGGTATAATTTGGACATCATGACCCTTCACATAAGACTAACAACCTGGAGCTGATGTTGGGAAGCCCCCTACACCCCCCACCCCACCCAAGACAACCTGTAAATGGGATGGGAGGAAGAATGAGACGTCAATCATTAAAATGTTCCCAAAAGCAGAGGTCACTGCCACGAAGCAAAATGAAGCAACTGCTTCTCACAGCAGAAGGAGGAACTCAACACCACACACTTCCAGTTGCTTCATCAGCAGATTTCTACTTGCCATATAGAATGTTTCTCACAGGCCCATATAAGTTCAGCACAAACAGTTGGGCCTGGTAGGCATTTAAGGTCCTCAACCCTATTCTGGGGGTTGCCATCTGATTGGATTTTATTCTGATCCTGATCTGATTTTAGGATGTATTTTAACTGATTGCCTGTTTTTATGTTAATGAGTTATATATTTGATGTTAGCCACTCTGAGCCCGGTTTGGGCAGGGAAGGGTGGGGTATAAACAACAACAATTATTATTATTATTAACCTCTCCTACCCTCCCTCCACATTCTGTTCTGGGGCTCTCCTGACCCTCCAGAGAGGATAGCAGAGGCAGGTGCAGGGGGAAACCCCCACTGTGTTTGTCATAGTCCTTGCAGAGGGTCAGAGTTTGGCCATCATCAAGAGAGCTCAAGTGAAAGATATGGAAACTCCACCAGCCAGTTCTCCTGATGCAAGAGTCCTGCTGGATCTGACCAAAAGGTGCATATAGTCCAGCACTCAGTCCCACTTGTGTGAAAAGCACTCTCCCACTTGAGTTCTCCTAGCAATTGGGACCCAGAGACTTACTGAGAGTGCAGGTAATGTATAGCCCTTCTATGGCTGGTGGTCAGTAATGGTCTTATCCTCCGTGGATTTAAAGCTGCCCAAACTGGTGGTCACTACCACGATCTTGCTACAGCCTTAAGCAATTCTTTTTGTCTGTCCTGAACTCCCACCACTCAGAAGACCCTGCAGCACACCCCAAAGTGGAGCAGGAGCTGCATGAGAGCACAGGAGTCACTTACCACCTGAGGTTGTGCAAGGCATTCCAGGGGGGCTTCCACCTCCCCCAGTCCTAATGAGCTGCTCCTGCCCCTCTTCAAGCACCCAGTCCAGGTCATCCTCCTTGCTTTGCTCCCAGCCACACAAGTTCTTCTCAAAGGGACAAAAAGTGGTCAGAGGCTGTGGAGCTTTCACAGTTCCTGGGGGCCCCACTTGGTTATTTCCTGCCTTTTTCAGAGCAGAAGACAGCCCTTGGAGAAGAGTGGACAACCTGGACATTCCAAATGGCAATGGTTCTGCTGCCTCCGTTATGTCTGCCACATTTTGGACTGGGGAAGCTTCATCCATGTGGCCTCTAAATTCATGATCAATTTCCTCTGGCAGAGAAACACTCAGAGATGCTGGAGTTGCCATTATCTCTGCTAAAGACCTCTTGCCAACACGGTGGGAGAAGTTAGGGTTGTCTATAGGGGGCACCCCATTTTCCTTGGACTTCATTTTCTCTGTATGGTTTCCAGACATTTCCTCCAGATTCACTACAGTTTGGCTCTTGGAGGAGTGCCTGGGAAATTTTGTAGAGGGAGCCTGCAGCTCTCCATTTTCCATTCCTACAAGAGTCCCCTTGCTTAAAGGAAACCTACTGTGTTCATACCCCACCTCTGGTCTTCGGGTTCCATGTTCAGGCTGGAATTGTGTGATTTTAGTTGCTACAGCATGCTCCTCACGGGATCCCAGGGTGGAAACTCCAATTGTAGCTGTCTTGTGTGATTCTGAAGCTAGTGTGCTGGCATAGATCTCTGGAGCAGTTTCTCCACTTTTCTGGGAAGATCTCCTTGTAGCCTCTTTTGCACCTGTCCATAAGGTCGCCTGGTTTCCCCATGTGTCTAGAGGACCGGTACTGGATGCTGATGATGTTGACACCATGTCCACTGCAAGAATCTTTGCCATAGATGTCATGGTTTCTTTCCTGGGCTGGCTACTGGTAGGCTGTCCTCTTAAGTTTATGTGTTTGGGAGACTTTAGCGAGCCAGTAGTCAGAAGCAGAGACGTTCCTTCAGCAGCAACTTGGGGCAATCCTGTTGGTTCCATATCTAATGAGGGAGATTGTGCCCCATTTCTGCCAGCTGTGGCTTTCCAAGTTGGAGTTGTTGCCAAGTTCATCACATGGAGGGACATGTCTTCTGTGGCATTTGATGGTTCAGTCATTTCCTCTTCTGCAAGGGTATCTTTAAGCTTAGAGGAAGGTTTTGTTTCCAAGAATTGTGTAGGTGGGCTCTCAGTCTTCATCACGGGTTCTGTTCTCCTCAAAGGAGAAGACATTTGGAGTCCCTTTAAAGCTGGTTTGCTGGAAAGCAAGATGGTGGATAAATTGAAAGAGCCAGCAGTAACAGATCCTTCATCACTTGCCACAGTCCTCTTTGGGGTCCTTGTCTGCATCAGTTGACTCACCATTGCTGATGAAGTGTGGTCTTTAGGAGGAGGACTTGTTCTTCTCACTGGCAGAGAGTCCCCTTTGGAGGTAGGGCTATGATCTCTCTTTTCTGATCCTGAATGCTCTTGGCTTGTAGTTTCCAATTTGGGCAACACGCGTGTGGATGTTAGTCCATATTCCGTTCCAGGTGAAGAGCCTGCCAATTCCCCGTTGCATGGTCCTTGGGGTGCTGCTGCTCCTGGCCCATTAGGATTCCTGATCTGCACCACACCACGGAGGCCAGTTGTTACTGAGGGGGTAGAAGAACGCTGCCATGGAGTACCTGCCACCCGGTATTTAGGTTGGGTGGGCATCTGGTCTCCAAATGGCTTAGGGGAAAACAAAGAGGCTTTCCAATGAGTCTTGGCTTCTTCGGAGTGTCCAGTTCTAACTTCTTTTTCATGGCTCACCCTGAATTTTTGTGCTGTAGCTGGCCACATTGTTGTAATGGACGCTGTTTCTAAAGTGTGTTCAAATTCTTCCCCGTGTAGATCTGCAAAGGGCCCCCATCCTGGAACGTGGGCACTAGGGCCATAGACTTTGGTGTTGCTTGGTTGTTGCAACCATGAAGTTTTGTGTCTTGTTTCAGTGGGTCTAGGGGTGTGGGACAGAGGAAGAGGAAATGTTCCCTCTGTAGGATGTATAGCCTGGTTGCTTTCCATTGCCAGTGAAGCCCAATCCTGTAAAGTGGGAGTTTGGCTTGGCAGTTCTGCATGGACAAGGGTCTGCTCCTCAGCCTCCAGCTCAGGTTCAGTAACTTGCACTAAGAGAGGCCCTGGTGGTATGTGTGTTGTAAGTGTCTCTTTTCTGTAGCCCTTCCTGGCCAGCTGAGCAGCTGACCGATCAAACTGTTCCACTTGGGTCTGGTTGCTCTTTGAGTAAGTTGCTACATTTAGCTTGGAAACGGCAAGAGGGCCTATGACAGAAGCCCAAGGGGATGGGGCTCCAGCAGTTGCCTGACTAAGGTGGCTTTCCTGAGCCTCTGAACTTCCAAGAGAGGGAAGCCCCTGGGTAGCAAACATGCCAGGTTCCAATCTATGTGTTGTATACTGTTCTTTGCCGCTAGAAGATAGCACTTCGGTTGGCCTGCTCCCTTCCTTGGTGTGGAAGCTTTCCATTTCCTTTTTCATAATCTCACTCTGGCTCTCAATTGTGCCAAAGCTTCCCAGGCTTTCTACTTCACTGTGTTTGGTTTCTTCCAGTCCCACCACACCGGAGGCTGTGATCAAGTTCCTAGAGGCTCTTGGAGAGGCTGTTGTGTATGAAGACCCTGCTTCAGCCCGGACTACGGGGGTTGTAGAAGCAGTGCTACCTGTTTCATTTCTAAATATGCTTATGGTCTGAAGAAATAGCTCAGCCAGCTGTTTCCCAGTCTGGTTTTCCATTGCAGAGAAAGGGCGGTCCTCAGCTGGGCTTGGGGAACCATGTCTATCCTCGGCCTCACTGCTTCTCGTTAATGGTGAGCTTCCAATCTCCATAGCAGTAGACAGTTCTCCTCTCGCCATAGCAGTAGGCAGTTTTGTTCTATGCTCTATATGCATGGCTCTTGTTCCAGAAGGTGTCCAGTCCAGAGCTTTCTTACCAAGTCTTGTGGCAGATCCCTGGACCGTTTTCATTGGAAAGGCGTCTGGGCTTTTGGTCAGAAAGGAAAGCGAAAGCTCCACCTCCGGAGCCCTACTTGTCGTTACTTCTGTGGGGCTTTGGTCACTTGGTATGTAGACCTCCTCATAGCTTGGAGTCTGGCTTCTCAGCTCCCTTGTACTACTGATGGGATTTTGCAGAGTTTGCGGCTCAGAAGTCTTCTGGGCATCAGCACTCACTGCCATTTCTCCAGATACGGTTTGATGCAGCATCTCTTCTGTAACCACTAGAGATTTTTTACTCCCTTCTGCTTTACCAGGGGTGTGTTGAGACGTTGTCCTTTGCATCTGCTTCTTTGTCCCAGGTGACCAAACCTCCCTTGTCTGGGCTTCTGTGGTACTAATGTTTTCACCAGCAACCTTGCTTGATGGTGTGATGGTCCCCAGAGGCTCTCTGGCAGGATGTGGCATTTCACTGGAAGACGCTATAGAACTGAGATTCCAGGCAGTAGATAATCTGGGTTTGTTTTGCGTTGTATGGGGCTTGGGCTCACTTGGCATGAAGTCCATTACATTCTCTTTGATGACTCCCTTGGTAGATGCCTCTGAAAACAAAGCAATTAGAACTTCTGTCATTCGTCATACATGTTCCCAGCCACATGTTCCTGTGTCATGTCACATGTCCTGTGTGAAAATCTTCCCAATTTCTTGAAAGTTTTCTTCCCCTTTGAAAGATGCTTCTGTGTTGTAGCCAACATTAGTCAAAGCAGACCAACTGAAGTCATTGGTTGCGTATGCAACTTATACTCAAAGCACATTCTTTCCCTCAAAGAATTCTCCGCACAGTAGAGTTTACAATTCCCAGCAACCCTTAAACTACAGTGCCCAGAATAATTTGAGGGAAAGAAAATGCTTTCAAGGTATAGCATGTACACAGCATAGACATGACTAACTCAGCTCCATTAATTTCAGTGAAACTTAGTTGGATACAACCCTCAATTATTCTCCCTCATTCTCAGGCCACTATAGAATTTTGGCAGGAAATTGTTCTGGATAATGTTTTCCCCCTGTTTAGGGAAGCATTTAATGTTTGATGTATCACAGTATTTTAATATTCTTTTGGAAGCCGCCCAGAGTGGCTGGGGAAACCCAGCCAGATGGGCGGGGTATAAATAATAAATTATTATTATTAATTATTATTATTATCATCATTATTTTCTTCCTATAAACCTTTCCTCAGCAGTCTGCAGCCTTCCTGCCTACTCAAACCTCCTGATCTGGAAAAGCTACATGGGAGGCATTATCTCACAGGCACCCAGGAAGGCTGCAGAGTACAGATCTCTGGTGAGCAGATTTGGAGAATGAAAGAAAGGACGCTTCCACAATACCCTTTGACTAAACTCAGAAGGCAAGTGCAACACAACCCCTGCACCCCGCCCATGAGAATTTCACCAAACTATTCTCCCTTTTGATAACCTGCAAATGCAGTTCCTTCTCTTATTAACAGAGGGAGAATGGCTTTTTAAAAGGCATAAGAAATTTAGCACAGCACTGCTTCACCCATTGTTAAGTTGTGTGCATCAGAAGAGATGTGTACATGAACACAATCATGTTTATCATGCCAGGCACTTTTGGAGCATCAGCTGGGGACACACAAGAGCCAACCTGCGACTCCCTTGATATTTAAGGTGAGGAACAACCTTACCTGTGTAGGGTAGAGAAACCAAGAAACTGAGGGTTCATCCAGACTTCCTTTAAAGCTCTGTGTCTGGGTTTTTTTTTATTTTTGTCCCAGTGCCTTCCCTGGGAAAGCCCACATTTTACTACTAAATCAAAGCAATTGGCCAACATATGGAAAACTCAATTGCACGCACGCATATGCGTTCAAAATATAGGATTTGGGAAACTAAGCTTTGTTGAAACTAAGCTTTTTCCTGCTTGGCAGGGGTTGGACTCGATGGCCCTTGTGGTCTCTTCCAACTCTATGATTCTATAATTCTATGTGTCTTCATTCTCTTACCTGGCTGTGCTGCAGCCTGAAAACATTTATAAAGCTTGTTGACTCTGGCAACATCTGAATTGCTCAGGTTCCACCTTTGTCCAAGAAAGGTCAGGGAACTGGAGAGAGGTGTCATGGTGGGTGAGCCAGACATGCTGAAGGCATTCCTAGTGGAGGCAAAGAACAAGATAAAGCCAGTGTGAGCCACTCTTGTACATACACAGGTGGACGATCGTGGTTCTGCTTAGCATAAGAAGGTGCTTTATATCTAGCTCCATCAAGCTTAGTACCACCCACTCTGACCGGCAGCAGCAGCCCAGAGTCTCAGGTACAGAAGGGCCTTACCTGCTACTCAACCCTTTGAACTGGAATGTAAGAAGCTAAGAAGAGCCTGCTGGCGTCCAAGAGCACATCCCGTCGGTGGCAGCCAGTGACTGGTATTCAGAAACACTGCCTCCAGACTGGAAATCACCCATAGCCAGGATTCTTCATGCAAACAATGCACTCTTGCTCCCAAGTCATGGTCCCACCACAAGGGTCCCTATCACCAGCCGTCCCTTCAGATAGCCAGTGTAGGTCACGTTCTTCAGACACAGTGACTCAGACATGTCCCATGGCTACCAAACAATATGCATGTAAGAACAAGGAGTATGAATGGCAGGCTCCAAACAGGTTGGAAAATTCTGCCCTTACTAGAAATGCCCCTGCTTTTGCAGACAGTCACCCAGAACATGCAGCACCCCTTTGGCAATGTGGACATACCTGTCCTGGCCCCACTCCACTGCCAAAGAGAGGCAGCTCAGGGTGCTTCACATGTCCCCAACATTTTCTTTAAAATACCTAGGAGCCTTCTTGTGGCTTGCTTACCTGGCATAGTGCATTACAGAGGAGTAGTCATAATCCACCAGCATGTTGGTATTCCAAGACTTCATGAAGTTTACTTCAAAGCCTGTGAATCCAAGAAGGGGATTAGGTCTACAAGCAGGAGGGTCTCAGCAGCAGTGGATAACAAACATTCAGAGTCCCTGGTCCCACTACGGGGGGGGGGGGGAGAGTCCCAAATGAATTTGATAGATTTGGCATTAAAAGCAAATTGGGTTTAAGTTCCCCCACCCCACCCCTAGTCCTGGCAGCTCAGCAGAGAGGCCAGAGAGCTGCATTTGGTCATTGAGCACACCCTGGATTGGCACAGCCTGGCAGCAGCTCTCCAGGTTTCAGGCAGGGGGTATTCCCTCCCTCATGCACTGGAGCCAGGGTCCAATGGGGCAGCCTGTTGTGGGGGTGCTTGGTCGTGCCCCCTCAAAAAAATACACCTGGTGCCACACTGTGCCACTGCACAGAGCCAGCTAGAAAAGCCGAAGCACCCATTACCAGTCAGGATTTCATCCCAGGAGATGCTGATGTACTTGTCCCGGTCTGCTCTGGAGTGCTCATGCCAGAAGCCCACGACATGCATGAGCTCATGCAGTGCCACCCCCTTCCCCTTGCGGAGGCAAGCGGGCGCTAAGGAAACCACCTGCATCCCACCAATGCGCCCAACACTGGAGAAGCAGCTGGAGAGAGAGAGTGAAAGAGACGCGTTAAGAAGTCGTATTGCAACCAAACAACCAATCCCATGCCTAAGGAGCCAAGGCTCATAGGGTACCAGCCTGCCTATTTAAATATAGATAGCCATTTTGTGGTAGAAAAAGCAAGGGAACACAACAGTACATAAAATCTGCATTGGAAATCTACAGAAAGGCCTAGCAATAAAAAGCAAAAGCAATATACTAAAATGGTAACAACCCTCCAGCAAATTCCAAGAGCCACAAAAAGCACAATCTTCTAGTAACAATGTAAAGTAATCTTCAAACCCATCAGTGCAGTGGGCCTTTTGGATGTCGCTGGAGAGGAAATTCTACAACCATGGTGCCACCACTGAAAAACATATTCCTAGTAGACAATGTCTTGCACTCAGTAGCATTGTATGCATGTTAATAGTGTTACAACTGCTAAATTTGGTTCTATTTTATAAAATAAGGATTCTAGGGTTATAGTATTATAGCCATCCCACCTCTCTTGTATGCAGGTTCTGAGTGGTAACAGCTGGTCCAAACAAGTGTGCTTCACCCAGCTATGTCCACCAGTCACACCAGATCAGCTCCTTCATCCCTGATCATTATCATAAGGATTTGTGGGTGATGGTCTGTGTTCACCCACAAATCAATTCTCTCCCACTTCTGTATTTAAATATGCATTCCTAAAAGCTCAAAACAAACTGTTTTGAACCATGAACTGCATCAGAATATTTTATAAATACAACATCCAGCAAATAACCAACTTCTGATCCACAAATTAGGTCCATACATATGAAGTACAGAAAACTTTATAAGCCAACACTCAAACTCGCTAACTTTTGACATGTACCCCTAAATGAAGTTTTGGATTTGAAACCGGGACTTCAAAATTTGATTGTTCCTCATCTGTTCAAGGGGAAATACTACCAGCTGGTTAAAATCAAGACATTTATCTTTCTACAGAAGTGTATTACATGTTGTTAAAAGCAGCTCCCATATACCACCCAGAGTTGGCTACTATTGAAGAATGTCATCGCATGTCTAGCATAACTGCAAATATTCAAAAGTCAACATTTCCAAGATCCTTTTCAGCACATGGCCCATCCCAAAATTTTGACTGGTGCTCTCCAAATGATCTGGGACTACAGCTTCCATCGTCCACAGCCGGCATGATTATCTGCATATTAGGCCAGGAAGTTGAGCTGCAGAACAAAACTGGAGGAGGCAGAGGCACTGGAAGGAAGAGAATCTAGCTTTTGCAGGTGGTGGGTCATCCACTAGGAGACCACCCCATTACTCCCCAGTAAGATACATCTTGTAAGTCACTACTAACCCAGAGAGCGGGGCAATAGCAATGAAATCTCTCTGGTTGGAGTAAGGGACAAACTTGATGCACGTGAACTTTGAAAAGTCTTCAAATGCTCCCTTGAGTATCTTCACGCTGGATTCGTCTGGCAGGAACAATAAGAATACAGACAGGAGCAGTGTCATAATGCTCAGAGCAGAATCCTTTTCCTCAGAATAAGAGCACTTAGCAAGTTCAGCTTATTTTCTACACCATTAATCAAATGCAAGACATTTAAGTAGGCCTGTCCCCTCCTGTTGCACACACCAACACACCCCCAGCTCGTTCCCTTGTCCCTGTCCCCAAATCATAGTCATCCAGGGGAGTCAACACTATCCTGGTAGATTGCTCTCATTCCAATGAGAACCAAAAAGGATTTCCTGGAGCCAGAAATGGCGGCGAAGAGTCACAGAGTTAAGTCGTGAAATCTGTTCCCACAGGATGTCATTATGGCCACCACCTTAGATAAGTTTAGAAGATAATTTGACAAGTTCATGGAGTATAAGGCTAACGATGGCTAGTAGCCACGATGGCTGTGTTGGAAGCAGAATCCCCATCATGTTCTACTATGAGAACCATAGTTCTAGCAACCATTCTCTTTTTTCCCAGGGAACTCTGGAAACTGCAGCTCTGTGAAGGAAATAGGGGTCTCCTGACAACTCTCATCACCCTTAAAATACTACAGTTCCTAGTGCTTTGGAAGCATAGCACAGATTGGGGCGGGGGCTAAGTTATTCAGCACCTTGATCATTCAAAACTTGGTCTACCACAGCCCTCCCAACCCAACACCAGTAGCAGCCCCAGAAAAAAAATGGAAGTGGGCACAGAAGGGGCAAAGTATATTTCTAGATGGACAAGCTATTAAGAGCTCTGAAAGAAAAATTACAGTAAATGTTAATGACAGGAGTCCAGTAATTAGGGAGGGGTGATTGCCCCTCTGTCCCCCTGGAATTGCCCATGCCCAGTGCTCTCCAGAAGTTGTGGGCTATGTCTGGTTGAGGCTGGTGAGAACTGTAGTACAAAACATCTGGAGAGCACTTGCTTGGGGAGAGAAGGCTGTTCTGCCAGAAAGGTGGAAGTTGGATCCACTTGCTCCTCAACTGGACTCCATCCAGTCTCCATCACCTCTCCCTCAGCAGCAAGGCTGGGCGAACCCATCCATGTATCTTTATTCTCTCGCTGTCCCAATCCCAAGTTCAATTCTCCACATCAGTTTATGACTTAAAAACTGCTCATGAAAATTCATCAGCATTTCACTGCTAATTTCTCCCAAAAGGCACATCTTTGTATGCACTTTTCCCAACTTAATGTCTTTCTGTATGTTAGTTTCACAAGCACATAAGTTTTTATGCACACCCACCTTGTGTACACATTTTTGCAGGTATTACCAGCCTACAAAACTGCACTGAACAGTCAGAGAAGTGCTAATTTTGAAGGATGGCCATCCACTTGTGTATTTTGGAAAGCGCTAATGAGCAAAATTTGCCTATAAATGCAAACTGTGGCCTTATCCACATTTACCTTTCCCTGGTCCATGCTTTATAGCTCCATGTCCAAATCCCCCCCCCCCTTTTGCTCGTGAGCTTTCCGCATGAAAACCCCTGCTCTTTAGCACTCAATCGGAGCAAATGGCAATCTGCAGAAAACCCAACTGCTGTTTGCTGCAATTCAGCTTTAAAGAGGTTTTCACAGGGAAAGCTCTGGGGCAAAAAAGGGGGGTTCTCAAACAGAGAGCTTTAAAGTGTGGAACTGTGCCTGGAAAGAGCAGGGCAAAAGGTAAAGTATGGGCAAGCCCTGAATCAGGTTTCTACCTTATCTCTATGTAACAAATGCCATGTTTGAATGGGCCGCAAGATGGCTGAAGAACGCCACACAAAATGGATGCTGTTAATGAACAATTGATGAACTATGTTGATCGAAGAGCTAATGGACTGTTCATGTTCTGGCTAAAGTACTGTACCTGCAAAGAAGCGTAAAGACTATGCAATGCTAGTTACAAACAATGAGTATTGTACTGTGCCAAAAGTTACAGAAGACCAGGTACAAACAATGAGAGTTGTGATATGCCAAGAACATGCTAAAGACAAAGGACTGCCAAGAACATGCTAAGGACAGAGGACTGCCAAGAACATGCCAAAGGCAGTGAGAAATGCTAAGATTCAGATGAACACCAAAAAACCTACGTAAGACTGAGACTGTTCAGATGAGTCTGTCAGACGCAGCTGGGGCCTCGCTGTCTGATCACTCAGGACTCTTACCAGAACTTGATCACTTCCAGGGAAGAGACGGTGACTATGTTTGCGTGTGTGTTTGCGTGAGTGACGGAGTGCATGTTCCCTTGTCTTGTTATGTGTTATGTTTGTTAATCAATAAAGAAATGTTATGTAGAAATTCCAATATATTGGTTGTCTGACTGCTTACTTGTGTTCTTCCTGGAGTGCACTGAATCTCATTTATGCTAAACACCTAAACACATAAAAGAACCTAAGTTATTCATAACATCTATGCCCTGTTTCTACTGGAAGAGGTTCCAAAGTTTGCCACTTACCATATTTGTAGGAGATTACATAGGGAATTTGGACAATCCCTCTCTTCTTTGGCCATCTTGGGTTGGCAGATGGGAACAGCCTGAAAGGACTCTAGATGGGAGAGAATCAGCACCACTTTCACATCAGAAGCTGCGTTATAATGTGCCAGACCGTTGCCAGCACTGGCTGGCAGCAGCTCTCCAGGGTTCCAAGGAAGAGCTTTTCCAGGGACTGAACCTGGGACCTTCAGCTTGTCTGCCCACTGAGCTGCAGCAGCCCCTCCACAAACCCTTTTACTATCAACAGAATGCCAAGTTCTCCTGTTAGGGACACTCCCGAGGTCACACCAAGGATTGCAGTGACCTCATCGGTCTCTGGACAGCAGTTTTTATGCTCTGCTTGTTCTTTTACTCTTTTAGTTTACGGAAGCAACCCAGCAGGCAATACCAAATTGTGGGCCAAAGGCTGCCAACACAGTGCCAAGTTGCTGAAGCAAATCAGGCTGGGCAGAGCATCTGGAAGCCTCACGTGTGGATCTCTGAGCTGCACAGAAAACAGGCAGGATAGAAATGCAAAAGGGTTGCTTTAGGCACCAGTGTTCTAGGGGCACAAAGCTAACAGAATCCCCTGGGCTGGTGAGAATGAGCTTCCCAGCAGTGCAAATACGTAGCAGCTTCAGCGTTTTTCTCAGGACTGCAGCAGATGAATTCATGCAAACTATCAGCCACCCTCCTCTCCCACACAGTAGGGCTGCCATATTTCAATAGGTGAAAATCCGGACACAAGAAATATATTTTTAAGGAAATTCGCCAAAATCTACACTTACATACAGATTTCAGCCTTTTCCGCCAGGACACATTTTCTGACAACCGAATCCCAGCTATGTCTGGGAAATTCCGGACATATGGCAATCATACCATACGGGTAGTTTGGTAAGCAAACAAGCTGCTCATGTTACCCAGATTCAACAGGATGTAGAGAGCAAGGATAGCAAGAGCAGTGTTCTTCAGATGTTTATGAACTGCAGTTCATATCATAACCTGACCACTGCGATTGCTGGCTGGCGCTGATGTGAATTGTAACCCGAAGGGCACCCTGTAGCCACTCCTGATGTAGAGGCCCATGGGTAAATTAAGTAAATATATAAAAATACTTAACTGGCCAACTGTGTTGCAGATAACTCGGTTCTGAACCCCCCAACATAAAGCCTGCCCCCTAAAATAAATCCTGGCTACGCCCTGGCCTGGCCACACTCAGATCTTCCACTAAGTCATCTTAGGAAAGAGTCTGTCTCTTGTACCAGTTCTGCCATCATTACCTACCGCTTTGATGATATCCCCCTCGATCAGAAAACTGCTTTCTGGCGCCCCTGGAAAAATCAGCTCTGGGAAGAGAAAAATGGACTCAGTACCTGGCGGAAGCCTTTACCGGATCAAATAGCCTAATACGACAGACTAGAGCTGAAAGCAAATTACTGCAGTTTTTAACTTCAGACCTGCCACTCTGGTCACTCACATTTTGGATGCAACATTTTCTAACAAAATTCAGGTTTCTCATACAAATTTTTCCATCTCTGGACTGATTTTGGCACCATCAGAGGTCTTAGATGGTGAACACTGCATTTGATAGATGACACCCACACCATATGTTTGAAGAGCATGGCTTTCCCAAAAAGCACCCCAGGAACTAAGGTTTGCTTCTCACAGAACTAACAAATTACAGTTCCCATACTTTTTTTGGGGGGGGGCATGGTCTGGATGTAACCACAGCTATGCAATGGGATCCACTGCAAGAGAACAAAAGTTGCACATAGTGTCCCAATGCCCATCTGTGGTGGATGCAGCAGGGATCTGCACCTGAGTAGAATTTTTGGAATTTGAAAGCTGAAAAATGCAGCACACCCTAGTGCTGCAGTTCCACCCAGTCACCAGCTGTGCCAGCCCTTATGACTGGCAGCTATCCTTGAATGCATGCATGGCAATATCAAGCCCAAAGCGTGGCCAAATAAGGTTCCCAGTGACCAGGGTTGAGTGAGTGGTTTCAGTGCACCCCTGCATATAGCATGGCCATGACCCCCCCCCCTTTAGGCAGGGCAGCCTCTGTTTAAGGGGCAGTTCATTAAAAGAAACACAAGGCTAAATAGTGGGAAACATGATAGTGATTATTAGTTTTTGGTCAATTTACTCATGAAAGTGAGCCAAACCTTGCAACTTACAAAAACAGCAGACTGAACCAGGGCAATGGGGGCAAAAATGTATAAATCAGCATATTAAAGTGCCTGCTACTGTGGTAAGTAAAGTGTTTCATCATTTATAGGCGGGGGGTGGGGGCATGTGCTCTTCAGAGTCAGCAGAAGTACTTACCTTGGTTAATGTCAAGGATGTCATCAGGGGGATCCCTGGCCTCATCCCAGTCACTCCCCTGGGCATGCTCAATGTAGAAGGTGTCTCCCCGGCCATCTACGGGCAGCGCTAGAGAGAGGCACACCCGTTGCATCAACAATCACCTTGTTGGAAGGACCCAAGAGGAGGCTGGCCACATAGGAAGCCAGAAGGAACCCAGGTCAGGACCCGGAAGGCCTGGGTTCAAATCCCCACTCAGCCATGAAACGCATTGGGTGGGAGTCACAGCCTCTCAGCTCAACATACCTCACAGGGTTGTCGTGAGGATTAACTGAGAGGGAGAACCATGGTCTCTTTGAAGTAAAAAGTGGGATATAAATTCAATAAATATTGGAAATTGCCTTATACTAGGTCAGGCTTCTTATTCATTTAGTTTACCAACTTCTACACACTGACTTTCCAGAGTCTCACCCATCATCACCTGTTACCTGAACCATTTGATTGAACCTGGGGCCTTCTGAATACAGATCAGCTGCTCTACCACCGAGCTATGCCTCCTACTGCTGTTTCAGGATGCAGAACAGCCTAGGTTGATGCTTTACTCACATCCCCACCATACATTTAAAGTACAGAGATTCCCACCTCAAAGAATCCTGGGAACTATAGTTTGCTGTGTGTACTGGGAACTGTGCTTTAATAGCTCCCAGCACTCTTGGCAAACTACAGTTCCCAGGATTCTTTGGGGGGGGGGAGAACCATTACTGTTTGAAGAGGTATAAATGTGCTCTGAGCATATAGCGTGAAAGTGACAAAGGCATTACAGATTTATGGCTACTCTCGGGGCTTTTGAAGACAGGCAGGGCTTCTAACAAGTCCTGAGAATCGTGGGCTAATGGGAATCAGTTCTTAAGGGGAAGCTGTGACCATTTTAAAACCAGTTTTAGATCTGCACCACAGCCAGGGCTGAATTGCACATTAAACATAATGTAAATTTAATTCGGCATCCCTACTAATCACTCTTCTGCCACCAGTGACCAAAAAAGAACCTTTGCTGTTCAGTTTGATTTGTCAAGAAGATAAATACTAGGCTTCACCACAGGATGGCAAACTTGCAAATAACACACTGATTGAATTAGACACAGGTTATTGAGCATTTTATATCATACTTTTTGCTGCTTCAAGTACCTACATTACTCTATTTTTGCAGCAGTCATCCTTAAGCAAATAGAAGGCAGGGAGTGTGAAAAAAACCTAGCTGAACATGCTACCTAACAGAGACAGCTATTCATGCCCTTCAGCTCAGTAGCTGCTCTTGACCCCAGGATAGCACCCCCCCCCCTTAATAGCAGCTTGCCTAAAACATATGGCCACCAAAAGGTTTCTGAGTGATACCACAGAGAGAGCCCCTGGCCAAGTGAGGCCAAAGCACGCTACTTTCCAGAGCAGCAGACCCCACCCACCCACCCAGTGAGTAAGTGGTTCAACAGAGGAGGAGCAGCAGCCTGGGTCCCAGGATCTGCCAAGTGGTGGGGCGTTGCAAGTTCTTAGGAACAAAGGAATCCGTGTTTTGTTGAGTCAGAGCATTGGTCTGGCTGGCAGCAGCTCTCCTGGGTTTCAAGCGGGGGGGGGGGTCTTTCCCAGCCCTTCCTGGTGATACCAGGGACTGAAATTGGGAGCTTCTGCATGCAGCTAGCCCTGAGCTAACGCCTTTCCTCTTCCACAAGGTCTACAAGCAGATGCACTGATGCCTCGTTGTTAAAAAGGATTAGCCCTTACCTGAAAGCAGCCAAAAAACACTTATAACCACAGTCCAAAAATGAAGGAATACAGCCATAGCGGAAGAAAAAAGCCCACTGCTACCGTGTGTATTTTTATAAGTAAGATAAATCTCCCCTAAACAAACTGCAAACAATACTTAGGCCACAACCAAAGGGGACCCCTGGATCTTTTATATAGAGCAGCAGGGAAAAGGCAACACCTGGCAATAGCCTCTTCATTAGGAGGTCAGTTTAACCCCTTGTGTGATGAAGCCCTTCTGCAGCTTCCTCTTACAGTCTACAGCTTGAAGAGCTCACTCAACCAATACAGATCAGATTGCCACCTTTCCCCGTTCTGGATCTGCTCCTGGGCCTTTAAGAGCAGCCTGGCACTTTGAAGATTAGCAGGTGAAGCCTTTTCCTCTCATGGGGATTATAATGACAGAGCTTGTGATTTGGTGATGCTCCCTTAAAGCTAAGGACTTGGCAATTTGAGGACTTGCCCTGTCGTTGGAAGGGACCCGAGGGTTCATCCCCCTGCAATGCAGGAATATACAGGCGGCCAATATGGGGATCGAACCTGGTTATCAACACCGTGCTTTAGCCAACTGAGCTGACTGCTTCAGTTTGAGTTCTAGCAGAGGGTCTTAGAAGCTCCTCTGAATAAGGCCTCTTTTATGAAACTGCTCCTCATTCCTGGTGCCCAGAAACATCACAGAGATGTACTGATAGCAAAAGTTTTGCCCATTCAGGAATTGCCTTGCTGGATCAGGCCCCCTAGCCCAGCTTTTTGGCTTCTGTTTTTAGTGTGTTTATTGTGAATTGCATTTATATTTCACTGTTCATGTAAACAGCCCAGATTATGTGCTTGGATTGCTGACACAGCAGTGTAATAAACAAACAAATAGTTATTTATAGAAATAAATAATAGGGGGCGTAAAAGGGAGCGTTTCAGCATGTGCAACTTGAGGCCAGGGATCAGGGCCTGGGGCTGGCATTGTCAGGGACCTGCTGGTGCTCACTCCCCCATTTCTCATACCTTCCAACATTTCTCCGAAGAAAATAGGGACGTCCCATTCCATATTGATAATTTTATTATTTATACCCCACACATCTTACTGGGTTGCCCCAACCACTATGGGCAGCGTCCAACATACATAAAAACATAAAAAATATTAGACATAAAAAACTTTCCCTATGCACAGGATTGCCTTCAGATGGCTCCGGGGTCTGATAACTCCATACCCTCCAACATTTCTCCAATGAAAATAGGGACGTCCTAAAGAAAAGTGGAATCAAATCTAGAATCAAATCAGAAACCGAGATTCTCTAAATCAGTGATGTCCCTGGAAAATAGGGACACGTGGAGGGTCTGCTTTATTTTACCTCCTTTCTGCTTGTTTGCCGGCCTCATCCAAGCACATCATCAACATCCAGGAAGCTGTTTTCGCCGGCATTGCTCTCTCCTTCTGAGAAGTGATGGGGATTAGGTCATGATGGAGAGGGCAAGCAGATGGCCAGTGGCAAAAGTGGCAAAGAAGTGAGCCCACTCAGTGCCCACTATGGGCATTTTGCCCAAGGCCAGCCCCCAGCCCCCATTCTTCACTTCCTTTTTTTTTTTAAATAATATTTATTAAGGTTTTTCAAATTAATACAAATTAAATCCAATTTATAATCTTTTTCCAATAACCAGGACTTCCCCTCCCCACCCCCTCTTGCATTCCAAATCTTCCAAATAAACAATTAAATTCAACAAATTCTTGTCCCCAAATTACACTCATCATCAATAACCCAATTTTTTTTCCAAATTCCCATCCCCTAAGATCTATCCACTCCCTTCCACGAGGTCCCCCTTTTCAGATATAATGCAGATAAATATAGAATAAAGACAGAAAAAAAAAGATAATTTTACAACTTTTGGATTCCAAATTTCCCTCCCCCCCTTCCCTGCTGCGTTCCCCATATCCCTCCATTTCTAGTATCTTTCTGGGGTTCCCACATTTCACTACACCCATACCCCTCTGATTCTTTGCCAGTCATTTTTAATTTCGAGTGTCCGATCATAGAAGGAGCCTATCTCCAAAAGGGGCCCATTTCTTCTATCCAGATTTTTGTATCCAGGAGTAAAAACTCCAATTTTATTTCCATAAGCTTGTCAAATCTGGATATCCCAAATGTTCCCACTTCCAGTTCGTTCTTGTTTCTTTGTTTATTTCCCTGTTCTCCCGCAGAAATGTTCTTTTTCCAAAAGCTTCTAGTTTCTCTGCAGATGCTTGTTATTCAGGAACCAAACATTGTGTCATGTCCCTTTCATTTTTCCAACAGATAAATCCATTGTTTCTTATGGTGTGTAGACCTCTGTAGACAAAATAATGTTCCATTTCTGCAGTTTCCCAGGAGATTAAAAACTCTGTTCAGCTATTCAAGTTTCCTGTCGAAAACACATGCAATAACCCTCAGCTCCTCTAGATGGACCACAGCAGCTGAGCTCCCTTCCAGATCACATCCACCAGTCCAAATAGCTTGTTGATTCTTATTTGAAACAATTTATGTCCAATTTATAACAAATGTAACAAATGTAACCGGCAAAGTCCTCATAACAAAGACTCCAATTTATTCTTCCGTTTTGACAGCTCTTTGACAGCTGTCAAAACCTCCGTTGCTCTTCTCCAGGCATTTTCACAAATCGCTCCAGGGATTCCGGGGGGGGGGTGTTACTTTTTAATACAAATTCCACTCTCTCCTCCAGCTCACTCTTATATTTTCCCCTCACGAAGTTGCAGATTCATCAAGATAAGGTTACTCTCGATCTTAGTTGTCAAGTCCTTTGTTTTGGCTCTTCTACAATTAAGGGGGGGCTGACTTCCTTTTTCCACCTCCCCCGTTCGCTCCAATTTTTAAAAATTTATCCCTCTTTTTAGTCCATAGTCCAATTACTCACGGGTTCTTCTTTTGGGTCCGAATTCTTAATAGAAGAAGCTAGCGCTCTCCACCGAATGGCATGCGGCTTCGCTCGGCAGGGGAAGCGGAGGACTCAAAGCACCACCCCTCCTCCTGGCGCCCGTTCTTTAGCCTTTAAAAAGGCTCTTTCGCGGGCCGGGGAGGGGCGCAAAGGTGCCAGCCGAGTCACCATGTCCATGGGCCCCGTGCCCATGGTTTTTGAGGGTCCCCGCGTCGCCGGCGCGGTAGGACCCAACCCCTGCCGAGCCGGCTCCCTCCGGAGCACGAAGGGAGCCCGCCATTCGGCGATGGCGCCAACCCGGAAGTCCTCCCCATTCTTCACTTCCAAGCTAACACTGCCATAAGTCCATCTGCTTCAGTGCAAAGGTTTTGAAGAGTCCAAAGAAGGAGGCACCGTGTCACTGTTTTCCTGCTCTTATAAGCACCATTTAGCCACAAGGGGGCAGTCAGACTCAGCTAAACAGAAGAGGATGTGCAAGAGATGCTTCTATACATCATGTTTGGGGCTCCAACTCCCATCAGCCCCAGCCAGCACAGCTGTCTGAAACAAAACATCTGGAAGTTACCAGGTTGGCAAAGGCTAATATAAATGGACAGACACATACACACATACCCCATACTAACCCAAACATCCTTGTTCCCTCTCTGATGTGCTAAACAATATTACAAAGAGATGGAGAACAAATATTGTTTTTAACAGGAGATTAGACAAAATAAGAAAAGTAAGACTTTTTAAGAAGCTGGTGTTATCTATACTTGGCATGGCTAGAAGTTTCTGGAGCCAATCAGAAGCTGTGCCTTGGTTTCTGAACATTTCTGGAAGTTGAACAGACTTCTGGAACAGATTCCGTTCGACTTCCGAGGTACCACTGTATATCCCACAAGTCCCTGGTTCAAAGTTCGCCTAAGCTATTCACTTGCCTCAGTAGCCTTTGGGAGTGCCTTGTTGTATCAGTCTCAAGCCCTCATGAAGGTTTATAATGGTGGCCTTGTGTGGTTGAGAAAATGATCGCGATGTGGTATGTAATGTTCTTTGAAATACAGTCATACCTTGGGTTGAATGCGCTTTGGGTTGAGCGCATTCGAGTTGCACTCTGTGGCAACCCAGAAGTAACAGAGTGTGTTACTTCCGGGTTTCGCCGCTTGCACAGGCACAGACGCTCAAAATGACGTCACGCGCATGCGCAGAAGCAGCGAAAAGCGGCGCATGCATGCACAGACGTGCTGTCGCTAGAAAAATTTACCTCTAGATGCGAACGGGGCTCCAGAACAGATCCCGTTCATATCCAGAGGTACCACTGTATATTATTGCTGCCTTCAAGGGAAATAGGGGCCAGGTGCACACATGAGTGCAATGAACTGTGTGTATGCATTCATGCGTAAGCAGGCCAGCATGAAAGAATATCTGAATGTGCCATGGCTATCTTTAGGGCCTGTGTTGGTGCCCACAAGTGGGTGAACATCTGTGACTGGGATTTTCTAGCTGAATGTGGCTGTTTCGGGTGAGTGGGCTGAGATGAAGTAATTCTGCTGGGTAAATTTAGTGCAGACAGAATGTTTCTGGCTGTGGGGGGGGGGGTTAACTGACACATAGAGCAGAGGTGCCAACTTGAATGAAATATTGTGGGGGCCCAGGTAAGCCCTGCCCTGCACAATCAATCACATTACACGGTGCACACACACCATTTGAATGAGAATGCCCATCAACTTTGTCGGGGCTCAGCCCCCTCAGATATTTTATTGTGGGGGCTGAAGCCCACATGGCCCCTACAGTTGGCTCCCATGACATAGATACAGAGTCCATTGGTATTTCTGATGGAGGTGAAATAGCAAGAAATGAAAGTTCTTGAGAAGGTTCTAGGGTGCTTTTTCCTTTTCTTCACCCTGACTGTAACTTCTGATCTCCCAAATCTGAGAAGGGCTGTTAACTTTATTTTCTTTTACTGCCCCTGACCCTGTGCCTTTATAATCTGACATACAGAAGTTAAATGGGTGAATCTCTTCCTGGCAAGCTATGTGAAAGACCACACAGAGGTACGTAATCTTAATCTCTCTCTCTTATGCTGCTATTAAAAAGGCACAGGGGAGGAAAAAGCAGGGGAGGAAATGGAAACCCCAAATTGGCACAATCTTGCCCAAAATTGGTGCCAGTGATGAAACGGGATGTGCTGCCCCTGTTGGTCTCTGGGGCATAGTTTGCCACTCTAACCCAGGATAGACAAAGGCATGGCCCTTGGTGCCTTTTTCGACGGCCTTTGGTAACATTTGATGCCCCCCAAGCCCAGTCGGTGAGGCCCTGGGCTTGGGGAAGGAGGCGCAAGGGTCCTAAGAGTTATCCTGCTGATATAAGAATTCTAAGTTCTCAAATATAGAGTAAATGTTCATAAATGTACAAAGCAAACAGACATGTAAGTATATAAATCACATATCTGAAATAGTACAGGAGTGCAATCCTGAAGCCATTTTGACTCTCCCAAATTGACCTCAAATATTTCTCTGCAAGGAGGAAAGAAATGGGAAAAGTTTTCTAGTTGTCTTTGGACTGTAGGGGCTTACACCTCCCTGCAAATATAGTCTGGCAAGTATCTGTTAAAATGAGAAAACTATCAACATGAGTAAGAGATTCAGGAACTAAAGTATTTATCATCTCAAAGGAATGGCCAGGCTACCCAGAAAATGCAACCAAGTAAGGTATTATCAGGCATCCTGGCAGAAAGGAGAGAAGCAACATTCTCAAATTTCTGCTGGAGACTGCCTCCTTCTGTGATGTATGGATGATGTTTTGGGGGGTGGTCTTGGGCTACAGGGTGGGCAATTTCAAAAGTCTTTGTAGGGGCTTGTGCACCATTGTTCTGGGTCTCTCCTACCTCCTTGTAAGGAGAGGAGGGAACTCTGTTGTGACAGAAAAATAAAGCTCTGCCTTGCTTTCTATGGAACTTGCCTCCATCCATTCATCTCAAACTGATCATGGACTTAGGGGACTCAGTCTCTTGGACAGCAAAAGCCATTCCCCCTATTTTATCTATAACACCGCCTCCTTCCCAAAGCCAAGTTAGTGCTTTCCCAGATTTGGGAAGGAGATCTTAAACCATGGCTGAGAGACTAATGGAGGTTGCAGGTGTAGCTTTGCCTCTACGCAAGGTAGGATGTCTGTGGGTTTTCAAAGCACCAGACCTTAGCTGCTGGACTCTGCTGATCAGCTAGTGGCAGGTGTCTGTGATATGCCCATGGTCCTGTATCAGGGTTTTTTTTCCCCCTGGAAGAGGGAAGGATTAGAAAATGTGCTCTTTCCCCCTCCTCCCCTCCATCTCAATATCCCACCTGCCACTCACAGCTAATTCCTCCTGCTGACACACAGCCTGGATTCCCCCCCCCCCAGGGATGGCTCTGGTCTAGACAGGGCAACTTGCCATGATCCAGAGATGGACTGATTGAGGGCAAGCAGAGGTCAACTAA
This sequence comes from Podarcis melisellensis, assembly GCF_964234715.1. NCBI lineage: Eukaryota > Metazoa > Chordata > Lepidosauria > Squamata > Lacertidae > Podarcis > Podarcis melisellensis. The sequence continues at coordinate 3,766,088 of NC_138540.1, forward strand.
AGCTCTTGGCCTCTGCGAGGAAGGGGGCATCAATCTTTCTCCGCCAGCTGCCTTGACAAAAACATCAGAGGTAAGGTCAAGCCACATGGCCACAGCTAAGCTTCCACGAGCTTATTCTGTAATCAAATCAAAGTTCTGTACCAAAGGAACACCGGTATTATTTTAAGCAGCTAGCGCTGAACAGCAACGAAGCATCTGAGCTAGACTCCTGGGTTCAAAGCTTACATCACTGCAGCCATAAACTCTTCAGGACTGGTGACATGACTGATGAGAACTTTTGACAAATTGAAGGGTTTTATTTTTTTTAAAGAGACCACTTGCACTGTGGATGCATCCTACTTTAAAGGTAAAGGTAAAGGGAGCCCTGACCATTAGGTCCAGTCGTGGCCGACTCTGGGGTTACGGCGCTCATCTCACTATATAGGCCGAGGGAGCCGGCATACAGCTTCCGGGTCATGTGGCCAGCATGACTAAGCTGCTTCTGGTGAACCAGACCAGCACACAGAAACGCTGTTTACCTACCCGCCGGAGTGGTACCTGTTTATCTACTTGCACTTCGATGTGCTTTCAAACTGCTAGGTTGGCAGGAGCATCCTACTTTAGCCTTTGCTAAATGGGTTTGCCTTGCCTTCCAGGGTTCAAGAAGTTGTGTCAGCTGGGCAAAATGTGTGTGTGTGTGTGTACAACATCAAGCATCAAGAGACTCAAGAAGCAATATAAAAACTGGTTGTTTATTGCAACAGGTAATAATAAATATAAAGTGCAAAAGACATTTACGATCAATGTCAGTCAAGAAAGAGGTCTCCTCTTTCTTCCACAAATATACAAACTGTATATTGCGGGGGAGGGGGCAGAAAGAGGTCACTGGGCACAATCCCCCAGAAAGTTTGCCTGTGCAAGCCTCATTGAAATGAGTGGGAGGTACACAGGACAGCTCAGTGAGTTTACGACAACACCCTGGGGAAGGGAAGGAGGGGTTTATTTGGCTGCAGTGGGTGTTGTCCATTCTCAGTGCATTCAGAAGAGAGCCCCTTCCCCTACCGCCCCTCCATACCAGAAGGCAGGATACTTGCCTGTTCTTCCCCCAGGGCTGGGGGAGGGGGACAGCTGTACAATTGGCAGTGAAATCTCCCCTCTTGATCTGGGGATGCGGAACCCAACTCTCACCCTAATAAAGCTTATCGACTCCCAGTTTCACAGCATATATGAATAACGAGCAATCCGTTACGGATGGAGCTTGGTGATCTATGGCTGACCTGCATAAGGCTGGAGACCAGAGGCAAGCAGCTCATACCACTTGGACAATGGAGATACAGTAGTTCAAGTGTATAATCTTACTTCCTATGCTTAAAATAAAATCTGATCTACGGTTGACTTGAGGATAGTCAGGTGAAGATAGCCAACCAAGCTTCTTTTTAAAAGGATCTCTCTTACATATTACTCAGTCTTTAAAGCTTCAGTGAAACAGCTTCACTTTTACTGACAGAAGGCAGAGAGAAGCCTTTAAAATGGGGAAGTGTGCTATCAATTCCTGCATAGGGCCAGCTGATCAAGATGTAGAAAAGGAGGGATTCTGGAGTGCCTTAGCCATAGGACTATAAAGTCACCTCCATTCAACCTGAATTCTCAGGCTGAAGGGAGAATTAGGCCAGTTGCAGTTAAGTCTTCTTCAGCTTTTCAAACCTGGGACTCACCTTAAGTCCAAACAAGCATTGAGGGACATACTTGTTTTGTCCTTTTGGCCAAGCCACAACCCAGCAGTGATTCCCAGTGTACCAGCTGAAGGGATGGCACAATGGTGAACAGACTGTTGGGACACGAGCAAGGCAGACTCAGGTTCCCAAAGGCCAACTCAGCCCATGGAACTTAGAGGGTGTCTAGATGCCAGTCACCCTCTCTGGTTAACCTTTCTCTCAAAAGCTGTTGCGAGGATCAAATGAGAAGAGCCTTGTTCATGCCACCTTAAGCTCCACGAAGGAAGGGTGAGATACACACCGGCAACGGCTATCCAACTATAAGCCTCTTGCTGGCTTGTTCACATTTTATACTTCACTTTGACATCAGCATACCATATAGGGTACAATGGCTTAACCCAGCCTTTGCTAACTTGGTGTCCTCCAGGCTACAACTCCCCCAGTGTCCGAAACATCTGGAGAACACCAGACGGCTGAAGGCTGGATTAGCACAATATCATTGCATTACGATATTCACTTCCCACTTCCCCAAGTAGCTTCAACCTCAAAAAAAGAAAACCTTCTGACAATCCTATCAGGGGTTTGCAGCACAGCTGCATTACCATTGCTAGGATATGATGCCACAGTGTTAAGCTGCAATTACTTGCGTTTGGGGTGTGTGTGGACAGTAATGATCAATAAGCAGAATGCATCACCTGAATAGATCTGGCCTTAAAGCTCTTCCCCAACAAAGGGACAGGACAGCTTCCCAACACACAGTTGGAGCCACCCTCTTTTCTTCACTCCTGATACACTCTTGTTTTGCTTTTGTAGTCATGAGACCGAAGTCAGGAGTTAGTGCAATAGAAAGCAAATGAACCAAAACCACAACATTGTCCTTTGCTGCAGCACCCGCTTGGAGATGTAAACAGAAACACACATTATTAGTCTTTTTGTCCACAGAGAGGAAGGTTGCCCCACCCTCCCAGCTGGGTCTGTGGGGCGGCTGGGCTAATGACACAGCACCTCCGTCTCAAACTGCAGGAGCTGCCCCATGAAGCCAAAGTTGGGAGAGATCACCCCACGGCGCTGCTTGACAAAGTCGAAGGCCTCTTCCAGCCGCACCCGGCGGCTCTGGATCAAGTAGGCAAGGCAAATGGTGGCCGAACGGGAGATGCCAGCTTGGCAGTGCACCAGGACGCGCCCACTGCTGTTCTTCACTGAATCTGCAGGGGGAGCAAGCAAGAAGAGCCACATAAGAGACAGCCCACAAGAGCAGCACAGCCCTAGAGCCAGAAGCAGACATATCCAAGGAGCAAGTGCATTTATGGGGCAAGGGGGCCATTTTTGTTGCCTGCATGGTAGGAGGCAGGATGGTAGAGAATCTGCTCTGCATGCAGAAGGTCCCAAATTCAATCCCTGGCATCTCCAGGGAGGGCTGCAGCCACTGCCAGCCAGTGTAAACAATATAGATCTAGATGGGCCAATATGAGGCAGCTTGCTATTTCCCTAATCCATAAGACGGGGAATCTTCTACCAAGTTACTTCTCAAAGGAAGGGTGGGGGGTGTGCATCTGTGTGTTTGCTTGGCATTCTGCCTGGTACAGCTTTGGAGGTCAACCCCCAACCATCTACAAAACCGTCTTGTCACTCACAACATTAAGCAAAATAGAGGTTCAAAGCATATCAGTGTGCCATGGGAACAGCAAATCTCTCAAAATCTCTTCCACTATCACAAGGGATAACTTAATCCACTGGAATATGAGGCAGGTATGGATAACAGTTTCTCTACCACACATCTGCCCCCATTTGTGGCAAAATCCTCCCTACAAAGTGGCAAGATGGTGCAGACAACCAAGCCCACCATTAGGGAACGAGAGTTCTTTGTGCAGAAAAGGTTTGCCTGACTGGCCACCTGCACTTACCAATGAAGTCAATGGCTTCCTGGAACCACACGCTGATCTCAGCCATGTGGTTGTCTTCCACTGGGATGCTCTTGTACAGGAACTGGCCTTCGAAGTAGTTGGGGCAGCTGGAGGAGACGTTGAGCACAGCAGTGATTCCGAGGGACTCCAGAACCTCCCGGTTGGAGGAGTGGTAGCAGCTGCCCAGGTAGAGGAATGGCAGAATCTCCACTGGGCCCCCCTGCAGAAGAGAAAGAACAAGGAGAGTGCGCCCATCAGCCTTTGTGCCAAAATAGGATTGATGGTGAATATTGTAGGGATGAACCAAGTAGTGTTACTACTATGCTATCAAGGTTTATTAGTAGATTAATAAACTAAGCTGATAATGCCAAGGTTGCAGGTTCAATCCCTGTATGGCATAGCTGCATATTCATGCACTGCAGGGGGTTGGACTAGAATAGATGACCCTCAGGGTCCCTTCCAACCCCACATTTCTATGATTCTATCATTTAGTTGGTTAATGGGCAAGAGCTTTGAGCTGAAGAGACTTCTGCTTTTTAAAAAAAGGGTTATTTGAGTCTTGTATGTTACTGCAAAGGGGAGGAAAAAAAATTTAGAGATAACTCTTCCTTTTAACTAAACTTTTACTGATTAAACTATAAACTCTTGGACTTCCTTGGATATCTTCACAACCATCTATATTGAGGTTTTGGTAATATGCAGTCGTAAAAAAGAATAACTGATTTAAGTTTTTTAAAATTTATCTGTTACTAGGCAGACCATAGGCACCAACTAGGGGGGCCGGGGGGCACGAGTGACATTAGCACATCACACAACATGCTGGTGTTACTTGCGCACGTCACGTGGTACCGGCCCCCTCAATTGCGGGGGCAAGGCAGCGCGCTTGAGACAGACAATGCATCAGGTGAAATCCTTAAAGTAGGTGACAGCCTTGGTGGTTACCAGCTCCAAGCCTCAGGGAGAGGGTGGACAAGAACACCTGAATAAATATACCTTTATGCAGTCTCAATTGTATTTTGTCATGTGAGCAGTAATTTTACTACGATTACTCACATAGCAAAGTCTAGACAGTGCAATTAAATGGCCCAGAATATTAATTTAAAAAAAATATCTGCTTAGCGTAATATGTGGGGGAGGGGGGGAATTGGTATTTCAGCTTCTTGCTGCTTTGGTCTCCAGATTCACATGAACTTACCTGGTCATACAATGGAGTAATTGCTTCTGTGCTGTTGTCTTCAGGGCTTTGGAGAGCAGGAGATGGAGATGGAGGTGATGTAGAAGGTGTTGGCGACGTGAAGCACAGTTCTGGAAAACTGGCTTGGAAATTCTCAAAGCCACCTAAACATCAGACGAATGAAGAGTTTTTAGTGTGTATCTCAATTGAGGATGAATGTTATACAGATGCAACCGCTAAGGACATATCAAATTGGAATAGTTCATAGTGACCATACATTTCATTCAGATCTATTCATAGTGCCTTTAAAATACACTTTCATTAAAAAGTACCTGCAGTTACACCACTATTGTGGCCACAAACTTTAACCTGTGTTTGTGATATCTTGTATGATTGATTATTTTATGCATGGATGGGCCCAGATTTACTGCTGTCAGTAACAAATGTATTTATTTAGTATCTGGTGTTGTGTTTTTTTGGTGTTCATGCAGCCCAATGAAGGTGCTACATTATGTGACAGTGCAAGAGTGATATGGCTCTGCATGCAATATCAAAAGCAGACATGGTTACAATACTGAAGGTGCTAATCAGATTAGCGAATGACCTGTTCACTTTAGCGCCAGGGCAGCCATTGTGGAAGGGATTTGTACATCCACCGCTTTAATTCCAATTTAGTTACCACTATAGCAGTCAGACTTAGCTGCAAGTAACCTTGGGAACAGCTGGGGTGAGTCTGCTTGGGATATAGCAATTCTATTCCAGGGCTATCCTGGCTTTATGTTAATGCCTCCTAATTAAACTAAAAAAATAAAATCCCCCCTAAAACTGAATTTTCTTCAGTTCTCCCAATTAAAGATGCAGTTGGAATCAAAGGTTTTGGGGAAAAGGTGAGGAACTCAACTAAGTGTAAACTTGTCTTGGCAAGTTAAAACCTCTAAAAAGATTGCTGTAATACATCAAGGCTTTTTATTTTTTCCTATCAAGTCAAAGCGGGGTGTTTGAACTTGAAGCAACTCCTTTCCACCCCAAAATAATTATAATTATTAATGTTATCCCACCCACCATCCCAAAATAGGACAGGATAAAAGTAAAATAAATATAAATAGACTGCCTCTTGACTAAGATCTACTTAGAGCAGGCCTCCTTAAATTAATAGGCTTAAGATAGTAATGTCCATTAATTCCAATGGGTCTACTCCGAGTAGGTCTAGCATTTGATGTAATCTATCATGGATGTCCATGTAGAGTGGGCAAACTGAGAGACTGCGACTGGCCCACCCACACCTAGCGAGCTTCAGTCCTGGGTGGGGATCTGAACCCTTCCGGGGCCACCATCTACAGGCATCCCTTTCCTTCAAGCCCCATCCCAAAGACTCCCCCTCCCTCTCCTGGAAGAGGGTCGTGTCTCGCCCCCTCCCCGCGGAAGCCCACCTGGCGGCGGTGCTCACCTTGCAGCAGGTAGATGTGCGAGGTGCCGGCCCGCTCCTCCCGCAGCAGCGCGTTGAGCAGCAGGCGGGCCAGGCTGTCGGGGCGCAGGGCGGCGGGCGAGCGGCTGGCCTCGTCCAGCACCACCAGGTGGCTGAGCTCGCCCTGGCGCAGCCGGGCCAGCAGCGCCCGGTCGGGGAGCAGCCAGTCCAGGCTGACGGCGCTCCGGCCGCGGGAGCGGCGCCGCAGCAGCCCGTTCCAGTGCACGGGCCGCGAGTCCAGCAGGTGCGCCTGGCAGAAGGCCAGGAAGGGCCGGCAGTCCAGCGCCAGCGTGCGCGCGCCCTCCCGGGGGTCCCGCAGCAGCGCCGCCAGGCCGGAGCTCTCCAGGGCCACCACCTCCTCGATCACCATCCTGGCGCCGGACGGGGGAAGCCGAGATCGAGAGAGAGGGCAAACAAGAGTAATGAAGGCGAGCTTTCGCGCAACAGTCCCGGCGATGCCTCTCTCGCAAGCCAGCCGGGGATCCGACTTTGGTCCCAGTTCCGCGCGGGAGCTTAAGTACCGCGGCGCTCGCGGGCGGCGCTCCTCCCCGGGCCGCCATATATGGAAGTGTGCGTCACCGAGGAACTCCCAGCCGGGCCCTCCCCCTCACGTGGAGGGAGAGGAGCGCGCTCGATCCGGAGGCAGCCAGACGGAATGAGATTATCCGCCTTGGCCCATATTGGGGAAGAACTGTTTCCTTTCCGTGCCAATCTCTTCCGTCACCAGACCTCAAAGCAGCCGCAGATGGAAGTTAGAGACTCGCCTGCTAAGAGGATCAGCCTGGCCCCTGAGAACGGGAATCTGCGCCTAATAGTTCCCTTAAGACACTAAAGGACTACATGTATGTGTGAATAGGCCACTGTAGGCATCATACACTACAGAAACATTTTGCATATTTCCTTCCTTCAGCCCAAAGGGTTCTTTTCGGTGAACTGCATTTAGCAGCCAATAATCATGGAATCAATTAACTGTCTGTAGACTTGGAAGAGACCCGAGCGTCCTCTGTTCCAAGCCCTTGCAACGCAGCAATCACAGCTACGAAACCCCTGACAGATGACCCCCCCCCCACCGCTGTTAAAAACCTCCAATGAAAGGCAGTCCACAGCTTCCTAAGGCAGTTCCTTCCACTGTCAAACAGCTCCTAGCCTCAGAACATTCTTCATATTTAGTTGGAATTTCCTTTTTTGCAATTTGAATCAATTGGTTTGGGTCCTAGCCTTCAGAGCAGCAGAAAGCAAATTTGCTCCGTCTTCCATGGGACAACCCTTCAGATATTTGGATAGTTAGTTTTTATTTATTTACCGGTACTTGATTCTGAACTGTTGTCAAGAAATCTGATAAAGTCTTGTCTCTTTTTTTCTTTTGGTGTGCTGGGCCTAGTTGATCACACAAAAGGAGTGTGTGTGTGTGTGTGTGTGTGTGTGTGTGTGTGAGAGAGAGAGAGAGAGAGAGAGAGAGAGAGAGAGAGAGAGAGAGAGATGTCCATCAATTGTATTTCCATCCTGTGCCCCCACCATATCACAATCATGTAAACATTATGCTTGGGAATTATTTCCCCTTCCTCACCTACGCTAGTTGTCTGCTTTGTCATAACAAATTAGCACATACAGTGGTACCTCGGGTTACAGGCGCTTCAGGTTACAGACTCCGCTAACCCAGAAATAGTACCTCGGGTTAAGAACTTTGCTTCAGGATGAGAACAGAAATCGTGCGGTGGTGGCGCGGCAGCAGTGGGAGGCCCCATTAGCTAAAGTGGTACCTCAGGTTAAGAACGGTTTCAGGTTAAGAACAGACCTCCAGAACGAATTAAGTTCTTAACCCGAGGTACCACTGTACAGGCTCCATGGGAAGAAAGAATTCAGCCAAAAGGATTATCCTCTCCTCCTGCCAGCAGGTAGTGCTGCAGTCATTAAGTGATTCAGTCATCCAAGGATATGCTTCTCAAGAGATTAAGACACAGCAGTGTTGCAAAATAATCTAGGATGTTCTCTCCTGATATGCATTACCTGATTTGTGTTCCCCAACCTACAGCCCTCCTGAACTCCTGTTCAATGAAGCTGTGCCACCTGAATATACACAACAGCTGTGTCCCAAATGTACACACCTCAGCTTAACTGCAAAGTGAATGTGGCTTCTTATGTTTTGTTATTTCAGATAAAAGCTGGACTGAGGTGAAATGCATCCAGCAGCAGTATTCCATAAGAAACTACAGAACAGACACGGATTGTGGCAAATGTTACGTGTACTCCGCTTCAAACACCAGTGGAGGAGCACAATGGAGCCAGAGTAAACAGTAATGTGTACACAGCCTAGGACTACAGCCCTGGGCACAGTTAACTCAATGGTGCTCTGAGTAGACAAGTGCAAGATTCCACTGTAAATTGCTGTATTGAAGCCTATTCCAAATCTGCTGGGAGGTGGGGGAGTCAACAAGGGAGGAATATGAGCAGATTCAGGTCCTGAGGGTGAGTTTCAGCCGAGAATAAGAACTAAAAGCTTAAGCTAAAGACTTAATGAACAAATGTGAATTCCATCATCCCAGAGAAGAGAAGGAGGTGAAACTGGTCGCTACAGTGTGGAGTTCTTAACTCTTGTATACCGGAAACTGAAGGCAATAAACAACATGCTTTATTGGTTTTGATGAGGGTTATAAATATCGTATGTATTGAGTACCATTTAATAAGCAGCCTCTGACTTTTATAGGGAATTCCACAGTAGCATTTAGGATATTGGAAACACAACTTGAAACTGTAGAATGGAGACTCTTTGTTCATTTTTCTTAATCAATTAGGATATAGAGCACAATTGGATCCTGAACTGGAATATTTTCAGATCCGTGTTTTTAGATCAGGTGATGCTGCTGCTTTTTATATTGCTTCTTAAATGTCTGCCTGGTCTTTGCAATAGGGACTAAGCAAGGACAATAAAATGCATTTTGAGGAATCACACAAGGTCATGTGAATGTATGCTCAGCTGATTTCCATGAGAAGCTGGTGATGCACTGAATGAACACTCAGGCAGGCCTACACAGTGGCCTTTAAGGAAGAGCATGAACCTGGTGCCTAGGGAAGGGCAAATGCGCACAACTCAAAACAAGCCTGTGGGGCTAAATTCAAATCACTTTACAACTGGCCACCCTAGAGCCAAATATAAAGCCATACAGTGGTACCTCTGGTTGCGAACGGGATCCGTTCCAGAGCCCCGTTCACAACCTGAGAAGAACGCAACCTGCGCCTGCGGGTCACAAATCACCACTTCTGCGCATGCGCGTGACGTCATTTTGAGCATCTGCGCATGCGCAAGCGGCAAACCCTGGAAGAAATCCGTTCTGTTACTTCCAGGTTGCTGCGGGACACAACCTGAAAAGATTTAACCCAAAGCGTCTTTAACCCGAGTTATGACTGTATCTGTGTTTTCCAGTGGCCATTCAGAGTCATTTTGAATGCCACTGAAGACCAAACAATATGTTACACCTGCCATATAGTTAGGACTGTCCCGACCGTTATCCAAGGCAAGAGCCCCATGGCTTTTCTTCCCTGGCTGGCCCCCTCGGCTGTCCCCTGTCCTGGCCACCCTAAACCAGCTGTCAGTGGCTGCTATAGATGGGGTGGGAGGTGCTATTCCATCAGAGACGGAAGGAAGATGCAGTTACCAGTTCAGTTGACTCTTGTACATGGGAAGTTGTCATCTTGCCCTTTGCTTCAGGGGGTGAAATGTCTTATCATTTGCCCTTGAAAAAACAAAAGCTGTCACATGGTGGAGTTAGGAAATTGAGCAGGATAAGGACCATGGCCTGGGGAGGGCAAGCTTAAACCTTTGTCTCTACCACAGTCCCTCTGCCCAGCACCAGCTATTCACTATGTGAAGAAAAGGTCTCTTGATGCCTATTTCTTAAAAAACAGAAAACAAAACCTACCATACAAGGGGAAATGGTGTGTCAAAATGCCACTTCTAATCTGACCCTGAGTCATTTCAGTCCAGGCAAGGGATGGAAGAATCTGTCAATTTTAGTCCTCTCAGTTTTTAATTGCTCCAGTCCTAAATTCAGTTCTCTGCATTTTGTTATTTAAAAAAAAAAAACATCATGAAAACTCATGAGCATTCTTCTAATACCAAATTCTTCTAATAAACACGTTTTATGTTCAGTTTTAACTTATGTACACATTTTTTGCAAGCAACTTCTCCTAACTTAATGTATTTTGATGTGCTATTTTCACCAATACATTCATTTTTATGCGCTCTTTCCCAATCTTTACACTGAATTGGAGCAAAGGTCATTTGGGTTTTCTGAAGATTGCTGTTTGTTCCAATTCAGCTGTAAAGAGTGTGTTTTCTAGGGGAAAGCTGCAGGGCTCAGACCCATGCATAGAAAGCATGGAACAAGTGAAAAATTGCTCAGGCCTGTGCTTCCTGCATTGCAGGGGGTTGGACTAGATGATTCTCAGGGACCCTTCCAACTCTATAATTCTATGGTTCTAGGCATGGGACAAGCGGAAGTGTTGCCAAGCTCATTGTTTGGTTGGCAAACTGCATTGCAAAATTTAGGTAAGTGCAAATTTTGGGCAATAGCTGTATTTTGGTTCCCATATTGTTTCAGAAACTGCACATTTGATCAATTTGGCTTAAATGAAACATGAATGGAATTTCGTTCTCTCCTGGCCCCCTGCACCAGGCCTTCTCCAGTTGTTCCAGTATACCTGAAGGAACGTCTCCACCCTCATCGTTCTGCCTGGACACTGAGGTCCAGCTCTGAGGGCCTTCTGGCGGTTCCCTCACTGCGAGAAGTGAAGTTACAGGGAACCAGGCAGAGGACCTTCTCAGTAGTGGCACCCGCCCTGTGGAATGCCCTCCCACCAGATGTCAAAGAGAACAACTGCCAGACTTTTAGAAGACATCTGAAGGCAGCCCTGTTTAGGGAAGCTTTTAATGTTTGATGTATTATGGTATTTTAATATTTTGTTGGAAGCCACAGAGTAGCTGGAGAAGCCCAGCCAGATGGGCAGGGTATAAATAAATAATAAATCATTATTATTATTATTATTATTATTATTATTATTATTATTATTATTATTATTATATTCCAGCTACCTGGGCCTTTTCCAGTTGCACAAGACAACCGAAGGCATTGCTCGGAGCACCAATATTTTTCTGAGTGCCACTGAAAACTGAAAAAGCATGTGATCCACATGGCACAAGCCAATGCTCTCAGAAACTTTGGAAGGACTAATAATGGGTTTTTTCCCCTGGAGCTGACCAAGCAAATTCCATCCAGCCCAACCCCCACTCTCTTAACAAAGGCCAACTAGATTCATTTATTCATTATTAATTTACATTTATATCCTGCCTTTCTTCCATCATGAAAGTGTACACGTGGCTCCCAGGCCCAGACCTGCTTAGTTATGTTAAGAGTCTAAGAAGAGCCTCCTGGATCAGGCCACTGGCTCCTCTAGTCCAGCACCCTGTTCTCACAGTGGCCAACCAGATGCCTGTGGAAAACCAGCAAGCAGAGCATGAGCATAAGAATTCTCTGCCCTCCTGTGTTTTCTGGACAAATGGCATCCAGAAGCATTTCGGCTTTGGACAGTGGAGGCAGAGCAGAGCCTTCATGGCTAGTAGTGGTCAATAGCCCTCTCCCATGAATTTGTCCAATAGTCTTTAAAGTTAGTAAAGGTAAAGGGACCCCTGACCATTAGGTCCAGTCGTGGCCAACTCTGGGGTTGTGGCGCTCATCTCGCTTTATTGGCCGGGGGAGCCGGCGTACGGCTTCTGGGTCATGTGGTCAGCATGACTAAGCTGCTTCTGGCGAACCAGAGCAGGGCATGGAAATGCCGTTTACCTTCCCACTGCAGCGGTACCTATTTATCTACTTGCACTTTGACATGCTTTCGAACTGCTAGGTTGGCAAGAGCAGGGACCGAGCAACGGGAACTTACCCCATCGGGGGATTCAAACTGCAGACCTTCTGATCGGCAAGTCTGTGGTTTAACCCACAGCGCCACCCGTGTCCCTTCTTTTAAAGTTATGTTCCCTCTAAAGCTTGCTCTATGACACTCATAAGAGGAGCCGGATTGAGGTGGGGTAGCGGGGGGTGTGTGTGTCTCGAATAGGGTTGGAAAATATCACGGACTGTCTCTGTTCCTATTTGCTTGCTTGTTTACTTATGTTTTAAAACATTTGTGCTCCACCTTTTTAAAACACTTCAGCCATGAAAAACAATCCTACTGCCCCCAAAAGCAGAGAGAAGAGATAAAGGGCAGAGAGCAGAAGCTCAAATGCAAAACTCCAGTGATGACATCTCATCGCCCCCACCGCCAAGTTAAAATACATCTCTGGTACCACCTGTGCTTGTGGTTTCCTTCCTGTCCTCTCCTTCTTTCACAGCCGCAGTGACTCTCTTGCACTTCCACCCAGTTCCAGCCTCTGCAGCTTTCAGATTAATCTTACCCACCTGCTTCCTGCTAGCAACACTTCCACTGCCAATTTTAAATAAATTCCTTCTGCCATTTATAGTTCTCCCCACCCCCTTGCTTTCCATTAACTACATGTCAACCTTTGCCAACCTGAGGGCCTTTTTTCTTTTCTTTCTTTCTTTCTTTTGTGTGTCCCCGTGTTACAAGAGAAGTTCACCAACTTTTTCTGGAAGCAAAGTGCTGTTTAAAGTGCAAAAGCTTCCAAAATGTGGGATTCCAAACTGCACTCTACTTCTGAGCTGAATTGGAATAATTGATCCTTTTGGATTTCCTCATGCCCAGCACAGTCAGCCTGATTGAGCATTATGAAAGTTCCATCGTCTTATGTAAGCTAGATCCCTTCATGCTGAGAAAGAGAGTGTAAAATCAAAGAGTTGTGGAGTTGGGAGGGACCCGAAGGGTCATCTAGTCCAACCCCCTGCAATGCAATATCAACTTCCATAGCACACTTTTTCACGAAAGCTCATACCAATAACAAACTTAGTTGGTCTCTAAGGTGCTACTGGAAGGATTTTTTTTTATTTTGTTTCAACTACGGCAGACCAACACAGCTACCTATCTGTAACTAGAACTTCTATAGCATCCATGATAGATGGCCATTCAATCTCTGCTTAAATACCTCCACAATGAAGGAGAATCCACAACCTCCTGCATAGCTTAACAAATCAAAAAACCATAAACTGAACACGATTGCTTAGCAAGTGTCAGACCCGTGACTAGAAATCACGGTACAAAGAGAAGTGTGGATGAGTCCCAAGAGTCCTCAGCTCCATTGAGTTGATCTTTGGAGGGAGGACCATGTTGGAGGATACCTGTTTGGAAAATAAGTGGCTATTTTAGTTCTGCCTCTGCTAAGGGTGGGTGAATCTGCCAAATTCAGCTTCTCTCGCTCTCATGTTTCCACCCTTAAGTTTCCACATGCATTTGCAAATTTTCCTCATTAAAATTTGTCTGCATTTCAATGCACGCTTCTCCTCCTAATATACACGCTTTGGTATGCACCTTTGCCTTATGTATATGTTTGCAAGCAATGCTCCCTAGAATAATGCGGATTTGTATGGTATTTTTATGCACATTTCCCCTTCATATACACATTTTTGTACATAGTTTTTGGTTGGATGACTGCACTGTAAAATCCTGAGACCTCTGCATGGCACAGGTTTTCATCTTGTTCCTCTTTCCCTGCCTCCTCTCTGCACAGAGAGAGGCCTGCCATGGCTTCCTGTATTGTGGTGGCAGTGTTCTATTTATCTTGCTGTTGTTGTTGTTGTCTCTTTCCTCCACTGTGCATCATTTCCCCAGAAACAGAAGGCAGCCTACCCTGTGATGAGCAAAGGAGCCAAATGTTGCTTTAATGGGCCTCTCACTAGCCTGGAAGGGCCAACTTGGAGAGCTGACTCGTGCTGAGTTCCACGTGAGAGGTGCTTTCCTCCAGGGAGGCTGGCTTAAGCCCACAAACTAATAGGCACTTGTGGCAAGAATGGTGCCAGGCAGACGGCTTTGTTTCCCTTTTGCATCTGCCTTCCCAGGATGCTGCCGTGTTGTTCCCTAGCCAAAAAGCAAAGCATTCCAAGTCAATTAAGTCGGGGGCAACTCCCTGACCTGGGTGGCGCTGGCTTCGCTTGAGGTGTGTTTACTTCCCTGCATGCCACTCTGGTTAGGGAATACTAGGGAAGGGGGAATGTGTAGCCACAGGGCACTGAATGGGTTAAGAATGCGCAAGGAGCCTTTTTATGTCCTGAGCATGCATCGAAAAACACCTCTGTACATTATTGTCTAAGGATTGGATAAGTTCATGGATCATGGGGTGGTTGTCCAGGAGAACTAAAGCATGTAGAAGCATTGCGCCTCTGAAAACCAGAGGGGTGGACGGCCCCCGTTATCCCTGGCTGGGGATGGTGGGTGTTGCAGTCAGACAACATCTGGAGGACACCTGGTGGGGGAAGGCTGATGGAGGGACAAACAACAGGAGAGGGCGATTGTGCTCATGCCGTGCTTATAGCAGTTGCTGTCAAGTCAAGTCATTTTATTACAGTCAATAACCAGTATAAAAAAAAAAACATTACAAAATTTAAAATCTCAAGGCAAAGTAAAATAATATAAAATCACATATGAAATAATATAAAACCATTTATACATGAAAGGGCAGTTCTGGGTGGTATGTCAGTTACTGGAAACGGCAAGTGGGAGAGAGGGTTCTTGTGCTTGGGCGCTGCTTGCTGGTTTCCCACAGGCATCTATCTGGTTGGCCCCTGCAGGAACATGATGCTGGAATCAATGGGCCATTGGCCTCATCCAACAGGCTTTTCTGACGTGCTTATGCTCTGGGGTTTCCTGGCTGGCTGACCTCTGTTGGAAACAGATCGCCCAACTAGATGTGTCTGCTTCCCCACTGTTGGAGCAATATAATTTAGCAAGACTCAGTAACCACATATGTCAAATGACTGTGGGGAGGGCAGATGGGGGACAACCGCATCTTGCCCCCTTTCCTTTCACCCCCCTTGAATCCCTGGTCCTGGGGGTGAAGAGAAGCTTGGTGTTGGATGTTTGTGCCAGGAGTAGTACGGCAAGTTACCTGCTGGGGATCTGAGAAGAGATGTCTTAGTGATGATGTGCTCAGCCAAGTTCCTAAATGCGTCCTGTTGGTGCAAAGTTGGTGTGTATGGGGGGTATTTATTTGGTTCTTGTTGTTTGTATTTGGATTATGTATTTTTTGTTTTTATATTTTGATTTTATTCTGTGAACTGCCCTGAGACCTGCGGGTATAGGACAGTATATAAATTCAATAGATACCGGTAAATAAAAGTAAAAAGAAGAAGCACCTCCACTGCATGGTTTAGGGCATAAGTGTGCATGACTTGAGGTTAGGAAGACACAGCTCTGTTCCAGGCACCCTGGCACCTGAGTTCTAGCCTCCTAGAATGGGTTTTATATATGGATGCTGGTGTTCTGGGACTGTGGGCAGAGCTCCACCATATCCTGATGTGGTTTTTAGAAAATCAAATATATGCCTTCTTTCCATGGAGTCCAGTGAGAGAGAAGTTCCCTGTGGATGGGGTAAAGTTATGCCTTCCCCGGGGGAGTGAGTCTAGGTTTTGGTATGTGTGCTTCTCCTGCTTCAATCCTGCCCTGCCCATTTTTCTCCCCAATTAGACTTCCTTCCCAGGGCTCATATCAGCTTCAGGGGTATTTGAAAATTGTGACAGGGGTAGTGTTTAAAAAGCCCCATGTCCTGAGGTCCTGATCTGACTGCTTCTCCCGCAGTTGCTATTTAAATTCTAAAAGAAAGCCACACATTCTATTCCCTTGCACCCAGTGTAATGAGTAGTTTGATTCAGAGATTTGGACGAAACAGATCCTCTGTTCTGCAGATAGACAGACAGACAGACAGACAGACAGACAGACAGACAGACAGACACAATAGACAGAGGGTGGGCATCCCCTCTATCTATCTAGGATTGGCTCACCCTGCCTGCACTACCCCCGCCTCTCTAACCTTGGTTCATAGGCGCCATCTAGCCTGACTGTCCCCCCAAAATTGTCAAGAATTTTCTGGGGCCCCCCAAAAATCCACAGTGGCCATGTGTGCACATCACGCAACATGCTCACCTTAATCATGCAACCCACATGGATAGATAGATAAATTGATTGACAGATAAAATAAGGCCTCTCCTTTTTATTGCACATTCATGATTATTTGTGCTCATGATGCTATCGGTCAATTACACACAATCCCACTCTCATTACTGTTGGTGCCTGAAAAGGTTTTGGTGTAGTCACACTGGTTCATTTCCTGTAAGTGCACACCCTATAACTTCTTGCTGAAATCTCACGTATTTTTTTTAATCAAACAAACAAATAAATAAATGCAACTGCTTTATTTTTGCCCCACTTTTGTTGCATTGCAGCCCCTCCAATGCAGTTGCATTGGGGAACCATAAAGCAGAATAAATCCATCATTAATGCACTATTATTGTGTCTAGAATTTGTTGCAGAAACACGAGTCTGAAGGGGTCATAACCACAACTGGTGCTTAGGGGTGCAACCTTTATTGGTGCTTCATCTCTCTGTAAGATTGCAAGAGCTCCTGGGATGCACTTCTTGCTTCAATGGTATAAATATTGCTGGTACAAGCAACCATGTGGGTTTCAGTGTATAGATTTGGGGACTCCATTTCCAATTGCATCTTCCAGGTGGATGGAAGGACCACAGCTCCATGGTAGAGCACCCGCTCTGCATGCATAAGATTGCAGCTGGGGCAGTATCCCCTATCTGAAACCCTGGATAGCTGCTGCCAGTCCGTGTAGACAATACTGAGCTATCTAGACCAATGGTCTTGAGTCAGAATAAGGCAGCTTCCTACGTGGGTTGCCATATTCCTTCCCCACTGTATAGGAAGTTGTAGTGTGGTGGAACATTGAGCTGAAATGAAATTCAGCATTTCAGTACAAAAAATCCAAGGCCCAGGTACAGAAGGGGGGAGACCTGGCATAGCAGCAGGACATGTGAAAAGGTTCTAGGCATTGTAGTGGGTCACAGATTCAACATGAGCCAGCAGTGTGATGCAGCTGTTGAAAAGGCTAATGCAACCCGCATCGTGGGAATAAGCCCTGCTTAGACATTGTACCTGAACAGGTGATGTCAAACCTGCTTAGGAGGCATGGGTCTGCTTGTGCAACCCCCACCCCACTTGCGCATTCCCAACCTTAAAAGGGGAAAGTCTAAAGACGGCTCTTTATCCACTCTCACAAGAGCAGAAACCACCACCCACTCAGGAACTCTGGTAAAGCAGAGTTGCTGGTTGCACAGAGGTTTATACAAGAACCCTGGGGATGACCCCCTGTTCCCTATACAGGTTAACATTTCTTGTTCAGACATATTGACAAGTGGGAACTTGTGCAGAGAAGAGTGGGCAGGACAAGGAGGCGCTAGGAAGCCAAGTCCTGTGAGAGATGTTCATTCTATGGCTGGGTTGCCAAACGTCTGGAAGTTACTGGACATACACAGATTACTGCATCCAAAAGCAGTAACGTCCAGGCAAATCCAGACGTACGTCAACCGATAACGGCAGTGTAGCTTCTCTGTCTGGATTTTCACTTTTTGAAACATGGCAACCCTACATGAGAAATGGATACACTCTGCCTGGAGAAGAGACTTGATGGTGGCCTCACATGACAGAGGTCATACAGAAGGTGGAGCAACTCTGGTTTCCTTTTGTCGTTGGGGAAACCAACGAGTGGAAACTGCACAGGAGCGGGATTCAACTAAACATTAAGAAAAACTTCCTAATGGTAAGAACTGTTTTAGTGCAGGAGGCCACCTTGGGAGGTGACGGGTTCTCCTTTGCTGGGAATGTTTAAGAAGCAGCTGGCCGCCCCATCATGGGTTGGATTAGATGTCCTCCTGAAATCAAAAGCTGGCCACTTTATTTGCCCCTCACAGCATCCTAGGTCTTTCCTCACCCATCCTGCACAGAGGCTGGCGTAGGAACAACCACTGCACCTGTTTGGGAATGGCTGCTTAGTTTGTCAGGTACTCACGTGTTTAGAAGCTGCCCCATGCAAAGCGAAATGGTATACTGTTTATTATCAGATCTTACTGCACGTCACATGAAACCTCCCAGCACTGCACAAGATGCACGGATGGGTCTGTAGTTTGCATTGCACAACACCAGCTTGGAAATTATAATTACAGTGCCAGTGAAAATGCTGTCGTTATATAATTGCTTTCCACATTCGAGTTCGCAAACAATTCAGCAGGTAATTGCAGAAACTGGTGTGAGCTAATGAGAGAGGTTCTTGTCGGTGCTGAGCCCAGCCTGCCGTAATCACAAGTGGAATGCTGTCGGTCCATCGGAGGTGGGACAATGTGGAAGAGCAAACAACAGACACTTCGCTAAATGCAGGTGCGTCATCTGGAGGATCGGGGAATTCAAGGGAAAAGGAGAAGTGAATTTGCTGCAGGAAAATTGGGTTCCAAGTGCAAGGGGAAACCAATGCCTGCTGCATCCACGAGCTCTAACTTTTCATGCTGCCACCGAGGTGTGTCTGTCTGATGCGCCCAAATGAAGATGGACACGGTTGTCCATGGTGAGGATAATTGCAATTTTGTTTAATTTATATTATGAAAGTCTATGGAAGCTGCAACAGAGTGACCTTTTGGAGCTGCCAAATGCATGCATTAGAAGGGTCAGCTGTGGGAGGTTAAAAAGAAACCTTCCTATTTGTAGCAGATTTAAGATCAGTGCAGGATTTTCAAGATTACTTCTGCACACATGCATGTATTTATCAGAGCAGACGAGTGAAATGTTATGCACACTTATATTCTGTATAATTCTGCATGCTTTTGGATCCTCATAGGTGTTTGCACTTGGGTGCACTTTTGTGCATGCAAAATATACATGATTGTATATAGTGGGGATGCACTTTTGTGAATCCATGTATGTGTTGCATATGTGTGCCCTTCTGAATATATGCTTTTAGCATGTGTTTCGTACATACACATATATTCTGGTGTGCTATGTGCAATATATACCTGCATATGTCCAAAGTTTAGAGGTCTTTAGAGAGATGGGCTTTGCAATTATTATTTTCTCTTTTGTATTGTGCATGTCTGTGCTTTATATGTGCATGGAAGGTTTTAACATTCATGTGTTTGTGTGTTTAGTTCACTTCTGCACATGTATGTGCAAAACTTTTAGCATGCATTTGCAGTAGAAATCTAGATCTGTGCTTTGCAAATCCATGTACGTATTTACAGGTTTGAATACATACATGTGATGTGTTTGTGTCTGCACATCCACAAATGTTTGTGTGTTTGCCTTTGTACTTGGCCATACGTGTGTGTGCACATAAGATATCTCTGTGAGCATTGCACACATGCCTATTTTGTATGTTAGCATGCATGCCTGGGTTTGTGTGTGTGTATATCTACGTGTGTTTTTATGACCTTTTTAATTATTGCTTGCATATCTACAGATGTGTGCAAAGATGAACCCCACTTTGGGCTAAATATAGGTGCACGCTTTGCACATGTGTTGTGCATATATAGGTGTTTGTATATTGGATATTTTCATATATATATGAGTACACGTTTATGTTCTTCTCTGGATGTGTGTGAGTTGAGCACCTACTGAGTTGAGTAGCCACACCCACACTTAATTCTTCATTAGCTCCATTGAAATTAATGGACATGACTAACATAGGATCATTGCTTTCTATGGGCCTACTCTGAGTATAGCCTAGGTAGAGCCAACCCTTTGCCAATGCCCTTCCCCCTCACCTTGTCATGTTTGTCCATTTCACTACTGTTTTAGTCATGAGTTGAGGTCTTCTGGGCCCGGTGATCCACTTCCACTATTTCCATCATGATTACATGTTCCCAGGGCTGGCCCAATTTTGGCATCTGAGGCAAACCACAAAATAGCACTCCCCTCACTGCCAGGGAAAAGGGGTGAGTGAAGAGATGCATCAGGAAGAAGAGGAGGGGGAGAGAATAAGGATCTATGCTGGGGTCTGCTACCCTTGTGGATCACGCCACCTTGCATTTGCAGAAGGGACTGGCGGTCGCCATTTCCCCACAAGGCTTTCACCATGAGCATTCCCACCCTGGATCCTTTACCTGGCTTGTTGTTTTGGAGTCACCTGTTCCGTGTTCATGACTTGGTTTGGTTAGCACTAGTTTGACAGGGATGCTAAGGGGGGTGGATTTCAGGAAGCTGACTAGGAATAGTGCCTTTGGTATTTCTGTGCAAGGGAAATTATGGCAGTTTACTTCATCTCTGAGACAAAGTGTGCTGTTGGGAATTCTCCTTTCTACATAACTTCTGTGGGAATAGGAACTCTTAACTGTCTGAGAGCAATGTAGCGATCGATAGGAACATAATATACAGTGTACTTGTACAAGTCATGGATGAATCTGTCCATTTTGGTTTCTCACAGTTCCTCATTTTTCCCAGTCAAGATCAGTTCTCCACATTTCCACATCAGTTTGTGATTTTTTAAAATGATTTAAATGGCCTTGTGAAAGTTCATCAGAAATTTGGTCTGAATTTCTCCTAATATACACATTTTTGTATGTCATTTTGCCCAGTGCACACATTTTTGCAAGGCAATCTTCCCTATTACAATGCATTTTTGTGTGTTATTTTCAAAATAGGGACACTTTACACTGGTGTAGGCATTTTGGCTGGAGAACTGCATTGCTAACTTTGGAAAGTTCAAATTTCGAAGACTGGCCATGTTTCTGTTCCCATATTGTTTTGGAAAGTGTGAATTGTGTAGATTTGCCTTTAAATGCAAGCTGAATCAGATTTCTCCCCTATCACAACTTATACTGTGTAATGAAGATCAGAGCTCACTGTAAGATTTGGACTGATTCAAGGGGCTCCTAGGATGGCAGTTAAATAATTTTTGACAAGGGGTGTGCCTTTGTGAATCTTCCTGAAACACCTGTCTGTGTGAAAACCTCTTGGAATGCATCCTGCACCATGTTCTGCCATGCGACTCAGGAAGGGCCTCTTGCAGGACAAAGCGTCCCTTGTTCATGAAACCAGACTCACTCCTCCCTCTCCGCCTCCCTGATACTAGCAGCTGAGGTCCCTGAAATTCCTGGCGATTGGAAGCGCGATTGGAAGAGTCACGAGGCAGGTAGGTGTACAGAGGACCAAAGGAAATTGAGGGCTGCTGCTCAGCTGGGCTGCTCTTTTGGCTTCATCTAAACAAGTGCTTTCCAATCAAGATGCAGCACACTTTGGGGGAAGCAGTTTCTTTGTTGTTGTTGTTGTTTGTATTGTTATTGTTGTTATTAAGTGGTTTCTAAAATGGGACTAATGCAAGCTTGTGAGCAACCTGAGCAGCTGGCAGGGCCCTGTCAGCAAAAAGCTCTGTTTTTTTAAAAAAATAGCCAACTACAAAATAATCATTGGAGAGCTCTGATGCAAAGGAGTGCTCCTTTATTTTAAAGATTGCATAGAAGCAGGCTTTCAAGGATTCGTGTTTTGCATAGCAAGGCATCCCCCCATACCCTTCGGTCCTCCCCAATACCAAGAATAAGAGAAATGACAACCAATATTTAGGCAAAATCAGGCCCCAACTTTATTGACAGCATATGTAAGAGGTTTGGCACAAGCATTGGGTAGACCCCACCCCTTCCAGCCAACCTGTTGGAAGACTTTGTATTTTGGGATCAACCAAAAATGAGGGAGTTGCTGACCTACATCAAGGAGTAACAGCCCCACTGGATTGTACCTGAGGGGTGCTGTAGCCCCTCACTCCTGCCTGGGCATCTGGACCAAAGAATTTCCCCAGTACCCCTTTAACACGACACCCCATTTCAGAGGGACCAGGCAGAGATCACAACCTCCTCTCTGACCAGGACTAGGCCTATCCATTGCCAAACCACCAAAGTTGTGACACTTGCTAGAAGGATGGTGAAACCCAGAGGGCTGGAGCCAATTTGCCAGCTAGGAAGATTCCAGCCTGGTCTCGGATACGGTGGCTCAAGCAGAGCAATGACAATATATAAAGGGTGGGAGATCTAGTGAAAAGTGGCTGCAGAGCAAGGCCTATGTTATATTCTGGAGGGGTTGGTTGAGCCCGCCCCTGATGGTCCATGCCCATTCACAATTTGCCAATTAGGTGAGTGGGCGGGACCAATTACCCAGGCAGCAAGCTTGACCCAGAAGCTTCCTTTGCTGCCTAAGAAACAGTACTTCCCACATCGGATCCTGGCGCATGGGGGAATGCCAGCCCGCAATGGTGCCCACCAGAGAGGCTGAAAGGACTTCTCTTTCCTATGCAACTAGGTGTACTTGCAACTTCCCCACCGTCCAAAAAATACAGCAGGATTTTCTCTATATATCTGAAAAATGCTGCAAGTACTGGGTGTGCTTTAGGAGTGGAACTCTCATTTCGACTTCTTACTTTTTCTTTAAACTTTTTGAAATTTGGTGAAATTCAGTTTTATGTATTATATCATTTCAGCTGCAGTTTGGAATTATACAATATCAGAAAGTTGCTCCCTGGAGTCAAATAGGATATGTGGGTGCCTATCATTACCAACAATAGGATTTCAGCTGCTGCAGAGTTCCGGATGACATAAAAGGGGTACCTGCCATGTAATGTCTCTAAGCCTTTTGACATTTGCCATAAGGATGGTAAGAAGTAAGAACTCCTTGCTTCCAGTGCTGCTCTCATCTTGTAACTGAGGGTCAGGATCAGCTAGGGCCACTACCAGCACCCAGTAGTGGACAGTTATGGACAGTTATTGGGGCCATCACTGACACCTGCCCTCAGTCCACCTTTAAAGCATTTTCCCTGTCCTCTAAACCACACCATGTAGATGGGTTAAGTCACTATTTCAATTTCCCACAATACCCCTGGCATAGAGTTGTTTGGGGCATTATGGGAAATCTAAATGCTGCTACCTGGAGCTCCTCAGAGCACTGTTTATCACTGACCACCACCTAGAAAGCCCAACAATGGAGGAGGAGGACCACCAATGGAGGAAAGAGGCCATAAAAGGACACATTGTCCAGGGCCCCATCAAACCTGGAGCTGGCCCTGGGCTCAGCAATAAGAACATAGGGACCCTTTGTTCCACCTCCGTTCCTGTACATTCCTAGAGCAATGACCCTGGAAAGCTTACAAGTAAGACGTTGGAGACAGCTATGCACACAGCCAGCAGACATACATGAGGATTGGCGTCCTGGAAGCATCCCTATATCGATATAAAGATGGTTCAGATGACCTCCCTATCAATGATAAACCTAAACCTTGGAATGGTTCCACACACTTTATTCATCTAAAGGGAAAACTTCTTTTTAAAAAACCTAACATAGCACAGTGTGGATGTGCTGGGAATCAGTTCAGCCACATGACCAGGAACTCTGATAAGGTAAGTCTAGATATTGATGTAGAAACCAGAAGGTGGTGACATCATTGCCACTTTCCACAAGAGTGAAACCACAGCTCTGATTGTTCAGCTGCAGTCAGCGACAGCCATCCTTCTCCACGGACTCCGTTGTCATCATGCAGCAGAAATGTGAAGGAAGCAGGGGCAGGCATGCGAACCTGGTGGCCATGCTTCCACCTCAGGCCCTGCACTGAGGAGAGCCCCTGCCTTGCTTCATCAAAGGAGAACTGGTGTCGTAAATGTTTCCTGAGGTTACGGAGAGGGCAACGGTTGTGTCATCACAACCACTTGATTCCTGACCTTCTCGTACCTGAACTGAGGCCCAGCTTCTGACGGTTATTCTGTGGTTTTTGTGGCTTTGCTCAGACATTGCCATGACAGTGAACATGAAGCTGGGCGCAAACAGGATATGACGCTGCTACTTGCATATGTTCCTCATCATGCAGTATCTTGGTCCATGGGCCTGGGTTTCTCATGTGAGGGGACTGGGGAAGCCGTCTGAACTGAGACCACACATATGGAGCAAAACAAGTACACTGCATAACACGTTTCCTGACACCACCACCAATGTGAACATTGTGTATGTCACCCAAAGGGAGAAAGTCAGCCAGAGGGCACTGGAAAGAATGTCTCACCTCAGTCTCTTGAGGGGTTGAGGGTGGAGGTTAAGAAATGTGTTCATCAACTTCCTCACTCACATATAAAACAGAGCGAGTGATAGGGGGGGTGTTATCTTGCTTACAATTGGCACTGAATTTTTTATCTCAAGAAATACCCTGGAGTGACTTTGGAGGTCCCTCAAGGAATGGGAAAGCCAGACATTTTACTGAAATTGGGTAATTTCTCTGCAGGGTTTCATACATCTGATAGCCTTTTGCATTCCTGGTTTTGATGAGAGAATAAGATGGATCTACAAAAAAAGACATGCTGTAACCTCAGGAAATCAGCCATGTAAACTGCAGACCCCAGTGCCGGATTCTATTAGCTGTGTGGAAAATGTATGGGGAGTAACGGGAGTTGATGCTTCACCACAAGTTGGGGCAGTGAAACTGCACCCCTAATACTTGCAAGTTATCTGGTTGAGTCATTACATCAGGGGAAGCCAAAATAGCACCCTCTAGATGTGTTGGGCTCCAGATACCATTCACCCTACCCAGCATGGCCAGTGGTCAGGGATTATGGGAGTTGTAGTCCAACAACATCCAGAGAGCACTAACTTGGCTATCCTTGAGTGAGAGAAACCAATATGGTGCTTATGGATGACTATATAAAATATCTTTTCTTCAAAGGGTGTGGCAAACCTCAAACTGCAGGCTGTTCATGTCCAGGCATGACTACATTCCCGGGATCAGCTGTCTGCATGGAACTTGCCCTCTTCTGTGTGTTTTGCTGCCAGTTTTCAGACCTACCCTTCACACACTCCCTAAGACAGTTACATGGCTTTGTTCAGCTTTTGCTCACCAGTGGGCGTATGTGAAGGATGCCATGTCTCATCAAGTGTAGAGATAAATCATCTGAAGCCTCTAGTTCTCCCACAGATAAATGGAGATCAGGAATAAACATATGGGAATAAGAGCCTCAGCAAGGTCGAGGTTGCCAAGTCAGCCTGCCACATTTCTAAGCCCCCTCAGAATAACACGCAGGAAGCATTTTAGGTTATGGTGTGCCAGCCACTGTTCAGGTTTACAATATGAAGAATATAGGAAGCTGCTTAATACCACATCTGTTAAATTCTTCTTCTTGGTAGAGGCTGGTCTCATGGGACTGATTAGGGCAGAAGTTAGAGAAATGAAAAGCAGTGGCATAGCGTGGGGGGTGCAGGGGGGCCGGCCGCACCGGGCACAACATCTGGGGGTTAGAGTTAGGGGGCGCAAATCCACGGGTTAGGGGGTGCAAATTACTTGCCTTGCCCCGGGTGTTGACAACCCACGCTACGCCACTGATGAAAAGTAAGGGCTGCCAGAGCAAATGGCTGGTGGAGCCAGGGTCAGTGGCAGATGGAGCCAACTAATTCTTTTGTTCCCATCCTGCTCCTTGCTGAGTTTTACAAGGGCCGCACCAAGGACAGATGTACACCATGCATCACCACATTTTGAGTGACTTCTTTTTGATACAGGTATGGCCCAATCGTGGAATTTAGAGTGTTTCCTTATAGATCAACTTGTCCAGCTTTGCTGTTGTTTAGACCTTTATTCGGCTTACATAAACTCTAAACTGACACCAGGAAGATTCATACCTATGCTTACTCATGACTCTGTTGTGACAAGCCAAACCTTTCCCTAAGTAGTTCACCCAACTGTGCCTGACTCACAAGTAGACTTGGGACAGGAGAGGTTCTCTGCTTCGTCCATCAGCCCAAGAGGAGAGGCAGAAGCTGCTTGTTCTCTACACCCTTGTGCTGAGAGGGAAAAGTGAATTAGCTTGTTTTGCTGCCCAGATTGACAGAACAAGAAAAACCCTATAAAGGTTTAACTCCCTCAGAATATTAGTTACAGATTTATAACTGTCTTTTATCATAGAGTTCTCTGGCAAAAGACAAAAAAGATATACAGAAACTCAAGAGAACCCCTAATGTTGCTAATGTCCACTGAAGCAGGGAAGGTCTCTCACATTCACACATAACACTTCAAACTGACCTGGCTTCCCCCAAAGAATTATGGGAGTTGTAGTTTGTTAAGGCTGCTGATCATTTTTGGAGACCCCTCCCAGAGTTACAATTCTCAGATTTGTGTAACAATCAAGTCCCCTTCCATGGAACTCTGGGAAGAGTAGCTCAGGGGGTGGGAATAGGGGTCCCATAACAAATCTTAGCACCCATAACAAACTACAGCTCCCAGAATTCTTTGGGGTAAACCATGGCTGTTTAAAGTGGTACAGCATTGTAATGCTTTAAATATATGGTGCAAATGTGGCCTCTTGGAAATAATGTGATTCTACGTTCCTCTTACACGAAATCTTATGCTGAGAACTACAAGAATATGAGGGGAGAATATTAGGTAGAACTGCTTGTGAAGAGCATTAGAATTCAGACCTACAATTACTGCTATCACGCCAATTTGAAGGTCAAAGAGAACCCCCCCACCTCCACTCCACCCACAAGTGGGTCACTGAACGGAGCTCTGAGGGTCAAGCAGGACAATTGCAGATGGCCAATCCCGTGGTCCAGCCATGTGCCTTGTAGCTTAAAGGCTCATTAGATGAAACCCAACTAGACCTCCGTGCCCAGAAGCTCCCGTTTTAGCCCTGCTGGCTCAGGGCACAGCCTGCCAGTTTAATTGAATCTGGAAGGAAATAATACACAGAGGATTGAGGATGAAAACTAATGAAACACTAAAGTGAATTTTAAAAAATAAATCCAAAAGGATTAATGTACAATAGCAAACCAGGGGCTCCAGGAACTAAGCTTCAGGGTTTAGCATGAGCTTTTGTAAGAAAGAAAGGGGAGGTGAAGAGTGTGTGCGAAGCCGGGTAGCGAGACAAGTGGCAGGATACACAAAGCTGACCAGTCGCCATGTGACTGCCGCCATCACCTCAGCATTTGTCTTCCCAGGCACACCTTAGCACCAAACCCCTTGCCCTTTAAAGAAGCTGCCATATGTCAACCTACTAGAATCTAGCAAGGCCAGATCAGTCATATGGGAAAATTAGGTAGCTGCCCATGTCAGCGCAGTTTCTGAGAAGTCTGCTTTGCCATTGGGCCAGACCCACACTTGTTTTCTGGCATGGCCCCACGGCACACACCCCTCCACAAAACACCCCAGAGCCCTCTATATGCATGGTTGTACTCTGGCCTCCCCTGTTAAGTGTAGGAAATAGATGAGCCATCTTTTCCATTTATATGCTTGTTCAGTATAACAAACATTTGGTTATTCAGGCAGAGAAACTTGCACAAGGGGACTTCCTGGCGGACTGTATTCTGAGCAGATGAAAATGAATTTGTACTTGTGTTACACGTTCTGTAAATGTTTTTCACATTTACCAGAATGTTTACATAAGTGAATCAATCAAAAACCTACAAATGGAACATCTGGCTTTTCAAAACCATACATTTTCCTAATCTGCCTGAGGACTGTTTCCCTCATGTGGCGTGTGGTACTGTTGAGAGGTTTTTACAAGTTGGACAAAACTGACACAAGCCATGGTGATTGCATCTGTCTTTCCTGCATTTTCCTGTATATGCTTTGAAAAAGCAAAACACCTTCTCTACAAATTCAACTTAAAAAGATTCAACAAAGTGATATAAAATTAACCAAAGCACCGTAAGATGATAAATAAAAATCAACAAATGTTAAGCAGCTGCTCGTTAGGCCTGGCCTGCAAGTTGCAGTGTAAATATATTGAGGTGGTGATGGAGTGACAACAGGATTGTGAGTGTGTGGACCTGTTCTAGACTAGAGCACCTCCGTGTTTTAGTCAGAACAGAAGAACAATGTATAGAATAATGCTACAGTGGGGAGACCACAACAGGGCTGACTAGAGGCAAAACAGAGAACAACTGCCTCAGCTTGCCTCATGGCCCTGTCATCATCACATGGCAAGAATAATATATAGCTCAGGATAGGCCTTAGATCACCACATTATTCGGTACAGAATACCCTCCTAAATCATCAGATTTGGACTTTTTCAAATGTTACCATGATTATGCTCCTGCACATGTTAAAAGATGTCTGCGCAAGGAGGGGCAGTGAAAAAAGACCATTTCTTTAGGTGGTGCAAACCCAGTTTGAGGGAATGCAAGCAGTGTGCTCATAAATGTGTCTACAAATAGTGCATTTGGACTGGACCACCCTGCCTCAAAAAGCTCTGTAACTCGCCACCGGTCACTTCCCCTCCTGCTCACCTTCATAGCAGCTATTGGCCATTACTCCTCAGGACTAGAAGACTCTTCTAGTACAAAGCTTATGTAAAACCAAGGTAGTTGACTGGAACTTGTGGGTGAAAGATCCTACACTGGTGTTGGTATTTCTTTGGAGAAGCCAGGAACACAATATTCCTTGCTGGTGTAAATCAGAATAGCTTCAGGGCACGACTGACCAGACAAATATTTGACTCAGGGAGCTTAGCATGGGGGGGGGGGAAGGTCAGGATCATTTCTCTACAGTCCATGAGTAAGATATGTACTATGAGTAAAGTCAAAAACAGTTAATCACATTGTGCAATCTGTAACAGAGATTTCGAGAGTGTTGGAATTATTAGACTTGATAACTATTCTCCCTCCCCCTCTCCATTTTCATTGGTGTTGAGGACAACTTTTCTGTCTACCTAAATAGAGTTTGTGCATGAGAGAGTACAATTAACTGTCGATTTAATGGCCACTTAGACACTGGGATGAAGTTCTCTGTTGATCTTTTGAGCACATTATCATCACATTATCGATACTCAAGCCCAGTCCAGTTGTGGTTTCCATTCTGTTAAATTTGTATTAGCCTGGTATGGCATTTTGCAAAAACAACACAATTATTTCCAATTCTGTTAACTGTGGCATTATCACCTCTTACCTAATGGATGGCATGAATGGCATGGTTGCCTCTTACTATAGGTCTGCCACCTGATTAGAGTGGGAAAGAAAAGATTTAAATTCATTGTCTTTGTGTAAATGACTCAGATCAAAATATCCCCAGTGGGAAACAACCACTGAAGCACAACAGTAAATCCAATATTCTCCCTCATCCTTCCTTCCCTTTTGCCTTGAAAAGCTGTGAATGGACTCATGCAGAAGACAAGTTGGCAAGTTGCAAAATTCAGAGAGAGCAGAAGTATTCTTAAAAATGACCACTATTTTGAATTATGGGAGAGAGAACCAAGGAGGGCACAGCACATGCAGACATAATTGCTGAAAAGGTTTGTAAAGCTTGCTTTATTTACTTATCTTTGGAAAAAATACAATTCACTTTAGCCATTACTGCAGGAACCCAAAACATAAGATTATGAAAACACATACCACAGAAGGAAAATGAAATCAATAAATCATTTATTTAAAGTAAGCATTTTATATCACATATGTATGACATTCAAAATTGTTTTTGCTTATGTATTTAAAAAGTTACTACCATTAAGCATTATTACCTTAATCTACACACAAACACACAGTTATCTAATGGAGAGACATATAGGTAGGGAGACAGGAGAAGAATAACCTGGCTTCTCTTCAGATTGTATAAAGACAGGAGAAGAAACATAACAATGAATGTCAATGGCTACCATCATCACCACAGTAAAACAGATGTCAATGGAAAGCGTATTTCAGCGCATCTTATCTAATGGTATATCCAAAGCAATGACAACAAACAGAGGAATTATAAGGAATTATTGTTAGGGATTTTGGGGGCTCAAAAACACGGTTGTTAATGTTGTCAAACTGTGGGCGTGGTGTGGAGTTGGGTCGGTATCATACAAGATTGCTAGGGTTCATATGGAAACTGACCAGGTTGCTCAAGGTAGCTTTGAAGAGTTTGGAACCAAGTTTGTTTATTGTGACGTTCTCCACCATTCCTACTTACATGTCACATGAAAAAGAGGACAAAAAATGATACATATGCATAAAAATCACATATGATTATTTACATGCATGGATTCAAATTTACTGTTATTTAAAAATAATTTTCCATAGTGGATAAGTGTGACCAGTTGCCCTGTCTGCTGTCCAGGTGCTTTTGATGAACAATTTCAAGGCCACTGCTCTCCCTTCTTATGATTCTTTAGACTGGACTTAGGTTGGACAGCCCTTCAGATGACCAGCCAAATGTTTGCAGAGTGAGAAATCGAAAAGAATTGACTGATGCTGTCATGAAAGGTTACCACAGGGATGGGGGACCTGTGCCCTACTGTATATGTTCTTAAACTCCAACTCCCATCATCTTTGAACATTTGACTTGGTAGCAGGTGCTGATGGGAGTTGGCACCCAATGACGGAAGGGCCACAGGTTTCCCATCCCTGGCTTAGATGACATACCAGACAGGAAGCAAGACAACAGCTTTATTGTCTCTCTCCTGCAATAACAACAGATTCAAGGAACTCCCCAATCCACTCAGACACATCTACGTCTAGGGCCAGCTGGGCTGTGTATTCACCAGACATTTAAAGCACAAGGAAGAGCTTGTGACCTTAACAAACTACAGCTCCCAGGATATATATATATATATATATATATATATATATATATATATATATATATATATATCCTTTAAATGTATAGTGCATACGCAGCCCTGGTGACACTATCCACATCTACATTGGGAAGTTCTCCTGTGCAAAGCCCACTGAAATAAATCAGAAGAGAAGCTACTTCCATTTCAGGAAAGCTCGTGCAGGAAAACTTCCCAGAGGATTGTGCCCAAAATTAATTGGCAATTCCCTTATGGATCTCCTCAGGCCCTTCCAAATTGCAATACTTCTGACAAGAAATAACAAGAAATAAAGCCTTCTGCTCCATCTGCAGCCAGGTCTGGTGGTGCCCTAAGAAGCCAAGAACGCTGAGGTAAAGTGAAGCATCCTAATGCCCTTCATCAAGAGTGTATCCCTTTGGTTGTCGTAAAGGGATGAGGGTGGCGCTGTGGTCTAAACCACAGAGCCTTGGGCTTGCGGATCGGAAGGTCGGCGGTTCGAATCCCCGTGACGGGGTGAGCTCCCGTTGCTCAGTCCCAGCTCCTGCCAACCTAGCAGTTCAAATGCACACAGAGCAAGTAGATCAATAGGTACTGCTCCGGCGGGAAGGTAAATGGTACTTCCGTGTGCTGCTCTGGTTTTGCCAGAAGTGGCTTAGTCATGCTGGCCACATGACCTGGAAGCTGTACGCCGACTCCCTTGGCCAGTAAAGCGAGATGAGCACCTCAACCCCAGAGTCATTCGCGACTGGTCCTAATGGTCAGGGGTCCCTTTACCTTTACTTTTACCTTGGTTGCTGTAGATACCAGAGCCCTTTTGTAAGTGGGGAGGGGGCCATCTTCTGGAGGAGACAGAAGGCCTGTAGTGCAAGGACAAGTTCAGCTGACAGAGCAGAAAGTGGGAGCAGGAGAGGAAGCAGAAGGGAGAGGATTAGAGATAAATACACCAGCAAATCCCTCCCATAATCGGATAACAAACTTCCTCTGCGCTTAACATGCCTTTTCTTTTGACCACACAGCCCCCGGCTGAAATTCACTGATACAGACACATAGACTGCAGACGTGCCTACAGCTGCAACCACAATCGTGCAGTTGTGAGCACCCTATTCAGAGACACACACAGCTCCAGGGTTGGACTAGATGGGCCATTTCCAACTCTTAAGATTCTGTGACTCTACCACTCCAGTCAGTTTCTGTTTGTAGAATTGTTGGTGATGAGGTGCCTCAAGCAGCAAAAATATATTGTGCTGGTCTTGTTCTTTTCATTGGGGAAGAGAGGCTTTTCCCTCCAGCGGTGAGAAATAACATATCTTTTGTGCAGAAGCCCACAAAGCACTTTTATTCATCGTTTCAGGTGTTCCTGATCTAGAAGCAATATTCTCTCTGACAGTCCTTTAAGTCTGAACCTTCAGCATTTCTCCCTTTAATTCTATGTTTTTTAACAGACAACACAGAATCACAGTATCATGGAATCATAGGGTCATCTAGTCCAACGCCCTGCAATGCAGGAATCTCAGCTAAACCATCCATGACAGGTGGCCATTCAGCCTCTGCTTAAAAACCTCAAAGAAAGGAGAGTCCACCACCTCTCGTGGAAGTCTGTTCCAGGGCCAAACAGCTCTTACTGTCAAAAAAAAATTCCGAATGTTTAGGTCTTGTAACGTGACGCCATTGATTCGAGTCCTACTCTCCAGAGCAGGAGAAAACAAGAAAACATGGCAGGGAGGGGCCTGAAATTCTGTAGGAAGTTTTGAAGGGAAGGTTTAATATCGTTTAAGAAATGCTGAGAGTGCTTACGATCAATCAAACTTAATTACAGAGTCACACTTGTTAAAACAAAAGAAAACACCATCACACAATTTCTAACAATATTAGTTAAGATATGAAATAAATATAAAAAATTCCTGAGATACTTGAATGATG
The DNA here is from genome assembly GCF_964234715.1 of Podarcis melisellensis. NCBI lineage: Eukaryota > Metazoa > Chordata > Lepidosauria > Squamata > Lacertidae > Podarcis > Podarcis melisellensis. Next base: position 3,798,737 of record NC_138540.1, read on the forward strand.
TAGATGAAGGTTGTTGTTGTTTTTTAAGGAGAAAGGGGGTTTCTAAGGTTTTGTAAAATAGCCTCTCTGGAGTACAGGCACCTTTCTCAAGCTGGTAGAACCTGCAAGACCTTTCCCCAATATGGTGTCCTCCAGATGTTAGTGACTGCAATTCCTGTCTATGTCAGGCAGTGCTGCCATGTGCTGCTGGTGAATTTTGTATTCTAAAGCATCGGGAAGAAACCAATCTGGGAAAGCCTGACACACACCAGTGTCTTCAGGGGGATGAAAAGGGGCCAAATAGGACTGAACAGGTCTCAGCCAAACCAGTTTGGGAGTCCAGGATGATGGTTTCACAACTGCCACGCCCAATTTCTCCTCACCTAGTAGCTACGTGTCCTTTCGGTACTTGATGCAACCAGGAAGAGTTTCACCTCCTTCAGATGAATTATAGGGAGAGCTCTGGCAGTGGCTTTGTACAGAATAATGTTTAGCTCATCTCGAAGTGAACAGCTAGAAAAGAATATAGCTAGCAAAATGGTCACTAGCAGACCCTTGTGGTGGGATGCTAAAGAGAAAGTAGACCCCAGTGGAGTAAAGTTTTTAAGCTATTTCTCACTCCATAATTCTAACCAAGGGGCAGGCAATTGGCCCCCAAATGTTGTTGGACTACAGCTCCCATCAGCTCTAACAATTGGCCATGCTGGCTGGGGCTGGTGGGAGTTCAACAACATCCAAGGGCTAAAGGTTCCCCAATCCTGTCCTAATCTAAGGAGGGTGACTCAGGGCAGTTCACAAACAAAAATTGAGAATATAGGTAATGAGCTATCATGGAAAATGACTCTGAGGTGGGTCAGCAGAAGTCTGTCTAAGGGACCCAGCAGAAGAAGACTTGATTTCAAGCCAGGAGTTCAGACCAGAAGCAACACCTCTACGTGGTGTAGAGCCAGTGTGGTGTAGTGGTTAAGAGCGGTGGACTCGTAATCTGGGGAACCGGGTTTGCGTCTCCGCTCCTCCACCTGCAGCTGCTGGGTGACCTTGGGCAGTCACACTTCTCTGAAGTCTCTCAGCCCCCCTCACCTCACAGCGTGTTTGTTGTGGGAAAGGAAGGGAAAGGAGAATGTTAGCCGCTTTGAGATTCCTTCGGGTAGTGATAAAGCGGGATATCAAATCCAAACTCTTCTTCTTCTTCCACATTCACACCTACCACCAAAGAACCTTCCTCCACTGGACTCTTTTGGCAGACCTGGCAGAAGATGCCCCTAAAGGCCCCTCAGCAAGGCCAGAGTGAATGGATCTAGTTTCTAGTGTGCAACATTATGTCACCTCAAAGTGCCAGATGTGGACTGAGCAGCAATGCAGCCAATATAGGTAAAGGTACCCCTGCCCATACGGGCCAGTCGTGTCCGACTCTAGGGTTGTGCACTCATCTCACTTAAGAGGCCGGGGGCCAGCGCTGTCTGGAGACAGTTGCGGGTCACGTGGTCAGCGTGACGAAGCTGCTCTGGTGAGCCAGCACCAGCGCAGCTCACGGAAACGCCGTTTACCTTCCCGCTGTAAGGTAAAGGTAAAGGTAAAGGTACCCCTGCCCGTACGGGCCAGTCTTGACAGACTCTGGGGTTGTGCGCCCATCTCACTCAAGAGGCCAGGGGCCAGCGCTGTCCGAAGACACTTCCGGGTCACGTGGCCAGCGTGACATCGCTGCTCTGGCGAGCCAGAGCTGCACACGGAAACGTCGTTTACCTTCCCGCTAGAAAGCGGTCCCTATTTATCTACTTGCACCCGGAGGTGCTTTCGAACTGCTAGGTTGGCAGGCGCTGGGACCGAAAGACAGGAGCGCACCCCGCCGCGGGGATTCGAACCGCCGACCATGCGATCGGCAAGCCCTAGGCGCTGAGGTTTTACCCACAGCGCCACCCGCGTCCCATTTCCCGCTGTAAAGCAGTACCTATTTATCTACTTGCACTTAGGGGTGCTTTCGAACTGCTAGGTGGGCAGGAGCAGGGACTGAAAGACGGGAGCTCACCCCGCTGCGGGGATTTGAACCGCCAACCATGCGATAGGCAAGTCCTAGGCACTGAGGTTTTACCCACAGCGCCACCTGCAGCCAATATAGACCAAACCAATCATATAGCCACTTCTCCATGCTAGAGATGGTGGAACAATTTCATGCCAGTGGCATTGTCATGCCTAATTCATACTTCCCTAAACAATAAGTGAATGAAAAATGCATCTATCCCTCAAAATTCAGACTTCTCCAAATTTTGTAATGCAATTTTCCAACAAAAAAAACATGTTCAAAATTGCATACAAAATTATGAATATTTGGGGATTAATATGCTAGCAGAGTGACTTTACAAATAAATAAATAATTCACAGACTGAAGGAGAAATGTGGCAAACTGAATCGAAAACAGTTTCATCCATCCTGCCCATCATCAGTTCTCAGTATCTTAGAGCTAGGATAATCTGGAGTTGCTGAGATAGATACGCTTACTGAGCTTATTTTTAAGGAAAGTATTGCCTTTTAACTTAAAAAAATATTTCTGCACTGATTTATTTCAAATTAGAAAGGGTTCAGTAAAATAAATCAATGAACAATTAACAACTGCCAGTAGCCAGGCTCCCTGGCTTCCCGTCCTTCAATGCAAGTCCATGGGTAAGGTAAAGGTAAAGGTAAAGGACCCCTGGGCAGTTACGTCCAGTCAAATTTGCATGAGGGAAAACTAATCACTAACCCCACTGGTTTATCACCCACTATTGCAACATGCAACACAAAACCTCCAGATAAAAACCTGGCAAGCCAAAGATCTACACCAGGCTTCCTCCACGTCAGCCCTCCAGATGTTTTGAGACTACAATTCCCATCATCCCTGAGCACTGGTCCTGCTAACTAGGGATCCTGGGAGTTGTAGGCCAAAAACATCTGGAGGGCCAAGGTTGAGGAAGCCTGATCTACAGTGTCTCAAAGACTTCTACAAAAACAACAAACCCACACCAGCACAAAAAATGCAAGACAAACTAGGGGACACCCAAATACCTTGGCTAACACACCATCAACTTTTTAAACAATCAAGCAGTAAAATCAGCAGCCACTAGGCCCCTGACCACCTTCAAAAACGTTCTCCTGACAGTAGAGGGACATGGCAAAGGGAGGAAACCACAATATACAAAATACTGCTCCAAAATCCCACAAACCTGCTTGACACAATCAAAGAACAATGGGAGCATGACATAGGCTATAAAATGAACCCCACCCAATGGACTAGAATAATAATAAATAATAATAATAATAATAATCTACTATTTATAGCCTGCTCATCTGTTTGGGTTTCGCCAGCCACTCTGGGCAATTTCCAACGTAATATTAAAATAAAATAAAATAAATAAAATAAAACTTCAAACATTAAAAACTTCCCTAAACAGGGCTTCCTTCAGATGTCTCCTAAAAGTTAGGTAGTTGTTTATTTCCTTGACATCTGATGGGAGGGCGTTCCACAGGGCGGGCGGCCCTCTGCCTGGTCTTGACCTCCCTTTAAGTCCATCTCAGCCAAAAGAAGGGAACTCACTCTGAAAACCACCTACAGTTGGTACTTAACATCATGGAAACTGATGCTGATTTACCCAGGAACTTCACCAAGATGTTGGAGAGGCTGCACCTCCACATGTGGTGGGAATGCTCTAAAATCAAACCCTTCTGGAGAGTAGTCCGACAAGAGATATGCAAAATAACTAAACAGGTATTAGAACTCATCCCAGAACTGACTCTACTGAACATCTTCCAAGATCATAACGACCACTCACATTATACAGAGCTTATAACCCACCTACTCTCAGCAGCCAGAAGACTCATATCCATACACTGGAGAGACCCGTCAGGAGTAAACATGGACCAATGGTCTCAAATTGTATGGGAAACGGCCTTACTAGAAAAGCTAACCAATAACCTGAAACTGACACTGGGACAAATAGAAGAGGACGCCTTCACCCCAGTATGGCTCCCCTATATCACATACACAGCCCAACAAGACAACAACAAGAATCCACCGACAGCATAGGAATCAATCTAGCTTCCCTGACCCAACAAGCCCCCCCCCACTCACAAATGCAGCCAACTACAGACAACCAGCCACACCCTGGACCCCCCCCCCAATCCCTCTCACTACCAATCAAATGTAATAAGCAAATAGAAAGAGAAGCTGCCCAGTTGACAAAACCCCACACATACACTACACACAGCCTCACCACCCCACCCCACCTCTCTCCCCTCTTCTTCCCCAACCTTAGACTGTACTCAACACTAATGTCTCCTCACAACAAACGTAACTGATGTGTGAGAAAGACTGCACAACCTGAAAAAGAGAGAGAAGGCATGTACTTTTGTAAACCAAGAAAATCTTTAATAAAAAAACAAGGAAAAAAAGAGGGGAAAACTTTCAAGAAATTGGAGGGCAGAATTCAGCACATGACTTCTGCAAATGATAGATACAGGAAGTGGAGGAGGAAATTGGTGCAGATGAATGGGGGGCGGGGGGGATGGAAGTGTGACCTTTGAACTGAACTGGTAGCCAGCCTAAGGCAACCTGCTGAGTTCATGGCTCAGGCAAGATCTGAACCAGGGACTTCCCAGCTCACACTTTTAGTCACTGTATGACATCACAAGCTCTGGTATAAAATTCCTATACACCTGAGGGGATTAAAAGAATAAAACAAAATGCATAGTACAGTCTTAAAATACGTTTCAATGGTAGGAGGGTTAGATGAGTATTGCCAAGTGGTTTACACCACAAACAGCCTGACCAAAGTCAACGCATCCAACCGTTTTGATCATGTATGAGCCAAAGTCATTTATGGGGTTATAAAGGGATCACTCACACTGTACTGGATCACATATTGCATTGAACTATGGTTTAGCAAGATGTGCATGAGCACATGAGAGCCTGTGAGCCTTGAGCTGACACTCTCCCTTCTCTTTCTCCTGTATAGCTGGGAGGAGAGGTTTCGCAGCCTTGTAACAATTCTCTACAACACTGGCCTTCAACTGGTGGGTCACTGATTTTGAGACGAAGTCCTGATTTCTTAGTTTCCCCTGAATGTGCCACTTTTCCTTAAAAGGTAAAGGACCCCTGACAATTAAGTCCAGTCGCGGATGACTCTGGGGTTGTGGCACTCATCTCGCTTTACTGGCTGAGGGAGCCGACATTTGTCCGCAGACAGTTTTTCCGGGTCATATGGCCAGCATGACTAAGCCACTTCTGGTGAAACCAGAGGAGCACACGAAAACGCTGTTTACTTTCCCGCCGGAGTGGTACCTATTTATCTACTCACACTTTGATGTGCTTTCGAACTGCTAGGTTGGCAGGAGCCAGGATAGAACAACAGGAGCTCACCCCGTCGCGGGGATTCGAACCACCAACCTTCCAATTGGCAAGCCCTAGGCTCCTTAGGATGTCTTTATTTTCATTGAAGAAATTTTGGAGGGTATGGAGTTATCCGATCCCCGAGCTGTCTGAAGGCAATCCTGTACAGTATAGGGAAGTTTTTTAAATGTTTAGTGTTTTATTATGTTTTTATATATGTTGGAAGCTGCCTCGGGTGGCTGGGGCAACCCAGTAAGATGTGTGGAGTATAAATAGTAAAATTATCTTTATGGAATGGTAAATCCCTATTTTCATCGGAGAAATGTTGGATGGTATGAGATTAAGAAACGGGCCCACAAATGCACGTTTGGGTTATAGGTGGGTCCTGGGTCTGAAATGGTTGAAGATACTTGCTCTCCACTGACTAGCTCTCCAAAGTTCCAGATAGGAGCCTTTTCAGGTTGTGCCTGGAGAAGCTGCCGATTGAACCTCTATGTGCAAAAGAGGATGCATTACCTTTGAGATATGGTCCTTCCCTAAAACATACTTCACTTTCCTTGGATCTTGGTCTGTTGTGCCTTCAGCAATGAACAGAATTTGGTTATCTCCCCCCCTTTTTTAAAAAAATCAACCAACAACACTTCTTTCCTGGCATAATTGTGTGGCTTGTGTGTTTGTGTGGTTCTGGGTGGTGAATTTTAACACCACAATTTTCTCAACCAACTAATCTACTTTTCTGGCATAATTTCTTTTGCTTTGGGCACAGAATATCAGGGTTTTTGTCTGCATGAAAAGCATTTGTGCTTTGTCTGTACAAATGAGATCAGGTTCATTATTTGCTCTGAGGCAATAATCAAGAGCAGAGGGAATGCTCCGGTGAGCCTGCTGGGGTGAAGACTGCATTCCTTTGGGACTTTGGCTTTTTAACAGAGGAAGTGAAGAGCGTCATGAGTCGTGGAAATTGAGGGCACAGCGTCATTAACTTACGTTGGAAACCAGTCAAGACTTTCTGGTTGACACCCCAAAATCTTGTTAAAAATGCCCTGTGCTCTTTAATGACTACAGCCACTCGTGATTTCAGTGGAGCGTTTCACCTCCAAACGTCACACCCACACTCAGCAGAGAATAGTTCAGCTAGCTCCCTGGTTTAGTTAGTCCAAAAAGTCTTTACAGTAGAATTCCTCTCCCAAATTGACCCAACCAATGTACAAAGATACCATTTCAAATTTCTAAGAGTGGGGAGATTTCAGGAAAGGTGTGCTAAGGAGCTGCAGGCTCCCAATTCAGTGGCAGACTTAACCGCAGGGAGAATCTCAGGGTTGCTTGTCGCTTGCAAATCCTAAGCATAGCTTTGGGGGACTAAGCAGAGGCACCAGGGGCTGTCGCTGGCCACGTTGGTCCAGGGACACTATCCGTGAGACCATGATGCTACAATCCATGTTTAACAAGAACAAAACCTGATTTCTCATTCGGTGCTCTAGTTGGCATGCTGTACCTAATTTTTGCCTATTATCAAAGCCTGCCATTTGGATGGCGGAACATCTGCTTTAATAATTAGTACCAATATTAGCCTGGTTCCAGATTTAATAGTTTTACAAGTATGCATTGAGTTTCAAAATATACATATGCATCATCATCAATACTTTATTGCGGTCCAAATACCCATAAAACATAAACCATAAAACAATTTCAAAACTAGATACAGTTAAAACGACCAAACATACAGATGGTAGAACCAAGGCAGTCATTTTGTTTTATCTAGGGCATAATCTTTCTTTCTTATATCCTCCGAAAGAAACCTTGCCATGGCCAGTGTAATATCATTTGACCTGTCTTCCAAAAGATATTTAATATGGGCGGCTTCAGATTTTCCAGGGAAATTTGCCAGTAAGGGTTTGATCAGTTGATCCCTTGATTGCTCATATTACCCACAATGCAGTAGGATTTGCTTCATACAATCGATGTCATGGGAACATAAACAAAGCCTATTCTGATAAGGGATGCCTCTCAGTCTGCCATTTAGAACCTCCGAGGGAAAGTCTGGCTTTGGTAAATAAATGCTAATAGGTAGGTACAAACAAATTCCTAAGGTGTGAGGATACCTATGCAAAATTCACACAGATATAAAAATAAGAGGAACCTGCAGGCTGCAGCAAAATCCTGCCGTGTTGGTCTCCTCTTCAGAATTCCAGCCCCTTCCTAGGATATTCCATTCCATTTCCTTTCTTTCCCCTTGTTTTCTGTCCTCTAGCCTATTTTCCAAATTTCATGCCCACTAAGTATACTCAGACTGCATTGGGCTGTTTTGAGGGTTCCCTCCTTAGGATTCCCCCCTAAGATGCTTTTGTACTTTTGCAAACTTTAGGGTTTTCCCAAAGTGAGCTGATACCCCTCCCTCAATGCATGAGTAGCACCATTTTAGCTGCGTGGGATTTAAACTCAGATAATGAATTTGCTATTTATATACAGTATAGCAGTTTTGGGGAACCTGAGGCTGGAGGCCAAATGTGTCCGCCAGGCTTCTATGTCTGGCCTTCAATATGCTGCCCAGGGCACACACACATAACTGGTGTGGTTTGGACCCTCCTGTAGTGATGTTACCTGGGTGGAATGTGTCCTTGAACCATGACACAACACATCTGAAGGCAGCGGGTGGGTGCGATGTCTGGTGCTATTTCCTTGTTCAAAACCAATGACATTGTGTTTCTGACCTCAGCCTGCTATTGACCTGGTTGTGGAGGGCAGGGGATTGCCCCAAACTCTGCCCAATAATTGAATCCTGGAGCAAGCAGGGACAGCTCAAGACATTTTGCTGCCTGAAGTGAAGGACCAAATGGTGTCCTCTCCCAAGGTTCATGCAGAGTAGAGTGGTAGTTGACTCTTACTCCAATACTGGTGAAAGGACCGTATCTTTTGTTGCACTTGAGGGCAGCAGGCTAGCATTGGGAGCACAGGGCGGGCAGCAGGTCCCATCACCTTACTTCGGTTTTTGCCTTCTGAGGCAACTGCCTCACTTCGCCTCATCACAGAGCTGGCCCTGAGAGCAAGGCACATAGGGAGGCATGTTGCTGCATGGGTGTGCTTATTTTTTATAGCACCTTTTCAGATACCATACTCAAGGTAGCAGATAAGCAGATACCATACACTTTGGGTGACTTTGAATTCCCACCATATGAAAACCACAGTGCTACTACTGCTAAACCATCACCATAGTCTCTTTGAATATGTCTAGAGTGAAGCTTAATTAAAAGGAAGCTAACCCTACATACACTTATGCAAAATCAATTATTGCTTCCCATCCAGTGTACTCCTCCCGCTCATGAGTTTCCTAAGGTGCTATTTACTCCCACTTACAAATCATTAATTCAAGCCTTTCAATCTGGATCTGCTGCAATGCTGACAAGACGCTTTGTCCACTTCCCCATGGCTTGACACACTTGGCCATCTTCTCCCTGTGTTTATAGTTCCACAGTCAGCTGCCTCTGCACGTGAAAGAGATCCTATCTTTCTCAGCCTCTTGAATTGATTAATAGTATTATAAGTAGGATTTGACAAGGCTCAGTAGCAAAGACTTAATCCAGTTTCAATATACTGCAAGCACTGCAAAGCTGTCTTTGCTCATCAGGAACACGGTCTGCTGGGAAGCTGTCCTATATGCAAGCCTCACTGAAATGAATGGAAGTGGCACGATAGATCTCCCGTTTTTGTTTTAGTTCTATCAGAAAAGGCAATCAAATTAATTTTGAGCAATGAGTTGTTCCCCCTAATTCTATTATCTTCATGCTCAGATCTAGTAAAAGCATTAGACAAAATCCACTTTTGAACCATTTAAACCAGCTCCCAAAGGAAGGTGATAATGTCAACATTAAAATTGTGGGATTTTGAATAACCAAGAAGGGGCATTATGGCCTGTCCACTCACTCATCTTGTGTCTTTTTGGACCCCTGCTCTTCAGAAGAACCAACATCTCTGAGTTACAGCTATTTTTAAGCGGTCTCAGGAAATGCTCTTAGAATGTACTGGAGTGGTAGCCCTTTAACTTTGCACAAAAGAGGTATCTGGATTTTATTCAAATGTATATTGTTTATTACCCATGTCCACTTCTTCAAATTTCATATACAGTGGTACCTCGGGTTACATACGCTTCAGGTTACAGACTCCACAGACAAATCCACATGCAATTCTCTTTGTTCACTTCATCTCTTGTTCACCTTGGCCCTCCTCTTCTACCCTTTCTTCCACTTTAACTTTATGGTTTCCCAACTCTCATCACTGAGGCTGGGGCCAACCTTTTTTGTCTGTGTACATCAATGGCACTACGGTACATTTATCAATGATAGTAATGAAATGCTGGCTTATGAACACCTGGATGTTAAAAGTATAACAACCTCACAATACTCAGTTCATTTCTTTGCAGCTGAAGAAAAAAAGGAGTTGGAACCATATTCTCTTCTTCACCATGAAAATATCAAGATCATCTTCATAATGTGAAAACTTTGATTGCAACAGTTTAATCCTGTAATGCCCACCCTCATTAATTTGTGGGGGAGGGATTAAGACTAATCCTGGAGAGCAGAACATGTCAGACTGCAACTCCCATCATCTTTGACCATGGGCCAGGCTGGGCTGGCCAGAACCACTGGAAAGCACCAGGTTCTCCAGTCCTGTGCTAGTCAGTTTTCTGTTCTGCTCCAATTAAGCACCAATTTACTGTTATTTTTAATGAAGTAATTTAATATTAAGTCAAAATGTTTTGCATGAACTAAAGCACATAACTTCATTTTGTAAGTCCTTGGCTCCAGATTATCCAGCTGTGCAAGTATAAAGAATGATTTATTCAACAGATTACATTTAGCATCACCCTTGATTAGCCTTGGAATTAAAATACTTCATTACCTTTGTGAAACTGGATTTCACCACCCAGCTTCTTTCTAAATACAGAAACATTTGTTGTATGCATGTATAAATAAACAAACAGGTAAGTTTCAGGGCTAATATTTCAGGTTACCAATGGGACAATCAACTCCAGCAGTTCCCACAGGTGAAGAGATGTTATTTTCTGTACGTACACAAGTTTATTTGGCAGCTGCTATGACAGGGCTAAGACCCACCCCCCACAGCATTACAGCAGTAAATCCAATGCATGCCCAACAGTAAGGTAAGGTAAAGGTAAAGGGACCCCCGACCATTAGGTCCAGTCGTGGCGGACTCTGGGGTTGCGGCACTCATCTTGCCTTTATTGGCCGAGGGAGCCGGCGTACAGCTTCTGGGTCATGTTGCCAGCAAGACTAAGCCGCTTCTGGAGAACCAGAGCAGCACACGGAAACACCTTCCCGCCGGAGTGGTACCTATTTATCTACTTGCACTTTGACGTGCTTTCAAACTGCTAGGTTGGCAGGAGCTGGGACCGAGCAATGGGAGCTCAACCCGGCGCGGGGATTCAAACCACAACAGTAAGGTAGAAAGCGTAAAATTTGTAGCTGTCATTGAAACAAGAGATGTCAGAGCAACACCAGCATGATGGTGATGGGTAGAGTTGCCATACACCCGGCTTCTCACAGACACATCCTCTTTTTCAGCATTAAAAAGTTTTTTCAGGCAGTTTTTTAAAAATCGGAAAACTGTCTGGGTTGTTTTGGGTTGGTCAGGGCTAGGGAGTCCCAGCTCCGGGTGTCCTGCCAGCTGATTGTTGGAGCTGAAGGGAGTGAGCAGGGCAGAGAGCGGGTGAGGAGCCAAGGGCGGGGTCGGGTCCACTGCGCTGCTCCTGCTGCATTTCAGCCTCCCTCCCTCCTGCCTGCCACCTGTCCATCCCTCTGTCCCTCTCCCTCCCTCCACGCCTGGCACACCCCACATTGGCGCCTCCCGGCCTGGCTCTGGCGGCAGCGGGTCCTAGGTGGCACACATGACAGTCAGCAGCTTGCAGGGTAAGGCAGCATGCCTCAGGAGCAGCAACCAGGCACAAAGCAACATTCCCGGAGTTTGTAGGCTGCACTTTACTTCCACCCCCAGCACACGCTGCCCGCCTTCTCCCCGCACAAGTCCCTGACTGGCTGCGGGGACAGGAGGGAGCACCCAGGCTGGGCAGAGCAGGAGGACTGAGAGGCCTCAGAGGCTGCGGAGGAGGCCTGCTCAAGACGCCTGGAGTTCTAGAGTAAAGCCAGGAAGACTTGCTTCGACACCTTCTAGTGTGAGGATTGGGTGGGAGGGAGTGTGGTATGTATTGAAGGAGATGAGGAAAGCGGGGTAGGGGCTGGGAGCTCCGTGTGTGAATAGGTGCTTGGGGCATGCATAATGGGCGACAACACAAATAGGGGTGCAAGATCATTCTGTGCCAGCGCTGCAGCTCCAATGTATGTCAACCCTGGTGATGGGTGTGTGCAGCAGTTTAGGGCCATGAGTTTTTAAATATGTTTTCCAGACCTCTGTGTCCCTGGCTCTAGAAGTCTGGCAAAAGCAGGTAGAGGAGGAGTCTTGAAGATTCTGGGTGGTTTTTAAACTGAGGGTGCATTAAGACACGCAAAATATTGCCTTCAATTTCCTGATTATAATGTTAGCATCTCTGTCTTGTTTCCTAACATTCCTTTCACTCTGTTATGTTGTGGAATTGTAGGTTTTTGACCACTTTACCAGACCACTCAGGGGTCAGATAACCAGAGTCTATACCCTCTAACAGAAAAATTGGGACATCCTAAGGGAAAATGGGACGTTCCGGGATCAAATCAGAAACCGGGACAGCTTCTCTAAATCAGGGGCACCCCTGGAAAATAGGGGCAGCTGCAACTGCCCCCCACCTTCAAGTAAATAAATAAAAATACTTAGGTAACTGACCAATTGCATCACAGATAACTTGGTTCTGCCCCCACCCCAACATAATGTAAGCAAAACATGGGGGTCTAATTTGAGCAGTAGAATGTTTGGTATCTGGCTTGTGTGTTCTGCTCCTGAATCAGCCCCTCCCTTCAGTGACTTCCATTAAGTTTCATTTAAGGGGGACCAATTAACTACCTCTTCTTGTTTCTTGCCTCAGACTTGCCTCATGTTGTTCTGTTTAGTTTCTCTAATTATGTTATTTCATTACACTTTTCTTTATTATTAAAGCTTAGCTAACATTTTCGTGATCCACTTAGGAAAGCTGTCGAATGTCCTCAACTGCGTGAGTGAGGGGATATTCCCAGTTTGCCAGAAGGATTGATTTTGTTAATCACCCCCACCTCCACAACACACAAAGCCTGCCCTCCCCTAAAAAAATGCTAGCTATGCCCATGAACATGGTCCTGATTAATATTGAGCCTTTGGTTGCATTTCAATTATAAGCTGCTAGGGAGGCTAATATTGACTCAAAAACAAGAGATAGACAGGTAGGCATTCCAGATAACAGACCTGGCCCGGAGAGAGATGCTTTCTCTAGACATCTGTCCTCTTTTCGGCTACAAGTGAGTTGTGCATGGACAAGTAGGCTACAAAGCCACTTTAGAGATCTAACTGCTAAGTTGCAATAGAGCTGGAGAAGGCAACACGGTACCCTCCAGATTTTGCTGGATTCCAACTCCCATCAACCCCAGCCAGCATGGTCAAGGGTCATGGATGATGGGAACTGTAGTCCAACAACATATAGAGCTTGTCAAAGTGTCTACTCCTGCCCTAAAGCAATCATTAGAGAAAGCCTATATCAGGCACACAGACCCTGCCCCCCTACCATGACACCAGAGGAGGATTGCTTGTTCTGCATACACCACCAGAGTAAGCACTGTCAGCTCCAGTTGGAGAGAGCCCTCAGTAAAAATTTCTGGTGGGATTCCATTTGTGAGTCCTAGTGGATTTATCTGGTGGCAGAAATAGTGGCATTCCAAGCAGTGGTCCAAACAGCAGTGCCTGGCAGCTGGGTTTAGCTGCAATATTAATTTCTGACAATGCTCTGGGGTGACACTACACTGGAAGCACTGTGGGAACACACCTCCAGGTCTGACCTGAAGTCTTCATGTTTACCTGAGCCCCTCCAGGTGATAGATGGAGGGCTGGAATCACCAGAAGAATGAGAGTGCCTTTAATAATCATAATAAAACATTATTAAGAAGACTGTGTACACAGCATGCAAACTTCAGCCTGACAGAAGCTAGCTACGAATTATAGCATAGTCATGTTGGGGAACCTGCCCTCCCTCTGCTCGCCTCTACCAATTAACTGTCTGCAGGCCCACCCTCCTAGGTCACAGTTTTGGGCTCTGAAATTAGAGGGCCAGGGATGCTCCTGACCTGGCAACCCTAGTGGGGAGCCACAGGCAAGGCATCCATAGTGAGCCCTGGGAGGAGGGCTCAGGGATAAGCAGTGGAATGAACGTTTTTGTTTCGAGTACAGTGCTACCTCAGCTTAAGAACAGTCCCGTTTATGAACAATTTGGTCTACAAACTCCACAAAACCGGAAGTAGTGCCCCGGTTTGCGAACTTTACCTCGGTCTAAGAATGGAGTCCAAACGATGGAAGGGCACCGGCAGTGGGAGGCCTCATTAGGGAAAGCACGCCTCAGTTTAAGAACAGTTTCGGTTTAAGAACGGACTTCTGGAACTGATTGAGTTCATAAACTGAGGTGCCACTGTAGTGAAAAAGCCAGGACTGTGCATGGAAGAAACCAAACTGAAACAGGAAAGTCTGGAGGCAACAGAAACTAAGGAGTTGCTGCCGCAGTTGTTATGTGAGACAGGTGCAGTGCTGTTATTTGGTGGGTGCTGCATGCGGTACAGCAAATCAACCTGGCGCAAAGCGGAGGCCTGTGGGTTCTGGCCCTTCAGTCAGTTGAGCCTTGCCACCTCCACCCACAAGCTCTCAAGCAAGTGAGTCTCTCACTTGCAGTGAGTCATAATCAGGTCAAAACTGGCACCAGCCATTTATCCGTCCCAGAAGGTAGTTGGCAGTGCCTGACTGCAAACTAATTCCCAGACCTGCAATTACAAATTAACACTTTCACCTGTGCTACAAGAGCACAGCCTCTCATCCCAAATGCTGGCTGGCCTGACTCACTCTCTGCTCCTGAGAACAGATAGGATCACAGCTCAAGGGGACGCAGTAGTGCCCGGAAACAACCCAGTTCCTCTGTTGCTGTCTGCCAAGTGTATTTTCACAGTGTATTTTTTCTGACATTTGCCATTGATCCATCACTGCTATTTAATTTCCTTAGCAAAGAGCATGCTTTATGCTTTATCTCACAGAGCCTGCAAAATAGAATGACTATTCACATATAATAGTGCTTTGGTGTAGTGGTTAGAGTGTCAACTAAGGACTCGTCACACTTCAGCTTGTTTCATGCCTAGAAAGCACAGGTTTAAGTGTTTTTTCTGCTTGAGCCATGCTTTCTAGAACTTCCCCGTGCCCCACCCATTTCCCAGGGAAAATCAGCTCTTTAGCTCTCAATCAGAGCAAACATCAATCCGGAGAATACCCGATTGCTGTTTGCTCTGATTCAGTGCTAAAGAGTGGTTTTCTCTGGGGGGAAGCAGCAGGACAAAAGGAAGTGTGGATCAGCCCTAAGATGTGGGAGACCAGGTTCCAAATCCCCACTCATCTGTGACCTTGGACCAGTCACTCCCTCTCAGCCTAACCTTCCTCACAGGGTTGTTGTGTGGATTAAATGAGGGCCACGAGAACCATGCACAGCACCAAGAGCTTCTGGGAGGAAAGGTGGGATACCAATGCAATAAATCAAATCAACCAACCAACCCTTCGATCAAATGTATGGTGCAAATGTGGCCTTAAAGAGAGAGAGGATGCTGCAAGATGTGTGCCTTCAACTTGGTGAGCAGAAGTGCTTTGCAGTGGGGCTGCTCATTTCCATGAAGACTGCTCCTATCTACTTCATGGGAGAAGGTGGGCATGGAACAACAGCTAGCATCCTCTTCTCATAGTGGCCAACTGAACGCCTATGGGGAGCCCATGTAGGGATGATCGCGGAGTGGGCAGTGGGGTCCGGAAGGAGCACACTCCCCACCAGCAGGCAGCCACAGTCTGCCTGCATGCGTGACCCTGGGATGCGGGGCACCCCACCCCACAGACAAGCCACAGCTGTCTGAACATCGTTCCCTCTGTCTAACCTTTTGCGGTCTCAGTAGTCTGTGGTGTCCTGTCTGTAACCTTTGTCTCTGAGACCTTTTGTCTCCTTCGTCATACACTGTGCAAGGGGAAAATGACGCGGTGGAAACAGGTGCCAAAATAACTTTGTACCACCCCACGATCTTGGGACCGGAAGATGTGTAAAGGTCACAGCCCAAAATGTATCTGCTTGGGTTTGCATATTTGTCTCAATAAAAGGAGGCTCCACAGGGCTGGCCGGCAGCTTGCATGCAGCCCACCTGTGCACAGCTCACCTGCATTATCAACTCCCTGCCTCATGTCCTTCACTTCAGCCCACAAGCAGGATGTGAGTGCAATGACAGCCCTCTCCCCACCTGTGTTCCCCAGTAACCAGGACTCAGAGGCATATGGTCACCATCTGTGGAGGCAAAGAATAAAAATCATGGCTACTTCTTATTTAATTTATTTTAATTTGTGTACCCCACTTCTCACCACATGTGGGTCTCAAAGCAGCCCTTTCCATCTATTGCCATAAATGTTCTATTTCCCTTTTAAAGCCATCCAAGCGATCCTATGGTTGCAAATTCCATAGTTAGATGCGCTTGCATAATTTGACTTATTTTATTTTATCTGTTTTTATTGGGTAGATTATGATCATTAGATATATAAATTTAAGCTTGTGTAACTTCTTAGGGACTTATTTTTTATTAAGTGGTTCAGAAATTTTGGGTTGTTTAAAACACACGCATGCACAGACACAATTCCTGTTGGATGAGGCCCACCTAGTCCTCATCCTGTTGGATGAGGCCCACCTATAGAAAGTTCACAAGTAGGACATAAGCACAACAGCACCCTCTCTCTCCTCCATGGTCCTAACAACTGATGCTCAGAGCCACACCATTTCCCATACTGGAGGTGGTTCATGGCCATCATGACTAGTGGTCACTGACGGCCTTTCCTTCCAAGTGGCTTCCTTGGCACCAACACCCTTATATTTTTGGCACCAGGCAAATAACTTTTGATTCTCTGATATCTTTCTCGCTACTTTTAATGGTAACTTTTATTGTTGTTTTAATGAATATTTTAATGACTACTTTATACTCATACTTAAAGGCTTTTGTTTGTTTGTTTCAGCAGTATTACAGATGGGTGGATCTTTCAAGTTTGGGGAATTTCTTGCCGATTTTTATATGCAGTTTTATCTAATATACACATTTTTGCACATTATTATACTAGTATAATCCATTTTGCATGTTATTTTCACTAATATAGGTATCATCATCACCTTGCTTAGATGCCTAAATGGGTTCTAAACAGTTTGCAACTGTAATACCAATATAGAATGCCAATACACAATTAACAACAACAACATCTGTCCTCCAAATGTTAAATTTATACCAGTTTAAATGTCATGTTTCCCCCACTCCCCAAAGCCAGAGAATTTGGTGAAGTTGCTGGGAATTCTCAACTAAAGATTCCTTGCTGCCTCACACTCCTCAGGGAGAATTCACTGTTAAACAGGCTGAAGTCGATTGTATAGAGATGCTCAGCACATGAAAGAAAGAGGGAGTGCAGTCATTACAGTGGTACCTCTGGTTAAGAACTTAATTTGTTCCGGAGGTCCGTTCTTAACCTGAAACTGTTCTTAACCTGAAGCACCACTTTAGCTAATGGGGCCTCCTGCTGCTGCTGCGCCACCGCCACACGATTTCTGTTCTCATCCTCAAGCAAAGTTCTTAACCTGAGGTACTATTTCTGAGTTAGCGGAGTCTGTAACCTGAAGCGTCTGTAACCCGAGGTACCACTGTACTGGTAACAGGACAAATGATCTTTGCTGTTTTATTAGTAACCACCTTATATTAGTTAATGGCTTGTATGGGTGTGGCAACTTTAGAATCTTCTAGAATTGTCAAAAGCAGGGAGCAGAGTTTGGAAGTTCCTGTGGACAGAGCCCCAGTCTGGTGATGTGGCTCCCTGCCTGCTCTCTCAAGTCTTTGGTCAACTTCAACTTTGGTCTACTTCATCCTCTGACTTTGAAGTTGGTGCTCAGCTCCAGGTCATGGCTGGCCTAATACCACCTCGCTTTTTCCTTAATCCTGCTTCTGCCAGGCCATCTAGAGCTAAGTCATGGTTTGGCTCAGTCTTACATGTGAACTCAGGCTTGTGGTTTGTCTCCCCTGAACAAACTGCAAGTAGGACACTTAAAACAAACATTGGTTACAACTCTTGGTTTGGTGGAAGTGAGACAAAGCATAGCTTAGAGGAGGAGGAGGAGGACCAGGGAGGAATGAAGCAGCCATTTTCACTCCAGTACCTGTACACTGTCTCATTCACACTACACGTATCACGTGTGAACCAAGACGTCGTCAGCACTGGGCAGGCTGCCCTGGACTCCTTCAGAAGAAAAGATGAGATATAAATAGAAATGATGATGAAGATGTGGCGTGATTGTTATATGCCCTTTCAGCATATAACACCTTTGCTCAGGCTCACACTGCTTCCCAATTTGCTACTGGGCCAGGTTCAAGGAATAAGTATTAGTATAGAAAGCCCAGGGCTTTTTTTCAGCCAGAACTCATCAGAACTCAGTTCCGGCACCTCTCAGGCGGGCGCCATTGCCATTCTAAGTGAACAAGGGAGGTGTTCATGGCGAATGCTATTTTTGCTATTTTTCTAGCAAAACATGGCACCTATTTTGCTAGCAAAATAGCACTGAGAAAGCCCTTAACAATTTGGGACCAGTTTACTTGTGCAATCGTATATCTACCTACTTGACTGCTTTGATTTGCAGAACTGTTGCTGGTGCCACATAATACGTGTTCTGCATTTGCAATAAATGAATCTCTGTACTCTCTTCAGAACATGCTAAAAGTATGTTTAGGTAAACTTATCAAGACATGTAGAATGTTGACATGTGTTTTAACCTGGCTTTTCACTTATTCATTTTAGATTTTAGTTTTCAAAAAAACAGTTACAATGGTTGTATTTAACTGTTTTTTACTGATAATTTCATTGTTTTATTCTTTTTGAAAACTACTTTGAGGTTTGCTGTTGTTTTTACAATCAAGTTGTATAATTTTTTATTAAACATATAGATGGCATTTCACAGGTGGAGTAGCCGGAGCTGTAAAGAACCTGAGCCTCTCTCAAAGGGGGCCTGTGGAGAAGGATCTCACATGATGCTAGTAAGGTCTAGGTATATTTTTATCCAGAGAGGTGGTCATTAAGGTAGGGTGATTCTTTACAGGCTATAGCCAACATCTTAATTTGGGTCTGGAAACATCTTTGCAGGCAGTGCAGGGTTTCAGGTGCAGAAAGACCTTGTATGTCACCTGATCGGTTTACTGGAGACACCTGGGAGCTTCTGCATGTACAGCTGATGTTCTGTCGCTGAGACACAGCCCCACCTCTCGTCTTCTGCCTGGAGGTCCTTGAAGGGAAGACTGGAGACACAGACGATGTGCTGAGGTCTGGAGACTGTTGTGCTCTTCTGCCATGTGCAGCCTATGGTGAGAAATTATACCTCTTACCTGGGCGGGGCCGAGACACAATGGCGAGGTGCTGGGGTGTCAGCGCCTGCCTCCTAGTGATGGTGACCTTCACCCTTAGGGCTGCCAACCCATCCAGGCTCCTTTCACCAGCAAAAAATCTCCATGCAAGCAAACCCATCCAACCAGTCAGACAGCAACACCCCCTGGGAACAACTGAGACAGAGCCAAACCAAGAATCTCAGGCACTAATTAGCTCCGCAGCCCAGTCCACGTGACACGAGACTACCTGGGCGGACAATTCTGTGCTGGGAACCACCCAGGTCAACCCTTCTGGTACCTTCTGTGCTGGATTTAAAATAAAGAAACCTCGTGGCCTGACAGGGATTGAGTTCAGGACCAGACAAACTGGCAACCACCAAGCCACATACTGTCTGCTGTATATATGGAGGCCCACACCAGGAGCAATTTGCTGCCCATGAGGGAAGCCTAAAATGGAGGGGGGGTTGTCAAGTGCTTGGCTGGTGGGCTGGGTTCAGTTTTGGGGGCATGTGCATGTCCAAAGTTGTGCCAGTGGGTGTAGAATATAGTAACTGTGGCTAACCCTAAACCGTATTCTCCATGCATTTATCCTCTTTTTGAAGGATCCAAGCTGGTGGACATTACTGCTTCCTGTGGGAGGGAGTTGCATCCTACTTCATTCCTACTTAAGTCAGCATCTTACTCTCCTCTCTTGTTACTTTCCCTTGTTTTCCCCCGTTTACTGCTTCCCAGCTCTCTGCTTCTTCATCCTCCTCACCACCACCACACATTCCCACTCCCTTCCAGTTCTCCCTTCCCTTTCTCAGTGGTTGGGACCCACACCCAATGCATCTCTCACCCCACCTTTATCCTCTGCTGGGCCTTGTGGTTCTGCATCCTCACTGAGGACTCCCTGGTTCATCCCTTTCAGTCTCACCAGCTCACCTTCTGGCCAGACCCCCAACTCCTCTACCTGCCAGAGAGGAAGCCTCCTCAACTTCTCCCGGTACAAAGGTGATGCATTTCCCCACTTTTTGGTAGCACCTGAGTCATTAATTTATAGAAATGAGCCAGTGTCCTTGAGGTCATGCTGCTTTATACCAGATATCTGCAAAACGTCTGAAGACCCTGGAAGAAAACCCGGGGGGCGGTGTCCGCTTCTTTTCTTGCCCGTGCTCAGAATTTTAAAAATGCAAAAATTGCAGGAAGGAAACCTGTGCTGCTGTGCGCGCACACGCACACGTACACACACGCACACACACACACACCATTTTTTACCTGGCCTTCCCCACTGTGCCAGATTTGGGTAGACCAATGAACAATCTTTGAGGGGCTTTTTTCACAATCAAGTAGAGTTTATAAAATAAAAACTGGATCCCTCCTTCTTCCCTGCAGCTTCCTTCTCATTGGTGTTGCTTCCGCCCACCTGCTTGGCCTCTTCCTTTGGGCTCAGTTCACCATGGCCCCCCACCTCTTCCCCCCTCCTCTTCCTAATATAACACTAATGTCTGAACAAATGAAACTGATCTGTGGAAAATGTAACTTGAAAAAAGAGACATTGCACATACTTTTGTAAACCAAGAAGTCTTTAATAGTAATAATAATAATGACTCACTCTACATGAGATACTTCTTAAAAACAATACTGCAATGAAGAGCTATTTGGCAAATGTCACATCAAGTTTCAAATGTCTGAGTATGAAAACAAAGAACTCTCTTGCTTCCACCCAGGGAGGATGTTTGTATGACTTACTGTAAAAAGATTCCACAGAAATACAGCTCCTTTTCAACTCAGCTCCATCAGTTCCTGAAAATTGTCTCCTTTAACAACAGTCCTGGAGACAAGATCTCCTTTGACCAGGATGGGGAGTTAGTGGCTGGATTTGTTATTATAAACTGGATTATTTCCTCAAACCAATCCTTCCATAGAGTGAAAGTTGGGAGAATGGATCTCCAGGGTTCTCTAGACCAAGTTTTCACCATCAACAAGAAGAAGAAGAAGAGAAGAGTTTGGATTTGATATCCCGCTTTATCACTACCCTAAGGAGTCTCAAAGCGGCTAACATTCTCCTTTCCCTTCCTCCCCCACAACAAACACTCTGTGAGGTGAGTGGGGCTGAGAGACTTCAGAGAAGTGTGACTGGCCCAAGGTCACCCAGCAGCTGCATGTGGAGGAGCGGAGACGTGAACCTGGTTCCCCAGATTACGAGTCCACCGCTCTTAACCACTACACCAGATGCCATCACATGGCACAATTGATTTAATCAGGTAGGACTCAATTGAGAGCCATCCAGTCTCGTCTAATGGACAATGTTCAGCCCATAAGAAATACCGAATTTTGATTAGAAAAGATACAACCTGTGTAGAAAGTAAGACACAAAAAACATCCGCACTGTTTCCTTTGCCATTGAATATATTAAATGTGGTGAAAAGAAAAAAGAAAAATTAACTTGACCAATGAGAGGTAAGGTAGAGATTGCTGCTGCTCCTCTCACAGCAGGAAGAGGGCAGGTAAAGAGGCAACAGGATGGTCAGCCACGGGTTGGTGGTGAGCTCCCGACTTGGCAGGTGCCAGCCCCAGACACTGCCCCTGTTACGCAGCACTCTATTACTCAAAGTGGCACTTACTGAAGTCCATGGCTGCCAGCCTTTTAAGGCCTGGAGGTGCACTTGGATTTTTTTTTTTCAAATATCTTTATTAAACAGTTTTTTTAAAAAAAAACAACACACACACATACCAGAGAAAAAAGGAGAAAGAAAAAAAAAAAGAAAACGAAAAAACATATACACTTACAAACAATAGACCTCCATTCAACTCGGTTTAGGGTTACATAAACTTGTACAATTTCTGCAGTTATTCTAACAATAGCTCTACACGTCGTAGATATTAGTTACCGTCTGCTGTTAAATTATTAATTCCCAAATTGATCTCAATATAGCTTAGAAATTTAGTCCACTCACTTTTTAGTTTAGCAACATTGTGATACCTAATTCTTTGTGTTAATCTCGCTAATTCTATGTATTGAAACAACCTCGCTTGCCACTCTCTGATCGTGGGTATGTCGGGGGATTTCCATTTTTGCGCAATTAATATGCCGCCGCCGTGGCATATTGGAAAAAGGTTTGATCTGCACCTTTTATCTCCTCACCGATCATACCTAAAAGGAACGCCTCAGGTAATTTAGGGAAGTTATACTTCAATATTTTTTTTAGTTCCTCATAAATTTGTCCCCAGAATTTCTTCACTACAGGTCCACCAAATATGAAAGAAGGTCCCTACCTTATCTTTGCATCTCCAGCAAGTGTTGTCTACGGTTCTGTACATTTTCCCCAGTTTTGCCGGGGTCAAGTACCAGCGGTACATCATTTTCTCTAAATTTTCTCGGAGAACTGCACATGCTGTAAACTTCATACCTTTCTTCCAAAGTATTTGCCATTTATTATATTCTACATTGTGCCCGAGATCTCTATCCCATTTGACCATCACTCCTTTCACCTCTTCCTCTTTGGTGTCCCATTCCAGTAATTGTTTATACATTTTAGAGAGGAGTTTATTATTGCTTTCTAAAATTTCCACCTGGAATCTCGACTTTTTTTCGCTCATCCCTAATTTCTTATGTTCCCCCCACAGTGCATTAATTTGATGAAAATGTAGCCATTCCTTGATCTTGTCCTTCATTTCACCATATGGCCTAACCTTCCACCCCTCTTCCGTTTTAACTAGAAGATCTTCATACGTCCACCTTTCACCTGTCATATTTAATTTTTTTATTTTAATAATATCAACTGGGGAAAGCCACCAGGGTGTGCCTTTTTCAATCAAGTTTTTATTTCTGTTCCAGACTTCAAGTAGCGGGCCTCTAATGATATGGTTAGAGAAGCCTCTGTGGACCTTACCTTTCTCCTGCCACAAATAGGCATGCCAACCAAACCTGATGTTGAAGCCTTCTAGATCTAATAAATCTGTATTCTTTAGAGTGGCCCAGTCCTTTATCCAGCATAGGCAGGCTGCCTCATAATAAAGCCTTATGTTTGGGACTGCAAAACCACCTCTCTCTCTTGAGTCTGTAAGATGTTTAAACTTGACTCTAGCCCTTTTCCCCTGCCATATGAACTTGGCCAAGGTTTTTTGCCAGTTCTTAAAGCATGTAGTGCCCTTAATTACTGGAATATTCTGAAATAGGAATAGCAGTCTCGGAAGAATACACATCTTGATCGCTGCCATCCTACCTGTCCATGATAATTTCAGCCTGTGCCAAGTATCTTAATTTCTTGCCATACCTTATTATAGTTGTCTTCCACTAGGTTTATATTTTTCGGGGATAACCAAATTCCCAGGTATTTTACCTTATTCACAATCTTAATGCCTATCTTTTGCTCCAACCGAATTTCATCATGGTCATCCAAGTTCTTTGTTAGAATTTTAGTTTTCTTCCTATTTAATTTAAATCCTGACAGTTTACCAAAATCCTCTAAAAGTTCTACTACACTACTGGCACTATCCACAGGGTTCTCTAGAGATAAGACCAAGTCATCGGCATAAGCCTTCTGTTTGTATTATTTTTCCCCAATTCTTATCCCCCTTACATTTGATGTTTCCCTTATTTTATTAGCGATTACCTCCAAGACCATAATAAACAACAGGGGTGACAGTGGACAACCCTGTCTTGTTCCTTTCATAATCATAAAAGACTTGGACAGATTATTATTAATAATCAACCTAGCCCGTTGCCCTGAATATATTGCCTTGATGCCTTCCATATAAGGACCTTCTATTCCTGCCCTTTTCAAACATTGTAATAAAAATTCCCACGAGACATTATCGAAGGCCTTTTTGGCGTCAATAAAAATCAGAGCTGCCGGGATGTCTGTCCTCATATCTAAATATTCAATAATGTTTAATATATGACGGACGTTGTCTTTCTGTTGCCTATTAGGGAGGAATCCCGCTTGGTCTTTATGGATATATTTCCTTAAATACTCCTTAAGTCTATTTGCCATAATATCTGCAAAAATCACTATTAAGCAATGAGATAGGCCTATAGTTTCTTATATCTGTTTTTTCAATTTCCGTTTTTGGTATTAAGGTAATATATGCCTCTTTCCAAGAATCAGGGATCCTCCCTCCTTGGAGAATATTCTTAATAACGTCCGTAAGCACCGGCGCTAGGTATTCCCCTAACGTTTTATAATACTTCGAGGACAGACCATCTGGCCCGGGGGCCTTTCCGGGCTTCATCCTGTTAATAGCCTCCTTGATCTCATCTACTGTAACCTTCTTATTCAGTTGTGCACTGTCCTCTTCTGTTAGATATTTCCCTCCACATTGATCCAAGTAGTTTCCTATTTCTACACTGTCTTCTTCTCCTTTTTCATACAACTTCTCAAAAAATTGGATAAACCTTTTTTCTATTTCATCTGGGTCTTCTGTGATGTTATCCTCCGTTGTTAATTTATTAATCACATTTTGTTTATTCCTTTTTCTTAACTGCCACGCAAGTAGCTTCCCCGTTTTATTTGCCGACTCAAAGTATTTCTGTTTCATAAATTTAACTCTCCATTCTACCTCTTGGTTTAGTAGGGCTGAGTATTCTGACTGCAACACTTTAGAGGTTTGATTAATCTCTTCGTCTCCCGGGCCAGTTTCCTCTCACAGTCTCTTAACTGGATAAGGATGTCCTCTTTCTTCTGCTCCCTTAATTTCCTTCTATGACTATTTTGTTGTATTAAAAAACCCCTTAAGACTGCCTTGCCGGCGTCCCATACTATATCTATAGGGGTGTCCTTATTCAAATTTAAATCAAAGTAATTTTTCAGAGTACTTTTGGCCTTTTCCGTCACCTCTTCAATTTCAAATAGATGTTCATTCATCCTCCACCTATACTGTCCCTTTACTTCATTTTTTATTTCCAGGACTAAAGGGCAGTGGTCAGAGAGGGTCCTGGTTTCGTTACATTCAATGATAATACCCTTGACACCCAAATCTGATCAATTCTGCCCCAACTCTGGTGGGGTTCCGAGTAATGGGTAAACTGTTTTATAGTAGGATTTTTATGCCTCCAAATATCAATTAAATCTAGGTTCTCCTCCAGGTCATTAAAAGATTTCGGTAATTTCCCCCGATTTGATTTCCCCTTCTTTTCACTTCTATCCAAATCCGGTACTGGGACACCGTTCATATCTCCGAGCAGGATTAATTTATGGTCTTCAAGTTCTAACAAAATGTGTTCTAGTTTCTCAAAAAACTCAGCTCTATTTGTGTTCGGGGCATAAACCGTCACAACATTAATTTTTCCCCCCCGGTAGTTTAATTGAATTCCCAATATTCTTCCTTCATCATCTTTACAAATTAATACGGGATCCCACTTTTCTTTAGCATAAATCATTACTCCTTTTTTCTTCTTTACCTCTGAATTAATAAATTCTACTCCCAATTTTTTATTCACTAAAATATGTTTGTGTTTCTTAGCTATGTGGGTTTCCTGAAAGCAAATCACATCATACTTCTTGTTTTTCAAAGCTTTCTCAATTTTATTCCTTTTAACTTTCTCATTCAACCCATTCACATTCCAGGACAAAAATTTTAATGTGTGCGCTATTATTTACCTTTATCTGTTACGGTCTCTCTGACCGAAGTCTCAAACTATAATCTAACGCCTTTGTTTCCTAGGAGCTCCTCCTCCTCTGCCGTCCCCTCTCCCACTATGGCCTCACCTTCTTCATCTCCCGAATCCTCCACTCTCTCTTCCCCCCTCCGTGCTCTCTCCTTGGATTTTTTTAACTGAGTGCTGTGGGCCCCACTCCCTCCAGGCACTTCTTTCTCCTCCCTCTGGATCAGCCTCTCTGCACACAGGGAAATAAGGAGAAATGTGCACACAGTTTGCTTTCCCAAGCAATCTGGAGGGAAATACGGATCCAGTAGAATTAATCAAAGTCCAAGTCAAAAGAAGAAGTAGAGCATCTCTCTTCCAACTTCCTGCTCCAGCTCTATGTCATTTTCAGGGATGGAAAAAAATCACTGTCCCAGGAGCGTAACATGGGGGTGCCAGGAGCCCCCAAGCAGGAGACCCCAGCATGGCCTGGTGTTCCTCTCTGCCTGCCAAGGGTTGCATTGGCTGTCCGGGCTCCCCCCTGAACAGGTGAGCAGGTAGCTCAGTGCAGTCCCACTTTGCTCCGGTGGAGGTGGGGTTACTCTGGTGGTGTTGGCGCTGAGGGCTGGGCTGGCACCCCCTGCCTGTTGCCCACATGTCTCCCCCCCCCATGCATGCCCGCTGCACTGCTGCACCATCCTCATTACCCCATGACCAAAGCAGCAGTGAAGGGTGAGGGCTAACAGGCTTTGTGGGCACCATGTTGGCAATCCCTGGTTCAATCTGTAGGTTGATTTAAGTCTTAGCTGTAAATCAGATGAAAGGGATAATACACTGGATGGGAATGTTGGCCCTGTAATATCCACCTTGCATGGAGAGATTAATGCTTCTCTGGAGGTCAGGAAAAGTCAGAATTCTCCAAAGCAAAAATGGGGGGCAAGCAAACTCTATGAAATTTGCACTTTCTGAAGCAATATGTGATTTGCAACTCCCACTCATTCAAATTTTGTGATGCAGTTCTCCAACCAATGTTTACCAAAAAAAAATGCATCTGTCTGGGAGAAAGTGTGTATAACATACAAAAATGTATTATATTTGGGGGAACTGCTTCAAAAAAGATGTACGTTAGTCAAAATGACTTATAACAATGTGTTAATTAGGAGACATTTGCACTAAAATGCTGGTGAATTTTCTTGAGGATTTTTTCTTTTAATTGCTGCAAAAGTGGAGAACAGAATTTAAGACCTGAAAAATTGCAAACAGAGAAAACTGAAATGGACAGTTCCTTCCATTCCTGGCTGTCAGTAAGGTAGGATCAAAGTCCAGTTTGTTCCAACAGGAGTTACGGCTGACGTGGCCTCAGCTAAAGGAGCTTGTTCTGAGAAAAAATGAAGGAGGCGCCCACACCTTCTCTATCTCAGCAAAGCACTCCTTCTGATTAGCATCCGTTTTTTTCTTCTACTGCGCTGTTATCAGCCTATCTCTCTGCATCCACAGTACTGATTTGAAGTGGCCACACTTGTCCCAGCTTCTGCTTAAGGCATTGTGGTAACTAAAGTTCTGTAACGGGAGAGAGAGAGAGAGAGAGATCTCTAATTTAAAGTTCCCTCCCAAAACCACAGTTCCCAGCACTCCCTCGGAAGAAGCCATGACACTTAAACCAGTTTAAAACCGGTTCAGTAGCACAGATATAGAGAATCAGAGAATCTTGGGTAACGTGGGTGAAATCCCTCACATGTCGGAGGAGAAGAGGGACAACAGCTGAGGCAGATTTGGGAGAGTACAACTTGTTCGGTCATACTGGGCATGGAGCATTGGGGGCACTGCAACTATGAAGTAGAATTGTGGGTGAGAGGCGGGGGGAACTCCCCCATCGTCCTCCATCAGCTGGAGGGAACTTCTGAAGTGAGGAGCCTTTTCCCTATCTGATCCCCACACAATTTAGAATCTTGATTTTCTATGGGCCCAGAAGGCTCTGCTTCAGAGTTATCCCTCCAACTTATGGAGGTGGTTTTGGCTGTTGGGCAGCAACAGGAGGAGGCAGAGTTTGTAGCCTTCTTTTTCACTCTCCTTCATCGTGTGAGGACCTCCATTATGAAAAAAACTTCTTGGCCTCAATTTTGTACACATGCCCTGTTTTCCCCCCTGTGGGCTAAATGATCACCAGATTTCAGATCATAGAATCATAGAATCATAGAGTTGGAAGAGACCACAAGGGCCATCGGGTCCAACCCCCTGCCAAGCAGGAAACACCATCAGAGCACTCCTGACATATGGTTGTCAAGCCTCTGCTTAAAGACCTCCAAAGAAGGAGACTCCACCACACTCCTTGGCAGCAAATTCCACTGTCGAACAGCTCTTACTGTCAGGAAGTTCTTCCTAATGTTTAGCTGGAATCTTCTTTCTTGTAGTTTGGATCCATTGCTCCGTGTCCGCTTCTCTGGAGCAGCAGAAAACAACCTTTCTCCCTCCTCTGTGTGACATCCTTTTATATATTTGAACATGGCTATCATATCACCCCTTAACCTCCTCTTCTCCAGGCTAAACATGCCCAGCTCCCTTAGCCGTTCCTCATAAGGCATCGTTTCCAGGCCTTTGACCATTTTGGTTGCCCTCCTCTGGACACGTTCTAGTTTGTCAGTGTCCTTCTTGAACTGTGGTGCCCAGAACTGGACACAGTACTCCAGTACAGATACTTTAGGTGGTGTGCAAGTATATATTATAAAATAATATATACTTAGGGTGGGAGGTAAGTAGGTACAAATACCTCTTATTTGGTTTGCTAGCTTAGGTTTGCTAGTAAACAGAAGCCTGATAACTCTGGGGACACTCTCCATGTCTCCATGCTTTGAGAGAGAAAGCAGTGCTGGATTTCTAAATAGGCAGAGTAGGCACCAAACTATGGTCCCCATGCCTTTTAGGGTCCCCGCGACAACAGATCAAAATTATATTGATTTCTTTTAAAAAATCATTTTTATTAAATATTTTATTGGGTTACAAAGTATGTGCATTGTCTCTATTTTCAGTTTGCAGAGTCTTTTCTACAGATCATTTACATTCAATGTGAGACATTAGTGTAGTACACAGTGTAAGGTTGGGGGGAAAGAAAAGGGAGAGGGGAGGTAAATTTATATTCTTTTACTTAGTGTAAGTGTGAAGTTTCTGTGTCCGCGTCACTTGGGGAGGTTCTCTTTCTATTCACTTATTATTTTTCCTTGGCAGTGAGAGGGGTTGGCATGGTGGGTTGCCTTCAGTTGACTGCAGTGAGAGCCCAGTGCCTTGAGGTGCTGCTCACTAAGGTGTCTAACCTATACCACTGTAAATAGCAGGGTTTTGGAGGGGTGTGTGATTGGGGCTCATCCAGACTTCCCTTGGGAAAACCCAGTCTTTACCACTGAATCAGAGCAAACATCAGTTGGGTTATCTCTTGACTGACGTTTGCTTCAATTTATCGCTAAAGAGGAACTTCCTGTTTCCACCTGCACCAGGAATGGAGGTCTCACTCAACACCACAGGGAGAGACAGATGGAGGTAGACAAAGAGTGATGGGGCAAACTCATTCATTGAATTCCTCCCTGGGTGGGAGAGGAGCCCTGTGGTCTGGCGCTTGCTTTCCTATGGAATGAGAGGGCAGGCAAAGGCACTGGCTGCATGGAGAACTCAGACTGCTGCGACCCCCAATTTGTTCCTGGAAACAGAGGATATCCTGCTAATTGGGCTTTAATTGGAGTAAAGTACAGGCATGCGCTAGAGGCGATGAGATTACAAACTGGGGAAAATCTCAGCTACAAGGATTTAATGGTTGGAATTGAGATAAGGTTTCATTTGGGTCCAGAGATTGGGGGAGGGGGGAGCCTACGGTTTTTCCCCAAAGTTTTTCTTCTACATTTTTGATTCAGCAACCCTCCTCAGAATGCAAGGTTAAAATATAATATAAAAAGTGAGGATGGAAGAAAAACATGAATTTTAACATCATACTGGAACTCTGTGTGTGAGAGGAATGGAATGGAGAGAGAGAGAAAGAGGGGGAAGTAACACCTTTTTAAAGGACTATGTTGGAATATAGAACGAAACCACCCCTGCTCTCCGTTATTTTTACAGGAATGTGAAGGAGACTGAGACAATTTGGAATGTAATCTAACTGGAAAGATAACTGACTATAAATTTTCAGCTGCAAGGAGGAAAGGAGTCTGACAGCTCCAAAGTCAGAGGTTTTCTAATTAATCATTGGCAGTTTAGAATCAGACCACTCTTCCTAGGTTGGGGGGGGTGGCGAGGACACTTTATTTCAGGGGTCAGCAACCTTTTTCAGCCATGGGCCGGTCCACCGTCCCTCAGACCATGTGGTGGGCCGGACTATATTTTTTTGGGGGGGGGGTGAACAAATTCCTATGCCCCACAAATAACCTAGAGATGCATTTTAAGTAAAAGAACACATTCTACTCATGTAAAAACACCGGGCAGGCCCCACAAATAAGCCAGAGGTGCATTTTAAGTAAAAGAACACATTCTGCTCATGTAAAAACAAACTGGTTCCTGGACCGTCTGCTGGATTTAGAAGCCGATTGGGCCGGATCCAGCCCCCAGGCCTTAGGTTTCCTACCCCGGTTTATTTGTTGGAACAGAGGGGTCTCTAACAAGCTCTTGAATCACAGGACAAAATGATGCAGAGGCTTTTGGAAAACTGTGAGACAATTGCTTCCCCAGAGTCATGATGGGAAATATCAACAGTTGGAAGAATGAAAGACACAACACCATATTGGGACAATATCATGGGGGGGGGAGGGAAATACCACACACAGGAAAGAATAGTGTTTACAGACTGAGTACCTCACTTGAAACTTTATAAATTATAGAATATATTAGCAAGAATCGAAACCATAAGATTGTAACTGTTGTATAAGGGATTACTATCTTGAAGGGAATGTAGTTGAAATTATTAAGATTTTGGAATGCAGGAAAAAAACAAAACAAAGAGGAACCCATCAAAACTAGCACATGAGGAATCACTTTAACTAAACTGTATACAGTGGTGCCTCTGGTAACGAATGCTTCTGGTTACGAACTCCGCTAACCCAGAAGTAGCTGCTCCTGATTGCAAACTTTGCCCCAGGATGCGAATGGAAATTGCACAGCGGGAGGCCCCATTAGCGAAAGTGCACCTCAGGATAAGAACGGTTTCAGCTTAAGAACGGACCTCTGGAATGAAGTTCGTAACCAGAGGTACCACTGTAATTTGGCATATAAATAATGGGTTTTAATAATTGTATTAATTGGATAAAATTGGCATTGTTATAATGAATCCGTTATTGGAAAGATATTGGAAAATCAACTTAAAATATTTATCACAATTTATCA
Source organism: Podarcis melisellensis (assembly GCF_964234715.1). Taxonomy (NCBI): domain Eukaryota; kingdom Metazoa; phylum Chordata; class Lepidosauria; order Squamata; family Lacertidae; genus Podarcis; species Podarcis melisellensis. The sequence continues at coordinate 3,829,593 of NC_138540.1, forward strand.
CCAAAGAGCAGGTTTTTTGGAGGGTGAGAGCAGCAGGGCAAGGGCAAAACCACTCAGACCTCTGCTTTCTAGACAAGCCCAAGTTTGGTTGAGCCTTTAATGTTGCTCCACTCTGAAATAAATGAAATTAAATGAAATCCCAGCACATAGTATGCTAGCATATCAGGGTAGAACTCTTTCCCCTGCCAAGGCACTGCTCACTTTTCTTGAAAGGAGGAACATTTGAAGATGTGAGCTGGCTGGTCTGGAGGCAAGTGGCCCTTCAGTGAAAAAGATGCCTCAGCTAGCCAGGCTCTCTGGATTTCACAGCCCGAGTTTCCCCATCTGCCAAGCTATTTCTTGGCTCGGGGTGGGGAGAGTCACTTAGAAGTTGACCTACTGAGACACACGTGCCGGGCAGAGGCTGGGAAAGGCTTGCCGTCTCCTGCGTTGTCAAACCCGACTCTTTCATCAGCGCTAAGCATATGCTTCCACGGCTGGAGCACATGGAGGCCAACCCACTTGGCTCTCCTGAAAATGCCCCTGAGCAAAACCAGCAAGAAACATTAACTTAAATATATAAGGCACTGTTGTTGTTGGTAATTATCCCCGACTTTGCCTGGCTGAGCTGCTCAACCTGCACGGCTTCTGCACGAGACTCTGGGGGTGGCTCTGGAAATTGTGGTGCGCCTCTCCGACTTGGTGGCCAGCCAAACAGCCGCCTCCCCTACAGGCAGCCCAGGCAGCACCAGAGAGTAGACTCTGCCGCCCTCGGCTCTTCCACCCTGGCTCCCTTTGAGTTCAGCAAGCCAAAAGCTCAATCCCCCAGCGGCTCAAAGATGGACTCAGCTCAGAGAATGTCACGAAGGATGGCTGTCAAAACAGCAGCAGTGGCAGGAGCGCTGTGTTCTCAGCGAGACAAAGGGCAAATGGGCTCCCACCCCCTGGCCCAGTCTGGCTTATGGAGAGCAGCAGAAGCCTTCTGTTCTATGTATTTTGTTTCATTTTTATTTATTTAAGACATTTAAGCCCTGCTTTTCACTACACAGTGGTACCTCAGGTTAAAAACTTAATTTGTTCCGGAGGTCCGTTCTTAGCCTGAAACTGTTCTTAACCTGAAACACCACTTTAGCTAATGGGGCCTCCCGCTGCCGCTGCGCCACCCGAGCAGGATTTCTGTTCTCATCCTGAAGCAAAATTCTTAATCCGAGGTACTATTTCTGGGTTAGCAGAGTCTGTAACCTGAAGCATCTGTAACCTGAGGTACCACTGTATTCCCCAGCTTGCGGGGGGAAAGAAAAGCATACCAAATTTAAAATGTCGGGAATGGAAACACTAGAACAACATTCACGGTGCAAAGGCCTCCCAGAATGAATGTACTTTACATGGCATCTGAAACTAAGCAGGGATGGTGCCTGCCTTGTTTCCAGTGGGAATTGGGCCCACTATACTAAGAAGATAAGAAGAGCCTGCTGGATTGGGCCACTGGCTGTCGAGTCTAACATCCTGTTCTCACAGTGGCTGAACAAATGCCTGTGGGAAATGAGCAGCAGGATTCAAGCACAAGAGCTCTCTCCCCTCTTGTGGTTTCCAGCAACTGAAGGCATGGATCCTCATGCTCCTCTAGGTGATCTCAGTGATCCACTTGGGACATACAGGATAAGGCATCCTTGGCCAAAGTTACTCAGGGCTTTGTACACTGGTACAGGACCCTTGAACCTGGCCTGGTAGCAGACGGGAAGCTAGGACACGTCTTTTAACACTGGTGTGATGTGTTGGTGGTAGTCTGTTACCATCAACAGTCTTCTACACTAACATTGTACAGTGGTACCTTGGGTTACAGACGCTTCAGGTTACAGACGCTTCAGGTTACAGACTCCGCTAACCCAGAAATAGTGCTTCAGGTTAAGAACTTTACTTCAGGATGAGAACAGAAATCGCACAATGGTGGTGCGGTGGCAGCGGGAGGCCCCATTAGCTAGAGTGGTGCTTCAGGTTAAGAACAGTTTCAGGTTAAGAACGGACCTCCGGAACGAATTAAGTTCTTAACCCGAGGTACCACTGTACTCTAGCTGAAGTTTCCAGACCAAACCCAAGGGCAGCCAGTCCTTATGGGTATAAACCTATCTGTGTTTTGGCCTTGGCCAAGTCATTTGCCTTGCTTGTGGAACAGCTCCTCACACTGAAAACATTTCTCCCGCCTATTTCTCGATCACAATGTATGTATAATTACAGGGCAGATCAAGCCTCTTTCAAATAGAAAGGTGCTAAAGGAAGCCTCCCTCCAATTTGGGAATTTTGGTGGGGCTGTTGTGTTACACCCCTTCCTCATGCACCACTATCCTGATTGCCCACAACTGCTATTTATAGTTTTTAAAAGATACACGCAACATGGTCAAACGTCTCGTGCTGTTTACCTCTTTGGGGTAGAAATGCAGTTTTAAGGAGGTCTTCCAGGCGTAGGCATCAAAATATATTGTGCCTTGTGTTATTTCTGGCCACAGAATTCTGGACTTGATAGACCATCGAAGTGATTTTTAAGTTCTTGGTATAACAAACAGGTATCCTGGCAAATTAAGAATACAGCCTGGCCATTCACAGTGGGGCGAAATAAACAAGTCATTTGGGTGAGCAGGCTAGTAACAATGCCTAGTAACAATGTTTTATTTTAATTCTTAAATATGGACTTGGAAAAGAGGTTACGAAGGTCTAATCGCCTTTAGAGCCCCAGCTGCTCAAAAGTTTGAGATGCAGCTATATGTACCACCAGATTCATAGTAAGATTAAGCATCATTGAGGGCCAAACTTGGTGCGATGTTAATTGTCCACAAGCAATTAATGTGCATGTTTTAAAAACATTGGTGAAAATCACCCTCTCCCAAAGGGCCTCAAAGGAGAGCTTCATCAGTGAGACTGTGCTCAGGCAGCAATTGCTGGTCTGAGAACACGTTTGTGAACTGAGCTTTTTAAATTAATATTATTTTTATTTTTATTTTCCCTGTGCAGTGTTAGAGGGTTCTGCATGCAATGCGGGGCCGGCCAGCAGGCTCAAGCTTCCTGTGCCCTGTGCTTTCCTCACTGGCATCTCCCCGCACGTGCAAAGGCCTGGAGCCAAAGGGGTGGAGGCGGCTTTAGAGGCCAAGATTGCAGATTGCGTGGTAGCACTGGGCTATTGCCTCTGCGGGGAAATGACAGGGTTTGGCTAATTATATGCCTGTGTTGTCATTTTCACTTCTTAGTCCTGGTGGGAAAAGCAGAGGAGTCACTTTTCACTGGGGAAATTTAAATAAATTAATTAAAAGAAAACAAAGAAATCAAAGAGTCATTCCCATCTCCACTGGGCTGGCCTACATCTGCCAGGGTTACCAGGTCCTCAGCTCCTTGCAGAGCTGCCAAAACCTCTAAATCCAAAAGACAGATTTGGATGCCACCCACAACTGACCTAGAAGACTTCCAATTTCAATATTTACACTGTGTAGTGCTAACATTTACATGCAAAAATGGAGGACAAAGAGAGTGCTGGAAATAAGATCGTTCGTGTTCATGTATTTTAAGGGATGGGGTTTCTGCCTTTAAAAGATCCAGTTCTGTCACCAGAAAACCCAAATCGGGAATTTGGCGCAAATTTAAATCTTAAACTATAGGTGGTGGCTTTCAACTAAGTTTTACACAATGGAAACCCTCTGAAACGATTGGACTTAACTTCACTATGTTCATTAATTTCAGTGGGTCTCTCTGAAACTTAGTTGAATGCCCCTTTGAGACTGAAAGCGTGAAACAGTGAAACTTCTGCTGCTTTTTCTGTCGGGATCAGAGCATACTCTCCGACATTTCTCTGATGAAATAGGAATGCCCTATCAGGCATGTCCAAAGTCTGTTTTGAGGGCCTAATCCGGCCTGCCTAAAGAAACCTTGACCTTGACAACTTCTATCCTAAAAAAAGCTCAGCAACGTTGGTTGGCCCTTTGGTCGGCCCTCATGGCCCTTCACTTCATCAAATCTGGCCCTCTTTGAAAAAAGTTTGGACACCACTATTCCATCGTCATTATCAGACCTGCTCATCTGACGGGGTTGCCCCAACCAGTCTGGGCGGCTTCCAACATATATAAAATATAATAAAACATTAAAGATTTCAAAACTTCACTATATAGGGCTGCCTTCAGATGTCTTCTAAAGGTTGTAAAATCTCCATGGCAAGGCGGTTGACATAATTCCATACCCTCCAATGAAAATAGGGATATCCAACTCTGGCATTTCTCCAATGAAAACAGGGATGTCCTGAATCAAATCAGAAACCAGCATGGCTTCTCTAAATCCAGGACTGTCCCTGGAAAATGGAGGGTCTGTCAGTAGTAAGTGGTGGGGACACATGGCAATCAGTAAAAAGTAAAGGTGTATTTTAAAGTTTGGAAACCCCCATTGTAGCCAACTGGGCAGTGGGTTCAGTGCCTTCTGAACAGCCTTTTGGTGGCTATTTTGATGTTCCATTTAGCACTTTCCCAGTGAACTGAAGTTATAAATCTCAGGTTGGTGCTCAGTCTGTGCCACCTCCTCCATTAAAATGATGAGAACGTAACATAAGAAGAGCCTGCTGGACATAGGAGTCAACTGCTAGGGGCCAAGGGTTTTTTTTGCCTCCCTCTAAAAACCTGAAATAAGGTACCGCTCCGGCGGGAAAGTAAATGGCGTTTCCGTGTGCTGCTCTGGCTCGCCAGAAGTGGCTTTGTCATGCTGGCCACATGACCCGGAAGCTGTCTGTGGACAAACGCTAGCTCCCTCAGCCTATAGAGCGAGATGAGCATGCAACCCCAGAGTCATCTGCAACTGGACCTAATGGTCAGGGGTCCCTTTACCTTTACCTAAAAACCTAGCAGTTCGAAAGCATGTCAAAGTGCAAGTAGATAAATACCGCTCTGGCAGGAAGGTAAATGGTGTTTCTGTGCGCTGCTCTGGTTCACCAGAAGCGGCTTAGTCATGCTGGCCACATGACCTGGAAGCTGTATGCCGGCTCCCTCAGCCAGTAAAGCGAGATGAGCGCCACAACCCCAGAGTTGTCCACAACTGGACCTAACAGTCAGGGGTCCCTTTACCCTTTGCCTTTAAAATATCTGATGGGCATAAAAGTTGATGGCCATTGCCATTCAAATGGTCTGCATGCGCTCCCCCCCCCCCAATATTTTATTCAAGTTGGCACCACTGCTGCTGGATCAAGCTGAAGGAGACCCATCTAGTCTGGCATCCTGAACCCACAGTAACCAGCTAGATGCCTGTTGGAAATCTACAAGCAGGACCCATGGTCCCCTGAAACTGACATTCAGAAGCACTGCAGCCCAGAGGCATCATGTGGGGGGAGCCAGGTTGACCATGGTGCCCAGCGCAAAATTCTGAGGGGGTGCAACCAGGCATCAGCTTCCATGGGTATCCCCACCCCACCCTGGCGAAGGCGGCAGAGCAGCTCAGGCCCTTGGTGAGTGGGTGCGGAGGGAGGGAGGCAGGCAAGGGGTGACCCCAGCACAGCCCAACCCGGTGCTCTTCTCCATGGGCGTTGTGTGGATTTGCCCTCAAAGTCAGCCAGGCTCCCCCCTACATGAGCAGGTGGCACAGCCCAGCCCCACTTGGCTCCAGTGAGGGGGTGCTCTGGGGGCTTCAGCAGCTTGCCAACCCTGGGCGCCAGCAACCCATGCTACGCCACTGCTGCAGCCTCCAACTGTGGAGGCTAGTAGCCATCAATAGTCCTCTCCTGCATGAATTTGTCTCATCCTCTCTTAATGCCATTTAGATCAGTGGCCATCCCTGCCTCCTGTAGTTTGACTAAGTACTCCATGAAGAAGTATTTGCTTTTATCTATCTTCTGGAATATTCCTACATTCAGCTCCACTGGATGTCCACAAGTCCTGGGGCTATGTTAGGGGGAGAAATCTTTCCCTCTATCCTCTTCTCCATGTTGTGAGGAATTCTGTAAACTTTTATCATGGCTTGCCAAGGTCTGGCATGTTCTGAACACATCAATGGTCTTTCCTTCCCGGTGCCATTTCATATTGCCAAAAAAAAGGGAAAGGTCTCACTAAAAAAAGAAGACACAGATTTACATAACAAGTGTATACAGTGGTGCCTTGGGTTACATACACTTCAGGTTACATATGCTTCAGGTTACAGACTCCGCTAACCCAGAAATATTACCTCGGGTTAAGAACTTTGCTTAAGGATAAGAATGGACCTCCGGAACGAATTAAGTACTTAACCCGAGGTACCACTGTATAGGTGTGCAAACTGGAGGGAGGGGGGATTGCGATAATTTGAATAAAAATGCAACACATCCCAACATAGCAAGGAAGAATTTCACCAGGTGACACAGGTGCTGCCCAGGTGCTGTTCCCTGCTGATGGGCATATTCACAGTCTCTCAGTATGTAGCACCTCTGCTCAGAGACCTGCTGACTCTATTACAATATTTGATAATACAATACAATAATAATACAATGAGACCTATTACAATATTTGCTTGTTAGGTTGCTTGCTTTTAAGTCACTTTGGGCTGCCTTGGGCAAGATAAAGCAACTAACAAATTTAATAATAATAATAATAATAATAATAATAATATAATAATAATAATAATAATAATAATAATAATAATAATAATAATAATAATAATTTTTTATTTATACCCCGCCCTCCCTAGCCAAGGCCGGGCTCAGAGCGGCTTACAAGCAATAATAAAAACAAGATGAATGATTACAACTTAAAAACAAAAATAAAATACAACATTAAAATAATGGAACATTAAAATATTAAAATGTAGCCTCATCGCAGGAGGAGAAGGAAAAATAAATAAATAAATAAATAAATAAAAGAGAGAGAGGGAGGGAATCAAATTGGCTCCAAGCCAAAGGCCAGGCGGAACAACTCTGTCTTACAGGCCCTGCGGAAAGAAATCAGATCCTGCAGGGCCCTGGTCTCATGAGGCAGAGCCTTCCACCAGGCCGGAGCCAGTGCTGAAAAGGCCCTGGCTCTGGTTGAAGCCAATCTAACTTCCTTAGGACCCGGGACCACTAGGGTGTTGCTATTTATGGACCTTGAGGCTCTCCGTGGGGCATACCAGGAGAGGCGGTCCCGTAGGTACGAGGGTCCTAGGCCGTGAAGGGCTTTAAAGGTCAAAAGCAGCACCTTAAATCTGACCCTGTACTCCACCGGGAGCCAGTGCAGCTTGAAAAGCACTGGGTGAATATGCTCCCATGGCAGAGACCCCGTGAGGAGCCTTGCTGCAGCATTCTGCACCCGCTGGAGTTTCTGGGACAGCTTCAAGGGCAGCCCCACGTAGAGCGAATTACAGTAGTCAAGCCTGGAGGTGACCGTCGCCTGGATCCCTGTGGCCAGGTCGGGACGGGAAAGGGAAGGGACCAACTGCTGGATGCGGCGAAGGGGGGGAAATGTCGCCTTGGCTGTTGCTGTAACTTGCGCCTCCGTGGAAAGGAGTAATAAGTAATAGTAATATATGAAGCCTTTAACAGCTTGGGACCAGTTTACTTGCAAGATCACCTTATTCCATATACACCCGCTCAACTGCTTTGATTTGTGGAACTGGCACTGTTTCAGGTGCCACATAATCCTCGGTCCACAGTTGTAAGAAATCAATCTTTTAGTCTTGCATTACTCACACTTTGGAACTCCTTACCTATTGACTTTAGGCAGGCTACCCTCCCTGTAATTTTTTTCTGTTCCTCCCAAAACGTTTTTGTTAAGGCAAGCCTGTCCAGACATGAGGAACATTGGCATGTGTATTAATCTAGTTCTCAACTTATGTTTTATTTTAATTATTTTTAATGTTCTAAATAGTTTTCTTTGCATCTGTTTTTAACTGGTAATCTTATCATTGTACACTTTTTTTTCTAAACAGCTTTGAGGCTTTATTACAATCGTGTGGTATATAAATCTTGTGGAAATAAATATATAAATTTCCAGCACCTTTAACAAACAACTTGCCAGGACTCTCCGTGACTATGAAAAAAAAGTGTAAGAGTCCTTTACAAGTATGGTGTGGATGTGATCCTGAGGAATAATCCTGAGGAATAATCAGATGTGGACTAAACCAATGGGATAGGGGGGAGAATGCTCCCCTGGCCTTCTCTGAAATAGTCTCTTCATTCTCACCCCGACACTCCATGGATGGCTATATTTTGTTTGCCACGCTGCCCAAGGAAGCTCGCCTGGCACCGATTAGTCTGTCATATTTTTGATGCTAGTATGAAAAATGTTTTTATTTTCCCAGTCATCTGGATTAATGGTCCTTCTTTTAACTGGTGCTTTTGTTTTCTGTTTCTGTGCTGGGTGGTGGCGAATATCCTTGTTTTTGGATGAATACTTGTTTTCTATTTGTACTCCGCTTGTGAATATTTTAATATGTGGGTTTGTATTCTATTTTCCTTGTAAATCGCTTTGGGACTCCTTTCATATGGGTGAAGTGATAAATAAACTAAACTAAACCAACAAACCAACTGAAGGGCGACAGTAATCGGCATGCATTTAAGGAATGAGAAGCAGCGAGAGTGCTCAGCTAATACGCAGGAGCATTATTAGATTATGTCTGAGCAGGAGGTTATTATTTCAACTGCACGGCAGCTGAGAGACGCTGCTCCCTGTGCCCTGGTGAAGGAGGCACCGCATCACCTCATTGAGCAAACGCTCATTAGCTGATCATGCCCCAAGGGCAGCCATGCCATTGCCATCCGCTCCTACAGGCTGCAATAAAAGGCAATGAACAGGAGGCTCCATGGGCAGAGGAGGAGAAACTGTGCTATATCAGATGGAGAGCTGTCTAAAGACGAGACAAGGAGATAAAATTCCAGCAGCAGAACCCTTCTGAATTCTGCACCTGGGCAATCCTCTGCTTACAGGGGTGCCAACGTCAGTAAAATAGGGGGGGAGTAACCCACAGGCCACATAATTGATCACACGACATGGCACAAACATATCATTTGAATGCCAATAACTTGGGGGGCTGGCCCCTTCAAATATTTTACTGGGGAGGTCTCCCTAGGAGTTGGCTTATATAGCTGCTTGCAAGCACAGCCAGGCTCCCAATTCAATTCAAGTTATAGGGTTTTGGGCAGGAGCAGTGGTGTTAAGGAAATAGGGAGCGACATGTACAGGAGGCGCACAGCATGCGTTTAAAGCACATGGCTTCTCTCAAAGAATCTTGGGGACTGTAGTTTACCCCTCACAGAGCTACAGTTCCCAGCACCCTTAACAAACCTTGGTTCCCAGGATAATTTGGGGAAAGTCATGCATTTTTTAGGTGCATTGGATGTGCTTCAAATGTTTGGTGCAGCTCTGCCCATAGCCTTTGCCACCTACGCCTCGCCTGCCCCCACCAGTGTTTTGGACCACATTACGCTGATGGGAGTTGTGGTTCAAGACAAACATCTGGAGGGCACTAGGCTGGCAGATGTGCAAGTTCTTCTTTCTTTCTTTCTTTCTTTCTTTCTTTCTTTCTTTCTTTCTTTCTTTCTTTCTTTCTTTCTTTCGTCTGTCCTTCTGTCTTTCTTTCTTTTTTTTCTTTTTTTGCCTTTTCACATTTGCCACCTCTTCCCTTCTCTTTTTTTTTTAAAATAATTTTTATTCGTTTTTCAAACACATAATAGAAAACAAACAAAACACAAAACAAAGACATACAAAACATTTAAACATGTATAATTTCATAATCTTATTTTCATGCACCTTCTTTCCCCTGACTTCCTCATACCTCCCATTCACTGCATCCTTGTTTTGCATTTCTTTAGCAACTCCTCCAGTCAGTTAACTATTTAAATCCCTTTCATTAAGTTTTCTTTAACTTGTTAGTTACAGCTGTAATTCTCTATTTCTTACTCCTTGACATCTTAACACTCCTCAACTTTACAACAATTTTTAAGGTATATTTTAAATTTCTTCCAGTCCTCTTCCACTGTCTCTTTCCCCTGGTCGCGGATTCTGCCAGTCATCTCTGCCAGTCCCATAAAGTCCGTCACCTTTGTCTGCCATTCTTCCAGAGTAGGTAGTTCTTGCATCTTCCAATACTTTGCCAGAAGAATTCTTGCTGCTGTGGTAGCGTACATAAAAAAGGTCCTGTCCTTCTTTGGCACCAATTGGCCAACCATGCCCAGGAGAAAAGCCTCAGGTTTCTTAGGAAAAGTCCACTTAAGGACTTTCTTAATTTCATTATAGATCATTTCCCAATAGGCTTTAATCTTCGGGCAGGTCCACCAAAGGTGATAAAAGGTACCTTCAGTCTCATTACATTTCCAACATTTATTATTGGGCAAATGATAAATTTTTGCAAGCTTGACTGGGGTCATGTACCACCTATAGATCATTTTCATTATGTTTTCTTTTAAGGCATTACATGCCGTGAATTTAACACCAGTGGTCCATAACTGTTCCCAGTCAGCAAACATAATGTCATGACCGATATCTTGTGCCCATTTAATCATAGCTGATTTCACCGTTTCATCCTGTGTATTCCATTTCAATAGCAAGTTATACATTCTTGACAAATTCTTAGTATTGGGTTCTAACAATTCTGTTTCTAATTTTGACCTCTCCTTCTGAAATCCTATTTTCCTGTGCTGCTTAAATGTCTCATTTATCTGATGGTAATGCAACCAATCTCGGACTTTGGACTTTAATTTCTCATAACTCTGAAGTTTAACCTTTTCACCATCTTGTTCTAAAATTTCACAATATTTTGGCGATTTAGAGTCCATATTAAGTTTTTACACCGCCTTAGCTTCCATTGGTGACAACCACCTGGGAGTTTTCCTTTCCAACAAATCTTTATATCGAATCCAAACATTGTATAATGCTTTCCTGACAATATGGTTTTTAAAACCTTTATACACCTTTGCCTTGTCGTACCATAAATATGCATGCCAACAGAAGTTATTATCATACCCTTCCAAATCCAAAATGTCTGTGTTTTCAAGAAGTAACCAATGTTTCAACCAGCAAAAAGCTAGACCATAGACCATATTTCTAGATCTTTCTTTACTTCTGTCCAACACTTTTCATAATTGTCCTTAAATAAGTTCACATTCTTAGATGTTAAGTTCACCCCCAAGTATTTCACTTTTTTCGTTATTTCCAAACCTGTTTCACTCTGGAATCTCTCTCTTTCTTCCATTGTTAAATTTTTTTCCAGCACTTTCGTTTTCTGTTTGTTCAATTTAAATCCTGCTACTTGACCAAATATCTCAATTAGTTCTAATACTCTTTTAGTACTAGTGTCTGGCTGTTGCAGAGTTAATACTAGGTCATCTGCAAATGCCCTTAGCTTGTAGTGTCTGACTCCGACCTGAATTCCTTTAACCAACTGGTCCCTTCTAATCATGTTTAACAAAACCTCCAGGACTGATATAAAAAGCAAAGGGGATATTGGGCATCCCTGTCGTGTACCTTTTTCTATAGGTATTTCTTCCGTTACCACATTGTTTACAATTAACTTTGCTTTTTGTTTAGAATATATTGCACCTATACCGTTTTCAAAACCTTGGCCTACCCCCATCCCTTGGAGATTCTTCTTCATAAAGCTCCAGCAAATATTATCAAAGGCTTTCTCCGCGTCCACAAAAATTAAAACAGCCTTCCTATTAATGTCCACTTCTAACAACTCCAAAATGTCTATAATGTTCCTCACATTGTCTGACATATGTCTCCCTGGGAGAAAGCCAGTTTGGTCCTTATGAATCTCCCCTGATAACACTCTCTTCAATCTTTTTGCCAAAATATCTGCAAAAATTTTATAATGAAACGGTGAAATCAGCTATGATTAAATGGGCACAGGATATCGGTCATGACATTATGTTTGCTGATTGTGAACAGTTATGGACCACTGGTGTTAAATTCACGGCATGTAATGCCCTAAAAGAGAACATAATGAAAATGATTTACAGGTGGTACATGACCCCAGTCAAGCTTGCAAAAATTTACCATTTGCCCAATAATAAATGTTGGAAATGTAATGAGACGGAAGGTACCTTCTACCACCTTTGGTGGACCTGCCCAAAGATTAAAGCCTTCTGGGAAATGATCTATAATGAAATTAAGAAGGTCCTTAAATGGACTTTTCCTAAGGAACCTGAGGCTTTTCTCCTGGGCATGGTTGGCCAACTGGTGCCAAAGAAGGATAGGACTTTTTTTATGTACGCTACCACAGCAGCAAGAATTCTTCTGGCAAAGTATTGGAAGATGCAAGAACTACCTACTCTGGAAGAATGGCAGACAAAGGTGACAGACTTCATGGGACTAGCAGAAATGACCAGCAGAATCCAAGACCAGGGGAAAGAGACAGTGGAAGAGGACTGGAAGAAGTTTAAATTATATCTTAAAAACTGTTGTAAAATAGAGGAGTGTTGAGATGTCAAGGGGTAAGAAGTAGAGAAATACAGCGGTAATTATTAAGTTTAAGGAAATTTAATGAAAGGGAAACAGTAGATAAACTGATTAAAGGGTTGCTAAAGAACTTTGGAAAAAGGATGCAGCGAAAGGGAGGTATGGGGAAGTCGGTATATGTTTAATGTTGGGTATGTTTTTGTTTTGTAATGTGTATGTCTTTTATTATGTGTTTGGAAAATCAATAAAAAATTTTATTTAAAAAAAAATGTATTAGCCATTCCTTCAGCGCTTTGTAATATCTAGCAGTCAAACCATCTGGTCCTGGTGATTTTCCCAGTTGCATGTTCTGAATGGCACCCTCTATTTCTTGTTCTGTTATTTTCTCATTCAGGATCATTTTACTTTGTTCTGAAATTTTTGGCAATCCATATTTTTTAATAAATTCTTCTATTTCTTGTTCGTTAACTGGCCCTTGTGCATACAATTTCTTAAAGAAACTTTGGAAACAATTACTTATCTCATTATGTTTGTGGATAATCTTTCCATCCATTTCTAGACTTGTCACAGTGTTCAATTTCTGCCTCTTTTTCTGTCTATCACTGCTCCTCTGCCTTTAACAGCAGCTGGACACACAGAAATATAGCAGTGAAACTTGGCGGGGGGGAATGGGGGTATAGATGAAGATGAAGAAGGCCAGAGAAAAGGTTTGGCCACCCCAAACACCTTCCCCCCTTTAATAAATGAAGCAAGGGTTTTAATGCAGAAATCTTGATGGATTTTCAGCCCCTATGACCAAGGTGTGGCTTTGGTGGTGCTGCTGCTTCCAGGGGCTGCCCAGTTGGTGCTGACCTATAACAACAGGGCTTTTTCTGTGGTGGTTCCCTAGCTGTGGAATCTCCTTCCCTAGTGAGGTGTACCTGTCTCCATCATTATTAAGCTTCAAGAGGAATGTGAAAGCATTCCTGCTCGGGTTGCCATATGTCCTCTTATTCCAGGACACATCCTCTTTTTCATGTAAAATGAGTGTTGTCACAGCAATCCTAAAACTAGAAGTCAGCAAATGTGTCCTCTTTTTTGCTCTTCAAAATATGGCAAACCTAATTTCTGTTTACCCCGATTCATTTGATGGCTGTTCCTGACTACCCTGAGTTCATTAACTGCTTCTACAATACTGTTGACTGTAACTGTTTTCATGTTTTTTGAATGTGCCTGTTTTTGGAATGTTTGCTATGTTTTTGTTTTAGATCCTGCATCTGTTTGCTGCCCTGAGCTCCTTGGGGAGGAAAGGATGGGGTATAAATTCAAAATTCTATTGCTATCTATCTGTCTTGAGAGGCAATGGAAGAGTGTGCCATTGGGGGTAAAGTCAAACTGTAGAGACCAATACAGGAGAGACATGTTTTACTGCAGCTGGGGCAGATGCACGATGCTGTTTATACTCTCTGTGCTGCTCCCAGCAGTCAGTCTTCCTCTGGTCACTGCTGTGGACCCGCGGCCTGACTGTCTCCTGGCACTCTGCCCATCTGCAAGGGAGAGTTAATGTTGCCAGCCTTCATGTCTCATTTGCAGACATATTTTTAATGCAGAGTTGGTTTGCTGTCAGACTCTTTGGACGCAGAGGAATAGTGGGAGGAACCAGCTAGAGAACCCCCAAGGAAAGAAGCCTTGGTGGTCAGAGGGAGAAGACTGGAAGGAGGAGGTGTTGGAAGCTGAAGAGCTAACCGGGCTTAGGGAGTGGGGAGAGTCTGTGGCAGAGTAAAGTTCAGAATCAGAGGCTGAAGCTGAAGAGCAAAGAGGCCAAGAGACAGAGATGAGCCAGGCTTGTGAAGAGGCATGTGTGTCTCCCCATCCTGCTGGGGAGGCTCCCTTCCACCCTGGTATCCCAGGACCAGGCGAGGCATGAAACAGGAGATTACTGGGGGCAGAGGGGACCCTGGAGAGGAGGAGACATAGCTGGCTGTGGGGAGACAGAAACCTTTAGTCTCACAACTGCCTCGTGGGGACAAGACCTGAGTTGCAGATCCTGCTTTGGTAAAAAAGAGTTAATTCCAGCTTGCTCAGTGTGATTTACTGCTGGATCGCTTCTGTGATCTGCCAACAGGCCTGGTGCCTGAATCCAGCTCCCTGTAGAACACATCCTGCCATCTTTCATTCTGTGTACTTGACTAAGCCAGCACAGACATTGCTGAGACAGAAGTGTGAACATGCTGGGAATGTGAGCTTGGAAGAGTTCATTTATTTATTTTTTGGCATGCAGTGCCAAAACTCTTCCTAATGCAGCGCATATGGAAGGCATTGAGGTGTTGCCCCTGGTGGTTTTAAGTTGCCCATGAGACTCACTTCCATAAAGCAGCATGTTCTACATGCAAGCCTGGTAGATCTTCATATTGGTCTTGGTCATTAGGATCACAGTCTTCCATACCCTTTTGGAGACTAGGCCATTGTCATAGCTGTATTACTAATGTGCTTCTCCAGCTCAGTGTCAATGGAAAGGTTGCTGGTTATGATGGAGTCCAGGTAGACCATATCATCTGCCACTTCAGGCATGTGGTCAGCAATGCTGATGTGTGGAGTGCTGGCAACATCCTGACTCAGGCCGGTCAATGGAACCAGCCAGATATCACAATATAGTGATACATCACGATGTTGAAAAGCGTAGGGAGGAACAAGCTGCATTGGGCCTGGGCCCGCAAGGGAGCAATGGCATTTGCATCCCGGTGCCTAATGGAGCTCCTTCCTCCCTTGGTGCGCTGGGCACTGGCGACAGTCTGTTCGCTGGCAACGCCTGGTGCGCCAAGGGACAAATGAGTTCCATCAACCACAGCACCTCGTGGGGCTGGGGCTGATGGAGCTCACTGCTCCATGCTGCATCAGCTGAGGGTCGAGCATAATGGCACCTTCACCTGAAGGTATATCACAGGTGAAACTGACTCAGAAGTGGTGGCAGTTTCACCTGTGATATACTGCCGGGCTCTGCCCCTCAAACCAGTCCTGGGCAATATATTGATACATTGCCCAGGCCTAGTCCTGACCCAAGATATTGGTTGTCATCGGGCTGATGGTGAGGCTGTACTCCAGACAGGCTTGGGGAAATGGTTGATGAGTCCATGCGCGGCTTCCTTGGATTGCACTGCCAAAGCTGCATCATTTGCAAACAACATCTCTTGGAGAGAACCTGCCACACTTTGGTCTTGGCCAGGTTGAAGAGACCCCCATCACCCCTTGAATGGAAGTACACACCATCTTCAGTCAAGCTGAAGGCACAAGAGAGTAGGGGTGAGAACACAACCCTGTTCCACACGGTTCCAGAGCCGTCTTTCCCATAGGGTTTAGTGGTTCGTGGTGCCAGGGCGCTGGCTTCTCAGGGGTGCCCAGTGAGTGGGGGAGCTGCATGGCTTTGCCAGCGGCTTCCCGTTTCCCTGACCACCCGCCAGCTGCGCCCCATCAACCATATGGCTGGCAGTGTGCAGCTTCCTTCCCAAGCCTCCGCGAGAATTGCTCTCCCGCAGTGGCATGGGGGTGAGTTGTGGCCCCCCCCCATGGCTGGCAGTGTGCAGCTTCCCCCTCCCCACTATCTGTGGTAATTTGGGGGTGCTGGGCAGATATTTGCACCCAGGCCGCCACATCTGCTAAAGATGTCAGTGAGTGACTGCATTATCTCCGTTTGGTGGGATTTTATTGAAAACAGAAAAAAAGAAAAATTACAAGTTTCACAATAAATTCAGAATAAGCAAGTTTCAAGTTACAGGTTTATATTTCTCTATATCTGACAAGTCATGGGCACCACTTGTTTTTTCATTTCTCACGACTGTACTCTCCACTTGCCTGCCTACATCTTATCACAAATATCTGGATAACCAGCTTTATAATTTCTTCATATGAATGTAACATCCCATGCCAACCTTGGTTTGGTTTGATGTAGTTTTTGTGTGTTTGTTTTATGAAGTTCTGTGATCAAAACAGAACTTGGGTTACATGGATAAAATCTGATAAAAATATGTATTAAAAATTAAAAGAAAGAAATTGGGTTAGCATACCCAGTGACCACCCCCAACGCCAAGAAGTGACGCTGCATATCCTCCAACATTTCTCTGATAAAAATAGGGATGTCCCATTCAATAATGATAATTTTACTATTTATGCCCCACACATAAAAGGTAAAGGGACCCCTGACCATCAGGTCAAGTCGTGGACAACTCTGGGGTTGCGGCGCTCATCTCACTTTATGGGCCGAAGGAACCGGTGTACAACTTTCCGGTCATGTGGCCAGCATGACTAAGCCGCTTCTGGCAAAACCAGAGCAGCGCACGGAAACGCCGTTTACCTTCCCGCCAGAGCGGTACCTATTTATCTACTTGCAGTTTGATGTGCTTTCAAACTGCTAGGTTGGCAGGAGCAGGGACTGAACAAGGGGAGCTCACTCTGTCACGGGGATTCGAACTGCCGACCTCCTATCGGCAAGTCCTAGGCTCTGTGGTTTAACCCACAGCGCCACCCGCGTCCCTTGCCCCACACATAATAAAACATTAAACATTTTTTAAAAAACTTCCCTACACAGGATTGCCTTCAGACAGCTCAGGTGTTGGATAATTCCAAACCCTCCAACATTTCTCTAGTGAAAAGGGACATCTTAAGGAAAACTGGGACATTCCCCAGAATCAGAAACTGAGATGGCTTCTTTAAATTAGGGATGTCCCTGGAAAACAGAGGCTCTGCCTCTCTTCAGCACACCAGCACATGCAGCAGAAGCCTTCTAATGTGGCCTTGGGGAGTCACAGCGGATGGGACAATGGCTTGGCTCAGTACAAGACAGACTCAGAACCAGTTTGCTTCTTTCCTCCTCCTGCCCTCCCTGCTCCTCTTGCCCCACTCTGGGCGAATGTGGGCCATGGCAGCTCTGAGCATAAGCACAACACGTGCAGCACCACCCAGCCTCTCCCATTCAGGAAGGACAAGACCACACCTGCCCTGTTCCACCCTGCTGGGGCCAGAGCTGACTCACAGGCCAGCAGCCAAGAGCCATGGCACAATAGGAGACGCAAGCGGAGGAATAGGATGGCGGTTTGGTTGGGGGCTTGGTTGGCAAGCTGAAAAGAGCTGGGGATCTCTGGCACACAAACACACGCACGTCCGCACACACATCGTGAAAGAAGAGCTTTGCTGGTGCTGAGTGGGAAGTGCTACAGCCAGCTGCTGTGGAAGACTCCCCAAATCACAGATGATAAGCAATACCAATAGCTTTTTAAGAAAGTATTCTTATTATCAAGTGCATACAGTGGTACCTCAGGTTAAATACTTAATTCGTTCCGAAGGTCCGTAATTAACCTGAAACTGTTCTTAACCTGAAGCACCACTTTAGCTAATGGGACCTCCTGCTGCCACGCCGCATGAGCACACTTTCTGTTCTCATCCTGAAGCAAAGTTCTTAACCTGAAGCACTATTTCTGGGTTAGTGGAGTCTGTAACCTGAAGTGTATGTAACCCGAGGTACCACTGTATTAAGAATAAGTAGGTGATTGCAACCACAACCCGTTTTTTTAAAGGTCTCAATGCTGGTGCCTGTAACCTGTAACAGGGGTGAGTGCATTCATTTGTGAAATCCCTGGCTGGTATATCATCACCCATAGAGGAGCCAGGTCACACTGGTTTATGCAGGATTCACTGGGTTCAACTGTAGGACTTTTAGAAGACATCTGAAGGCAGTCCTGTATAAGGAAGTGTTTAATGTTTGATACTTTACTATGTTTTATATATGCTGTAAGCTCTCTGGAGTGGCTGAGGAAATCCAGCCAGATGGGCAGGGTATAAATGACATAATAAAAATAAAAATAATACAGTCGTGAAACACAGCAATTTACCAAAAGATTACAAGTTAAAGCAGCGCTATAATCCAATCTGAACAACAATAAGAGGCTGGCATTTACCTTTAAAATCAGCTAAAAATTCAGTTCAATTTCAGCAAGGGATGCCATTGGATATTCTTCAAGTGGAGAGACCCTCCACCCAGGGGTGGCCTTACATTTACCACCTGAGGTGAAATGGGCATATGCTGTCCCATGCCCCCCCGTCCCCCCCAAGGGCATGAAAGACAAGTGGCAATGCCACCCACGAGAATCCCTCCCTCTTGTGTGTTCCTGGCAGTGGCAGAAGCAATGGAGTGAGTGGGGCACAATCTCTTGTGCTTTTGCCGCCTGAGGTGGGTGCTCCATCCTGCCTCATACAAAACAGCTCTGCATCTCAAGTCAAGCTTAAATAATTTTTAATAAGCCATGTCCAAAGAGGTTCTAAGCAGCTTCCCCAAGGAGCCTGGTGCCCTGTAGGTGTCTTGGACCACAACTCCCATGCTAACTGAGCCACATGAACCCGGCCTTGTCCAGGCAGCAGACCCCACTGTACTTAATGCCTGCAGCTCTTTAAACTCTGAGGATTTTTCAAGCTTTTGCAGTGTAGCTGGAGGTGGGGAGAGCGGCCTGAATCAGAGTGGGGACATTTCACAGCGTTGGCATGGCTCAATGTAGGGTTGCCATATTCAAAAAGTGAAAATCCGGACGCAAAAGTTGTTGGATGAATTGGATGAATTGACCTGCAGACCACATGAAAAGACAAGTCACACACAGGAATGCAGTGTGTGTGTGTGTGTGTGTGTGTGTTCCATTCAGATCTTTCTAAGTCAGTTCTTTTATGAAGCTCAGATCTCAGCCCCCACCTGCAGGTGGTGAAGGGAAGGAGCAGCCACACGTGTCAGCCAGCAAACTCCTTGCCAACAAGGAGTGGGAGCTGGGCTGAGTAGGCAATGGCTGGGAAGCCAGTAGTGCTTCGGCACAAGCAAAGTGGGTGAGGCTCCTCCACCCACTCCAGCCTGGGCGAGGTGGCAGTAGCGGGAGCTCGTGGCACAGGCAGGTGACAGGCTGGCCCACTTTAGGGTACAGAGTGGGAGAGCAGCCTGGGAAAGGTGAGGTCAGTGAGTGAGCATGGATACCAGACCATAGCTGTCAACGATTCCCCTTTTTTAAGGGAAATTCCCTTATTCCGAATAGGATTCCTCGCAAGAAAAGGGAAAAGTTGACAGCCATGTACCAGACTCTGCCCAGCATGTTGTCAGAAAGGAGGAGGCAGGGAGGGTGTGAAAGGGGGCAGCCATAGCCGGGTCCTTTGGCCAGGGTCCGCACTGCATGTTTTATGGCACATTAGCGGCAATTCTGATGCTCGTCTAGCCTGCAGGGTCAGGAGCATTGGAGGCGCACCATGTTTATTCAGTGGGCCTGAAACAAACTTGGTCACCTCACCACTGACCCATGACACTCTATTGTTCCCTGGAGGACTCCCTGGAGAGTCCTTCCATTGGGTGAACTCTCCTACTCTGTTTCCTGTTTCCTAACTGGTTACTGATCCACAAGAGGACCTCTCCCCTTATTCTATGACTGCTAAGCTTACTCTGGAGGACTCTGGTGAGGGACTTCATCTGAGCACGGTCAGAAAGAAGAATATTTGGCTACATCTAACCTCCATGAATTGGGACACGGGTGGCACTGTGGGTTAAACCACAGAGCCTAGGACTTGCCAATCAGAAGGTCGGCGGTTCAAATCCCCATGATGGGGTGAGCTCCTGTTGCTCGGTCCCTGCTCCTGCCAACCCAGCAGTTCGAAAGCACGTCAAAGTGCAAGTAGATAAATAGGTACCGCTCCAGCGGGAAGGTAAATGGTGTTTCCATGCGCTGCTCTGGTTCACCAGAAACAGCTTATTCATGCTGGCCACATGACCCGGAAGCTGTATGCTGGCTCCCTCGGCCAATAAAGTGAAATGAGCGCTGCAACCCCAGAGTCAGTCACGACTGGACCTAATGGTCAGGGGTCCCTTTACCCTTTGCCTTTAACCTCCATGATCTCATTCAGCAGGGCTCCTCTTATGTTCTTACAGCCCGTTTGTTCGCCTTTTTCCTAGATAGCCCGTGTTTCTGTGTGGAATGAAGACAGTCATCTAAGGGGAGACTTGAATTCTCTGCTTCCTGGACTCCAGACAAGAGCCTCGTCTCTTTGACATTGACTGCCCAGCAAAGCCCTTTCCAAATCTCTCCAAATTCAGTTCTTTCTCACTGGCTGGGGTGGCAACAGGCTGTCCTGCACTCAGCAGGCCTCCAGTGCTACAGTCACATCTCTGACCTACTGAGCTGCATTTTGCTATGTGCATTAATCCAGCGTCTCCCCTGGTTCCTGTCCCAGGCCTTGGGCATTAATAAGTCTGTTGTTTCAAGGCAATATATGCCCATTAATTTCAGCCAGGAGCTGTTAATGCAGCCTTTCCAAGCAGGAGGGAGGAGGCTGTCTATGAAAAGAGCAAGCTTGTTGTAATTTTGTTTTGTGTTTTTAATTTATTTTTATTGCATTTTCCATTTTTCTATTTGCATATCATACATTACCGTCAAGTATTCTTTCCATATAGACTTCCCAGCCTAGCCTTCCATGGCATTCATAATATACCTAGCGCTGCTGCATATCCATATATTAATCAACCCTACTTTTTCCTTTCTAGTCCTTCTTTGTATTTAACAGAGAGAATTACCGCTACTTGTAGCTTTGCTTTAGTATCAATTTTTCTTAAGTGCTTCCCAAAGGTATCCCATTCCATCCTGATACCTTGTTTTGGCTGCCATGCTCACGAGTTTGCCCTATTCTGTCAATTTATACAGCCATTGTTGATTTGTTGGTATTTCTTTTTCTTTCCGACTTTTGGCATAAAGTATTCTGGCCCAGCTTGTTGCAATTTTGGAACCTGCTTGGCGTGGGAGCCCCTCCAGGCACTGGTGATTCTGGGAAGTGTGGCAGGGGAAGGTGCTCTGGGCTGGCAAGGTGCCCATGTGTGGTTGGACAGGTAAGGCAGTCTCCACCAGACAGGGACAGGAGACAGCTGTGTGCTCCACAGTGCCGTGATGCGCATCCATTTGCATGCATGTGTATTAGCGGCAAAGCACCTCCACCCACAAACCCCACAAGCCAGAGAGATTTAATTGCAGAGACCTGGGAAACTATAACTGGCACAGACAAAATAGTACGTAACTGAACACCCCTAAAAGTAAGGTCAATGATTTATTAGTGCTGGAAACTAGGAAATTAGATCTGTCCTAAGTAACAGCAAGTACTGCACCCTGTATACCAGTGTTCCGAGGACACGGGGCAAATGGGAACTGCAGCCAGGGAATTTAATAACATTGCAAAAGCAGCAAGCCAATGCCAGATGATAAAATCCAACCAACAAAAACATGCAAATGCTAAACCCACTACACTACCTGCTAGAATGGAAAAAGTCCTTGTCTGGCACTGAAATGAAATCAGGGGAGACAACAGACAAGCATGTCTTTGGAGAGCATTAGATATGAGGAGTCACCACTGGGAAAGCCCCCTTCTTTCTGTTCACCTCCTGTCTGGCTTCCGCTGTTGAGAAGGGGTGTTGGAAGTTCAACAGCAGGGATCATTCCTTTACTAACCTAAGGGTTAATTCTGTTGACTGCTAGTCATCCGACCAAGAGGTGGTGTGGAGTTGTTGCCTAGCAAAAAATCAAAATGAATGATCCTTGCTTGCTACCCTGACTAAGGTGTTAACTACTGGATGTGCAGTTCTGAGGGAGTTTTCCCCTGTGTGTGTTGCTGAATACATTCCTGCCAGGAGTGGGATTTCAACCCTGTGAAATAAACCCTGTTGGGGATTGGGCAAGGCTTTCCTGAAACCTGCCTGTGAATGTGCCAGAGACTGCTTTGACCTTCGGTGGAGTCACACCATTGGTTCCTCTAGCTCAGTATTGTCTGCACTGACTGGCAGTGACTTTCCAGGGTTTCAGGAACAGGCACATCCCTGGCCTCACCTGGAGATGCTGGGAAGTGAGCCTGGGATCTTCTGCCTGGGCCTTTCCCCAGCTATGAGGAACCGTGGAAGATCTCTTCTATGGAGCCAGGCCATTGGTCCACAAAGATCACTATCATCATAGACACTGGCAGTCGCTCTCTGGCATTTCAGGCAGGGATCCTCCCTGGCCCTACCTGGAGATGCCAGGCTTTGGAGCAGAGGCCTTCTCATCAATGCACAGCCCTTTTCCATTTCGCTTGATTTAGGAATAAACCTGGCTGCCAGCTCCACAATCAAGCAATTTAAAGCCTGCAGAGCGTCCTTTTCTTTTTAACCACTCTAGGAATACAGGTCCATCGGTCCATCTAGTTTAGTACTGTCACTGGCTCTCCAGGGTTTCAGGCTGGATGCCTTCCCAGCCATAGCTGGGAATGCCAGGAATCAGACCTGAGGCCTTCTGCCCGGCAGGGGCTCTAGCCCTGAGCTGTGGCGCTTCCTCTTGAGCCACCTTGGTTAGGAGTATGGTGGGATGGTACACTCATGTCTTGGAGTTGGAAGGACATCTCTTGGGGTAGGCAGCAGTTAATTCAGAGGCCTGAGGTCCCCTCTCCAAAAGCACCAAGGAGAAAGGGAACATCAGACTCATTCTGAAAGCAGATAGCCTAGTAAAGATC
The DNA here is from genome assembly GCF_964234715.1 of Podarcis melisellensis. Classification (NCBI taxonomy): domain Eukaryota; kingdom Metazoa; phylum Chordata; class Lepidosauria; order Squamata; family Lacertidae; genus Podarcis; species Podarcis melisellensis. Next base: position 3,852,449 of record NC_138540.1, read on the forward strand.
ACGGATGCATGTGCATATGAGAACACATGTGGAGAGAAATGGCACTGGGTAGGAAGTATAGGGAAGCCCACACCAACCTGTTACCCTCCAGATGCCAGTTGGCAAATGCTGGTCTAGGCTCTTGGACATTCCTGGGCCCCTCATTCCTGGGCCAAACATTTCAGCTTTCTTTCGCAAAGCGTCAACCAGCCTGGCATCCTCCAGATGTTTTGGCTAGCCTGCCATGGGTCATGCTGGCTGGAGCTGATGGAAGTTTTAGCCCAAAGCCTCTATACTTCTGTGATTCTGACTCTGTGTGATTCTGTAAGAGGTACCGGGTTGGCAAAGGCTGGTCTAGTGGCGCTGCGTGGCACCCACCTGATGAATCTTCCCGCTGCCCCACACCAGTTGCTAAGCAATGGGATTAAATGCTGCTAAGTCCTGCTGCCTCAGTCCCCACTGATCCTGTCAAGGCCAGCTAAAATTCTCCCACAGAGTCCAAAAGGATTAAGGAGCTGAACTCTTCCACCTCCTTCCTGTAGCCCAGGCGCCAGCAACACTCACAGGCTAAGCAGGATCAGCCAACACGATTTGGCAGGGAGGCTAATATAGAGGCACAAATCTAGCAGAGGGTGCAAAGGGTCACAGAGGTGTAGCTAACAAGGCCCCTTCTTTCGCCAACCCTTGGCACACAGGCTGTGGCATTTGCCAGCCGCTGCCCTGCATTAAGGAAGTGACCTCACAACTGAGCTTCCCACCATCCTCGGGAAGAAACACTGGAGGAAATAAAAGAAAGAAAACGCAAAAACCTGCTTCACACAGGACACTCTTACTCCGTGGAACCTGGTGCCACAAGAGGTGGTGACGTTGGCCAGGAGCTTAGATAAAGCCAGTGTGGTACAGTGGTTGAAGTGTCGGGCTGGGACCTGGGAGACCAGGGTTCAAATCCCAGTGCATGTGACCTTGGGCCAGTCACTGCCTCTCAGCCTGACCTACCTCACAGGGTTGTTGTAGGGGGTTAAACAAGGACCAGGAGAACTATGTACATCACCTTGAGCTTCTTGGAGGAAAGGTGGAATATAAATGTGATAAGTAAAATTAATAATAATAGTGTCAGAGGCTAGGTCTATCAGTGAGTACATTAGTCATGATGACGAAATGGAACCTCCAGCATCAAAGGCAATCAGTCTCTGAATACCAGTTGCTGAAGAGCTACCGTGTGTGTCTGGGGGTTGCTGTCATGCTGTGCTTGAGGGCTTCCTGGCTGCACCTGGTCAGCCACTGTGGCAAACAGGCTTAGGGCTCATCCACACCTACCTTTGCTCTGTGCTTTGCTTGCACAGGTCTGGGTTTTCTTGGTTTAACTTTGAGCGCTTTTATTCTGTCCGGTGCTTTCCCTGAGAAAACCCGCAATTTACCACTGAATCAGAGCAATGACAATCCGAGGAAAACCTGATTACCATTTGCTTTGATTCAGCAGTAAAACACAGTTTTTCTTGGGGAAAGCACCAAGACAAAACAACAACCCACTCAGACACAGACCTGGAAAGCCCAGACCTGTGCCTGGAAACGCAACACAAAATGGCGTGTGGATGAGCCTTGAATGGGCCTGTGGGCTGCTCCAGCAGGGCTCGTCTGATGTTCTAAAAACATGAGTTATATCCCAGAAATGGAGTTTTCTTCAGGGTTGTTATCACACATGTATTCTGCAGAGCCAGACCAAGATATTTTGCTGCCTGAGGCAAAGGATACAACACCCTATTCCCCCTGCAGATTCCAGCAGTTGACTCTTACTTCTACACTGCACATCATTCAGCTGTTCTGAATTGAGACATCATGGATTCACAGAAGCTGCCCTGGCTTTTGTTTGACCTCTGTGATGTCCCACTTCTGCCACCTCACCTTCTCTGGGTCAGCTATGGCAGCCTCCACCAAAGGCTCCACCGCCATTGAGAAGGCTTCACCGAGAAGGCTTCACGCTAGGCCACAAGAAGGCTAAGGCCTAGCCATAGCAGTGCAGAGAAAATCCATGAAAGTAAGCCTGAGGTGGGGTGGGGCGTGACAATTGGGCGGATGGGGAGGAGAGAGAGTGCCAGATGTCCTGCTTTCCCATCCCAGAAAGTCGGACAGTATGAACTGGCAACAGCAGAACAGCCTCCTCCCCTGGAACTCAGGGGGCATAGAGGACGAAGTGGCACACCCTTAGTCCGTCATGACACGGGAACCAGGAACATCGGATGAAGCTGAATGTTGGAAGAGTTGGGAGAGACGAAAGAAAACACTTCTCTACACAGCACCCTCCCTCCCTCAGGAGGCAGTGATGGCCACTAACTTGGATGGCTTTAAAAGAGCATTGGAGAAATTAATGGAGACGAAGGCTACCAATGGCTACTAAAGTGCTCAAATTCTGCTTGCAGGTTTCCCATGGGCATCTGGTTGGCCACTGTGAGAACAGGATGCTGGACTAGAGGGGCTGCTGGCCTGGTGCGGCAGGTCCTTTCCTTATGTCATTCTGTTGTCCCTTTCCTCCCCCCACAGCACCCACCACCTGAAGTGACTGCCTCCCTCTGCCAGCCCTGGAATTCTGTCACTTAGTGGAAGTTGTGTTAAGAGAAGGTGTGATGTGAGAATGGACTGGCACAGATGTGGCTCCAGGGCAAAGCTATACTCTCTGTTCACAGCTGCCTCTAGATGCAGTGCTTCCCTTGCCTAGTTTGGACAGCAGGAAGGAGGAGAATCCCTCAGTAGGAAAGGCAGAGGTGGAGGAAGGTGGTGCGTTGGGGCTGGCCCACCCCAGGTGTCATCCCTGAGGGGGGTGACATTCGGTGTGCCGCCTGCCCGTGACTCCAAGCGGACCCCAGCCATCGGGGGAAGGGGGGAGCTGCATCCCCCTCCTCCCAATGGCTTGAGGTACGCTTGGAGTCACAGGCAGGCAGTGTGCCAAATATCCACCATTGGCGTCTCTGCCTCCATGCGCGGCTCGCTCCACCTCTGGCTGCAGGGCACGTGTGCCACTCCAGGCACCCAAGCAGCTATCCCGCGTCTGGGAGGGCACCCTCCATGCCCCTCAGGAGCGTGTCCGCCCTGGGCTCCACCGCTGATGAAAGGCCCCACCTCACAGTCTGTGGCTAGCTCGATTGGGCATATATTCATGGGAAACAGCTCAGTAAGACTCCAGTGTACACTGTTCCACAGAAAATGACAATGAGTGCTCCACATTCCCAACTGTTTCCCTAAAAGGCCATTTCCTATCCCACACACTCATTTTTTGGGGTGTGTGCACATGTGATCCCCAAAAACTGGTGATCCCAAAAAACTGGAAGGTTTGATCCAGCAGCCGTGGCAGGAGAGAAACCTGTCTGGGGGAATCTGGAAGGAAACCAGTTCTCCTGCCCCGATGGCACATGGCAACCAGCCACGTGCGGGCAGAAGAGGGAGAGAGAGAGAGGCCTGCGTTGGTGGAGGGAGTTATCCAAAATGGCCCCGGGCACTTTCCCAGGTGGCAGCAGGGAAAAGTGAATCTGCTTAAGAGGGGGCGGAAATTGGTGTGACAGGAAAGAGCAGGGAAGTGGCTCTGGGCGGAAGCAACAAGGCCTTTCACCTCCACGAGGAAAGGGCAAGAGTGAAGCAGCAGCTGCGACAGGCCCAGCAAAAAAGCTCCTTGGCCAGTTGGCCTGTTCAGCACAGGAGCCTCAGGCAGCAAGGAGAGGCTGGCCTTTCTGCTCCCCTCTTCCCGTCACGCTCACACAAGGCCTGTAGAAGAGGGCACCCCCAGCTCTGCCAACAGACAGTCCAAATGGCAGTTTCTCTAGGGTCACCGCCTGACAGGAAAGAAGGCCAGGCCAGGCCGCTCTTGTGCCCTTAACAGAAGTTTGATGTGCATAAAACAGCAAGGGAGACTTTTCTTAGTCAAGGGAGAGTCACTGGCTTGCTCACTGCATTTATACAACTCCTTTCCTCCAAGGAATTCAAGGCACTGCACATGGGTCCATTCCCTCTGTTTTACTGTCACAACAAGCTCTTGAGGTAGGTTGTGGCAACAAATAGTGACTGGTCCAAAACATCTGCAGGGCACCAAGTTGGCAAAGGCTGCCTCAGACCACACACGGGGACCAACGCTTCATATACACTATCGTAGAATCATAGACTTGTGGAGATGGAAGGGACCTCAAGGATCACTTAGTGTAGTCCAACTCCCTGCACTGCATCCATGACAGGTGGCCATCCAATCTCTGCTCCAAGGAAGGAGAGTCTGCTATCTCCCAAGGGAGTCTGTTCCACTGTCGAACAACTCTTACTGTCCAAAAGTTTTTCCTGGTGTTAGTCAGAATCTCCTTTCTTGTAACTTGAAGCCATTGTTCGAGTTCTATGTTCCAGAGCAGGAGAAAGCAAGGATGTTCCCTCTTCCATGTGACAGCCCTTAAGATATCTGAAGATGGCTCTCATATCTCCTCTCAGTCTCCTCTTCTCCAGGCTAAACATACCCAGCTCCTTCAACCTTTCCTCATAAGACTTGGTTTCCAGACCCTTGATCATCTTGTAACCCTCCTCTGCATGCTTCTTAAATGATGGTGCCCAGAATTGGACACAATATTCCAGATGTGGTCTGATCAGGGCAGAATAGAGTGGGACTATTACCTCCCTTGATCTGGACACTAGACTTCTATTGATGCAGCCTAGGATAGCATTAGCTTTTCTTGCTGCTGCATCACACTGGTTGACTCATGTTAAGCTTGTGGTCCACGAAGACCCCTAGATCCTTTTCACATGTACTGCTAATAAGCCAGGTGTCACCAATCCTATATTTGTGCACCTGGTTCTTCCTCCCTAAGTGCAGAACCTTACATCTGTCCCTATTGAATTTCATTTTATTAGCTTACGTCCAGTTCTCCAATCTTAAAGTCATTTTGAATTCTGATTCCGTCTTCTGCTGCATTATCTATCCCTCCCAGTTTGGAATCACCTGCAAATTTGATTAGCATCCCCTCAATTCCTCCATTCAACTTCCTTATACAGACATCTTGCAACAGCCCCGTAAGGTAGGCTAGTGTTGTATCCATATATTAGAGAGGAGCTTGTCAAAGGAGGGTGGCGTTTCCTGTCTCTCCACCACCCTAACTCCAATAATATCATTTTCTGTTTGGGGACTGCTCCCCAAACCTCTGTGGAAGCAAATATGTGGCTTAGCTTTTTCCATGCAATGTTTAAGATGCCTTTTAAGACCTGGGTGTCAGCCAGGATCAGCCCAGCCCAACCTTTGGTCTGTCTTCATGAACTTCCTATCTACCTTCCACCCAGGCTGAGGTCTGGGATGTGTCACAGGGTTTCATGGTCTCCTGCTGCTGGTAATTACACAGCAGAGCAAGGCTTGTTTTCTTGATCACTGTCAGGTTAAAAGGTTGTCATTATTTCCCAATACTCAATATTCAGTACTTTATTATTATTTTAAAGAAAGCATGACCTTCTTTCTCTCCCCTGCAGAACTAGTTACACCTAAACCAGGAAACAATTTTCTTTGTTGTTCAGCTCTGAGTATTTTCCCACGCCGCCTGTCTGGTGTGGCAGGGACAGGAGTTTTGCCTTTGAAAGCCCAGAAAAATTCATTTCCCTACTAGGCAATTTACAATTCCAAGCAAGTAAGGCCTTTCCAGCCCAATGGGACTTTACAGCTCGGCAAATGTGTTTGCAGCAAAAGGCTTGTAGATGATAAATATTCAGGTGCTCCAGCGCAATGGGCGCTCCCCCAGAACTCTCTGCAAACGTCCATCAACTGAAGTCCTGTGTTCTGAGTCCTTTCAACACACAATTTAAGGCTTGCATTCTTTCCACAATTGTTGTATTGGTCTTCCCTTTTGTTTTATGGAGGTGCCATATTTTCTGAGCACACAAAGTGCATCATTTTGTAATTATTATTTTTTTAATACTGTACAAAAACCCACGGCAAGGTTGGGTGATCAAGAGTGGGTGATGTTTAGCCCTGGGTGGAGCCTTCTAAAAATCTAGATTTTATTGGCTGATTGGGACTCCAAGACCGACAGAACATGGTAGAATATTGGTCAGATAAGAAGATATTGGCTGGTTAGCAACCCTAAGAAATGCAGTATCCTCCCTGCGTTTCTCCATCACTACAGGTAACTGATGCAGTTCCCTTTTTGCTTTCATTAGGGGTTTACACCTGATTAAAACATTTTTTTATAGTCCTACACTTATATCAATGAATTGGTGTATTAAATTTCAATAAATCTTTGTGTTACGAAACTGTCCCAGTATAGATTTCTTTTTGGAGATACTAGAGGACATGTGAGAAGGTACAATTTGATTTATTTTGATTTCAACAAAATTTACATACCACTTGATTGTAACAAAAAATGTTTTAGCAGATGCTGGAAAGAGTACATTTCATGACTGCGTCCATGGAAAGTCCCAGCCTAGCCAAATATAGCTCCTCCTTCTTGCTTGTGGCTTCTTGGAGAACTGGTTTGTCCATTCTCACCTAAACTGACTGTCTCTCATTCACTTCCTCCAACCTCTGTCTGAAGAGCTGGCTTTGGCAACCCTGACACAGGGAAGTTAGATCAAAGGCCCTGCTGCAGTTCAGAACAAGGGCTATTGGGGGCTGGCCTTGGATCAGAAGAGGAAATCTCTCCCCCCCCCCCCCGCCGCCCTCCTGTCTTGTCCAAACTACTCTTGCTTGCAGTTTGTGCAACTTGAGCTTTCTGATGGGTGAAGCGTTTTCTAGCATGAATATGCACTTATGAGAAAAGCTTCACCTATTGACATTCTGCCTGCCAATCTCCTTGGTACTTGTGTTGCGTGTGACCTCTTGTTTATTTTTATGTGGAATATCCCATTGGATTATTCCGTTGGGTCAGATATATATCCACCTCTCACACTGCTGCCTGAGATTTCACTTTTCCTCATCGCAGAGTTGTCTCTGATCCAATGCAAGATATTCCAGTTTCTCTGTCATGTGGGATCTCCTTCTAAACTGTTGACTCTCAATCCTGCATACTGAGATATTTAGGGTGGTTATTTCATTCCTTCCCTCAAATGATGCCAATATGTTTCATATAGCTATTTATCTATATCCCTCTACATCAGGGATGGGAAACTGTCTTGAACAGAACCAGGCTCTTGGTCCATTGAGGCCAGTGTTACCTGTTCTGGTTGGCAGCAATTCTCCAGGGTAAGATCCTTTTGATTGAAGCTGCCAGGACCTAAGCCCAGGATCTCCTGCATGGCAAGCGGATTACCCCTCCCCACCAAGGCCCATGTCCCCTGTGCAGTCATGGCAGTTTGTTAAGGGTGCCGACAATTATTAGGAGACCTATTCCACTCGCAGAGCTACAATCTGTAGAGTGGCTTAACTGTCAGTCTCTTTATCTGCAAATTGTGGTTCTGTGAGGGAAGCAGGGGTCTCCTAACAACTCTCAGCACCTTAGCGAACTACAGTTCCCAGGATTCATTAATTAATCTGTAGTCGCCATGTCCCGGTTTCATTTTTGCATTTTTTGTTGGGCTTTTACTACCAAGTGTTTGTTTGTTTGATTGCATTTATATTCCAGCTGGGAGGGGCAAGTCTCACTGGCACAGTCCCTGGTGTCATCTTTGGCTGCCACCCTTGCTCATTCATTCCAATCAACCCAGCAACCAAATCAACAGAGTTATGGGGCAGTGTAGAGTTATGGGTGGTTAGGGAGTAGGACTAGGAGTGGGGAAGACCTGGGTTCAAGTCCTCTCTCAGCCAAGAAGCTCATGGTGCTCTTGAGCCAGTCATCCTCTTTCAGCCTAATGAAGCCCTCACCAACAATGGCGGATCTAGAGGAGTGTGATCAGTTTGGACGCACCGGGTGCAGAGCATCTGGGTGCCACAGCAGGTGCCGCAACTGTGACATCCAATAAAGAGCGAGAGGTGGAGGGTGCTAGATTTTGGCACTGCACAAAGCACCACTGAAATTTGAGGTGTCAATATCTGCCACTGTCACCAGTGCGGTGCCTCCAGATGTTTCTTTGGGCTCAGTTTGAATCAGTGCTCTCTACCAGCTTTGAATGCCAGGTTCCAGCTCAAGACAAGATGGAGTACATAAGCAGAATGTTTTTCCTTCACTCCCAGTTAAAGCCCAGGCAGTGCCCAGAGAGCATGGCACAGCTCCCAATCCTGCTCCCTTTCTAGACACAAAGTGGTTGTGTCTTCCTTGCATGTTCATTGATTATAATCCCTATTCATCTCTTTTGATATGGACTTGGGCTTGACTCTGGGCATTTAAGCACATTATATTTTTTGAAAGGACAACCAGCATGGTGTAGTGATTCGAGAACATTACACTAAGACCAGGGTTCAAATCCCCACTGGGACGTGAAGCTCACTGGGTCACCTTGAGGCCAGTCACTGCCTCTCAGCCCAACCTACTGTGCAGTGTTGTTGCGAAGATTACAGTAAATGAGGAGGGGGAGAAACATGTATGCCCCCTTGAGCTACTAGGAGAAAAAAGGTGGGCTATAAATGCAGTAATTAAAATTAAGTGTACACTTAAAAAAACCAAACACATATTTAAAATATGAATATGACTGCTTGCAAACATGGGCATTAGCCTATAGGTCTACTCGTTGGAGAGCTGATAACAGGCTGCCCACTTGGCCACACACTATTTCCACATTGAATGTGACACAGGGCACAGCCTCATGCTTTCATAAGCTGAGGTCAGCATCAGGTGCTTTTTCAGGAGGAAAAGCCCACACATTTTCAAAACCTCCCTGGTAGACAGGAGGACCCACACACAGTGCGTAGCCTTCCTGTTTCCATCACCTCATGGCTTACTGAACTGTGTAAGGCAATGTTTGTTGCTTCCTTTTCTGAGTGCAAGACAACCCTGCCACTCCTGCTCTCGCCCCCTCCAAATCATCCAAGTCTTTGGCAGCCCCCTCAAATGTCAGTCCACCCCCCCCCCACCAACCCAAATTCAAAGGCGGAAGTGAGATAAGCACCCACCCTTTGCTAGAGAACAGGTGGGCAACAGTTCACCACTACTGGATGCCAGGAGAGAACCGCACACAAATTAAAGGCTTCCTGAGAACCCACAATAGAGGAAGTGGCCTGCTGGGTCTCTTTACGAATGGCTGCTTGGGCTTTGCTTCCTTGCAGTCAGCTGGGGTGGGTGGGAGGTAACTCTGTTGCTTGCAGTTGACCATTTGAGCATTCCCACTGAACCAAAACTGCCCATCCCTAAGAAAGATAGCATTTTTGTGCCTCTGTAGGAGTTCTTGGCAATGCTCAGCAGCCAGCCATTCATCAGGAAATGCAAGGAGTGCTTATTCCTTTATTGTAAATGGAGTCTTACACCGCAAGCCTTTATATGTCTACTCAGAAAAAAGTCCCACTGTATTCAATGGAGCTTACTCCCAGGTAACTGGGTCAAGATTGTACAGCCTTACACTGCAATCCAAAGCATTTTGACTCAGAAGTAAGTCCCACTGAGTTCAATAGGATTTACTCTCTGGTATGTTCCTGATCATGCTCACCGATTGATTGATTGATTGATTTCCCACCTTTTTCCCTTTTTCAAGACAGATTACCACAAACATTTTATTTCATTCCATTTATGTGTGGTCTTGTACAGAATCCTTTCTCTTGCAGATTTTTTTATTACAACCCTGTGAGGTAGGTGAGGCAGAGAGCTTGCCATTGCCTCAAGGTGAGTGATGTATCTGTGTATATAAGGTCTATGTGTGTGGCGAGATTAAATGCGGGAGAAGCCTCCTGATGGAGAAGAGGACACCCCTATTTTCATCAGAGAAATGTTGAAGTGTATGCTCTAAGAGAGCCTAGGCCAGCCAGGTGCCCTCAACTGTATTGGACTAATTGTGTTCTTACTGCCACTTTCATTGGCTGAGTATATGAAGTAGGCCTTAGGTTCTAGGAAGTAAAGTACAAGGTTTGATGCAGGCTCATTGAGCATATGAGGTAGTAGGTTGAAAACCTCCTTTACCGAGGACCATTTTGTTTCCATCTTGAAGCAAGATTTTGTTATTTATGACTTTAGCAACATACAAATGAACTTCCTCACACAGGTGTAGAGAAATGTATTTAAACCACTTTGAGTGCCCTTGTTAGGACCTCTCCTTGACACTACGACTACAGGATCCTCAAGACATGTGAATGCCCTGTTGTTTAACCTGTCTAGGATTCAAGGTGAGCTAGGCTATGCTCCACAAACTCTTCACAGAAGCTGACAGAAGTTTACAGACTAGAGACAGAATCTGAAGGATTTAGGTTTCCTTTACAGGTTTACAGACAAGCCCATTCTTAGATGTTATATGGTAGCATGCTGCAATCTAGTGGTACATAGATGAAACAGCAACAGTGAAAGGATCACACAGAATAGGATGAAGTCAGAAAGCATCTAATCAACATATATGCAGAGTGAACTGCCAATAAGTTAACTAGCAACTTTCACATGATGTTCTATCAGCTGCAAAACTACAGTCCTATGAGAAATGTTTTCATGTTTTGCCTGGGATGCTAATACACTAAGAACTACTATGCTAGGTTATAAAAAACCCAACTTGTTCAAGCCATTTCCTAGATGTCACCAAATTGCCAGAGCCAAAATTTCATGCCCAGCCAAGGATTTCAGTACAACAGTTCCCTGCCCTGTCCTACATACAGGATGCAAAGAGAGAGACCTTTAGAGAAAAGGCAAGTAAGAGGTGACACAACAGAAGTTTATAAAATTGTGCATGACATGAACAGCGTGGATAGACAAGTGTTTTTCTCCTCTCATAAAACTCCGAACTCATGGACATCCGATGAAGATGAATGTTGGACAGATCAAAGGAAGCACTTTTTCATTAAGCACATTGTTAAACTATGGAACTCACCCTCAGAGGAGGTACTGATGACCACCAACTTAACGGAGGATTCAGTTACAGATAGGTAGCCGTGTTGGTCTGCCATAGTCAAAACAAAAGAAATTCCTTCCAGTAGCACCTTAAAGACCAACTAAGTTAGTTCTTGGTATGAGCTTTCGTGTGCATGCACACTTCTTCAGATACCAAACTTAACGGAGGATTGAACAAATTAGACAAATTCAAGGAGGATAAGGCTACTGGCCATGATGGCTTTGCTTTGCTTTGCTCTGTCACAGGCATTATCCTTCTGGATTCCAGTTCCTGGAAGCTACAGAAGTGCTCTTGTGCTCAGGTCCCATTTGTGGGTTTCCCACAGGTGTCTGGATGGCTAGTGTGAGAAGAGGATGCTGGACTAGATGGGCCACTGGCCTGATCCAGCAGACTCTTATGTTCTTAGAGAGCTTCTTTAGCCCTGGGGAATGTGCTCAGAGCAACGCTTAAGTGGCAACTAGTCAAGACTTTTAGAAAGTAAAAATAGATCCAATTCACTCCATCGGCTCAAGACTTGTGCAGAGCTACTGGTTGATTTGGATGGACATGGAAGATGCCGATGGAAAGCAGGCTGTTGAAGCTCAGAGGTACAGCACCTACTTTGTATACTCCCAGGTCTATCCTTGGCATCTTCATGCAAGGCTGGGAGTGCCCCACACCTGTAACCCGGGAGAGCCACTGTCAGTCAGTGTAGACAATACTGAGCTAGATATGCCAGTGGTCTCATGGGCACTAAGGCAGCATTCTATGTTCCCATGCCAAAACCACATACACCTGGTTTAAAACTTCTTGTTGTTAGGGCAATAGCTTCCTTGCCTCTCTCCATGACAGGCAAAGCCAAAGAAATGAAAAATCGTAAACGGCTTCATAGCAAATTTGCATAAGCAGCTTTTTCTTGTCACAACACATGAATTGCTCCAGTACACAGTTGTAATTTGTTGCTGACACAGAGAAGTATGGATTTCCGTAGGTCACTCACAAGTAACAGGATAGCTCTGAGGCATCCTTTCAGTCTTTCAAAGTCCTATATCCCTAGTCTCACCTTCATAACTTTTGGAATGATGTTCCTGCCAGTGGAATGACCTTTTTTAGGTCTTGATGTGATAGTATGAGAAGGTGCAATACACGGCTGCATTGCTGATGAGCAGCAAGGAAACTAGCGCTGCATTTCCATTTAATCCCCAGGACTTAAAACCACCTTTGTTTTTGGAGAGAGAAATGTGCATGGGGCACGTGACAGATGTTCCACACAAACAAAAAAACCCAAATTGCTCTAGCGGAAGGTTTTGTCCCATTCATTCCCAAAAAGGATCGACTCATGGGGTTGTCGTACCAACTGGTTACCTTTATTGGTGCTTTGGTTCTAATAAAAACACGAGCTTTAATTAAAAGCATCAGTAGCTATGTTTAACAGGCCAAACTGGCCACAGAGCAAGACCAAAGGGGTCTTCATGCACAATTTCATCCCACCCCCCAGATACAGCCGCCTGAAACTCTCAATGCACAGAATGAGAGGGCGGGAAATGCACCCCATTTTTCACTGGCACAGAAGTGGTTCCTTGAGGATATTTATATACATCAAGCTTCACTTGCGATTCATTCTACTTTGCATTCTTTGAGGACAGTGAAAGCAGCAGAATCCTCTCACTGTAGAAGTAGGTACCCTGGGTGTTTACCAATGACCCACTTCAGGACAATTCAGCTTATGGTGCCTGTATCTGGAAGGAGAACACTGGCACACGCCTTTGCTTCACACAGAACACAATCGAAGGCAGTAGTGCACATGTATAGCAGGCATGTAGGAATGTCATCTCCCCCGCCAGCCTCAACGATAAATGAAGAAGTTGAGACTCACAAATTAGTACATTCTAGATTGTGGAAGAAAACCAAGCCAATGATAAGTTATTAAAAAAACTGAGAATATGTAGGACAGATGCATGTGTATCTTCAACTCCCCCTCCTCTCCTGAAAACCAAACCTTTTGTGTTATAAGATGTTAAACTTTACTTTCTAATCTACTTTTACAGATGGTTTCAAAGCCTTTCATGCCAAAACAAAAGCATGTTAGACACTTTGACCTTAGATGCGCGCGCGCACACACACACACACACACACACACTAATGTCAGGTATTCCAGTTCTATTCAAGGGTTTCCCAGAGGAAGCTCCCCACCACCCTGGAAACATATTAGAGAGAAGTCGGCAGCTAATAGGCGCTTCTCCAAATCCAGTGACGAAATCAACCAAGAAAACCAACTGATTTACGGTTGACACAAGCAGATCCTGTTTCTGCTTCGAACAACTATAAATGAAACATTTGGGGCTACCATCCGTTTGACAAAGGGAGTAGAGTAACTCCAGCCAGAACTTGATCCAGTAGCTGTTGAATGTTATCAAGCCAAGGAGGAGAAAACAAAACAAGATGCATAAAAATATAGCCTTCCTTCACTCTGCAGGTGCCAGAGATGCAACAACACCGCTGACCCAGAGCCTGACAGTGTCTGCTTCCAGCAGCCTGAAGCTGCATTCGGTAGTGCCAGAGGAGAAAAAGGCACGTTGGCAGCAGAGCAACACACTGCACAGGTGGCACACACAGGGCCCCAAGAAAGCATTCAGGCCCCACTGAGGATGCAGAGTTCCTGCCCCAACAAGAAGTCTTTTGGATTGGCTTCACTCAACATGCCAGTGGAGGCACTGCAGGTGCTCATGTGCCACAGTTACCTGTAAAAGGGTCAAGGCTATGGTGGCCCTGCTGGTTTTGCAGGGCCACCTCTGAAAGGCATCTGGCAGCACCAAAGGAATGGCGGGGATGTGTGTGAAGAGAAAAGGAGAGAGACTTTTGCCATGAACATCCCCACTGGGGAAAAGAAGATCACCAGAACACAAGTGGCACACAAAATTGCTTTACAAAGTTGCTGAGCCTGGCTTCCAATGGCAAGACCACTGCCCTCTTCCGAGATGGCACAGGAGAGGGAGGAGTTATAGAGACAGGAAGTGACCAGCTGAACTAAGGTCCCAAAGGCATCCCTGCAATCTTCATCCTTTCCAGTCTGCAGAATGAAAAGGCGTGGGCTGCCAACTCTGAGCGGGGTTGGGGAGCACTCTCCTTTAAGCATAGTCTATCTGAATAGGGCTGCAGGTCCCTTCACCTTTGTGATCCTGGCTGGGCATGCTGGCCTTCCCCTCCTTGCTGTCACTGCTGCCAGACTCCAGGGACTTGGCAGAAGAGATATAGTCCTTCACTTCGATTTCCATGTTCTTGGCTTTCAAAGCTGCCATGTGCAGTTTTTCCAGGAAGTCTGGCATGCCTGAAAAGGAAAGAAAGGAGGAATAACAGAGAAGTCAGCCCATATCAGACTCTCAGCATAAAAGGATTACATCCTGCCCCTCACTCACAAGCAACAGATGCACAGTTCCTTGAGTCATTCGTCACTTGAGACCAAGGTGGCCTCAGTGGCTAGGTCTGCTTTGGCTGCTGCACCAACTATGACTATTCCTGGACAGAGAAAGCTTAACCAAAGTTATCCCCATGCCCTGGTAACTTCCACACTGGAGTACTGCAATGTGTTCTATGGGGCTTCTGTGGAAAATGGTCAGAAAGCTGCGACTAGTACAAAACACAGCTGCACACAGCACCAATTTTGATCAGACTGGATGCCTATCATCTTCCAGGACAAAGTTACACTGCTTATGTTAGTATTGAAAGCCCAAAACTACCTGGGTCCCTAGAACATGAAAGAATGCCTGCTCCCATACTGCCTAAATATTAAGATTTGTGGGGAAAGCCCTGTTAGAAGCTCCCCCACCCAATGAGATATCTGGGGTGGTGATCCACAGTTGGGCTCTCCTGGTGGTGGCCCAATGCCTCTGGAATGACCTGCCCCCTGTAGAACCATGGCAGTGTCATTATTTCCTTCTCAGCTGAAGATGCACCTCGCTGCTCAGGCTTTTGGGGGAAAGGCAAGGCACACTGGTTTGGACTTTTATTGCTGCTGCTTTATTTGCATGGAAATTATACCGGCTGTTTTTAATTTTATTGTTTAATTTTCCACCCTGGGACCATTAGGTGGCAGGCAAATCATAAACATGGAGAATAAACATTTTTTTAAAAAATCTGTTCCTAAACCCCATGGTTGTGCCTCTCAGAGCACTTTGTTTTGGGACTCACTGAAGGCCTGCCTGTGCCATCTTCCCTGTGTAAGACAGTAACATCAGCCATGAGCAGATGACTTTGCCATGTGGACATGCGATACCCATGGCATCCACAGAGTGTGGCGTCTTTGGTGCTTTAAGAAATGGAGGGAGGCGTTAAGTCCAGGCAAACTCAAGGGCAAATGCCACAAAGTCTGTGGGCAGTTGCTTCCACATAAACCTGGATATGACTGGTACTTTAAAAAAGTTATATGCAGTAATTCAAAAGGCAACGTGAGTATCTCCTGTGAAAGCACTCTGATGAAAGCATCTAAGGGTTCAGGAATCATCTTTCTAAAACAGAAGCAAACAGCCCTCAAACAAAAGCACCGTGACCAGCAGTGCTGCAGAACAATGCAGCCCTACAAGCCATCATGCTGGATCAGGACCTTTGATCTTAGGATCTAAAGGACTGCTTATGTCAGGAAGATGCTGATACCAAGGAATCCCCAAGGAACACAGCAGTCACTTCAAGTCAAACCCCTTGAATGGCCCAAAAGGCAGCATTTGGCAACCTGGTGCCCTCCTGATGTTTTAGACTGCACCTCACCATCAGTCCCTGCCATTACAAAGGGAGTATTTTGTCACTGATAATTTAATCCATGCCTCTGGCATGCATCCTGATTTGAAAAATGAGAACTTTTTGATCCCATGGCAAGCATTACACATCTGCTGGCAGAGAGTTCCTCTGGCCAACAAGGTTTTTTTGCTTGTTAAACTGAGAGATCCCAAAACAAAAAAAAATTCCTTCCAGTAGCACCTTAAAGACCAACTAAGTTAGTTCTTGGTATGAGCTTTCGTGTGCATGCACACTTCTTCAGATACACAGCATGCACACGAAAGCTCATACCAAGAACTAACTTAGTTGGTCTTTAAGGTGCTACTGGAAGGAATTTTTTTTGTTTTGACTATGGCAGACCAACACGGCTACCTATCTGTAACTGAGAGATCCCAATGCAGTGACTCACCACTGGAGACCATCCAGCTGACACAGTACCGGGGGAACACTGTCTGCGGGTTGTCACTGTATGTTAGCAGGTAGTCAAAGCCATTCTGAAAAGAGAAAGGGAGTTAGCAGGCCCTTCCTGGGAGGTCGACCAGCAAGGACAACTCCATCCCTTTATTCACTCAATTTCTCACATACACTTCTACATAAAGCCATGGAGAACAAATGAAAAACACAAACCAAAGCAGAACCGCTAGAAAGACTAAGGTAGCATGGAAATATTTAACAGAAGAAAAACCACACTCCAGGACCACCAGGCTCAAGGTTCTGATGGGCAAAGGCAATTCTTGGGGAACCGGACTTCTCAAAAACGTAGCACCAACACAAATAGGTAGCCAATCTGTAATCCATTTGGCAGGGGCTGCTAGCTTTTTGGAACCTGTGCCATACTTGCAAACTGAATAACCTGTCATAGGCCTCAAGCAGACACCACACCCTGTTTTCTTGGTGATCTATAGGAAGACATATTCATAAGATGGGCATTATGATTGGAATTGCTTTCATTCAGACATGATAGCTTGTACTCATCTGTGGGGGAGGAGGTTATTCATGTTGTTTATATTTGAAATTTAACAAAATGAAGAAAAGAGGATTAGACAAAATCACTGAGCATAAGGCTACCAATGGCTACTAGCCACACTCGCTATGCTCCACTGTTAGTATGCCACTGAATAGCAGTTGCTGGGAATCTCAAGTGGGGAGCATGCAGTTGTGCTCAGGTCAGATCCACCTTTCGTGCTTCCCATAGGAGGCATCTGGTTGGCCGCTGTGGGAACAGGATGCTAGACGAGGTGGGCTAATCTTATGCAGTGGTGCTGCACCACAGGCCCATAGAAAATTAACCACCCCTTTCCTACCTTTGTAGGAATTCAGATCAGCCACAGTGTTCTAGGTGAGGGGACCTTCCAAATGCATTTTCATACTCTGAGGCCTTGATATGAGTCTCTCCAGAAGTCATCCGATACAGGGCACATTAGAAGTTAGAGGAGGAGGAGTTACGCTAAGACCAGACCATGTCATTACAGAGGAGGCAGGTTTAGTCGTTGTCTGAGGACTATCCCTGCCTCTGGGTCTGGTCCTGACCGGATGAATACTAGAATCAGCAAGGGATACCCACATGACCTGAAAGTGTTGCTGTGCAATGCCAGGTCAATGATTCATAAGACCACTGCCATCCATGACTTGATCATGGATGGAGGACTTGACCTGGCATGTGTAACAGAGACTTGGTTGGATGAAGCAGATGGGCCTGTCCTTGCCGCTGCTTGTCCACCAGGTTTCTCTTACGCACAGCAACCCAGGTCATGTGGGCGGGGAGGGGCGGTTGCAGTGATTTTTAGGAAGTCATTAGTTTGCACCAGGCGTCCTATTGGGAAGACCCAGTTTTCTGAGTGCATGTTCTGGAAGTTGGGCAATAGGGGCAGTACAGGATTCCTTTTGGTGTACCGACCTCCCCGCTGCACCAAGGATTCCCTGCCCGAGCTGCTTTAGGTCGTGGCGGATGTTCTCCTGGAGACACCTAGCTTGGTCGTCCTAGGAGATTTTAACATCCATGCCGACACGACCTTACAAGGGGCCGCTCGGGACTTCGTGGAAAGCATGGCCTCCATGGGGCTGTCCCTGAATAAGTCTTGCTCAACCCATAGCCGCGGACATGCCTTGGACCTGGTGTTTACCTCTACGGATGTTGGTGATCTGACACTAATTAAAAGTGAAACGAAAGAAGTGCCATGGTCAGACCACTTCCTGGTGCAACTAGACTTCTCTGCGACCCATCCCCTCTGCTGGGAGGTGGGACCGATTCGGATGGTCCGCCCCCGCCACTTAATGGATCCAAATGGTTTCCAGAGAGTGGTAGGGGATGCTTTATCCCATGTTGATGGCCTTTCAGCCGATTCCCTGGTGGCCCGCTGGAATGTGGAGTTAACCAGGGCTATTGACTGTTTGGCTCCGAAGCGCCCTCTCCGATTGCATGAAGCCCGGAGAGCCCTGTGGTTTTCCACAGATCTGAGGGCAATGAAACAATCGTTGAGACGGCTAGAGCGCCGGTGGCGGATAACTCATTCTGAATCTGACCGGACACGGGTTAGAGCTCAACGTCGAGCCTACCAAGTGGCGATAGCGACGGCGAAGAAGACTTTCTTCACCGCCTCTATTGCATCTGCAGAAAACAGCAGCAGGAGACTCTTTCAGGTGGTTCACAATTTAGCGGAACCACCTGTAACATCGGGGCCCAGTACGGGCCACATGTTCTCCTGCAATGATTTTGCAAATTTTTTTGCAGATAAAATCGCTCAGATTCGGGAAGAAGTAGACTCCACCGTGGGAGCAGGGCCGGGGCGGGAGAGTGCTAGAGTCCTGTCTGGTCAAGTTGTGTGGGATCAATTTCAATCTGTTACCTCCGAGGATGTGGACAGGCTGCTTGGACGAGTGAAGCCAACCACCTGTCTCCTGGATCCTTGCCCATCCTGGCTTATAAAAGCTAGCCGGGAAGGACTGGGCGATGGGCTTCGTGGGGTGGTGAATGCTTCCCTCCGTGAGGGAGCCTTCCCAGACCCGCTGAAAGAGGCGGTTATCAAACCGCTTCTTAAAAAACCATCTTTAGATGCGGCCACGATGGCCAATTATCGCTCAGTCTCAAACCTTCTATTCTTGGGCAAGGTGATTGAGCGAGTGGTTGCTGAACAACTCCAGGCACGCCTGGAAGAAGCGGACCATTTGGATCCCTTCCAGTCGGGATTCAGGCCTCATCATGGGACTGAAACTGCCTTGGTCGCACTGGTTGATGATCTCCGGCGGGCTAGGGACAAAGGTGAGAGCTGTTTCCTAGTTCTGCTGGATCTCTCAGCGGCGTTTGATACCATCGACCATGACATCCTTCTGGACCGTCTTGAGGGGCTGGGAGCTGGGGGCACTGTCATACAGTGGTTCCGCTCCTTCCTCCTGGGCCGTGTTCAGAAAGTGGTGGTGGGGGATGAGTGTTCAGACCCCTGGCCGCTCACTTGTGGGGTGCCTCAGGGTTCTGTCCTCTCCCCCATGCTTTTCAACATCTACATGCAGCCGCTGGGAGGGATCATCAGGAGGTTTGGGCTGGGTGTTCATCAATATGCAGATGATACCCAGCTCTACCTCTCTTTTATTTTTTTTTATTTTTTATAAATATTTTATTAGGTTTTTAATAAACAAATTTCCACTTTCAAATACATACTTCCGTAAATCCAATGGACTTCCCCCATCTCCCGAGCACTGCATTCCCTGTGTAACCAAAACCTCAGCAATTTGTTGACTTGTTTTATACATAACAATATATCTTCCATTTTATCGTGTTATCTGTTGTAAACATTTCGATACAATTGCATTAATTTTTAATTTCCACACAATAAAAATATTTCGTTACCTCACTTCTGTCTTATAGTGTCTTATTTATCAATTCAGAAATTTGCCGATACTGAAGGTATACCTTCCTAGAAAGGAGCATTTTTTAACATTCATACAACTTATAATACTTTTTCAAATAGTCCTTAAAATTTTTCCAAACTTCCTCCGTTTCTTCTTCTCCCGAGTCTCGAATTCTGCCAGTCATTTCAGCCAACTCCATATAGTCCATCAGCTGCGTCTGCCATTCTTCCAATGTGGGTAGATTTTGTGTCTTCCAGTGCTTTGCCAACAGAATCCTCGCTGCTGTAGTAGCGTACATAAAGAAAGTTCTATCTTTCTTGACCATCCTCTGGTCTACCATGCCCAGAAGGAAGGCCTCCGGTTTCTTAGGTAAGGTGAATCTCAGCACCTTTTTTAGTTCATTATGTATCATTTCCCAGAAGGCCTTCACTTTCGGGCAGGTCCACCAGAGGTGTAAAAATGTCCCTTCCTCTTCCTTACATTTCCAACATTTATTATCGGACAGGTGATATATCTTTGCAAGCTTGACTGGGGTCATGTACCACCGGTATATCATTTTCATAATGTTTTCCTTCAAGGCAGTACATGCCGTGAATTTCATTCCGGTGTTCCATAACCTTTCCCAGTCTTCAAACATAATGTTATGCCCCAAGTCCTGTGCCCACTTTATCATAGAGGATTTGACAATCTCATCCTGTGTGTTCCATTTAAGCAGCAAGTTATACATTCTCGAAATTAGCTTGGATTTTGGCTCAAGCAACTCTGTTTCTAGTTTCGATTTTTCCTCCTGGAAACCCACTTTTTTGTCTGCTTTAAAAACTTCCTGGATTTGAGCATAATGCAACCAATCTCGCACCTTGTTTTTTAACTTTTCCATACTCTGTAACCTCCATTTATCTCCAATTTTTTCAATTATTTCCCAATATTTAGGCCAGTGGGCCTCCATATTGAGTCTTTTACGTGCTTTGGCCTCCATCGGTGAGAGCCACCTCGGAGTTTTACTCTCCAATAAGTCTTTGTATTTTGACCAGACCATGAAAATTGCCCTTCTGACAATATGGTTTTTGAACAATTTATGAACTTTAACCTTGTCATACCACAAATATGCATGCCACCCAAAAGCATTATCAAATCCCTCCAGGTCAAGGACGTCGGTGTTCTCCAATAGGATCCAATCCTTCAACCAGCAGAGGGCTGCAGCTTCATAATATAACCTCAAGTCCGGCAGGGCAAACCCCCCTCTTTCTTTCGCATCTGTTAGTATTTTAAACTTTATTCGGGGCTTTTTGCCCTGCCAGACAAATTTAGATAAATCCCTCTGCCATTTTCCAAAACATTCCACCTTATCCACGATCTGGAGGGACTGAAACAAAAATAGCATTTTCGGCAATACATTCATCTTTATAGCAGCTATTCTGCCCAACAAGGAAAGTTTTAATCTTGACCATGTTTCCAGATCTCTTTTTATCTCTGACCAACATTTCTCATAGTTGTCCTTAAATAAATTCAAATTTTTGGAGGTCAAGTGCACCCCAAGGTACTTTACTTTTTTAACCACATTTAGTTCTGTTTCTTTTCTGAACTCCTCTATTTCAGTAGTTGTCAAATTTTTTGCTAAAACTTTAGTTTTTTGTTTATTCAGCTTGAATCCCGCCACCCGACCAAAATCAGAAATTAATTCTAACGCTCTTTTAGTACTAGAGGCTGGCTCCTGTAATGTTAATACCAAGTCGTCTGCGAAAGCTTTCAGTTTATATTGTTTCTCTCCGACCACAATTCCCTGTATCAACCGGTCATTTCTAATCATGTTCAGTAGCACCTCCAGGACTGAAATAAACAACAGAGGAGATAGAGGGCACCCCTGTCGTGTCCCTTTTTCAATTTTAAACTCCTCTGTCACCACGTTGTTTACTATCAATTTGGCCTTTTGTTCTGAATAAATTGCTTCTATTCCATTTTCAAACCCCCGCCCTACTCCCATCCTTTCCAAATTTTTCTTCATAAACAGCCAAGAAATGTTGTCAAAGGCCTTCTCCGCATCAATAAATATCAACACCGCTCTTGTGTTTGAATTAATCTGTAAAAACTCCAAAATGTCAATGATGTTTCTTGTGTTGTCAAATAAATGCCTACCAGGGAGAAAGCCTGCTTGGTCCTTATGAATCACTTCATTTAAGACTTTCTTAAACCTACTTGCCAAAATGTCTGCAAAAATTTTATAATCCACATTTAGGAGTGAGATAGGACGGTAGTTTTTAAGTTGAGTTTTTTCAGATTCTAGTTTTGGGATCAACGTGATGAAGGCTTCTTTCCACGTTTCCGGTGCCTTCCTCCCCTCCATAATCTGGTTGCAAACTTCCAGCAATGGTTGTGTCAATGAGTCCTTCAGTACCTTATAATATTTGGAAGTAAGCCCATCAGGTCCCGGAGATTTGCCCAGTTGGAGGTTCTGAATGGCGCATTCAATTTCTTGGGTTGTGATATTACAGTTCAGGGTTGCTCTCATTTCCTGGGGTATTTTTTGTAATCCATTAGTTATAACAAATTGGTCCACCTCTGAGCTTTTTTGTGGCCTTTGAGAATAGAGTTCTTTGAAATATCTCTGGAAGGACCTTCTAATTTCATCGGGTTTCTGAACCATTCTCCCTTCAATCTCTAGATTTGTAACTGTGTTAAGTTTTTGTCTCTTTTTCAGCTGCCAGGCTAACAATTTTCCACATTTGTTTGCAGATTCAAAGGATCTTTGTTTCATTTGTTTAATTTTCCATTCCACCTCTTGATTTATCAGTTTCGAATATTGTGCCTGGAAAAACTTCACTTCTCTCAATACTTCCTTTGATTTAGGCCTGGATCTCAGTTTTCTCTCTCCTTCTCTTATTTTCTCCAAAATCTTCTCCTTCTTTTCATTCCAGAGTCTTTTTTTAATCGTGTTCTGTTGTATTAGAAACCCTCTTATCACTGCTTTGCTTGCGTCCCAGATTATTCTTTTTTCCACATTTGTCTTTAAGTTTATTTCAAAATAGTCCTTTAAAACTTTTTGGGCCTTCTTAACAATCTCCTGATCTCTTAACAAGGCGTCATTCATTCTCCATCTGAACGATCCGGTTGTATTTAGTCTCAATTCCATTCTCAAGGCGTTGTGGTCGGAGCAGGTTTTTGGGCAGATTTCCACTTTTCTGGTCTTAGGTGCCAGCCCTCTAGTTATCCATATTTGGTCGATTCGCGTCCATGTCATATGGGCCTCAGAAAAGAAAGTTCCTTCTTTCCCTAGAGGGTTCTTGATCCTCCATATGTCGATCAAATCCAAATTGTCAGTCATTTCAAAAAAGGTTTTTGGAAGTCTGCCATCTTTCGTTATATTAGCACTTTGTGACTTATCCATATTCACTGAGGCGACACCGTTCATATCTCCCAACATGATAATGTTGTTATAGTCCAAATAGTCCAGCATAATCTCATGCAGCTTCTTAAAAAATTCCGATTTTCCATCATTTGGGGCGTAGATTCCTAGAATTAAAAACTTTTCTCCTTGTGTCTGGATTTCAATTGCCAAAATTCTGCCCTGTTCGTCTTTAAATACAAATTTTGGGGACAAGTTCTCCTTTGCATAGATCACCACTCCTCTTTTCTTAACTTTATCCGATGAAATAAATTCTTGGCCTAACCTTTTATTAATTAGCACTTTTCTATGGAGTCTTGTCACATGTGTTTCTTGCAGGCAAATAATGTCCAATTGTTCTTTTTTCAAAATATGAAATACTTTTCTGCGTTTTTCTGGAGAATTCCCGCCATTTATATTCCAGCTAAGAAGCTGTAGAGACATCCCGGTCTACTTCTTGGGTATCACAGTTGGGTATCTAATTTGTCTTCCTTTTCCGGAAGCTGTGGTGCCGGGCCGCCTCCAGATGGTATGGATCCTGGTGGTAATCCCGGTGGTGGAGGCCAAGAATCTACGGCTCTCTTTTGGAGGTCCTCCTCGTTGTCGTGTAGGAACTTCTGGTGGTCTTCTGGTGTTTTAATTCTTACCTTCTTTCCTTTATAGGTGAATGACAGACCTTGAGGAAATTCCCACCTATAAGGGATTGCGTTGTATCTTAACAATTTGGCCAAGTCTGTGTATGTGGCTCTAAGGTCCAGCAAATATTTAGGAATGTCTCTATAAATTTCTGCCCTTTTACCTTCGACTTCCAGGGATTTTTTAAAGTGTTGGCCTAATATCTTGTCTCTTTCCTCTCTTGTTCTCAAACAAACCAAACAGTCTCTGGACTTATCTTTTTTAACCGATCTTCCCAGTCTGAAGGCCGTCACAATCTTGAAATCTTTATCTTCTTCAACCCCCCAGAATTTAGAAAACAGCTCCGTCAAGAATTTCTCTAGGTTGCCCTGTTCCAACTCTGGGACAGCCCTCAGCCTAAGATTACATTCCTTACTTTTCAGTTCCACCATTGACAGGTAGGCTTGCTGTTCTCCTACCTGTCTTTTCAGAGGTCTTACTTCCCCTTTGATCTCTTCCACCTTCTTGCACGCTTGCTCAGCTTTTTGATTGGCTTCCGCAGCTAATTTGTAGTTCTCCGCCGTAGCTCCTTGCAGTTTCTCAATAGCCTGAGTGTGCTGCGAAACCTGATCTGTTAACTTGCTGATAGTAGATGTAGCTCTATCAATTTTAGATGACTGATCGTCCACCTTCTTATTCAAAAGTGCCAATTGTTCCAAAATTTGTTTCAGGACTGGATCAGTTCCTCCAGCTGCCATTTCTTCTGTAGCAGGCGTTTCAACTTCCTCCTCCTGCGCCGTCAACACAGTTGGCACCGAGGATCTACGATGATGAATCAAGGTTGTTTGGACAAGCTGTCCAGCTCTCTTGTCTTTTTTCTTTTCTTTAGCTTCCTCAGCTAAAGCTTCCTTAGCTTTAGCTGCTCTTGTTTTCGCTGGGCCACTCATTCCCCAGCTGCTGTTCAAGGTCAAATAGTCTTTCAATCCATGAGAAAGGCAAGTCCAGAGTATAAACAATTAAACCACAAAAAATCCCAATAAGATACAGTTCCCAGGCCACTATGCCTCCGCAAATCCACTAGGGGGGGTTTTCAAAGGAAAGAAAGTTTCTTTTCCACCATCAAAGCTCCTACTTCAACTGAAATCCCCAAGTTCAGAAAGGAGGATTTCAGAAAGTTCTGTTTCAAATTAGTGCCACAAGGTAACGGAGAGGTTTCGATGACAGTATTAAAGCGATAGTGTATCCATCAATGCAACAGTTTATGTTAAGAGAAAAGTTTCAGCAGCCTGACAGTACTCATTTGCAACACTGGCAGTCCAATAACTCGGTTATCCCCTTCAATTCCACATCTCTTCACAATAGGAGGAAGATTCTCTAGCACACTGAACCAAAACATTTATTTCTTCACTCTTTTTCAATTTCTAAAAACACACAGTCTATTAATGCCCCTTCTTACTTCTTTCGAGATCTCTTTTTAACGCTTCAGCCCGCATCGGGTTCTTTGCTTTGCTCCGATTAGCAGGACCGGAAGGCGGACTTCCTGTTACTCGCCTCCCGTTTTCAGCCGAAATAGACAAATTTAAGCTAATCCTTAATCAATTCTTTGGTACCCCTTACTCACGGGTAGATTGCAGCCAATCTCGATGTTTTTCAAGAAGAAAGGTCGGCGCTCATCAGCAACAGCAGCGCGGCTTCACTTCCGCGAAAAGAGCGATGAACTCACAGCGCCGCTCCCCCGTTCACGATCCGGAGCCTCTTACGAGGTCCCTTCCTCGCTTCTGGGGGGCTTCTGGCACCCGCCGAGTCCCACGGCCACAGGCTCGCTCTGCCTGCGGTTTATCTGGATGGGTCTCCGCTTCGCCGTAGCGGAGGACCCTTTTTCGCGGAGCCCCTCTTCACTGAGTAAAGAGGACCGCCATTGCCGTTTTGCGCCGCCTCCGGAAGTGTGTCAGCTCTACCTCTCTTTTAAATCAGAACCAGTGAAGGCGGTAAAGGTCCTGTGTGAGTGTCTGGAAGCGGTTGGAGGATGGATGGCGGCTAACAGATTGAGGTTGAATCCTGACAAGACAGAAGTACTGTTTTTGGGGGACAGGAGGCGGGCAGGTGTGGAGGATTCCCTGGTTCTGAATGGGGTAACTGTGCCCCTGAAGGACCAGGTGCGCAGCCTGGGAGTCATTTTGGACTCACAGCTGTCCATGGAGGCACAGGTCAAATCTGTATCCAGGGCAGCTGTTTACCAGCTCCATCTGGTACGTAGGCTGAGACCCTATCTGCCTGCGGACTGTCTTGCCAGAGTGGTACATGCTCTGGTTATCTCCCGCTTGGACTACTGCAATGCGCTCTACGTGGGGCTACCTTTGAAGGTGACCCAGAAACTACAACTAATCCAGAATGCGGCAGCTAGACTGGTGACTGGGAGCGGCCGCCGAGACCATATAACACCGGTCTTGAAAGACCTACATTGGCTCCCAGTACGTTTCCGAGCACAATTCAAAGTGTTGGTGCTGACCTTTAAAGCCCTAAATGGCCTCGGTCCAGTATATCTGAAGGAGCGTCTCCTCCCCCATCGTTCTGCCCGGACACTGAGGTCCAGCTCCGAGGGCCTTCTGGCGGTTCCCTCCCTGCGAGAGGCCAAGTTGCAGGGAACCAGGCAGAGGGCCTTCTCGGTGGTGGCGCCCGCCCTGTGGAATGCCCTCCCACCGGATGTCAAGGCGATGGACAACTACCTGACATTCAGAAGACATCTGAAGGCAGCCCTGTTCAGGGAAGTTTTTAATATGTGACATTTTAGTGTATTTTTCATTTCTGTTGGAAGCCGCCCAGAGTGGCTGGGGAAACCCAGCCAGATGGGCGGGGTACAAATAATAAATTATTATTATTATTATTATTATTATTAGACTCAACACAGTTTAAAAAAACTGGGTATTTTAATTCAATGACTACCACTTGGTTCAGTCTCGCCTCTTGGGTAGATAGTTCTGGAAAAACCACCCAAACAAACTTTCTCCTGTAAAAGTTGGGCACTCACCTCATCAAACGAACTGTGAGGGCGGATAACCATTTGAGATTCATAAGTTTGAACACGGACAAATTCGGGATCTTCAGGGACACTTGGGTGTTCAACCGCTCTGGCAACCAAACAGGAGAAAGGACAAACATTTCAGGAAAAAACTTCAAAATTCCCCTCAGGTCTATGTGCACAATTCATCACAGTTAAATAAATATTATAATCTGAGTAAAAATATCTATGTCCCACCTTTCCTCAAACTGGGACCCAAGGCAGCTTACACAAGTTAATGTAGATAAAATATGAAAAGCTAAATACATATAAAAGGTAATAATTAAAAATAATTAAACTGAAACAGAATGGAAACAAATACAGTAAATAAATAAACAAATAAACAAATATATTAAAATACTGCAAGTTGAACGTATTCCACAGCTCAAAGATTTTTAGAAGAGTAGTGAGGAAAGTTCATCTAAACCAATCAAAAAGTATTACAATATAAATATATCTCAAACATATAGGTATTATCAGGTGCAACCAGCTGTAGGGCAAGTAGATGATACCTCCAGATGCAATTTTCATGTCTTCATCTCCTTTCATTTCCCAGCATTTCCCCCCATAACCTCTCCAAACCTTGAGGACAGAATTATGCAAAGTAAGTAGCTCTATAGAGAAGTTTAATTTGCAGAATAAATGCAGCTGTATCTTCCACTTGGCCCAGGATCCCTTACCGTGACACAAGCACCATCAAATTGTTCTCCTGGTCCACACTGTACCGTCGCACATACACATAGTCCCGTGAGTACATTGGATACTGAAAGGAAGAAGACACAGCTGTAATCCTGGAGCAGCTGCCATCAACACACCAGTGTCATTATATGGAAGGCAGAGAAAGAAAAACTCACCGGAAAATGAGTTACCCAGTGAATAACCTCTGATCCAGTGTCCTGGTCTCTCTCAATCACCTCCAGTTTGATGACTAGTGAGTCCCACTTCTTTCGATATTCTGTATCCAGCTAGAAGATAAGAATCCGGAAGAGTTCCCTTGAGATGATCCTACAATTTGTTTCTTACTTGTCGAAGTGCCAACTAAGAAATGATGAAATACTGTGACAATTCACTAAGAGGCAAGATGGGTTTTATGCCTCCTGGTTTAATCTGCATTTCACACACCCAGGGGAGGCAATGAAGCGATGTCACTTGAGCTTGCTGCGCCAGGTGGAGAAGCTTGTCCCAAAGGCCCTCACCTTGGCTACGAAAGGTATTAACTCCGAGTCCAGTTTCCCTTTATTTCCAAGGAATGCAAATTGAGATCACTGCATTCTGGTGCCCTTGACGCTCCCCCTAGTAGTCAGACATCTCAAAGAACAGGAGCAGCAGCAAGAACAGGGGCATTCGAAACACAGTATGAGTTGAATCTTCATTGCACCAGCCTTTGCCAAACTGGAGTCCTCTAGAGGTGTTTTGGACTACAATTCCCATCAGCTTCAACCAGCACAAAATGGACAGGAGGTGTAGTCCAAGGGCACCAGGTTAGTGAAGGCTACATTAGAGACATCCTTCACTCAGTGAGGGGCATGGAAGAGAGATGAAAATACTCACTTGCACATTGAAAAACTGCCTAGGTGTCACATCTGTGTATGTCCCAAAGACTGCAAAGGAACGACAAGACATAAATTGTTTTTGTAAATTGTTAATGTTCTATATGATGGTTTTTCTACAGTATACTGCATTTATGTTTTTGTCAAAATGTAAGTCTAATGCAACTAATAAGTTTAACAATAAGTGACTAACAAGTTTACTGCTGGCAGTGATAATACTACTACTATGATTAATGCATGGATTTCAGTTACTCTGTACATGCTATTCTCTTTGCTTCTCATCAAGCGAGTCTCCAAACCCATCCTCCCATGAAGATGACATCTTTTCTTCTTGCTGTTTACAATTCTGATGTGTGTTTGCATAGTGCCCATAAGCCAGTACCACTTTTCCAATTCATGTCCATCTGCAGACTAACTCCACAGCTACCAGCAAACATGTAAACCATGCATCATCTATGGTGTTTCCCCTGAACAATCAGGTGTCCACACCAAACTTCCTCACTCTGCTTGCCTTCTGGTGAGAAAAGCTACCCACAGCCTCCAGCCTGGCTAAGAAATAAACTGCAGGTGTCCCTCCTGCCATTTCCTTCCTTATCCAAACTGCAGCACAAGCAAGGGTCTCCCTGGAACTCTCCAGCAAGCAAGGGGCTCAAGGAATTGGGGGCAAGGACAGAGGGGTACTGCATTTCCTGTGCATTTCTCTCCCCCCCCCCCACACAAATGCAGAGACTTTTGCATTTGTTTCTGCTGGTTAAAAAAAAGGCCGTGAACCCAGCCCAGGTTAAAAATAGCTGTTTTTATCCCCTTTTTCAGTCTGTGTTCTTCTGAAAGCCCCTTAAGCCCAAGTTTGCTGTTTTTTTTTCAAGTGTTCTTGCCACACAAATGGGCTTCCAAGTAGGAAATCCAGGAAGCAGGAACTACCTCGGTACTGATACAGATGAGTCCCTCCAATTGGGCGCCGCCATAGCTTGAAGTGCTTCTTGTCCATCACCATTTCCCAGCTCTGATCCCTGGAAACAGAACCTGCATCCTTTGGCTCCTGTGTCTGGCTCATTCCTTTGTTACTCTGGAACACACTGATTTCTTCCATGCGTTTCATCTCTTCTGCAGACCTTGTGATGAAAGGAGGACAACAATCATCAGTTAGGGCTTGCTCAGTCTGATTCAACCTATCAGGACAGCTTAGATTACCATAATCATCCGATTCTTTGGTTTAGAGCTGGGATGGGGAATGGGATGGCATTTTTATGAGGGCCAATGTTGTGTGGAAGCTGCAAGCAGGATGTAGGCATGAGCAGCACCAAGTCCACAATTGTGTTGTGTAATAACACCCATTTCCAGTATTATCATTTATTTCATTTAAGAATCCCTGACATCCTTGCCCATCTTGGAAAATATTCAACAGAGCTAGCTATGGGGTGGCTTCTAATACCTGTTTAGTTATTTTGCATATTTATTGTAGCACTGGTGTCGAAAAGGGTTGAATTTGGGGGCAATCCCACACGTGGAGATATGTACCAACAGAGGTGCAGCCTCTCCAGCATTTTGGTGAGGTTCCTGGGTGTATCAGCAGCAACTTACATGGTGTTATGTAACATCTATAGGTAAGTTTCAAGGTGAGTTCCCTTCTTTTGGCTGAGATGGATTTAAAGGGAGGTTTAGACCACAGATTAATTCATTGGGTAGAGTTTCTTTTGTAGCCTATGTCATACTCCCATTGTTTTTTGATTGAGATGAGGAGATTTGTGGGATTCTGGAGCAGTCTTTGTACATTGTGGATGCCATCCCCTTGCCATGTCCCTCTATTGTCAGCAGGTTTTCAAAGGTGGTCAAAGGCTTAGTGGCTGCTGTTTTTACTACTGGGTTGTTTAAGAAGCATGCAGTTGGCAGTGTGTTAGCCAGGGCATTTGGGTGCCCCCTAGTTTGTCCTGTATTTCTTGTGTCAGTATGGGTTTATTATTTTTGTAGAAGCCTGTTAGGCAATATAAGCCTTTGGCTCATCAAGTTCTGTTAGGTTTTGGACTGTGTGATGAAATAGTGGATGGTTTTCCTAAGTTTGTTTTGAAGGAATGGATATCCTGTGGTGGGAGCGTTTTCAATTGTGTCTATCCAGTGTTCCAAACTAGCTGGGCACCACCCTTTGTGCCTAGCATCTCCACCTGTCTGGCTGCAGTGAGCTGGTCTGCTGGGCATAGTGGCAGCAAAAGATGTGCGTCTTTTGCTGCCATGCTATCCATGCGAAACACCTGACTCTCCCAGCAGCGCAGCAGCAAAAATACATTTCTTTTTTGCAGCTGTGCAAATCAGGAGTTTTGCTGCCACGCTGCTCTGCAAACCCCCTGATTCACCCGGCATCAAAATAAATAAAATATAATAAAAAATATTTTTGCTGCCAGGGGAATCAGGTGTTTTGCAGGGTAGTGCAGTTGCAAAAGATGTGTCACAAAATCCTAGGTAGAAGGATTACTAAGTATTGGAGGGGTCATACCTTAACAGTAGGACACATGCTTTGCATGCAAAAGATCACCGGTTCAATCCCTGGCACTTCCAGCTAGGGCTGAGAGAGAATCCTGTCTGAAATCATGGAGAGCCACTACTAAGCAGTGTAGAAAACACGGAACTAGAGGGAGCAATGGTCTCGGCTCTGTGGTTGCTCCCATGATCCTATCCTAGATAACTCTTGCCCAAATCTTATTCACTTCAATGGAGTTTGCACAGCTCCATCCTGGGTTGCTGGGCCTCTGCACTAATTTAGTCACACCTAGCTCTTGTACAGTTCTATCCTCAAGGATAAAGGTATTTTTTTATTTAGGTACTTAAAGGCTGCCTTTCAGGGTTGCTCCACTCAAGGCAACTCAAAACACAATCCAGAATACATTAAAGGTAAAGGTAAAGGTACCCCTGCCCGTACGGGCCAGTCTTGCCAGACTCTGGGGTTGTGCGCCCATCTCACTCAAGAGGCCAGGGGCCAGCGCTGTCCGAAGACACTTCCGGGTCACGTTGCCAGCGTGACATCGCTGCTCTGGCGAGCCAGAGCTGCACACGGAAACGCCGTTTACCTTCCCGCTAGAAAGCCGTCCCTATTTATCTACTTGCACCCGAGGGTGCTTTCGAACTGCTAGGTTGGCAGGCGCTGGGACCGAGCAACGGGAGCGCACCCCGCCGCGGGGATTCGAACCGCCGACCTTTCGATCGGCAAGCCCTAGGCGCTGAGGCTTTTACCCACAGCGCCACCCGCGTCCCTTCAAGAATACATTACAAACTGCTAAAAAATGAAAGCATTATACAGTAACACATAATATCAAGAGAAAATACACATAAATGCATGCAGCAAAAATAGCAAACTAAAACAACAGTGGCAGATAACTACCAGTTTAAAGTAAACCATGTAGGGGCCAAATGTAGCTACTTAGAGAGGGAATTCCATAAGCATGGGGCCACTACTGAGAAGGCTGCATCTCTAGCGCCTGGCAATCTAATACTTCTTAGCAGAGGGCCCAGAATTGAAGCTTCATAGAGGTTTTATTACATAATTTGTTTGTTTGTTTGTTTGTTTGTCAGTCATTCATCAGCTGTGTAATTCTCACAGCCCACCAAAAACAAGTTGATGATTGCAGCAAAGGAAGACACTGATACTATGTTATTTTGGAAGCTGCTAGAAAAGATAAGAAGAGTACAGCTGCTTAATCTTGACCTGGTTACTAGAAACAGAAGCCTTAACAAAAGCAAGTGCTATCATCCAGCTGGTTTCAGGTGGCCTCTTGGGACACTGCAACTTGAGCATGATTACACAAAGGATGAAACATTTACACAAGGCTTAAACATGCAGAGAGCTGAAGTCAGCAATACAGTCATACCTCGGGTTAAAGACACTTCGGGTTAAATCTTTTCAGGTTGCATCCCTCGGCGACCCAGAAGTAACAGAACGGGTTACTTCCGGGTTTCGCCACTTGTGCACGCGCAGACGCTCAGAATGACGTCACACTCATGCGCAGACGCGGCAAATCGCGACCCGCGCACACGCAGATGCGGGTTGCGTTCTGCTCATGATGCGAACGGAGCTCCAGAATGGATCCCGTTTGCATCCAGAGGTACCACTGTATGCTAATATCTGAAAAGGTTACCCAGAAGATTCCTTTAGACTGGGTCAAGAACAGGTTTTCCAACACATTGATAAACAAGTTCCTCTCTATAAAAGCTGAGAGCATGTCAAAATATTAAACACTATTTAGGGTGAGTTTGAGTAAAGTTAGCCTCATTTCAGTAGAAAAAGCTCTTACCAGCCACACACCCCCTTACAGGCACATACTTGAAGACTGCAGTCCATCTTGATGGTAGGAGGCAGGGTAGCAAAAAGCCACTCACACCAGCAAACTAATGAAGCTGAAATTTCATTGAAATTTCCCAGAGGCCAACCAAACATGCTTCCAAAAGGCTAAAGCTGAGCACTTTTGCAGAGTCTGCAGTAGGACATGCTAAAACTCTCTCTCTCTCTCTCTCTGTGTGTGTGTGTGTGTGTGTGTGTGTGAGAGAGAGAGAGAGAGAGAGAGAGAGAGAGAGAGAGAGAGATTGCATGCCAAACATGCACCATGAATAGCTAGCTTCCTTCACGCTTTTAATCTCTGAACCAGATTCATGAATGTAATCATTAAGAGGGTGCTGCCATCAAATCTTTGAAGAACACTAGGGGTCACAAAGGGAGAGAGAGTCCACCACACAGATGTCTGACACACAGAGATGTCTGATGCAGGCACTTTGCAGCATCTTGGGATCCAAGAGGAAGAGGGGGGTCTGGAAGGCAAGCCAGCCATTCCCAGGTTTTTACCTCTAGGTTGTTGTTGGCATCCGTCTGCCTCAAGAAACAATGGAAGAGGGCACCATCTGGGGTAAAGTCAAACCGTTGGAGTTACAGTGCCTGTTGTGGCTGCAGAGACCAATACGGGAGAGACATGTTTTGCAAGAGAATTAGAGATAAATTAGAGTGATGGGTCTATTGCTGGTTATTAACTTAATGAATCACTGGTGGACGTAATGATTTCAATGTTTTTATAACAGTTAAGTCACTTACAGAAAACTGTTGTTATGTGGCATATTAAATACTTTTAGAAATCAGCGCGGAGGCAAGTCAAGATAGGGCATGGGAAGCCATATTTCTGGTTGCAAAGATAGTTTAAACTGAAAATAAACTGCACCTCTGCAAGACAAACGGCAAAATCCCCTCAAACTGGGATTTAAGGGGAGGAATTGCCAGCCCTATTTTACTGCCCTTATTGGGAGAATGAAGATGGTTCAAGGATAGTGCAGCTCCAAGGGCCTTCTGGCGGCTCCCTCACTGCAATAAGTGAAAGTACAGGGAACCAGGCAGAGGGCCTTATTGGCAGTGGCGCCCTCCCTGTGGAACACACTCCCTTCAGATGTCAAGGAAATAAAGAACTACACAACTTTTATAAGACACCTGAAGGCAGCCCTGTATCAGGAAGTTTTTAATGTCTGGCATTTTATTATGTTTTTATATGTGCTGGAAGATGCCCAGGCTGGCTGGGGCATAAATAATAAAATTATTATTATTACTACTCCTACCACCATCAACTCATCATCCCCAAGAGATATGCAGACCTATCCTGTTCCCACAATATCATCTGCCACTTAACAGCTGCAAAAAGTTTCCATTGACAGTGCAGTTGGTTTTATAGGCTACTAAACACATCATCCAAGGAGGATTCTCCTAGGTTGTTTTTGCTGCTGTTGAAATACTGTAAACCAGACTCCATTCTTTTTATCCCAGATACTAATCACTCACCCCACTCTTTACCATAATTAGCTAAATGCTTGCAAGCGTACTCATACACACACAGCTACTCATGACAAGAGTTACTGTATTTTTCGCTCTATAACCTGACCATAACACGCACATCGTTTTTAGAGGAGGAAAACAAGGGAAAAAACATTCTGAATGAAACAGTGGATGTATCATTTTTGTGCTTCATGCTGTGGCCACAGACATGTGATCTGATGGTGAATTTGGGGTGACCCAATGCAAAAATCCTGAGAATCCCTGTGGATCCATGCTTTGTAACCACGTTTTTGTACCATTGCAGTCCCAGGCAACAGTGGGTGTGTGATTTTGGGGGGGGCAGGCTGTAGCCATGGACATGCTATGTGCTCTGATGGTGAATTTGGGCTGACCCAATGCAAAGATCCTGAGGATCCATGTGGATCCATGTTTTGTAACCACGTTTTTGCACCATTGCAGCCCCAGGCAACAGTGGGTGCGTGATTTTGGGGGGGCAGGCTGTAGCCATGGACATGCTATGTGATCTGATGGTGAATTTGGGGTGACCCAATGCAAAGATCCTGAGGATCCATGTGGATCCATGCTTTTTAGCCACATTTTAAGTGGGGAGGGAAGGAAAAACACAGAACGGACAAGGAGCACGAGAGGGGTGTGCAGAGAAGCAGCTGGCTAAGAATGCAGGAGAGGGGTATAACGGGAGGAAAGGAAGGCAAAAGTTTTCCCTCAACTACCCACCCAAGCCAGCCAGCTCTCTCTCTCGCGCGCTCTCTCTCTCTCCTGCATGTTTTCAGCAGCACTCTGCTTTCCCCTCTGCTTGCCTGGAGGGGAGGGGCTTTCCCTGCTCTTTGTTCCGTTTGAGCAAACACAGCAAGGAAACAGAGGTGGGTGGGCAGTAAGACCCTGAGGCAGAATGCAGGAAAGCAGCCGCTTCCTCTTTTCAGGTTTCCCTTCTCCGAGACGCGCGATTTGATTTTTGCCTGATTTTTTTTGCCATTTGGCTCCAGGGACCACACATTCGCTCAATAACACGCACAGACATTTCCCCTTCCTTTTTAGGAGAAAAAATCTGTGTGTTATAGAGGGAAAAATACAGTAATAGAACAATTCTGATCCCAAATACCCAATCAGAGGAGTAAAACTCTTTCCTATCTAGTGCTCAAATAAAGAGGTTGACTAGGATGGTTGCAAGGGAGGGGAACACTTGCGAAGTCCAAAGAGGCCCCAACATGGCCCAATGTTTGTGGAACATTATGGAGTCACCTTTTGGGAAATCCTCCCATTCCTCCCCACAATCAAACATCAAGTAAGCCACATTGCTCCTTCAGGACAACATTATTATTAAATGTGTACCCAAGCTCCCCATACATGGCAGCTAGCACACACAATGTACCCCCTAACCCTGCCCTCCAACAACAACAGAACAAAATAAGAGAGCAGCCACTAATAAAAATCTGCAGAAGGCAAACAATCACCCCCTCAAGTCAAAGACCTGCTTGAACAAAAAGCTCAATGTATGCCCCAGCTTGTAGTTTTCTATTGCAGCAGATGGCAAGGAGGGGGCAAATCTGAGAGAGGGCTTTCTCCACGGCAGCACCCTGTCTCTGAATTCCCTCCCCTAGTAGATCAGGCACTTTCCTAATCTGAATATGTTCAGGCAGAATTTGAAGACATTTTTAATTGCCCAGGCTTTTGGAAGGATAGGAACACTCAGGCAATTTGGATTTTAAAACCTGTCATTTTTATTATTATTTTGGAAACGGTCATCAGAAGTTATGTTTGTAGTTTCCCAGGACACCCATTTTATGGAAGAAACAGTTGCCCAGGGTGACGGACTGGGTTTCCCTTGGGAAGGAGTTTCAAACACTTGGTGTAGCCGCTGTAAAGGCCCTATTATACATCCTCACTTCAAATGTTTGCAGTACACAGAGATCTTAGAAGCAAGGCACTTCCATACAGGGGAAGGGAATCCATCAAGTATCTTGATCCTAAGCCATTAGAGGCTTTAAAAGCCATAAAAAGCACTGTGATTTTTTCATGGAAATGCCTGCAATGTCAGTTATATTATTCAAACAATAGAGTCATGTGCCCTCCAAAATGGACCCTGTCCTCAGCATTCAGGACCAACTAAAGTTTCCGAACACTTTTAAAGGGCAGACTCATAGTCAGCCAAATGAGATTTAGTTAGGGTAATATCCTCCTTCACAAATTACAGTCTAGCCTTTGGAGATTAGCCATTTCCAAATACAGAGTCTGTAGTCTATCCTTCACTGCCTGTGGACAGCTGCACAGGGTGTTTCATTTAAAGATGCCCCGTTGAGGTCAGGGGAGATTCTCAACAGGCCTTATATACCCACTACTAAATCTGGAATTGACCCCCCCCCCAAAAAAATGTACAATGCAGGCAATCCAAAAAGCCACACATCTGAGCAGAACACCTCTGGTTTTTTTTTAAAAAAAAATGCATCAGGGGCTAAATAGTATAGTGAAGAAAAAAGTAGTAGATTTTAAAAGGAAAGTTAACTAGTGCTAAATTGCTATGCCAACCTATCTAGAGCCAACCAATCATAGAAACATTTACTGGTGTTCAAAATAGATACATAGTTGTCATGGACTGGTTGGATGCAGAGAAGTGGTGGGAGGCCCAGTTGGGGAACCCCACAGGAGGAAGGCTCAGAGCCAGGGGACTGGTGATGGGATGAGGACAGGTGGCCAAAGGGAGAAGATTGGGGGGAGGATGTGTTAGAAGCTGTGATCAGCTCTCTTCCCCCCTGGTGTCCTAGAAGACGCAGAGAAATGAAGAGGGTGGAGCATAGAGAAACAAGACAAAGGAGCCTTAGTTTGCTGGGGAAGGAACCTTAGACCAGTGTTTCCCAACCGGTGTTCCGCGGCACACTAGTGTGCCGCGATACGTTGCCTGGTGTGCCGCGGGGAAAATTCGAAAGATTATTTTTTTTTGTAAAAGTCAAATTAGGTCCTAATCTATCCCTCGAGCGCCTCTTGTCCGTTATTGTGACGCATGAAGCGTGTTCCCGCCCACTCCCCACCCTCCCTTGCTTCTCTCTCTCTCTGTGGCGTTCTCCGCCGCTTCCTGCTGGGCATGCGCAGCTCGCCTTGCGCTTCCATTCCGGCCCCTCCTTCCCCCAACTACCCCGCCGCTCCGTTCCTTTCTCTTTCTCGCGTGTCAGAGAGCGGCGGCGCGAGCGCGGCAGTTCCCTCAGGGCTGACGGAGGGCTCGAGAAGGAGGAGGCAGGACGTGGAGGCGGAGAAAGCGGCGGCGGCCACCCCCCACCTCCGGCTCGAGGCCCGCGTAGAAAGCTGAGGGGGAGAGATAGATAGAGGTGGGCGGCGGCGGCAGCGGCGATGACCACGACCAACCGCCACAGTAGTTGTAGCGGTGGCGACGGCGAGCAGGGACTCCCGCTCTCTCTCCGTCGTGTGTCTCTCTCTGTCTCTCTCTCTCTCCCGGGCCCGTCCGTTGAGTCTCCCACGCGCCTCGGCTACAAGATGAGCAACGAGATCCCGCCGGGTCTGACTGAGCTGCTGCAGGGCTACACGGTGGAGGTGCTGCGGCACCGGCCGCCAGACCTGCTGGCCTTCGCCGCCGAGTACTTCGCCAAGCCGCGCTCTCCTTCCTGCCTCGCTTTGCTGCCTCCTCCCCCCCACCCCCAAAGCTTGGAGGTTCCCCGGCGCCGACCCGCAGGTTTGACCCCCTTCTCACACCTGTTCGCGCTCCTTGCACGGAATGGGGCGGATGGGGAGGAACGGGGCTCGCCGCTGCCTCCGCTCGCCCTCCCCCCCTCCGCCGGCGGTCCCGCGATTCTTGGCTTTTTGGCGGTTGGCACAGAAGGAAGGCAAGGGGGAGGGGAAAAAATTGAATCTTACACTTTCCTGCGTCCCTCCCGGCGTGACGCTGTGCGCTGACGTCACGGGGCTGTAATGGTGGTGTGCCTCGAGATTTTTTTCATGAAACAAGTGTGCCTTTGCCCAAAAAAGGTTGGGAAACACTGCCTTAGACAGCGGTGGAAAGGCAGGGATCTTTAGTCTTCACAACTGCCACAATTTGGGAAAGACCTACTGGGGAAAAGCCTGTACTGTTTTGGTTTCTTTGAATAGAGTTAACTTAACTGAAGCCGGGCGTTTTATTGCTGAACTATGCCGGACTCCGGCTCCTGACAGAAGTTTAGAAAACACAATTTCAGCTATTTGAGACTATGTAGGATGATGAAACCTCTGCGCCTTGACTGTAAGCCATAAGCCATCACACCTATTACTACCCATCTATCACTTCTCTACCTATTATCACTTTGCTTGAGTATTTAAATATTCCTAGCCAAGGATGACTTATAATTTTTTTGAATACCAATTAACAGGAATGCCAACTTCAAACTGCAGCAAGATTACACACAGCCCTATTATTCAAAGGACACTATAAAAGAATCACTGGCCAGTCCTCCAAGCCAGGAGCTGGTCAGTCTTGCCCCACTGTTGTCCAGTAGACCCGGAAGAACTATTGTGCCACTAAAGGGACAAGGCTCCTCCTCCCCAACTCAGTCACAAGTTTCATTTGACAGAGAAAAAGATAAAGTTTGTATAGTCATCCATAGAGCAACAACCA
Organism: Podarcis melisellensis; assembly: GCF_964234715.1. Lineage (NCBI taxonomy): Eukaryota > Metazoa > Chordata > Lepidosauria > Squamata > Lacertidae > Podarcis > Podarcis melisellensis. Next base: position 3,890,933 of record NC_138540.1, read on the forward strand.
TTTATTTGGGAGGGAACCACGACGTAAATATTCCACCTCATCTGGCACTGCCTCCAAAAATACAGATCAAAGAAACTGAAATACTAATTTTAGAGCAAAACATGAAAACAGAAATAAAAGGAATATGCCATGTTATCCACAAAATTAAAGAGCATACAATGTTTTCTGCCTATAATGGCCCTTAGAAGGAAAATTAAGACCCACCTTTTCAGCTCCTCTTCTTTGATCCTCTCCTCTTCCCACAAGAACACACCTGTGACGGCTGCCATCAGCTTGCAGGCACTGGTATAACGCCCTAGGAACTTGCGCCACAAGGAGCTGAAGAGGCTTTTGCGTGTTCTCTCAGAGTAGATGTTACTGTACAGCTGTCCAATCTGCTGAGCACGCAGGACCCTATGGCCGGTCACATAGCTGCACTGGTTGGCCAGCAGCGAGAGTAGTTTTTTCTGCCTTGGACATTGCTCTGTTCCTTTCCGTAGCCAGGTGAGCAGCCACTGGTACCTGTCTTTCAAGGACTTCTCATTTTGCCAAACAAGTTGTAGTTTCCCTTTGTAGCCGATGAAGCGGGCAGTATTCATGCAGTAGGAATAAATGCTGGAGGGAGGCCTCCAATGAAGTGGGTGGAACATTCCTGCCAAGCCTCACGGACTTGGGAAGAGAGATCAGAACAGAAAATTAGTCACAAAAGATGCCAACAGAAGTCTTTCACACCTACGTGCTGAGAATATGCCCTACTAACTTTGCAGCTCTGCCGTTCCCAGGCTTTAGTCTCACGCTAGGCTTCCAAAAGCCACCAAAGGATCAAAGAAGCAAGTGTAGCCACATTGGAAAGCACCACTACCTCCCACCAACAATCCATCAAAACCTTGACAGAAGACTTATTTACCTCACTAACATCAAATAGATGAAGAGCAACTATGGAATTTCAGTTACCTGAATGACAGTAATGCAATTTTTAAAAGCTCTCACCATAACAGACCCTTGCTTTGTTCAGTGTGAGTATGCATGATTTTGCATAGCAAAAAGTTTCTAAAAATTATTTTGCCCTGCTGTGTTTTATAGATGAAATCACAAGCCACTTCATCCAATTAACATATAGCACAACCAAGAGGATTAGTGTGCTGTTATTCCCAAAGCACAATTGCCGTTACTATTTTAGTTAAGTCATTCTATTTATTTTAAAACAGAATTTACTCAGTTGCTTGAAATTAGACTAAGCAAGCTCATTTAGGCCAAAAGAGAAGGTGGCCAGGAAATTTATAATACACCAGCAGATAGGTCAGCTTATGCATTGTTTAATCTGTGGTTTCTAACTTTCCCTTCTGTTCAAGCACAGTTTTTCTTCAAGTGGATACCAGGCAGATCCACAAGAAAATATACAAATTAATGATTAGCTTCTGTCAGCCAGCACAGTAATAGTCAACAGGAAGAATACAGAAAAGGTGGAGGGGGGGATTAGTCTGAAAAGTGTCATTTTGAAAGCTTGCTTCCAAGATTTGAGCAAGTAGTTTATCTAAAAAAATGTGTCTCCCTAAAAGCAGTAGAATCATTGATATGGCTTGCGGGGAAGAAATAGAATAAACACCACCAAACTACACAAATCAAATGAAAGGGGCAAATTGTTCACTGCATTCCTTTGCCAGAAATTCTGTTTATCAAACTGGAGAAACACCCTCCCACAATTTTCCAGTGACTTGACCTCCTCTCCAATCAGAGAAGGAGCCAAAAATAAACAGGCTCTCTCCCAGCTCCACCTTGCTTTCACAATACAGCAAAACCTGGCAGGTAATCTGTATTAGCAGCATTAGCTTTCAGTCTTTCAAACAGCCTAAGCTTAACAATCACCCAGCAATGACCCTGGTGCAGGACCATTAATAGTCACGTCTGTACTCTAAGCATGAAAGAGGAAGAAGTGTTTGACGGGCATCTTTTTGCACACAAGGTATTCTGCAGCAGCTGCAATGGAACACCCTCACCCAGGATTGCTTCAGGGTTTGCACAAGAATATTTAGGTAACAGATAAATGAGCAGCAATTGCTTTTCTCTTTCAGCTGCTGTAGCTGATCCCAAGCACAAACCTGTTAGCCCCTTAATGGCCAAGAAGTTTGTGGACAGGAGCAGGAAGCTCTGGGTGCAATCTTAAAACTGACATTCCTATCAGCCTTCGCAATTCTGTGCTGACAAGCAGCCATTGATTCTGTGACAGGACCACAGTAAGCCACTTACAGCCCTAACCTACATTGTGAGTTGAATGGAGATTAGTCCCAAATAAGTGCAGCCTAATTCTTTCAGGTGTCACAGAAAATTTGGGATTTAATACAGCTGCTTTGAAGATTAGACATTAGCATGCCTTAAGGTTACAGAAGCCCTCCAACTCATCTAGTCAGATGCAAAGACCCTTCCTCCTGTAAGTCTTTTGAGGCCTTTTGTGTGTCCTGGACAGAGGGTAGTAAGCAACTAAATTCTACTCAGTGGAAACCCACTGAAAGTAATGGAATAATGAAATTAATGGAATAATGAAATTAAAGGGGTCTACTAAGTATGACTGTTGGATACAGCCTAGATCATCCTGCCTGCAAACCACTAATAATCTTTATTTGGGCTACTTTGTTTGCTGATAAAGTTCTGAGTAAACAAAAACACCAAAAAATTGCTTTCCTCCAAATTCTTTACATGGAAATATTTAAATTTGCAAATTATTTATAAAGGCTTTGAGTGGCACATGAGATGGTTACAACAAAGAACGGAAGCGAAGAGCAATATTCCTTAGGTCATAAAGCAAGTAAATAGCAAAGCTTCCTTCAGGAATCTAGGTCCAAATCTCTAGATCAGCCTTCTTAGTGGCATAGGAACTGCACCCAATTCACCACAGGAGAAAAAGAAATGCTACAGATTGTCTACCTGACTTTCTAAACTTGATCTGCACCAGTTCCTAATTTGTCACAGGGCCAAATTCAAGGTGTAACTATGGGTATATAAAGCCCTTAACAGAACAGTAATAGATTCTCCAGAAATCTTTAATGATTTAGTTAAACATGCTATCACTGTGTAATTTTCCATTTAATTAAACGCATCAATTTTAGATTTTTATTCTTTTCAATATTTTCCTAGATTATTATAAGATCCAACCTTATTTCAGACATGGTGATACATTGGGATATCGATGTTTAGCTGGCATTATACTGTGATATCGAAAACTAGAAATTATCCAGCCCTAAACACAGTACAGTGGTACCTCAGGTTACATACGCTTCAGGTTACAGACTCCGCTAACCCAGAAATAGTACCTCAGGTTAAGAACTTTGCTTCAGGATGAGAACAGAAATCGTGCTCCAGCGGCGCAGCAGCAGCGGGAGGCCCCATTAGCTAAAGTGGTGCTTCAGGTTAAGAATAGTTTCAGGTTAAGAACGGACCTCCAGAACGAATTAAGTACTTAAGCTGAGGTACCACAGTATAAAAACACACAACATAGTAACAAGATCACGTGGCCCGCCAAGCAGCTCTACTCCGGCCCCCAGCGAGGCACCCCCCTGTCGCGCCCGCGACCTGCGCTCTGGCCTAGGCGTGTGCTGGCATTCCACTGAGAGGCGTGCAGAAGGAGGCAAGAGGGCCCCGCACGCAGAAGCGCCCCTTCTGGGCTAGAGGGGAGAAAGGAAGGGCCAGGCTGGGCAGGGAAGGAAAGAGGCCCAGGCCGCTTAACGGGGGGAGACGTGAGGGACTTCGCTTGCCGGTTCTTCCTAAGGAGCCTCTTCCCGCCAAACTAGGGCCTCCCCGAGAATTCGGCGGCACCGACTCCCGAGCCCTCCCGCCCGCCCGGAGGCTGCAGCCCTCGCCGCTTCCACTCGCTGTTTTGCGGCAGAACCGGCGGCGGGCGACCTTCAGCCCCGACTCACCTGGCGACGTCCGGCCCCTCTCGCGGTTGCCAGGGGCGACCCGCGCCCAGCGGCCTAGCGGACTGAGAGGCGACGCGCTCCGGGTGGCTCCAGCCTGCCGCCCTCCGCTTCCCTCACAGCCAAGAAGCCTCCGCACCAGCGACGCTCCGCGCGCTGCGTCCCGCCCCCTGCCCTCTAGGCCCCGCCCGCCGGTCCTTCGACAGCGCCCCGCCATTGGCCGCTCCCTCACCGTCCTCGCCGTCCGGTTGGAGAAGAGGGGCATCCGTCTTCTTTCCGCAGCCAGCAAGTTCGGCTGCCCCAGCTTCTTCGTTTGATCTTGCTGTCAGCCGCCGCCAGCCCTCCTCTCTGCCTTGTGACCCGCTCAAGGGCGCCTTGGAGACAGCAGGTCCCCACTCGGGGCTGCCCCTCGCGATGCCTGCGTGCGTTGCTGGAGGACTGGCTGTGTTTTTTGTAAGGTCAGGCCACCGCCGCCCACTCAAATGTGGACGCCTTTTCCCCCCACACCCAGCTTCAAAAACAAAGCGTCTTATCGCACTTAAGAACGGCGTAACTGCGCCGGGTATGAAAATCAGCAAGCGCTACCACCACCCTTTGCTAAATCTTCATGTACTGAGGAAAACATTTCACCCTTCTGCATTTATTTATTTATTTTTGCGTACAAGCGACCGAAAAGGCAGTGCAGGATAATGGTTGAGGCGGGACACCAGCGTCCCAATCCCCAGCCAGCCTTGAGGCCCTCCTAACTCAAAGGGTTGGTGTAAGAACACGGCAGTCCCTTGTACACGTCATCCTGAGCTCAATTATGAGTTAGGCAATCATGAGTTACTCAAGTTCAATTAATTAATGTTACTACGCTGCTCCTTCTGCTCCCTCTCCACCAGGTTCGGAGGCTAATATTTCAAAAACTTGGAACTCCTGCTGGGACCCGGAGCTTAGAAGCCACACGCTTCCATTACAACAAGGAGAACCTGCGACCCTCCAGACATTGCTGGGCTCCAACTCCCAGCAGCAGCCAGGCAGGCAAATAAACTGGTGATGGGAGTTGTAGTAGTGCAGCATTCATCCCTGCACTGAAATGGCAGTAGAGGAAACGTTAAAAGATGTATTCTCCCTTGTAGGCAGCAATCAAAATCAGTTTCAGTAAAACTTTTAATCCTAGATTTTCAATAATTCTCATAGGCTTTGAACACATGTTTGAATCATTTTGCACTGCTATATTGCCATAATGGGGAATACGCTACATGGATCCAGAATTTTAAAGATAACAAATCTAACAAGAAGTTTTTATTAAATGTGAAGTTATCATATCACAGGGAAAACTTCCCTCCCATCAGGATCTTCAAAACAACAATATTTGTAAAGGTAAGATAAAAGAACCCAGGACAGTTAAGACCAGTCAAATTTGACTAGGGTGCGGCACTCATCTCCGTTTTCAAGCTGAGGGAGCTGGCATTTGTCCACAGACAGCTTTTCCTGGTTCTGTGGCCAACATGACTAAGCCACTTCTGGTGCACGGGACACTGACGAGTGCCAAAGCGCATGGAAACGCCTTTTACCTTCCCGCAAAGGCAGTACCTATTTACTCACGCTGGTATACTTTTGAACTGCTAGGTTGGCAGGAGCTGGGACAAAGCAACGGGAGCTCACCCCATAGCGTGGATTTGAACTATCGGCAAGCCCAAGAGGCTTGGTGGTTTAGACCACAGCAGCACCCACATCCTCTTATAAAGATGCATATTCAAACCCAAATGTGATCAGTTGCTTAAAATACAGAAGTTAATCACTTTTTAAAAAAGTTTACGTAGATGCCACCCTGCAGAACATTTGTCTTTGAATTTCTGTTGGGTAAGATGTTGCCATACCTTTTGAGTACAGTATTTTACAATTAGGTTGATTGGGGGTGGTAGCGTGAGAACAAACAAATCTAAAATACTTGGATGTGAGATGCTACCATCCTCTCTGGGGCATAGATGTTCAGAGAACAAATAAAGCAGTATTTGCTCTGAAAACGTGTACCTTGTGAGAGAACTTGAGTTGACCAAGGCATTACAGTCAAAATAACTTCAATCAATATACCACTCTATATAATTGCTCTCATTTTGCAAAGCCACAGGCACCCAGATCTTAGTGCAAGAAAATCCACAAGACCTCTACTCTGTAACAAAGTATTTCATTCTTGTCTTGGCAAATTCAGGACCACTTCTATCCCCATCCTTTTCATGTCAGCTGTGAAGCCATGACATACACTATACCTCTCCCACCTCCTGGAGTCAAAATTTAGACTGTACGTCCCTAATAGCAAAGACCTTTGTTTTGTGATTATCTGTCTATCTCTGCAGCTATAGAGACATTCTCTTGGTAGTGTGTATATTGGTGTTTTCACAGGTAGTTCCACAGCTTTAAAACTGCCTTCGTCCAGAGATCCAAGTGCCCTCCAGTAGTGATACAGGACCCCTACATATATCACTAGCCTTCATAGATAAGAGAGACTAGAAATTCTAATTCCGGAGTCATGCATTAGCCTTAGAAGCAACCAAGTTCAAGACAAGTTGACAAGTTGGCTAAGGAACAATTTGCACTAAAGGACAGTAGTATAATGGTTTTGACAGCAAAGTTTAAAAAAAAAAAAAGCTTTTTAAGATGCACATGCAAGGCAGTGGCCTTTGGTGACTGACAGACAGCTTATACACAAGCAAACAATAGGCAGGTCTGGTTAATGCTTTCTAATGGTGTGATGGTGTGTGGGTGAACAAGATTGCCCAGTTATGTGGTAATTTCTCTCAGCCATAGTATAAACACCCAAAAAAAGACTATTTACATCCTTATTTTATTTTTGGTAGAAAAGGGTATTCAGGATTTTACAGATGGATTTAATCAACAGTGCTTCATGAATGTTGTTCAAGGTCTAAAAATGATCACAGTAACCAAGTACACATGGAAACCAGTTTTGGTCAAGTCCCCTCTGTGGAAACAAGCTGAATGGAGCCACCTCCATACTGGAGATAAGTCAAACTCCCTTTGGCACATGGAGGTGCTGCCAGTGTTGCTTTCCCTTCTCAGGGCCAGAAAAAGAGAAGACTGCAAGAGTGACCAGCAAAATATTCCCGAGACTAACCACTGGTCTCTTCGATAGTCAAAGATTAGAGATTAGGTGGAGATAGTAAAATTATGCATACTATTTACAGCCAAACTCTTTTCTCATATGCAGCAGTGGGGAGGGGGAGGAGAGAGGGGGAAGGGACAGTCTCTGCTCACACCACATACAAAAGGAGCTACAGAGTCAGCTCTGCTGACATGTGGAAGGCCCTCCTCTGGTAAAGACAGTGAGCAATAACAAGAAGAGAACACAAAATCAGAATGCACCAGTGGCACATTCATCATTCACTGGACTGGAGCTGAATGAAAACCACTCTTTGTCTAATCTCCTACAAGCTGCTTTTTAAAGACAGACTTCTTTCAAATTCTACAATTTAATCCCATTTCTCTATCTTCTGAAGGACACAGAGAGGGAAGCACCTTATCAGAATCCAATTAAAGCCCCTGTTTTCAAGCGATTAGGATAACACAAAGGAGTCACTCCTCATTGTGATGTGTAACATTTCATACTTGTAGCAGGAAAATCTCAGCTACACTGCACATTACTTTTGCATGAACCAGTTCTAGACAGAGAGAAGCTAGCAGACTGAAATCAGATAGACATCTGAAAGACAGGAGTGTCCTCAGGATATAGCTTCAGTATATCCTGAATGGCAACCTGTTTCATGGAAGTTTCACTGTTGAATCTCTTGTCTTCCTAAGTTAAAGCAGGTCTTGTTTTTAGTTCTCCAAAGTGCCATCCCCTTATTTTTATTCTAAACTGAAACAGGCATCTCTTTCATCCACTCCCCCCACCTTTTCAGTTCAACATGACATCCCACCTAGTCATCAGAAAAGAGCTGCAGTGAGTAGGTCACGTTCCTGGCTTATTCAAAGCAATTTTAGTTCAAAGCACTACAGTACACAAAGAAAAAGAGGATGTCAGTCATTACACAGAGCATCATGCAGCATCTTGCATCACTGCCTGCAACTATCAGGAATATCTCTGCCTCTCAGTTAAACAGTGGCTTAAGTTGGAAGAATTGCCTTTTGGGCTGGAGAGCTTAAAAACCAGAAGTAAATATAGTTTCAATTAAAATAGATTAAAAAATTAAAATCAAGCCTAGGATCAGATTTTGCATATAGTCTTGTGATAAACAAATAGGTGCCAATACTATTTCTCAAAAACTGGGACATGAGTGTGCACAGAGGTATGTACACATGTGCCAACACAAACACACACACCAGTGCCAACTGGAATGATAACCCTTTTAAAGGTGCTGTTCCTTTACCTCAAAAGGTAGCCCAGTCCACCCAGGAGATATTTAGTAGTGGCAACATCCTGGAGGTGGCTCTGCCAAGTTTTGTTGGTTCTCCCCCCCACCCTTCCCAATGCCTATGGAGGAATGGGGGTTACAAGAACAGCAAATAAAGTGCAAAATGTTTCTCTTAAGTAGCATGAGGCAGAATGTGGGAGAGGAAGAAGCAATGGTGGCAGCAAGCTTACCATGCCTTTCAGAGAGCACATGAATCAACCCAAATGTGTCACCTCCCCACAAACCAGTGCATAGAGAAGGATTCCCACCTTCTGATGTGCTAAATGAAGAACATCTTTGCCCCCAGGTGTGAATATCAGTGAGAGTCACATTCCCCCCAAAGAGGCAGCACCTCTGTGTGCGGGTGGATGAACAGTGCAGGACTGCTGAACTCACGACCACAAGTGTGCATACTAGTGTGAAAGATCTTATCACAATGCAAAAAAAACTGTGGACCCCTCCCCCCTCTTCCCAAACACTTAAGTCAAGCTTGCACATGCCATCTCTTTCACATACAAGGCAAGACCTCTCCCGGAGTAGCTGTGCTTTGCCTCTCTGTACAGGAGGACACCCAAGTGAGTGCAAGTGGCTGGACTGCCTGGGTCGAGTCTGTTGAGTCACAAAAAAGCACAAACCTATAGCTGGGTCACACCAGTCAGTTCATTGAGTCACTTGCTGTACGAAATGCAAGGGGCTGGGAAAGAAAAATCACCCACAGGGCTGCTTTGGAAGTCACAGCATGAGCAAAGCTTCAGTTTGCAGCTCCAAAGTGAGTTCTCTTCCTGGCTGGGAGGTCATAAAAGTGAGTGAACCACCTGGGAAAGAAAAGCACCAGTGAGTGGCTCCAGGCAAGGGAATGCAGTCCCAAGTGATTGTGTGCAGTTAGGATCTGCAGCTGGGCTACAAGAAAGCCTTCTTTCCCCCAGCCCAGTCGTTCAGTGGTAGCATTATGGTGTATATGCTGGAGGTGGCTGGAACTGGTTGATCACTTCGTATTCTGCTGGATAAGGTTCATTCTCTTCCATCTCGGAGAGGAGCTCCAGTGCCTGTTCTTCCTCTTCAGTTGGGTAATGGCGCAGTAGGTTGGCAGCTGTGGCAAGGATGGAGGCCCCACCAGCTCCAGCCACCAGGTAAAAGCTAACGGCAAAGGTAACATACACTTGTGAGCCATGGTATTTTTTGTGCTGCTGCTGCTGCGCAAGGATGAGCTCCGAGGCCCAATAACAAAACCCAATCACAGTGGCACACTGCAGCACTGAGGGAAGAAGCAAGAGAAAAGAATTAGACACTGTTCCCCAGATTCTAGACTTAGGTATTTTTATCACAAGCATTGCTCAGTGGAATTCGTTTGACTCTAATGCAACCTCTTAAAAGCTTGTGGATATGGGTAATGTAGCACATAATCCTAGAAGTCGTTTATCAGAATGGTAACACATTTACATTTGACTAATTTGAATTTGTGGATGTGCATTTTCTTGTTTCTATGCACAAACATGGAGATTTAAAGATGCAAGCTATTTATCAAGACTCCACCATGGCTGAGCATGTTCCTGTTTCTCAACTCCACCCTCTTGCCTGACCTCAGAGGACATCAATGGAGCTTTGCCTAGTTAGTGAGGTTTGAAGAACAACTTCAGGGAAGACAAAAGGATGACAAAAGAAAACAAAGTAGGTCTCCCAAAGCTGAGGTTTGCCCAGCCCTGGCCTAAGTAATGCATGCACAACATCTGAGATTTTTCTGCGCAAAATTCCTAAGTCCCAAACCAAAGAACTCAAGGTAAAACTCAAGGCAAAACAAGGTACCGTATTTTTCGCTCTATAAGACACACCAGACCATAAGACGCACCTAGTTTTTGTAGGAGGAAAACAAGAAAAAAAATATTCTGAATCCCAGAAGCCAGAACAACAAGAGGGATGGCTGCACAGCGAAAGCAGAGATCCCTCTTGCTGTTCTGGCTTCTGGGATAGCTGCGCAATCTGCATTTGCTCCATAAGACGCACACACATTTCCCCATAATTTTTAGGAGGGAAAAAGTGAGTCTTATAGAGCAAAAAATATGGCATTTTATTGTTACAAGTGTTCTAATATTTTTATTACTATTTGTATAGTCTTCAATGTACATACCACTGTATAGAGTAATATAAGCAAAAGGCAGGTCACAGGAATCATGGAATTGTAGAGTTGGAAGGAACCCCAAGGGTCATCTAGTCCAACCCTCTGTAATGTAGGAATCTCAGCTAAAGCACCTATAAGAGGTGGCTATCCAACCTCAGCTTAAAAACCTCCAAAGGAGAGTCTACTGCCTTCTGGGGGAGTCTGGTCTACTTTTGAACAGCTCTTACTGTCATAAAGTTCTTCCAGGTGTTTAGTCAGAATCTCCTTTTTTGTAACTTGAAGCCATTGGTTCAGGTCATACCCTCTGGAGTGGGAGAAAACAGGCTTGCTCCATCTTCCATTAGGTATTCCTTTAGATATTACCAATATGCTTCTTAAATTACCTAGAACCAGACACCAGATGTGGTCTGATGACAGAATATAGCAGTACTATTACTTCCCATGAACTGGACACTATACTTCCATTGATGCGGCCTAGAATAGAATTAGCACCTTTTTTCTGCATCTCATGGTTGACTCATGTTAAGCTTGTGGTCTACTAAGACCCCTAGATCCTTATCACATGTACTACTGACAAGCCAAGTGTCCCCTAACTTATATTTGTGCAGCTGGTTATTCTTTCCCAAGGTAAAGGGACCCCTGACCATTAGGTCCAGTTGTGACAGACTCTGGGGTTGCGGCGCTCATCTTGCTTTATTGGCCAAGGGAGCCAGCGTACAGCTTCCGGGTCATGTGGCCAGCATGACTAAGCTGCTTCTGGTGAACCAGAGCAGCGCGCGGAAACACCGTTTACCTTCCCACTGGAGCGATACCTATTTATCTACTTGCACTCTGACATGCTTTCGAACTGCTAGGTTGGCAGGATGCCCAAGTATAGAACCTTGCATTTCTCCCTACTAAAATTTATTTTGTTAGTTTTGGCCCATTCTCCAATCTGTTAAGGCCATCTTGAATCTCTGTGTATTCTTCTTGACATAGGAATGGGTAGCAGAGGGAGAATGTGAAGATGAAGTTGTGTTTTGGTTCAGTTAAAAGGCAAGAGGTTAATAGAAAAGGAGGGTTTGGATAAGGAGAGAGGTGGCACTCCAAAGGAACCAACCTAGGATACAATTTAGCAGCCACATAGGTCTAGAGAAATTGCAGAGGCCATGAGTAAACTATGAACCAACCACATGGGCAACCCCTTTTTGAACCATGGCTTGCATGCATAAGCTTCAGGTGCCCAACACAGTAAACGGAGCAAGCAGATCAATCCCCTTTAACATTACCTGTGAGGATGTGGGCAAATGCGTAACGTCGTGTGATCTTCAGTGCAGGATGCTTTGGTCCAAACACATCCAACAGGAAAGCTGAAAGGCTGCATATGATTCCCAGGAAGCAGAAGGCAGCAATAACCCGAAGCAACAACACTGTCTGGGGGTTCATGCAGTACTCTGCGTGGGGTAGGGGGGGAGAGAGAGAGAATTCAAAGTTAGATTTCACATATGTAATTTACTGTTCCTAAGACCAGCTGCTTCCTGGAGCATTCTGAGAATTAAACATATCAGTCTGTAGCTGTGCCAGGATTTACGTGGTACTTGGCATTCTTTCCAAGTTATCTACACAATATAAATTCTGCATCTATGATGGGCTAGGCAGAAGTGAGGCTGTTTCTGTCCATACAGCTTAGAGCAGTTTTGCATTTGTTAGCTGAAGATGATGAATTGCCAATGGCTTGCTGAAGACAAAAATAAAAGTTGTCACCATTTTAATGAAGTATTATAATATTGCTGGATCAAGTTCTATGTGCCATGCTGATCAAACTGCTTGACACCTCTGTCATAAGAGCACAGATGTGAAAATATTGTAGTCTGATGTGGGCGTTAAACAAAGACAAACCTTTTCTTCTGTGGATAAAAAGGAACCTCTCTCTTCCAGACTCACCAAGGGTTATTGCCAAAAGTCATTGCGCAAGCTGAATAACTTCTGCTCATAGAACATAATTTGCCCTCGTACTCCATTTCCCACCCCCTAAATCAGCTCTGATGCTTCCCTCAACCCTTTGGAGTAGATTTGGAGTAGTGAAGGTAGTCATAGGGAAAAGAAGGGGAAGTTGTGGAAGCAGTATTAGTTCTACTCTGTGATGACTTCACTTTTGTGGATACAACCACAAAACAAAGGACAAACAAGCCTTATCTGGTCTTATTTAATGGCTGCGTAGTCCAGCACATATTTGATAAATGAGACAGCTTTTTCCTTGAACACATCACTGACACGTCAGTCCCCTTTGTTTGAAATGGGAATTGTGCCCAACCTCCCAGGGGTCTGTGGGAAAGACTATTATATAGGACTTTTAATATCCAATCACATTACAAGTAGAATATTGGTTATGCGAGAGCACATTTTGCACTATGCCACTATGCCATCAGAAACAGACCACATTTTACAGAAATAAAAGTACTGGGATATCATCCAGTCATTTATAAAAGCCTTCACAAAAAACACAATGCACTTTTCAAGCTATATTCCACAACCTTGAGGATCGCAGATGTGCTTTCTTGCTTTAAATAAAAATCATTTTCAGAGAACCCAACGACAGAGGAGATGCACTACAGAAATTTACAATTTTGAATTGGCTACGTTAATAACAAATAAAATGAACTTGGGGAACTTGCTGCTCTAAAATCACATTATTTGCCATTGGCACAAGCAGAGTTACTCTATTATACGTTTGTTGCAAGATTCCATCATAGACTGCTTCTAATTGGATTCCAGCAGGATGTCTTTCTCAGTCTCAGGTTTTTTCCAGCTTCCCCCATGGTTGGGAATTTTTTTCTAGGCTTGCATTGATTTGATAATGTTGATCATCTAATATTTCAGCCATTCCAACCCACAAAAGGACTTACTTCAGTCCAAAAGCCTCGTACATTCTATTTCCTCAAGGACATTTTCTATAAGTTTAACAATGGTTTTTCTTGTTGCTTTTCACAGCTTACAAGATTGCTATGTGCTCCCTAAAACATGGGAAGGGAATACCCAACACAAATAACTTGATCCAAAATATACAAGGAGGTGGAGATCAAGCTAGGTTAGGAGGAAAGAGGGTGCTGTGTGTTACTTGGGCTTGAACAGGTTGTGGTAGCCATGTTCAATTCTTGACTGAACAACTGTCTGAAAAACTGACATTCTCCCCCAATGCCATCATTTAAAACTCATTCCAAAACTCATGTTTGCCATACTGAATGGAGTGGGGAGAAGGGAGCTGCTGTTTAGAAGTAAACAAAAAGCCTCCTGGGCTCTGAAACTCATTTCACAGTACAGCAGGCCAGCCACTTATGGTTCTGGGGGTATGTGCGCCAAGGCAAAATCACCCAAAGTTGGGAATCCCTGAACTGTCCCGCTACTGCAAGGGGCTCTGAGACAGTTGCAGAAAGGCCTTGGAAAGCTCCCAGGGCCCTCCTGTACCTTTGAAGAGCCTGGGAAGCAAGGAAAACCCGAAGGGTGCACGGGTGGGTCAGTGAGTGAAAATACATGGAGGAGAGAATTGAGCGCACTCTATTTATTTATTTCTTCCCACCCACATAATGTTATGTTCATGTAAGCAAAGTGAGTGCAAGTTGTGGGCTTACCATACTCTGGATTCTGGCCTAAGTCACACACTTCTTAAAATAATCTTTTGGTCACCTGCAGTGCCCGCTTATCCAAACAAGGGCCTTCTATTGCTCCGGAAAGGATAATCACTCAGATTCATTCTAGCTTATACAGTGGTACCTCAGGTTAAGTACCTAATTCGTTCCGGAGGTCCGTCCTTAACCTGAAACTGTTCGTAACCTGAAGCACCATTTTAGCTAATGGGGCCTCCTGCTGCTGCCGCGCCGCCAGAGCACGATTTCTGTTCTCATCCTGAAGCAAATTTCTTAACCCAAGATAATATTTCTGGGTTAGTGGAGTCTGTAACCTGAAACGTCTGTAACCCGAAGGACTACTGTATTGGGCTAGAATAACTACTTGTCTGGGCAGCAAGGGTCACTTCCAGGTGACATGGCAAGGGAGCATTTGTCAACTGGGAGAGAGCTGATTCCTTTTTATTTAAAGCTACAAATCTAACAAAAAAGAAAAATGTGTGGCAAGGAGGAATTTTCATGGATTACTTGCTTTTGCAGACCTCTTTGTAGGGGTCTTTAAAACTGAACCCACAGTGCTTTATCTTCTTAAATGTGAAAACTGAAAAGTCCTGAGAAGTGTAATTATTTCCATTTTATTAAAATTTAAAATAAAATTTAAAAAACATTAAGTTCCTCACATTTTCCATCCTTTCTGCAAAGAGCTAAAACAATTTTAAAAAAAATGAAACAGGGATTCTGAGATTTCTAAAGGAGCCCTGAATCTACCTAGACTTTCTTCAACATCTGTTGGATGCAGATGCTCCCAAGACTACAGGCTGTTTTAGGGCAGCTTCTTCATGACGATGAGCACCATAAAAACAGTTTAGTAAGATATACTGTGCTTTGTTTCAGATCAATTCATTTGCATCTAGTGCAGCAGCCACATAATCTAATACCAAAGGCACATTTACTTGGAACCGGATGTATAAGGCTAAAACACCACAGTACCAGCCATACCAGAATGAATCAGCCTCATTTGAATAGGAAATCAAATTCCTCTTGCTCCCATTAAGAGAACTATGGCAGGTATTGACTGTCCATAGCAGGGATGTGTGGGGGGAGGGGGCGCTGCTCACGATGCCCTCCTCAAGGCAGCCCTGTGTGGCTTTGTGAGGGTGGCATGAGAAGGACCCCAGCCTCAGCAAAAGGCTGTTATGTCCTTCTCATGTGCCCTCCCCAAGCAGCTTTGAGAGGAGCATTTCCATGGTGCTCTGGCCACCAGAAAGACACCTGACACAGTGGACTCCATTTGCCCTCAGGGAGGGTGTGTAAAAAGGATGCAACAGCCATGTGCCCTTCGATCCAGACTGAATTCTAGGATCATTTTGCCCTTCCTGAGCGCTCCAGGGCACCGTGGGAATATGCTCCACTGCTGGTTCATAGTGCACTGCAAAGTACCAAAGTTAAAAAGGTAAAAGGTGCAGACGCGGGTGGTGCTGTGGTCTAAACAGCTGAGCCTCTTGGGTTTGCCAACTGGAAGATCAGAGGTTCAAATCTGGAAGATCAGAGGTTCAAATCTGCATGGCAGTGATGAGCTCCTGTTGCTCTGTCCCAGCTTCTGCCAACCTAGCAGTTCAAAAACACACCAGTGCAAGTAGATAAATAGGTACCGAAGTGATGTTTCCGTGTGTTCTGGCACCTGTCACAGTGTCCCGTTGTGCCAGAAGAAGCTTAGTCATGCTGGCCACATGACCAGGAAATCTGTCTGTGGACAAACACCGCTTCCCTCAGCCTGAAGCAAAATGAGCGCCACACCCAACAGTCACCTTTACCTTTTTACCTTTATCGCAAAGCAACTGATACAAAAAAGCAAACAAAACAGCCCAGATCCAAAGCGCTTACAATCTAAGCACGGAGAGTGGCGTAGACAAAGGAAGGGGAGAAAGGAGAGAGGCATACGCTACAAGGGATGAATAAGAGTCGCTGCAATTATTCACACAAAGGCTTCATTTCAGTTGGGTATGAGAGGGTTTAAGTAACATGCATCATGGAAACCTTGGGTTTCATGGAGGTTATGGAAAGAAGACAGGTGGTACAATATATGTTATATATAGGCAAGCCCACATGCATCAGGGTTGTCCTCCCACTGATTCCCCATGTCCCTGTTGCCCAGGCATAGGCAAACTCAGCCCTCCAGATGTTTGGGGCTACAACTCCCATCATCCCTGACCACTGGTCCTGGTAGCTAGGGATGATGGGAGTTGTAGTCCCAAAACATCTAGAGGGCAGAGTTTGCCTATGCCTGCTGTTGCCCAACTAAGTAGCCAAAATAGCTGAGAGATACTGCTCAGCTATTTCTGTGCTAATCAGCTCGGTGGCAGAAAGGTGCATGATGGCATCTCCTCACCGCTGATGGTGAGATGAGGTGTGGGTGAAAAAGAGAGGGGTGGAAGGGACGCCTGACCCACAGGCTACATGTGCCTTCAACCCACCATCTATGATTGCATGGTAGGTGCCATTGGAAGCAAAGAGGTTGCCTGGCCCTGTAGGTGTTCTGGAATTTTCAGGCATAGTAGGCAGTGTGAGTAAATGAAAGAAATTGCTTTGGCAGTTGTAGAACAGAAGCAGCAAAGATAACTAACCAAGGTACTCAAAGGCACCTATTTTAACAGTAGGAAACTACTTTGCCTGCTAGAAGAGAGCTGTTGGGACACAGCCAATTGTTGGGTTGAATGTTAACCGCACACATGGTTGTAAAAAAAGTTATCTTAATTGTTTGGTTACTGGCAAGGTCTGCAAACTCAGTTGGGTTTCCTCTTATATGCTTAATGCGTGGTCTGACCTTGGCCTCTCCAGAACATAAGCATCACATTAAGCTACAAGGGAAAGGCAATTGCAGGTGGTAAGAGGGAGGAAAAGGAATTATTGAAGAAACAAGTTTTTTGAGCCCGCAAGAAGTTGCAGTGTGCATTCTTTTTAGTAGTGACAAGCTTCTTGCCAGTTATGGCCAAAGCTGGGAATATGAAATTGCATGGGATGTATGTTGCAAGATCCAGCCAGAATTTAAATAACACATTTATGATTTAAGCGCATGTCTAACTTTTGTAAACCACTTTGAGGTTTGTTTGTATTTACAATCAAGTGGCATATAAATTTTATGCAGTAACTTTATCCCACTGCAATGAATGGAACATTGGCAGTTAAATTTTTACAAGATTAGTGCTCAAAAACACTGAACATTTAAAATATCATTATAACAAAATTGGTACAAAGTATCCTTTTGACAACAGTTCTACAAAAAGACAACTTTGGCTGCAGTCCTGTTTAGCTGTAAGTAAGCTCCTCTGACGACACTGGGATTTACATCTGAGTAAACATGCAAACAAGAATGCACAAACTGTAGGGGTAGGTGGGGCAGCAAGTTTCATTCCCACAGGGACCTATCCCTCCATAACTTCTGGGTTGGTAAATATTTAATAAGGAGAACCATGAAACAAGAATCAACTCCCCTACAGGCAGTTGATTTTATAAGACACCAGGAATCACACACACAGAATTCACCTTGGTGAGCACAAGATTACACTGAATAGCTACTGTGTGAACCAACCTACACCAATTTCTGTTTAAAGAATGCACACTATACACAATTCACTCTCACCTTTAAGTAAATCCGGGTCTACATATCCCAGCACATCAGCAACTCCCAGCTCCTGGCGAGAACAAGTGCCCCCATGAATCCGTAGCCAAGCAGGCTCTGCTAGTGCAGTACACAGGGCAGTTATTGAGAGGGCACCAGGCAATGCAGAAGCCAGACTCCTTTCTGGCTGCTTTGGCAAGGCACTCCCATCCTGGCCTCTTCGCCTGCGCCCACTGGGCAACACCGAGCCACTTGGGGTGTACATGGATCCTCTTTCTGAGATTAGGCCAAATAAATCCAACGAAACACACTATGGACAGAAGCCCTTGGGATCTTCTGGAATGGGTGAGTGGTCAATGACTGTAGGCACCAGTCAGGGGGAGCAGACTCACAGAAGGCTGCAGGCAGAACAGAGCACCAGATGAAGCGTCTCTTCTGCACGCAGAAGAACCTGAAAAAGACAAACAGATCAAGCCTTGTAAATAGCCTCACACCTGTGGCAAGTTAAGGGCTGCCTCAAGGTGACCAAGTCTGACCAACATTTCTTCCTTTTTTGGTACAACTGAGCAGACTCACTGATTTCTATGGCGGTTCCCATGGTTAAGCAGATGAAATACAGCAGTTTCCCTGCACCCCGCAAACACACAATGCCAAGAAGCCTGGGTTTAAAAAGTGGTCATTAATTCTCAGGCCAAAGGAGATTAGGGCCAGAGTTCACAAAAGTGGCAAAAATGTTGCTAATGAGTCCTTTTAATAAAAGAACTTCAGAAAAACTACAAGTACTATCATGTATAATAGACTCATTATTTTCCAAGATTATATTGCACAAAAGCAGTGGTTTTAAGAGAACTTATTGAGGCTCCCATTTTATACTTCATACAACAATACTAGCAAACCAAATCAACCTGTCAAATGGCAATGGCCTATTCAGCATTTGTAAAACTAATGAGTTGGTCATGGATATTAGACATTCCTGTAATGATGTATGAATGTATGGCTTGAAATGAGGAGGAGCAGTAGCCCCCCCCCCATAGCATTTCTTTATTTTTAGGCAAGTGGATTTGTGCCTTTGTTATGCATATGCACCTTAACCAACTAAATTGCTTCTAAACAACAGTGAAGCCAAGGGTGCTCCACTGAGACAGAGAATAAATGGAGCACGTATCTTGCATATTATCCCACTGAACACTTTCAAAAAACAGTTTGTAGATTTCAGCTGGCTGGAGAGAATCAAACATGGTGTATAAAAGAGCTGAGAGACAAAGGGACCCTCTCTTGTACTTTTGTCAAAATGGCACCTTTGTTTATCTACACGTACACACACACACACAACTTTTAAGCAGAACAATTAGTGCCTTTGACAAAGCCACACTGTGTTGTTCATTTAATTATTGCAAGTCCAATGAATGCATCACACAAGAGCCATTCAGGTTGTGTGAGGTCAGAGGAAATTAGACATTTTCATAAGGCACATCTAAGTATTTTGGAATAAAGAATAAAGGGAAATTATCACTCAAACCATCACAGCTCAAGCAGCTGAGTCCATTTAACAGAAACCATTCAGTTTACTGAATAATATTAGACCTGATTAAATGGTAACCAAGTCAAAGTAACACAAGCAACTATGTATTCTTTCTGCTTTACCTTCCTCTGTTTATCCTCTCATTTGACACAAGGAACCCTGTACATGCTTTCACCAGCCAAAAAAGGAACAAAGATGTCTTTTTTAGTTTGGTTTGCTCCCACTGCTCCTTCCAAATCCCCTTTCCTTTTGTGTTGTTTTTTTTTAAATTGTAATCCTGAGACCAGGGATCATCTTAATCAGCATTATAGCCTTCTTCAGGAACTTGTATTTTTGCTGAGGAGCGAGGTACACATACTTCAAGTACACATGTAACTTGGAAACCATCCTGCCCTCACCTTTCTTAAACTGCTCACTCTCTGAACAACGAAAAGTACCTTAAAGGCTTAACAAGTTTGTTACAGAGGAAGCTTTCACGGACTAGGGCACAGCTGGCAGACTTCAGTCTTGTGGAATCTCATTTATTTTTCCTTAGAACCCCAAGACTCACCACCCGGAGTCAGGCGCTAAGGGTTGTCGCCAACGCTAGGCCCGTGGAAATCAATGAGCTTGAGTTACTCGTGCCCTCTGATTTCAGTGGGTCTACTCTTGAGCAGGACTAGCATTGACTACAACCCCCAGAACTAAGGAATCCTAAGGCCAGGGATTTGTTTTGGGTAGGAGAACTCAGCTCGGACATCTTTTTTAACGTCAGGAAAACATCCACTCGGGGCTCCCCCCCCCCCCATTTCAGCGAGTGGCAAAGAGGAGGCGTGATTTTGTTGCCGTTATCAAAACACATCGGAAGCCGGAAATCCAGGCCCCTGGACTTGCGACCCTCGAGCCGGGGAGCCCGATCCACCTTCCCCCCACCCCTGGGCCCTCCTTCGCCCCGGCGCTCTCCCTCGGATCCTGCCCCCGGGGGCCCCTCGGAGACACAAAGGGGCGCCGCCCTGACCTGGCCGGCCGGGCTCCCCCACTCACCGCTCGGCTCCCTTCCCGGGCGCTGAGCCCCGTCGGGCCTGGCCTTCCTTCCAAGGCCGCGCCGCTCCGCGGGGGCCGGCGCCTTCCTCCTCCTCCTCCTCGCCCGACGACAGCCCGACCCCCCCGCTGCCACCAAACAACAGCCGCCGGCCACTTCCGCTTCCGGCCGGCCGCGCGCACGACGTCACGGCGCCAGAGGCGGGAGGAGGAGGGGCGGGCGCCTCCTGAAGGGGAGAAAAAGGTGAAGTACTAAAATTCACCTCAGCGTTTCTCAGCCCTGACTTGTTGGTGTCTTTTTTGACTTTTTCTTGTCTTTATCTTTTGGTAAAGCGCTTTGAGGGGTTATTCTTTTTCTTTTTCCTTCAAGGGGTGAAGTAAAATAAATAAATAAATACAACAACTTTGTTCCTTTGAAAGTTGCAGGAGGGCCGGTTCAAGAACCGAGTAAAGAGATGCGGCCCATCTTTCCTTCCTTGTGTCTTGTGTGTGTGTACACACACACTTTCTCGCCTCACACTGACTCTCGCAAAGCATGCTGGGAATCGTAGTTTCCGCGTGGTGTCGTCACTTCCGCTCCGGAGAGGGGGGGCGAAACTCACGGCGCGGGAGTGGGCTCCAGGGGGCGCTGTGGCGTTGCCCTGCGCGCCTGCGCCTAGAGGTGCCCTGTGGGAAGCGCGGAGGAAGCGCGGAGGCAGGTAGGAGGCAGCAGCGGAGCTGGGAGGCTTCCTTGGGCTGCTGGAGCCGAAGGTACACGGTTCTTTCCCCCCTTTAATTCCCACAACAGCCCTGTGAGGCGGGCTGGCCCGACGTCGCACCCAGTGGGCGTCATGGCTAATGGGGGGGGGGAGAGAGAGTTGGACGCTGCTCTCCCAGCCCAGGCACAGGCGAACTCGGCCCTCCAGGTGTTGTGGGACTACAACTCCCATCATCCCTAGCTAACAGGACCCGGTGGTCAGGGATGATGGGAGTTGTAGTCCCACAACATCTGGAGGGCCGAGTTCGCCTGCGCCTGTCCTAGCCCGACACCCCGCTGCACCGCTCTGGCTCTCTCATCCAGCTATCAGACTAGACTTGCAGCAGGAGTCCTTTACTACCATTTATCTCTTTTCTTTTATGCCCAAGACACACAGCTGATAGACCTTCCTAGTCCAGAGGCAGAATACCTTTGCATAGCAAACTGCACGAGTAAAATAAAAGAGAAGAGCCGCTGCTCTCAGAGGCATCTGCTGTAGGAAGTGAGATGCTATGCTGAGTTGAGCCTTGCTTTGGCCAAGAAGGAGAAGTGCGGCGTAGGGATAGATAGATATGGCTGCATACACGTGATAGCTGTGAATGAACTGTTGTGTACAGAGGCTGTGGAAACAAGTGACGCTGGGAGTGATCAGTAAGGTTTGGTTGTTGGTCCTGATCTGATGCCCCGCTTTGTGGCTCCCTGGAAGAGTGCACTGGCTGAGCACTTTGGGAAATGGGATGCCAGACTCGGTGGGATCTCACTGTGAGCCAGCAAGGTTCGCACACAAACACACACACAAATCTTTTTTCGCTGGATAGCTAACTCCTGTGGTTTTGGATGTAGCTCAAAGTGTGTATTTTTCTTGGCCCCCACCCCACCCTCTGCAGTGGCTTGATTCTATAAATGTTGACTTCATCTAACGGTCTGCTAAGAAGTCTATTTTGGAAATTAATAAATAATGCAATAGGAATTGGGGTTTATTTCTGGCATGTTCTTAGGTACTGCACATTATATATAGCTGCGGGGAAAAATTAACTCATAAAATTGTAGAGTTAGAAGTGACCCTGGTTATCACCTACTCCAATCTCCTGTAATACAGGAATCACAGCTAACGGGTTACATACCGAATCAAACCAGAGAAATGTAATGTTGAATTGTGTGATATATTTCTTCTTCAATTTGAATATTCTTTTCCTTTCCTTTTGAATGACATTCTCAACAAATGTTTTACCAGGCCTTAATTCAAATTATGTAGCTTCTGAGAGCCACATAAAAGTAACCCTCTACAGCAGTGTTCCCAATTGGTGGTCCACCAAATCCACCCAGGAGGTCTGTGGCACATACCCATCAACTGTCTGAACATCTCAATTTGGGGTGCCCCCCTCTCCCACAGGTCGTGCATCCCAGTTTGCGTTGGGACATGTTGGAGGGTATGGTGGCGCCACTCACATAACAAAAACTCCCACAGAGATACCAACAATTTCAAAGGCTTGGCTTTTGGAAAACAGGGTCTTCAGTACTTAGCTACAGGCTTGTGGCCCTTGTCCTCCTGTGATCACAGAGTCAAAAGGAAACCTACATACCATATTTTTCGCCCCATAGGGCACACCGGCCCATAGGGCGCACCTAGGGGGTTTTTTTTGGGGGGGGGAATAAAGAAAAAAAAGCTTCCCAAGCTTCCCCTGACCCCAGAACAGGCTGCTATCCGCAAGCCTAGGGAGCCCGGCAGGGAGTCACGCCGGGCTCCCAAGGGTTGCAGAGAGCTGCCTAAAGCCCACGACACGCTCTTCAGCGCGCCCCGGGCTTTGGGATGCAGGCAGCTCTGCACAACCCTTTCTTCCCTTGTTTCTTCCCTTGTCTGCAAACACAGTTCTGTAGTGTACCAGTTACCAAACTTTCTGCCCCTCCCCGCAAGGACCACTTGAAACTTGCTGATGATGTTAGCGGACTACTTTAATGATTTTTCTGCCCATTGTAGCAATTGCAATGCACTGTGCTAGATACTGTATACTTTTAAATTGCATTTTTATTGATTCTTCTATTGCACTGTAGTTTATATTCCATAGAATTCAAATCATAATGCAATAAAAGAAATAAAAGAAGCAGTAACAATAAATATTACTATTGGATGAAGACATGATGTGACCCACTGGAGTGAAGGTTGCAGATCACAGTTTTAAAACACTTGCATAATGCAAAAGGCATGTGGGCTGCATGCCTGGAGGATTTTCATTACACACCTTGATAAAATAAAGGCTTTATTCTGCAGTTGCAAATCGATGTTAGAATGCTGGGCACTCTTGTTCAGGAAATGCCTGAATTACAAGTTTTTAAATCATTCTTACTTTTTGTTGGTCTCATTCTTTGCTGCTTCATAGGTTCTGCGGGGACAGTTTGGTGTTATGATGAAGGATTCCCTGACACTTTTGTCTCGCATCCCAGCACACCCAGATTCCCGATGCTGGTTTCTCGCTTGGAACCCTACAGGGAGTCTCTTAGCTTCCTGTGGTGGGGACCGTAGCATTCGAATATGGGGGAAAGAAGGTGAGCTAGTCTGCCAGTTTGGACTGCAGTCCTAACATAATTTACTTGAACTCAGTGGGACTGAGTAGACATGGTTCAGATTGCTCTCCTTGTTGTCATTCCTTGAAAGTAGGGGGAGAGAAACAGACAACCAAGTCTTTGGTCAAGGATGTTCATTGTGCAATTAGGAGAAGCATTGCACTCTGGATTCCACGCTGCATCTTATGCTGGGAGGGTAGAGAGAGACTTGTGACCCACCTATAGATGAAAGACAGGTGTCAGGAATCTTTGGACCTCCTATCCCTTGGCCATTGGCCATGAATTTCTGTCATCCCATATCAGTACCTAGGCCTGCTTAAGACAGCTATGACAAAAAAGAGTGTTTCAGTGCCCAAGGGGAGTTGAGTGGGCAGGACTTTATTAGATCTCTTTCCCCATAATGCTTTTTAACTTGGGTGGTGGTAACAGCAGCTCTTGATTTTTCTGGGTAGTTTAGGTGGATCTGATCCCAGTGTAAAGCTGAACCAGGTAAACACCTCTCTAACTTGGTTTATGTAGTGACCTCTGAGGTGCCAGGAGGAGGGAGAAGGACTCTCCAGTGGACCCAGAGATGTGTCACAGCTCCTAATTGGCTTTCTCTCTTGGCAGGTGATACCTGGGTGTGCAAGTCTGTTCTGGGTGAGGGACACCAGAGAACTATCCGCAAGGTGGCCTGGTCCCCCTGTGGGAACTACCTGGCTTCTGCCAGTTTTGATGCTACCACCTGCATTTGGAAGAAGAACCATGAGGATTTTGAGGTGTCTTGAATCTCCCTTTTGGTTTTGTTGCTGCTGCTGCTGCTGCTTTTCTCATGCTTTTCAGTTGATTAAAATCTGTCACAATTGAATACATGCACACATGCAAACACATAACACATAGCAAGAAACCCTCCAGATCTTGCTGGACTCCAGCTCCTGTCAGCCCCAGCCTGCATGACCAATGCTCATAGATAGTGGGATTTGTAATCCAACACTGTCTGGAGGCACCATTTCTGCTGCCTCCAGCAATAGGAAATGTTTGTTGTGTTTTCAGGTGTCTCATCCTGCCACATTGTCAGGTTTTCACACAGTTTCCTGGTTACCCTTCTCTTACCTATACCCCTTTTTCTCTTTGCAGTGTGCAGCCACTCTGGAAGGCCATGAGAATGAGGTGAAGTCTGTGTCATGGGCACCATCTGGTAGCCTTCTGGCCACTTGCAGCCGAGACAAAACTGTCTGGGTTTGGGAAGGTGAGAGCCGCAAAAGTGTTTTGAGAGGATGGAGCTGGGGCAAAAGGAACTGGGATTTTCAATGTGTGTGAATATACTTGATGCATGATGGCTGGAGCACAGACATGGGGGGGAATCATAGAATTGTAGAGTTGGAGATGACCCCAAGGCTCATCTAGTCAAACACCTTACAATGCAGAAATCACTGCTGAGAAGTGCCTTGTTTCTTAAACTGTTCCCCTACATCCCCCTCTTCTGTGCTGCAGTGGATGAAGAGGATGAATACGAGTGCATGAGTGTCTTGAATTCCCACACGCAGGATGTCAAGCATGTTGTCTGGCATCCCAACCAAGAGGTGAGTGTTCCCTTCCTGTATGGCGGACAGCTGGTATCCTTGGGGCCGGGTGTCTTGGAGACCTATCAAATGGCTGGTCTCTAACCAGGGCAGTGTTTCTATAGCCCCCTGTCATAAACTGTAAACATTTATATTTCTGTCCTTCCTGCCCCCTCCCATTGATGCCTTATAGCCCTCCTAATCGAACAAGAATACCCTTGTGTTGCAATTTTTGCACTCTGTTGCTGCAGTCTCCTGATGCTAATGGGGTGTGTGGACTGGAGTATTCATTTCAACATGGGCATTTGAAGTAAGACAGGAATGACATGGCTGATCCATAAAACTGCATCCAGGGAATTGTAATGAGCACATAGCAGCAGCTCTCCTTGGGCTTCCCAAATCAGACATTGGGAAGATGGTCATCCCCACCAACTCAGGGTGGATTAGGGAGAGACCTTTGTGCAAGGAGCCCTGTCCACTCAGGGCTTGGCTGGCAGAGGGAAGAAGACTCCTCAGGAGCCGGTCCTTCCAAGGGCTGACCCAGCACATTTTGCTGCCTGGGGCAAAGGATCAAATAAGGTTGGTATCCAACCTTTATTTCTTTGACATCTGATGGGAGGGCATTCCACAGGGTGGGCGCCACTACTGAGAAGGCTCTCTGCTTGGTTCCCTGTAACCTCACTTCTTGCACTGAGGGAACTGCTAGGAGGCCCTCAGAGCTGGACCTCGGTGTCCAGGCTGAACGATGGGAGTGGAGACGCTCCTTCAGGTATACTGGGCCGAGGCCATTTAAGGCTTTAAAGGTCAGCACCAACACTTGGAATTGTGCTCGGAAACGTACTGGGAGCCAATGTAGGTCTTTCAGCAAGGGCTGAGAGGCTGCAGTGTTTGCTTCACCCACTCTGAAGGAGGGATGGAGGCAAAGGGCTCTTCAGCACCCTTCTTGGTGTGACCACCAGCAGTGGGGCTTTGTCATCTTCACAGGTTAGGTCTGTATTCCTGTTTCTTCGAAGTTGCTTCTTCTCTATGGATCTGTTTCTCCTGGAAACTACTGCAGGATCCTTGATATCTTTGTTGCCCTCAGGCAAGGATTGCCAAAGTGGTTTGCCCCCCACGCCACCCCCATGTTGCTCAGCTGCAACTCTCATCCTCCATGACTGTTCTGACTGGGATTGATGGGCATGGGAGTCCAACATCACCTAGAAGAGAAGGCACACCACTGGCTACCCATACCCTAAGTGCTGTAAACATGCTTTTGGCTTTAAAATAAATTCCGGGATTATCAGGGAGCTGAGCTTTGTGTCTTACACAACATTCTGCATTCCCCTCCATGCTCTCATTGAACAGCCTTGCTCTCAGTTTTGCTCCAGAGGTGTTTTGTTCCAACACTTACCTGTGATTTTTCCTTTCCACTGCCAGCTATTGGCATCAGCGAGTTATGATGACACTGTGAAATTGTACCGGGAGGAAGAGGACGACTGGGTGTGTTTTACCACCCTAGAAGGGCATGAGTCCACGGTGTGGAGCCTGGCCTTTGACCACAGTGGGGAGCGCCTGGCCTCCTGCAGCGATGACAAGACAGTGCGCATTTGGCGCCAGTATAAGCCAGGCAATGAGCAAGGTCAGTGGCATTTGCAAAGATGGAATGGATCTGTTCAAGGAATTGGATCTGCCTAGTTTTCCAAGGGCCATGGCAGCTAAGATTTGAAGTTTTTGTTGCTGGGGCAGCTGAGCCACCCTAAGGAATTGGCTTCTGTAGGGTCTGAAGAGCTGTTACTGGTGGCAGTGTAGAAGTGCAGCCTCTCTTGGGCTTTCCACTGCTGTTTTTTCATTAAGTCAAGGGTGTTGTTTGACTCTGTCTCCTATTACTCACAGTCAGCATAGCCAGTAGTCAGGAATGATGGGAGCTGTAGTCCAGCAGTGCTTAGGGGACCACAGGTTCCATATTACATAGCTAAAATCAACCACCACACATGCCAATAGTAAATGCCATTCTCTGTGGGCTGGTTCTGAAGTATGCAAAGCTACAGCATCCACAAACAAGAAGCACCAAGGTTTGCAGATACACAAAAAAATATTTAGGAAAACAGCCTAAGGCTGATAGCTCAGTGAGAAATGGGCATGCTCCTTGGATACAAAATGCTGGTGGTGGTGTGGAAGTAAGTCAGTATTATTTTCCCCTATATTACATATGGGGAACCTGGGGCTGAGAGAGCATTTATTCCTGCCTAAGACTCAATGAGTTTGTGTTAGAGGTAATGTTTGAACAGGGGTGTGCGTGTGTGTGTTCATGTTCAAATATACAGCTCAGAATCTTAGCCACTGTGCTATATTACCTCTCCATACAGATTCTCTGAATACAGACACACACATACACAATTTTGTATTCTTTCATCTTCTTTAACTTCTAGTTTTTGTGATGGTGGAGATGCCTGAAGCATGGAAGTGTTATCTGAAAAGGGGGTTTGGGTAGGGAAGGCAAGTGTCTCCGCTCTTATCACTGAACCCTTGTTGAGTAAAAACTGTAGTGGGAGGGGAGGAGTGAACCCTATTCTGCCCAATCTCATGAGAGAGTGCAGGTATGAGAATCTGTGTGGAAGTTGGAGCAATCTAGAGTTAATTAAGTGGTGTTTGAAAAGTTCAGTTCCAGGGTTTTAGTACCTAAGTTGAAGTGCTGACCAAAGACAAGACTTAAGTGTGTCAGGATCTCCTTGCTCCAGGATGTAAATGGGGAACTTCACAGCTTCTGCATCCAGTGGGGACACTGCTTCCTTCCATACACTTTAGTTTCTGAAGTGAAAAAGCATTGGTGGGGTCTGTAGAGCTTCAAGTTGCCTCTCTTTGCAAGAAGCTTTTGGCCTATGAAGCAAAGCAGACAGGCCCAGCCTAAGGAGTTGTTTGTGTGTTGCAGGTGTTGTCTGCAATGGCACAGATCCTACCTGGAAATGCATCTGCACCCTTTCTGGCTTCCACACAAGAACCATCTACGACGTGGCATGGTGAGTGTACATGGTAGGGGAGAATTCTTGTGTAGCAGCTTGCAAGTCATTCTGGGGACCAGTCAATCTGTTCCAGTCAAGTGGTAAAGCTTTTCTGTGATTATATCACAGGACCTTTGCACAGATCACCAGTGTGTTCAGGCCCATAGTCCATTCTTTGTTTCATCCCCTGCAGGTGCCAGCTAACGGGAGCTTTAGCCACAGCTTGTGGAGATGATGCCATCAGAATATTTGAGGAGGAGCTGCACTCAGACCCCCACCAGCCCACTTTCACCCTTACTGTCCACATGGCCCGGGCTCACTCCCAGGATGTGAACTGTGTGGCCTGGAACCCGAAGGAGCCTGGGCTGCTGGCTTCATGCAGCGATGATGGAGAGATGGCATTTTGGAAATACCAGCGCCCTGAGGTCTGCTGAGGGTCCAAATTTCCCAGCTCCCTCTGACAATAACACAGTTCTAGTAGTGTAACAGTGGCACACCTGTGGGCAGCAAGCTGGACTGCATCCCCTCTGTAAAGGCAATTAAAAAGGTGGTATCATGTAACCTTGTTATGAAGTACCTCCCCCCTTTCCACAAGAGCTGCTGTGCCAGAGCGAACACCTAGTGGGGGCAGCGGAGGGCGGCTGGGTCTTCTGCACAGATTCATGTTGTTGACCAAACAGGGTCTTGTCTTGCAGCTGGGTAGAAAATCCCCCAACTACATAGGCTGGGTTTTCTTAGCTTCATCACTCCTTTAAAACAAAGCCAGGGTTGCCTGCAGAAAGACTGGCCTGCTGATTAGGCGTTTCTTACCAGTTGGGAAGCAACAGGCTTTGTAACTGCTGGTTTTGTACTAAAATGTGGTTGTATAAGATGTAGGTTTGGATTGGGAGGTGGTGCTGCAGAGGGAGAAGAGCAGTTCTGAGCAAATGAGCTTGTGACACATGTAAAATTTATTTTGACCATGTGCTATTGTATGTCTGCTCCTATTTCTAAATGGGTTTTTATGTTAAAAATACAACTAAGACTTTGCCATGCCAACTACTTATTTGACAGACAGGGGTCACCATCCAAGAGAGAAAAGTGCTGTTCAGCTATCAGAAATTATTGGCAATTTGCCCGGCTGATTCCAAAAATGAAAATGGCAACATAGCTCAGCAAAGATGGGTTGAGTTGTCCTTGTCAGTTCATTTCCCCCCTCATTATGAAATGTGTGGGAGTTTCCTCGTGGGAAAGGTATCTTTGTCTCATCCGTGTCAAATGCTTCAACATGTGAGGCAGGGAGAGGTTGTTTCACAAAAAATTCTGCATGAATTGCAACCTCAGAAGGCAGAGGGAGGAGTCAAGGAGCCCTGGTTGAAATGATTTCCAAACTTCCTCTACATGGTACTGTCTTTTGGGTTCTTGTAAGCACTTCAAGATGGTGGTGCTCACAGCTCTCCCCATTTTATCCAAAAAGCAACCTTGTGATGTTGGTTAGGCTGAGACACCGTGACTAAAGCCCATGTGACCTTCATGACCAAGGTGATCTTTGAATTCTGCTCTGTCCAAGACTCTAATAACCACGACATCATGCTGACTCTCCCTGGACACATTTGTTAGGGCTGATGAAAGTTGGGTTCCATCACTATCTGGAAGGCTGGAACAAGGTAACGCAAAGGAATTGTTTCCAAAGAGATATTTGTGTTAGTCTGTTGCAGCACAAACAAATTGGAAAGTCAACTAATTGCAGAGACAAGTATATTAGTTTTGCATGAAGAAACACATGTATTGATTCTGCCAGCAAGGTAATATTAGATGCCTGCACTAGAGAGCAGAGACATAGCCACAGATGGCTGTGCTGCTGTTTCATATTCTCCAATCAGGATAACTTTCTTGCTCATACTAGCATCTTAATTAGCTTCCTGCACCCGAGATAGGATCCTAATTACAAGCCAGAAAAGCAAGTGTCAAAGACAT
Source organism: Podarcis melisellensis (assembly GCF_964234715.1). NCBI lineage: Eukaryota > Metazoa > Chordata > Lepidosauria > Squamata > Lacertidae > Podarcis > Podarcis melisellensis. Next base: position 3,920,872 of record NC_138540.1, read on the forward strand.
ACTTCAAACCAGGGCTAGGACAATGGGACAGCCCAAAAGGCTGCGTGTGGTAAAAATACATGCAGAGAAAGTCTAGGACTGGGTAGTCAGCCATTTTATACCTACCGCCCACTAATGCATCTTTCTTGATGGTAAAATTTCCTTTACCACCCACCAGTGCTCGATGGAAGCAGGATTCAGCTTGTGCTGTAGAACACCCTACCGTAAGGTTACCAAATGTCCCCATTTCCTAGAGACAGTCCCCAGATTTACAAACCAGTCCCCATACAAAATCCATAGAAGTTGGAAAATGTCCCCGGATTCATTGAAAAAAAATTGGTAACCTTACCCTACCACCCACCTAGAATCCTGAAACACCCACTAGTGGGTGGTAGGAAACAGGTTGACAACTCCTGGTCTAGGAACTAGTTTCCTCTCCCACAAGAAAAGGAGCAAGGAGGTTGTTCCTAAAGATCTTTATTTGGGAAAACAAGTAGGAACACAGCAGAACCAACTGAGTCCACTCACATAAAAATACTGTGCACAAAACTTTGAGTTGCTCAGAGTTAAAAAAAACCAAAAAAAAAACCAGGAAGGGCAGAGGTAATTTCTCGAATGCCAGTTGAAAGTGAACAGAAACAGTCAAGTACGGAGTAACCTAACTCTCCAGCCAGCAGGAAGCAGAAGTTCACAAACGTCTCTAGAAGCAGATATTGTGGACATCCCATTTCATGGAGGCTCAGAACTGCACTCATACAAGACAGAAGGTGAAGGCCCAGCTCAATCCGTATCGCTGTCACTCTCCGCCTCCTTCACATCCACACTGAACTTGTACTCCTGGTCGCAGCCCATGTAGGCATCACTCATGAAATAGAGGGTGTAGTTGTGAGTCCCAGTGGCTGGTGCCACAAAGTCCAGTTTCACCTAAAAGGAGACAGAGCATGAACTGGGGTGTGAAGGGTTTGCTCCACAAGGAAGAGATGGGGTGAGAAGTAAGCTCAAAGGAATGGGGCTCCATGCACACCCTGTGCTGAGAGCTGGGCAGGAAGGAACTGGAAAGGTCGCCCTCTGATATGAGGGTATAGACATTGATATGACCTGCCTAGCAGAGCAAGTGGCAGAAACAACCCATTCCAGGATTCCCACCTCCTTGCAGGGGGCCCTTTGCAGACTACTCTTCATTTTGAAGTGTCAGATTTTCTGTCAATCAGTGACAGTTATGATAAGCAGGATTGTGGGTATTCTGCAATTTAACAGAATGCAAGAAACACAAGGAAATTGGCATTGGGCGTAAGCTGCTGCTTCTACCAAGTCTTGCCTCCCTCTCACTCTTATTGCATGGGGTGGCACTTGCGGCCCTCCAAATGTTGCTGAACTACCTCCCACCAGCCCATGGGAGTTGCAATTCAGCAGCAGGTTCCCCACCCCTGCAAAGCCATGTTTTAAAGTGTGTGTACAAGGCCTGCTAGAATCCCAGAAGCTGCAGGAGACGGGTTTTCAGCCCAATCAAGGATCAGCAAACCCCAATTTGCACATGCTACATAGATCACATAATGCACTTGGATTTCCTGGGGCCAGGAGGAGTCCAGACCCTTGAGCATAAGCATAATTTAATTTTCAGTGATCCCAAACTTATCGTATAATCTGAAAAAAATGTTGAAACCAGTAATACCACGACATGGTCAATAAAGCCAACAAAAATCAGACTGCCTCAAGGTGTGTCAAGCTGTCCTTTTGGGAGGAGTACGAGTTAGCTAAGGATCCCACCTCCAACATCCCACACACTACCCATCCTCCTCCACCCCCCCCCCACATGAATTCTACATGTACTATTCCTGTGATCCAAAATACGGGTTTATGGGGTGGGGGTTTTAGAGGTTGAATCTTAGTCAAAGGTCTCTCCTGACATGGTGCAAGAGTAGAGCAGGCCTCTCTGGGGGTGGGGGAGCTAGCTTTACTGTGCCATCCACTATGTCCCTTCCTGCTACTTCAGCAGGTTTTCTGAGCTGCTCAATTTTTCTGTTTGCAGCTAAGAGGCAGAAAAGAATCTCAATTGTTTTACATGAGTGATTGCCCGGATCCCTGTTACGCTGCAGCCTGTGGGAGGCCAAAGAAGCCACACCCTTATGGTCTCCCTCACTGGATGACTTTAACCTCCCCTTTTGCTTGATAATTCTGTCCCATTGGCCAAAAAGCAGGTGGTCCTTGACCTACAATGTTGAGGATGCCCTGGCCTAACACAAGGCTCACGACAGCAGCAATTATGCCTCCCCATAAGGCTCTTCTGGAGGTGAAATGAGATCATCATGGTTGTTCCCAGATCACTCACCTTAGCCTTCTGCTGCAGCGTCAGTCTCTTGATGGAGATAAGGCTGTTGGATTTGGAGTCTCCAATCACCACCCACCAGCCTTCCTCGCGTTTCTGCAGATGAGAGGGGGAAAGTGAGGAAGACGACTTGTGACATCCTCCCTGCCCCTCTGGATCACAACCCTGTAGGTTTCAGCCCCATCCTACCCTTTGCCTCCCACAAGTGGGCCCAGCTGGACGGCATCAGCACAGGCTGGGCAGGACTCAACATACCTGTGGGAGGTAAAGGTAAAGGTACCCCTGCCCGTACGGGCCAGTCTTGCCAGACTCTGGGGTTGTGCGCCCATCTCACTCAAGAGGCCAGGGGCCAGCGCTGTCCGAAGACACTTCCGGGTCACGTGGCCAGCGTGACATCGCTGCTCTGGCGAGCCAGAGCTGCACACGGAAACGCCGTTTACCTTCCCGCTAGAAAGCGGTCCCTATTTATCTACTTGCACCCGGAGGTGCTTTCGAACTGCTAGGTTGGCAGGCGCTGGGACCGAGCAACGGGAGCGCACCCCGCCGCAGGGATTTGAACCGCCGACCTTTCGATCGGCAAGCCCTAGGCGCTGAGGCTTTTACCCACAGCGCCATCCGCTTACCTGTGGGAAGAGGGGCGCAATTACTGGTCCAGTGACTTCTTCCTCTCTCTCCAGCTGCACCAGCACCACCACTGGCCCTCCGCTGTAGAAACAAACCAGGTTAGACACACACACCTGGAACAATGTGCTAAGGGGGAAGGAAACCCTCTGAAAGGGCACAAAAAATGAAGAATAATGCCCCCCCCCCCCGCTAAGTAACAAGAACTGCTTGGTCAAGTTTACATCTTCTGCCTTTATTTTTCATTGCTATGCTCCATTACCTGCGAATACCATCCTTCTCCACCACTTCATAGGAAAGCTCAATGTTAGGGTAGCGGTTACAGAAGCGGGCCACATCAGCAATTTGGGTATCAGAGAGCTGCAGCAGGGCGTTGCGGTCTTCGTCCTCCATTTCCATGATGTCGAATACACTCTCCACTCCCTGCAAAAGGGCAGACATGGGATAAGCCAGCCTGGGTGGCCAGGAAAGGAGCAGGTTCCTGGTAACCGCACTGAACAGCTGCAGTGGAACAACCTCCCCACCTCCCTGCCTGAGTCTGCTCTCACCTTCTCCGTGCAGCGCTTGATGTGCTCAGAGGTGAAGTGGGGCAGCTGCTTCAGGTAGGAGTCCTTTGACCACATGGCCTGGGTGACCATCTGGGCCAGCTCCATGGCAGCCAGAGCAGGACTCAGCCAGCCGTTGCTGGACAGAACATCCACGCAAGCTTGGATCAGACGTATTGCCTGGGAGAAAAGACAGAACAAAGGAGCTTAGCATCCCAGACATCAGCAGAAAAGGGGGAACAATGCCCTCAGCTAGCCAAGCTTTGAATACGAGGCCAAATGGGAATAGGCAGCATCTGTTGTGAACTCGCCCTGAAGCAGCAGGCAGCTGTGGGTGCCCTTCAGCCGTGTTTTTGCTCTCCCCCAATACCTTGCTGAGAATCTCCTCTGTGTCAGACTGGAGCTCTGCACTCAGCTGCATACGTGACAGATGAGCCTGAAGCAGAAGGTTCGTTTTGACATGGGGGTCGTTGAATTTGGGGTTATTCAGCTTGTGAGGCACTTTCTGGGCAAGCTGAGGAAAGGAGAGAAGCAACATTAATGTTCTCGACTATCTCTTAGCACCAAATGCAATCACACACACAATTTGCGGGAGCAAGACAGATTGGAACCCAAAGATCAGCACCCATCACCCAGAAAGGGAGGGGGCTTGAGATGCAGCACAAAAGACAGGCGACACGGCCATGTGGAGGACAGGTCTAGAGCTGGCAAAGATGTAGCCAGCAGGATGCAGAGGCCCTGCTAGCCACATTGGCCCACGGATCTACCATTTAGTGGTATTGGGATATACCGGTATTTATTATTCAGTTTTAAAAGACTTCAGAATTTGAAACTACAGAAGTGAAAGTTCTCTACGAACGAAACAGAGGACAAAATGTACACAATGAATACAGCCTGGAGAACATAGATGCACATGTACAGCCCAGTAGGTTAACTGTATTTGGTTCCATAAGCTTAGCTCTCAGCCACTGGAAATTTTACCACTCTTACATGCATAATATATTTTCCCCAACAAGTACCAACTTGTATTTTGGTTTTAAGCTGTTGTTTTTTTAAAGCAGATCACATGCTTAAAAAATATTTGCAACGCACATAAAGCAGAAAGAATTTTTCACAAATGAACCAACTCCACACAAAAATCTCTGTTCAGACAAGAGCAATTTCCCAGTTATTTAAAACCAGGTTTGCCTATCTTAAAAAATATGTACATAAAAACCTTTCCTAAACAATTCAGTCTTCACCAACTTCGCACAAGAAAGGCCTTAGGAAGGAACTCCTAGTTATGGAGCCCTGCTCTGTATCCTCATGGATTTATCTCAGGCAGGTGGATGCTAGAGCAGGACCACGACCATTTGCCCTGCACCTAACATCTAAATACTACTAACTTGGGTTAAATTATTTCTTCCAAATATATCTATTTTTTAATGTTTTGCTAAACCAGAATTTGAGAAGGCCTGTGGTCCTCTGCTCTTGGAGAGAAGCCAATGGGCTGTATAAAATTTCCCAACCCACCCCCACCCCCCGTGCCCATCAAACTGAAGAGCTGGCTCACCTGGCGCAGGAGGTTGTCCTCATGGTGCCGGATGGGAATGTTCTCATATTCAGCAGCATTGGAAATGATTTCAATCAGCCCTCGCACTTTAGTCTTGGCATTCAGGGACATGCTGAAGAGCTCTAGAGGTGGTGGTGGGTTTTTAATAAAAGAAAAGGTAGCATCAGGTATGAGGCTGCAGCCTCAGACAACAAGCAATGCGCAGCATGCCATGCACAAGTGCCATGATGTCCATAACTCCCAGCACGCCCCTTACCAATGGTGGTGTAGTTGATGTAGTAATAAGCTGCAATCATGCCCAAGTTCAAAGGCGCCACATCCATCTCATCCTCAATGCTGATACACTTGGACTGCTCAAGGTCACTAAGCGTCTGCTCCACCAACTCTGACAGGTGGTCACTGAGATGCCTGTGCGAAACTCCTGAACAAAAGAGACAAAAGAAGACAGATGCTGTGCATCTACAGGGGCTGGAAACAGAGGACCTTGAAATAATCTTTGTGTTTTATTACTTCAGAACCAGTACGACTTTGAGGAAGGACAGTGTGAAAACGTAATAAATAATCCTTCTCCATTCCCCTCCCTCTTGTCCAAGTGTGTGGCAGACTAGAGGCACAAAGCAACAAAAACAAGGGGAGGGGTTGGGATTCGGCTTTCCCACCTTGCAGGTTGTAGTAGTTGGGATTCTGGGTCATCCTGCGATACAAGAAGGTCCAGGTGAGATAGTCGACAGCATCCTGCTTGTTCTCAATGGTCTTGGTGACGATCTCAGCATTGAAGTGATCATGCATGCAGTGGTCTAAATGAGACTCCACTGGCAGGGGCTCATATAGGAACTTCTTGAAGAAATCCTTTGAGTGGGAGAACCAAAGTGGCATTTTTAGTGTGTCAAACAATTTACGAGTTTCATAAAGATCTCCACTCTGAACAAAGGAATACTCAAATCCAGACTGGAAGAGAAACTGTGCCTCAAGCAAACCTCATCCAGGGAACATATGGAAGAAATGTGATTCTAAATTTCTTCAGGCCCCCAGCCCTAAACAACATGCAAGTCCACTCATTCCCTGTGGTTTGCTCACCTTCTTGGATCCCTGGCACATAATGACACAGCGCCCCTCATCGTCCTGCAGTGGGCGGTTTGCATGGCCCACCATCTGCAGCACATCATAGATGGGGTAATCCACATACCTGGCACATAGGGAAGTAAATATGTTAATAGAAGCAGAAGGCAAAAAGTTTAGAATTCTGTAGAGGGGAAACTTTTGCAATATGCATGTCATGACAAATTCCAGATTCAGTCTGACTGGCTGAAAGTTAAAAAGTCAGACTTAGTCTAGTTAGTTCATTTTCTGCAAGGGATGGAGGAGATCCAATGGGTTGCTTCTCCTGCTCATCCATGGATCTCCCTCCTCCACTGCACCAAATCATCACATTCCCTTGTGAAGAAACCAGGGCAGGAGCTTGGAAAACTGAAGAGGCAAAACATGCACAGGAATCTTCACCGAGGGCTGAGGGTTCCACTTAAAGAATGAAAGGCCCACTTCAATTCCTTCTGGCCTCTTATGAGGGTACCAGTACCTGGCCAAATCACAAGAACCAGCAATGTGTGTTGTTGATATGACTTTTTCAATCTGCAGAGGAATTAATACTTGGACTCTGGGTCAGATATTATATTCTGTAAACCACAGCCAAATTCAAGCTATTGATAAAGGTAATGAATGAAACACATGAAAACCCATTTTTTCACATCAGTGTCACTAAGTGTAAGAAATATACATCTGGTTGACCAGCTTCTAGACTATTCCAATTGTGCCTGAGCAGCCAGGATGAAACAAGGCCTATCTTAACAACAAAATCAAAACCAGCCCCAAATGAGATGCTCTCCTTTAGTGTCTGGGGTGAGCCTCACTTTCCCTTTCACCACCCTGGGCTTCTTTTCCCAGTGGCTCTTACATTCCTCACTGCATAGCCCAGCAGTCCTCACCTTTCCCTTGGGCCCAGAACCCAGCAACCCAACTCCCTTCACTCACGCATGGATCTTGCCATTGTAGTACTGCGTGTCCATGATGATCACCAGGTGAGAAGCTACATTCATTCCCCAGCAGAGGCTCCGCGAGGCCACCACCACCTGAATGGCACCTAACAGCAAAACAGAAGAGCAGAACTAGATGAGAACCAATTCACAGCCCAGCTGAATGTGGGGGAACACACATAGAAGCAGCGCGGATCAGTCAGCAGTTTGCAAAGTATGATTCAGACACCTAAGCCCTTTCATGACATTATCCGGTGTAGCAAAGAACATAGTTGAAGGGGTGGAGCCTGCCACCACAATGCCACCCCCTGACAATTCTACTATATCAGATTACATCTGAAAAAAATCTAGATTTCTAATTTCCTACAGGTCACCAAGAAACCTAATCATACACTGAGAATATTATTTAACAAAAGAGATTGTGTACATAAAGGAAGATATGCAGGTTGCTTGATGTGCATCATAGGATGGCCAATTACTGAATTCTCAGGGGTGGCAAACTTGATTTTGCACACAAACTGAGTAGTTGATCGCCTTATTATTTATTGAATTTACCGTATTTTTCGCTCTATAGGACGCACTTTTTCCCCTCCAAAAATGAAGGGGAAATGTGTATGCGTCCTATGGAGCGAATGCAGGCTCCCTGGCTTCAGCGATAGCAAGGCAAAGCCTCCGAAGCCTGCGCTACAGAGGCTTCGCGTTGCTTCCGCTGAAGCCAGGAGAGTCTGCTCTTTGAGGCTGGCGGTGGGGAAAGCAGCGCTTCCCCCATCGCCAGCCCCAGAAGATGGGGGGCAGCAGGAAGGCGCGCGACGCCTTCCCGCTACTCTCCAACCCGGCTTTGAGGCTGGCGGGGGAAAAGCAGCGCTTCCCCCATCGCCAGCCCCAGAGGATGGGGGGCAGCAGGAAGGCGCGCGACGCCTTCCCGCTACTCTCCAACCCGGCTTTGAGGCTGGCGGGGGAAAAGCAGCGCTTCCCCCATCGCCAGCCCCAGAGGATGGGGGGCAGCAGGAAGGCGCGCGACGCCTTCCCGCTACTCTCCAACCCGGCTTTGAGGCTGGCGGGGGGGAAAGCAGCGCTTCCCCCATCGCCAGCCCCAGAGGATGGGGGCAGCAGGAAGGCGCGCGACGCCTTCCCGCTACTCTCCAACCCTCCTGTGGGCTTTTGCGGGAGATGGGGGAATTCCCCCACCTCCCGCAAAAGCAGGCAAAAGCCGTGCGCTCTTTAAAGAGGCTCCGTGGCTTCTGCAGGCTTTTCTAGGAGGTGGGGGAATTCCCCCACCTCCTAGAAAAGCCCGCAGGAGCTGCGCACCCTTTAAAGAGCGCGCAGCTCTTTGGGGCTTTTGCCCAAGGAGGGAGAAGGGACTGACTGGCCGTTTCAGTCCCTTCTCCCTCCTGGTCGAAAAGCCCGCAGGAGTCAAGCGGGGCTCCTGTGGGCTTTTGCGGGAGGTGGGGGAATTCCGCCACCTCCCGCAAAAGCAGGGAGAAGGTCTTGGAGTAGCGCACAGGCTGCGTGCAACCTGTCCACTGCTCCCAGAGCTGCGGGGGGGGGGGGGAATCATATTTTTTCCTTGATTTCCCCCCCTGAAAACTAGGTGCGTCCTATGGTCCGGTGCGTCCAATCGTGCGAAAAATACGGTATATACCGCCCTATACCCGGAAGTCTCAAGGCAGTTCACAATGTTGCTGGAAGAAATGCTTAGGAAGAAAAGCCTCTCAAATACAGAACACATGAGCTCAGGAAACACATACATAAGCATGAGAGGTGTAACATAAAATGCTCAATATCTCCATTACTTTAAAATATTTTTTCCCTTATGTATGAAACATTTCAACAGTGAGGCGGGTGGTAAACCAGCAGAATCCCTAATCTGTCCTGATTCCCCAGTGCCAGGAACACACACTCTAGATTCCCCCGACTGGACAGAGAGCCTGGAGATAGAGAATCTCTATAGACCACAGCAACTCCCCCTCCCTGACCCTTGAGTATGGCCTGATGCTGCACTGAGCACCCAGGTGGGCACAGCTGGGTGAGACCAACTACACCCTGTTCACAAACCCAGGTTTCAGTGATACATGCCAGATCAGCCTCCTCATCCATAATCAGATCATAGATGAGGGAGATTTTATTCTGGGTTGACCTGGCATTCAACAGCAGCAGTTGCAGACCCAAGGGTTGGCTGATATGACAACCACAATTCCCCAGGTTGGATGAGGGGCTGGCACACGGTATAGTCACTAATTGCCTGAGCCGCGTGCCCCTTACCTGGCCTGCCCCTCCTCCCACACCATACCTCCCCCTACCCAGAACCACTGTAAATGGGGCTCCTCCTGCTCTCCTCTCTCCTCTCCTCCCAGGCACATCCCACAAAATGCCCTTACAACTCAGTTAAAAACAGTTAAAACACTAAAAAAAAAAATATGAAAAGCAATTTAAAAGAAGTATCTTAAATAAATAAAAATCAACAACCAGGAGCCTGATCTGACCTTTAGTCTTGTACACAGCCATCCCTGATTTACATCTTAGTTACTACCTTGTGGGTTTTTGGAATTTCCCCCCTGAATAGACACATTTCTTTATGGTGCCTGATAATCCCTCATTTTCTAAATTGACCCCTAAATCTGCAGTCTGCTTCCACCCCACTTTACCTGAGCCAAAAAGCTGCTCCACAACTCTTCGCTCCATGGAGGTCAGTCCCTCATGCAGGTATCCCACCCCGTTCACCAGGGTCTCCTTCAAGGTGTTGTCGTTCAGCTTGTCCAAGTAGGGAGCCACATCCTTCTCAGTGCAGTGCAGGAACCTGGCAAGGAGCAACAAGCCAGACCGAAGTCAGGACAGCCGGCAGACTAAGACAAACTTCCTCATTCAGTCAACAGCCTCCATCCTATCACCCAAGAGACTGGTGAAGGGTGAGCCCCTCCTGTCCCCAGAACCTTAAAAGCAGACGGGAACCATCAACTGTCAGTGACAGAGTTTCTCATCAACACTTCTCATTTCCCTCAACAGCTTTTGTAAAGCAATAATTCTGCTGCAGCAGATTTAATTTCTGGACAGAAAAGTAGCAACTTGAGAAACTCATCTCTGCAAAATCCAGTCTACTTCCAACATCCTTTGCCCATGTTTGGCCCTCACAAACTTCATTACTTCCATATTGTCTGTCCCAGACTGAGCTAGATATCCTCCACCCCAGATCCTCCAGCACGTAGACATTAAGCACATACACATCCAGCCAAATACAAATTAAGTAAGTGAGCCCATCACACCCATTCTTTCAGATTATTCATATAATTTCTTTGTATAAGAACAAGCACGAAGGTTTCCCAGCCCACTCACAGGTCCTTATAGTATCAGTGGAAACAGTTGGTCCTAGCAAGTGTTAACCACTTTCAATTTTAACCTGAGGATGGTCATTTGCCCAGTTTAAATTTTAACTGTTATTTATTTGAATTAATTTTGGGATGCATTTTAGTCAATTGATTGCATTATTTATATGATGTTAGCTGCTCTGAGCCCAGCTCCGGCCGGGGTACAAATAAAATTTTATTTTATTGTTTATTATTATTATTGTTATTATTATTAGCCAAAGTCACTGAAAGATTGCAGAGGGAAGGCGTTCTAAAGAGCGGGTCCCTCCTTATTCTACTCTAGTGTAGCTCCAGTGTCCTTTTATAGCTTCTTGCCCCTTCTCAATTACTGAAAGAAGTACAATAAAAAGGAATCACACACAGGCTGCAAAATTCAGCTTCTCCTCTTGTATCATTAAGTTATCTGGAGTACAGATTACATGGTGTCCTGCCCATACCTTTGTCTCTGGACATCTGATGCGCAGGTGGTGAGGATGTCAATGGCTGTGAGGCGCGTCTGCTTGCGAGACGGAACAAACACGATCACTGGCTTCTTTGGAGAGTGCTTCATGATAGCATGATAGACTGGCTTGGCCATGGACAACAGGCGGGTCTGGGTGTGGCTGATGTTGAAGCCCTTAGGAGCAGCGAAAGAGGAGAGAGAGGGTGATGGTGATGCCAAACCTCAATGCTTGGAAGAGGCTAATGGAAGGGTCCCAGGTTCGATCCCTAGGGTCTCCAGGCAGGGCTAGGAAGAAGGCCTGCCTGAACCTTCAAGAGCTGCTTCCTGCCAGTATTGACTGTACCAAGCCGAATGGCCCTTTGAGCTAGATGAACGCCAGCTTTCTATGCTCCTGGAGTTCCCCACAGGTGGGGGGTAGGAACTTACTTGGATGTGTAGCTCCAGGGGCACAGGGCGCACGTTGGGGTGGAAGTTGAAGGTGGCCGTGGCACTGCAGCCTAGCCAGTGGGCCACATCCTTGGCGTTGGACAGTGATGAGCTCAAGGCCACAATGCGGATGGGCCGCTCAATCTGGGAGGAGATGTAGCGCATCCGGGAACAGATCACCTCCAAGACCGGCTGCAGAAGGAAGCCAAAGACACCTGGGTTATTTCAAGCACCCTCAGCCATTCCACATCTAGATATTTTCATCAGCATTGATTTCATGTCGCTATCCGCTCCTCCTCCATCACCACTACTAGGATCTTCAGTTTCCAGCTCTATGCTCAACCATCCCACCTCCCTTCGATCTCTTAGGCAAACTGCAGAAGAATTCCAAGTGATTATACCTCGGTGCGACCAGTTAATGTGAACAGGTGATACAATTAACAAGAGATCTTGGCAGGCTGTTTTTCATTTTGAGTATGCATAGATATGTAACTTGTATATAATTAATTAATCGACTTTCTTTTTACAATGTTGAATATTGATATATTGCTTTTGTTTTCAGATCCCTCAAAAGATACTGAGCTGTTTTGAAAATAAAACTCTAATTTGGCAGCACATTAATATATATTCTCCTTTGTTTTGGGGTTCACTTTGAATGCTCAGTGGTTTTTGCATTTTCTTGATGCAACCACTAACATTAATATGTCCACCCTCTGGAAGGCAGATTTCTAGATGATTGAAGGACCCTGACTTTGACTAGCTGGGTAGGCAGAAAGCCTCCAAGAGAGAGGTGACAGCTCTAGAGGAAAAGCCCACAATCTTCACATCCAGCTGGCACCTGCTACTGCCAACTGCTATCAACAATTACTAAAATTGACAATTTCAGTCATCATTTTTGATGCCCAACTGGTTCATTGGCAATATTTATTACTCAGGGGAGGGTGGTAGAACTGAGTTTTGCATCCAAATGTCACCATGTTTAATCCCTACTATTTCCAGGTAGGTCTGGGAAAAGCTCCCTTCCGAAAACCTCAAGAGCTGTTGTTAGATTGTGTAGAATGCTGAGATAGGTGGTTCAAATGCCTGCTGATAGAAGGTGTCTTCCTATCCCTGGGTACGTTATCTTTGAAAACCATCAGCAATAAAATACATGGACCTGTTTGGATGCCTCACATTCTGCTCAGCACACGCTGGCTGTGGGAGCTACTTCTAATTGCAGCCCCTCGTGCAATGTCAGGTGCTGCACAAGATGCTGGGAAGGAGAGGGGTGCTTAGGGGATGCAACGGTTAGATTTCTGCCTCCTTCTGTTGCCCAGAACAGGAAACTCCTCAGTACACAGGATACGCAGCAGCTCTGCATGGGAAACCCTCCAAGAAAGAAAGGTCAGTGGGCTTCCGGGTTAGCGCGATCGGGTAATGGCGGATTCCCTCCGAGCTCCGGAGGGAATCGGCTCTACTGAAGACGGGTCTTGCCGCGGCGGCGACGCGGGGACCCTCAGAAACCACAGGCGCTGAAGCCTGCGGACTTGGTGACTCGGCGGGCACCTTAAGCGCCCCCCGACCCACGAAGAGCCTTTTTAAAGGCTTCGGAGAGGGTACGGAGAGTGGCGTGGTGCTGTGAGTAGACCGCTACTTCAGTGGAGTGAAGCCGCGAGCCATGGCCGAAGAGCGCTGACTTTTTTCCTTGAACATTTGGACTGAAAAAGAAATAACCCGTGAGTAGTACGGAATTTGGACTTGAAAATTTCTTTCTCTTTGAATTCGGTACAATTGGGGGAGTGTTAAAAAGGAAGTCCGCGCCCCCCCTTTTACAGACACTTAAAGCAAGAATCGGATAACTAAGGTGGAGAGACTACCTTTCTCTGTGTGAGATAAAAGTTATTAATTTCACAATTGACATTAGAAGTTTTGAGCTGGAGGATAAGAACTGAATTTCAGAAGTTGATGTGCAACCCCCCCCGACCCGGGAGCGATCCACGAGTGAGCCTGTTGAGGAGACAGAAGGAGTTTGACAGCTGTCAAATGAGTTGTCAAACGAACTGTTTAAGCTAGAAAAATCTGTGACTTATTTTGCAGACCAGATGGGTTACATTTGATTTAAAGTTGTTGGAAACAATGAAGAAATAAGTAATAGTAATTGATTGCTGGAGAAGGATTACTAAGTAACAAGTATCCCTCTAGGGGGGATTCTGAGGCACTACAATGGCTGCAGATGGAAAATTACAGGCCGAGTTGGAAAAAATGTTCTTTCTCGTGGGAAAACTTCAGGACCAGAGCACAGCTATGGCTACAATGATTGTGACCTTGAATTTTAAAGTAAGCAATCCTGTTGCCTGTGTTAAGGACTTGACAAAAGAAAACTCTGCAGTTGAACCAGAAGACGTGACAAAAGAAAACTCTGCAGCTGAACCAGAAGAGATATTTTCAGAGTCAGAGGAGAGGGGAGGAGGAGCGGAAATACTTCAGGAGGAAAAGGCCAACCAAAAACCTACAAATGGGGAATACAAAGAAAATAAGACATGGATAATGAGAATCTGTTTGAAAATTAAGAATGAAGAAGAGAGAGATCCCCTTATGGGGGGATTGAAAGAACTATGGATTACAAATTTGTGCAAGATGAAAGAGGGAGCTCTTGGGACATTCGGATTATTTGGACTTAAAAGAAGTAAGAAACATGATTGGGGCTCCGCTTTTGAAGATGGAGGGCTGGTTGGAAGAAACACTGATCTTATTGGGATAGAGCTCCTCCGAGACTTGATGGCCAACATAAAAGATTACGAACAAAACCGACGAAGAGGGACTGATAGAGATTTGAAGGCCTCGGACGTGAGAAATCCAGGCTAAGAACTGATATTATGGACACCTCTTTGGGGGATCGAAACCTGGAAAGAGGGGGGGTGAGAGTTCTCTTTTTCTTTTCTTTTTTTTTGAACTTAAAAGCAATATAAGGTTATGATTTTTATGTCTAGTTATTATGCTCAGTAATTAATATGATAATTGAGAAACTGTTGGAAGGGAATTTAGGTCGACCTTTGGAAAGGATGTAATGATTATAATGGATCTGTATAAGTTAAAATTGGATAATTAAGAAGAACTAAGTTTTTTTAAAAAAAATTATACTAATATTGTAAAGAAAAGAGATAAGAACTTGCTGAACTAACTACTGGAACTAGGATGCATGAAGAGGGGATGCGGGGAAGTCAGAGAATGTGGTTATGAAAGCAAGAATTTGAAATTGTACATGTTTGTCTGTGTCTTTGTGTGTTTGTTATGTTTATATAAAATGTGAAAACTCAATAAAAAAAATATAAAAAAAAGAAAAAAGGTCAGTGTCCTGCTTTCTCCCTCCGAGCCCCTTTGTGGTGGGCTGCATTGCCCCATGAGACTCACCCCATTCTCGCCACCAATGAGATGCACTTCGTCCACAATGAAGAGGTTGACGTTTTGCACGTTCTTGCGTTGCTTCCAGCGCCGGGAAAGGATGTCCCACTTCTCAGGGGTGCTGATTATAATGTTGCCTTTGCCCAACAGCTTCAGGTCAGTGCTGGTCTCCCCCGTCAGCAAGACAACTTTCTTGAGTAGGCGCTCTTGGAACTTCTCATACCAATCCAGGAAGATCTTCCATGGCAAAAGGAAGAACAGGCAATGTTCTTAACAGCCGTCCTTCCAAGCACTCTCTTCCTCATACACACAAAGCACACCTTCTCTAGTTTTTCTAGCTTACAACCAACAAAGTGATCATCCAGACTTATCCACATATATTCTGCAATGCTTTTATTCCATCTTTGCAGAATCTGAACTTCACTCACAAAGCAAGGAGAATAAGGAGGACAATGGGGAAGTAGAGAGAGCTGTGTAAAATATACTTGAGTACTTGTCCCAGCTAAGGCCAACAGCTACCCCTCAGATCACCCTACCCAGACCCTCTTCTTTTGTTTTTCTGCCTGAAAAGCTTTCAGTGGGAAGAGCAATTGACTAAAGCTATTCTTATCACCCTCCTGGAAAGGGCAGATTTAAAAATGGTTAGGGAGTGCTGTACCTGCTCAGCAAGGGCTTCCATTGGTGTGATGTAGACACAGCGGCCTTCCAAATTCTGCAGCAACATCCTCAGAATGGCAAACTCAGCACAGATCGTTTTTCCACTGCCTGTGGGAGCTCCCACAAACACATTTTCATCGCTGTTATAGACAGTGTTGAAAACTAGACCGAGAAAGAAAAGGCAGTGGAAAATTTCCCTATGGCCAGCAACAGTTAACTCCAGAACCCACAAGAACCGAAAAGTATCCTTCCCCAGATGGTGCCCTCTAGATGTTTTGAACTGCAAATCCCATCAAATCCAGGCAACACAACTGGGGCCGATGGGAACATCATAAGAATCATAGAATTGTAGAGCTGGAAGGGACCCCAAGGGTCATATAGTCCAATCCCCTGCAATGCAGGAATCTTTTGCTCACCGTGGGGCTCAAACCCATGAGCCTAAAATTAAAAGTCTCATGTTCTACTGCCTGAGCTCAGAGGCTTGCTGGCTGGGGCTCATGGGAGTTGCAGTTCAAACTATGTAGAGGGCACCAGTTTGGTGAACGTTGCTAGAAGTGTCGGTACTTAAGAAAATAAGAAGAGCCTGCTGGATCAGGCCAATGGTGGATCATATTCAGCATCCTGTTCTCACAGTGGCTAAGCAGATGCTTGTGGGAAACTCACAAGTGAGATCCAAGCACATAAGGACTCTCTTCCTGTGGCTTCCAACAACTGGCATTCATCATGGCTTGTCGTGAACTTCCCCAGCAACAGACACAGCATCTGAATTTGTAACCACGTCTCAAACAAGCACCACATACCAAAGGTATGTTCACAAGGCTGAATCCCCCAGCTATGTGATGGAATGTCTGACAATTAAGACTGCAGTTCTGAATTATGCCATTTTGTCTTGCATGCTCCAGGCTGTTGGCACCTAGTATATAATACTATGCAGCTTCCCCCACCCCCTGCTAAGATGGTTCCTATTTTCTTGGTAGCCCTCCTCTTCACTGACTCAAGACCCGGCTGCACTGCCCACCTTGAGTCTGGATAGGATTGAAGAAGGGAAACTTGTCCTGGTAGAGGCTCTCAAAGGCGCTGTTCCGCAAAGCGGAGACAGGCAGTGGCTGCAGGTCCAGCAGCTCGGTTGGTGGAGGGTACTTCTCTGGAAGGATCAGGTGTCGGAAGGACACAGGCAGCTGTGTCTCACAGGCTGAAATAATCAAGCACATAAACACAAAGAAGATGAAAACAGAGGATCTAGATCTGTTCTCTGCTTTTAAAAGAGGTATGCTTTGAATGAGAAGATCAACAGAGAGAGGTCAGACCCAGAATGTTGTAAGAGGGCCTGGGGGAGTCACATTTTAGCCCTGGCTTTTGCTTGTGCCAGGATATGGCGCTCTTAGCAAATGTTCAACAGGATCCCAGGTCTGTCCCCTAAACCCTGGAACATCAGGGTCGTCATCTTTCTTTTGTACCTTCTGCACCCTGAGCCGCAGACTGCAAAGATACTTGCATACTCAGATGCAGTCCGGGCACTCGCGTGACGGTAGTTAGGGGTAGTAGACCGGTGTGGGTCTACTACCCCAAAGCCAATAATTAAATGTCCTACGCCAATTCTGTCATTCAAGAGAGGGAAGATTGGCATCCAAGAGCTATGAAGCGTTTGGAACACAGGATGGAACAAAAAAAAATGCTTTAAGAACTTGGACTGAACAGCTTCTGTAGATCCAAGGTGAGCGTCTGTCCAAATCTGCACCCCACATAATAACTGTGCTAGGGGTTAGCTTTAAACACTTCAAGTGCTGAAGATATAGGATTGCCACCTTTTTTCTTTTCTTTTTTTTTGAAAAAGCATGTCCAAATTTTGGCACTCTGAGACACTTTTTCCTTTTGTATTTCTGATGTGTTGCCCTGTTGACTGAAGATTTGGACCAACATATTTAAAGACTTTAACTGGTTATCCATATACCATCTGTGGGCCCTGTAGTGTCTTCAAGACTTTGGTAATTCACAGCCAGCTATTCCTTTTGACCGTATTCTGAGAATGCCCTTGTCAATCTTCTTAGGCCAACATTTGTTTGAGATATGAGTACCGTGTCATCAGCATATAGTAATAGATGGTAGTAACTGTGTAGGAATTGTGGCCAACCAGTAATAGTAATTGTGGCCAATTTAGGGGCATGATACTCTGGGGGTGTATATATAAATTAAATAATGCAGGAGCTAGGATACAACCTTGCTTAACTCCCTTTGTAGCTAGTATGCAACCTGCGAGCTGCCCGTTTGTAGAGCAATGCACTTTCAGCATGGTGTCTTTATGTAGACATTTAACCAAGAAAAACAATCTTTTATGTATTCTCAAAGGATTTGACTTATCCCACAGTCTTACTCAAGAGATTGATTTGAATGCAGTTTTCAGGTCTATGAAAGCTGCAAATAGCACACTACCCGGTTTCTTAACATATTTATCTATAAAATGGGCTAATACAAAGCAATGGTCTGTGCTGGATCTACCTTGTCTACTCTAGCTAGCATAGTACAGGTGATGCGGCCTTTCCGGAAAATTTTCAGGAGTTAGGGTAATATACACTGGGAAATTTTCAGTTTGCAACATGAAAATTTCTGATGCCCTAAATAGTAACTTAATTTAGCATGTTTATTCTATTTAGCAAACAAAGCTTAAGAACTGCCCAGCTTGCTTAAAACTGCATTTGCAGTTTGCATCCATTCTTCATTACCAATGAACTTAGGATATAGGACACTTTCCATGGAAAAATTTCCACTCTGCATCACTCCTGTGGCACAACCGACCTCTTATGAACTATTGAAAGAGGTTATAGGGCAGCCACATTTTTCCAAACATGAAGTACTGAGGGGACAGAATTAACTATGCAGGTGAATGCAAACAGTACGGCAGTGATGCTTTTAACTCCTCAGTGTGGCAAAGGAAGACGAAGGGGAGGGCACAACATTGGAGGGGCTTCCCTATCATATGATTCCATGCAGGTCTGTGGCTGTTCAGAGAGGAAAGTGAGGTCCTGATTTGGCCCCACCTGGACTAGCAATGTGTAATGTGGGTGGTGCTGGTGGGCTTTCATCTTCCGGGGAGCAAGAAGGGACAGAAACAGCTAGAAAAAAGACTTGACAGGCAAAGAACATGTCTGGGCTTCCCCCTACAATAGACTGTTCACACTGCAGACCCCAGCTGGGGAGCTGGAGAACATCCTTCTGCAAAAGAATGGGGACTTACAGAGCCAGCGATCTGAGACCACCCGGATAAAATATTGTGGGGGGAGAGGCTCGAAGACCGGCACAAAGAAAGTGATGAGGTGTTCATCCTGAGCATACTTGGCCTTCAGAAGGAAATACTCATGATGTAGGATCACTTCACTGTCCACATCCTCCACCAGGATCCAAAAGGCCTCTGAAGAACCATGCACCTGGCGCAAGAGAGGAGAAAATTTGGGATTTAATACTGCCCCCAAGTGAAAATTCTTGCTCTCTCCATATAGTGTTTAAGGAGTGCAACTTGTACTGCTGCTACCATTCAGTCCCCATCAATCCCCATCAATCCGTTCCATGCGCTGCCTCCACATCAAACTAGCTACCCAGCAAACCTCCCCACCCACACCTTACTGGTGGTCATTACTTCAGACCTCCA
This sequence comes from Podarcis melisellensis, assembly GCF_964234715.1. Lineage (NCBI taxonomy): Eukaryota > Metazoa > Chordata > Lepidosauria > Squamata > Lacertidae > Podarcis > Podarcis melisellensis. The sequence goes on from NC_138540.1 coordinate 3,939,836, forward strand.
GGGGGGTCCCTTTACCTTCTCATCCCACTGGAAATCTGGGGTAATTGTCAGCTCTACTTTCAGAGTGGACCTGGTGATGGGCTGCAGGTGGACAGACAACTCCAGTTTGGGGAACAAATGGACATATTTGTGGATTGTCTTCCCCATCTTTGGCATCCGAATCAGCTCCCCTGTAAAAGGATGGTATTAAAGAAAAGACGAGTAAGCATGTGCACAGATGGAGATCTGAGATGAACTGCATGCATTCAAGATTCTCAGCAGGTCATAATCAAGTTGGGCCATATTCTGTGGAAAAACTGAGAGACCCTTTAGCCAAGAAACACTGATCCCCTCCACTGCCCCCCCCCAAACAACCTCTGCCCACTGACCTATTTCATTGTGATTCAAGTCATAGAGTCGTTCAAATGGGAAGTTTTTCTTCTCAATTTTCTTCACCACCTCTTCAGGCAGTTTCTTGAATTGACGAAGGGGGCACATGGATTGCCACCTGCATGAGCAAGAAGCACCATCAGGATTGTGCCAGCAATGGTGGTTAGTAAGTAATGGAAGAGAAATTTAGGCACCTCCTAAGTTCCTTGTGTTTTGCCCCGCGCTCTTCCTTCAAATTGAGGAAGAAAAGTGAGGAGGTTCCTCTTCAGCCTCAAAATGGGCCCTCTGTGTGGCCATCTGTGCATAGCCCCACCCCAACCCGCAGCCCCACAAGGCTTCCCATTTCCGGTGCCTTTGGCTTGCAAGCCTGCTCAGGAGACTAAGCCAATGCTCTTCACACTGCCATCGCAAGAGACTTGGGTTGCCTGAGGGGGGCTTGTTTCTTGCCCCCTGCCCTGGCACAAAAACAAACACCATGGTCTGTCTCACTTATGGGAAGTGACTCTGGAAACCAGTACGGATGCAATCACATAACTGGCTTTCTAGGGCAGGACATACTGCTAATTTTGAAATCCCAGAAACTCCAGTCTTCTGGTCCTTAGGGTGGCACAAGTCCTTTCCCCTCTACAGCTGCTTTCCCAACCAACACTTTAAAAAAAAGGGTATACGACCCTACACTCAAAGGTCTCAGGGCGGTTACAGCATGAAATCACTTTTCATCCCTCCCTTTTGACTCCACCTATCTATGAAATCAAACCACTGCCCACCCACTGCCAAAAGACTGCCCAGGATGAAGTAAGGAGCATGGTAAGACAGCACAACTGGATCAGGCTGGTGAGGCTGCCAAGCTGCTGGGGTCCTCAACCAGTGCCCAGCCCGGCTGAGTGCTGCTGCCAGGCCGAACTGCATGGTAGGGCACTACTAGATATAAAGTCTGCAATACATAAAGATTAAGAGTATGCTCTGGAGTCACTACATACATTCGTTTGTCAATCATCTTGCAGAGGTTCAAAGTCTTGTCAGTAAGCTGCGCCCAACCACGGTTGAGGACAATCTCAAAGATTGCACGCATGAGCCGCCCAGCAGACTGAAAGTAGGACAAAACAGATGTCAAATATCAAAGAAAGAAACCTCACAGGGAGGTTTTAGTTGATTTTTTATTAAAATACAAGCATGTATCCACATCCATCTAAAGATCAAGTTTTGAAACTCTGCTTCCACCCTGCAGGTGATCAGGCCCATTAATATAATACATCTGACAAAATGGCTCACAAGAAAAAAAGAAGACCTCCAGGTACCTACAAGACTCCTTACTGCAATGAATTTACAGGGCCACCCCTTTGGAATGAAGCCATCTCACACCAAGTTTAGCCACTGGTCCATCTAGTCCAGCCTTTGCCAAACTTGTGCCCTCCAGATTCTTCGGATACGCTGGATATGGCTGTTCAAAATGTTAGTGCAAAAACTCTGGAGGGCACTGGGTTGGCAAAGGCTGGGCAAGCTCTACAATGCCTACTGCAGTGACTTTCCCAGTTCTGCTCCTCTAGATTGAAGGGATGCAACCTGGGGCCTTCCGTATATAAAGTATGGGATCTACCACATGACAAGCTGTACAGGCCACCAAAGATAGTAAGTAAAAGTTCCTCTTTATCTATGCACAACAGAAGGCTTGTGATAGCTAAACAACAAACTTATTGTGATGGGATCTTTCTCAAAGTGGTGGATTCATGAAAACCTTGTAAATGGAGGATACCGGAGCACAAAAGAGCCACTTCCAATCTGAAGGGTTACTCACCTGAGTGACATACACCATGTCTGCCATGAGAGCAAAGCCCTCCAGCTTCAGCTGGGAGATAAAGGCCTGAAGGAGCACATTGATCTAAGGAGAAGACAATAAGGGGCATTAACATCCTCCAAAGAAGGGATGAGGAACCTTTTTCAGGCCCACAGCCACATTCTCCTGGTGTTGGCCAGACCCACAAACAAGCACACACACAACATATTAAATGTATATATATGTAGCTTTGCAAGTACACTCAAGTTTCACCATAGATTTTCTTCATAGGCTTGCTTTTTAAAAACTGAAGTTGGTTTAAAACAAAACAGCTCCCAAGAGGGCAGCCAGTCAGTTACTCCCTTGGGTAAAATGACTCCCTGAACAAGTAGAACTAGTCAGTGGACAAAAAAATGGGGAATTCATACAACTCAGGAACTTGCAGAACCAACCTCACACTGGATATAAGCTTGCCCTTGAAGAGACAGGGCTTACCTTAGCACTAGGCTCCTCAATGCTTTCTTTCACTGGGATTGGGACCCGCTCAAGTAGCTTCTGCAGTTCCAGTTTCTCTTCCTGCAGTTGTTTTAAAAATAGTAATTAGGAAAGAACAGAGTAGGCTAGGCCACTCTGCCCAGCCTACAACAGCACAATATCCTTTTGAAATGAATAAAAAAGTAGGCCACTCATCCACTTCTGAGGGCCACAGATCAACAACTGCAGCAAGTTTGCATGATTAATGGAGAAATATGTATGCAGATATCCGTTTCATTCTCGATGGGTTTTCCACTGAGCTAAGCACCAGTACTTTATTCAAATTTCATTCAGTTCCTTATCAGTTTAAATACAAACATAGAAATGACGGCAATTTGAAAAAATCAGAACAAGTTGTGTTCCCTGGTTAGAGCCTTGCCGATCCAGTACCTTCATGTTTAAAAGTATTTATAGTCACAAAGACTAGGAACGTCTTCTCCACTCCAGCAGTAAAAACAAGACCTTGAAGAAGAGGATACAAACTAAACACTAACAAAAATAACTACAAGGGCAGGAGGTGGGTGTCCTGCCCCACAGATCTCTGGATTCATACCTCTCTCACGGTGATGTTCTTAAACTCAGAAGAAAGTGAGAAAACCCGGAAGAGTTCAATCTCACTCAAGGTGGGCTTGAGTAGTTGGTTGTAAGTCTGTATGGTCTCATTGGTGATATAGTAGTGGCTGGCAATGCGGCCCAGCTCCGTAACCTGGGGAGAGAGGGAGGAAAGCCACTTCTGGTTAACAAAATGGAGAGTAAAAAACAAACCAGGCTTAGGTTACTGAAACACACAGGTGGGGCAGCCCTCAATATTTTGAAACTTCGGTTCAAAATAGGGTGGGGAGGTTGGTGCACTGGAATGAGCGAGTTTTAAGAGATTTAAATTTTAACAGATGTTCATTAGTGCCCAGACTGCTTTCCAAGCATAACTGAAGGTGCAAGTTTTAACCTTAAAAGCCCCACCAGGTCTTGCTTCGGGCAGGTGTCCGCAAGGCTTGGGGCGGCAGCCACGGCTGGGGGGGAGGAATAAATGTTTTTTTATTCATTTCCCCCCCAAAAAACAAGGTGCGTCCTATGGGCCAGTGCGCCCTATAGGACGAAAAATATGGTATCTGCTTATTCTTGGGAGCCACCTAGGAAGCCTTTGTGGCTGAAGGGTAGCATACAAATAGTAACACATTTTATTTTAAAGCAGCAAAATAAGTTTTGTTTGATAAGAATATAGCGTGTGAAGATGCGCAAAGAGGCTGGCAAAGCAGCTGCAAATAAGCATCCTGGGCAGCCAGACTCCTGATAAGACTGGCAGAATGCACCTGCAAAGAGAGTTTGAACTCCTCCACTCTCACCTGGAAGTTCCCTGTCTTCTTGTCGTACTTGACCAGGTTGTTCTTATCTAGCATCAGAGCTGCAGTGTGCACCAAATCCAGCCGGCGCTGGTCCAACAGTGGGTCTCCTTTCAGGTCATCATGCGATATCCCGTACAGAGTTGGGGAACGCAGCATTCGTATGTAGAGATAAGTATAGCCAAGCCAGTTTACAGCATCCTGCAGCGGCCAAGAAACACAGTATCAGAGTCAGTAGTTTCCAGCAACCTCAAATCCTGGAAGGGATAGGATGGGGCAGAGGCCACAGGGACATCACAGCATGCTTTAAAGGCCACCTCTGCTGGCCATCAGGCAAGGGCAGGCATAGGCAAACTCGGCCCTCCAGATGTTTTGAGACTACAATTCCCATCATCCCTGACCACTGGTCCTGTTAGCTAGGGGTGATGGGAGTTGTAGTCCCAAAATATTTGGAGGGCCGAGCTTGCCTATGCCTGGGTAAGGGCTTTTCCCACCTGCCTTGTCCCATCCTCCAGCCCTTTCAGCCCTGGAAGCTTTCAGAAGGGAGTTGCTGTCATGACCATTATGCAAATGTGTCTTCTGATGAACTGAGTAGAAGACTATGAGTGATGGGGTAGAGTGTGTGCATGTAATTCAACAGTGCTTAGTTTGTTTTTGGTTGTTAGTTTGTTAATGTTGTTTTGTGGATTATGAGTGCTGTTGCTGTCATGCTTTGTGAATTTTATAATATGACTTTTCTTGTGGTTGTGCTGTTTAGCCTATTTTTAAAAATTGGTTTTTTAAGAGCGTTTTATAGAAAGTGGTTGTTTTACTGATAATCTGTAATTGCTTTACTAATGATTTGTTTATTTTTTATATGATTTACGTTGTAATTTGTGGTGTTCTAATACATTATTATTTACTGTGCATAAGATGCTTTGTGACTTGTGTGAGTGAAAAGTGGCATAGAAATATAATAAATGGAATGAAAATGCAAAGGACAGGTCCTTCAAATAATAGTGAAGAGGGGCACATCTTTGCAGATTCATTAACTAATGTCACATCCACACCAGCCATTTAAAGCACAATTATACCACTTTAGCAGTCATGGCTCCCCCCCCCCAAAGAATCCTGGGAATTGTAGTTTACCCCTCAGAAAGCAAGAAACTACATTTCCCAGGATTCAGCCAGGGTGAGGGAGCCAAGACAGTTAAAAATGGTGTAAGACTGCTTTAAACTGATGGTGTGGATGTGGCCCTAAGAGAAGAGGGGAAGACTGAGGATCTTATAAAATGGAGCACTAAGATGTCACTGGTGAAATGTCTGGCAACAGAACATTGTTTTGCAAGAGAATGCATAAGCAGGTGGCTCTTTGTTGTACCATCTGTTGCATAATGGGTTTCCACTAGTCATCTGTTGCACTGGATTCCTATTTCACAGCATTAAAACTCACCGTCCACAGCACAAGAACCCTTGCTGACAGAGAATACTGGATAAAGCCCTGAATTCTGAAATTGTCACGAACTAGGCTGAGAGGCTTCAGAGCTGAACTTCTCTCACACACAACCCACTAAATACCACGACTACTGCCCTGCATGATTCTAGATGCCAGATTCACAGCTGAGTATCTAGCCTCCCAAAATGTGACTCTAGAATCATCTGACGGACTGTTACATTATACTTTATACACACACTCAAAATCCCTAATCAGGTGTTGTGACTAAGTGGTCTCCCTAACACAGCATCCCCCTTTATGTCTACACTGAGACACTAAAAACAGAGCAGCCACAAGTCATGACTGGGATCTCTCCTCCTCACCTTTGCATTTTGGACGTTGCCCAGCACGACCTCTGCATTCAGCATGTCTGGAAGCTTCGCCACCATTTGGCTCTCAATGGGAAGCTGCTGGTTCAGCAGTGAGAGGTAATACTGCAGCTCTCCATGAGAAGTGATCAGGATTCCCTCGCCCTTGGTGTCGTACTGAGGTCTACCAGCACGACCCAGCATCTTTAAAAAAAAACACAAGTCAGAGAGGTAAGTTAGACCTCAAACAGAGTTTCTAACATTAATTAACAGCCAAGAGTCTTAAGAATATTTCTGCAACATCTAAAGAAACACAGAGAGAAACAGTGTCCTTAATCCTAAAATCCACTACAGTGTGTGCCTGTGTCCCATAGGAATTACCTGCAAGATGTCCAGGGCACCCAGTTCAGTCCAGCGACCTTTCTCTGGGCTGTACACCTGTGTCCCCTTGATGATAACGGTGTGAGCAGGAAGATTTACACCCCAAGCCAAAGTTGCTGTGGATACCAAAACCTGTAAGGGGAAAATATCAGGGTTGAAAGAATCTTCTGCTTAGTTTCAAAGGAACTCCCAACAATGCTGCAATGCACCGGGGGGGGGGGGGGATTAAAAGAGGCACCTAATTTTAATAGAGCTTCGCCAACACCCATCTTTGGAGACTGGGTGGTAAGCAGGAGAAGAGCAGGCAGGCTGTGCTGCATCAGTTTAAAGCAGAGAGAGGGAACCATGACAAGATTGTTTTGCTTCAGTGCTGTGCTAGGAGAAAGAAAAGCTCCCCACACTCACCCCTTTGTCTCCCAAGTCTGCTCTTCCAGTCCCTACCCTTGCTCTTTCTGCCCACATCCCACTCCCTCAACCTATTTCTCCCCACAGAGCTCTTAACCTCTTTCCCCAACCCCTAGTTTCACTCTCCATTTGTCTTCCATTCCTGAATCTATTTCTTTCCTTTCCCAGTCTCTAGTTTTGCTCTCTCTCCACCACGACAACTTAAAGGTCTCGTGTGCCTCTATGTCAAGCATGTTATGCCTGTCATGGTCTTTGGGTTCTGCCTGCCCCAAGCCCCACCTGCTGTTTGTTGCCTTGCCCTCTTCCCTGTCTTTCACCTCACCGGGAAGCAGGGCTCCAACTTGAATAAAATATTGGGAGGAGAGTCAGGCATGCCCTGCCTTCCATAATCGATCATATGGTGCCATGCATGGACACCATTTGAATGGCAATGCCCATCAACTTTGGAGGGAGTGACCCCTTCAAATATTTTGCTGGGGGAAATCTGCTGTCATACCTGGATGTGCTTGTCTGCAAACAGATCTTCCACCAATGTTCGGTCCACCCTGGTCATGCCAGCATGGTGAATTGCAAAGCCATAGGGCAGCAAGTCTTTAAGCTCCAAATTCTGTGAGCAAAAAACAACAACATTGCCGTCAAAACCCCCCAATGATTCCTGATTTTCTGTAGCTGAGTGAAGGGAGAGATGCGAACTTGTTCTAGAGAAAGAAAAGAGATGCTAGCAAAGCACTAAAGATATTATGGTGAAATCTTTCTCTGAATTCTATCCTATGAGGAGCCTGAGTTGACCTTCCACTAGGGGAAGGGACTCTTTTCCAAGACTTATGAAAAGAAAAGGTTTCACTTGGCCTTTGAAAGCAAACCGCTTTATTTTCTGGTTCTGACACAGATTTTGGCGTTGTTTCTTGCCAATTATTTTTTGGTTTTGTTATTTTGGTATTAATTTATATGGGTTAATTTGTGAATCATTATAGAAATTAAATATGACAAAATGGTAGATAAAGGTTGAATAAATACAGAAATAAATACCTTGCATTGCTCAGCTTCTGTCCTCAGGACCTCGGTGGAGGCAGAGCCCTCTCGCAGGAAGAGACCCAGGGTGTCTTTCTCCAGACACATGTCCCTGATGGCTCGAGCAGTTTTCCCGGTCTCCTTCCTGGAGTGGACAAACACTAGCACCTGATTGGAGACAACAGAAATCAAAGTTATCAGTCCATGATAGCTATGCAATGAGAAAGCAAGCCAGTGGGGACGGGGATCAAAGAGGACAGTATAATTACAAGCGGAAAAGTCCAAAAGGTGTTCTGCCTCATGTGATCAACATCATTTGAGGAAAAGGGAAGAACTGTATTTGCTGGCGTTGCATTCTCTTCTAGCCATATGGGTGAGGCCTGCAATGGAGAGCTTGCTCTGTGCAGGTAGGCTCCAGATGCGATTTAGACCCCTGTTCATTCAGATAAATGTTCTAAAATCTTGCAGGGAGCCAACATGATTTTTGGTTTATAAGAATACACACGTTCTGAATAAATGGAGAGCACCAGAGTCAATTAACAGTGGCATAGAGGAAAACAGCCCCTTTCCCACTCTACTGTGTGAGCGTAGACTGTATTGACATGTCTGAAAGCAGCAGCAGCAGCAGCAGCATCTGCTGGAAAGAGAGAACCCCAAAACACAGATGAACACTATGTGCACAATTCTGCCTGCTCTTTCCTAAATGTCTGTACAAAGAAAAGCTGGATTAGGGCTCAAGAGGAGAGCCGTTTAGAAGGGCTTACAGGCACTCAACAGATATACCATGCTAGGTGCTTCAAATAGACAGCAGCACACCCTCTTTTTGTTTACACTATAAAATATAGCTGTAGGACCAGGCAAAAAATGGGAGGGAGCACAGGTTTTTGTAAGCAGAAGATTCCAGGTCTTGTTCATTTAAAGCATTTTTACCGCACTCTTCAGCTGAAGAGGCTCCCAGTGTTGATTAAAAGTCGCTAAAAAAAGCGAAGGCAGCTTCTGCTCTCAGGCTTGCAATCTAAAACCCAGATACCACCAGTTAAAAAGACCTCGGCACTGAGAATGACACCTGGAGAAAACACAGGAAGCTGCTACCTGTCAAGGTAAGTTATATTGGGTCAGACTTGGCATGTTCAAAATGTGCCCAATGTTAAAATTGCAACTCTTGTCCACTTAAGTTCATTGCAGTTACAACCAAGAGACCCATAAAAATAAATAAAGTCAATGTTCAACAAAATGGGGAACTCCAGCTGGGTATTAGAAGAAACACCATAGAGGCTATAATGCAGTTCCAAATCAGCAGCTACCCAGCAGCCAGGACGACATTCCCAACAACACATGCCTCTTCCTGAGAAGATGCACTTCACCACATCCCTGAGCCAAGAACAGATTAAGAAATGATATTTTGAAGTGGGGGAGGGGATAGTAAGCAATGGCCAAATAGGATGCCTGGAGGTAAAGAGGGGTGCACAGAGATGCCTCCACCCATTTGCAAGTTGTTCTTCCAAAATAATAATTTATTATTTATACCCCGCCCATCTGGCTAGGTTTCCCCAGCCACTCTGGGTGGCTTCCAACAAAGTATTAAAATACAATAGTCCGTCAAACATTAAAAGCTTCCCTAAACAGGGCTGCCTTCAGATGTCTTCAAAAAGTCTTGCAGTTGTTTTTCTCTATGACATCTGGTGGGAGGGCATTCCACAGGGCAGATGCCCCTACCGAGAAGGCCCTCTGCCTGGTTTCCTGCATCTCTGAGATGCAATCCCTCTCCCCACACCCACTGCCTCAATTTACCCAGAGACGAGAACCTACCTGGTTCTTCCCAGCATGCTCCATGATTTTCTCATACACAATCTCATTCATGATCTGGAAGCGCTTGATTGCTTTCTTCTCAGTGATTCCCACATAAGTCTGTTCCAGGGGCACTGGGCGGAAACTGCAAAAAGTGTCAGGCATCAAGTAAGTGACAAGCAGAAAGGTAAGATCTACAGAAGGCAATTACTTTCTCAGAAATCTAAAGTGAAGGAGCAAAGGCATATTTATCTACCCTACAAAATACACTGCACATCCCCTTCTTGTTTGACATTTAAAAAACAACTCCATAGCCACAGACAGGTCATTTACCTAGAGAGCAAATATATATAGGCAAACATAATGCACACAGAACTTTGTGCAGAAACCCTTGGTTTTTTGTGGCAGGGACTGTAGTCATACATTACCCAGGACTAGTATGAGGGCCAGAGCATGATGGCGGCTTCACCCCACAGTATCTCGCGAGTGAAACCACTGCCGCTCCCAAGTCCCACTTCTTTAAACTGTCCTGCTGAGGGGCACATGGCTGCACACACCTCAGCAAAGCTGTTTAAATAAGCCCCGCCCCACCAGCTCATGCCCATCCTGCCCCCCCGTGCGAAGCCAGCATTTGAGGGGTGCCTCAGCACCTTCACCGCAGCTAGCTGCCGCTGTGCGCTGGGGCTGAGGCACTTCCAGGCTGAATATGATAGAAGGTTGGACAACTTAGAGAAATATATTAAAACAAGAGGGAGGAGAGTTTAAATTAAACAAATTAAGGTTTTATCAGAAAGTTAACAACATGGATACAATATAATCATTTAAATGAAATATTTAAGAAAAACAGAATACAAGGGTTTGGGAAACAAATATAACAACTAGAGAGAGATCTGTTGGAATGCAATGTTAAAGTGCTGTCTAAAATGTGTAAGGTATTATTGGAATGGGAGACAAAGGATGAGCAAGTAAAATCTTCAATGATACATTGGGAGATAAATACTGGTTATAATATAGATATGGAAACAAGGGAATGATTGTAGAACACGGATATAAAATTTACAGCATGCTATGGTTTAAGAGAAAACTACATGAAAATGTTATACAGATGGTATCGAACACCGAGTAAATTGGCAAAAATGTATAAATCAAAATTGATTAAGTGTTGGAAATGCAAAGAGAAAAAAAGGTATTTTTATCATATGCGGTGGTCCTATAGAAAGGTTAAAGCTTAATGGGAAATGATATATAATGAATTGAAAAAGATGTTTAAAATAGCATTCGTAAAAAAACCAACGCTTTCCTCTTGGGAATTATAGAGGTAGAACTACCTAAACAGTATAGAAATGTATTCATGTGTGCGACTACAGCGGCGAGAACGTTATTTGCCGAAAAATAGAAAGAAGTCGTCCTGATGAAAGAAGAATGGATACAAAAACTTATGGACTATGCAGAAATAGTGAAATTTAGTGGAAAAATAAGAAATCAAGATAACAAACTTTTTATAAAAGAATGGAAATTGTTTATTTAATATTTACAAACTGTAAACAGATAAGGACATTGAAAGGATTATTGTAATAACCTGCAGTTTCATAAGAGTATATATTTAAAGTAGATGAATAAAAGAGTAAGTTAAGTTAATTTAGAATATGCAGGAAATGGTAAAAATAAATTTAAGGAACCGCAGAAAGAGGAGGAATGAAGTTGAGTTTTGAAATGTGAGAATGATTGTAAAATTATTGAAATGCATATAACTGAAAGTCATAAAAAATAAAAAAGAAGACTCTCCACAGCACACACACCATACCTGTTGTCAAAGTAGAACAAGCCTTTGGTAGGCTCCACCCTCAAGAATGTAGCCACATCCTCGTAGTTTGGGAGGGTGGCACTCAGCCCAATAAGCCGCACATCTTCTTGAGTCATCTCAATGTTGCGAATGGCTCTGGCCACCAAGGCTTCCAGAACAGGGCCCCGGTCGTCATGCAGGAGGTGGATCTCATCCTGTAGAATGCAGGAAGCATTACCCTCCTTGCTCAGGGAGGTGCCACACCATTTACACATCCCCTATAGAGCCCAGAAACCATTACATTTGGCTGGTTGCAATTCTGAATGTCTCAAATGTTCTCCCACCCAGAAAATATCCCCAGCATGCCATGTGTAGCAGAAGAACAGACCCTCATCACAGCTCAACGAGAAGCTTCGAAGGCAACTCACCAAAATAATGAGGCGCACCAGCTGGGTATAGGTACGCTCCCCTCCTTTGCGGGTGATGATGTCCCACTTCTCTGGAGTGCAGACAATTATCTGAGTGGCGTTTATTTCTTCCTTGCACAACTGGTGGTCCCCCGTCAGCTCAGCCACAGTGATGCCATAAGTGGCCAAGCGCTAGAAGGAAAATTGGAACACAGCTATAAATAACAGATGTGCATTCATAGGGTGCTTTCAAGTATTCCACACACATTACTGTTTAAACCCTAACAGCAATTCAGTACTACCTCTAAATTACAACAGTGTGTGGTTGAGAGTGTGGGGCACACCTGAAAACTGCCTTCCACAACCTAGAGCCTTCCAGGTGCTTTGGACTACAACTCCCAGCAACCCTAGGCAGCATGAACGACAAGGCTGCCTTAAACTGATTAATAGGCCTAAAGCAAAGATTCAAAGAGCCCCCAATTCAGACTCTTAGACACTATTCTCTAACAGCTCTCATTAGGTGTCAACTCTTCCCCCTAGCATCCATAAGAGAGAGAGGCAAGACAAACAAAGCTCTTTCCATTGGCTGCCTGGACACTACTGCTAATAGGCCCAGCCCTTCTGAGCAGATGGTTAAAAAAAAGCTGGAATGGCCACAAACAAAGTAATGTTGCTTGTTTTCCTCTTCCCTCCACTACTTTTTCCTATTGTGCTGCATCTATTACATTGCAAGTTGTTTTGGCAAACACTTTTCTGTTTAATTCCTTGTACAGTGCTTGTTTTTACTGATCCTTTTTGTTTTACTCTTTCTATTTTCAAAATACTTTGGTTGCTTTTATTTTATAGGTTGCCTTGATCCTTTTATTGTTGGGCTGCCATATAAATTTAAATGATAAAAGGTAAAGGTAAAGGTACCCCTGCCCATACGGGCCAGTCTTGACAGACTCTGGGGTTGTGCGCCCATCTCACTTAAGAGGCCAGGGGCCAGCGCTGTCCGGAGACACTTCCGGGTCACGTGGCCAGCGTGACATCGCTGCTCTGGCGAGCCAGAGCCGCACACGGAAACGCCGTTTACCTTCCCGCTGGTAAGCGGTCCCTATTTATCTACTTGCACCCGGAGGTGCTTTCGAACTGCTAGGTTGGCAGGCGCTAGGACCGAGCAGCGGGAGCGCACCCCACCGCAGGGATTCGAACCGCCGACCTTTCGATCGGCAAGTCCTAGGCACTGAGGCTTTAACCCACAGCGCCACCTAATAAGCACAAGTGGAAAAGCTCCTCAGAACACTGGGCACCACCTCTCCTCCAAGTTCAGGTTCTCCTCCATCCACTCCCACCTGGTGAAGGTCTTATACAAGCCAATTGCTGTTTCCTCTTACCTTCCCAAAGCTGCCCACCATTTCCTGGACTAAAGACCTCATTGGTGCGATGTAGATGATTTTGAAGTCATCCACGTTGATTGTTCCATCAAGGTTGATGTGTTTCCCAATCTCACGCAGCATACACATCAAAGCCACATTTGTCTTCCCAGCACCCTGGAATGAAGAGAGTGTCAAAGAAAACCTTCACTCTCCCATCCCTCCCCTCAAACAGGAGACCAGAAAGACATTTCCCCTAGTAAAAATCAAGGAACAGGTGCAGAGGCTCAGAAAGATCCATCATATTTGACATCATAAAACGGAACACTCACTGTGGGTGCACAGAGTAGCAAATTTGTATCTGTCTCAAGGGCAGCACGGTACAGTTTGCTCTGAATCCGGTTCAGTGTTTTGAATCCCTCAAATCCGGCCTGTGCATATTTGGGGAGCTTGTCCACAGGAAGTAGTTGCTGAGAATAAGAAAAGAAATAATAGTTTTGTTCAGCAAGTCAGTAACGAACTCATGAGACAGAATCCTTATAGGCAGAACAGAAGCAGTTCAAATCCACAATTCACTCTGAAGTCAAGTTAGAGGAAAGAGCCTATGCTGCCCATTGGCCCATAAAAGCAGTGAAGCAATTAAGCAGACTAAAGTTGTAAAGAGGATGACAAATCTTAGATGGGCAGCAAATGCCAAAGCAGTTCTTCCAAGATGACCCTGGTGACTGGAAGGACATAGAGCCTTGACCAAATTCCTAACACATCACTTGCTCAACAAAGACCTCAGCAGCAGTTAGTGGCTACAATGTCTCCTTCATCAACATCATTATCATTTTATTATTTCTACCATGCTCATCTGGCTGGGTTTCTCCAGCCACTCTGGGCGGACTACAGCATATATAAAAACAAAGCATTAAAAATCTCCTTCAGGTGTCGTCTAAAAGTTGTGCAATTTTTTATATCCTTGACATCTGAAGGGAGGGCGTTCCACAGGGAGGATGCCTAGTTCCCTGTAACTTCACTTCTCCCAGTGAGGGAACCAGCAGAAGACCCTCTTGATGGATTTCTCAGGTTTCCAAGGTTTTCTTTTTTGAGAGCAAAGCTCCAGTCACATGGCTCTCTCAATGGTGCCACCTAACCTCCCTAACTGGGTCACCTCAACAGTTTAGACCGCTGTTATAGACTTTATTTGTCCAGGATTTTTAAACTGGAGCTTTTCTGGGGTAATACTGCTGCTACTGCTTGGTTCTGTTTACAGTCTCAGGCTATTGTCTAGTCTGGTATCTCAATTTCTGCTTTTTTCTCTATGGTCTCTCTAATGAGCAACAGAAAAAACGCAGAGGCTGAGTTCATATAAGGAACCCCTGTGCAAGCACCAGGACACTAGACAATACAGTGGTACCTCGGGTTAAGTACTTAATTCATTCTGGAGGTCTGTTCTTAACCTGAAACTGTTCTTAACCTGAAGCACCACTTTAGCCAATGAGGCCTCCTCCTGCTGCCGCGCTGCCAGAGCTCGATTTCTGTTCTTATCCTGAAGCAAAGTTCTTAACCTGAAGCACTATTTCTGAGTTAGTGGAGTGTGTAACCTGAAGCGTATGTAACCTGAAGCCTATGTAACCCGAGGTACTGCTGTAGATCAGTAGTTAGCATATACATACAACCTGCTACCAGCCTGAGAGACCAAGAAACAGCAGGATGTGCAAAGGCGGCTTCATGATTGCTGAAGGCATCCAGCAAGGCTGCTAGTTTGTGAATGAGTGTATTTGGTACTGTACAGTCAAGACCACAAGCCCCCTGCCACAAGCGCTGTCTATATAGAGGGGGGAAAAAAAACACATCATCAACCTCTTCTGAACCAAAGGGCTTTGGCTTCAGCGCAGGAACATGAACTTCCTCGTAGCCTTTGCGTTGTCTGCGGAAAGAGCCATCCGGCAGCTGGCATCGCTTGTTGGCCATGAAGTGACTGCCTTGGGCAAACACAAGGTCCTCCAAGTCTAAAACCTGCCGAGGGGCCAATGCCTGAAATGGACAAAATGGAAATGTCCATCAAAAATAGTTCATTAAATTAAGAAGTGATAGCACAGAAACCCGTAAAAACCCCACCCCACCAATCTTTCATTCATAAACAAGCAGGGGAGTTAAGATGAGGAATGATTTCCCCCCAGTTTGTGTAGCACCTCACATGTAGCTCAGACCCCCACCTAAGAATATTTGATGAAGCAAGAGTACCTCTCCTCCTTGATCCAGATCCATGGTTTCCATGTCAGTGTCCATGCGGGACTGGCGGACACGTTCTCTGCGAGAGCGTTCTTCCTGAAGTGGGAGGACACAAACTCCACGTTAGGGTGAGTTTTTGTGCCAAGGATCCATACCAGGCTGCTCAACAATGGTGAGCTCCTATATACACTCAGCACTTTCTCCTCTCCTGACATCTTGTAGTAAATTGTGTGGCTGATTTGAACTTTGCCCTACTAAAGCTAGTAACTCTAATCCTTCTTCCTTTCCACTGCCCATTGTGTGTATGTCATTCCCTATAAGGCACAATAATAAATATTGTAAATATTGTAAATAAATAACATAAAACCCACTGAACCAAAGTTAACATATATAGTAGGATTGTTACAGACTCACAATATAGAGTAATGGTTCCCCAATATTTTCAGACCACTGCCCCCATGGTTCCATAAACTCTTCCCCTGTGCCCCCTACCCTAAACTATAAAAAAAGCTTTCAGAATAGCAGTTTCCATGACCCACTAAGGAAGATAATAGCACAATGAAATTCAAACCAGCAACAATTAATCACATATGTTCAAAATCCAATTAAAACTATTTAGTTTAATTGATTCAACAAAACTGATGAACTTGTTCCACTGCAAGCTTTTCAAAGCCTGATAGTAATTTACCCCTCCAGTGCAACAACACCCGCCCCCCCTCCGCTGTCCCCTTGCTTCTTAGTGCCCCTCTAGGTAATACCCCCAGGGGGGAGTAATGCCCACTTTGAGAACCACTGATATAGAGAGAAAGTGAAGAGGAAGAGATGCCTGTTTAACAATATTTTTAAGCACTTAAAATCTTCAGCTTCAGCAACACTATTCTGAAACAGTGTGACACAGCACGAGTATCTGATATGCACACTGAGTGAATGGGAAGGGAGGCTGCAGTTGAAACTGCTGCTTGGTCTTATAGTGTACTAAGGGCCTGAGCAAGTCGATCAGCCAAGACTCACTCTCTCTCATAGTCTGACCTGCCTCACAGAGCAATCATTGGAGTAAAATGGAACAAGGATGTATTGCAACCCACACTGATGCCTTCAGGACAAATATATAAGCAAGACACCACAATTAAATCATTTTTGCTCCAGATTCCTTCCCACCTCCATCCCCAATCCTTACCCGGATCAGATCTTCCTTCTCCGTCTCATGCAGCTGATACAGGAACTTTGACAACTCAGGGTCAGATTCCATCTTCCCCATAATCCTCTCCTTCTCAGCTTCACTCTGAGCACTAGCCAAGAGGGTACAGTACAAGACTGGGGGAGAAAACAAATAATTGTAGTATCTTATTCTACTCCTGCGAACTCCAGACAAAACACACAACTGAATCTCCCCTAAGGGCAAACAAAGGAAACGAGTGGTGACCAACTGTACTTTTTTGTCTGTGCTTCCCAGAGGCAAATGATCTGGTGCAGAATTTGTATTCCTAGGGATCTGTATTATCTTTCTTCTAATAGGTATTTTGTGCTCAGTTTAATTTTTAAATGTCAGCTACCTGTAGAAGTACAAAATAGCGCAGCATCTTTTAATTCTGCACTGCTGTCTCTTCTCTCCCATGTTTTTTATTAATAGTCCTCAACTCACACAACTAACCACATTTTAACACTATCTATGCCCTGCAACAGTCCTGATCTGGATTGGTGGACACACAGCTGCTATTTAATACACAAAAAAGCAACCACACAATAATGAAACAATGTACAGTTGTACCTTGGATCCAGAACGCCTTGCAAGTTAAACATTTTGGCTCCCGGACGCCACAAACCTGGGAGTGTTCCGGTTTGCGAATGTTCTTTGGAACCTGAACGTCCAATGGGGTTTCCGCGGCTTCCAATTGGAAATCGTGTCTTGGCTTCCGAATGTTTTGGAAGTCGAATGGACTTCCGGAATGGATTCCATTCAACTTCCAACGTACCACTGTACTTCATATCATTCAAAGTTAGGCCATTCTTATCTAAATATCTTAGTGCAAATGTGATAAGACACCACCTCTCTCTCTCAAGTCTTTTGGCATGTGCAGAGGGCTGGTAGGGGGTGTTATTTCACTTGCACTGCTTTTTATAGAAGGTAAGAAACTGCTAGGTAAGAAATTTCTCCATACAACTCCAAGTTCTCTGTGCACGCCAAGATTTCAGACAACCCAATATTTTGAGATCTCTACATAATAACAATATAGCAAGCACTCACTCATCATTCTGTGTTGCCTCAACACTTTGATGAAGTCAAATGTATTAAAACCCAGAAGCAAGACAAGCTGGTTTTCACATTCTCTGTCATCGCTGGCAGTCTGGGGAGACATGAAAGGGGAGAAGTGGAAATAGGTCATGTGACAAAGGAAATTGCTCAATTGCTTCTCTTTTCCCCTAAGAAAGGCGTCATGCATCTCCCACCAGTTATTCAAATCCCCAGGAATGGCTGACAGGAAGATGCCAGGAAAATAGAAAAATCCAGTTTACACTTGAATGGCCCATCTCCCTTTACACCAGGGGAGGTTTGTCCCCTTCCCAAGCCTCTGGCCAAAGTATTCCCTGCTCACCTATGAAACATGACATTGGCTGTCATTGGTCAGATGGAGGTATGTACCACTCACTCCAATGTGGGGTGAGAGAAACATCAAAAGCTGACCTGTTCTATGCAGCTTTGTCCCCTCCCTCTATCAAGTAGTCCACAAATGTGTTGTCCACAATGCAGTGGCAGCTGACCATTCCCCCTGCTTACTCATAAGTAGACTAGAAATACTGTGTTTTTAGTGAATAGGTTAGAGGCAACCAGGTTTTGAGCCCCAAGCTCTTTTGTTTTCAGAATTCTGTTTCAACATCTATCTGCTTTACTGCCAATTTTTAAGTTTCATAATTTGATGAGTGGGAACTGTGTGCATTTGCTAGTCTTGGAATTCTGAAATCCCCACATCTTTAGGCCGTTTGACACTACTGGATGTCTAAGATATGGGTTAAAGACCAGCACACTGCTTTTACTTGGGGAAGACTGGGAGAACGGACTACCTTCCTGTGTAAACTACAAGGGGTCCGAGAGAGAAACAAGCATGCTGCTTTGATCTCCAGTGTAGGCTACACAGCTGGAAGCCAGCCCTATATTGCCCAACAAGTCATCAGAACTTTGGCCTGAGAGGGTGGCAGGGAGTACTGACTTGAAGTCCCTTTAAAAGAAATTGCTGAGGAGCATCCCAGGTCAATCTCTGCTAAGAATGTACGGTCTGACAAATTCCTCCATTGCCTCGCTGACAATTTCATTTTCCAGAAGGTGGAAGAACCAACAAGGGGATCATCTATCTTGGACCTGGTTCCCACCAATAGGGAGGAACTGATCAATGAAATGGAAGTACTCGGAAACTGGGAAGGAAATGATCATGTTCTCCTGGGTTTCAGGATACAGAGGCAGGGGGAAACTGAGTGTAGTCAGAGAGACACTCTGGACTTTAAAAAGGTCAATTTCAAAAAGCTCAAGGAGCGACTTATTGTCAAAAATACTCAAAGAGAAGGGAGTCCAAGAAGGAGGGGAGTTTCTAAAAAGAGAAACATTGAAGGCCCAAATGCAGACAATACCAACAAGAAATAGTCTGTATAAACTTACAGATGAGCTGAGAGTTAAGGAGGGCATGTACAGTGGTGCTTCGCAAGACGAAATTAATTCGTTCCGCAAGTCTTTTCATCTTGCGAGTTTTTCGTCTTGCGAAGCACGGTTTCCCATAGGAATGCATTAAAAATCAATTAATGCGTTCCTATGGAAACCGCCTTCAGACCAGGTCCAGGGACAGTCTGTCCCCCGACCTCTTCTGAAGCCCGGCGGGGGGCAAAAGTCTTTGCTTCCCCCCCACCTGCCTTCCCAGGAGAGTGGAGAAACGCAGCGCTGCGTTTCTCCGCTTTCCCGGGAAGGCAGGCAGGGGGGACAAAGACTTTTGCCCCCCGCCCGCCTTCGGAAGAGGTCCTGGACCTCTTCTGAAGGCTGGCGGGGGGCAAAAGTCTTTGCTCCCCCCGCCTGCCTTCAAAAGCCGCCCGGGGGCTTTTAAATCGCCCCGGGACAGTCCCGGGGAGATTTAAAAGCCCCTGGGAAGGCAGGCAGGGGGGACAAAGACTTTTGCCCCCCGCCCGCCTTCGGAAGAGGTCCTGGACCTGGCGGGGGGCAAAAGTCTTTGCTCCCCCCTGCCTGCCTTCCGGGAGAGTGGAGAAACGCAGCGCTTTAAAACGCAGCGATTTAAAAGCCTTCGGCCTTCCTGGACCTCTTCTGAAGGCCGGAGGGGGGGGGGAAGGCTTTGCTCCCCACCGCTAGCATTTAAAAGAGGTCCCCGGAGATTTCCCTATGGGCTTTCTTCTTGCGAAGCAAGCCCATAGGAAAATTCGTTTTGCGAAGCGCCTCCAAAACGGAAAACCCTTTTGTCTAGCGGGTTTTTCGTCTTGCGAGGCGTTCGTCTTGCGGGGCACCACTGTATAAGAAATGGAAGAAAGAGGAAATCACAAAGGAGGAGTATATTCGAGTAGCCAACAGTTGTAGGGGAAAAGTCAGGCTGGCTAAAGCTCAGTATGAGTTCAGGCCTGCAATATAGGTTAATAATAATTTTTTAAAAGGTTTCTTTGGCTATGTCCGAAGTAAGAGGTAGAACAAACAAGTGGTAGGTCCTTTGCATGAAGAAGACGAAGAAATGCCATTGGGTGACAGAGAGAAGGTGGAATTATTCAGCACCTACTTTGCCTCTGTTTTCACCCAAAAAGAAACCATGCCCAGCCTAGTGATAACAGAATAAATGATGTCAGGAGGGAGCTGCAGCCCATGATAGGAAAAGAGATAGTAAGGGAACACATAGCTACTTTAAATGAATTCAAATCTCCAGGGCCTGATGAGCTGTATCCAAGGGTATTAAAGGAGCATGCAAATGTAATTTCAGAAACTTTGTCTATGATCTTGGAGAATTCTTGGAGCACAGGTGAGGTCCCTACAGACTTGACCAAAAAGGGGGGAAAGGAAGACCCAGGAAACTACAAACCTGTGAGCTTGATATTGATACCAGGGAAGCTCTTAGAATATATACCACACTTTTGCAATCCTCCCCCCAAAAAGGTCAACAACTCTGGACAATCCTCCCCCAAAAAAGCTTCCTGCATTTTCTTATACACTGAAAAATACGGTAATTCAACAGTCGGTCTGTGAGCACTTAGAAAAGGATGCTGTGATTATTAAGACCCCACATGGGTTTCTCAAAAATAAGTCATGCCAGACCAATCTGATTTCTTTTTTTGATGGAATTACAAACTTAATGAATCAGGGAAATGCTGTGGATAGTGTATCTTGATTTCAGTAAAGCTTCTGACAAAGCCCCCCGTGATATTACAGGGAAGTAATAGTGCCACTCTACTGGAGGTTTTTAAGCAGAGGTTGAATATCCATCTCTCATGGAGGCTTTAGCTGGGATTCCTGCATTGCAGGGGGCTGGACTAGATGACCCATGACTCTTGGGTCCCTTCCAACTCTAAGATTCTATTATTCCTCTCCCACCTCAGGAGAGAAAGTACCCAGAAGACCATGACTTGAGGTCTCAAGAGGAAGACAGGCACAGGTTCTGGCACTGGCCTTCCAGATCCCAACCATTCAGGGCAGATTTTAAAAATGATGGAGAGAAAGCAAAACCTAAAAGGAGCTGCCAAGAGAACCAAAGTAAAAGTAGAAAAATAAGAACAAATAAAGCAGGAACCTGAAAGCAGAAATCTAAAATGCAGCTCTATATAGACAAGGCAGAGACTAAATTGAGGAGTCACCCATCCCACGTTTCAGGCAAAGATCCCTGCCTCTTCTAAGCCGGAGTGTATGAGTGTGTTATCCCATTGTTGACACCTGCACAATTCCAGGAATCAAGGCAATTCAAAAGCCAGAGCACCTGGGAAACTACACACAGTAGGTCCAGGTCTTCCTCCCTTCTTAGAGAAGCCACACATGCAATATATTGTTGTTTTTCACATTAAGGTACAAATATACAATAACAGCTAGCACCAGACCAGGAAAGAAGCAAGCAACCAGAAAGAAACAGAAGAAAACAGAGCACCTTTAAGATTTCCAGCACTTCATCAGCTTTTTTCTGGGATACGATGGCATCATCATAGAAACGGCTCAGTTGCCGCTGCAGCCAGAAAGCGTCAATGTCTCGGGGGTGCAGGTCTTTCTTTTTGGAGCTCATCAGTTCACCTGAGGCCACAAGCTAAGAGAAACAGAATTATCTGCACAACTTACTTGGCACACAGACATGAACGCTTACAGCACACAAGGCTTAAAAAGAACTTGGTGAGGAAGGCCACATACTTAGCGTTTTCCTCCACAGTACGGCATATTCCCCTAAGGAGTTAGGAAGTTCTCCTAATCCACATAGTATCAGAGATTCTTAAGTTATTCTGGACATATGCACACAGGCTATTGACAGTCACCACCCTAACAAATGGCAAAAGCCTTTGAATTTTTCCCTGCATGACTCACATTGGCTGAAAGGGTGCAGCGAACCACTGCCTCATCTCCTTCCATGTCATCGTCAGAAGCCTCATCCCGTACTTCACCGTAAACATCCTCATCACCCTCCTGTGGGTGCAAGATAGTTCATGTTCAGTGCCCTTTCCAAGGACATACCACAACACTTTCAACCACATAACATCTCTGTTAGGAGAACCAAAGACCGCCACTGTTGAACATCTACCAGAAGTGATGTTACATTAAAGCAAAGGCAGGCAGGAGTTGAGGCCTAGAAGAAAACCTCTACTTGGAACTAAATACAGTGGTACCTTGGTTTACGAACTTAATCCGTTCTGGGAGTCCGCTCTTAAACCAAAGCAAAGGCAGGCAGGAGTTGAGGCCTAGAAGAAAACCTCTACTTGGAACTAAATACAGTGGTACCTTGGTTTACGAACTTAATCCGTTCTGGGAGTCCGCTCTTAAACCAAAGCGTTCTTAAACCAAGGCATGCTTTCCCATAGCAGCGGGGGACTCAATTTACAAATGGAACACACTCAACAGGAAGCGGAACATGTTCTGCTTCCAAGGCAAAGTTCACAAACCAAAACACCTACTTCCGGGTTGCAGCATTCTTAATCCAAGTTGTTCATAAACAAAGCTGTTCTTAAACCAAGGTACCACTGTATTGTTCGCTGATCAAACTTTTTTTTTGTTATTTATATTTTATTGAAGTGATTATAATTTTTAAAAAAAGATACAGAAAAAGGAAAAGAACAAAGATAAATATAAAAAGGAATATATATATATATATGCGCAAAAATGCAGTATGCAATATTCCCATACATTCTTCTATAAATTGCTACAGTCGTACCTTGGATCCCGAACACCCTGGACCTTTTCGCTCCTGAACACCGCAAACCCGGAAGTGATTGTTCTGGTTTGCAAGAATTCTTTTGGAAACCGAACATCCAGCGGTGCTTCCACGGCCACAATTTGGTTTTCAAATGTTTTGGAAGTCAACCGACTCCCAGAATGGATTCCATTCGACTTCCAAGGTATAGTGTTATTATCCTAATTCTTATGTAAATGTTAATAGCCTACTACCAGGGTTCAAATTCTCACTCAACCAGACATTCACTCTCACCCTAACCTACCTCACAGGGTTGTTGGAAGGATAAAACAGAGAGGAGTGGAAGGAAATACCATGTAATCAAGTCAATTGGTACAAAATAATAAACAGTAGTATTGCAGCTACCAGTGTCACTTTAATGTTAAAAAAATCAAATGTAGAGTTTTCTAACATGTTGGCAACACTTCACAAACTCAGGGTTGTATTCAACTAAGTCCCTACTCAAAGCAGACCAACTGAAATTAATGAACCTAACCTAGTCATGTCCACTAACATCAATGGATCTGCTGAGCAGGACCAGCACTGACTGCCACCCATAAACTGGAAAGGAAGATAATCTTAGAAAAAGGACATGGGAAGACAGAGAATTGCTTGTGTGATTATTGGATGTCTACATTCAAACTCCCATCATTGTGAAGAAAATGGAATGCTCTTTCTCCTTGGGGGTGCATGCAGACAAAAGGGCCACCCTCTGCTTGTCTGGAATATGCATATCCATTGACACCAAATGAATCACTCACCTCTTCATCAGACTCAAACTGCACATTCACCCCATAGGTCTCGTCAATGTTGTCATCTACAAAGGAGGACAAAAATCAGAAACAAGCAACATCAGGTGAGGAGAAGAGGTCACATGTACTACATAGAAGAATCCTGAGCTTTATTTGAAAAGCAGTGTCCTCTGAAGGCAGGCAAGCAATGACCCATGCTCATAAGCAACCTGTAATGCAGCTGTGCAGAATGTTAGACTGTGCTCTTCAAAAGCACTAGTCACAACTTTGCATGCTACCACTAACCAACATTTAAAGTGGTTTGTACTGGCACATAAGCAGCAGAATTCAGTGCATGGTGGACACCTCAATAGATGGAGGAGGCACCTGGGAGCCAACATATGAAGCTAGCCTACTATTAAACTCTGACTGAAATTGGCTCCTCAAAGGAGGAAATTCCCCCCGCTGGGGTTACCCAAGAAGCTCTAACTGGAGTTGTTAAGGGTTGAACATGTAATACACGTGCTCCATCAGTCAACTATGCTGTCTCCTCAACATGAGCTACCCTGCCCAACAGCCACCACATTCTGCCATGAGAACACATTAGCAGAGGCTTCCAAACTTATTCACATCTCAGTGCTATTTGATGTCCAGGACTGGGAAACAATACTTAGCTCCAATCTCTCTACTACCTATAGCAACCATTCAGGAACAACTTTACAATTTCACTACTATAACTTCCAGGTGTGCTAAGAAATCAGGCTCCTCCCTTCATCAACTGCCACCTGCCATCAGCCGCCACATCATGCTACAGCAGAGGAGAGAAGAGAAGGGATTCAGGGCCACTCCATCAACATAGGTCATAGAATCATAGAACGGGGAGTTGGAAGAGAGCATGAAGGTCATCGAGTTTTAGTCCAATTCCTGCAATGCAGGAATCTCAAACTTTTAGCTCCTCTCCTTGAACATTTCCATCCTAGCTAGTCATGAGAAGAACTTCCAACTAAGAACTTGTACCTGAGTTTACTTATTTTTTCCTCCGTCCCAAACCACTTTCCTTTCGTGTCATGTATTTTTAGACTGTAAGCCTGAGAGCTGGTGCAGTATTATATGAAGTAATTTTTAAGTGGCTCTGAGAACCTTTATTATTCTGTACAGAATTCAGTATCCAACTGATAAACACAGAAAACGCTACAGGCCCTACCCATGTTCTGGATCTCCTTGTCTCCGCCATAGTCTGTGATCTTCTTGCCCAAGTTCACCAGCACATGATAGCGGGTGTCATCCGTCTGTCCCAGCAGCAGATCGATTTCTTTCCGTCGCTCCTTGTCGCGTAGTTTTTCATTCTTGAGGACCGCCAGGACTTCATCAGCAGCTCCACAGAGAATGTCTCGGGGCTGCAAGAAACAAGACTTGACTTACTCTAGCGCCCAACTCAGGTGATGAGTGCCAACAAGACTGGAGCTAAAAGGGGTAACTGACAAACAAGAGGTGCATCAACAAGCTTGGGAAAATGTCAAGTTTTGCAGAAATATAAAAAGTACTTTTAAAATTACACTTTCTGACAGGAAGAACTGTTTGACAGTGGAGCAGACTTCCATGAGAGGTTTTTAAGCAGAGGCTCAATGGTCATTTGTCATGTATGACCAAGTTGATATTCCTGCATTGCAGGGGGTTGGACTAGATGACCCTAGGTATCCTTTCCAACTCTACAATTCTATGATGACCCTCTCCACCCAAAAAGTCAATGAGGATTAAGTATGCCCAGTTGTCACAGAATGCTGACTACCAGTTGAAAGAAAAAAATGGGATATGGAAGGATAAATGCCTCCCTGAGCATCAGACAGAATAAATTACTTGGGGATGTGGGTGGTGCTGTGGTCACTGAGCCTCTTGGGCTTGCCGAATAGAAGGTCAGCAGTTCAAATCCATGCAACAGGGTGAACTCCTGTTGATCTGTCCCAGCTTCTACCAACCTAGCAGTCTTAAAGCATACCAGTGCAAGTAGATAAATAGGTACCGCTACAGCGGGAAGGTAAATGGTGTTTCCATGCACTCTAGCACTCATCACGGTCCTCTGTGCACCAGAAGCGGTTTAGTCATGCTGGCCACATGACCCAGAAAGCTGCCTGTGGACAAGTGCCATCTCCCTCGGCCTGAAAAGCGAGATGAGCGCCACACCCCATAGTCGGCTTTGACTGGACTTAACCAGGTAAGTCCAGGGGTCCTTTACCTTTTACCTTTACCTACACTACAATATTTCATTACAGGTCTGACATGTATTTCCGAGTACGTCTCCATATACCCGAGTTTACTTCAGGATAAGCACTGTTTTTTCTATGGTGTGAAACAAAGGGAAGCAGGTGCAATATTTCAGATGGTGGACACATCATGCAGACACAAGACCAGAAAATCATTTAATAGAAATAAAATACATCTCTGAGAAATGTCCCCATTTGTTATTATTTATTTCTTGTATTCATTTGCATTTCTACCATCTCAGCTCCACCACGGAAGCAAGGAAATGATTCCTAATTGCTAAGCCACATATATTTAGTGTTAGCTGATTACATTATTTGCTAGGCTTGTGCAATTAAGTTAACTGAACACATAATGCCCAATACTGGTATAACTACAGAAAATTTAAAATGCTTCATATGCTTACATTATTACTCTCTTTGGTCCATACACAGAGCAGAACACATGGGGATATCAGGCATCTAGTTAATCAATGCCCCTAGAGGATTACTTTCTTCACTCACCTGATCTCCAAGAGCTGCCTGAATGAAGCTCAGCAAGACTTCATAGGTTTCTCGGGTCTCCTTGGTTTTGGGTTTGTAGATAATTCCCACCATCTCATCAATGCCCTCGGAAAGCAGAGTGTAACCTTTCATCTTGTTAATGTCATGTCTGTCCTCATCTCGTTTCCGCCTCCTAGAAAGATGGGAAGATCGGTGGCACACAATCAGGAAAGAGAACACCTGACCAATTCATAGCCAGAAGAGATAAGTACATGAACACATACAGAAAACACATGCTTCTTTCCCGAAGGCAGCCATGTTGAGGGAAATTTTTAATGTTTGATGTTGTATTGTGTTTTAATTTGTTGGAAGCTGCTCAGAGCGGCTGGGAGAATGTAGTCAGATGAGCGGCATATAAATTTGTTATTATTCTTGTTACTGCTACTACTATCTCAGAGAATAATTTTTACTGACGTTGGAGTACTACCCTGTTTCCTGACACAGTATTTCAAGGGTGTAGCTCAGCAGTGGATCATATATTTTGCATGCAGAAGGCCCAGGTTTAATCTTCAGCTACAAGGATCAGGGAATAGTTGATGGGAAAGATAGGAGTTGCTGTCAGTTAAAATAAAGGAGCAGGCTAGAAGTTCCCTGAACAACTTAAATGCCCCTATAGCAACGATGGAAATACAACAGGTAATAAACCAACTCAAAATAGGTAAAGCGCCAGGGCCAGATGGACTATCAGCAAAATATTATAAGAAACTACAGGACTCCTTAATCCAACTACTGAAAGGTGTAATGAATTAAATTTTAGTAGCAGGAAATGTTCCAGATACATAGACTAATGTTTATATTACACTTATTCCGAAACAAGACTCTGGTTTAATGTCAGTTAAAAATTACAAGCCGATCTCTCTATTGAACAATTGACTATAAGCTATTTGCATCTATACTGGCGAAACAGACGAAATCCGTATTAAAGGACATAATACATCAAGATCAGGCCGGATTTCTCCTGGGCAGGCAGTTGAAGAATAATGTAAGGAACATAACTGATATTATAGAATACCCTGAAGTAAGAAATGATAACAAGCAGCGCTGATGTTTACAGACACAGAAAAGGCCTTTGATAACATTTCATGGACTTTTATGACAGACCTTTAGAAAAGATGAACTGTGGAGAGACATTCTTGAAAGCAATTGAGGTAATTTATTCTAACCAATATGCTATGCTGATAGTTCTTTTAAATTTTTCTGTTAAGACATTATTTACTAAGGGGACAAGAGAAGGCTGTCCCTTGTCACCATTATTGTTTATATTGGTTTTAGAGGTTCTGGCTAAAAGAATTAGATCTGATGGAGAGATAAAAGGGCTAACAGTGGGGCAGAGAACATATAAACTTAAGGCATTTGCCAACAGTGTGGTGATATTGGTAGAGGAACTTATGGTCAGTATACCAAGGGTTATAGAATAAATTTTTAAAGGTAATTATGTGAAAATCTAGAGTTAAGAAGAGCCTAGAAATTTGGGGAAGGATAAACTTGTCACTTAAAGGGAGGATATATGTGATAAAAATGAATGCGCTACCAAAAATGTTGTTTCTGTTTCAAACAATACCAATGATCAGCAATACAAGATGCTTTAAATAATGACAGAAAGATATTACTAGATTTATCTGTCGGGGAAGAAACCAAGAAAAAGTATAAATTACTGACAGGTGCCAAAGAAAGAGGTGGATTCTCCTTAACAGATATGAAATTATATTTTGAGGCATCTTTTCTTTGCTAGTTAAAGGAATGGATATCATTGGAATGCCTATTTGTGGTATGACAAGGTTAAAGTTCATAAAGTTCATAAAGCTTTTTTTAATATGTTATAAAAAAACTGGTAACTGGTGGCTCTCTCCACCTGAAGCAATATTGGTTAAAAAAAAGGAATATGAGAAATGATCATGCAACATATAAAGAATTATTAATAGAAGTAGATCAAGATTTAAAATTAAGAAGATTTGAAGATATAAGAGAATTAGTAACTGATTGGCTGCAATATCACCAACTTAATGAAGTGTTTGACAAAAAGAAGGGTTGTTTAAATAAAACCTCCCAGTTTGAAAGGGAACTGTTAGAGAATAAACTAAGTTAATTTCTAAAATGTATAAACTTCTATTAAATTGGCAAATTAAAGAACAGGTCAAATTGGTTATGATCTACTGAGTGAAGCGTTTTGGTTATAATATGGAATTAGCAGTGTGGGAGAATATGGGCAACAGGATTAAAATTTACAGCTTGTTACACTTTGAAGGAGAACTATATGAAAATGATGTATCATTGGTATTTAACTCCTAGTAAATTAGCTAAGATGTATAAATCAAAGTCTAAAACATTTTGGAAATGTAAAAAGAAAGAGAGTACTTTTTATCACATGTAGTGGTCATGTAAGATGACTTATGGGAAATGATATACAATTAATTGAAAAAAAATATTGGAAATAACTTTTCCTAAGAAACCAGAAGCTTTTCTCTTAGGCATTATAGGTCCAGAGACCCCGAAGGACCAGATGAAACTATTTATGTACACAACCACGGCTGTGCAGATTCTGTTAGCCCAGAAATGGAACGATGGTACAACTCTGACCAAGGAAGAGTGCCAGATAAAACTGATGAACTATGTTGAGATGGCAAAACTTACAGGAAGGAATTAAAAACCAAGAAGAGGCGGACTTTAATAAAGAATGGGGAAAGTCTACAATGTATTTGAAAAACTACTGTAAACAATTACACACATTGGTAGGACTGACAGAAAACTTGTAGTAAAAATTTGAAGAATGGAATGATAAAGGATTTGTAAGAATAGAGTTATAAAAAGAGATGCGGAGGGGGAAATCATTATATTAAGATCCACGATAGGGGGAGGGAAGTCAAAGGGGATTTTATGTTTATGTTTTATTTCGTTTGTTTATGTAAAATAGAAAATACAAAAATTAAATTATAAAAAACACAAATTAAAAAAGAAGTTCCCTGAACAAAGGCCTGAATATGATAAGCAAAGACATTCAATTATTGGATCCAACTCTAGAATTCAGTGAGCTATTACACAACAGACAAAAGAACATATTAAACAGTCTTCACTCACTTTGCTCGTCTCTCCTCCTGCATCTGGGGCTTGGTCCTCTGGGCCTTGTCACCCATTCGAGTTCCTTCCAGCTTCCCCACCAACGACAGGACCTCTCCCGTAGGTTCATCACGCCGGGTCCTGTCAATCAGGGAGCGATCAGCTTGAAGTACAAGATTAGAGTTCTGGAAGAATCAAGAAGACAATGGGAGGGGGAGAGAAAATCTCAAGTTTAAGAAGAAGAAAATGAAACATATTGTCAAATATTCTGCTATTAGAAGAGCCTCCTTTGCCATACCCCTCCCACAATTAATGGCTTCAAGAATAAAAGTAACAGATGGCTTCAGCTCTAGGATTTCACATCATTGTCAGCAGCAGTTTGCAAAACAGCACCTGCTGTAGTGGTTAAGAGCTTGCATTAAAATCCCAAGATCTGTGAGTCAAATTTCAGCTCACTCAAATTCACTAGGTGGCATCAGGAAGACACCTATTCTCCACAATAGGAAGGGGATAGAAAAAATGGTCTGAGAGATTTGTATATGATTTGCTTTGAACAGTAAAAATGTTACGTAATTCCTGCTATTGTTATTAAAATGGGCAACTGTGTTACTTTACCATGGAGGGGAGGAACCTATGGCTCTCTGGAACATGTTGGAATACAACTGCAATCAGCCCAAACCAGCATGACCAATGGTCAGGAATGATGGGTGTTGTAATCCATCATCACCCGGCAGCGTCCAAAACTCCCATAGAACTAGGCATGTTTTGTGACAGGGAATTTCATTAGTGCAAGCAGTTTCTGAACTCTCGGTGCAGTATACTGCGCCTAAGATTTCATATTTAAA
Source organism: Podarcis melisellensis (assembly GCF_964234715.1). Taxonomy (NCBI): domain Eukaryota; kingdom Metazoa; phylum Chordata; class Lepidosauria; order Squamata; family Lacertidae; genus Podarcis; species Podarcis melisellensis. The sequence continues at coordinate 3,969,810 of NC_138540.1, forward strand.
TTGCCACTGCCAGCACTGAGGGTGTGGGAGGAGAAATTCCTCCTGCTCAACTTCCAAGAGATCAGTGCAGCAGCATCATGCAAGCTGATAGTTGCCACCTCTCAGCTGGCCTTACAGATTGGGCTGCTTCCTGCCTGCCCTGCCTGCAAGGAAAGGGAGTCAGGGGGTCAAAAAGAGCTTCTTCATTCTCGCCACACACACAAAAACCAGCAACTTTTTCCTAGTAATATTATAAACAATTAACAATACTAACAATCAACAATATTTATATGATTTATATAATTTATAAAGCACCTAAAAAGTACTATACAAGGGGGAGCCAAAGCCTTCTGTAGGGGGAAACAACGCTTTTTGGGGGGGTGAAGGGCGCTTCTCAGCCCAACTGCCGGCATCCTTGCGGCCGCATTACAACGTCGCCTCCGACACGCAGCTCTAGGCGGAACCCAGTTCCGGCGAGTTCCGGTTGAAAAAATTAAGCCCCGTTTGTAGCCATATTGAGAACAGGCCCACTGAACTCCATTCAAGTTTCCGAGGATGTGGTCTGCCTAGAGCAAGCGGTGAACACTGCCCACTAACAACACGAATAAAAAAGAAGCCTGGTTTACAGCCCCGCCCGCCACTCACCGCCTTGTACTCGTACTGCAGGCTCCGAGCGGTGACGTCCGCCATGGCGGCTGCCCCGCAGCCCCGCTACCGCCCCGCTTCTGCCCCGCTCGGCCTCGGCGGCGCCTTCTCCCGCTCCTCGAACGCTGCGAAACGATCCCCACACGCAGCGGGCTGCTTCGACACTTCCGCTTCCGGGTGAACACTACAAGTTCTTCCTCTTTCAAACTGGCTCGAAGGGATAGAGGGCAGAAATGAGTTCACAATCCTAGAGCGGCCTGTGCACTGCGCTTCCGGGTTCTGATTGCCATGGTTCCCTCCCTTCTCTTTCCATAGAGGGTGCAAAGTGACAGCCGCTCATGGAAAATAACGGAGAGGGCCCGAAGCCTCGGGCTGCCACCTTGATTCGGCCAAATTACGGGACCGGGTGAGGGGAGGGCTACGTTTCTGTCATCTGGTGCTGAAGTGACTGCAATCCATTACAGTCTATTGCAGCCCAACAGGATGGTCCCTCTGGAATTTGTCACACACAGACGAATGTGTAAATATATCTCTGCTTGGCTGCCCAGATCTTAAATATTTAAAATATTTAAAAATATTTTAAAAATAATTTTTATTAAAGAATTTCTTATTTTACAAAAGTACATGCATTGTCTCCTTTTTCAGGTTGTGTTTTCTACAGATCCGATACATTTGTTCTGAGACATTACTGTTAAAATCAAACCTTGGTTCCCACATGCCGAAAACCCAAAAGTAAATGTTCCGGTTTTTGAATGTTTTTCAGAAGCTGAACGTCCGAACCTGAGAATAACCCTATCCCTAACCCTAACCCAAACACAAACCCTAACAGAACCCAAACCCTGGCCATAAACCTAAGCCTATCCCTAACTCTGTTCCTTCCAAGGTCCTGGTCCTCCTTCTGAGGCAGGGACCCCTTGGGGAGGCAATTAAATATTTATTTCAACTCTAAGGTATCCCTACCCCTAAAAGTACCCAATGCCTAACTCTTACCCTAATGCTAGTCCAACCCTAATCCTAACCTAAGGTTATCTAACCTAATATTTTTTTCAATGAATCCGGGGACACTTTTCAACTTCCTACTAAACAGATGGATTTTGTCAGGGGACTGATCTGTAAATCTGGGGACTGTCCCTGGGAAATGGGGACGTCTGGTAACCTTATCCTAACCCTGAGAATAACCCTAACCCTGAGAATAACTCAAACACCAACCCTAACGCTAACCCTACTCCTTACCCAACCCTAATTTTAAGCCTAACCCAAGCCCTATTCCATAACCCATAACCATAACCTAACACTAACCCTTAGGCTATCCTAACCCTAACAGTAACCCAAAGGCTAAGCCAGTATTTCAATATGAGTAGGAAATGAGAGAACTCCTAAACATTTTTAGGGGTACTGCCTAACCCTAACCCTAATGTGGACACAATCCTAACCCTATCCACTACTGTAACCCTAACCTACCCCTAAACCTAAACCTAACCCTGAGAATACCCCTCAAACCTAAGCCTAAACCTAACCCAAACCCTAATGGAACCCAAACCCAATCCCTTGCCATAAGCCTAATCCTATCCCTAACTCTAAGGTATCCCTACCCCTAAAAGTAACCCAATGCCTAACCCTAACGTGGACACAATCCTAACCCTAACCCTATCTGCAACTGTAACCCTAACCACTAACTCTAACCCTGAGAATAACCATAAACTGGACACAACCCTAACTCTTATCCTAAGACTATGACTAGGTCTAAACCTAAGCCTACGTTTAAACCTAAGACTAAGACTAAAACTAAATGTAATCCTAAAATGCTAACCCTAACCCTAATCCTTACCCAACCCTAACCACAACATTAACCCTAACCCACCCTAACCCTAACCTAACCCCTAACGCTAACCCCTAACCCTAAGGCAACCTTAGCCCTACTCTAACCCTATCTCTAACCCTAAGGCAATCCTAACCCAAAACCTAACCCTGAGAATAACCCTAACCCTGAGAATAACACTAACCCAGACACAACCCTAACCCTGAGAATAACCCTAACCCTTACCCTAAGCCTGAAACTAAAACAACTAAAACTAAAACTAATCCTCAAATGCTAACCCTTATCCAACCCTAACCACAACATTAACCCTAACCCTAATGCTTACCCAACCCTAATCTTAAACCTAACCCAAAACCTATCCCTAACCAAGGAAAACGTCAACCAATATTTTCTTTTTTAATCCACCCTGAATTTCAAAGTGCAAACTTTATTGTATGCTCACACTGATCTGCCCCGTCAGGCGTCATGGAACCTAGTCCCCCCCACGGTAGATTGCCAGGAATAGATAGACAAGGAAAGTTCTTACCAAGGTCTTTTATTCAATATTCAGAAAGAGAGTCTTAGAAATGTTGCCTCTTGGAGTAATTGCATTGGTCCAAGTAATCTCCACCCCCCTTATCTCCTCAATCATTAACAGCACCATCCACCTTATGGTGGCCGCTTAGGGCCATTTGTCTCCAAGCCTTTGCTCTCCTACTTTCAATGCTCACCAGGTTCTGGGAGAAGGGGGGGTCTGGAATGCTTTCTAGTGATAACATGTCAGCCAGCTGCTCTGGCTCTGCCTCCTCCTCTCCCATTATATCCCAACTTCATCCCTCATCTACCTCTAAGCTGTGACCTCCCGCAAACCACTCTTGTAAATCTATAATGTCTTCCTCTTCTCTGGAAGGTTCAAGCTGGGGAGGCGGTCTCCACTCTTCCTCCTCTGTTCAGTCCCTGATACCTCCTCTTCTCCTGTACTCTTGTTTTCCTTGTGTGGGCAGGGACTATGTTTTTATTTTGGTTTATTTACCTTAGTTGCCATTAGTTCAAGTAATCAATCACGAGGATAGGTGTGTGACATCAGCATTGCACAATTTGCACGTACATACACATTTTTTTAAGTTAAGAGGAGGTTTGGAACATGGCAATCTGGGAAGAGGGTCCCTGCCCTCTTCTGCAAACAGCATCCAGTCCCAATATGCTCATTAATGGAGAGGTTGATGATGGTCCTCGTCATCCAGTCCAGGAATGGATGAATGGCTCTATTCAGATGCTATTTGCTTAGTTGCATAAGCCCCTTTCAAGAGTCCCACTCAGCTAAAAGAGGAAAAGCCAAGAGCAGTTATACTCCTGGTGGGAATCAATACGTCCACATAACAAGAGAGTCTTCGCCCATCCTTGATTCTAGAATGTGCGGCTACATTCCACACATAGCCCAGCCTCCTTTTTGAGTGCTGTAGTTCTGGTCATCAAAGAGGTAAAGCAACAAGCAGCCAAATTATGTAGCACTATGACACTGTAAATACCTGAATGAGCCCTACATCTAAGAATCAGTGTAAAAAAAAGATGAACAGATGAACCAGAAGTCAACGGGTGGTCTTCTTAGGCTTCACACACGCCTCATTTGCATTACTACTACTACTACTACTACTATATCATTTACTATAGAAGTACTATACAATTTTAAGCAACTGTGATTTCCCCCCAAAATCCTGGAACTGTAGCTTTTTAAGGATGCTGGGAGACCCTTCTTTCCCTCACAGAACTACAATTTGCAGCGTTCCCAGGGTTGACTGTTAAACCACTCAGTGTTTAACGTTTAAAATTCCAAAAATGTTCTAAGAAAGCTAAACCGTTACAGTGCTACCTCTGGTTAAGAACTTAATTTGTTCTGGAGGTCCGTTCTTAACCTGAAACTGTTCTTAACCTAAAGCACCACTTTAGCTAATGGGGCCTCCCACTGCCGCCACACGATTTCTGTTCTCATCCTGAAGCAAAGTTCTTAACCCGAGGTACTATTTCTGGCTTAGCGGAGTCTGTAACCTGAAGCGTATGTAACCTGAAGTGTCTGTAACCCGAGGTACCACTGTATTAATTATGGAGTTTACTGGTGATACTTACACCCCACATGAGATGGGGGAGCCCAAGTCTGGCATATCCACAAGACTACAGATCAGTCCTACAGGGGAGAACAGTAAGAATATAAGGGAGACAAGAGGGCTTGGGATCAAGAATAATCTCCCATGTAGACTGAAGGACAGATTTACCACATAAAATTGCATGGAAAAGTCAATTTTCTGACTATACCTGTGGATAAAGGGTGGTAAATAAATTCAACAACAACAACAAACATAATAATATTTCCCAGTAATTTTTTTAAAAGTCCTGAGAGGAAGGAGAGACAGAGAAATGTTCTGTAAAAATAAAGAAGACACTATGCCCACTCCAGACTAACCAGCTGGTGTGGAAGCACCAGAATAGAAGAAGTGAAGGGTTCCAAGGACTGGAATGGTTGCAGGAATGGACTGTAATTCGGAACTGAAGAATATGTGCCAACTAATTCAGGGCTGTATCTTCATGCTATGCCACTGATCAGGGCCTCCACTGTAGCAGAGTTACATGGGAATTCTCAAACACAAAGTACCTGTAACTCTAGTTCCTCACCACATCTCAGAACTGAGGGGCTACATGCCCAACAGTAAGCCAAGCTTGAGCGTGAGTGAAACTGTAGATGTGTCAGTAACATGATGCTTTCAGCTGGGCAGGATCTCCGCAGATCTTCTCCACTGGTGCCACACAAGCCCCTCCTTCTACAGCAGAACTATAAAAGAGAACCGTATTCAGGGGTCTTTACACAGCACAACCATGTGGCACCTGCTTCTCGTCACTCTGCTCTGTGGAGGTCCGGCTGGTAAGCACTGGGGAAGGGGCAGGAGAAGGATGGGGCATCTTTTCTCCCATGATCATTAGGAACTTCAAATAGAATGTTGGAAGATTCAGGACAGATAAAATAAGTAACTTATTCACGCACCACACTGGTACTCACACAGGAGGCAGGGATCACCACTAACTTAGTGGCTTTAAAGGAGGATTAGACAAATTCATGGGGGATATCAATGGCTACTAGACATGCTTGGTGTGCTCTACCTCCATTGGTTTGCATAGTGTTCTTTAATTTTTTATCATTTATTCATGTCAATTTATTAATGTCACTTAATTTTAAAAGGTCCATGGGGTCACGAAGAGTCGGAAATGACTAAACAACTAAACAACAACAACAACAATTTTTTAAAAAAATCCCAAGTGAATTACTTCCAATAGTATAAAATATGCAAAAATTAGCATTAAAACAGTATATATAATAAATTTATCAAAATATAGGTAAAAAAAAAACCAGTTAAAAATAAAAGGACCCAAAATAAGCAGACAGCAAGAGTAGATGATAACAATATTTAATTTAGGAAGGTTTAATTTAGATAACTGAGCTAGATGAGCTGATGTTCTGAGTCAAGGTAAGGTAGCTTCCTATATTCCTGATACCAGACAACAGAGGCAAGTCACCCACAGGGCAGGTTTAGCCTTCCCCTGGTGGGGGCTGAGCCTGGTTCCTGACAAAACCCAATAGCTCCAGCCATAAAGAATCCAGCTTACTCCTCACTGAATTACCTCCCTCTCTAGAAAGACAGCATGTTGTAATAGTTAGAGTGTTGGGCTAGGACTGGAGAAAGACACAGATCCTCACAGAGCCAGTTAAGCCATGAGCCGGTCACACTTGCTCAGGCTAACCTATCACACAAAATTGTTGAGTGGGGGAGATGCAGGCACTGCTACCCTGAGCTCCTTGGAGGAAAGGAGGGGTTAAAATGGAAGAAAAAAGAGTGCAACAGAAGGCAAGGTAAGAGCAACTGGTAGGGTTGAGTCCACACCCTCTGAAGCCTGGTAAGGTCCTGTTGCCTTCTCCTGCGCTAGGAGTCCCAAAGAATCTCTGACCACAGCTGGCTTCTAAACCAGGCAGCCTCTTTTGTTTCCACTCCAAATATTGGACAAACCTGAGTAAACAACCTAAGTGGTAAAATTTCTCAACCATGCCCTGATGCCCCTCCTCATCGTGCGGCTGAGGAAAATTAGTCCAGGAGAGCCTGAGCTGCAAACACTGGAAAGACTGAGATTGTTTCCCTCCCTGGCTTTTCAAGTGCGTCAACTGAGATTTCATTGTGCTGCTTCCTGTGGTCTATGACTCAGAGACTTGACTTGAAGATGAGCATTGTCGTGTGTACCCTATTCCTTGAGCACAAAGAGACTTTGGGAGTTCCAGTGCTTATCCAGGGTTCAGATTCCTTGGAATGGTCAACAGAAACTGTGGTTTCTTTAGGATATATGGTTTTATTTTCATGTATACAGTCTGTGGACAAACGCCGGCTCCTTCGGCCTGAAACTAGATGAGCACTACACCCCATAGTCACCTTTAACTGGACTTAACTGTCCAGGGGTCTTTTACCTTTACCTGAGCATTGGATGGAAGGGTTTACAGCATTAACACCTCAGCAGATTTGCTTCCCCATCAGGTTTCCAGGGGAGCCCCAAGCCCAGCACAGAGCAAGACATGTTTCCATCTTTCCAGTTTCCCGAATCAGCCCAGCTCTCACATACACAGCCCTCTCATGGCCTATTATTCTACATCCTAAGATGATGTATCATCCAGACAGGTGAGGTGGGGAAAGGGCTCCTCGTTTGTCTCTAAGGCAATAGCGCTCACCCTTTAAGGTGCAGATGACAGGTGTATTCTAACCTCACATATGCAGGATCACAGGTTTGGAAAGGATCACGTGTGTCATCCAGATTCCAGACTGATCTCCACACCACTTCCCACCAAACCTATAAAACAATATTATCCTGCCCACATGATGATGCTGCTCACAAGGGCATGTTCTTCTCTGCCCTTTTCCAGTGCTGGCTGGCAAGATTTCCATTGAGGATGGATGTGCCAAAGGTCCTACATATTGGTGCAAGAACCTCGTGACGGCCATCCAGTGTGGTGCCTGGGAACACTGCATGCAGGCTGGATGGAACAGTGCCACCCAAGTGAGTTGCTGCTGTTCTCTCTCTCTCTATCCCTCCTCTGACTTGACTTTGGTGCAGGAAGTTAAAACTTGGGGGTGAGGTTAGTTGGGGACAGCTGCACTGTCTCTGTCTTTGGCATATTGGGTAGCTGTGTCAAGAAGCCCAATGGTTGCCTGCCCACTTTCTGCCGGTGACCCAGGGTTTTGTGACAGCTGCATTTTCAGGTTGCCCTCATTTCCTTAATTTTTCCTCCAGGAAGACACTTGTGCAGACTGCAAAGAGATTGTTACCATCCTTGTTCGCATGGCCAAGGAGTCAACCTTTAAGGTAACCCAGGTAGCTGGAATGTGTGGAATTAGTGCTGCTGCTGCCCACAAGGTTGTTCTCTCTCTTTTTTTGCAGCAGCATTTAGTCTGTACCTTTTGTTGACATTTAACCCACATTTCCCTTCATACCATGGAGAATCCTGTAAATAAAAATAAACCATTATGCATCTGCAGTCTAAAACATGTGGGTTTCAGGCTGAAACCCTACATACTCATTTATTTACCTGGGAGTAAGTGTCACTAAATTCAGTGGTTCTTACTTATGAGTGAACATGTGTCGGGTGGTGCTGTTATAGAGGACAGACCAGCGAGAAGAGGGCCATTACACTCAGGTTTTGCTTGTGACGTCTGGTTGGCTACTACGCAAACGGGCTGTTAGACTAGAAAGGGCTCCCTTGGGGGTCTTCTGATGTTCTTAGCTAAGCTGATTGTATGAATAGTCCCAGGAGAGGCAGGCATTGTGAGAGACAGCTGGACAGAGATCTCAGTCTTTCCCAAATAGCTCCCAGACACCAGAACTTAGAAACATCCAATGAAGCTGAGTGTTGGATGAAATAAAGTTCTTCACACAACACACAGTTAAATTATGGAACTTGCTGCCACAGGAGGCAGTGATGGCCACCAACTTGAATGGCTTTAAAAGAAGCGAACAGAATAATAGCTGTCAAGGTTTCCCTTTTTTAAAGGGAAATTCCCTTATTTCAAATAGGATTCCTCGTAAGAAAAGGGAAAAGTTGACAGCTATGAACAGAATGCTGGACTAGGTGGACCATTGGCCTGATCCATCAGGCTTTTCCTATGTGTGGGGTAACCAGCCTCATATCACAAACATGCATGTCTATTTAATATAGGAAGAGGTTAATACCATAGTGTAAGCTATACTGCCAGGCTTAGCTATGTCCACGTCCCACCACCTTGGGAGGAACTTTGTTCTTCACTCTACTTGATTGCTTCCGCTCATCTGCATGAGCCACTCTTGAATTCCTATAGGAAGTTTCACCACTTGGCAAAGTTTTACTCCCTGTATAACTATTTCTGAAGCACATGACTCTCACCTATGGAGAATTTGTAAGTAAACCATTTTTTAAACTTACGAAACATGTGGTCTTTTTCCTATGCTGGGGAAACAAGGAAAAGAAACATTTTAAGGGGACATTTTGGAACTCATGTGGAGGGGCACATTGTAAAGGTATTACAGCCTGTATTTCCACACTTTACTTTGCTGCATGTTTAAAGTATCTGCTGGGGTTCTCTCCCCAAAAAGTACTTCCCCTAAACTTGGATCTTGGCACCCAGAAATTGTCCTATGTTCTCCCCTCTACTCTCTTAACATTGCTGTTCCCACACAGAAGGCCATCCAGAACTACTTGAAACACGAATGTGCGGCTTTTTCACTTCAGACCTTAATCCCAAGATGCCAGGAGCTTGTGGATACCTACTATTCTCTATTCATCACCGCCTTAGAAGGACAGATTGTAAGTGGCCCTTTCCCCACACACATCAATGGCAAATAATTTCTCCACAACAAACAGCACAGTGGCTGTTGTGTGGAGGGAGGGCAAGGGAGGGAAAGCAGAGGCTGCTCTGTCATGAGGTAGTTGGTTTTCGATGCCCTGAAAGGGCAGCCAAGCAGCTGACAGGCTCATCTGGTCCATTCCACTGGGAAGTTCTTGCACATTTCAATGGGGCTTGTGCAGGAAAACTTCCCCAGGGCCTGTGCTGCAAGGACCACCTCTTCATACCCTCCAGCATTCCTCAGATTAAAATAGGAAAAGAAGCACACACACCAATAAATGTATTTAAAAATAAATAATAAATATATTTTAGAAAGAGGCAAGATTAGATGTGGATGCTGGAATCATTTAAAAAAACAACAACCCTCAAGGCTTCTTTTCACACTGCTTATCTCCCCCTTTCTTCCTGCCCAGGGCAGCCCTGTCTTCTGCCTGCACCTCAGAGCTGGTGCGTCATGGGGGGGGGTCCCCTCACAGGTGGCAGCCTCTCTTCCTCACCTGCAGTCCAGCAGCTGCTACAAGCTGCCCAAGGGCGGAATCTGGCAGCGGTAGCCATGGAGAGACAACAGGATGCTCCTTCGCGGCAGCCAGCGGGAGAAATAGGGACATTCCAGGTTCAAATCAGAAGCTGGGGTGGCTTTCATAATTCTGGGACTGTCCCTGGAAAATCAGGCCACTTGGTGGGCATGCCTCTGCCTTGCCTGTCAGAGTAGGGCAACTGGAGATGGAGTATTCCTTTCTCATGCCTTATCCCTTCTGCCCTTAAGCAACCTGATGCTGTATGTGCAAAGTTTGGCCTCTGCCAGTCTGACCCACTGGAGAGCAAGGACATCTTTGGTCTGCTGGTTCAAAAGATGGCAGAACAGATCCAGCTCCTGCAAGGCAAAGCTTTTATTATGCCCAACAACAAGACCCAGGTAAGGAGAGCCTCTTCTGATGACATGAACTCCAGTCCAGTGAAAGAAAATTGTATGAACCCCTAAGCCAGCCTTCCACAACTTGGTAACCTCCATATGTTTGACAGTACAACCCACAAACATCTGGAGGGCATTGGGTCAGAGAAGGCTGATCTAAGCAGTTGTCTAGGAAAGCATCTTGCATCCTACTTCATTCTACTTTCCCATCAGAATAAAATTATAATGGTTTCAAAAGAGAGCCAGTGTGTTCTAGTGGCTAGAGAGTGTCAGACTAGGACCTGGAAAATCAGGGCAAAAATCCCTATTCAGCCATGACATTCACTGAGGTTGGGCCAGTGACTGCCTAACTTACTCCATGGGGTTGTCATGAGGAGCACTTTGGGCTTCTTGGAAGAAAAGGTGCTTCATAAATGAAATAAAAAAATAAATAAAATAAATAAAATAAATAAATAAATAAAAATGTATTTGTTTAAACATTTATATCCTGCCTTTTAGAAAAACCTTTTTACAGTTTGGTGCACAAGAGCATATATAGAGCCACTTTGAAACCATTATAAGGCAACAAATACGGTACCACTGCACTGCAGTGGGCAATGCAGGAGGGAAGATAGAAAGGAAGAGGAATGAGGTAAGGGTAGGGGAGACTGGGCAGAGAAAGAGTCCAGTGGGTGGGTCAGTAGGAGAATCAATAAACCTAGGTAAAGGGACCCCTGATCATTCGGTCCAGCATGACTAAGCCGCTTCTGGCGAACCAGAGCAGCGCATGGAAACGTCGTTCACCTTCCTGCCGGAGCGGTACCTATTTATCTACTTGCACTTTGACGTGCTTTCGAACTGCTAGGTTGGCAGAGCAGGGACCGAGCAATGGGAGCTCACCCTGTTGCGGGGATTCGAACCACTGACCTTCTGATCGGCAAGCTCATGGCTTTTATGGTACATAAATGGCAAAGCTGGGGGGTGGGGAGTGCACCCCTCAGGTGGGTGCAATGAAGCAGCCAAAGCTAGAACATTTATGCTCCAGTAATAACAGGGCGTTAATCTTCCCAAAATGAGATCTGCTGTTTCACCTTTGATTAATTTCTGTGGCTACAAGACTTCCTATTTCCTATTCCTATTTCTTTTCCCAGGATAATCCCAAGGAGGAGCTGCTCTTCCCTTGGCCCTGGCGTTATGTTTTGCCTCAGTGTTGGCTGTGCAAGAACCTTGTGGGCCGGATTGAATCCAGCCTCCCCAAGGTATCGTTTCTTTGTGCCTTAATTCAGCCTCCTCCAACACGATGCCCATCAGCCCCAGACAGAAGAGTCCTATCATACTGGGTCTGATGGATATTTTGGTCTGAAACATCTGAAGAAGGCTGCTTTACACATCCAAACTCTGGTCCAGAATGCAACATCATGAGACTCTAAATTGTTCTTTTATTTATTTATTTTTTAAATGTTTCTGGACCTCAGCATTAAGCTTGTGAAAGTGTCTGCAACCAAAGCTCAGGAAGCTAAAAGTTTAACTGATAGAAAAGATGGAATAGAAGCTCCAGGGATGAGTGAACTGGGCAGGTCTTTGTCTTTTCAACTTTCAGCCTCTTTTGTGGCATCTTAGCCAAAACTGAGCTGGCAAAATGTGGGGAAAGTGAAAAGGAAGGAGTCCTCTCACATAATAGCCAAAATATGTGGTGAAGGCCACCGATTCCTTTAAAAGTGACATAGGAAAGTCCATGCAGTAGTTGGCTTTTAATATATCAGTAACTAGCTGCTGGCTTCCCAAAGGCACCACTGTGGGGAATTTCAACTAGATGGACCTTTGATCCAGCCGGACTAATAAATTCTATGCACATCCTGTAAACAGGCCCTCCCAGGCCACTTTCTGGCTTTTGAAGCCTTTATCCAGAATGAACAAAGACATGAAAAAATGATGACATGAAAATAAAATAGGACAGTGTGAGTTATTATTTGAATGCTTTTTTATTTCCACATTTTTAAAAAGCATTTCTATCTAATTATTGAGGGGAAATCCTGCTTTCATGCAATGTCACAGTCAGTGCTTTTTTTCTGGAACAAAGGTGCCAGTACTGTTACAGTGAGTGCCACGCTTGTAACATGGTGGGGAGAGGTGCCAGTGCTGTGTGCCCTTTTACTACTCCCAGGAAACAAAGCACTGCTCACAGCTGATATTAAGTATATGGAAAATCTATGTCAGAAAAAACCCCACATCTCTGATTTGCTTACTTAAATTTGCAGTTCTTAGCTGAGAGAACATGTCACAATTTGATATGATGAACAGCTGTGAAACTTACTGAATGCCGGAAATTGGGGGCCCCCTTTGAGCTTGAGGCCACTGGCCCCCCACAACCCTAACTGGCCCTATGAATAAAACCCTGTGATGATTCTTGGCATCTTCCTCGGTTCCACCTTCATGTGTCCTAAACTGCAAGGCAGGCGGCAGCTTTCAAGTTGATAATGATGTCTCCGAGTCTGGATTCAGATGCAGGGCAGGCCACTAACTTCACCCCAAGTCCTTTGTCTTCTTTCTTAGGAAGCTATTGGCAAATCCATGGCCCAGCTGTGCCGCTTTGCACCAGGAGCCGCTGCTGGGATGTGCCAGTGCTTGATGGAGAAATACACTGTGACCATTGTGGATGCAGTTATGGGCAAGTTGGGGCCAAACCTGATCTGCGGGATGATGCTCATGTGTGCCACAGAAGAAAACTGTGGCCCAGGTACAGACAACTTAAAACCTTGGTGGGCTAGGTGGTGTTTTGGGATCAAACGCTAGTGTTTTGTGGTAATCTATGATGTTTGTCAGGGACACAGGTGGCGCTGTGGGTTAAAGCCTCAGCGCCTAGGACTTGCTGATCGAAAGGTCGGCGGTTCGAATCCCTGCGGCGGGGTGCGCTCCCGCTGCTCGGTCCCAGCGCCTGCCAACCTAGCAGTTCGAAAGCACCTCCGGGTGCAAGTAGATAAATAGGGACCGCTTACCAGCGGGAAGGTAAACGGCGTTTCCGTGTGCGGCTCTGGCTCGCCAGAGCAGCGATGTCACGCTGGCCACGTGACCCGGAAGTGTCTCCGGACAGCGCTGGCCCCTGGCCTCTTAAGTGAGATGGGCGCACAACCCCAGAGTCTGTCAAGACTGGCCCGTACGGGCAGGGGTACCTTTACCTTTATGATGTTTGTCACTCTGAGAAATTTCGGGACAGTTTCCATCATTTTGGCTGGTTCTGTGTGCAGCACCTTGCCATCCAGAAGCAGCAGCAGCCTGGCCACATACTCACCTCTGCTCCTCCACAGACCACATCAGGCTAAGTCAGGGGGTCAGAAAATCAGGACCAGGGGCCAAATATGTGGCCCTCAAAACTCTCTCTAGGCCACACCTCTCACTGGCCCTGCTTCACACTAAGGCCTAGATTAAGCTAAACCAGCAGAAGCCAGAATTTAAGATTCTGCCTGGTCTTCACTGAACCTCCATCCTGATCGGTTTGTGTGATGTTTGCACATCTTCCCATTAACCATTGCATTATTCCACACTTTTCAATGCATTACCATGTCACTTACCCAATTGCAAAAAGTCTGTATTTTTCTGTCTCCCAAGTAGACTTGTACTAGGATGATAGTTTTTATTCACTTTAATACTGCCAAACTAGATTTTCCCCATATGCCCTTGAATCCCTCCCCCCAATAGTGACTGCCTGGAGACGCCTAGCAATGGAATGACAATTGGTATGTTTGGCCAACCCAGACAATTGGCCAACCCAGCTATTCTCTACAATGGGCAAACCAGCTTTGCATACGATTCTGGGAACAACAAAAAGTTTTTAGAAAGCAGAGGCTGGCTCTGTTCACACTCCTGTTTCCTGTACATTCTCTGCGTTCCCAGTGCTGGGTTTTTGATCTGTGTTCGCAGTATCTTACCCAAAATGCAGGAGTAACCTGTACTTTGCCAGTTTGATGCATTAGTTCTCAAATCAGCTGCACACTTGAGTCCTTAAAACATTCCTAATTTGTCTCTAGCCAAGGTGTGACCCCCTATGCAAACAGTAAAGACATCCTCTCCCTGTGTACATCTTCTGTGTACAGAAACAGAAGGAGGCCCTTTGATGTGGACAGCTGGAGGAGGGGGAGAGCTGTGAAACATGGGGGTGGGGCTTTGCTACCCTCTTAGGTGGTAATGTGGACACCCTTTGCCTCCCTGCCATTCATTTTCACTAACTGCTGCCTCCTACTGCAGATGGCAAAAATGAGCAAGCTCATTGCAGGTAGGCATGCACCAAAGTTGGGGTGCACTTGGCTGCAGGGCACTAATTCTCCCCAGAAGGTGCTGGAAGAGGAGGTTGTGGAGGGTGGGGGTCCGCCAGTTTGAACAAGCATTTGATTGGGTGGCATGCTTGTCAGTCCAGCTGTGCAAACAGCATCCTTTGACACTTTGCCTGTATTCTCCCACTGTTTGACAGATGCAGAGGCTTACCTAGGGGTTGGCTAGGTTGGCCCTTGCCAATGGTGCAGGCCCAGGGAGGCGGCTGAGAGTGGCTAGGAGCCCGCCCACCCACCCATGTGCACACTCCCTGGGCTGCTTCCCTGATGCTCTGAGCGGCCAACATCTGCTTGCCAAGGGGACAAGGGACGTGGGTGGGAGCACCAATACATCTCATTGCTAGGGGTGCAAGGTAGAGCATCATCTCCTCCCCCAGTGCAATTGCACTAATTGCACTGATTTAAGTCCTTAAGCTGTTCCTAATTTGCCTACAGCTAAGGCAAAGACATTCCCACCCCTGTCAATTCCCCTTGGTGTGTACAAAAACAGAAGTGAATCAGACACTAATGAAGCCAACAGCTTTGGGTTGAGTGTGGAACTTCATTGCCCTCCGAGGTGGTAATGTGATCACACCCTAGGACACAACTTGCTACAGCAAGTTGGCTGCTTAGACTGAGATCCAACTGAGGACAGTGGGTAGCTGGGAGAGTATAAAGCTTTTGTGTGGTGTGTGTGCGCACGCGCACAAAACACCGCACTGCTCTACAGCCCTGCCTCTTTGTGCTTTTCCCCCTTGCAGAGACCCCTCCACTGTCACTCTCTGGCCCAGCTGACAGCTGCCAAGCCTGCCTGGCTCTCAAGACCCAGGTGAAGGCAACCCTCAAGCCCAACAGCAGCAGGGCTGAAATGGAAGCAGCTCTGTTGACAGCCTGCAGCAACACCTTTCGGAGCTGGGAAGAGGTGGGTTACCCTAAAGGGCAGAAAGCCACAGCCTTCTTCAAAGGATTGTTAACAATATTGCAAAGGCCAGTTCCCATACAAACATGGCATGAGATGAACACTGCAAGGCCTTCCTTGTCCTCCTAGCTGGAGGAAGAGGCCCTGGACCCTCACCACACCCCTTTATGCCGCTGCTTTCCCCCCCGACTCTGATGCAGCAAGGAATGAGCGTGTGGCTTGCCCCGTTTCACAATCACAAACGGGGACCCAGGCAGTAGCTGCCTTTCTTAAGCTCATAGTCCTTAACTGCCTTCCAACAGTTATTAAACTCCCATCATCCCTAACCATTGGCTATGCTGGCTGGGGATGATGATGATGATGAGTCTTTTTATTTATTTATTATATTTTTATCCCAGCTTTTCTCCCAAGAGCTCTAGGTAGAATACATAGTTCTCCTCCCCACAGTTGCCTCACAACAACCAGGTGAGGTTGGTTAGGTTATGAGTGGCTCAAGGTTACCCAGCGAGCTTCATGGCTGAGTGGGGATTTGAACCCTGGTCTTCCAGATTCTAGTCCAACACTCTAACCATTACACCACACTAGGAATTGTAGTCTAATGATATCTGGAGAGCACCTCACTGGGTTTGTCAGAGGGGAGACAGAACTAAATGTGTCACTTCAGTTAGGCTTCAGTTTCAGCAGGATATGGGGAGGCTAAGAAATTGTGAGAGAGGTAAGTTTTGAGGGATTTGAAAGATGGTGGTCTTCCATAGATATGCTGGGAAGCAAGAGAGCAAGAGAGTAAGGACAAGATCACAGCTTCCCAAAATTCTACTTGGGGACGCTTCACAATTACATCAGCCTTCCTCAACCTGGTGCCCTCCAGATGGTTTGGACTACAACTCCTATCACTGTAAACATGTAGGAGACTGAATAATTACTGCCACTTATAAAACAGCCTTACCCAACCTGGTGACCTCTAGATTTTTTAAGACTCATCAATCGCAGCCAGAATGGCCAATTATCAGGAACAATGGGAGTTGCAGCCCAACATATGGGTACCACATTGACTAGCCCTGCCCATGAGAAAGACATGATAGGAGCAAGGAATGGGGGCAATCATAAGACTCTAAAGTCTCAGTGTTGTTGTTGTGGTTGTTATTATTATTAAACAGTGGAGAGAGGGATGATTCCTATTTTCTATTTGTACCCAACTTCACTTGTACCAGCCCATGGACAATAGATAGTGAAATAACCAGTCCCAATACTCCACTAACACCCTCTGTGCACAGGTGGCCAAACTAAAGGGGCCAGATGAGCAGTGGCTCAATATTTACTTCTTTTCCTCCTGTTTTGTAGTGCAAAAGCTTCATTGATCAGCATGAGCCAAAGTTGTTCCTACTGCTTGCCAAGCCTTGGAGTGCCCAGAGGACATGCCAGGTACGAGGCTATCATCCTTGATAGAACAACAACATTCAATTTCACATTGCTCACTGTTGGTGTAGCATTTTCAGACATTATAGTTGAGGAGCACAGCATAGAGGGTTTGGAAAGCATTTCCAAAGTGTAGCAAGCTGACACTCAGCTTTTGGACATGTGGATCAGTCCCCAACTGAACAGCAGACGCTCTCCTGAACATAATTAAACTTTCCGGAAGTTGGTTCTTAAGTTCCCCAAGTACAGCATACCTTGCTTACTCCTGTGTACTGTATTGACATTTGGTCATTGCCCTTCTGGCAGGTACTCTTAAGCGATGGCCAGCAGAACCAAATTCAGATATGGGAAGTTGTCAGATACTAAAACCTAAGATGACCTGTAAAGCAATCAATGCAAAAGAGGAAGATGAAAAGCCAAATGGGTGCTGCTAGAACATCAGGGCGATGGTCCTCTATAGCTCCTTGAAGCTATAGAGAAAGAAGAGGTGGGAGTGGGGAAAACCCCTTTTCAAGCCATTCTAACCATCTCAGAATCTCCCAGAGAGGCCCCCAATTGATACTATCCCTATATTGAAACAGGAAGTTTCTAGCAACAAAGGTGAACACATTATGTCAAGTAAAGGTGCCAAGCAGCATGGACTGCTCTGCCTCTTCTCTTCATAGAATTGTAGATTTGGAAGAGAGACCATCATCTGTTCTAACCCCTGCAAGTTTTTCCCTTGCTAACAGGAACTAGGAGCCTGCATGGCTGAGAAGCCTTTTCCAGGAACTACTGCCTGTGCCCAGGGCCCCACTTATTGGTGCTCCAGCCTGAGCACTGCTGAGGAATGCAAGGTGAGAATGGAGTGTTGGTTCTTTGGGTTTGTAATGTGCCAAAAGAAGAAATCTATCTCCAGATGCCAGGATTTTGCCCTAACCGTCTTTGACAACAGGAAGCTTTGAGACTGGTTCACTAAAGGCTCATCTGCTTGCCCTGCTGCTTTCCCCTGGGGAAACCCAATCTTTACCACTGAATCAGAGCAAACATCACCCAGTTTTTCCACAGATTGACATTTGTTCCAATTCAGCACTAAAGAGCAGGCTGGAGAAAGTGGTGGGGCAAGTGGAAAGCCACTTGGACCCATGCTTTCTAGGCAAGGGGACAAGTGCAAGTGTGGACAAGCCCTAAGAAACAAGGAAAAAACCCACCGGCAAAGGCATTTGTGGGTGAAGTCTTTGGGCATATTGTAAAAATAAAACAAGTCATCCTTCGCATCTGTGAGATAGATAGATGGATATAAAACTATTACTGTGTGCTTCCATGTTTTAGTGTTTTTCTGTTTATTAGTAGACATGTGAAACACCCCTCCTTGCACAGAAAAACAAAGCTAGCTGCAATGTTTCAAAAGTTTCCATCTGTCAATGGCTACCAAGATGGCTACTGTAGGACAACAGCTTGGAATCCCATGGAAGCCCCTCTCATTATATTGCATAGAATTGGCACAGGAGGTCCTGGTGAAAGGGTGTAATAAGATTGGGCTTTTGCAGCACTTGCAGTCTATAAATGCAACCATTTCCCACAAGTTAATTCCACTTTGAGCTGCTAAACCAGAGCTTTCACATGCTCCCAGCACAGAAACTGCAGAGACCCTGAAGTTCCTAGGTAGCTTCTGTACCTTCATCTACTACAGAATGTCTGCATTGCCTCTTTTGGGTTTGGATCTAATTTCTCTCTTCTCTCCCTTCTAGGCTGTGCAGCACTGCCAGGATCATGTGTGGCTGTAGCCAAAGAACAGGGAACCAGCAGCATTCAGCGAATAGGGGAGGGTTACACAGCCCTGCCCCACAAACCACTTGCTTGGATTCTTCCTGATGACTGATCATTGTGGCAGGGAATGAGGGAAACCATGAAGCTCTCATACTCTCAACTATTACAGTTATGCCTCTTCCCCCAATTTGTGTTTGATTTTATTTATAAAAATATTTATAGGCTCATAGCAGGGCAGCATAGAGCAAAATTTACAAGAGAAAGAAAATACTGTTAAAACCATTCCAAATGATCATGAAAAAGGCAGGTGGATCTGAAAAGCTTAAACTGATGAACAGACCTGTTGACATTTCTTCAAGAGACTCCAGGAGGCAAGGATACCCACCTAATTTCTGTTGGAAGACTCTTCCGCAGCATGGGTCTGATGACACTAAATGCCCAACTTCTAGTTGAGACCTGCTGGGCCTCTGTAACACAGGGGACAACAGCATTCCTCTGGATGACCTCAGTGATTGAGCTGGGATATAAGGGCTCAGGCAATCCTAAAGGTATCCTGGACTCAAGGTATTCAAGGATTTGTATATTAATGCAGGAACCTTGATACTTGACCCAGCAGATGAGCAGCCAGTGTAGATGTTTTAACAGAGGTGCTATATGCTGGCAGCTATTTGCCCCCATCGGTAGTCTAGCCATTGCATTCTACACCAGCTGGAGCCTAAGGGCAGCCCTGCATGCAGTGCATTGCAATAATCCAGTCCTGAGGTCACTAATGCATGGAATGCAGAGGCCAGGCCTACCCCAGGTTCAGAAATAGCCAAAGTTGGCAAAAGTTGCTCCTAGGCACAGTGGTCGCTTGGGCCTCTAACAACATGGATGTGATCCAGGAGTGCCACCCCAACCCATGGACCTACAACCCTCACCAGAACAGACACATGAACCTCCTACCCACAGAGCCTCCTTCTTCCCTGGATCCAAACTTAGTTTATTGGCCCTCACTCAGTCCACCACTGCATTCAGTGATGTGTCCAGGACTTCCACAGCCTCTTCCAATTCAGATATTATGGAGAAATAGAGCTGCATGTGCTTCAGAACTCAGTATTAGTCTTACCAATAAAAGTTATATCCCACCCTTCCTCCCAAAGAAGCTCCAAAAGTCCTGCTCTCAATAGCTTTATGTAGATATTAAACATTGGGGACCAATGTGGAACTCCACAGCACAAGTGCAAGGGAGCTGAACCCCCCCTCCCCATACTGCTCTCGGGATTCAAGCCACACAGTTAGGAACAAAGCCACTGTAAATGGGCCTCCAATATCCATCCTGAGCAGTTGGTCCAGGAGGATACTATGGTCAAACTCTTGGTCTAATTTCATATGTGTCTGAGCATGAAGCTGCTGCAGCAAAGGGAACCGGAAGACCATGCTCCAGTTTTCAAGCATCATCGATTCAAACATTTGTTGTTAGCAATACCTCAATGAGACACAAGTTCTGAGATGCTACTTGATGGTTAGAACTCTTGTCTGAAAGTTATAACTATTAGCAAAAACAGTGTCCAAGTTAAGTGCTACTTTCCAACTCAGGTGTCTAAAGGTATTTCTGGTGTTCCTCCAAGTGGAAATGGCACCTGATTGGGATGGTGGTGAAGGCAGAGTGTTCATTCTCCACTTGCCATCATAATCCTGCTTCACTACATTAAGGGGAAGCTATTGTGGCAAAGGAGGGAAGGGGTGGAAATTAATAACAACTACAGAGAGTGGACATGGCCTAGGGATGTCATTGATGCAAATGAAGTTAATAAGAGGACATGGCCCCTTTCACCCTTCAGCCACACTCACTTTAGCCATCCCTGCACTTGCTCATCACGTCACCATTTCTGCTGAATGCTAGTCCAGTTTTCAGCAAAAGGGTTTGCTCTGGAGAAAAGACATACCATATTAGAAAACCAAGTATACACATTTAATGCACACAGGACTCAGAAGTAGGAGCCTTGAACAAAACACAAGGGGAAGGCCTTCTTCTGTCGCCCCCTAAAATTGATTTCAGCACTAGATAGACTTGCTGGACAGTGAAATGGGATGCAATTAGCTGTGCCCAAAGAAGTCGAGAAAATACACTCTTGCCCTGTCTTCTTGCTAGTTCTTCTCCAATGAAAACACAGTCAGGACTGAGCTGCCAAGTGGCACCAAGGAGTCCATTGCCTGCTGGGCTGCTTAATGAGCAGAGCCAGCAACAGGAAGAGAGAGGCTTCTAAAAGACAACACCAGCTTGACTGACCGAACACCAAACACCAGTCTCCATTTCACAGTAGAGGTGATGCTGTGATTGCATCTGCATCCTTCTGGCGCTCTCCGTTTCCCTTTTCAAGCCCCTTGCTGGTTGGTCTCCTCTTTGCTATCTCGTCTTTTCCAGATCTACGGAATTGAAACACATTGTAAGCAGAGATTGCATGCAACCAAACTTTGTTGCCTACTTCAGCTGCCTGTGCAACTGCACTCAGGCTTCTTCTTATGCCACCGAAAGGAGTTACTCCTGTTAGAGCCAGACTGATTCCAGCCCACTTGTTTAGGTTTTATGCTTTACCCCCAACAGCAAAATCTGCAAAGCTTGCACACAGAGGGAGATGTCACCTGCAGGCACCTCATTGCTGCTTGTGTTGGGACCCTGCAGGGCCTTTTTGTGCTCTTGAGGGCTCCCTGGGACCTTACAGTGGCAAAAGGCACAGCAGGCGGTTTCCATGGGATTTCACTACCTAGCAAAACTAGAGCTCTCTTCAAAACCCCACCACCACCATCAGCAAAACCCAGTACCAACCTGAATGTAAGCCTCAGAGAGGGTGATCATCTGGGGAAGAATGTCTGTCACCTGCAAATCCTGCAGCTCATACCACTTGCCTGTGCCCTGAAACACCAGGAAGGAAAGCCACATCAGGAGAGAGGCTAGCAAGGAGAACAACATGGTAAAAGAGTTTGCTGCTGGAACTTGGACCGAGTTAAAGCTGCATTTTGAATGCCACTTTCAAAATCTCAGGAGTCAACAAGAGCAAGTCTGAGCTAAGACTCACATGGTGCAATACATGTATCCGGTAGGCCCCTTCTGTTGGTTTCCCATCATGCACGATGTTTGCGATGAGATCATAGGTTGTGTTCTTATGTACAGCCTGCACTTCCTCAGACAGGTATTCCCGGAGATCTACATTCCTACAGCAGGAAGGGAGGCAAGTGAGAAACTGTAAGATAGAGGAGTGCCTGCAGCCTCCCTTTTGAAAGGCAGATGCCCATACAGTTCAGAAAGTTGCCTGCCAGCCTTGAATGGTCATCCCAACATGCTCAGCCTAGAAATCCTGCTTGCTGGGCTCGAGTGGTGCCACCACTAGAGCTGCTGCAGTGCATCCTGCAAAAGTCACACTTGCATGGGAGAAGCCCCCCTGGGAGGGGGCTGTTGACAGCTACACACTTTGACTAGTAAGCAAGCCAAAATGTGTGGACCCCTGCCAAACAGAGCGCCTTCTGCTTCAGGTCTGATAGCCTGGTTCAAAGTCTGCAACGTCCAAGGGTTAGTAACAAATATATAGGTTTGTATGCTGAAAGAAACAGGAAACAGAGAGAAGGTACGACCTCCTTTACTTGACAGTTTCAAGAGCCAGTGTCCAATTATTTGAATGCCAGCATGGGATGGGTCAAAACTGTGAGAACCAGGAGACTAACAAAAGTGAAATGCGGAAAAGGCTCACTCCTGCTGAGACCCTGCTCAGAATGCTGTAGGTGATACTCAGAAGTGTACAGTAAGAGGCAACGTCTGTGCCACGAGCTACAATCACGTATAGAGCCATTGCCATAAACTAGTTTTAAAGAAGGGGCTAAGAGGGTGATATACAGGCTGCCCTCTCCCACCCCAAGTGGGCTGCCAGCGAGTGGTTTCCACTGTCACTACTTCCAGCAAACGGCTCTCTGGCCTTTGAATTAATAGGCAGCTGCAGAAAGGAGAGAAACAAGCTATTAACTTGGTGGTAGTAATGGTGGTTCCTGACGGTAATGCCCCCCCCACTGCCACTGCACTGAGAAGGTCAGTGCCCCTGCCAAACAGCTTGATGAAAAGCAGCTTGATGAAAAGTGGTGTGCAAATACTTGAAATAAAAATGGAAATTAAAATCCCTGGCCTCCCCAGGTATTATTATTTAGAGCATTAGTACCTCGCTCTTCAGCCCCCAAGGCTCCCAGAACAGCTTACATACAATCAAAATAAGACAGTCCCTGTCCATAGGCTTACAATCTAAAAAGCATGACATACATGGCCAGCTGTTGGCACAGTTCAGGGGCAGAAGGTGCTTGATGGAGGCGGCCTCTCACACCAGAGCCAATGGAGTGAGCTCTGCTTTGCACTCAGGGGGAGGAAAGACTGCTGGGGGAAACTCTGGAGAGTCCTAGCCAGTCAGTGTGGACAATACCAAAATAGATTGACTAATGGTCTGCCTCAATATAGAGGCCTTCCGCAATTTGATGCTGTCAGGTGTTTTCAACTACAAATCTCATCAGCCCCAGCAAGAAAGGCCATATAATGCTGGAGCTGATGAGAGTTGTAGTCCAAAACACTAAGAGCACCAGGCTGGGTTAGGTTGGTATAAAGCAGGGGTAGGCAACCTAAAGCCTGGGGGCTGGATGTGGCCCAATCGCCTGCTCAATCCGGCCCGTGGACGGTTCAGGAATCAGCATGTTTTTATATTAGTAGAATGTGTGCTTTTATTTAAAATGTATCTCTGGGTTTTTCTGGGGCATAGGAATTCGTTCATTTTTTTCTTCAAAATATAGTCTGGCCCACCACATGGTTTGAGGGACAGTGGACTGGCCCACGACTGAAAAAGGTTGCCGACCCCTGGTATAAAGCAACACAGTGGGAACTGGTCATTTTAAGAACTCTAAGAAAAAGTGCCTGGGTTTTCTCTTTCCCTTCTAAGCCATTTCCCTTTCTGTGTTTTCTCTTTCAGATTGTAAGTCTGAGAGCAGGGACTGACTCAACACTGATATCTGCAGGCAGCTCTGGGAGCCTTTGCATCAGACAGCACCTCAAGTTCATGAAGACAAACCAGGACACAGGTCACGGCCGCATCCCATTGAGAAAGGCAGCACCTACGTGATGGGGAAGTTGACAATGGTGGGGTTCTTCTCCACAAAGAAATTGTTTTTGGTGAACCTCTTGATGCAGAAGATGAGGTAAGGCGGCAACTTGGTGAGCTGGAAACGCTTTAGGAAGTTCTCCTTATAGGTTTTATATTCCTGAAGGAGAGAAAAACAATGCTTGGAAACATACTTTTCTCAGGGAATCTTGCACTGTGCTGAACTCTGTGACTTTGGGATCTCTTTTCATCTAGAATGATTGCCCTGCATCCACCCAAAGCACCACTTTTATGTGAGAAAAAAGTAAACCATGTTTAGGAACAGAACTAGAACACTGGGCTTCCCTTGATAATCCCCGCTTGGCCCAGGGCACTAAAGCCCACCTTCCCCACCCTGGACATCCCCTCCCAATGCTTTGGACTACAACTCCATTAACCCCAGGCACCACAGCCGTGCTCCCTTCTTACAGCTGTAAAAAATATCTGGAGGGTACATGGCTGGCAAAGTCTGCCCCAAGTGAGCCCTTCCCCCAAATGGGAATCCAAATCTCAAGAGTTCTCTCACCAAAAACTTCAACATTCCCTTTTTGTGGGATCTTTCTTGGGATTGTTCTAATAAAAGTCAGCTTGTTCCTCCCTTCTGCACCCCAGTGCCCTTTGTTTCCCTTGTTATTTTATTGATTGCACTTATATCCTACACAGTCTCGTGTTCCCCATTTCAAGCCACGTTTTTCTCCACTGATTAATGAGAGTGTCACGATACCAACATTTGGAAGGTGTGATGCCTGAAGTCAGCACCACGGACCTCTCAATCTGGATTGTGGCTTCCAGCTCCAATCCTCCTTGGTGGGGGATGTGGGTGTGGAAGCAGAGAGGGGAGAATGTACAGTTACCTTCTCTGTAATTCCGTTGAACTTGGCCAGGATGTTGAAAAGCGGTACTTGGGGAATGATGAGCTGCTCCTTCTCATCCTTGTACAGGGGAGCCGTGGGGAGGTCCAGGGTTAGATACATGAAAGTGGACTCCACCATTTTCTCCTGGTATTCGTCATTCTGGAGCAGCTGCTCCTTCTCCTCTGCTGGCTGAGAGAGGGAGACACAGAGAATGAGAAAAACAAAGCAGGTAGTGCAGAAGAAAAAGACTTGTGGCAGACACAACTGGATGCAAGGCTCCAGTAAGAAAAGTGTGAGGAACCTTCAGGCCACCAGACTTTGATATATACAGAAGTGTTTACTGACTGCTTACACCGGTGTTTCCCAAATCTTTTCGGGACCCCACCCCCTTGGTTCCATAAACTCATCCCCCAGAGCCCCCTATCCTATTAAAAGCATTATTCAGAATAGTAGTTTGCACAACCCACTAAGAAAGATTGTAAGACAATTCAAAACAGTAGCAACTAATTGCACATTTATTAAAAATTGAGTTAAACCTTTTTAATTTAATCACCTCAACAAAACTGATGGCCTTGATCCAGTGATACCAGCTATTCAAAGCCTGATAGCCATCTATACCTCCATGTAGCCTCCTCATTATTTATTCTTCATTAGATTTGTATACCCGTAAAACTCAGGGCAGTTCACATAACATTACAATAGGAACACAAAATGCATAATAAAAACAAAAACAAACTGATAATACCCCCTTCCACAACACATTTAAAAGGGATGTCAATCAGCCTGGGTAAAGAGGAACCTATTTGCCTGGTGCCTTCCCACATAATTTTTATTATTTGTTATTAATGCACATCAATAAACAATAAATCAAACAAGACAACACAAATACAATGATTTCACATCCTTTTCATAACTTCTCTTTTTTTTTGTACTTCCCTCAGCTGTTCCGTAAATCATCCGTATTCAACATTTTTAAAACGCATTCCATAGATTTGTATTGACATTTTTAAAGCTTTTTCCCTCTTACTCCCTTTAGACAATACTCTTAGCTTTTTTACAGTGCCTCTTTAAATCCCTTAAGCGTCATCTGTCCTTGACATAGATGTTCCAGATACTCTACATATTTCACCCAATCCCCGATGAATTTTTGGTCTTTTAAGTATCTAATCTTCCCTGTCAATTTGTCTAGCTCTGCGTATTCCAACAATTTTATTCTCCAATCTTCTATGGTCGGTATTTCTTGCTGTCTCCATCTCTGGGCCAGTACCACTCTTGCGGCTGTGATTGCATACCTAAAAAATTTACAATCTTCCCTTTTTATCTCCTTTCCCAGTATTCCTAACAGAAAGACTTCTGGCTTCTTTTTAAACGTGTATTTTAATATCTTCTTTAACTCATTGTATATTTTCTCCCAGAAGTCCTTCACCCTCCCACATTCCCACCACATGTGGTAGAAAGTGCCCTCTTTATCATTACACTTCCAGCACCTATTGCATGTCTTATACATCTTTGCCAATTTCACCGGTGTCAAATACCATCTATAAAACATCTTCATTGTATTTTCTTTTAACGTCATGCATGCAGTGAAATTTAGACCCTCCTTCCACAATTTTTCCCATTCCTCAAATTGTATATTGTGACCCACATCCCTTGCCCAGCTAGTCATTACCGACTTAACCTCTTCATCTACCAGATTCCAGTCTATACATTTTAGATAAATTTTTCATATCATTGTCTATAACCTCGGTTTGAAATATCGATTCCTTGTCCATAAAACCTCTATCTTTACCGTCTTTCTTAAACATCTCATTCATTTGGAAGTAGTGCAGCCATTCATATACATGTTCCTTAATCTGCTCGTACGGTTTTATTTTCCACTTTCCCCCTTCTTTAAACAGTAGTTGGTCATATGTTATCCACTTTCTTCTCATATTTATTTTCTTGACACTCTTTGCTTCTTGAGGTGAAAGCCAACGTGGTGTTCTAGGTTCTAATAGATTTTTGTATCTATCCCATACTTCAATTAAGGGACCTCGGAAGATGTGGTTCTCAAACCCCTTATGGACTCTCTTTTTTTCATACCATAGATAGGCATGCCACCCGAAAGATTGTAAGACAATTCAAAACAGTAGCAACTAATTGCACATTTATTAAAAATTGAGTTAAACCTTTTAAATTTAATCACCTCAACAAAACTGATGGCCTTGATCCAGTGATACCAGCTATTCAAAGCCTGATAGCCATCTATACCTCCATGTAGCCTCCTCATTATTTATTCTTCATTAGATTTGTATACCCGTAAAACTCAGGGCAGTTCACATAACATTACAATAGGAACACAAAATGCATAATAAAAACAAAAACAAACTGATAATACCCCCTTCCACAACACATTTAAAAGGGATGTCAATCAGCCTGGGTAAAGAGGAACCTATTTGCCTGGTGCCTAAAGGGGTATAATGAAGGTGCCTCCACAAGCAGGGAGCCACTGCAGAAAAGGCCCAGATCTCAGTGTCCAGGTAGGTTCAAATGGAGATCCTTGAGGTCCTGCGATCTTGAGACATTTCAGGCTCTTAGCGTCACCCTGGTAACCCCACTCCCCCCCAGAGGATGATATTGCCCACTTCGGAACCCACTGATGTACATGGTCAAACACAGACTTAGGACTGCTTGTGTCACTACTTAAACTCTACAATGCACTTTCCTGCAGTGATAGGCTCAACAAGCATTGGCCACCTCTCACCATCAAGGTTTTCCCGACCCCATGTGCTTTTCCCTTTTGTAATCAAGAATCTAACCCTTACAATAAAGAACTCACCAGATCAGGGTGTGGCAATTTCTTGGTGAATATCCGCATGGAGCCCTGGAAAACGTCTGTCACAATGGCTACAGACATAAAGAACAAAGTAAAGGAAATTGCTTTTCATCCCTTCTTGCCAACCTCCTCAAAGTTTGATATATATGCTTCTTTGTTATACTAATTATTCTAATAGTTTATGTTCCATTTTCTTCTGTTGGCCATTAGTCACTTTGCAGTTTTCTCAGGAAGGAAAAGGGGGATAAAAGAAATAAATGCAATGAAAAAGACATTAAAGGTGAATGCCAGCCCTTCACATTTATCCCAGTTCATTAACTGGTGACCAATGGAATTGGGGTGCAAAATCAGTGTAAACATCTACTTCTTTAAGGTCGATCCTGAGAATCTGGGAAATGATCATCTGATTTGGAAGATGGTTTGTAGCCTGTTCTGGACTGGAGTTGCACTTGACACCTTGAACAGCAGGTTTCGAATTA
Source organism: Podarcis melisellensis (assembly GCF_964234715.1). Classification (NCBI taxonomy): domain Eukaryota; kingdom Metazoa; phylum Chordata; class Lepidosauria; order Squamata; family Lacertidae; genus Podarcis; species Podarcis melisellensis. The sequence continues at coordinate 3,997,712 of NC_138540.1, forward strand.
GGGAAGGGTACTGGATCCAGCCATATCACTAGAAGCACATATGGCCTTGGACAAATGAAGACCCTTCCTCTGGGCTTACGTTCATCAGGTATGGCTTCTACTAGTCAGAGGTAACCTAGACACAATTACTTTATGTTATTGTCCTACTTGGACTACTGCAAAGCACAGCTTGTTGGACTGCCCTTGAAGACTGTCTGGAAGCTACAGCTAGTACCTGAACTTCTGTACACTGCAATAACTGGGACAGAGCAAATGCCCTGCATCTTGCCAGTCTTCAATCAGCTTCATAGTCTGTTTCTAACCCCAACTCAAGGTGCTGGCTTTAATTTCAAAGCTCTCAATGTTTTAAGACCAGGATACCTCAATAACATGATCTTTCCATGTAAACTTTCTTTGTAGTAAGACACTCAGGGACCCTTCCACTGGTCCCACCTGTGGTTAAGGTGTAAATAGACAGTCCTTTTCTGTTGTTGCACCTACCTCTGGAACTCACTCCCTAGGGAAGCTTACTTAACAGTCCCTTTGCTCAGATGAATACTTAAAAAAATAAAAGATCACCCAGGTCGTTTAGTTTTCACTGCCTGATTTCAAATGGCTACCTGTAGTACTGCATACATCTTTAATGTTGTATATTTTCCTGCATTTTGAGTGGCCTCTTTTACTTACTCTTTTTCTTCTTCTTTGTCCCCCCAAGAGCAGAATGCAAGGCATTCAGGAACCAGGACAGAAAGTCAACCCCATCACCTGCAATGAGGGAAAAGGTAGAGATGAAGAGCATGAAAAAGTGACAACTTCTGAAGGCAGTTCGAGGTAGAGCAGGGCTGTAAGCCTAGCACACTGCTGGGCACAAGGACTCTCACCTCTTCAGCAGCCTTCTGTAACCAGATCTTTTGGACTACAACTCCCATCAGCCCCAGCACTGAGGCAGGGAAGTCTGCTCTACAGTTAAAAGCCAACCTCCTTCCTATGAGGTGGGCAATCATGAGCTTCAGTCCTAGCAAAAGAAGGGGCCAAGGCGCTCAGCATTTACAAGTCCTCCCCCTCTTGTTATTTATTTACACTCTTGTTCTTCTCCAGAGGAATCCAACCATGCAAGAAGAGGAAGCAAATACTGAGTGGGATGGAGAAAGGGCCTGGGGAACAGAGGGGTGAAACGTAGGTTGACAAAGTAGAGCAACAGTTGAGTTGAGCTGAAGGTGGAAAAGGCAGACAATGGTTTGGAGAAAACCACTAGAGCTATGGACAGAGGTCATAGAAGGAGGGTTCAGAATGAGGGGAGGGCAAATAATGAGAAATGCTTATCAGGTACTGTGCAACTTCCTTGGAGGAAGAGGAAGATGAAATCCATTAAAATAAATAAAACCCTCTAGAGAGTTGCCTGCCACTACAGTGGTACTTCTGGTTAAGAACTTAATTCGTTCTGGAGATCCGTTCTTAACCTGAAGTACCACTTTAGCTAATGGGGCCTCCCCCTGCCGCCGCGCGATTTCTGTTCTCATCCTGAAGCAAAATTCTAAACCTGAGGTACTATTTCTGGGTTAGCAGAGTCTGTAACCTGAAGTGTCTGTAACCCGAGGTACCACTATATTTAAGAGTAGCTACATCTGATAAAGCTGGCCACCACAGCGTTCCTTTAATCTCTTAGTACCAGCAGAACACAATAAGCTCCCCCCTAATGTCCCACCTTGCTTGGTGATCTGGAAGTTCTTCTTGCTGCAGAGAACCACAGCCTGCAGCATTTCATGGGGGGAGACATGAGCTTTGAAATTTCGAGGATTCCATAGTTTCCTCATGAGCTCTCCAAACCTCTGAACCAGCAGAAACATGATGTCTCCTGGAGGGCGCTTGATGTTCTTGTAGTTCTCCTCCTCCAAAAAATAATTCCGCAGTGGTGGGACATTAGACAGGGCCTAGGCACGGAGAGGTTAAAGATCAGGGACAAAATACCCCACTTATGTCAAAGTACAGCCTCTCCTACCACAAAAACGTATCAGGTTAAAAATCTAACATTTTGTAACCCATTCAGTTAATTTAAGATACACTACAAATATCAGAGTGCCACCCCAAGTCCACCATATCACCTTGCTCCATTTAATTTTAAAAACTGTGTATTCCAGGCTTCTCATGCATGATGCCCTCAAGATGTCTTGGGCAACAATTCCCAACCGCCCCAGCCAGCACTGCTGTATGATGGTGGGCCGAAAGAGTGTCGTGCTGACTGGGGTTGATATGGGGTTACAGTCCAAAACATCTCAAAGGCTTAGGTTGGGGAAGGCTGGATTATTCCCTTTCACCCATTCTATTATTTTAATCTGTGAATTATAGGAACTCCAGCATTAAATTTTGTAATCCTGCCAGCGCCAATAAGAAAATAGTAGTACTAAGTAACTGTTATGAAGGCATGAATGATGATTGCCAGGCACAAACTGAACATGCTCAGCTGGTAGTGAATGAGACTCCTCACCTCAGGGCCATGGGTTTGAGCCCTATGTAGTGCAAAAGATTCCTCATGGTCCCTTCCAACTCTATAATTCTATGCCCAAGCCCACCCTGCCCATTATCTTGAATTCAGTGTCTGTATTTGAGCTGGTAGCACCAACAGGTCAGATACAAGCAAATAAGATGTTCAAGTATCTGGAAGAAGATAGGCTGTTAGACACGTAAACAACCACACAAACCATGCTGCATATTCCTTGGCTTCCACATTTTGTCTCTGACCCAGGGTCAGGTCAACAAGCAAATCCCAGAAACACAATGGAGCAAAATTCCTTTACATGGAGAAGTTTACACTGACGCTATAGTGATGGATTTCCTAGTCACTCAGTGCTCCCAAGAAAAAAAGGAGAGTTGTGAAAAACGATTCCATTCTCAAAAGAAAACTCGTGGAACTAAAGCAGCTTTTGGAAAACAGAACAGATTTCTGACAGCTGGCTAAGACTACTGTGAGTACTTTCAATACTTAGAATTATAGGCTAGGAAGGGACTTCTCAAGTTCAGCCGTGCTGACAAGGCAGAAAACCCAACTATTATATAACCATCCCTAATGGGTGGCCATCAAACCTCCCAAACCTTCACTAAAGTACCTCCCTCGTCTCCATTTCAAAGATGTCACAATACCTGGAGAATCGCATTAGCATAATCATTTGCTTTGATGTTGTTCAATCCCACAATGCCCGGCAGGTATGTGGTGCCATCATAGGCTCGAGAGAGTTTGGCTTGCTTATCCAAGTTGGAAATGTGTTGCTTGGTGAAGGTGGGCTTCAGGACATACTGTGAGAGGCGGAGAGAGGATAAACAGGACTGAATATGCTGCTGAAAACTCCGGTTTGACCTTTATGTTAAGATAAAGTCTATTTATTTATTTTTTTATAAAGAATTAGTTAGACTTAGTTCTCACTAGATTAAAACAAAGTCTACAAAAATACGTATCTCTAAAGTTGCATTCCAGACATAGGTGAGACATGCTCAGGTAAAGACAACTTTCTGGGGCACAACATAAACTGCCTCTGAAACTAGGGTTGGGGACAGCAGAAAAAGCACATGGAAGCTCAATGTGGCAGAGTCACAATGTTAGGCAAGAGCCTACTGTTTCCACACCCCCACATCCTTCATAGGGAAGACAACATACGGTGATATCCTCAAGTGAAGAGTCAATGATTTCATAGTTGTCTGGCAGACAATAGAACTTCAAGGTGTGAAGGTTGAGGAAGACGTGATGGCTGAACTGTACACTGTGAATGTAAGCATGGGATTTCAAGCCCCGACCTGCAAAGAAGACAGGAGGCAAGCAAGGAACAAACAAACTGTGAATAAGACAGGATTGCAGTATTGGCTTCTAGTAACTGAACTTCCCTGAGCAATCCCAAGAACTACCCATGGATATTTGTTATCTGTATTGTACTGTGCTTGTGGTAGTAAAGCTACAGTGATACAATTCACAGTTGACAAATAACAACCAGCTGCTTTGGAAACTAAATAACTTCAAATCCACATGAAAAGGAAAGTTTTCAGCTTGGTCCAGATTTAAGGAAATTAATAACGAGGGGATTCAAAGGCAAGGAAGATGAAGGAAGAGAGCAGCAAGGATTCAGAAAGCAGAACCAAGCTGGTTGGGAAATGAAGCTTGAGAAAAAGGGCTGAGACAATAAAGAACTGAGAGAAGATGCATCATGTTTAACAGGCTGGAGGGCTTTGTGCAAGTGAGAGGAAAAGTGAGCACCAGGGAGCCTGGGCAATGGAAGGGTGGCTGAAGGAAATGGCCTGGACTGCAATGGATAGTTGAGACAGAGAAAGGAGAAAGGTAGACCTATTTGTAGAGGGGCAGCCAAAGGAGGTTTGGAAGGCTGTGGATTATGGGCCAAAGAGGCACAGAGTTGCTAGAACTGACATCTAGACCATGGGTAGGCAAACTAAGGCCCAGGGGCTGGATTTGGCCCAATTGCCTTCTAAATCCGGCCCATGGACAGTCCAGGAATCAGCATGTTTTTATATGAATAGAATGTGTTCTTTTATTTAAAATGCATCTCTGGGTTATTTGTGGGGCATAGGAATTCATTCATTTGCCCCCAAAATACAGTCCGGCCCCCTACAAGGTCTGAGGGACAGTGGACCGGCCCCCTGCTGAAAAAGTTTGTTGACCCCTGATCTAAACCCTGATGGGACTGTTGCCACCTCTGACCTCTGTTGCCACTGCAGCATTGTGACCAGCCAACCCGAAGGAGCAACCAAGGGTAGATTAACGCCTGCATTTCAAATGCTGATTTCAGCAGATCAATTTATTCCATGACTGCAGGCTTCTAGCAGTATAGTAAAAAGATTACAATAGATCACCATCACCCCAGCCTCATTTGTGAGATCTCTTTGATCATAAGAGTCACATTAGCAGTAATGTCAAGCAAGGCATTTCACGTGACAACTACTCCTGCTAGGTTGGTCCCAGTTCATTTGCCACAGAGGTAGTGTAGTCACACTGAACTGGTATTCTGTCTGTAAAGGAAGCATACAATGTCAAAGCATACTTACTTACCCTGAAAATATTTCCCACACACCAAACAAGCATAAACGTTGATATGGGAGAGCGAGATTGAACACAGCTTCTCGAAGTCAAAATCGAGAACGCTCCTACAGTGGAAGAACATTGGTAAATTAATCCCACCAGACAGATACCCCAATCAAACACTATTCAACTTAATCCGGGAGGAAGCCAGCATGGTCCACATGACACTACACACAAAAAACTGGACTATAAAGGTACTGCTCAGCTGTGGATTTTGGAGGTTTTTCTTGTGGACCAAAAAGGTCACCTTTGCTTTTTATAAATATACGATGCACTAAAGTGCTTCTGTACCATGGTGTACGTAACCCATAACAACCTCAATTTAGATCCAATAAGTAAATATTACATGTATTTCAGTTAGTCTTGTTTAGTTTACTAATTGTTCCGCATAGTTTGAACATTTCCAGAAATTCTACATCTTTGCTAAAGTTGCAAACTGCCTATTTGAATTTTTCACCACCACCAACATGGTTTTAAATCTCTGCATGTGCATTGCGACAATATATACTGCTCCCTGCTTTGCTTCATCTTGGTACTGACTTGTTTATGGTGTCCAAGTATGGGCAGTGCCTGCTCCGTCGGTCCTCTGGGTCAAATCGACCATATTTCACTGAAAGAGGGGACCAAACAAGAAACATGCTTTATTGACATTCTTATAGATACACACACACAAATTTAAACTTTTATGAATATATATATATGAGATATGCTAGAGTCTTTAGCACGAAAGAATAAAAAGCATACAGAAGTAGTTTTTAAATATGCAGTAATTTGAACTACTGCAAATTGAACTTGTCCTTGGCCAAATAATTATTTGTATTGATTAGCTTCCTTAGTTACTCTTTTCAGCAGCAAAGTGACACAGAAGAAGCTAATAGCAGAATAAAAACACACCACAGCAACAGACAACCACTGTATTAGAATCCCCTGTGCAAATTTATCTAAGATAGCACAAATTTATGCAATTTAACCCCTTACAGTGGGATAAAGATGCACTTTCAATAATTGTCAATAAGCATCCTAATACTGAATACATGATCACAGTAGTGTGTGTTTAAGACAGCAACTATCTAGGAATGAAAGCATCAACCACTTCAATTGTTGTCATTAACCTTGGTGCCAAGTATTGATCATTAGCTTGGCTTTAACCAGATGAAGAGCCTGACATACAGGTGAAACTTGAAAAATTAGAATATTGTGTAAAAGTTCATTTATTTTAGTAATTCAACTTAAAAGGTGAAACTAATATATGAGATACTCATGACATGCAACGTGAGATATTTCAAGCCTTTATTTGTTACAATTGTGATGATTATGGTGTACAGCTGATGAAAACCCCAAATTAACACTCTCATAAAATTAGAATATTAAATGAAATCAGCAAAACAAGGATTGCAAATAGAGCAATATTGGACCTCTGAGAAGTGGAAGCATGCATATGTACTCAGTACTTGGTTTGGGCTCCTTTTGCATCAATTACTGCCTCAATGCGGCATGGCATGGATGCTCTCAGCCTGTGGCACTGCTGAGGTGTTATGGAAGACCAGGATGCTTCAATAGCAGCCTTCAGCTCTTCTGCATTGCTTGGTCTCATGTCTCTCATCTTTCTCTTGGGGTTCTCTATGGGGGTTCAGGTCAGGCGAGTTTGCTGGCCAATCAAGCACAGCAATCCCATGGGCATTGAACCAGGCTTTGGTACTTTTGGCAGTGTGGGCAGGTGCCAAGACCTGCTGGAAAATGAAGTCAGTATCCCCATAAAGCTCGTTTGTGGAAGGAAGCATGAAGTGCTCCAAAATCTCCTGGTATACGGCTGCGTTGACCCTGGACTTCATGAAGCACAGTGGACCAACACTAGCTGATGACATGGCTCCCCAAATCAACACAGACTGTGGAAACTTCACACTGGACTTCAAGCATCTGGCATTGTGTGCCTCCCCATTCTTCCTCCAGACTCTGGGTCCATGGTTTCCAAATGAGATGCAAAAGTTGCTCTCATCAGAAAAGAGGACTTGGGACCACTGAGCAACAGATCAGTTTTTTTCTTTAGCCCAGGTAAGACGCTTCTGACATTGTTTCTTGTTCAGGAGCGGCTTGACAAGAGGAATATGACATTTGAAGCCCATCTCCAGGATCCATCTGTGTGTGGTGGCTCTTGGTGCACTAACTCCAGTCTCAGTCCACTCCTTGTGAAAGTCCCCAACACGTTTGAATAGTCTTTTCCTGACAATCCACTCCAGGCTGCGGTCATCCCTGCTGCTTGTGCACCTTTTTCTTCCACACTTTCCCCTTCCGCATAACTTTTCATTAATGTGCTTTGATACAGCACTTTGGGAACATCCAACTTCTTCTGCAATTACCTTTTGAGGCTTTCCCTCCTTATGGAGTGTCTCAATGATGGCTTTCTGCACAACTGTCAGGTCAGCAGCCTTCTCCATGATTGTGCTTCCTACTGAACCAGACTGAGAGACCATTTAAAGGCTCAGGAACCCATTGCAGGTGTTATGGATTGAATAGCTACTGCACCTTTTCACAATATTCTAATTTTCTGAGATTGTTAATTTGGTGTTTTCATCAACTGTACACCATAATCATCACAATGATAACAAATAAAGACTTGACATATCTTGCTTTGCATGTCATGAGTCTATCTCATATATTAGTTTCACCTTTTAAGTTGAATTACTGAAATAAATGAACTTTTCCATGATATTCTAATTTTTCGACTTTCACCTGTAAGCTTAAAGATTCTATCTGTCCACACTACTAAATAAAGAGTTGTGTAGAATTCAAAAGCATGCATAGTGTTTCATCAACAGGGACTCTTGACAAACTGTAACTCCACACAGGGGTCACATAAAGGAGTAATGGCAGCAAAACAATTCATATTGACTAAGTGGCAACTTATGAAATACCCAAAGACTTGATATTTACAGACATGGCATCAGCACCGACTGACATTTTTAATTTATGAGTGGTTTACAAACTGTATTGTATTAAGCCACACAGTCAGCCAGAACTATGTGCAACTACTGTACTACTGCTTCTATTTTACCAATAGAGTGGCTAGGTTTCAGGGAGAGATCATAACTCAAACAGAGACAATTCGATCTCTACCTAATCTGGAAGAGACCCCTGTGTGGAACCCTGGAGAGCTGCTAGATTCCTTCTAGGCCTATTTTCAGCTGCAGTTGGACAACCAAAAAGGCAGCTCACAAGCAGAGCAAAAATGCCTTCTGCCCTTAAACGTCCACTACTCTGAAGTATCGTGCATCTGTGCAGAGAGGCTCCAGATACCAGCAAGTAATGCAGGAAGCTGTCCCACACCCAGGCTACTTGTCCATCCACCTCTTCTCTGCTCAGACTGCAGCAGCTCTCTAGAAGCAGTTCCCCCTTTTCTCCGCCAAGCCCTTTAAACTGGGGGTCGAGCGTTCTGCAGGCAAAGCAGCTGCTCTACGGCCACCGGCGCACATCATGTGGCAGTGAGTTCCACAGGTTGGCCGCGCTGATTGATGGACGGGCGGCTCCCCCCCCCCGCACCCACCGGTGGGCTCGTCGTCGTCCTCCTCGTCGAGGGGCTCCTGCTTGACCTGGGGTTCCTCGTCGGCGGGCTCCCGCTTCATCCGCAGGCCCCGAGGCGCGCCGCCCTCCCCGCCCGGCTCTGGCGGGCCGCGGCTGGACAGCGAGCTCCGCGCCGACAGCGGGCGGGAATCCCGCTCCCGCTTCACCCGCCCGGACATCGCCGCGGAAGCGCAACCTTCGCAGGCGCACGCGCAGAGGAGCCTCCGGCGCGCCGTTGTTGCCGTCACGTGGAGGGTAACGGTCGCGTTACGTGAGTCACTTCAGAGAGCGTCCGCAACGCGCGTCGCCCTTCATCTGCGCATGCGCATTCATTTGCCCTTTCCTGTAGCTTCTGTCTAGCTGCTGCGCAGGCGCATCGGAAGCGCGTTTGCTCAGGCTTGAGTCAGCCTTGCTCCGGAATGCGATGGGCGCCCACATCTGCTCTGTTGCAGGAGGCCAGCAGCAATTTGCAGTGCATCGTGGGCTGCATTACCCGGTGCTTTTTCTTTCTTTCTTTCTTATTTATTTATTTATTTATTTTATTCATAAAAATATTTTATTTTTTGCTCAACAAAGCATTTAATATTCCTAATATTTATGAGTATTAAAAAAAAGATATCCAAGCGGTGGCCTTTCCCCAGCTGGTGCCCCGCAAAAGTTTTCGACGGAGGCTGGCTGCCTCAGACAAGTGGCCAGGAGCACAGCCTCCGAGAATTCGCCTGCTTGTCTTTCAAAGCTGCATCTGATGGGAGTCTAGCAAAAGCGGAGGGCTAACGCTGTCATAAGAAATTAAGACTTGCAGGCGTTGCATGAAAGGCCCTTTGATGCTTTGGCTTGCAAGGCACAGCTAATGGCTACAGCTACGGAACAGGAGCTCTCAGCGCTGCAACATTTTGCTGCGCTTGCACTAGTCTAGATGTCAGCCGCTTTTGTTCCAGTTGCAGCGCCTGACACTTTTTAGCAGTGGCTCCCAAACTATTTTCGGGCCGCCATCCTCAACCCTTGACTCTCTAAACTCACCTCCCAGGGCCTTGCCCTGTAAAAAGCATCTTTTAGAATAGCGGTTTCCTTGCACGACCCCCTAAGGAAGATAACAGCGTGACAAAACTCAAAAACAGTCACAATTAATTGCACACATTTCTTCAATAGCCAATAAAATTATTTTGTTTAATTCGACAAAACTGATGAACTCGATCCAGGGCTACCAGCTTTTCACAGCCCGGCAGTCGTTTTTACCTCCAGCGTCCCTTCGCCCCTTAGCACTACCCCCCATGGGCCTATCCAGGATTTGGGCGGGGGGGCGCAGGCCTTTTGTTGTGGTCGGGGCAGAACCCCAGCTATGTATTTTTATGGATTTTGGGGGGGCACCTAAATTCGCTACGCCTATGTCCCTCTCTAGGTAAACCCACCACCCGCTTTGACACCACTGCTTTAGAGGAGGCGGCAGAGGAGGCAAAGTGTGGTGGGAAGTTTCAAATAAACATTTAAATATTTTGGTGTAGTGTATAGTAGGTATCAATTACTATTATTATTATTTGCACAATATGTGTAGATATCTTTTGAAAATGGGAGCAATAGCAGCAAGTGGATACTTTTGTCAATCAAGCGGCGCTAGCTGTGGTATCCAATGTATTTCTTGTTGTTGTTTAGTCGTGTCCAACTCTTCGTGACCCCCTGGACCAGAACACGCCAGGCACTCCTGTCTTCCACTGCCTCCCGCTGTTTGGTCAGACTCATGTTTATAGCTTCGAGAACACTGTCCCACCATCTCGTCCTCTGTCGTCCCCTTCTCCTTGTGCCCTCCATCTTTCCCAACACCAGGGTCTTTTCCAGGGAGTCTTCTCCTCTCATGAGGTGGCCAAAGTCTTGGAGCCTCAGCTTCAGGATCTGTCCTTCCAGTGAGCACTCAGGGCTGATTTCCTGAAGAATGGAGAGGTTGGATCTTCTTGCAGTCCATGGGACTCTCCAGAGTCTCCTCCAGCACCATAATTCAAAAGCATCCATTCTTGGGCGATCAGCCTTCTTGATGGTCCAGCTCTCACTTCCACACATCACTACTGGGAAAACCAGAGCTTTTACTATGCGGGCCTTTGTTGACTTTTTAAGATGCTGTATTTCTTACGCCTAAGAAAACTCGCTGTGCCGCAAGAAGCAACTTTCTGTTCCGAAAGTGCGGCCCAGAGGGGAAGAGTTCGCGGCTGCTGGAGACGGGTCCCTGCCCCGAGGGCCGGGCAAGCGGGGCCTGCCGCGCTCCTGGGCTCCTGGCCCGGGGGCTCCTCCCACCCCGCTCCCGCCGCCCGCGCCATCCAGCGGAGAAGGCGGCGCCGGGCCTGGCGGAGGCCTCCCTGGGGGCCTGGCGGCGCGGCGGAGGCTTCCGGAGGCCGAGAGGGAGGCGGGCCGGCTTCGATGGACTCGGCGGGGACGCGGGCGGCGCGGGAGAGCCCGGCCTGGGGCGGCTGCCGGCCGGGAGGGCGCCTGGACATGAGCCACGGCTTCGTGCGGCACATCCGCCGCAACCAGATCGCCAGGTACCGGCGCGGGAGCTCCTGGGCCCAGCGGGAGGCGCGGAGCCCCGGACCCGCGTGTCCGAGCCGAGGCCCCGCCGATTTTGGCCCTTCCCTTCCAGGAGGGCTTCGCTGCTGCTGCTGCTTTGGGGGCGAAGGAACGGCGGCAGCAGGAAAGCGATGGCTAAGAGAGCTCGCTTGGGAGGCCCGTCTTGTTCTGATGCTCCCCACAACCCCGTAAAGTAGGCCATTGTCCCGCCCCCCCGCCCGCCCCCCGCGCCGTTGCTGAGGCCGGGAGGAGTTGCTTGGGGGAGTTCATGGCAAAGAAGGCTCTTCCTCGCAGGTCTGGGGGGCGCGATGAGGACCAGACCCTTCTTCGGTTGTGCTGCATCTCCCTTCTTTTTATTGTTGACTATTGCAGTGTGTGAGAAATAACACCAGCTTGAATAATTCCGGTTTGGGTGATCATTCCATTTTCCAGGTGGTTTTTCAGTAACTTATGCCAGTCCTGTTAGGTAGGTCAGTATTTTCTCAAAATCAAAGTGAGATATGATGTTGATTTCTCTAGGTATGTATGGAATATAAGTCATTGGTCTTCTTTTGCAGTTTTTGCTGTTGCTAAAACAATGGAACTGTCTGCGTACGAAAAGCACGACTGAAATCCAGTCCAGTACTATCACCGCAATCCTACTTAGAAATCTTACTTAGAAATCCGAGGGAATAAGGCAGCAATCCTGCTCCCACTTACTTGGGAGTAAACCCCATTGAATTGCGTAGTACTTGCTTCTGAGTAGACATGGTAAGGATTGTGTTGCAAGTCCTGTGGAATGCAGTGGGCTTTACTACTAACTACACATGCAGAGAATTACACAGCTATTAAATAGTAAAAACAAAAATGTAGGTTTCATTTCTGAAAACCTTTATCTGAGACTCTGAGTAAGTTTATTGAAATCACTTGGATTGGTCTCTGAGCATGTGTCCTATAGGGTTCTTTTGGTTGTTCATAGCCAGTGGAGGGAAAGATGGTGCTCATCTTGCAAGACCTTAATCAATTATTGTAATAATAAAATGTATCAATTGACAAGCTAATTCCTTTTATAACTGCTTGCAGGATTGCGCTCAAAGGAAACAAAGTTTTGGCCAAACTTGGGTTGGGTATAAATGAAGCTTGTTTTAAAGGATTTATTGGTGAGGAGACTGGACTATTTGACAGGTCTGGAGTACCACATGATATTTCTTCCCAGCAATTGTGCATTTCTTCAACCCTCCAAAGTGTCCTATGAAAAGACTATGTTGTCTTCCCACTTCCTCTCCAGGGACGACTATGATAAGGAGATGAAGGAAGCTAAGGAAAAGGTAAAGAAGAGGCATACACCAGCCCCAGCCAGGCCCAAGAAACCAGATCAGCAGGTCTATCACCCCTGCCGGAGAAGTGAGTTAACTATCAACTATCCATCTTCCCATGTTTCTGTTGTTGTAACAATTACTCTGGCAAAGGGAGATGTCAGGACTCCATATTCCGTGCTTCAAAGAACAGGGCCTTTGAAGGTTCTGCTGAAGCTTTTATTGGCACAAATAGGATGGAGCCAAGATGTGAATACCTTTTCCTGGGACCACATTTTATATGTGAATGCCAAACAGCAAGACACACAGCTGCCTCCCTTGCCATTTCCTGTTTGCTTTTCAGGTAGAGCTGAAACCATATCTGGCCTGGAGTATGAGGGATCCAGTGAAAGCAGCTCCAGTACAGAACCAGACCAGCTCTCTTCTGGACCAGCTCTCTTCTGCCTGGAATATGAGGCTGACAGTGGAAAGATCACTTCCATTGTTGTACACCAGGTACGTGACTGGGTGACATGCTGGGGCAAACCTGGGTTTCCTTTTGCATTGCCATCATGTCTGCTGCCTGGCCTCTTCCTCCAGATCCATAGTCCTTTGTTCTTCATCTTAATAATTTCATTTCATTTTTACTGCTAAAACACAAAATAAAATGTAGGAAAGAGTAAACTGAAGGATTGTCCTATCTGGAAAAAAAATGAAATTACTGTTTAAAGGATGGGTCTCAGTAATGGAGTAATGGGTCTCAGTAATGGAAGAAATGGGAAGTTGATTCCAGTAACACTGAGAGAAGTAGGACCCATTTTAAATGGTACTGCATGAAAAGACTTTTGCTAATTGAAAGCTACAGTCTTAAGCACACTTTCAAGGACCAAAAGGAATTTGCTTCTGAGCAGTGGCGTAGCGTGGGTTGTCAGCACCCGGGGCAAGGCAAATAATTTGTGCCCCCTAACCCGTGAATTTGCGCCCCCTAACCCGTGGATTTGCGCCCCCTAACCCTAACCCCCAAATGTTGCGGCCGGCCCCCCCCCTGCACCCCCCACGCTACGCCACTGCTTCTGAGCCTAAAAATATATATCTTAAGATCTTGGTTTTGAGATTGTGGGATTTTTGTGCGGAATATAGTTATATATTAACTGCTGTGTAGAACCATCATTTTATTCTTCTTTTCTTAAATGAAACTAAAAAATATAACTTAGCATATTTTTCGTCCCATAGGACGCACCTGGTTTTTTTGGAGGGGGAAATAAAGGAAATTTTCCCCTCTTTATTCCCCCCCCCCCCAAACCAGGTTGGGGAAACCAAACCAGGTCAGGGAACAGCGGGATGGCGGCGCTGCGCCTCCCCGCTGTCCCCCGAGCTTGTGGGCCTGGCCGATGTCTGCCCGAAGCGCGGGGCGCTCTGCTTCAGGGCATCCCTCACGCCGGGCGGCAGGCTGCTATCCGCAGCGTGGGGAGCCCCAGGGGAACTCCCGCAGGGCTCCCCACGCTGCGGATGTCTGCCCGGCGCGTAGGGCGCTCTGCTTCAGGGCACCCTGTGCGCCGGGTGGCAGGCTGCTATCCACAGCCTAGGAGCCCTGCGGGAACTCCCGCGGGCTCCCCAGGCTTGCAGATAGCTTCCTGAAGCCTGGAGAGCGAGTGGGGTCGGTGCGCACCCACCCCTCTCGCTCTCCAAGCTTCAGCGAAAGCCTGTATTGGCCCCATAGGACGCACACAGATTTCCCCTTCGTTTTTGGAGGGGGAAAAGTGCGTCCTATAGGGCGAAAAATACGGTAATACAAGTTCAGGAAATATGTTAATTCCATTTACGAAAATAAACTACAGTTACAAGTTACTAAAAATAGATTGTCTTGCAGAAGCTTAGCACTAGGTTAGGCCAAAATAGTGCACTTCAAACAGAAGTTTGCAAATCACCCAGGAAATGCATTCATTCCACTCAAGAGTACAGGCATCCCTCCTTTTACATGGGGCTACATTCCGGGTCCCCGTGCATGTAGGTGAAATTGCACAACATAGGGAGAAGCCTCTATAAATACTTTAAATGCCTGCTTCCCCCTGCTCTCCACCCCCTCTCCCTCCCTCTCCCCTGTTCTCTCTAATCCAGACAAAAATATCTAGAGTTGAAGCTCTGGAGCTTGCTGAAGGATGTGCGGGGAAACTGCAGCAGCAGCTGCACTACCCCACACATCAGCTGTTAGGCAGGGAAGCCGAGCAGCCTAAATAAAGCCCCTCTGCACCCCAGGCCTGTTTGGGGCTTCTTCCACCACAGTGTCCTCTTCAGGTCTGAGGAGGGTTTCCTCATGAGTCATGAGGACTCTCCAGCTCTCTTCCACCATTTTCTGATATGATTCTATTTCTTTCCCAGCACCTTGTGTCTGTGCGGTTGTGCGCAAGTAGAACTTGTGTAAATGGAGGCATGCCTGTAGTTATTCTGTATTAATAACCTTCCACATATATCCAAAGCTGATTTATGTAATATAATAAAAACAGGTAAAAATAGTTCCAAAGCTGTTAAAAACAACAATGGAAGAGAAGATTCAAACCATAGAAAGTGGATGTATATGGCAGACACCTATTCAGCTGCCTGAGAAAGCTTACAAAATCAACAGTACTTAGGAAGCTGGCTGGCTTACATAAAACCAGGACACCCCAAAATTGTTTGGCTTCTTTTTGTGAAACCACCAAAATTACTGACCTTTTTTAAAGGAAAACCCTAAAATGCCAAAAAACGTGATTTTTCGATTGACTTGCTTAAGATCCAGGACAAAGTGCCACCTTTCGGAAATGCCCGCCAGACATCAATTCCGCCTTTGAAATCCTGGTAATGTCCAGCAAAATCCGGACATATGGCAGCCGTAGCTTACAGGCTTTTCAGCCATGAGGTGGAGTGCAAAGGGTTTTGCTTTCGGAAATCTCCCTAGTGGTTTCCCATTCCCTGTGCATGGTAATGTAGATGTTTTGAACCTGCCATTTTAATGGGGCCTTTCCTTCTTTCCCATAGGACAATGACCCTGATGAGGTAGCTGAGAAGGTCAGTGCTCAGAACCAGCTGGAACCAGCTATGCGCGAGGCCCTGAGGCAGCGGGTGCAGGAGGAGCTGGAGAAGCGGCGGGTGAAGCGCTGAGGGACTCGTCTGGAGGCCTGTGCTGTTTGCTAATGCTTACCTGGGAAACACTTTCTGGGAAGGGGCCAGTGCGACATGTCCCATAGCTGTTGGTTTGAAGCCTTTAAGAGGGGCAGGGAATTAGCTGAACCCTGGCACAAGGTGGGACTGGCCATTGTAGCTTCCTCCTCCTGAGACACAGCTGAGACACTGCGCCCTGGATGAGTGATTTGGAGGAGCAGTAGGAGAATCTCTTTTGTGAACAGCTTGCGTTCTCTTGGAGACCTACACAGAAAGAAGCAGACCAGTTGAAACTTGGTCAGACGTCTCCTTTATAGCCCTGGGCAATTGGCTTATGACCAAACCTTCTGCCAAACCTTCTGTCTCCCCTCTCTTGGGATTAGCCAAACTGCTGGCTGTTGTATCTCTAGGTATTAGGTGAATACAGACCAAGGGGGACATTTCATCTTGTTGCTCAGCAATCTTTCTATGGGTGAAAAGTGCTTGAACCCATGTCGTAGCATTTGGGTGAGCACTTACTAGTTCCCTGCAATTTGTCTGGGCAGGAGACATAAACAGCTTTACAATTGGAATGCCTTAGGGTGATTGTGATTTGACCCAGCATCTCTCGGGTGGGACTGGCAAGTCAGTCTTCCAAGAGCACTGGAGGGCTGCTGGTCCTTGTGCTGCATTATGCAGAAGGTATTCGACTTCAAGGGGGCTGTTGGAGTCAACAAACCTTGTTCAGACTTAGACATGTCCTTTCTACAGCGTATTTTTTCTGCCTGTAGACTCTTTCCCCTCAAAATAGGGCTGCATAGGTCGATTTTTAGCTTTCATTTATGTTGTTAGGATATGGGCAATTGACTGCGTTTCATCCAACATTTGGTGGGATTTTCTTGGGGCTAGGGATGCTGTTGTGCAGTGCTCTTTTCATCAACAAATCTTCTGAAAAACACGCCACATGATTGTTAATAAACGCATGCAACTTGCTGTTTCGCATTAGTCCTTTGCTGCAGCTAAGAACAGAATCCTGGAATTTGTTCTAAGGGCTTTGATCCTCCCATGACCCTTCCTCTGGAAGGAAAATATATTTCTGTCTGCCTATGTTTCCTGATGCAATTCTTTGTCTCCTTTTATATTTCAAATATAATGCAGTATCTAGTTTACAGCATCCTCCATAAATCTGCTTTGAGATTTAGCTGCCTATAGAAAGCTTATTTTCTATAGGAAGCTTATTTCTGCCAGTGCAGGCTACTTGTTCATCTAGCCTAGTAGCTAGTTCTAAAAGGAGAAGGGATTTTATTAAATTGAGGTGAAGGCACACAAACACACAGCAGAGGGGGGTAATAATGGAATTTCACTCTCATGAATACTCCGTGGATTTTCCATAGTCAACATTTGGTGTTTGCAATCCATTATTATTGGAAACTGGACTTGGAGGCCAAGACTCAGGCCCAGCCGCTTGTCTTGCCTGAATTGGTGCAGTGCCAGCCCACCAGAGTTCAGGCAGTGACCAGCAGGGTAGATGAGAAGCAAATACCTCAGAAACAAGTTCAGGTATTTGTTGACTGTCTCTTTGCTCTTTGAATCTCGGAGCTTACGTCTGTAATATTTGTATCATCTACCCTGCTGGTCACTGGCTGAACCCTGGTGGGCTGGTGCTGCACCACTTCAGGCAAGGTGAGCAACTGGACCTGAGACTTCCTCTTGGATCCAGAAACTAATTGGCAGCTGTGCAGTCAGGGCAGGATCAGTGTAAGATGTTCAAACCGTCTTGCCCCGGTGAGCAACCTGGCTGCCAAATTCTGCACTTACTGAAGTGTCTGAACTGTTTTCAGAGACAGCCCTACATATAACGTATATCACTGTGTTGCGATTTCAGCTCTGCAACACCATCTGGTGCCACAGTGTTAAAATGCATTTAAAACATCATAATTTGACTAATGTAGCTAAGTCCCAGGAGTGGTTTAGCAGACAATCCTCCTTTCCCAGGAGCTCTGGGAATTGTAGGCCTGGGAGGAGAATTAGGGGGTGGGGGGTCTCCCAACAACTATTAGCACCCTTAACAAACTACAGCTTTGGGGGAAGCCCTGCCCCTCTTTTTTCCCCTACTCACTGAGATGCAGAGGACTGAAAGAGTGCCTGGTGAATGGGAGGTGCCAGGAATAGGTGGGGCAGTGACAAGCTGTAGGGAGACTAGAAGTACCTCCCCGTACTTACGTCATGCGGCTTATGGTTTCCATCGCTTGGTGCAATGCCAGCGGCTCCTCTTTGATAACCTCCTGTTGTGGGGAAGCACCCAGCATGTCAGGGAACTGGAGACACCATCCCTGCCTCCACCACATTATTATTGGAAACTGGACTTGGTTGCCCCTAGTTCCTCATTCATATGAAAGCGGGGTGGGGTGTGTGTTGTATGTTCACTAAGCGTTTGGACACCTTTAGATATTGGCAAACTTTCCATGGTGGTTTCTGACTAGGCAGAAACCAGATCCCTTTCGGGTTCCCCTTGGCAAGTCCTGTATCATACAAGGCCAACTCCTAGCAATGCAGAGCAGAACAGGGGCAGCCACCTAGAAGTCCCTGCTCCATGTTACACTGACCTCATATGATGCAGGCCTTGCCAAGGGGAACCCAAAAGGGATCTGCCTAGTCAGAAACCACCATGGAAAATTTGTTGACAATAAAGAGGTGTCTGAATGCCTAGTGAACATACAACACCCCCCCACTTTAATATGAATGAGGAACTAATGGCAACCAAGTCCAGTTTCCAATAATAATGGATTCCAAACATTAAATGTTGACCATGGAAAATCCACTGTGTATTAATGAGTGAAATTAAAATTATAATAAAACATCAGACATTTAAAACTTCCCTAAACAGGGCTGCCTTCAGTGCCTTCTAAAAGTCAGATAGTTGCTTGTTTCCACAGGGTGGGTGCCACTACCAAGAAGGCCCTCAGCCTTGTTCCCTATAACTTCGCTTTCCGCAGTGAGGGAACTGCCAGGAGGCCCTCGGAGCTGGACCTCAGTGTCTGGGCTCAATGATGGGGGTGGAGATGCTCCATCAGGCATACTGGGCGGAGGCCGTTTACGGCTTTAAAAGTCAGCACCAACACATATATTTTTTAAATGATTTTTTATTAGTTTCCAATTTTATACATCTTATCTCTCACACATATATCCAATAACAAGGTTCTCTGAACCTTCTGACTTCTCTCCCTCCCATAGGTTCTTAAATTTTAAAAATTAATTTTTTGCATCTTACACTTTTCCCAACTATTAGTATGTATTCCTAATTTATCACAATCAATTTCACATTACAAATGTCATTATAATGCTGCCAATGATTTTAACTGTTTAAATTGTGTTTTTAAAATAAACTACAAATTTACTCCACACTCTACCAATATTTGGTCATGTTGGTTTCTGATCTTCCGTCAGTTTCGCCATTTCTGCATAGTCCATCAATTTTGTCTGCCATTCTTCCTTTGTTGGTAATGCTTCTTTCAATCTTTGGGTTAATAACATTTTTGCCACCGCCATTGCATACATAAAAAGTCTTTTATCTTCTCTTGGCACTTCATGTATTAAACCTAAACTTCTTAAAACCAGGCTTCTGGTTTTTTAACAAATGCATTTTTAAACATTTTCTTTAATTCATTATAAATCATTTCCCATAAGTCTTTTACCCTACAACATGTAAAGGTCAGCACCAGATAAGAATGTATTTATTTTGTGTGAGTTTCATAGCAATTATTATTGTTGTTGTTGTTATTTATACCCCACCCATCTGGCTGGGTTCCCCCAGCCACTCTGGGCGGCTCCCAACCAAATATTAAAAACATAATACAGTGGAATACAGTGAACGTGATCCGTGCAGGAGGCATATACACAACCTGCAGCGCCACGTATGCGCATGCGCGGGTCGCAACTCTGTGCTTCTGTGCATGCGCAAAGCGCAATTTAGCACTTTGCATGCGCAAGTGCTGAAACCCGGAAGTAACCCGTTCCAGCGCTTCTGGGTTCGGTGTGGTGCGCGACCTGAAAATGCGTAACCTGAAGCGTCTGTAACCCAAGGTACCACTGTACAGCATTAAACATTAAAAACTTCCCTAAACACGGCTGCCTTCAGATGCCTTGTAAAAGTAAGGTAGCTGCTTATTGCCTTGACATCTGGTGGGAGGGTGTTCCACAGGGCGGGTGCCACTACCACGAAGGCCCTCTGCCTGGTTCCCTGTAACCTCACTTCTCACAGCGAGGGAACCACCAGAAGGCCCCTGGTGTTGGAGCTTAGTGTATGGGCTGAACAATGAGGGTGGAGACGCTCCTTCAGGTATACAGGACTGAGGCTGTTTAGGGCTTTAAATGTCAGCGCCAACACTTTGAATTGTGCTCGGAAACGTACTGGGAGCCAATGTAGGTCTTTCAAGGCTGGTGTTATGTGGTCTTGGCGGCCACTCCCAATCACCAGTCTAGCTGCCACATTCTGGATTAGTTGTAGTTTCCGGGTCACCTTCAAAGATAACCCCATGTAGAGTGCATTGCAGTAGTCCAAGCGGGAGATAACCAGAGCATGCACCACTCTGGAGAGACACTCTGCAGGCAGGTAGGGGTCTCAGCCTGCGTACCAGATGGAGCTGGTAGACACCTGCCTTGGACACAAAATTGACCTGCGCCTCCATGGACAGCTGTGAGTCCAAAATGACTCCCAGGCTGCGCACCTGGTCCTTCAGTGGCACAGTTAGCCCATTCAGGATCAGGGAGTCCTCCACACCAGCCCGCCCCCTGTCCTTCAAGTACAGTACTTATGTCTTGTCAGGATTCAACCTCAATCTGTTAGCAGCCATCCATCCTCCAATTGCCTCCAGACACTCGCACAAGATCTTCACTGCCCTGGTTCTGATTTAAAAAAGAACTGTGGTCTAAACCACAGAGCCTAGGGCTTGCCAATCAGAAGGTCAGCAGTTTGAATCCCCACAACGGGGTGAGCTCCCGTTGCTCGGTCCCTGCTCCTGCCAACCTAGCAGTTCGATAGCACTTCAAAGTACAAGTTGATAAATAGGTACTGCTCTGGTGGGAAGGTAAACACCTTTTCCGTGTGCTGCTCTGATTCGCCAGAAGTGGCTTAGTCCTGCTGGCCACATGACTTGGAAGCTGTATGCTGGCTCCCTCGGCCAGTAAAGCGAGATGAGCGCCGCAACCCCAGAGTCGGCCATGACTGGACCTAACAGTCAGGGGGTCCCTTTACCTTAGAACTCGGTATCATCTGCATACTGATGAACGCCCTGCCCAAAACCCCTGATGATCTCTCAGCGGCTTCAAATAGATGTTAAAAAGCATGGGGGAGAGGACGGAACTCTGAGGCACCCCACAAGTGAGAGCCCAGGAGTCTGAACACTCATCCCCCAACACCACTTTCTGGATGCGGCCCAGGAGGAAGGAGCGGAACCACTGAATAAAAGTGCCCCCAGCTCTTCTAGACAGTCCAGAAGGATGTTATGGTTGATGGTATCAAAGGCCGCTTAGGGAGAATTAGGAAACAGCTTTCACCTTTATCCCTAGCCCACCGGAGATCATCAACCAGCGTGACCAAGACAGTTTCAGTCCCATGGTGAGGCCTGAATCCTGATTGGAAGGGATCCAAATGGTTTGCATACCTGGAGTTGTTCAGCAACCACCCACTGAATCTCCTTGCCCAAAATGGAGGATTTGAGACTTGGCGATAGGTGGCCATATTGGCCAGGTCTAAGGATTATTTTTAATAAGTTTAATGACCGCCTCTTTCAGCAGATCTGGAAAGGCTCCCTCACAGAGGGAAGTATTCACCACCCCACAGAGCCCATTGCCCAGCCCTTCCTGGCTCACTTTTATTAGACAGGATGGGCAAGGATCAAGGAGACAGGTGGTTGGTTTCATGTCCTCAGAGGTAACAGATTGGAATTGATCCCACACAACTTGACTAGACAGGACTCTAGCACTCTCCTGCCCTGGCCCTGCTCCCACGGTGGAGTCTACCTCTTTCTGAATCTGAGCAACTTTATCTGCAAAAAATTTTGCAAAATCATTGCAGGAGATCTTGGGGTCTTTATCAGGCGCCGATGGCAAAGGTGGTTCTGTTAAATTGCAAACCACCTGAAAGAGTCTCCTGCTGCTATTTTCTGCAGATGCAATAGAGGCAGTGAAGAAAGTCCTCTTCACCGTCGCTATCACCACTTGGTAGGCTCAACGTTGAGCTCTAACCTGTGTCCGGTCTGATTCAGAATGAGTTGTCTGCTACTGGCGCTCTAGCCGTCTCAATGATTGTTTCATTGTCCTCCACTCTGGGGAAAACCATGGGGCTTTCCCGGCTCCATGCAATCGGAGAGGGCGCTTCAGAGCCAAACAGTCAATAGCTCTGGTTAACTCCACATTCCAGCGGGCCACCAGGGAATCAGCTGAAAGCCCATCAACATTAAATAAAACATCCCCCACCACTCTCAGGAAACCATTTGGATCCATTAAGTGGCAGGGGCGGACCATCCGAATCGGTCCCACCTCCCTGCAGAGGGGAAGGGTTGCAGAGATGTCCAGTTGCACCAGGAAGTGATCTGACCATGGCACTTCTTTTGTTTCACCTTTACTTAATGGGAAATGCAGTCCGCCCTGTCATTCATTTCTGTTCTGTAGGTGGGGAGGACTAGAGAGCAGACACTACGAGTCCCAGAAGGCAATGGGAGAGCCGGCTCCCACTCCTCCCTTTCTCGCTTGGGGGGCGGGGGGATGTTTGGAGTGGCGGGGCAGTTGTTTCAAGATGGCGTATCTGGCTGTGGGAGCAGAAGGAGCTGCTTGCTGGAGCAAGGACCGTATCCTTCCCTCAGGAGGGAGGCGGCGGGAGGGGAAGAAAAGGCGTGGGGGCGGGGCTGTTTTGACGGCGGGGCGGTGATAAACGAGGGCAAAGGCTGACATGGTTCCTGAGCATGTGCAGAGAGCCGCCCCGGTTGCCTCAGAAAGCGAGCCCCGCTCGCTCCGTGGGCTTTGTCCCCGAGTGCAGAGCCAGGCCCAGGGGCTACGGCTGAAGCCCCACTCCCAGGGCGGGCTGACCCTGGTCCCGCTCTCTCTTGCCCCTCGCCCTCCTCGGCAAAGAGCGGGTTGGGAATATTGCTGCTTCAGATTCTAGTGCAAATGGTGCTGCTAATACGTTACATTCCCCAGAGCTCCTTCTAAGTGTCCATCCAGTGCACAGCGTGGCCACCCTAATAGTCGCGCAGAACTGAGCTTCTGCAGCTGATTTCAAGTTTTGTTTGTACAGTAGTTCCCTGTGGTGGAAGTTTTGCTAACTTTGGTGGCTGCCCTTGGGATGAAGACAGGGCTGGTGGTGGGGAGACGTATATTGCACGGCCCTTGAGGTGTCCTATTTATGATATTGTATGTCTCCTGTTACTGTAAAATCTGGGTGCAAGGCTGCTCTGCCACCCAGCTCGTCGGACTAAGTCCGCGGGTCCCTGCGGAGGAAAATGAGCTCAGCCGGAGACAGGAGCAAGCTGCAGAAGATCCAAGTTTATAGCGCAACAGGTTCAAGGCGAGATTGAACAGCGAGGAAGGGGTGACATTAACTTTTGAAACTTCCCTCCATGTCCCAGAATACAGTGCAAAATACATCACAGTTACATCATGAATACATTAAGGAGAAGTTGGGTTGCACAGATTACATCATGAATACATTAGGAAGAAGTTGGGTTACACCGGATTAACATATGGAGGAGGGAGGGGGGAATATGCAGAGCTGGAGATATGCGCAGATAAGCACATCCTGAGTACCGGTGATGAGAAGACAATGGTCCATGTATGCATAGTCTGCCACCTGGCATTGCCCGGAGGAAAGGCTTGGCAGAGTGATTTGACGGGATTAGGGTCTTCCTGAGAGTACGTGACACCTCGCTTGAGGGATTATGTTTGGTTTTTTAATAATATTTTATTAGGTTTTATGAATAAACAGAAAAAACAAAAAAACACATACACAAAAATATAAAATTACAAAATACAAAAAAGAATTACAGACATTTAACTTATAAAAAGAAAAAAAGACAGAAAAGCAAAAAACAAAAATCCCTCTTTTTAAATTCTCCTTTGATTCACTTATTTTCCTGACTTCCTCACATCTCCCTTTTTTGTATCCCTTTTGAAAATTAATTCAGCAAATTCATATCCAATTAACTTATCTATTATCAATCCAATCTTATTTTTAACCTTGTTGCTAGAACCCCTTCAATTCATTTCAATGTCATCAACATTCAAAAATTTTACAATGTTTCTGTAGATAAATTTTAAATTTCCTCCAATCTTCTTCCTCCAACTCTTCTCCCTGGTCTCGGATTCTGCCAGTCATTTCCGCCATTTCCATATAGTCCATTACTTGCATCTGCCATTCTTCCAGAGTGGGTAGGTCTTGTGTCTTCCAGTGCTTTGTGATGAGTATTCTTGCTGCTGCTGTAGCATACATAAAGAAAGTTCTATCCTTCTTTGACACCAATTGGCCGACTATGCCCAGGAGAAAGCCCTCTAGTTTCTTAGGGAAAGTGTACTTACCGTATTTTTCGCCCTATAGGACGCACCGTCCGATAAGGCGCACCTAGTTTTTTGGGGGGGGAATAAAGGGGAAAAAATTATTTCCCCCCCAGGCGCGGGGCTGGGGCGGGGGAGGCCCGCCGGAGCTTCCCCTGACCCCAGCCCCCAAACAGGCAGCTCTCTGCAAGCTGTGGGAGCCCAGGGCTGGCTCCCGCCACTTGCAGAGAGGTCTGCGAAGCCTGGACGTGCTGAGCTCAGTGCGCCCAGGCTTCCGCATGCAGGCACCTCTCCGCAAGCGGCGGGAGCGCTCCCCCCGCTTGCAGAGAGGTGCGTGAAGCTTGGACGCGCTGAGCTCAGCGCACCCAGGCTTCCGCATGCAGGCACCTCTCCGCAAGCAGCGGGAGTGCTCCCCCCGCTTGCGAAGAGGTCCGCGAAGCCTGGAGAGCGAGAGGGGTCTGTGCGCACCGACCCCTCTCGCTCTCCAGGCTTCAGCGAAAGCCTGCATTCGCCCCATAGGACGCACACACATTTCCCCTTCATTTTTTGAGGGGAAAAAGTGCGTCCTATAGGGCGAAAAATACGGTAAGTACCTTCTTCAATTCATTGTAGATCATCTCCCAGAAAGCCTTAATCCTTGGGCACGTCCACCAGAGCTGAGAGAATGTACCTTCAATTTCTTTACATTTCCAGCATTTATTATCGGGCAAATGATAAATTTTTGCAAGCTTGACTGGGGCCATATACCACCTGTACATCATTTTCATAATATTCTCTCTTAGGGCATTACATGCCGTAAATTTAAACCCGGTGGTCCACAACTTCTCCCAGTCAGCAAACATGATATTATAGCCTATATCTTGTGCCCATTTTATCATTGCCGATTTTACTGTTTCTTCCTCAGTGTTCCATTTCAGCAGCAAATTATACATTCTTGATAGAATCTTAGCATTGGGTTCTAGCAGTTCTGTCTCTAACTTTATCTTTCCACCTGGAAACCCACTTTTTTATCTTGGTTAAAAACCTCTCTTATTTGAAAATAGTGTAACCAGTCTCGCACCTTCTCGCTTGAGGGATTATGGAGGACAGGGGAGGTGTCATGGAGTCCTAGAGAAATTGAGCCGATTGGCACCAAAAGCAAGAAAATCGGTGTTGTGGTTGATTTTATATGATTTTTAAAGATTTCAGGCCATTTTATATTGACAATTAAAACTGGAAACAAAGTGGATACATTGTAGCGATATTGACAGTTTTTATGGGTTCACAAGTTTCGATTCCATTGTTCTCCCAGCGGGGTGCCATCAGCAGCTTGTCAAAGGATAAATGAGGCGTGCAGGAGCTCAGCTGAGCTAGTTCTGCAGAGGGAAATGCATCGTTCTGATTGGGTAGAACGCATCCATTCAAGAGATACAAAATGTCTGTATACACGGTCTACTAATGGAAACAATACAGCAGGTATAGCAAAAGGGAGACATAAGGCAGTTTGGGCTTATTTTCGCCCGGTCTATTTATTCTAGCGAATGGACGTAGGGAAAGGAGAAAGGCACTTTTATTTATGGCGTTTGGAGTTAAGTGTGGTGCTTGTGTAACAGTGTGGGGGCTGAGGGGTCCATATGGGGCTGGGTGCCCTAGAGGTCATCGCCTCAGACCCTCTGGTGACCGGCGGAAGGGGTGAAGAAGACATGCCCCCCTTCCGTATCACTCCAGAGCCTCTCCCTTTCACCCAGGGACCCCCGAGCCCGTGATCCTGCAAAACAGACCCAGAGTCTCTTCGTCGCTCCCTCCTCGCGTCCTTTCGGCCCCAGAATGAGGCGTCCCACTCGCCACAGGAAAGACTGACGGTCCCTGCCCCCCAATGGTCCCACTTCTCTATGGAGCTGGAAAGGGAGGCTCAGACCTCCAGGCTCCCAGAGGCAAAGTGAGGAGGTTCTGGGAGGCCTCGCATTGCAGTTCTACAAAAGAAGGCCACCCTGCACTAGTTAGCTCGGTTGGCATGGTGCTGATAATGCCAAGGTTGCAGGTTTGATCTTCGTAACGGCCACCTGCATTTTCCTGCATTTCAGGGGGTTGGACTAGAGTGAGGAGTTTTCACCCCTCCCATATCCAAGAATCTCCTGAGGAGTCTGCTGATTCTCCAGAGAGAAGGAGGCATGTTCTGCTCTCTACTTATTCTACTCCAGCACCACGTCAGTCAGTCAGTCAGTCAGTCAGTCAGTCAGTCAGTCAGTCAGTGTGTCGGAGAGAGAGAGACTGAGTGTTATAGATCGTGTGTAGAGATAAGGTTGCTGCTAAGAGCAGCTGCAGACACTCAGTGTAGTGTAGCATTCTTTATGCTTAGAGAACCCATTAAGCTCTGTATATAGTTGTATAGTAGTTGTAGATAGAATAAAGAAGATATTCTACAGAGCTGCTCTCCGAGTCATTTATATACTCTGCTAGACTCTGCTATACTCTGCTGTGCGACGACTGTCTACTTGTGGAAGTGAATCTGGTGCTCACAACTCTAAGCTGTGAGTCCACAGCACTTTGACCTGTTCCTGTCCAGAAGGTGGTCTCTGGAAGTGCTACCCAGCTCGCCTGGCCCAGTCGGGGCTGAAGTGCATGAGTCCAGTTGGTGGCACTGGCTCAAGGGCGATGCTGACATAGAGGACCTTTAGGATTCCTTCTAATTCTGCAGTTCTATGATTCTAACATCTCTAAGGGGGGGACACATCTTGCATCTCCCACTTAAAAGTACTAGATGAGCAGCTTACCATAACTCCATATGGTCATATTCTGGGTGCACGTTACTGCTGCTGCGCTACTGACCTGGACCCTGTACCTTGGATTTCAACCTTTTTATTTGGCTAACTACTAGTGCAGTGCACAAGAATAAAGTGTTAACAAAGGCTTATAGCAATAGATAGAAATGGGGAGAGAGGAGGAAAAATAAATAGTACCTGGATAGGGAACATTGTATAAGGAGCAGTATATGCAAGTAATTGCATAAACATGCTATTTTGTTTTCCATGTACTGTAATCATTGTTTGCATTTACTGATGCTTACTGTCATTATCCACATACACTTTCTTCTTTCCCAAGATACCTGTTTGGTATTAATATGTTCACATCCTTTTTGAACTAATTTGCAGCTGATGCATTTAAACTAAATCTCTCCATATGGATTTTTAGTCTGGGGGGGGGGCAGAGTAAGAAGCTTCCTTTCAGCATCTAGAAGAGATGATGTGCGGAGAACAACTTCTTGAATGTAACTTGCTGCCACTACTTGGCAACGGGCTGATGGCCAACTTAATTGACTCTACTAATTGATAAATGCCTGCTAAAGATATGCAGTCTGATGGGAGACTGGCTGGTCCAACAGGGAAGGGTCCCATGGTATGGTCTTGGTGGGTGCAGTTTACCCAGATTTCTCTCCTGATCCCCCAGATACCAGTACCTGCTTGTAAGAACCCCAGATAGCTTTTTCAAAAATGTGTGACTTTAAAGCTTAGTCTGTGTCCATAATAAGAGTCTGAGGAGCATTCATTGAGTGTATAGCCTCCAGGAGTTGCTATTATAATAAAGGCTAATACAAATAAATGTGGCTCATTACCTCCGTGATTGAGCTAGTTACAGGGTCTTTAATAAAAGACAACCTTTTCATTCAGGTCTGTTTAAGAGTACTGTAATAGTAATTTACAGAAATGTCTGTAGTCTCCCAGTCAGTGTTGTGCTGCGTCTCAACTTCAATTTTGATGCAGAAGAATTTTCAGACTAGCTCAATCACGGAGATAATATTTCCAGACTGTAAAATGTAGAATGGAACAAACCTTTTGCCCTTGCTTTCCTTGAATGAAATTGTATTCAGTTTCTGATGAAGAGCAGCCACCTGTCTATGTCCCAGGTATGATCTTTGAATGGTTGCCAAATTTAGCTTGAATTGTTGGGTAGTGAATTGGGCCAGGACCTGATTCGGATTCACTCTGTGCATACGGCACATGCACCCTTGTCTCAGCGACTTTGGAGCAACAGCTTAAAATGAGATTGGGGGTCTGTTTGTATCTTTGGGGAGAGGGCTAGAAGTAAAAGAGTTCAAATGAAAACTTAGGGATACAACCTTTTCAGGTCCTTTAGGAGGGCTGGAAAAGTCTTGGTGTGTTTTTAGGCACCATCATCTCATTTTCACAGGCTGGCAGGCAGCCTTAGGTACTCCTTATAGAGCTAGAGAAATGGCTTAAAGCTGCCATTTAGGAACATTTGATCTCTAGCTGCTCATATTTACATGTTTATTTGCTTACAGTTACCCCTCTCCATCATGGAGCCCAAGGAAGTGTACATGTACACGCGGTTCTCAGGCAGTCTCCCTACCCTGGGAGTATATGAGATCAAGCTGTGAATAATGTCATTGTACGCGCTGACTTCCTGACAAATTAGAACTGGGCTTTTGAGTTTCATTTGCCTGCCTAGCCAACTCCCAATTGGCTCTTCCTTACTCAGAGGTATCAGAGAAGTTGAGACAGAGTTTTGTTGGCCTGCTTTGACTTGCTTTTATATTCTGACTGCTGTTACTGAAAAGAGAAAGAAATATTTTCATGGATAATTTTAACAGCTTAACCCATCTGACAGCGAGTCCAACTTGTGCTCTCTGCTCCCGTGATATACCTTTTTGTTGTTGTTCAGATCCAGGAATGATTCCTGTTTGTGTGAAAACGTGTTCTCTGTATTGGTCCTTAGAAGTTACTGCCATGTCAATAAATTTGTTTCTTTAAGGTAGATGAATTTTCTATGACTAATTTTCTTCATGTTTCTTCTACAAGAAGTTCTTTTCTTCAGGCAGATGATTCAATAGATTCAATAGCCCTGGTTGATCAGCCCAGTCTCTTTGTATTGTGTTAATTGTTGCCACCCACTCACTCCTTGGGTGCTGGCTGGGCCCTTCAAATCCAGAGAGAAGCTGGGGCTATCAAGGCATCCAGGGCGGTTTGCAATGTTAAAATACTGAAAGAAATTAGGTATAATGTAAACGTGATCTAGGATGGTGGCAGCGATGGCAGTCCAATTGAATGCAGACTTTTTCTGCCTCCCTTGCTCTCTTCTTATTCTCCCACAGCTGAAAAGTGGCTGTTTGTTATCTGGCTTAGAAGTCTTTCCCCCCCTTTTTTTGTGCCATCATTGTGGCATTCAAGGGGCAAGGATAAAGTAATTGTGTAGGCCTTGAGAAATCCTCCTTGTCCAGGCGTCTAAAAATCTCCTTTAGCATTTGTAACTGGCTAGATTAATATTTGCAAGCCTGGGGCCAAAATGGAGCAAACAAGACCAGTTTCTGTCACAGTGCCCAAGGATTAAAAGCTTCTTTTAGGGAGTCAAAACTCTGGATACACCTCCATTATTGACTGTTCTTGCAGCTGTGTATAGTGTTGTGACAGATGAGCTGCCTTTCAGCTTCAAATAGGAGGAGCAGGAAGCATAGCTGTCAACCTTCCCTTTCCCCCCGGGAAATTCCCTTATTTCAGCACTGTTTCCCGCTGCTTCTTGCTGCGATCCCGGATTGTTAGATATCCCGTAGACTGGACAGGAGAGGCTGCTGATCCCTTATTTTCAAATCTGAAACTTGACAGCTACGGCAGGAAGACATGTTTCCTTTTAACAAATCCCTTGCAGCTGCCTGTTCATGCCCCCTCCGCCAATCAGGAAGGGCACGATTGCTTTTTTAAAAGCTGGTTTTAATTTTCAGGTCCCTGGCAAAGGAGGAATGAAGAGTGCTTCTCTGAAGGATTTATGTCCTGAAGACAAGAGGCGCATAGCAAACTTAATTAAGGAGCCTGAAAGGTGAGGATAAACTGTCTGATAATGCATCGGGTTTAGGATGAGACTCTCTTTCCAATTACTGTTGTGAAATTGAAGCATTCATGTTTATTAAAAGCATATTACCACTCCTTGCTGGCACAGGTATGATCAAGTAGGACATGGAGCAGTTTTTTGTTTTGTTTTTTAAGAAGAGGAGTTTGGATTTGATATCCCGCTTTATCACTACCCGAAGGATTCTCAAAGCAGCTAACATTCTCCTTTCCCTTCCTCCCCCCACAACAAACACTCTGTGAGGTGAGTGGGGCTGAGAGACTTCAGAGAGACTGGCCCAAGGTCACCCAGCAACTGCATGTGGAGGAACAGGGAAGCAAACCTGGTTCACCAGATTACGAGTCTACCGCTCTTAACCACTACACCAGACTGGCTCTCAGGACATGGAGCAGTCGTCTACCTCTCTCTGTTGCAAGAGACTGCTTCTGTTGCAGGAAGGCCTTCAAAGGGTTTCCTACAAAATTTGTCCCCCCTTGTGTCAGGGATGGCCTGGAAAATTGTGCCCTATCTCACTTTGCTGCTTCCCCCCAAGCACCTACAAGTTCTTGCTTTGGACTGTGACATGCTAACAGGGGGCCTGATAGACATGTGTGTTTGGAGACACTGTGAAACCAGCACCCATGTGGTCCTGAGAGCACACTCCCTCCCAAAGGATCTTTAGCGGGAGTCACACAGAGTGCTGCCCTTAATGTGTGTATCTGAACCCTCCCAAACGACAAAGGTGGGTCCACATGGAAATAATATAAAAAATAAGGAATTTATTATAAAGGTAGTTTTAACAACAAAGTGCAGCAGCATACACTCACATTTCTAGGCACATAAAAAAGCAATATTCTAACTTTCTAAATAAGCGTTCTCAATAAGGGCCCAAAGTAAACAGGGGGAAGTTAACTAGAAAGATACTCACAAGTTAGTTCTCTTGGCACCTGCTGGAGTGCTGCTGAATCTGTGAGCGTGCAGGTGATCTGACCTGAGGTTGCCTGACTCATCCTGGAAGTGCCAGTGCTCTGTCTAGTTTGTATTTTCAACTCCGTACTTCTGTTAGAAGCTGGTGAATGCACAATTTCAACTAAAGCGTGGTGGGCTGCCCTAAAACATTGGCTCAGGATTTCAGTGTTTAATCTAGGGAAGGGTTTGTACCAACACCTGACCGATGAGGAATTTGTCAGCAAATGACAATTCTAATAAGCAAAGCGCTTCAGGGGGAAAATGTCATCTTTCCCCATAAAGTGGAGCTGAATACCTGCCTCATAGTAAGTAAATAATTTTTTTTACAAAGCCCTGAGCATCTTCAGTCCAGGGTGCCTCAGGACCCTGTTCTACCTCCACAGCGGAAGGCAGCAGTGTTTCTGAATATCAGTTGCTGGAAGCCACAGGCTGGAAGAGGGAGAGGGAGAGCTCTGTGCAGGTGAAAGATGGATCTTATTCCCAGATCCAGGAGGCCCACTCTTCTCCCATAGTTGTCAAGTGGGCTGGGCTGGAGAGAGAGCACAATTCAGGGCTTGGTGTGGTGGTGGCAGGGATGGTGTCTCCAGTTCTGACATGCTGTGTGCTTCCCCACAACAGGAAGTTATTGAAGAGGAGCTGCTGGCATCGCTCTCAGTCTTACACCAAGCGACGGAAACCATAATCCGCATGACGTAAGTACGGGGAGGTACTTCTAGTCTCCCTACAGCTTGTCACTGCCCCACCTATTCCTGGCACCTCCCTTGCCATGCCCTGAAATTGTACCCCTTGGCCAGACACAGTGCACATTTCCTCACCAGGTTTATGGACTGCTGGGTGCTGATCATTTCCTCCCCCCTTCTTTCTCTTTCCTCTTCAGTGCCTTGAGACCACCTCTGAATTCCTTGCAGGCATCTCTCAGGACCAGCCCAATACATTCTCCACCCACACTCCTCCCTGTAAGGAGGCATCTCTAAATCACAGCAGTCCTGACACTGTCTCAGCTTCATGACATAGTAAAGTGCCCTCTTAACCTATTGACAGAGTTGTCCAAATTGTCTGAAGGCACATACACGGGTGGCCTCCTTGTCAGTGACCCTTTGTAGAGGTCACTTTGGTGACTGATCTTTGCATTTTGTTTTCTGGTGAAATTCTCAGCCCTGCTTTCCTACCGCCTGGTTCCGTAATTGAGCAACAGAGATGCAGGTAACTGGACCTTCTGCTTCTAGGGATCTGAACGGAGGGAAATGGCTTGTCGGTACAGCCTGGAACTGTGGCCAGATAAAAAAATCTGAGGGCAAAAAGGCTGAGCCGTGTAAGCTACGAATAATGCTACCAGAGATACTTGGCCCATCACAAGGATGTAACATCCAGAGACCCTGGGTGTATATTCTTGATTCTCTTGGTATATGTGTCATTTAAAAGGTGTTCCTTCACCTGGGTAATGGACAGGTGGTATAGAAATAAAGTCTTACCACAACCACCACTGCTGTGGCTCTTTCCCCAACTTCAAAGGATATATTGCCTTCATTCTGGCTACAGGCTGCAAAAAGATTTTCATTCTTTGAAGAGAAATAGAGGTGAAGAATGCGTCCTTCTCCAGGTGTGCTGTCATTGGCCCCAGTCAGCATGGCCAACAGTCAGGAGTAGTTGGAGTCCAATAACCAGGCATGGGGACCCCAAGGTGCTCCAGAAGTAGAACAATAGAGCATCTGTTTTGGATCCACAAGGTCCCAGGTTCAATCCACAGCATCTCCCGGTGGGGCTGGGAAAAGACTCTCTGTCAGAAACCCCAGAGGGCCAACTGCCAATTATCATCTGTAGACGACACCAAGGTTGGAGGATCAATGGCTGGGCTTGGTCTAAGGATGCTCCCTGCATCCCATTGCTATGGCTGTGGTGCGGTGTAGGTTGTATTATTGCATTTATCATATAAACACACAAATGACAGATCACAACATAAAAATACAAAATGCTTAATAAAACAAAAACAACTCAAGAGCCAATTAATGGCTTCCTTTTTATATCTTTATTTCTTATTTTGTTTATAAGTTGTCTTCATTCCCTTTCAGAGAAAAGGGTAGGGTATAAAACAACAACAACAACAACAACAACAATAAAGTAAAACAAATAGCAGCAAACTTTCTCCTTTACAAAACAACCCCTTTTTGCAATTTGTCCCCTCTATGGTCCTGGCATGATTCATCAAACTAGTAGCCCAAGCTTTATGAATTTGCAAACCTGGATTAATGGTGGTTCTTCCATATGATGATTATTATTTCTCTCCTGTAGCCATGGCTGGATTGACTCCTCAAAGACCTGTGAGCAGGAAAGAGCTGTACCAGCTTCCCATTGAAGTACGTCTCTCAACATTGAACCTAGATGTGAGTAAGCAGGTGTCAAGCTGACTTCTGGACCAAGGCTTAACCAGATCAGGAAGCTAGTGAGACAGAAAGGCTTCAAGTATTGTTTGTGGTGGTTGTTGTGGTTGTTTTTATTTTTGTTACTGAAAATTTAATAAAATTATTATATATCTCTATAAATTTAGAACCCTTTTCAACACAGACACATTATAGACACACATCTAAGCATGGGTATTTCTTAGATCCCAGTCCTTGTCTAGGCATTTGTGTCTGCTTTGTGCAAGGGTGGAAAACAACCATCCATTTCTCTGGTGACATAACGACTCATCCCTCTAATAACTCGTATAGCGTGATCCTACAGCACAGGGCCCCAGCCCCATAGCTGTACTCCTGCCAGGACAAGAGGAGCTCCACAAGGATGCAGCAGCAGTTCTCCTTCCACCTGCTGCATCCATTTTGTACAGAAAGGGGAGACTTGGCCTTGAAGAAGGGTACTTCTTCAGCCAGCCTTACAAATGTCAAAAAGTTACTAGCCTGCAATATTTGTTTTGCCCCCTCCTCCAAAGTCAGCATGGAAACGCAGCAAAAAAGTAGCTTCTTCCATGAAGGATGGTGGAGGAGAGACACTCTGAGAGTCCACTGTTTCTGTGATGACTGCGGATGAGACAAGACTACTCTTCCTTTACAGCTAGCCAGGAAATCAAGTGAGCTGGCTGCTCAGTCACCTGCATGAATTCCTGGTTGCCTGGGGCTACTAGGCAAGTCGTCAAATACTAGGCATTCTTCGGTGATTTTAAAACCGATCCCTTTCACCTTTTGAGTCTTCAAACACATGGATGTATCCATCCCTTTAGGTGCCACTTTGAATTAGCAAAGGCTAACAATACAATACTTTTTCCCCTCTGAGAGCTTGCCATTTCTTGCCAACAGAGGCCTGTGGCACAGTTCACAAAGAATGAACAAAGGGTTTGTACCCCTTGTATGTGATGCCTCTTGAAGAGCATGACTGGGAGTTGTGGCTAGACATTACCAAGAAAACATGCCCTTCTGGGTTCAGCTACTCCTTTCAAAGAAGTCTTCAAAAGCTAATAAACTTCTTCTTATCTTTGTACCGACCTGCTGCCCAGGCACTTGTCCTGTACTTTTCCAGGCATCCATTGGGGCAGGAGCAGGAGCTGCAGGCACCTTTGCCTTCACTTCCCCATTCTGACCTTTCAGCAGGTGTCTTGCTCAAAAATTCCTCTCTTTGGAAATTCCTAGAGACTGAGCAGACAAGATCAGAAAAACATCCAAGTTGTTCTTACAAAGCACTTCCCAAACTGAAGCTTCCCCCCAAAAAGAGGAAATGAAATGAAAGCAGCACCAAAGAAAGAAAAGCTTAAGCAGCCCAGGAAAAAACTCTTAATGAAGAAAAACAAACCAGCCCAGACTTGAGAAGGCCCAAGGATAACCCTGCCCAACACCAAGAACCCTGCACCTTGGACTAACTCTTCCCATCCGGAGACAGGGGCCGAACGCTTGGTTGAAGAGTCCTGCAGGGTTACACCACAGACCAAAGATTAATAGTCTTTTTATAGACCCCAGTTATCACATCAGCTGCCTGACTATACTCAACAGTTTTATAAGAAGAAGCTCAATTATTTTGTATACCAAACAGGTTTTTAATGGCTTTGAAGGTAATAATAATAATAATAATAATAATAATAATAATAATAATAATAATAATAATAATTTATTTATACCCCGCCCTCCCCAGCCAAGGCCGGGCTCAGAGTGGCTTACAAGCAATAATAAAAACAAGATGAATGATTACAACTTAAAAACAAAATAAAATACAACATTAAAATAATGGAACATTAAAATATTAAAATGTAGCCTCATCGCAGGAGGAGAAAGGAAAAGAAAAAAGAAAGAGAGGGAGGGAATCAAATTGGCTCCAAGCCAAAGGCCAGGCGGAACAACTCTGTCTTACAGGCCCTGCGGAAAGAAATCCGATCCTGCAGCGCCCTGGTCTCATGAGGCAGAGCGTTCCCACAGGCCGGGGCCAGTGTTGAAAAGGCCCTGGCTCTGGTTGAAGCCAATCTAACTTCCTTAGGGCCTGGGACCACTAGGGTGTTGCTATGTATGGACCTTGAGGCTCTCCGTGGAGCATACCGGGAGAGGCGGTCCCATAGGTACGAGGGTCCTAGGCCGTGAAGGGCTTTAAAGGTCAAAAGCAGCACCTTAAATCTGACCCTGTACTCCACCGAGAGCCAGTGCAGCTTGAAAAGCACTGGGTGAATATGCTCCCATGGCAGAGACCCCGTGAGGAGCCTCGCTGCAGCATTCTGCACCCGCTGGAGTTTCTGGGACAGCTTCAAGGGCAGCCCCACGTAGAGCGAATTACAGTAGTCAAGCCTGGAGATGACCATCGCATGGATCACTGTGGCCAGGTCGGGGCGGGAAAGGTAAGGGACCAACTGCTTGATGCGGCGAAGGTGGAAAAATGTCGCCTTGGCTGTTGCTGTAACTTGCGCCTCCATGGAAAGGGAGGCGTTAAGGATTACACCCAAACTCTTAACGGAAGGCAATGGCACTAATTGGGCCCCCACAAGAGAAGGGAGTTGGTCCCTCATCCCCATGCCATCCCGACCTAGCCATAGGACCTCTGTCTTCGAAGGATTTAGTTTCTTTTCTTTTTTTAAAAAATACATTTTTATTGAAGTTATACACAAAAACAGACATATAAGAAAATACAGAGAAAAAATTACAAAGAAGAGAGAGAAAAAAGAAAAAAAAACACATCCGAAAAAAGAAAAACACACAATCTGAACTTCCTTCCATCCTTTTGATAAGTATCAAATATCTCCTTCCATTACGTATTTGATTTTCAATCTATAATCTTAAATTCACTCGCTGGTCGTATTGTTCTAACCCCGTCAGTTCACTTTAAACATTTATTCCAATATATTTCCAAAATTTGCTCCAATTTTTCAGAAATTTCTGTTCATCCTGATCTCTTATTTTACCTGTTAATTTGTCAAGCTCAGCATAGTTTACCATTCTAATCTGCCAATCCTTTATGTTGGGGATAGTTTCCACTTTCCAATATGGCGTAGAGGAATATCATCCTATCTTCCTTTTTAATTTCTTTATCCATCATTCCCAACAAGAAGGCTTCAGGCCTTTTGGGAAAAGTATACTTAAATATTTTTTTAAGTTCATTATAAATTGATTCCCAAAAGCCTTTCACCTTTTTACATGTCCACCATAAATGATATAGCTCACCCTCCGCCTCGCCCTATTTCCAGCATTTCTTGTCCTTTAATCTATACATTTTGGCCAATTTCACAGGGGTGTGGTACCATCTATATAGCATCTTCCAGATATTTTCTCTCAGTGCCATACATGCTGTAAACTTTATGTTACAATTCCAGACTTCCATCCACTTTTCGAAATCAATATTATAACCAAAGTCAATTGCCCATTTAATCATTGCCTCCTTCACCTCCTCGTCCTTTGTGTACCACTCTAATAGTATATCATAGATTCTGGACAGGGTTTTGTTTTTGCCTTCTATTACTTCTATATTAAATTTTGATTTTTTATCATCAAAACCCACCTTCCTCTTATCCTCTTTTAACAAATCATTCACCTGGTGGTATTGCAGCCAACCAGTGAATAAATTTTTTATTTCTTCATAAGGTCTAAGTTTGGGCCCTTGGTCTGTTTTTCTTAACATTTCTTCATAGGTGGCGTTTATCTCCTCCATATTTATTTTCTTGACCGTTAAAACCTCTATTGGTGAAATCCACCATGGGGTCTTTCTTTCAAGGAGGTTTTTGTTCCTTTCCCATGCTTGGTATAATGGTCCCCTAAAAATATGGTCTAAGAAACTCTTGTGGACTTTCACTTTCCCATACCAAAGGTACGAATGCCATCCGTACCAATTAAAGCCTTCCAGGTCCAGTTGCTCTCTATTCTCCAGTTTTATCCAATCTTTTAACCAAAGTATACAAGCCGCTTCATAGTATAAACTTAGGTTCGGGAGAGAAAAACCCCCTCTTTCTTTTTTGTCTATCAAAATTTTCATTTTTATCCGTGGCCTTTTCCCCTGCCAAATATACTTTGCCAAGGCTCTCTGCCACTCTTTACATTGTTTTAGGCCTTTATGTATGGGGATGGTTTGGAATAAAAATAACATTCTGGGCAGAATGTTCATTTTAACAACAGCTATCCTCCCCAAAAAAGAGAGTTTCATCCTCCCCCAAATTTCCATGTCTTTCTTTATACTCCTCCAGGTGGCATCATAATTATCCTTGTATAAATTTATGTTCTTAGCTGTAACCCAGATCCCAAGATATTTCATTTTCTTAGCTACCGCATTTTTGGTCCTTCTTTCTAGATCTATCATTTCTTCCTTTGTTAAATTTTTAACTAACATTTTGGTTTTGTTTTTATTTACCTTAAGTCCTGCCACGGCTCCAAATTCGTCAATTTTTTGTAAAGCTTCTTTTACGCTATTTTTTGGGTCTTCTAAGGTTAGTACGATGTCATCTGCAAAGGCCTTGATTTTATATTCCCTCTTTCCTACCTTGACTCCTGTGACTTCTGTTGCCCCCCTCAGTCTCTCGTTTAGTATTTCTAATACTGTTATAAACAATAGAGGGGACAGGGGGCAGCCCTGTCTGGTTCCTTTATATATACTAAAATATTCTGTTGTGGTGTTGTTTATTACCAATTTTGCCTTCTGTTCCTTGTAAATGGCCTCGGTCCAGTATATCTGAAGGAGCGTCTCCTCCCCCATCGTTCTGCCCGGACACTGAGGTCCAGCTCCGAGGGCCTTCTGGCGGTTCCCTCCCTGCGAGAGGCCAAGTTGCAGGGAACCAGGCAGAGGGCCTTCTCGGTGGTGGCGCCCGCCCTGTGGAATGCCCTCCCACCGGATGTCAAGGCGATGGACAACTACCTGACATTCAGAAGACATCTGAAGGCAGCCCTGTTCAGGGAAGTTTTTAATATGTGACATTTTAGTGTATTTTTCATTTCTGTTGGAAGCCGCCCAGAGTGGCTGGGGAAACCCAGCCAGATGGGCGGGGTACAAATAATAAATTATTATTATTATTATTGTATATAGCTTCTATGCCTTTTCTAAATTTCTCTCCCATTCCCATCATTTCCAAACTTTTCTTCAAGAAATCCCACGAGATGTTATCGAACGCTTTTTCAGCATCTATGAATACCAAGGCCGCTTGTCTATCTATGCTCATATCCAAATATTCAATAATGTCTATCAAGTTCCTTACATTGTCCCTTAGTTGTCTCCCTGGGAGGAAGCCCGTTTGATCTTTATGTATTCTGTTGTTCAGAACCTTTTTTAGTCTTTCTGCCATTATATCTGCAAATAGCTTGTAATCATTAT
Organism: Podarcis melisellensis; assembly: GCF_964234715.1. Taxonomy (NCBI): domain Eukaryota; kingdom Metazoa; phylum Chordata; class Lepidosauria; order Squamata; family Lacertidae; genus Podarcis; species Podarcis melisellensis. The sequence continues at coordinate 4,036,361 of NC_138540.1, forward strand.
TTAGTAGTGAAATTGGCCTATAGTTTTTCACTTCCAAGGTATCTGCATCTTTTTTGGGAATCAAAGTAATATATGCTTCCTTCCAGGTATTCGGGATCCTTCCTTCCTTTAATATATTGTTCATCACTTCTCCTAACACTGGGGATATTTGATTACTTAGTGTTTTATAATATTTGGCCGAAAGGCCATCTGGACCTGGCACTTTCCCATTTTTCATCTTTTTAATAGCCTTCTTTATCTCTTCTTGAGTAATTTTCTGGTCTAGTATCTCTTTTTCTTCTTTTGGGATTTGTTTTAAATGATGTTCTTGCAAAAAGTGCTCTATTTCTTGTTTTGTTTCCTTTCCGCTTTTATATAAGTCCTTATAATATTTTTGAAATATCTTCCTTATTTCTTTTGGCTCTTCCACAATCCTTTCTCCTTCCTTTATCTTACTAATCGTGTTTTGTTTTCTTCTTTCTCTTATTTGCCACGCCAAATATTTGCCTATCTTGTTTGCAGATTCAAATGTCCTCTGATTCATCATTTTAATTTTCCATTCTACCTCTTGGTCAATTATTGTAGAAAGTTTAGCTTGTAATATCTTTATATTCTGCTTTGCAATCTACTCACTCGGGTTAATAGTTAATTTTCTTTCATTTTCCATAATCTGTGTTAGGATCTGTTCCTTCTTTGACTCTTTTTCTTTTCTTACTTGACTATTTTTCTGTATTAAAAAGCCCCTCATAACTGCCTTTCCTGCGTCCCACATCGTCTCTATAGCAGTTTCCCCGTTTAAATTCCATTTGAAGTAATCTTCTATTGTCTCTATTGCCTTATTTACAATCTTCTGATCATTAAATAGAAATTCGTTAATTCTCCATCTAGTTGTTTTGATATCCTTGCCTTTCAGCTCAATGTAAACCGCATTATGGTCAGATATAGTTCTTGGGAGAATTTCTGATTTAATTAAATTCTGAGTTAATTCCTTCGAGATCCAAATGCTATCTATTCGCCCCCAACTCTGATTTGGGTTTGAGAAGAAAGTATATTGTTTTATAGTGGGGTTTTTGAGTCTCCATGCATCATTTAATCCCAGATTATTTACCATGTCAAAAAAGGATCGCAGTAATTTACCTTCCTTCTTCTCTTGTTTTTTTGTTAACTTATCTAAATTTGGAGACACCACCCCATTAAAGTCACCCATTAAAATCATTTTTTGATCCATCCATTCCATCAATTTATCTCCTAATTCAGAATAGAAGGCAGATTTTTTATCGTTTGGAGCATATATTCCAACAACAATTATTTTTTCTCCCTGAGACACCATCTGAACAATAATTACTCTCCCTTGATCATCTTTATGTAATAATTGTGGCTCATATTTTTCCTTAATATATAATACCACCCCTCTTTTCTTCACTCTATCTGATGTCACAAAATCTAATCCCAGTCTCTTATTACATAATAGTCTCTTATGCTTATTTATTATATGCGTCTCTTGGAGACATATTAAGTCATAGTTCTTTTTCAATAATATGTGTGTAATCTGATTCCTTTTGTTTTTATTGTTCAACCCATTCACATTCCAGTTTAGTATTTTTAACGTCATCTGTTCTGTAATATTAGTTAACTTATCAAACCTATGCGCAATCTACTGTTCTTTGTCTCCTTTCTCTAGTTCTTCTCCTTCTCCTTTTGAGCTCTCCTCTCTTTCTTCTTCTTCACTCCCCCCATTTTCTTCCCCCTGCTGGTTCCCCACCTCCTCCTCCCCCATCATTTTCCCCAGGTCCTTCTCATATCTCCTTGCAAATTTTTGTAGTTCTGAGATGGTAGACAGTTTGAACTTTTTTTCTTTGAAATAGAATGAAATACCTTCCGGAAACTCCCATCTGTACAGGATCCCATTTTTCTTCAATTGATTTGTTAATTTTTTATATGGGTCCCTCCTTCGAAGAAATCTCGAAGGAATCTCTTTATAAATAATAATTGGGTTTCCTCCAATATATAACCTTTTAACATAATTCTGTTTCAAAATTTCATTTCTTATCTCCAATGAATTAAACATGGCTATTAAATCTCCTGGCAATTTTTTCCCTCTGGCTTTTGCCGATTTTATTCTTATTCGGAATATGTTTACCAGACAGTGGTTTATCTCTTCTTCTTTTCTATCTAACCATATTGCCAGCTCTTTCACCACTTTAACTCGAATATTCTCATTTAGATCCTCTGATATTCCTCTAAATTTTAGGTTAGATTGATTCTGGCGCATCTGCGTCATAGCCATGTTGTCCAACAACTCTTCCTGTGTTGCTCCTATCTCTTTAACTTCTAGTCTAATCCTGTCCATCTCTTTCTTACTGTCTTTCGCGTCCTTTTGCACCCTCTTCACTGAATCCTCCAAGCCCTTAGTTCTTACCGAGAGATCCTTAACCTTTCCTGTCAATTCTCCCACCACTTCCTCCAGTTTCTTATCTAGGGTATCTTGAACCTCTATCAATTTTCTCTCAATGTACTGTTCATTATTTTTAAATTCCTTTCTTATTTCGGCCATCATAATCTCTAATTTCTCTTGCCTCCTTCCCCTCTTCTTGTCTTGAAGGCCTCCTTTCCGCTGGTGTTGCCACCCCCTTCTTAGAACCGTTCGGCATTTGTGTATTTGAGTTTAAATCTTCCTAATATACTGTAGGGGTAAGGTATAGAGGTAAACAGGCTAACGTCCCTCAGATAATTACAGTGGGGGTCCAAAATTAACTAAATTGGTACAGTGCAAAAGTTAACTTTTATTTAAGGTCAAATAATAATAATACAATACAGTAATAGTACGATTTTAACTGGACCTAAGTCAGGACAGGTGTTTGAGTCCTCAAAGTCTTATGGTTAAATATAGTAAGCACCTGAACCACCAAAACGCCTCCAGATTCAGGGGATTCTCATGGGTAGGGTCCTGCAAAGACGTATTCTTTAACTTTGCATCCCGGGGTGTATGTCTCTTTAAATCCCAAAGAGAGACAAGAGAGTCACAGCCGTCTCTGAAGATCAAGAGCGTATCAGATTGAGTTAACGAAGGCGGGTCCCTTTTAGCTTGCACAATATGGCAATCTTTTTCACAGTCTCACGGTCTTTAAACAAAGTTTAAACACTTTAAACACAGTCTCACAGTTCCTGTCTTTAAGCACAGAGTGCTGCTAAGGCACCTATCTCCCACACTCCGTTTGAGTCCCAATTCTCCCCAGTCCTGCAGTTTAGAAACAGAAAACCTCCACGAAAATCCGTGCTGGCTGTAGCACTCTCCGTCCCGATGAAGCAGAAAAGTCTTTTTCCCCTCTCTCTAAACCGTTTAATAATTCCGCTGTAACTGTTACCTTGCCTCCGACGCTTTATACTTTGTGTCTGAGGTCTTTCCACCACACCACACTCACTTGGCGGCTTGTTTTCTTCTTTTTGTTTCCTCTCTCCCAGCGTCTTGCTATACTCTTTTTTCACCTTATCGCCAGAGATGGACTCCTCCTCCTTTTCACCAACTTATTCCTTCTCCGCTGGGTTCTTATCAAAACGTTCCATTAATCTTATCCTATTTGATGTTCTCCAATGTTTCTTTAACCTCCACTGCTTTTTCCACAGTGTTTTTATAACTCCTTCCCAGCTTCTCCGCTGTTGTTGGAGGTCCGCCGCTTTCCCTCAGAGCTTGAGGCTTCACAGCATGGAGTCTGTTACCTCCCCTTTATGCTGCAGCTCCAGCCTTGTTAAAACGCCGACAACACAGGCGAGCACAGGCAGCGTCGCAGGGTGCTTGTCCCCCAGGATTCCCTCCTGTGGTTTCGGGGTTCACGTAGCCTTCGCGACCCCTCTAAATCTCCATGCTGTTCGAGACCCCCCGGAGGAGTTATCTCGCGCTCCTTTTCCGTGGCCGCGGCGTCCCGGAAGCCTCGAAGGATTTAGTTTCAATCGGCTCCCACGAAACCATCCAGCCACAGCTTCCAAGCATCTGGTCAGTGTGTTTGGGGCCGAGTCAGTGTGGCCATCCATCAGCAGATAGAGCTGAGTGTCATCAGCATATTGGTGACAGCCCAGCCCAAAGCTCCGGATAATCTGGGCAAGGGGGCACATAAAGATGTTAAAAAGCATCGGGCGGGGAGAGAATTGCACCCTGCGGCACTCCACACACCAAGGAGTGGCGCGATGACATTTCCCTTCCTAGTGCCACCCTCTGTCCCCGACCAGAGATAAAAGAGCACAACCAGTTACGGGCTGTGCCCTGTATCCCCACGTCTGCGAGGCGGTGGTCCAGAAGATCATGATCGACCATGTCAAAGGCTGCTGACAAATCTAAAAGGATCACCAGTCCTGACCCGCCTCGATCCAGTTGTCTACGGAGATCATCTGTTAGGGCAACCAGAGCCGTCTCCGTCCCAAAACCAGGACGGAAACCGGACTGAAATGGATCTAATGCTGATGTTTCCTCCAGAAACCTACCAAGCTGTTCAGCAACCGCTCTCTCAATTACCTTACCCAGGTATGGAAGATTTGAAACTGGGCGGTAATTGGATAGGTCTAAGGGATCTAATGAAGTTTTTTTTAAGAGTGGACATACCACTGCTTCCTTCAGTTCCCCTGGGAATGTCCCCGTGTCAAGGGACAAATTGATAATTTCAACCAGGGGGGTCCGCGCAACATCTGGACACTCCCTAATCAGCCAAGACGGGCACGGATCAAGGAGGCAGGTGGTGGGCCTACCAACTTGGAGGAATCTATCCACATCAGTAGGGAGTATCCGATCAAAATGGTCCAACACTGGACCTGAAGTCAGTCGAGGGGCCTCCAGTTCAGTCACTGTATCTAAATTGGCAGGGAGGTCACAGCGGAGCAACAGAACTTTCTCCGCAAAAAAACCCGCGAATGCCTCACAGCTGTGGGTCGAATTTGTGCTTAAATTTGGTTGTCCTCCTAAGGACGTTATTGACCTAATTATTTTAAAAAGTTGTGCCGGGTGAGAGCTAGCGGATGCAATGGAAGCTGCAAAGTAAGATTTCTTAGCAGCTTTCATAGCCATCTCATAGGCTTTCATAAACGTCCTATAAGATGTTCTTGAGGCTCCATCACGAGTCTGTCGCCATACTCGCTCTAGCCGTCTGAGATCCCGCTTCATTTTCCGGAGCTTCTCAGTAAACCAAGGGGCCCGGTTTCGACGGGGTCGCAGAGGGCGCTTAGGCGCGATCTCATCAATGGCTGCCAAGAGCCGGTTATTCCAGTCCTCAACAAGGTCATCTAATGAGTCGCCAGGAGGAGCAGGGTTCCGCAAGGTTTGTCGGAATCTATCAGGATCTATCAGTTTTCGCGGACGAGCCCAAATAGGTTCGCCACCCGAGCCGGAGAGGAGCGGGAAGTCTATCTTGGCTTTCAGAGCGTAGTGATCAGACCATGGCACTTCCACAGCAGGGAGCATGATCACATCTATGCCAGCCCCAAAGATCAGATCCAGCGTGTGGCCTGCTTGATGAGTGGGGCCCAAAACAACCTGGGAGAGCCCTAGTGTTGCCATGGAAGTCACTAGGTCCAGAGCCTGTGAGGAGGGAGCGGCATCGGCATGGACGTTGAAGTCTCCCAAAACCAGTAGGTTTGGGAACTCCAAGGCCCAGCCCGCCACCACCTCCAGCAGGTCTGACAGGGTGGCTGCAGGTGTGCTGGGTGGTCGGTACACCAGCCAGACAGCCAAGCTCTCCTTGGTGCCCCACACGAGACCAACACATTCAATGCCGGAGATTGCCAGTGATGGCAGAGCTCTGAAAGAGCAATCCTCCCAGAATAACAACGCTACTCCTCCCCCCCGACCCACAGTCCGCGATTGATGGAGGACAGAGAAACCTGGGGGTGTTATCTCATGTAGGGAGACTACTTCGCCTTCCCGCACCCAGGTCTCCGTCACGCAAGCCAGGTCAATCCCCTGCGAGACAAAAAAGTCATGCATGGTGGCGGTTTTGTTGCCTATGGACCTGGCATTGCACAGCACCAATGACGGAGGTGTGTAATCCTTGCTCTCCCTACCCTCATCCCTTGGGATGGGGCGTAGATTGGAAGGGGTTCGAGGATCACTGCATCTCGAAACCCTTCGCCGATAGCGATATCTAGCCCCACCGCCATTCCTCCCTAGCCCTTCAATTGTGGAAATCCCAGATCCCATACTAGCCTCCCCAATAGATGGATAACATCCCCTCAATAACAAGTCATCCTTGGGCCAGGACCCCTGGGTCAAAGTGGTATGGGAAAGAGGTGGAGGTCTGATAGGGTAAGTATCCCTAGAAGATAAAACCCAACCAACCGCACCCCAAGCGGGGGGGACAGTCCCATGGTGTTTCATTAACTCTCAATCCCCCTCTCTCTCCTGGGTTAATTGGAGGATTGTTGGTTCTATCTGTGGCTGTGGAAGTATTAATGAGGTATGTGTTATAAAATGTGGATCACTGGCCAACAAAGAGCCAGATTCGAATTCGGAAGATCTGTCCATCCTGTCTCGCCAGGAGTACAGTAGAGAAGGCTGATCATTCTGGTAAGTTTTTGGAACATTAGGCAAAGGTCCAGATGTAGATTTGGTGCTGGATATCTCCAGATTGTCAGCAACATAGAGTTCTTTATGTGTTGTTGCCATAGAAATGTTGGAGGTGCCAAATTCCTTATCTAATTTGGTGTCGTTTGAAAAGGGAACAGGGAGTTGCACTGATGTCTTTCGATGGGATAAAGAGCTGTTGGACGTCTTTAAATATTGTGCTCTAGGCTCTACTGTCCTTATATTTTGGGTAGAAATCTCAGTCTTTATACTCATTAGCCTCTTCTTCAGGTCTTGTAATTCTAGGCTTACAGAGTTATTTTCTTCCTTCGGGCAATTAGTATTTCTAGTGTTGAGCTTGGTTTCCTTTATCCGCATTAGCTTTGACTCTATGCAAGGGACCAATTGCCTCCTAGTTTCGTCCTTAAATACCCTCACTGGGCGGAGAGAATGGAACCACCATAGGGTATCCTTTATCTCCATGAGTCGAGATGGGAGGGTTGATGACCTAAAGGTCATAAATAGGCGCATGGTGTTTCTCAAGGTAGGCAGGAAGTGGAAATTTTCTAGATCTACATTTCGGTAATGGTAATTCAGGAGCTGAGACAAGGACATAGTAATTTGTCTGCGGTTCATCCACCTATGAGTGTATCGGTGAATCTCAAGCATTATCTGGTTCCTTTGCAAGACTTGACAGGACCTCACTTCATCCATAGTTTGAGTTGGTGAGTTGTTAACAGAGTCATTTCTTATCATCCTTTTAAGCCCTTGGGCATTTAAAGGGGAGGAACTAGTATCCAATTGTTTCTCAATGTTAACTATTCTGGTGAGGATTTCATCCAGTCTTTGGAGAACCAGAACCATAGTTTCTGCAGACAACATGCAAATCTCTTGGTAGAGGAGCGTATCCCGAATTGGTTGAAAGCAGGCTCCTCTGATATCTTGTTCTAGAGGCATGGGTGGGTCAGCGTTAGGAGTGGGAGGAATCCCTCCTGCTCCTGCTCTTGCCGTCTTGGACGGATTAGCTTTTTCTGGGAGGAGGGGGGTCGGGTCATTGACATCCTCCTTAAGGGGGGTGAGGTTCCCCCAACGCTGTTACTCACTGTTTGTTCTATTTGCTCCGTTTTCTCGGTTTCCTCAACCCGCTCTGTTTCTGAGCCAGGGCAGATGGGGTTGGCTCTCTGCTGATTCTTTGTTTTAGAGGAATTGTGAGTCTCAATAATGGTCTTCTGGCTCTTTGCACCTCGTTTTCTCCTTCCGGCAGGCATTCTCAGGTACTTGATAAAGCTTTATAATTCCATGAGCAATTAGCCTATGCTCCTCCCTACCATTTCTTAGACAATCATGAAGTTGACAAGTCTTATTCCAAGCCATGTTTCAGCGGCTAGAACAGGATCAATCACAACACAGAACCAAAGACCAGGGAGAGGACCAGAGAGGAGGACAAGTGCAATTTTTGCTGCCTTGTTCCTAAACTCAGAGCACGTTTCCACACTTCTGTCATTCAGGGCTGGAACATCCTATCATATGTAATTTACTACCTATCAATGTGGGCTGGCTGCTTTGGTATAACCCCAGCTTCTCTCTGGATTTGAAGGGCCCAGCCAGGACCCAAGGAGTGGGTGGCTGGAAACAATTAGCACAACACAAAGAGACTGCAAGCTGATCAACCACTGCACCAGTACTTGGCCAAATAAAGAGGTTGAAATCCAAGGCACAGGGTCAGTAGTAAATGCAGGTCACTCACTGCTAAAGACTCCGTTGGGGGGGAGGAGGTGCAGCAAGTTACGTGCACCCAGAATATGACTACATGGAGTTAATCGTGATCTAATCTAGCTTTAATCTAGCTCTTTTTAGTTGGAGATGCAAGATGTGTGCCCCCCCCTCCTTAGAGATGTTAGAATCACAGACCTGCAGAATTAGAAGGAATCCTAAAGGTCCTCTAGTCCAACCCCCTGAAATGCAGGAAAATGCAGGTGGCCGTTAGGAAGATCAAACCTGCAGCCTTGGCATTATCAGCACCACGCTCTATCTCCAACCGAGCTAACTAGTGCAGGGTGGCCTTCTTTTGTAGAACTGCGATGCGAGGCCTCCCAGAACCTCCTCACTTTGCCTCTGGGAGCCTGGAGGTCGGAGCCTCCCTTTCCAGCTCCATAGAGAAGTGGGACCATTGGGGGGCAGGGACCGTCAGTCTTTCCTGTGGCGAGTGGGACGCCTCATTCTGGGGCCGAAAGAGGCTCTGGCTCTGCTTCTCGGCTCCCGGGCTCGGGGGCAGCAGCCGAGATCTTGAAGCAACGGCCAACGGCCCCCGCCCTGCCACGCCCCCCGCGCCCCACTCTCGCCTCCCATTGGCTGAGAGGACCCGGGCTTCGCCCAGATACCGAGTCGGAAGAGCCGGCCAATGGGGAGGCCTCGAATCAGGCGCGTGGGAAAGGAAAGAGGGGTTGGCGCCGGCTCGCCCACTGCCTTACTGCCTTCTGGGACTCGTAGTACCTGCCCTCTATTCTTCCCTCCAAAGAACGGAAATGAATGACAGGGAGGACTGCGTTTCCCAAAAGCCAACGCGGCGCGGCTTCCCAGCTACGGGTCGCGAGAAGCAGCAAAAGGCCCCCACCTGGTGCTGTTTTCCCTGCCAGGTGTGCAGGTGGTCAGAGGCTGAGGCGGGAGGGAGGAGGAAGAAGAGGGAGGAGAAGGCCCTGCGCAGCCTCAGCAGCTCCAGCCGCACCAAGCCCGACCTGGAGACGCTCCCCTGGCATCCCTGGTTGGCATGGAAACTGCCCAGAGCCTTTCTTTCCTGCCTTCTTCCTCCCAACAGCCCCGGGAGGGAGGCCAGGCTGAGAGGCAGCGACTGCCAGCCCAGCCCCCCCCCCAGCCCTTCCTTTTTTATTCGCACAACAGCCCCGGGAGGGAGGCCAGCCAGAAGGAGAAGCACGGAAAATGCTCCAAGGCTGCTTATTTGATTGCATTTCTATCCCGCCTTTTTCTCCGAGGAGCCCAGGGTGGCCCAGATGGTTCTCTCCCTCCTCCTTTAATCCCCACAACAACATTGAGGCAGGTTACGCTGACAGGCACTGATTGACACACACACCCGAGGACTCTAGCCACTGCATCACACTGCCTCTCCTTCGACTTTGCTATGGCAGAAAATCCTGCCTGGAGCCTCCCATGTTTTGGACCTGACCTTCGGCACACTCCCCCCCCCCCCAAATTAGTCACCTTTGTTTGGAGGAAAAATACCTGCTACCTTCCCTTTTTCTTCTTCTTTTTTAAAGGCTTGCCTTCTCCAAAGTGTACATGTGATCTTCTCTTTTGCCCCTGGGATATTTCTAATCCAACATCCAGGCTTTTAAGGCAAAATTTCCTATTAGATCTAGGATCAAGGGGTCAGCAAACCTTTTCAGCAGGGGGCCGGTCCACTGTCCCTTAGACCCTGTGGGGGGGCCGGACTATATTTTTAGGGGGGAGAGGGGATGAACGAATTCCTATGCCCCACAAATAACCCAGAGATGCATTTTAAATAAAAGGATACATTCTACTCATGTAAAAACATGTTGATTCCTGGACTGTCCGTGGGTCGGATTTAGAAGGCGATTGGGCCGGATCCTGCCCCCGGGCCTTAGTTCACCTACCCATGATCTAGGATTTGGTTCAAGCCCCAACAGAACCTGCTGCTCACTCATCCCTTGAAACCTTTGTGCAACTGATGCAATATGCAATCTCCCTCCATTCCCCATCCTCCGTTTCCCCTATGATCTCAGGAGAACTGAATTTATTCTGTTTATAATTTGCCGGCTTGTTAAATGCCTCCCATGGCAGCGGTGCGGAGGAGGAAGGCCCCGCTGGAAGGTTGGTCCTTTGCATAAAGGAGATCCGTATTTTTGTATTAAGGCTGGAACTAAATTATTTTAGGCGTGAAGCCCAGGAGACAGCACCGCAGACTGTTCTGCCGGGAGCCCAGGGGGATGAACTAAATGACCTAACAGGATTTCCCCCATCTTTTACCTTTGACACTTCAAAGGGCTCCCTAAAGGCGGGACCCCCTATCTGTCCTCTTCTGTTTTCCATGCAAAAACCTAAGATCTGCCTGCTTGACAGCTTCCAAACATTGTGTGCTGTGCGGCACCTTTCTTCCTCTTAATTCCGTCTTCCCGCAGCCCGGTGACCTGTAGGAGTTTTGCAGCTGATGGAAGCTGTAATGCAGTGGTGTCATGGACTGGCTGGATGCAGAGAAGCTGGGGAACCCCAAAGGGAACCCCCAGGGAAGAAGGGTCTTAGAATCATAGAATCAAAGAAAAGCCCCATATGACTAGGACCCCAATTATTTCAGGGACACCCTGATTCCTTATGCTTCACCTCAATCACTGGGAACCTCTGGTGGTTCCCAGCACCCCTGAGTTTCAACTAGTCTTCACTAGGAATGTACCCTATAGTGTGGCAGGCCAAGCCCTGTGGAACTCCCTGCTACTAGAGGTTTGTCAAGGATCAGACCTCCTTTCCTTCAGAAATCTTTTGAAAACTTTGTTTAAACAGACAACATGATTTTAACCAATCAGTATTGATTGATATTCCTTGATGTTTTATGGATCTTTTCTTGATTCTCCCGTCTTTATTTTCCCACTTGCTATATTTCTACAAAGGGCAGATTATAAAATTTGTAAGTAAATAAATCAACCAACATGTGGCCTTCCAGCCCCCTGCAGCGCGAGAATCCTTTTGCCCAACAACCCTGGGAGACTCATGCTATGGACTGAGCTATCCCTTTGTTTGCAAGCTGTATTGCTTCTATCTGGCGTGTGAGGATCTGGGTGGTCTCCCCCGCTGGTTAGCTTCCTTTGCTCACTGGGTGTAAGCAGTGCTGGATTTCCCAGCTGGCAGATGAAGAACGTGCTTAGGGCACCAGCAAAGCAGGGTCGCCCAAAAATGAGCTTTTGTTTGTTTTTTAAGTATCAAATGTCTAATTCTTAACAAACACTGTAGCAGTCTATTACAGGGAAACTCAGAGCTTTGTTCGACTTCCTTAAGATTTCACACTCTTGCCTCATTTTTCTCTTCTCTTTATAGTACTTATCCCCACCTAAACCCAGGGATGACCTAGCAGTGTAGATTCAAATAAGGCAAGAAAATAAATTCCTGTCATTTGTGGCAATAAATCTATGGGGGGTTTGTAGTTTTAAAATTTCATGCTTCTGTTTTGCATGACATATGGGGGCACTATGGTATTTTCATCGCTTAGGGGTCTTAATGCAGTCCCAGGCCAGATTTGAATGTGTCTGTGGGGGTCCATAACAGTTGTCATGCCGGGCAGCCCTGAAGAGACCTCTCTGTGTAGTTCTCAAATTCTGCAATGCCTATTGAAGAATTGAAAACAAAGTCTGGAGCTCACCTTCTAGTTATGCTCCCCAAAGAGTAAGACATTGTGGCTCTGATCTATGTGCATAATGTGATAGGAATTTTGAGGTCTTGATATATGGTAATGTTCATAAGTGTACCAACCAAGCACGTACATAGATCAGCACAGGAAGACCAACCTGGAACCATTTTGATTCATTTTGATCAAATCTTTTCTCTGCAAGGTCAAAGTGGGAAACCTCCACATTGTCTCTTTCCTCACAAATCCTGTCTTAAGGGCACATTTAAGATATGAATAGGGTGTGAGCCTGTGACATGGCCCAGGAACTAAATACCGTATTTTTCGCCCTATAGGACGCACTTTTCCCCCTCCAAAAATGAAGGGGAAATGTGTGTGCGTCCTATGGGGCGAATACAGGCTTTCGCTGAAGCCTGGAGAGCGAGAGGGGTCGGTGCGCACCAACCCCTCTCGCTCTCCAGGCTTCAGGAAGCTATCCGCAAGCCTTGCAAGCCCGGCAGGAGGTCCCACGGGCTCTCCAGGCTTGCGGGCAGCAGCCTGCAGCCCACAAGCTCGGGGGACAGCGGGGAAGCAGAGTGCCGCCACCACACTATCCGCGGACCTGATCTGGAGGCTGGCGGGGGGAAGAAGCAAGCTTCTCCGTCTCCCTCTTCTAGCTTGGGGATGGCTGCGTAAACCTGGGGGAAGAAATAAATTTCCCCCCCTTGATTTCCCCCCCCAAAAAACTAGGTGCGTCCTATGGGCCGGTGCGTCCTATAGGGCGAAAAATACGGTATTTATCATTACAAAAGAGTGGCCAGGCTCCCCAGGCAATCCAGTCAAGTAACCTGCCAGACAGGAGATAAACAATGGCAGGAGAAAAACAACATTCAAATTTCTGTTTTAGACCGCCTTTTCTGTGATGTAGGTATGATGTATCTGAGGGGTGGTCTTAGGTTACACCCCTTCTGTGATGTATGTATGATGTTTCTGGGGGTGGTCTTGATCTAGGTAAAGGGACCCCTGACCATTAGGTCCAGTTGTGATTGACTCTGGGGTTGACGCTCATCTCGCTTTATTGGCCGAGGGAGCCGGCGTGCAGCTTCTGGGTCATGTGGCCAGCATGACTAAGCCGCTTCTGGAGAGCCAGAGCAGTGCACGGAAACGCCATTTACCTTCCCGCTGGAGCGGTACCTATTTATCTACTTGCACTTTGACGTGCTTTCGAACTGCTAGACTGGCAGGAGCAGGGACCGAGCAATGGGAGCTCACCCCGTCGCGGGAATTTGAACTACCAACCTTCTGATCAGCAAGTCCTAGGCTCTGTGGTTTGACCTACAGCGCCACCCGTGTCTTGATCTACAGGGTGGCAATTTCAAAAGTCTTTATAAGGCCTTGTGTGCCATTGTTCTGGGTTCCTCCTTCTTTCCTGCGTGTGAGGGGAGCACCCTGTTGCAACAGATCAATAAAGATCAACCTTACTAGTTGCTTTGCTTCTCAATATTCTCTGGTTGGCCTCTGTTATTTTCTCCTACCAATAGGGAACCAATGTAAGGACTCTATATGGGCTCTTGGATACCCCATAAGGGAAAAAGGGCAATTTTTGTTTACAACAATAACATGTGCTGGTTCATAGTAAAAACAGATTTCCAAAAATGCTTTCAGTGTTCAGGTGAAAGTTTATTTGCATTTGCTGTTTTTTGCTTTTTTGTGTATTTTTTAAGAGCAATCAAAGGAGACAAAAGCTGATTAAGGAGTTTCAGATGCAGATATTTAGCAGTTTTATCTTGCTTGGCAACCCAATGACAGCCCAGGCCTCTCGCCTGACTCAGCTCAGTCGCTTTCATACTGTACTATCCATTAGGTCAAGAAGAAGAGCCTCTACCACCATCTGTACGGAGGAACATGCAGCATTTGCAGAAGGCGGCACCGTTGGGAAGGGGTCAGCTGCTGACTCGTCAAACTCTCTTGAAGACAGCAAGTATTCAAAGGTTCAAAAACCAAAGTAGAATACAAAAAGGAAGATATAAAATTGCAAAGGAAAAACAAACCAAATTGCCAATCTGAGCTGCCCCAATGGTTGAAATAGTGGCAGGTACAGAAAAGAAAGAAAGAAAAGTAGAGGTTTTTGTGTCATAACGCATAAAGAGAAGAGTCTTAAGTTGCCAGAGAAAGATTATTTACATCAGAACCTCAAAGGCAGACTTCACAATATCAGTCAAAGGCCAAACACGGGGGCTTTATTTACAGAGGGCAACATTAAATAGCACTTTGAAGCAACGATTGTCAGACACAGACACTGAAGTTTTTGCAGCCCGACTGATAACACAGAGCGTTATTATGACCTCTGCTTCTGGCTAATCTGGGCCAGGCCTGGCCCCAATCCCTTTTTGGTGGGGAGAGAGGCAGCTTGGAGATCTGCAGTGTGTGGAGGGGAGTCGGGGATTGCACTGAATCTGGGGCTGGGCTTGGTGGACCCCTGCCCTGCCAATCGACAAGGGCATGGGCCAGCCGTGATCAGGGCTGCTCTTAATGTCAGTGTGTGGCAGTGGGCAAAATCCTAAGGAGTTACTGTGGAGTCCCAGAGTGGGAATTGTGACTTTACCGATTGGGAGGCGCCTATTGCTGCCTTTGCTCTTCCACGAAACTGGTACTATATCCAGACACTCAGTCTCGCTACGTGTAACTCTCCTGAGATGGCCGCGGGACCAAATTCTGCTATGTACGTATATTTTGCGGTCACACTTTCCAGCTGTGAAATGTGGTATTGGCCCCAGAACCGAAGCATCCTAGGAATCCTGGGTGTGGTGGGCAGATGAGAGTAGCATGCATACACCATCCCTAAACTGGATGCACTGGCTGCTAAAGGGGGACAAGTCAGGGCTAGCTTCTGACCTAATAGTAGTAACCTGTGAGCGGCTCACCTCAAAGACTCCCTCCTCCCCGGGCAAGTCTTGCAGCTCAGCAGAGTTGGCTTCACCTTCTTGACTCTTCCACCTCTGCACCAAGTTTAGGAGTTGTTGATTGCTGGTTGAAAACTAGAGGGGAATGAAGGCCTGGGAGGTGCAGCCCCTCTCTGGGAACAGGCTACAAGCTGACCCCCACATAGAATCATAAAGGTTGGAGGGGCCCGTAAGGGTCCTCTAGTCTAGCCCCTGCAATCAGTAACCAGGCTAGGCTGAAAGAAGACAATAGGCTCTCCTAGTAACTTTGGTGGGGTGGAAGAAGGAGCCAAAATGCCGTTCTTTCAAAAGCTGCCTAGCTGCACCCCACATAATATATCCATTGTCTCCCAATCTTCCATTGTAAACCTGGGCAGGGGCGGGAAAGGATGCGACCCATCACAAAACTGCTACTTTTACACCCTAGGAAAACCACTTTTCCTCCTTGGGGAGTGAATGGCCACAGATCAGCTGCATAAGGATGGTGACGATGACAGGCTTGCTTCATAATAATTCAGCATTTGCTTATGCCTTGCTGCTTACATGGAATAAGTGCTCTTGTGATCAGATGCACCGTTATAAATGAATAATTACTAAGTGAATATTGTGTAATTACAGAGTGAGAGTCTGTTCTCCGCTAACTTCTCTTCTAAATATTATTTTAAAAATTAAGAATTGGGACTTGATAATCTTTGATTACTCAGAGCTTGCTATGCTCAAATAAATGGGGGCACATTTCATCAGGAATGTACCCGGGACAAACCCTGAATGCATCCAGGGCATTCCCTTCACAAGAAGGATGGATAGGCTGGGCCTGCTTCCCAATGTGCTGGCAAACTGGGCTCTCATGTGGTTCTTGCTTTCCAGATGCAACAGCCTCCAGTTCACAGAATAATAGATTTGTAGAGTTGGAAGGGATCACGAAGGTCCTCTAGTCCAACCTCCTGCAATGCAGGAATCTTTTACCTAGTGTGGGGCTTGAAGCCACAGCCCTGAGGTTAAGAGTCTCATGTTCTACCACCTGAGCTATCCCAGTTGGCTGTGTGGGGCTCTCATTCCACCTTCTCCAACTGGGTGCCCTCCAGATATTTTAGATCACAACTCCCATCAGCTCCAGCCAGCACACTTGTTCTGACTGGGAACTGTAGTCCAAAACATTTGGAGCATTCCCAACTGGGGAAAGCTGAATAACTCATGAGACCGGGCCAGAGTAATGAGCCACCCTTTCTGGCCTCACTCTGTGTCCTCTGCAAGGCTTCAGCATTTATTTTCTAGCCTTCCTGTGGTCTCCTTGAAGCCCTGCCTCTGCTCAGCCCCTCTGTTTAACCAGCCTACCTCCATGTAGTCCCTTTTCTCCCTATAGCCCCTTTAAAGACTAGGGGAAGAGGGGAACAAAAGAGAAAGTTCCTCTGGCAGCAACCGCAGAATATCATGACCTCCCCACTTAGCAATGGTTCACCATGTGCTTGGCAAGCCTTGCTTTTCTTTCCTCTGCCCATGCCTCTGTATACTGAAGGGAGTGTGTCACGCATCTGACAAAGTGGGCTCTGGCCCAATGAAAGCTGTTGGCGCAGCAAATGTAGCAGTCCTTAGAGAGCAACAGGATTCTTTGTGTCCTTGGCCAATAGAGTTGTTTGGGCCTTTGGAATCAAAAGAGCAGTTTCCTTCCAGGGTAGCTGGCATGACTCCCAACTGAATCTCTCTGAGAAAATATGAGCCCCCAAGCATCTTTCCTTAGCATTCATGAGCCCCTGATCCCCTCTCAGCAATGATACGTTGCCCACATCTCCACTGACAACATTCTGCAAACACAGTGCCGCCACCACCCCTTCCTCACACATGATGTGGAAACTTGTAAAGTGTAGAGCTTATATGGTGGTCTGCTTCTGCTCCTAAATATTATTTTCCTGACCAGATCTGCTCTGTTTCACAGCAACTGCCTTTCCTGGAGAGAATTTGGACCTTGGTTCGCATTGCGTGGCCTCAGTCTGCCAGATTCTGACTACACACCTAGAATCAGGACTCCCCCCCCAGGTGAAACTCACCAGAACTCAGTTCTGGCACCTCTCAGGTGGGCACCATTGCTTCCAGCATCTCCTTTTCTAGAAAAATTGCACTGCCTGGAATCATAGAATTGTAGACTTAGAAGGGACCCAATAGGTCACCTGTTCCAACCCCCTGGGTGAAATCGAGCAGCCGTTCTTCAGACTCACTGCCTGAGCTGGCGACTTGGTCTTTGGAGGTGCCATTTCAGTGCTGGGAAAAGGAAGATTCTCAGTGAGGTTTAAAGGTCTGGGATACAAATACAGCAACGAATAAATTCAAGATTACATTGAGTGATATATATGAGAGCATTGGTTGCGGCTTAGGTAGGAAGCTGCCCTTATAGCTCAATATTGTCTACACTGATTGGCAGCAGCTCTCTAGGGTTTCAGGCAGAACTTTCTCCCAGTCCTGAAGATGCCAGGGATTGAACCTGGGACCTGCTTGCAAGGCAGATGTTTGGCCACTAAGCTATGGCTGCTCCCCACACTTTGCATTTGTTTGCATTGAATGGCTATAGCAAACTTATCAGCTCAGGCCAATCAGGTAATTCCGCCACCTTCAGTTTTCATGATTTTGACATGCACACCTGGCAAATGAAATCGAGGCTGCAGCAGGCAGGACCAGTGAGTTGCCCAGAAATTGGAGGGTTTCCCAGGAAGGAGGAGACATGGCCCCAACCCTTCCCAAAGGGATCTCCTGCATAAACTGCCCATTCAACCTACCATTTAAGCAACGTTTGTGTATAATGAACATTGTTTGATGTTATTAGCTGGTCTGTGGAAGCACCAGAACCAGAGAAGCCTTTTGTTGTAGTAGTTTCAAAACAGCAGGACATCTCCAGTCACTTATTCCTTATAAAAATGACTGAGTTCTAAAATATTCATTCCCTTTCGTCTGTTGAGGAAAAGGGGAGGATTTGGTCCTTATTACAAGAGAATTGAGTTTCTCTATGCAAAGCACCAGTATAATTTTTGAGGTACAAGAAGAGTGAAATCTCTCCTTCAGTGAGTTTAAAAGAAGAAATGCATAGCTGTCAACTTTCAGATTTCAAAATAAGGGATCAGCAGCCTCACCTGTCCCGGGAACAGTCTATGGGATATCTAATAATCCGGGATAGCAGCGGGAAGCGGCATTGGAATAAGGGAATTTCCTGCAAAAAAAGGGAAGGCTGACAGCTATGGAAATGGGGTTGGTTATTTTACTCTCAAAATGTACTTGTATGCACCAGCGGAGCCCCCTGTGTGGACACACACTCCCCACTTTCTAACAAATGGGATAAAAGAAGCAACTTCTCTGGCTCAGATAGGAGATGGTTCCTTTATGAAGGTGTTGCTTTCTGGGTATTGTGACATAGAGACCTGATCTACTCCATGTGAGCAGCTCTCGCCCATTTCAGTGTGTCTTGTGCAGAAGAACATGCACGTAGATTGTGCCCAAATAGATTTGCATTACCCTTGTGATTCTTTGCATAGGCATGTTCACATGAGAGCAAAAGACCATTGCTTAAGTCTCCCTAACTGGCCAGTCGCAGGGGTAACGCATAGGGGACTCTTGTCAATTTCAGTTTCTCTCTGTTATTCCAATCTTAAATCCAGTTCTTCACATTTCCACATCAGTTTGCAACGTATTTTTTAAGTCCTGCTGGAAATTCATTAGCATTTTAGTGTGAATTTCCTCTAACACGCACATTTCTGTATGCCATTTTGCCTAATAACAAATTTTAGCAAAGCATATTTTCTTCAAAAACAACACATATTTGTATGTTATTTTTACTAGTCTATGCATAGGTACAGTATGCACAACTTTACCTCTGTAGATGCATTACTGTACACACCACATTCTCAGAAAACTGCAATGCAAAAATTGGAGGATAGTTGTTCTTCAATTTGTATATTGTTTTGGGAAGTGTGAATTGGTAGTGTTGCCTTTCAATGCAAACTTAATCATATTTCATATGGGGCAAATCTTTCCCCATTTCTAGTGCTAGAACACACAAATTTGTTCTGGAGCAGGAAATAGCAGGGGTTGAAGTGTTAAAGTCCCCCAAGAATCCTGATCTGGATTGTTCCCCCCACCCACAGCACCCGAGCAACACCCACAGAAAAACCCCCACCCACAAAATAACCCCACCATTCACACTTTTGCTAATTCTGCACTGGTGTTGTGCTTAGTTTGGCCCCAGTGCTAAGGAAGGATCACACTTGTGTGTAACCTAATCCTAACTGTTTTTTAACTTTAGAAAAACCTACTTCTGGTGGGGCAATAAGAGAAGTGGCTTCACATATCCACCTAACATTTTCACCTTTCTTAAACCACCCCCAAAATGTTTCTTTCTTCTTGCTGAGTCTCAAAATGCAGAGCAAAGAACAATGTTCAACTACCAGAGTGGAGGCTCGGATTGGAACAGGGAACTAACTGACTGGCAGGGAAAGTGTTAACCACCGCTCAGCCCCCCCCCCCCCCATTTTCTCAGTCCTGGTCACTTCACCAGAAGCAGCAGCTTCATTTTCAGATGAGGTGAAACTGCCATGATGTGCCTGTAATGCTTAGCATGGCTTGAAGAATTTAAGGGCAGGAGCATGTCTTGGATCACAACTCCCATCAGCCCCAACCAGCATGGCCAATGGGCAGGAATGATGGAAACTGTAGCCAGACTACACCTGGCTGTCCCCAACCCTGCCTGGCAGGAACAAAGATTGCAGCAGACCTCTTTGGTGGGTCCCCAGCCACTGCCCCCACCCCTGGATCCAGCCAAACAAAGGAAAACACGAACAGCTCTAATTAACTTCTGTTGAAAATCTGTATCTGTGTCCCAGCCAAGCATCGCGAGTGATGCTCCGATCACTTCTAAATGTGAATGCAGTAGAGAGAGCAGAGGCAGGCCATTTCTGTGCAGAACCTGCACCCCGATCCAAGTGGCTCTCAAAAGCAATTTACAGCTGCAGCAAATTTTACAATCACTTGTGAAAACACCTCAAGCGTGATAAAATCCCTTAATAGTGCAGTAAGTGAGAAAATAGTATTTTTGCAAGCTTTCCATCGTATTATCCGTTGTGATTACACAAGTGACATTATCGGCAGTGTTTGTGGCTGTCTTGATAGTCCAGACAACCAAACTAGCACTTATGTGGCTGAAATGGAGTTATCGTAATACATATTTTCCTTAATGTAGTGCAGGTGGAACTTGGGAGAATCTGATTTATTTCCCACTAGGGCATCAGCACTTTACCAGCAGCTGACCATCTAAGGACAAGAAGCTCCCTTAGATCAAGCCAGGTCCCTGATCCACCTTGTCAAGCTTCAGCCACTCCAACTGGCAACAGATCTCAGAGGCGTCATCAGGTGAGAGACCTCCTTTGGCCCTGTGTCCTGGTGTCCTTTTCTCACCCGAGACACCTCAAATTGATCCCAGGATCACGTGCATGCAAAGCACATGCTCTACCCCCGAGGAGACGTGTGCGTGCGTGGGGATATTGCAGCCCAGAAATCTAAGCGGGTTTCAATCCAGAACCAGTAGACAGTCCTCAAAACAAGGGAAATGATTCCATTTGTTAGCCTGGATTGTCAACCGGGGACCAGCCCCCTGCTCATTTTGAAGCCTGGGGCAGAAAATCCACAGGGTATCCCCAGTACATTGAGAAGTTCTCCTGCACAAGCCCCATCAAAAAGAAGATGAGATGTGCAAGAGACTCACCATCCTCTTGTACACCTCACAGCGACTTCCAATGAGGAAGAGCTTCTTGCTGGATTGTGCCCCAGGGGTCAGCTCTGTTCTCTTCCCCTTTGCCAGCCTAATGGTACCTGCCCAACCTTGTTCCTCCTGCAGGGCAATCCGCTGGTGCAGGGGGAGCCACTCCTTATATTAAAACGCCCACCTTCCCCAAAGGCATTTAGTGTCACTCGTTCATACGGAAAGGAGGTCCCTGGTGCTCAGCTGGCTCCTGGGTCAGATCCTTGCCCAAGAAATCCCACACCCTTCTCCAAGGGCTTCTCGGCAGCCGAAACAGCTTGTCTGCTTTAAAGTCCAGAGCAATTTCCGTCAGAGATTAATAGCGGCAATTGGATCAAGCATTCAAAAAACCAGTACAACCTCCCGTTCCGCAGATTCCCTGCTTCAGCAAGGGATCAGCACTCTCCCCAGTGCACACCAGTATTTCTGAAAGTGACCCGCTGTGCACTAGAAAGCAGTCCATGGGAAACTTCCACGCATGGGCCTGACGTGGCTTGGGACGTTTGCGCTGTGAAGTGGCTGGCATTCAGTGGCAAGCACCCTCTCTGTTCCAAAGGGAGCATTTAAAAGGACAGACTATCTTGGTTATATCCTTGGATTCGTGGCCAGGAGGAGGGTTGTCTCACAAATCCCCAGAAAGCATTTCCTCACCTTCCCAAGCAAATCCCATGGGGGGAAAACATTCTGGGGTCCTCAGCCTCTCTTTTTCGCCGTCCAAAGAGATGCCACTGTAAGGAGGAGTTTTCCCTGTGGTGGCAAGAGCAGAGGGAGTAGTGGAAGGCAAGAGGAAGAAGAAAAGGAGGAGAAAGGAGGAGGAAGAAGAAGAGGAGGAGGAGGAAGAGCAGGGAGAAGCATCCAGGAGAGGACCTCAAGACTCTGTCTTCTCTTTCTTTTTGCTCTTTTTCAGAAAGGACGGGGCCCGGAATTTCTTTTTCTTCTTTGAAGGAGACTTGGATGGGGAGCCCTCGGGTGACACAGGTCCACTGGTGACCGTCTCTGTTTTGTCCTTAGGGGCGTCGGTGTCTGCGTTGGTGGTCATCTGGCTCATTCCTTTGCTGAGCAGGTCCTCTATGTTTTGATCATCGTCCTTGCCGTTCACCACCACCGTGCCTGGGTCGTCCGCCTTCTGGTCAGCTTCGGCAGGCGCCTGGCCACCGTCCGCCTTCTTCCCACCTTTCCAAAAGAAACAAGAAATGAGAGCTGAAGATCCAACCGATGTCGTCTTTGGATTGCACCAGGAGTGATGCAAAACAAGTAGTTCAAGTGCAAGACATAGACGGGAGAGACCTGCTCAGCCAGGAGGGTGACCTTGGGGCCAGTCCCTGTCTCTCATCCTGATCTACCTCACGGGGTTGTTCTGCAGAGAGGGGCACAGGGGCGTGTGTGAAACAATAATAAAGGGCTAGAACAGGTGGGTGACAATACGACTGGGAGTGAGGGGATGGAGAGAATGAATAAGGTGCATTCAAGAAAACAAACGCCAGTAACTAATATTGCTTCCTCACCAAAATGCAATCATCATCATCATCATCATCATCATCATCATTATTATTATTATTATTATTATTATTATTATTATTATATATTACTACTGTATTAAAATAAATAACTTTTTATTGTTAAGAATGGCTAACAATAAAACTGTAAGGTTAGAACTACAATGCATAATGATTGTCGTTCCGTTGGAGCCAGCAGTGATGCAGTGGTTAGTGTTGGAATCTGACCTGGGAGAACCGGGTTCGAATCCCAGCTCAGCCATGAAGCTGGGCCAATCACTACCCCCTCAGCCTAACCTACCCCACAGGGTTGCTGTGAACATGAAACGGGGAGAGGGAGAACCACACACACCACCTTGAGCTGCTTGGAAGAAAAGGTGGGCTATAAATGTAATGAGCACATAAATAACTGCTGAAATACTTTGTACAGCAAGAACCATCATGTCCTTATCCAAATGGTGCCTGCTCCAAAGGCCTGCCTGAGCACAGCCCTTGAGCGGATGCCTGAATGAACGTTGGGATGGGGAGGGACAAGCTGGTCTCAAGAGGAAGAGAGTTCCACACTTGGAGTGCTGCCACTGAGAAGAGCCTCTCCTGCAGACTGCAAAAGCCTGGGCTGGCCGGGGCTGCAGAGAGAAGAGGTGCTTCTTCAAGCAGCTGGGTCCAAGTGCCGCCATCTTGAACTGGTCCTGCTGCAGACACTGCAATGCTTTCATGGTCAGTGTCATAAGACCCTACTGTACGTGCAGCAGGATTCTGCCCCACTTTTTGAGGGAGCGCACAGCAGTAATCCAAGCAGCATGAACTACCGTGGGTAGGCTAGTCTCCACAGGGCGGTAGGAGGGCCTGCTAGGGCTGGGCATAGGGACTCCTAGCCGTGGAGCCACGTGAGTCTCTGTCAACAGTTTGGAATCTAGGAACAGAGGAAGACAGGAACGTGCCTTACACTGAGTCAAACTGCTGGCCCATCAAGCTCACTGTTGCCTGCACTGGCTGGCAGCAGCTGCCCAGGATTTCAAGCAGGAGTGTCTCCCAGCCCTATCAGGAGCTGCCATTGAGGACTGAACCTGGGTTCTTCTGCTTGCCCACTGAGCTGCGGTCCAAGCTGCACATCTTTTCCTTTCGGGGGAAGGCTGCCTGGTTCGGAACAGGCCATCTAGGGATTTCTCAGATCCAGGAACCCTTACCCACACAGCTTCCACCTTACCAAGATCCTTCCTCAGCTTATTGGCCTTCGTGCAGCCCATACAGCCTCTTCAGATTAAGCCCTCTAGTTCTTTCCTACAGATGTTTAATAGCATATAGGCGTTAAACAGAGCTTGAAAGTGTTCCAAGTGCAATCTATAGGCGCACATTATCTATAACCCTTACAACAGCCCCGCAGGTAGGGGTTAGGTATATTGCAGATGGCATGGGGTTCAGGCTTAGGGATGGTGGCAAGCACTAAAGGAACCTAGAAAGTTCCCAGCGCATGTGAGATTTGAATATAATACTACTAATACTAATAATAATATTTCTACCTCAGCCACTCTGGGCAGCTTCCAGCAAAAGATTAAAAATACACCAGTCATTAAAAACTTCCCTAAACAGGGCTGCCATATAATTGTTTATTTCTTTGACATCTGATGGGAGGGCGTTCCACAGGGCGGGCGCCACTAGCTGGTTCCCTGTAACTTCGCTTCTCACAGTGAGGGAACCGCCAGAAGGCCCTTGGCGCTGAACCTCAGTGTCCGGGCTGAACGATGGGGGTGGAGAAGAAGGGGCTTCCTGGTCTGTTCCTGGATCTCTTATGCATATTCTTGTACATATTCTGTACTACATGTTACACTAAATATTTTTGCAATATGCCACAAAAACACAATGTATTGCAAAGAAAACTTTGGTAATCAGCAGACCGCATATGATGTAGGGGAGCCCCCCCCCCCAACCATAGAGAGGTTTCTATACTGCTCCAGGGTGGATCTACTCCATCAACCCATAAGGAAAAGTCTTAACAATGATGAGAGCTGCAACAAAGTCCAACATTCAGTTCTGTCCAGTACAAATTTATTGCATCTCCCCAGTACAAATGTAGCCTGCAGTCTTCTATTAAAGCCTCCTTCCCTTCCCCTGAGTGGAATCAGAAACGGAGACGGGGGCAATTCAGAGAGGCTGCTCAAGAGGCAATTCAAATCCTCCCGTCACATTCATCAGGATGCAATAAAAGAGGCCAAACTACAACGATGGTTGCCACAGATCCCCCATTCCTGCTATATTATTGTTATTATTATTTACTCATCACTCAGTCTAAGGTCCCAGGGTGGGTTACAACATTGAAACCTTAATATTAAAAACTGTTCCAAACAACTTACAATCACAAAGCAATGGTGGGTCCTAAAAACTTACACCTCAAGTGTCAGAAGCCAGAATAAAGAGGTGCATCTTCAACATTCTCGGGCAACTGTTAAATGATGGTGCCAGACACACCTCTGGGGGCCACCACAAAGAAAGCCCTCTCCTCCTGGGCCACCATGCCTCCGAGGGCAGACAAGCTACCAGGAGGCCCCGCCTCTGCCTATCATAGCACCCAAGGGGGACTGTAGGGAAGGAAGCCGTCTTTCAGTTATTTGGGGTCTGAGACATTTAGGGCTTTAAACACTAATGTAAGCAGCTTAAATGGGGCCCCTGAACGAACCAGCAACCAGAGCAGCTGTTTTGAAATGGGTTAAAAGAAATCCCAAGGGAACCCCAGCCAGCAGTTTGGCTGCCCCTCTCTAGACAGAGATTCTGGTGGAGGCTTTTCCTAACCATGCTTAGCCAAGACTCTGTTTAACTGGAGCTTTTGGGGACGGATCCTGAAACTCTGCTTGCAAAGCAGATGGCCTTTCACTGCCCTGTGGGCCATCTTGGCATCATGCAACTGAGTCCATGTTTTACACACGTTTGCAGCTCCAAAAATGAAAGGGTTGCTCAGCCCTGAGATGCTGAAATGGAGGCTGGATTGAGGACCCTGTCCCTCCCCCCGGGAGCAGCTGAAAATTGAGAAAACAGCCTCTCTATACTTACTAAAGTGACAAGTATTCAGAATCAGAGGGAACTCCTTTGATGAGAGCAACACATGGAAAGAGAAAGGAGACAGTGTGGAGACAAGCACACCAAACACAAGGAGGCACAAATGAGACAATGCAGGGGAGGGGAAAGCAACAACACTACACCCCCCCCCCCGTAGCCACAAGAAACCATGCCCCTCTCGGATCAGGGCCACACTTCCACTACACCCTTGAATAGGGCGGGGCATCACATCCTGGGGAAGGTAAGATTTCACAGCATCACAGAATTGTAGAGTGGAAGGTTCCCCAGGGGTCATCTAGTCCAACCCCCTGCCACGCAGGAATTACAGCAAAAGAATCCCTGGCAGGTGGTCACCCATTAAAGAGGGTCCACCAGAGCAGGGCCAGGAGGGAAGGCAGGCCTTAATTCTCCCCCTGCCAGTAGCTGCTGGAATTAGCTAGCTGCTGCACATCTTGTTATCTTACAGGCACCAGGGGGTGGACCTTTTCCGCTGTGCTGCCCAGCCTTCAGGAGTTGCACCCCACCCCTCGATAAGACATCATCTGGGAATCTATTAAGGCTCTCTTGTTCACCCAAGCGTTTGCCAGAAATTAGTGCAGAGGAAAGAGATGTACCAGGCCCAGTTAGCAGGGATCCCCGGCTGAAATTCCATTATAAAGAAACAAAAAAGAAGCAAGTCTCATATCTCCTAGACTCAGGTATGAAGCAAAAGGTATAGGCACTGTTCTAAGCGGTTTTTGTGGGATGAGCTAGCCTGGCTGCTCCTGCCTTTCAGTGTTTTTAGCCACCCCCATTTCTCCAATCCTATTAAAAGCATCTAATTGAGTGGCCACCAGCTCATCTTGTTGCTGTGAGTTCCAAAGCCTAACCTTTTGTGGTGTGAAGAAGCAGGTGCTTGATTCTCAGAGCGCTGCAAAGGCTTCCCTTACCTTCTGAAGTCTTGGGCGGGCTTTTTAACGGAGGCTTGGCTGGGCTCTGGACTGTGGGGTCTGCAGTCGACTCCAAAGGGGCCGTCACCTCTTCCTCCAGGCTTGTGTCTTTCTCACCTGGGAGGAGATGGGAATACAATGGAAGAAAGCATGTCTCAGGATGCCTGGATGTCCACAAGGATGGAGCAAATCCCCCATCTCACTGTTTCTAAACTGTTTCGGACACAGAGCTGAAGGAGACTGCCAGGTGTCCTCCTTGCTCCTTTGCAAGGAGAAGGAGGTCTTTCAATCCCCAGGACAGGGAGTTCAAAGGGAGGCGTCATAACTTGCTGGGGGCTGTGGTCATCAGCACAGGGGTCCAAAATCCTGTGCAGCCAAGGCAACATTTCAGGTGGCTCACCTACTACCAAGCTGGGTTTGAGGTCCTTGTATTAACTTACAAAGCCCTGAACATCTTAGGTCCAGGGTATCTCAGGGATCACCCGAGGCCCTAGATCCCAGCTCAGTCACTGCAGGAGCATTGATAGTTCCTGCAGTTGGTAAGGCTCCTTTGACAACAGCAAGTAACTGAGCCTTTAGTGCCATCAGTCCAGTCCTGTGGAACTTCCTGCCACTAGGGGATGAGTTTATGGAACCAAGGGAGCGGTGGCCTTGAAAAGAGTTGGAAGCCACTGCCCTAGGGATGAGCTATTTTTCACTCTGTGATGACTATATAATAGGATAGGTATTATAATACATAATTCTCTCTCTCCAGGGTCAGAGCAAGGCAGTGGACTTTGTACTGTGAGCAGGAGAGTCCTGTTATAGGATGGGAAGGGGTTGGTTTGGATGTCATCTCTGGGTCCCCTCCAAGTCTGTGCTGCTATGTCTGTGAGATGGGATTCTGTAGGAAATAAACGACTCACGTGGTAAAAAATAAATGTGGGAAACATAAAATTCTCCCCCACCCCTATGGCTCTAGCACACCACCTACAAATTCCTTGGAACCATCCATATCCCATCCTTCCCAACTAATGCTGCTTTTTTGTCCCTCTCAGCTGATGGCACAGCATTCATCTCCCCAGAGTGTTTAGGTGGCCCCTATTTTATCAAGTGTCGTTAGTTGCTAATACCACTCAAGTTTCTAGTTCTCAGCCGCAACCAGCCCCTGTGCTCCTGAACCATGATATTTACCATCGAGACCCAGTTTCTTTCTTTCCACTTCCTTCTTGTACTCCTCCAGCTCCTGGTCTGTCAGCTGACTGAAAGGGTTTGGTGGCTCTGGCTCCGGAGGAACCTCATTGTAGGATACGTCCTTCATTTCTCCGTCTGCCAAGTGACTCTCTGTAGACTGCATTGGGAGACAAGAACGAGGTAACTATGGGCGGGGGGGGGGGGGGGGAGCCTGCGGGCAGAACCATGGAGGCCGGAAAGCAGAAAGGTGCTCTGGGCCCACGAATCAATCCTATCATGCTTCGATCCCACCCTTTCTCGGCGGCTGCTCCCAGCCTTTGGAACTCCCTTCCTAGTGAAGCTAGACTGGCTCCCTCCTCATGGTCCTCCTGCCGGCAGGTGAATACCAGTTTATACCGAGAGGGAAGGGAAGGGCTTTTTATAGCACCGTCCTGTTTTTATTATTTGTATTTTAATAGATTTGTCTTTTTACATTGTTTAAATTCTATTGGAGTTTAATTACTTTTTAACAATTTCTTCAGCATTTTTAAAATTTTCACCTGTGCTTTAATTTGTGCAAGCCATCTTGAGTCCTGGGCCATTGGGACATTGATGATGGTCTAAACCTCTACTGCAAAACATTTTGGCTAAATGGCAGGACGCCTCTTTAAAGGTCATTGTAAGATGGCACTGGATGCCCCCATGCCTTTCCAGACCTCACTGTACTCTCTTGCCCTTATGCTTAAAGGCACATTCTTCCATGTGTGGTGGGAGCATCTGCTGCTTAAAGATTTCTGGACCCGATATCTTTCAATGTCATCCATCATTATAGCATTTATGGAACGCTTAACTCACCATTGGAAGGTGATTAAAGGATCAGCCAGGAAAGTTGCATCTGACTCTGTATGGTCTCAATTTATATTGTTTATTAACAACAGTACAGTAATCTCCCTTCCCCCTCAGTCATAGCAGCCGCTATGGAGAAATTATCTTAATGCTCTAGACTGAAGTACATCCTGTGGATGTGAGCTTAACCTGGAATGTAAAAGATTTTCCAAATCTGTTTTGATGCCCTATGGATAATAGAAGACTTAACATTTGTATATGTATTTGTCCTGGGAGACAACACTTTATGGTTTGTAATTGGCTTTTTTAAAAATGTCAATAACGTTTGCAAATAATAGTAATAGTAATAGTAATAAGAGTAATAGTGAGGGGCCTTTTATGGGACATTATTACAGTCAAACTCATATTTTGTCAGATAAGCACATGAAGAGGCTGAGGTTCACAGAGCTTTCCTGTTAAATTTGCTAGAGAGAGCTCTGTGACATCTCTTCCTTTTTGCCTTGGCAGGAAGCTGAAACACTCCATCCTCCCTTCCTGCCTGAGCATCTCTCTCTTTCCCTCATGCCTCCAAGCTGACTCTCAGACAACATTTTGAACTTAGATTTTGTACTTTTGTAACTTACGGTGCTAGTTATGAACCTGCCTTCATTTTGCTACTGTAAACTGCTGCTTCAAGACCCAGGTTAGGTAAGCAAATACTACTTTCACTTCTTCACAAAACAATGTGTGTGATGGTCATTTTTAAGGGAGAGAAAAGTAGTGTGTGATGGTCATTTTTAAGGGAGAGAAATACCAGGGAAAATCCCATCTGCCTTAAAGCATCCTGGATTCTTGTCTGTAGAAAGTTAAATCAACCTTGTCTTAGCTTCCAAGTTTAATGCTGCAAAGGATGGTACTCTGCTGATCTCATAAACGTGAGCAAGGATCCTCTCCTACTGCCTAAATCCATTCCTACACTTTTCAGTGCTAAATTCTTGAGGGCGAAATTTAATTCCCAGTGAGATCAGGAAAGCCCCACCCCTCTATTATTTGAAATGAGCTTAAGCGGTCTAAGTGCTGGGATTCAGCCAAGGAGCCCATGAAGGACTTCCGCTAGTGCAACTGGACTTCCTCCTGCTATCCTCCTCCATGCACAGACAATTGGCTCTTTGGGGGGCCCGAGAGACTCCCCAGAACTGCAGGAAGGTGGTGGTGAAGAGGATCGATAGTTGCATCAGGCAAGCAGGAATGCTTGCACAAACAGAGCAATCTGCTTAGCACTACGTTGAATCCCCGCCCCCCAGATGTCTATAGAATAAATAAGTAAAATATGCCTGTCCTCATAACAGCCTGGTGAGATCAGTGTGGTAGAGAAATGGTGCCTGATTTGGAGTCTCCATCCCAGTGACGCTTATGGCACTGGAGCCAGACCCCTCCAGTCGACAGCCATTGGGGGTGTGGGGCTAGATGATCCTCCCAACATTACAATTCAGTGATGCTATGATTCTATTCCAGGAGACTCCCTGCGGGTTTTTACACCGGGAGGCTCCCTGAATGACAAGTACCGGGCTCCTGCTCTTCTCTGCTATC
Source organism: Podarcis melisellensis (assembly GCF_964234715.1). Taxonomy (NCBI): domain Eukaryota; kingdom Metazoa; phylum Chordata; class Lepidosauria; order Squamata; family Lacertidae; genus Podarcis; species Podarcis melisellensis. The sequence continues at coordinate 4,065,992 of NC_138540.1, forward strand.
ACGCTGGCGAGCAACTGGGACTGGGGTCCGGCCGATTTCACGTCCTGGCGGTTTTGTTCTCTAATCTGCAAGTGGAAATGAAGGAAAAGAGGAGAAAGTTTGTGGGATTGAAGCAATGCCCCTGAAGAAGAGAAAGCAACACGCAGAGTTTCTTGGTGCCATCAGGGGCTGTGGATCAGGACCAGGCTCCCTGTTACCAGCACTAATGGGATACCTGGCTGGAGTTCTGACCTAGTCCAGCGCATTGCAGGGGGTTGGACTAGGTGAATTCCAACCCTACGGTTCTGTGACTCTACACTGCATTACATCAACTCTCTCCCCATTGTATTTCTGCTAGGGAGAGAGGCTGTGGGGATTCTTCCCCAACACACAATTCCCAGGATTATTTTGGGGATGCCATAGCAACGGAGATGGTACCAACAGAGATGGAAAGTGTCTAAAGAGCAAATGGGAAGGAGGCGGCTGTACCTTATTCCTCATTTCCAGAACTTCTTGTGGGTCTGTGTAGAGAGGCACAAATTGGTTTGGGTTTTCAATTCGGATCGGTGTTCCACTGCTGGTTTTCTCCACCTCGTCTGCTTTCATCCACTGGGCAGCATGAAAAGTCAAGGGCAAATTGTAAGGTCAAAGGGAGGTCTCTTAAGGGTGGAGCAAGGGCACAGAGGGGCTGTGATTCTGGCACTGCAAGGGGTTGGACTGGATGATCCTTGGGGCCCCTTCCAACTCCGCACATGATCTGCAAAGCTGAGAGGCAGGATGGGATTTGGGGCTTCTGAATTCAAACTGATGAGTCAGCTTTTGCATCCACACAGAAAAAAAAGCCCAGATATGTAAGGCTACAGACATTCAGGTTCCTAATTCAGCAAGAAGAGCTTTTCAGATCATTGTGACCCCCATCTTCTCTCGCTCACCTCACTGTGTGGGCCCTGCTGTCATATGACTAGTCCTCATGAACGGTATAATCTGCCACTACTGAAGGTCACAACTTATTACCTATTTCCTGATTGTCACTGAAAACAGAAATGTATGTCCTCTGATTTTCTGAATACTCCAAGGCAGAATTTTTCTTGAAATGAGTTAAATGGCCTGACTGAATTAAAACAGCTTTTTGAATCTTTAAACTCTCCTCCATGGTGAATACCTCCTATACCAGCCAGTGGCTGCTTCTGGGGGTGGGGGAACGGACGGACCTGGAGGAGTAGCCTCAGCGCAAGAGGACAGAGGTTTGTCACACGAATAATGGGACTCAGAAAAGGGCAACCAAAATTATCAAGGGGGTTGACTGACTCCCCTGTGAAGAAAAGTTGCAGTATTGGGGACTTTTTAGTGTAGGGAAAAGGTGACTATGACAGAAGTTTATAAAATAGTGCATGGATAGAAAGCAAGTTTTTATGCTTCTGTCATAGCATTAATGAAGCTGAATTCAGAACAGAGAAAAGAAAGTCCTTTTTTACTCAGCACAGTTAAACTCTGGAACTGTAGGCGCTGTAACTCTCCAAAGGTGCACTCCTCCACTGTCTCCTGAGACAGATGTCAACCAACCAACCAAACAACCAACTGTCCCCTAAATTTCTGCTGTAGCCAATTGGATGGGGGAAGAGGGCCCTGCCTTTCTTTCAGCATGGAAAATGGTGGCCACCTCCCTTATGTGGAACATTTCGCAGGGACAAGAGGCAGTGAATGGTGTTCTCCTTACGGTGGTTTTGGTTCTGCTGGCGCTGCCTTGGCTTTCCTCGGCCACATTCACCCGCAGATAAGTGTTAGGTGTGTTCAGCCAGCGGGTCTTCTCCTTCTGCTGCTTCTGGGCATGCTGCCGGAGAGTTGAGATGGGGGCTCCGTCCTCCTCAAACACAAAGGCTGTGACTGTGGCTGGGATCTCCACCTCACTCTTATGCTTGGTCTTCTCCTGGACAAACGGATAGCGGTAGGCGTAGCCGGTCCGGTAGCCCTAGGAAGGACAAAGAGGGTTCCCTGAAGGCTCCCCTGCATGCTGACCCAGAGGCAAAAGCTTAAGCTGTGAGGCCACTTGCCTTCTGCACAGAAACTACCTGCTGATGTAGAGCAGGATTTTCAATCCCCCAAACCCACCCAAGTTTCTGGACCTGGTGGCTGTTGGCATGCATGAAAAACATTTGTATTTTTACTATCTTGGAGATTACCACATTTCCTATGAGTAACATCAACTGATAGCAGTTCTGATTTATGGGTTAATCATAAGCTAATGTGATTCCTTAATGGGATTTGGTTGCTTGCAAATGCTCAGCTTGCAGTTATAAAATGGTAATCTGACACCATCCATTGTTAGACAATTTCAGCAGACGGCATCCAGGAACTCATTGAATTAAGTTGGGGAAAGGTTTGCTAAAGCCAGAGTGGGGAACCTCAGTGGCCCTCAAGTCACTCTATGTGGCCCTTGGGTTTCTCCCCTCCACACCCCCTGCTGTGCCTTCTTTGCTTTGCCCTCTCCTGGAGTGCTTTTGCCCTGGAGTCTGGGGGTGTCAAAGCCAGCCTGCTTACGGACTCATTGTTAAAACCATGTTTATGGAAGATCATCTTACTCGGCTCTGAGGGATCGCCAAAGAAGAAGACTGTTCCAAGGTAACATCTGCATCAATTGCTCTGCCCATTTTTGCCTCTGGCCCCACCCACCGCTGGCATGTGGGTCCCAGAAGGTTCCCCACAAGGAAACGCATCCCTCAGGTGGGAAGAGGCTCCCCTGCACTAGACAGAGAAAGTGAGGATGGGACACATGTCCAGGAAAATGGGCGCTGTGGCATCTGCGCTTGCAAACACACCAGGTTGTCGAGCATCCTCATCAGAGCCTCAAACTCGTGCTCTCCCAGCCGGCTCTTCTGCATGGGTCCAAAGGTGCTGCCAGCCCATCGGACAGAGCCAACGTCATGGGGCCGGTGCTTCTCTCGCTCCAGGACTATCAGATTCTCTGCTCCGCCAGCACTGGACAAGGCTGAGACCTGGAAAGATGCAAACCACAAGAGAGGCCATATATCCACATGTGGTGTCCAAGCAAAATATCTGGGCGCCGAGAGAATATCTGGAGAATAATTCAGAGATCAAAAAGTGCAGGGGAGAACCAGTTGGGAGCCAATTTGTTGCAAGGGGAGGGAGGCAAGACAGTAGCATCCTTTGGTCATCAAGGAAGTGTGGAAGAAGCCCATGCATTGCCACCCTTCCACCTGCAGATGGCGCTCATGCGCTGGGCCTTGGCACATGGCTGACCTAGTTTTTTCCAGCTGAAGAAGTAGGCTGATGCTCAGAGGGGCAGACAATGGCACTGAGCATCAAAGGCAGGAATTGCAGGAAGTCCAACCTGCCTCCCCCCACCCCCACCCTGCCTGGGGTTGCAGAGCTTATTAGTTCTTGACAAGGGTGGGCAGAGCCAGAAAGACAGAGAAGAGGGCCGGGGAATACTGTTGCTTTTTGGGGATAACATTTTTACAGCCCCAGAAGAGGAAATAGCTGATGAAGCCCACCTGTGTAAATAATAATACAATTGATTAATTTATGGAGTATGAAGCTTGACATTCTATTCTTTAACTTTCTGCATATGCAAAAAAGTAAACATTACCAAATAAATCAGGTGTGATACTCTCACTGATGCTTTTCAACATCTTTATGTGCCCCCTCGCACAGCTTGTCCAGAGTTTTGAGTTAGGATGCCATCAGTATGCTGATGACACCCAACTCTATCTGTTGATGGATGGCCATCCTGACTCGGCCCCAGACACACTGATCAGATGTTTGGAAGCTGTGGCTGGATGGTTATTCGGGAGCCAATTGAAGTTAAATCCTTTGAAGACAGAGGTCCTTTGGCTGGGTTGGGAAGATATGGGATTGGGGGGGCAACTCCCATCTCTTGCGGGGGCGCAATTAGTGCCAGCACTGTCCGTTAAGAGTTTGGGTGTCATCTTTGACACCACCCTTTCCATGGAGGCGCAGATTGCAGCTAAAACAAAGGCGGCATTTTTTCATCTCTGCCAAGCTAAGCAGTTGGCTCTTTACCTCTCTCACCCTGACCTAGACACTGTGATCCATGCGATGGTCACCTCCAGACTGGATTATTGTAACTCGTTCTACGTGGGGCTGCCCTTGAGACTGACCCTGAAACTCCAGCGGGTGCAGAATGCCGCGGCGAGACTCCTTACGGGGTCCTTGCCGCGGGATCACATTCACCCAGTGCTATACCAGTTGCACTGGATCCCGGTGGAGTACAGGGTCAGGTTTAAGGTGCTGGTTTTAACCTTTAAAGCCCTATACGGCCTAGGACTCTCGTACCTACGGGACCGCCTCTCCTGGTATGTCCCACGGAGGACCTTACGTTCTTCAAACAAAAACACCTTGGAGGTCCCAGGCCACAGAGAGGTTAGGCTGGCCTCTACCAGAGCCAGGGCTTTTTCGGCTGTGGCCCCAATCTGGTGGAACGCTCTGTCACAAGAGACTAGGGCCCTGCGGGACTTGACATCTTTCCGCAAGGCCTGCAAGACAGAGCTGTTCCACCAGGCCTTTGCCCAAGGCACAGTCTGACCCCCTCCTTTGGTAATTCTTCACAGAACTCTAGCCCAATGGTTGCCATCAATTTGATTTTAACTGATTTTATAATGAATTGATTTTATAATGCTGTATTATTTTACTGTTGTTAGCCGCTCTGAGCCTGGCTTCGGCTGGGTAGGGCGGGATATAAATAATTTATTATTATTATTATTATTATTATTATTATTATTATTATTATTATTATTAAATTATGCAAAGCAAGAAAATGGGTGCAACTTTTTAATTTTTTTGCAGATCTTAGCAGGAACCAGCTTGGAGGAAGGGATGGGGAGTTTTCCCTTTCTTCTGAGATTCATCAGCATAGGGTGGGGTAGGGATTTTCTTTAGGATCATGACTGGAGCATGGAGGGTTAAACTTCACCCCCCCTCCCTGCAGTGGAAATAGTGCCCCTCTTGGCTTAATTGCTAATTTATTTATTCGTTACATTATACCCCACCTTTCCCTGAAGGAGCTCAGAGTGGCATACATAGTTCTCTCCTCCTCATTTTATCATCACAACAACCCTGTGAGGTAGGTTAGGTGACAGGGCCCTGTAATGTTGGGGCTGGTGGGATTTGTAGTCCAAAATGCCTGGAGGGCACCAGGCTGGGGAAGGACAACGTTCAACCAGCACTTTCCCATCTTCAAAGGCTCTTACCATCCCCAAGCTGCAAATGCGAAGCTGAGCTTGAGAAAAGCAGGCTTTCCCAGAGAGTCCAGAACAGAAGCGTGATTTTCACTGGGGACTTCACAGCTGCCAGGAGCCACCATACTCTGCCAAATTTCACTCTGCAGCATGTTAGGTACACAATGTTCCTTCCATACCACAACTTCTGAAGGAGAAAAACATCATTTCCCTGTGCCTAAAATTTTAATTATTGCAGCTGACGCTACTAAGATGCTACTTGGTTGGAGCCAGCTAAGATCTACTCAGAGTAGGTGCACAACATCAGTTATGTCCACTAATTCCATGGGATCTACTTGGAATGTGGCTAATATTGGAAATAAACCATTGCTAATTTAACAGGGGTGTGTGTGTGTGTGTGTGTATTGGAAATAAACCATTGCTAATTTAACAGGGGTGTGTGTGTGTGTGTGTGTGTTGTGTGTGAAGGCACAACCAGATGCCTTCCTCTGCTCCAGCTGCAGCAAAGCAGGTATTTCCCATAAGAGTCTCTCGAGTCAGTGCAGGTGCTGCAACCTTCCAACAGTTGGACCTCACCCCCAAAGGCGTCCTCTTCCATTGTTTCCAAGACAGGTGGGAGCCAACCAACATGCGTCAACATATATACTATCAATAGTAACTGATACAAACTATCAATATCAATGGATATTGCTTACTTTAGAATGATTTTAAAATACTGTCCCATGAGTATTCTCAGAATGAATTATCTGGGTTGGTTGCCTCCTTGTGAACTTAAATGAACTGGCATTAGACTGACTAGAGTGAGGATGCCCTGATGTGCATTTTTTCGCCTGTGTTGTTACTGTGGCTGCTTTGGACATGCTTATGTGGGGAAAGGACATACCGTAGATTCCGGCATATAAGACAACTTCTTAACCCCGGAAAAGAGGTTAGAAAGTCGTTTTATACGCCGGGTATGGGCTTCGGAAGCAGCAGCAGGGGCGGCAAGCTCTGCTCCGTGTGGCTTTTTCCTGGTGTGGAGCTGCCCAGTGTATTAGGCAACTGGGCTTATAAGACGAACCCCCAAATTGAAGCTGCCAATTTGGGGGGGGGTCGTCTAATACGCCCAGTCGCCTAATACGCCAGAATCTACGGCACACAAATTGAAATAACAATGGTGTCTCTAATGCTGTCAGGGGTCCCTTTACCTTTATCTTTAATGCTGTCAAGCAGTTGGAGTAGATGACCCTTTGAGTCGCTTCCAACTCTATAATTATATGAGTAGATAAAACGTGCCTGGTAACTAAAAGAAGGGGGTCGGGTGTGGTCTGCTGCTCACCTGCACTTCACAGGCAGCCTGCAAATGGAAGATCTTGTAGAAGGCTTCTTCCACTGTGTCTCCCAAGGCCACCACACCATGATTCCGCAACACTAGAACCTGCCAAGAGAAGGAAGGAGAAAGGGTCAGTGAAAACGGGGAAAGCCATAGGTGCTTCTCAATTCTGTATAATTTTTCACACTGCCTCTTGCCCGAGGATTTCAAAAAGTCTGGCTAAGCCCTACTTCAGAGGTCTAGATCCCAAATGCCAGCTCCTCCACTGTTCCACATGTCCCGCCGTCCCCCCACCAGGGAAACTGGCACTTTACCAGTGAATCAGAGCAAACAGCAGTCAGGTTTTCTGTGAATTGACTCTTCCTCTGGTTCCGTGTTAAAGGGCAGGTTTTCCTGGGGAAAGTCGTGAGGCAAACAGACAGAAAACCACTTGGACCCCTGCCTGGAAGGCACGGGGCAAGCAGAAATCCTCTTGCACCTGGGCTTTCTGGGCACAAAACAAGCAGTGTGGACAATCCCTAAGGGCTGTTTGATGCGCCACAGTGCCAGAGGACGCTGAAGCCTGAATGCTACCTCTCAACCCTCACCTTGCAGGTGGGTCCTAGACACTTTTGCAGCTCGATTCTGTCCGCTTCTTCCTCCATCTCCCCGTTGAAGTCAAAGTACACCATGTTCCCTGCCAGCAGTGCATCGTGGGAAATGGGCAAGAGGCCGTGCTTCATGGCAGACACCTGGGAAGGAAGAGAGAGCAGAGACAGAGAGGCAAAGATGAGCAGGTAGAGCCATCCCTTGTCTTTCCATCGACGCATCTAGACTGTGCCTTGGGTGGGCAACAGAGGTGGGCCTGACCTTTGCACCGTAGGTCACATCCCAGGCATGCCAGAGTCAGAGATTTCTCCATCCCACCTTCCAGGCAAGCGAGAGGCATCCAGGTGCAAGGGCACCTTTCCAGCCAGGCAAAAGCACTCGGTGGCAAGAAGGGCCTTTTACCAGCTGCAGTTGCTTCAACAGTTGTGGCCATTCCTGGACTGGGAAAGCCTGGGCACAGTAGTTCATTGGTTACTTCAAGGCTGGATTGCTGCAATGCACTCTATGTGGGGCTTCCCTTGTACTTGATACAGAAGTTAATGTGCAATGCTGCAGCATGATTGCTGACAGGATCGAGGCCTTGTCAGCATACAACACGTGTGTTCATAGATCTGCACTGGTTGGCAATTTGCTACCAGGCCAGATTCAAGGTGTGACTATTAGCATATAAAGCCCTTAACAACTTGGGACCTGTTCTGTATGTGAGATGGCCTTACCCCGCCTGTGCCTGCTCGACTGCTTTGAATGGAACTGGCACTGTTACAGGGGCCACATAATACCCCTTCCTCATCTCTAAGGATGCCATTTTTTAGTGTGGCAGCACCAACACTTTGGAACTCCCTCCCTATTGACATCAGCCTTCACTGTACTCTTTCAGGACCTGCTAAAACATTATTTTGTTTAGACAAGCCCACCCAGATGCTGAGGAGGCTGTTGTGAGCCTTGTTGGTGGTTGCAAAGGAGTCATGAGTTTCTGCTCTCCTCCCACCCACCCACAAGCCTGGAATCTAGCCATGTTCTGTCCCTTCCCTTAACACAGGGGTGCCCAAACTTTTTTCAAAGAGGGCCAGATTTGATGAAGTGAACATGCATGAGGGCCGACCAGGTTGTTTAGCTTTTTTACAATTTTATCCCAAAGCTGTTGAGCTTTTTTTAATTATTATTATTTTACCCCAGGAAATAAACCAACCGGTGGGCCGAATTAGGCCATGGAAACAGACTTTGGACATGCCTGCCTTAACACCTTCCAATGCCTTTCACCAACATCCCCTCTGGGCGTTATGAGCCACAACCTGGGGATCTTGCAATGGAGTCAGGCTACTTTCTCAGAGGGAGTCTTTATTTGGGGACCTCCTGGCCAGAGGACACAGTCCCCTGCAGTTTTCCCAATGACTGCAAAACAGTGCAAGAGTCCTATATCCAGCTCCTTCAGGGAGGTGGAATCTACCAGCCAATCTACTTAAGGCTTCTTCAGCTGGCTATAGCTCTTTGCAGAGACTACAGCCCCCATAGCTGATTCAGAAGCTGTCCAAGGTCCTGATCTTGACTGAGCCTAGACTTTGACTGGACCCTGCCTGATTCCTGGCCATAGAACCAGGTGCAGGGATTCTGTTCCTCTTCCCTGTCTCATTTGCTGCTTTGTGGTTTCCTCTAAACATCTCATTTCTCTTCTCCTGTCACCTCTGTACTGCTGGTGAGTATTCTCCCTAAAACTCAGAGCCAGTGCATAGTTAAGCTATGGAACTCCCTCCCACAGGAGGAAGTGATGACTTGGAGGGCTTTAAAAGAGGATGGGACAAGTTCATGGAGGAGTAGAGGACTATTGGTGGCTACGAGCCATGGTGGCTGGGCTCTGCCTCCACAGTTGGAGGCAGTCGCTGGAAACCACAGGAAGGGAGAGCGCTCTTGCCTTTGAATCCTGCTTGCTGGTTTCCCAGTGGTGTCTGGTTGGCCCCTGCGAGGACGAGATGCTGGCCTAGATGGGCCTTTGGTCTGATCCAGCAGGCGCCTCTGATGTTCTTATTTGAATAAACCCAAAAGATGCCCTGGTTTACATGATGCCTTCCAGATAGCACTGTTGGGTTCAGTGTTGGGCATGCTGGATACTGTGAAACTGGGGTCCCCCTGACTATTCCTAAGACCTTCTCCCATTCAGAGTCTCCCAGAGTCTCTGCAGTGCACAAGGAGGGATGGCGAGGCCAAGCTGTTCCAAGCTTAATGCTCTTCTATAAATCAGCCTCGGAGCCAGCCCAAATGTCTGGGCAGGAGGCTCTGTCTGCTGTTTCTCGTTGCTCTGTCAGCAAGACAAATGGACAGCGTTCCTTACTGCAGCAGTGGCTGGCGTGTGCAGATGGATGAGGCATCTCACGTCTGGTCTGGCTGCATAGATGGCAGAGTGCAGGCTGAACCTACGGGTATCCACTGGGAAGCTGGTGCTGCCTGCCTCCACCACCTCTCCCAGGATGTTCACTTTAACCTGCAGTGCAAAAGAAAAGGTGGAAGCACAGATGGGTGAGACGTTAGGGTGCTGAATTGTACCCTAAAGGTGATGTCTGGATGGCAGCTTCCTTTTGGGGATAGAGTGGGTAGGGGACGCAGTCTTTCCCAAACCAAGTGGCAAGCTAGGTTGACAAGTGCCATGGTAAATACATTTTTGACAATATTCAAGGCTCATGGCAATCCAGCTACAATCCTCTCATGAGGGAGTCTGCCTGCTGCATCTCTGCATGAGTCACTGCTCTGGTTTTGCAAGCTTCCAATAATACCCACTGTGAATGAGTGATCCAACTGCACCTCATGCAGAGACACAGTGGAGCTTCTCAACCTTGCTGGAGGCTGACTCTTCCACCTCTGCATGTTACTCTTCTAGACTTGCAGACCTCCACTCAGGTCTAGAGATGCAGCAGAAGTCTCTGCCGTCAGATGCTCTGCTTGCTGTATCTTTGTGTGAGTCTTTGATCTGCGAGTGCCACCTGGCTGGGCAGAGGATAGACCAAGGCAGTAACTTTGCAGAAATACAGAGGACTGGAATCCCCCCCCCCCAAGGACAGACAATTCTTAACCTTACCCATTCTAAGAAGAAATATTTTCAGTCACAAGAGTGACAGGTACTTCCCATTTTAATTCAGACCCAGAGTGTGCCCTTTTATCAGAATTCTGCACTTTCTCATTTTACCCCCTCTCAACCCACACCCGGCCCCAGCAATCCTTTGCACATCAGACAGCAAAATATGAAACAGAGACCTCACCCTTCCAAGCCTCTCTGCAGTTGGTGATTCCTTGGGTTTTATAAGGCTTATATTGCCTCCTCCAACCTCCAGGTATTTTAGTTTCCAGTTCCTATCAGCTGACCAAGTCATTTGCCCTCCATGATGCCAAGGGAACTGGGGGTGAAGACTCCGCCCCATGCCTCTCATGATGTGTTGTCTGACCCTCAAGGGAGGTGTTGTACTTATTTATTAATAATGCCTTAAGTGTGAAGATGCTCAAACCCTCAAGTTAGCCAGTTGTGGAAATGGAGAGAGGAAGAGGGGTCTTGTGTGCTCACCAGGCTAGAAGCTGTAACTTCAGGACAGGAAAGGCCCACAGGGCAAATCAGGAAGTGGTCCTGTTCTTTGCTGACTCTCAGCTGTGAAAGGAAGACAAGAAGAGAATGGTGAGCTCAAGTCTTCCTTTCTCCTTGGGCTCCTGTGGCCTCCTTCTTCCCTAGGGAAATTAAGGTCAGAAGGCTCTTCCCTTCATTTCGTTATTTCCCCTTGAGTCTTCATCCACCTTTAAGACACCTTTTATTTCTGCCATTTCTTACTATAAGATCCCAGGATGGCTAATGACAATATAATTTACCGTTATAAAAACAGATAAAACAATTACAGGTATAAAAACAAGTAAAACTGTTCCAGTCAGCTCAGTACAGTGTAAATTATGCCAAAGAGGTGGGTCCCACAAAACAAAAAACAAAACAAAACACACCCTAACGGCAAAGGGTGTCAGTATCTGGTGAAACCTATACAATGAAGATGGTAGAACACCTCTGTGGGGAGGGAGGTCCACAGTTTAGTGGCTACCGCAGGGGAAGTCCTCTCCTGAGCTGCCATTTCCCGGGCGGAACACCCAAGAGGGTCAGCAGAGATGGAGACCATCTTTCAGATATTTGGGGCCTAAGCTGCTCAGGGCTTTAAATACTGTTACACATCGCCACAAACTCTGAGTGTTGAAAGACTGACTCCAGGGGTTCCAGGCGCTTACGTTCCTTGGAATGAAGGTCAGCAGAGACTGTGGTGTCTTTAGGACGTGTGATTTCATTTACAAACATCTACAACCTGAGCATAAGATGGAGGGGCTCACAGCATTGACACCCCAACAGATCTTGCTTCTCTATTAGTCACGGCTTTGGATCCAGCACAGAGCAAGCTGGTCCCTGTGTCTCCAGCTTCCAGCCTGCTTCCATCTCAGCCCTTTCACACACACCCTGGCTGTTGTTTTCTTACCTAGAAGCTGGGTGGGGGTGGAGGAAAGAGGGAGCATAGCCTGGAGGGCCACCTCACTGAGCTGTAGCTTTTACACCCTACCTCATTCTTTTGGGACAGTTAAGGTCACTGTCTTAAAAAGAAACTTGTCTGACCAGTTCGGCAACCACCTGTTAGATTTTGGCCCTCACTGGGTACAGGAGCCCAAGAATTAGGACTCAGGGCATCATCCAAACTGACCCCACCAAACACACAACAATATCATTGCAAGGACCTTCTTGCCTTGAGCCAAAGGGGATAAAGTGGGCATTGACCAAGAAAAAGGAGATTTCAAGGCGTCTTGTTTCCTGGCCACTGAAGGAGCCCCTGAGCAAAGTGGGTGGCAGGGAAGGGGTCCCTCACCGTGACGCAGGTGCTGCTGAGCTGCGCCCAGCCATAGAGATCCAGCAGCCGGTAGACGCTGCTGACTTTGCAGCGCATGAGCCTCTCCCCTTTGGCGAAGGACGTTGAGTCAATGCCCTGGAGGTCATTGATGGGGGTCACCGTGGAGAGGTCTGCGGGAGAGAAAGCGCACAGGAGGGGTCAGCTGGTTAAACAAACACAGTCAAGGCATCACTGGAGCTGGGTGAAACGGTCCATTTGCATGTTCCACCCATGGCTCTGGAGAAGCAACATTGCCTCTCACTTTCCTCCATTCCTTGTGGATGATTTAATTTTCTATTTGAAACAGAGGTGGGGAACCTATTTGACACCACAGGACACATTCTTATCCAGATAGGCTTTGCAGACCAAATTTGACAGGTGGGTGGGAAATTGCTTGATGTCACAATGACGCCAGATTCAAGGTGCCTTGAAGTTCTGAAATCAGGACTTCAAAGCACCATTTAAGGTACTGCTGAAATGAAGACCCCCTCCTGGCTTTAGCAAACGATTATGAATCCGGAAGAACATACGAAGAGCCTGCTGGGTCAGGCCAAAGGCCCATCTAGCCCAGCATCCTGTTCTCCCATTGCTGCCTCTGACCATGAAAGCAGAGCAGAGCCATTGTGGCTCATAGCGATATGGCTTTGCCCTGGCCTCTTTTAAAGCCATGCAAGTTGGTGGCCATCACTGCCTCCTGTGGGAGTGAGTTCCATAGTTTAACTCTGTGCTGTGTGAAGGAGAACTTTCCTTTATCTGTCTTGAAGGGGCTGGCATCAGATGCCCTCCTAAAATGGAGGGGGGACACTTCAATTTAGCCGGGGACTTGACGCAAGTGACTTTCTGAATCAGGAAAGCGTTTGCATGGAATCTGGTCAAACTGAGCAGAGCTCTACCCCACCCCCACCCCACTGGTCAGCTGGCGGGCAGGGAGTTACAGGTGAAACTCGGAAAATTAGAATATCGTAGAAAAGTTCATTTATTTCAGTAATTCAACTTAAAAGGTGAAACTAATATATGAGATACTCATGACTTGCAAAGCAAGATATGTCAAGCCTTTATTTGTTATAATTGTGATGATCATGGCGTACAGCTGATGAAAACCCCAAATTAACAATTTCAGAAAATTACTGCCTCAGTGTGGCGTGGCATGGATGAGAGCAGCTTTTGCATCTCATTTGGAAACCATGGACCCAGAGTCTGGAGGAAGAATGGGGAGGCACACAATGCCAGATGCTTGAAGTCCAGTGTGAAGTTTCCACAGTCTGTGTTGATTTGGGGAGCCATGTCATCAGCTGGTGTTGGTCCACTGTGCTTCATGAAGTCCAGGGTCAACACAGCCGTATACCAGGAGATTTTGGAGCACTTCATGCTTCCGTCCGCACACGAGCTTTATGGGGATGCTGATTTCATTTTCCAGCAGGACTCTGGCACCTGCCCACACTGCCCAAAGTACCAAAACCTGGTTCAATGCCCATGGGATTACTGTGCTTGATTGGCCAGCAAACTTGCCTGACCTGAACCCCCATAGAGAATCTATGGGGCATTGCCAAGTGCAAGATGAGAGACATGAGACCGAGCATTGCAGAAGAGCTGAAGGCTGCTATTGAAGCATCCTGGTCTTCCATAACACCTCAGCAGTGCCACAGGCTGAGAGCATCCATGCCACACCGCATTGAGGCAGTAATTGATGCAAAAGGGGCCCAAACCAAGTACTGAGTACATATGCATGCTTCCACTTCTCAGAGGTCCAATATTGCTCTATTTGCAGTCCTTGTTTTGCTGATTTCATTTAATATTCTAATTTTGTGAGATTGTTAATTTGGGGTTTTCATCAGCTGTGTGCCATGATCATCACAAGTATAACAAATAAAGGCTTGACATCTCTCACTTTGCATGTCATGAGTCTATCTCATATATTAGTTTCACCTTTTAAGTTGAATTACTGAAATAAACGAACTTTTCCACGATATTCTAATTTTTCGAGTTTCACCTGTAAATCCTGCTGCTTTGGTTACATGCACCTGTTCCTGTCTGGAAACAGGCATGGGCAGCCAATGCAGGATTTAATCCTGACCTTCTGGCCCATCAGCTGACCTTACAACCATTTGGCTAGTCCAAACCATCACTTCCTCTTACCATTTCAGGAGAAAGACCCTCCCTCACTGGCCATCAAGTATCTCAAGGGACAGGATGGAGAGAGAGGAAGGCGGTCAGGAATTGTGGCTGGGGTGGGGGTAGCTGCAGAACGAAGAGTTGGATCCCTTTTGGGGCTGGTGGTTCATGTGTCAGGTGGGTGGGGGTTCTGCAGAAGTGAATGCTGAGAGCAATGCGTGGGTCCGCCAAATTCAAAACAAGGTTGAAAAGTGGGGGGGGGGGGCGTCCCATGAGAAGGCCAGGTCAGGGTATAGTGTGGGACAAAAGGCTGAGCACAGTCAGGCCTTGCTGGAGTCACTGGGGCTGCATTCACACCATACATTTAAACCACTGTGACACCACTTTAAACAGTCACAGCTTCCCCCAAAAAACTTCTGGGAGCTGTAGTTTGTTAAGGGTGCTACGTGTTGTTAGGAGACCCCTTCCCTATTCCCCTTCCAGAGCTACCGTTCTCCATGGAGAGGGGCTGATTATTAGACCGCTCTAGGCATTGTAGTTCTGGGAGGGGAATAGGGGTCTCTTCACAACGCTCAGCCCCATATATATTCTTTGGGGGAAGCCGTACGTGTTTAAAAAGTGGTATGACATTCCTTCAGATGTAATGGTGTGAATGACACCTGTGTGGTGGCCAGGAGGCTTGTGTTGATGTGAGGCACAGGCAGATTTGTTGGCGAGAGGAGGGAGGGAGGAGGAAAGGGGCTCGGGAGACGGAGAAGGTGCTTTGGCACCAGACCCATTCGTACAAGGGATGCCAACTTACTCAAGGGCGAAGGCGGGAAGACGGAAGGGGCAGTGCTGGCCATGAAGTCTGCAATCTGCCGGAGGGCCCAGATATTGGAGTTGTTTCCTTTCTTCATTTGCTCCTGGATGAGGCTCTCCAGCTCCTCCCTGAAAGACTGGGGTGGGGGAAACCCACAGAGACCCTGAATGATCCAGGCTGCAGCAGCTCCTCCTCCTCCTCCTCCTCCTCCTCCTCCTCCTCCTCCTCCTCGGTACCTTTCAAACTCTGACATTCGCTTGCTCAAGAATGACCACTTCATTCATTTGGATATTCAGGAACCAGAGAGAGACCCTTTCATCTGCCCAGGAAGACTCTCTGGCTGATCCAAAAGTGGTCATTCTTACAATAAAGGGAGACTTCATTGTAAAACCACAGCAGGGCATGAGAAGTGGCACCAGCATTGTCACTGTTTTTTGGCAAGATCTTGCGAGATCTCACCCACGTCCCGCAAGATCTCGCCAGAACCAACCTCTGCTCAGCTAGGTAAGGGATGCTTTGGCGGCAGGGCAGCGTAGCATTTCCTGTTTCACCTCAAATGGTGCAATGGGATGAATCATCCCTGAACCACTGAAGGACTCTGGATTCAATCACAGTAATGGCTTTCTATCCCACTGCAGCTGTTAATTAACTTCACAGTGCTGGGATCATTGTTAATCTTAAAGGTACCCACATAATTTGGGAAAATGAGAAGTGGAATTGTAACATTTATTGGTTTCCATAGCCGTGTGTGTGTGGTAAAGGGGGGGGGGGCTTTTCCTATTGCCAGGAGTCAGAAACCCTTATTGATCAACTGCAAATCACTCAGGAGATCAGCTAGTACAGTAGACCCAAATATGCACAGGTCCTGAATCAAGCACAGGAGGAAAGTTTGAACAAAAGAATGTAAAGAATTACTTTGATAAAATACATATTTTGTTATGTGCAAATGGCTTTAGATACCTATTAGGTCCATAAATTACCATATAGCATATATTCAACACAAAAACAGTGACAATTTGTTGTTGACAAGGGACAGCTGGACTTACAAAGGGCCCCAATACCTTCATTAGCTTAGGGCCTCATCAAACCTAAATCTGGCCCTGCCTGTAGCCCAGAGCAGGTCATGTGGCCCTGCCTCAAGGTCAGACATGCTCACCGGCTCAAGCTGAGCTCTGCCGTTCCTGAGGGGAATGGCTCTTGCCTTGCTGCACAATGTCCCCCCGCCCTGTCAAATCTGGCTTGCGCCATTGAGGTGGGAGATACTCACAGGGCTTTGCAGAATCATGGTGACTCTTTTCTTCTGCTCCATCAGGTTGAAGTCTTGGCGCAGGTCGGCAGCCATGTTCCTGATGCGCAGGTACTCAGGGTCATCTTCTGAGAACCGGTCAAAGTAATGCTGGCTTTGGGTGGGGAGGGAGGAGACCTCCTCAGGGATGGTCTCACTGCTCATTTTGGATGTTCTAGTCTACTTTGGGGACCTGCGCAAACAAAGATGGAAAGGCCAATTGCATCCTCTCTCTCTAGAATCCTAGAACCATAGAAGTGCAGAGATGGAGGGGACTCCCAAGGGTAATCTAGTCCAAATGTCTGCAATGCAGGAATGACAGTTGAACAATTCCGGACAGATGGCCATCCAACCTCTGTTTAAAAACCTCCAGCAAAGGAGAGTCCATCACCTTCCAACGGCCAAACAGCTCTTGCCCTCAGAAAGTTCTTCCTCGTGTTTAGCTGGAATCTCCTTCCATGTCATTTGAATCCTACCCTCTGGAGCAGCAAAAAACAGGCTTGTTCTATCTTCCATGTGGCACAGCCCTTTGGATATTTGAAGGTGGCTATTATGTCATCCACACTTCCCTTTGTCCCACAATTTCTTCCATTGGTCTGTGATTTCAAGGCACAAGTCCAATAGGTTTTCCCTTTGTCCCGCCTCTTTGCCCGAGAAAACCCACTTTACCGCTGAATCGGAACAGAAGTCAACCCACAGGAAACCTGATTGATGAGCCCAGGCTAACCATACCCAGCTCCCTCCCAAGGCTTGGTTTCCAGACCCTTCATCATCTTGGTCACCCTCCTCCGCACACCTTCCAGCTCTAATATCAACACAGCAATGTTAAGAAATTGCCCAAGCCTCCTTCCCCAGAATCCAGCACTTTGATGTCAGAACGCACCTCTTGACAATGCTTGAGGGGGTTTATATACTTCTGGGATCACAGGGGGAAGTGGGCAGGGTGTGTGTGTGTGGGGGGGAGCTGCAGGCTGAGTCACAAACAACTGCATATCAGGCTGACAGAAAGCCCCGGCGTAAATTACACATTACAGCAAATCTTCTCTGTTCATTATTGCTAAAAACGTTTAATTACAACCTTGGAGCCCAGATGGCATGTGGCTTGAAGGCAAAAGCACGTGAGTCTCTTACTTCCAGCAAGAAGAGTAGGCAGAAAATCTAGAGAGACCTGAAACCGTTACTCATCTGGTCACCTATGGCGAGGAAGAATCTTCTCCCGGGGACCAAGCCTAACAAAAAGCCACAAATTACTTACTCAAAGTATATGTGATCAGGGAGGAAGAGAACATTAATTGCACGGTTGTAATGCTCTTATTGTGGGTGGTGCTGTGGATTAAACCACAGAGCCTAGGACTTGCTGATCAGAAGGTTGGCAGTTTGAATCCCCACAACGGGGTGAGCTCCGGTTGCTCGGTCCCTGCTCCTGCCAACCTAGCAGTTTGAAAGCACATCAAAGTGCAAGTAGATAAATAGGTACCACTCTGGTGGAAAGGTAAACGGCGTTTCTGTGCGCTGCTCTGGTTCGCCAGAAGCGGCTTAGTCATGCTGGCCACATGACCCGGAAGCTGTCTGCAGACAAACGCCAGCTCCCTCAGCCAATAAAGCGAGATGAGCACTGCAACCCCAGAGTAGGCCACGACTGGACCTAATGGTCAGGGGTCCCTTTACCCTTTAATGCTCTTATTGCACTACTTAGAAGCAGCTGGACCAGCCTAAGTGTTTGGTGCCACATATGATTCCCCCTCCCAGCAGAGCATCCAGCACAATCATCCCCCCCATGTCCGTGAAGGCTGCTAGGAGGATATGCTGTTCCCTTGTTTGCACTAGGTCAGACTTGCTCCCTTCCCTTCTGCCATCCCTTATGGCATCCGTAATCTGCCAGATGAGAGGGTTTGCTTCCCTTGGTCTCATGGTATGGCCAGGCCCTGACAAACAGGGCTGCAAACAGGAAAGGTGTGTTTTACTTATTTATTTCAGAAAATTTATACACTGCTTGACTGTAAAAAAACCAAAAACATTGTTAGTAAGAAGACTTAACTGTGTTTATGCACTGAAAATCAATGAACAAAATATGAAGAATTAACAGCAAAAATGCAAGACATTCGAAAAGTTGACATAACAGCAGACTAAAAACAGATCAAAACCTGTATGAACTTTTCAAATGTCTGGGTAGGTTTGTCTGACCAAGAAGGTTTTAGCAAGTGCTGAGAAGAGTTCAGTGAAGGAGCCTGACTGCTGTCAAGAGGCAGGGAGTTCCAGAGTGTAGCTGCTACTGCTGCTGCACTAAAAGATTGGTTCCATACAAATGCGGAAGGGGTCCTTATGTGACACCTGTAACAGAGCCAGTCTCGCCAATCGAAGCTGTCAGTTGGGCGTATATGGGCAAGGCGATCTCACAGGTAAACTGGTCCCAAGCTATTATACTCATAATACTACGAACTTTGCCCAGAAGCAAACTGGCAGCCAGTGCAAGACCCTGAGCAACAGTGCCGTGTGCTGACGAGGCCTTATGTAGCACATCCCCTGCCAGACAGGACTATGAAGCAGAATTTCATTCCTTGGGCCTCTGGGTTTGCATGTGTGTGTGTGTCTGGGGCACATCTCTCACTCTTCTGTCTAAATATTTGAACACATGCTGGCTGTTAGCATTGATGAATGGACCAAAAACCCAACACACGCTATGTTCACACAACATTCCTTTCTAGAATCAATGGAGGGGGAGTGCGTGTTTTCTCCAAGTAGTTTGTTCACAATCCAGATATATTGCACATTATTCTTGCCCCTGAAAACTGCTTCCTGAGAAACTGGTTTCATTTTTAATATAAGAACTCAGCTCGATTCTGCATTACCCTGCAGCACATCCATTTGAAAACAGAGGAAGACAGGTGTAGGTGGTTTGGGCAATGGCGGGTGTGTGTGTGTGTCTACCTCTACCCAATGATGTTGTGGGTGAGCATAAACCAAGATCACAACCCCCACCTCCTTCTCTATTCACCTGGGGCAAATGGAAAAAGCAAGGATAGCCTCATCAAAGGGAGGATTTTTTATTGCCCATCAACTCACCAAACCCAGCATTGTGGATGGCAGGATCTATTTTTTTTTAATATAATTTTTATTAGGTTTATAATATTCAAAATTCAAATTGCAAATACATGTTTCCATAAATCTAATGGACTCCCCCCATCTTCCGATCACTGCATTCTCTGTATATCCAAAACCTCAGCAATTTGTTGACTTATCTTAAACATAATAATATATCTTCCATTTTATCGTGATATCTGGTCTCTAAACATTTCAATCCAAATCCATTAATTTTTAGTTTCAACACAATAAAATTATTTCATTACACCACTTCTGTCTTGTTGTGCCTTATTTACCAATTCAAAAATTTACCGATACTAAAGCTGTACTTTCCTAGAGAGGAGCATTTTTTAACATTCATACAACTTATAATACTTTTTCAAATAGTCCTTAAATTTTTCCCAAACTTCCTCCGTTTCTTCTTCTCCCGAGTCTCGAATTCTGCCAGTCATTTCAGCCAGTTCCATATAGTCCATCAGCTGCGTCTGCCATTCTTCCAATGTGGGTAGATTTTGTGTCTTCCAGTGCTTTGCCATCAAGATCCTTGCTGCTGTAGTAGCGTACATAAAGAAAGTTCTATCTTTCTTGGCCACCCTCTGGTCTACCATGCCCAGGAGGAAGGCCTCCGGTTTCTTGGGTACGGTAAATCTAAGCACCTTTTTTAGTTCATTATGTATCATCTCCCAGAAGGCCTTCACCTTCGGGCAGGTCCACCAGAGGTGTAGAAATGTCCCTTCCTCTTCTTTACATTTCCAACATTTATTATCAGACAGGTGATATATCTTTGCAAGCTTGACTGGGGTCATGTACCACCGGTATGTCATTTTCATAATATTTTCCTTCAAGGCACTACATGCCGTGAATTTCATTCCGGTGTTCCATAACCTTTCCCAGTCTTCAAACATAATGTTATGCCCCAAGTCCTGCGCCCACTTTATCATGGAGGATTTAACAATCTCATCCTGTGTATTCCATTTAAGCAGCAAGTTGTACATTCTCGAAATTAGCTTAGATTTTGGCTCAAGCAACTCTGTCTCTAGTTTCGATTTTTCCTCCTGGAAACCCACTTTTTTGTCCGCTTTAAAAACTTCCTGAATTTGAGCATAATGCAACCAATCTCGCACCTTGTTTTTTAACTTTTCCATACTCTGCAACCTCCATTTATCTCCAATTTTTTCAATTATTTCCCAATATTTAGGCCAGTGGGCCTCCATATTGAGTCTTTTACGTGCTTTGGCCTCCATCGGTGAGAGCCACCTCGGAGTTTTACTCTCCAATAAGTCTTTATATTTTGACCAGACCATAAAAATTGCCCTTCTGACAATATGGTTTTTGAACAATTTATGAACTTTAACCTTGTCATACCACAAATATGCATGCCACCCAAAAGCATTATCAAATCCCTCCAGGTCGAGGACATCGGTGTTCTCCAACAAAATCCAATCCTTCAACCAGCAGAGGGCTGCAGATTCATAATATAACTTCAAGTCCGGCAGGGCAAACCCCCCTCTTTCTTTCGCATCTGTTAGTATTTTAAACTTTATTCGGGGCTTTTTGCCCTGCCAGACAAATTTAGACATATCCCTCTGCCATTTTCCAAAACATTCCACCTTATCCACGATCTGGAGGGCCTGAAACAAAAATAGCATTTTCGGCAATACATTCATCTTTATAGCAGCTATTCTGCCCAACAAGGAAAGTTTCAGTCTTGACCATGTTTCCAAGTCTCTTTTGATCTCTGACCAACATTTCTCATAATTGTCCTTAAACAAATTCAAATTTTTGGAGGTCAGGTACACCCCTAAGTACTTTACTTTTTTAACCACATTTAGTTCTGTTTCTTTTCTGAACTCCTCTATTTCAGTAGTTGTCAAGTTTTTTGCTAAAACTTTAGTTTTTTGTTTATTCAGCTTGAATCCCGCCACCCGACCAAAGTCAGAAATTAATTCTAACGCTCTTTTAGTACTAGAGGCTGGCTCCTGTAATGTTAATACCAAGTCATCTGCAAATGCTTTCAGTTTATATTGTTTCTCTCCGACCACAATTCCCTGTGCCAACCGGTCATTTCTAATCATGTTCAATAGCACCTCCAGGACTGAAATAAACAGCAGAGGAGATAGAGGGCACCCCTGTCGTGTCCCTTTTTCAATTTTGAACTCCTCTGTCACCACGTTGTTTACTATCAATTTAGCTTTTTGTTCTGAATAAATTGCTTCTATTCCATTTTCAAACCCCCGCCCTACTCCCATCCTTTCCAAATTTTTCTTCATAAACATCCAAGAAATGTTGTCAAAGGCTTTCTCCGCATCAATAAAGATCAACACCGCTCTTGTATTTGAGTTAGTCTGTAAAAATTCCAAAATGTCAATGATGTTTCTTGTGTTGTCAAATAAATGTCTGCCTGGGAGAAAGCCTGCTTGGTCCTTATGAATCACTTCATTTAATACTTTCTTAAACCTGCTTGCCAAAATGTCTGCAAAGATTTTGTAATCCACATTTAGGAGTGAGATAGGACGGTAGTTTTTAAGTTGAGTTTTTTCAGTTTCTGATTTTGGTATCAACGTGATGAAAGCTTCTTTCCACGTTTCCGGTGCCTTCCTCCCCTCCATAATCTGGTTACAAACTTCCAACAATGGTTGTATCAATGAATCCTTCAATGCCTTGTAATATTTGGAAGTAAGTCCATCAGGTCCCGGAGACTTGCCCAGTTGGAGGTTCTGAATGGCGCATTCAATTTCTTGGATTGTAATATTACAGTTCAGGGTTGCTCTCATTTCCTGGGGTATTTTTTGTAATCCATTAGTTGTGACAAATTGGTCCACCTCCGAGCCTTTTTGTGGCCTTTGTGAATAAAGTTCTTTGAAATATCTCTGGAAACACTTTCTAATTTCCTCGGGTTTCTGAACCATTCTCCCTTCAATCTCTAGATTTGTAACTGTGTTAAGCTTTTGTCTCTTTTTCAACTGCCAAGCCAACAACTTCCCGCACTTATTAGCAGATTCAAAGGATCTTTGTTTCATTTGTTTAATTTTCCATTCCACCTCTTGATTTATCAGTTTCGAATATTGTGCCTGGAAAAACTTCACTTCTCTCAATACTTCCTTTGATTTAGGCCTGGATCTCAGTTTTTTCTCTCCTTCTCTTATTTTCTCCAAAATCTTCTCCTTCTTTTCATTCCAGAGCCTTTTTTTAATCGTGTTCTGCTGTATTAGAAACCCTCTCATAACTGCTTTACTTGCGTCCCAGATTGTTCTTTTTTCCACATTTGTCTTTAAGTTTATTTCAAAATAATCCTTTAAAACTTTTTGGGCCTTCTTAACAATCTCCTGATCTCTTAACAAAGCGTCGTTCATTCTCCATCTGAAAGATCCGGTTGTATTTAATCTCAATTCCATTCTCAAAGCATTGTGGTCGGAGCAGGTTTTTGGGCAGATTTCCACTTTTCTGGTCTTAGGTGCCAGCCCTCTAGTTATCCATATTTGGTCGATTCGCGTCCATGTCATGTGGGCCTCAGAAAAGAAAGTTCCTTCTTTCCCTAGAGGGTTCTTGATCCTCCATATATCAATCAAATCCAAATTGTCAGTCATTTCGAAAAAGGTTTTTGGTAGTCTGCCGTCTTTCGTTATATTAGCACTTTGCGACTTATCCATATTCACTGAGGCTACACCGTTCATATCTCCCAACATGATAATGTTGTTGTAATCCAAATAGTCCAGCATAGTCTCATGCAGCTTCTTGAAAAATTCCGATTTTCCATCATTTGGGGCGTATATTCCTAGAATTAAAAACTTTTCTCCTTGTATCTGAATTTCAATTGCCAAAATTCTACCCTGTTCATCTTTGAATACGAATTTTGGTGACAAGTTCTCCTTTGCATATATCACCACTCCTCTTTTCTTAACTTTGTCCGATGAGATAAATTCTTGGCCTAGCCTTTTGTTAATTAACACTTTTCTGTGGAGTCTTGTCACATGTGTTTCTTGCAGGCAAATAATGTCCAATTGTTCTTTTTTCAAAATATGAAATACTTTTCTCCGTTTTTCTGGAGAGTTCCCGCCATTTATGTTCCAGCTGAGAAGCTGTAGAGACATCCTGGTCTACTTCTTAGATATCACAGTTGGGTATCTAATTTGTCCTCCGTTCCCGAAGGCTGTGGTGCCGGTCCGCCTCCAGATGGTACGGGTCTTGGTGGTGATCCCGGTGGTGGAGGCCAAGAATCTGCAGCTCTCTTTTGGAGGTCCTCCTCGTTGTCGTGTAGGAACTTCTGGTGGTCCTCTGGTGTTTTAATTCTTACCTTCTTTCCTTTATAGGTGAATGATAGACCTTGAGGAAATTCCCACCTGTAAGGGATTGCGTTGTACCTTAACAATTTGGCCAAGTCTGTATATGAGGCTCTAAGGTCCAACAGATATTTAGGAATGTCTCTATAAATTTCTGCCCTTTTGCCTTCAACTTCCAGAGATTTTTTAAAATGTTGGCCTAGTATCTTGTCTCTTTCCTCTCTTGTTCTCAAACAAACCAAACAGTCTCTGGACTTGTCTTTCTTAACCGATCTTCCCAATCTGAAGGCCGTCACAATTTTAAAGTCTTTATCTTCCTCAACCCCCCAAAATTTAGAAAACAACTGCGTCAAAAATTCCTCTAGGTTGCCCTGCTCCAGCTCTGGGACGGCCCTCAGCCTAAGATTACATTCCTTACTTTTCAGTTCCACCATTGACAGGTAGGCTTGCTGTTCTCCTACCTGTCTTTTCAGAGGTCTTACTTCCCCTTTGATCTCCTCCACCTTTTTGCACGCTTGCTCAGCTTTTTGATTGGCTTCCGCAGCTAATTTGTAGTTCTCCGCCGTAGCTCCTTGCAGTTTCTCAATAGCCTGAGTATGCTGGGAAACCTGATCTGTTAACTTACTGATAGTAGATGTAGCTCTGTCAATTTTAGATGACTGATCGTCCACCTTCTTATTCAAAAGTGCCAGTTGTTCCAAAATTTGTTTCAAGACTGGATCAGTTCCTCCAGTTGCCATATCTTCTGTTGCAAGCGTTTCAACTTCTTCCTCCTGCGCCGTCAGCACAGTTGGTACCGAGGATCTGCGTTGATGAATCAACGTTGTTTGAACAAGCTGCCCAGCTCTCTTATCTTTTTTCTTTTCTTTAGTTTCCTCAGCTAAAGCTTCCTTAGCTTTAGATGCTCTTGTTTTCCCTGAGCCACTCATTCCCCAGCTGCCTCTGTTCAAGGTCAAATAGTCTTTCAATCCATGAGAAAGGCAAGTCCAGAATGTAAACAATTAAACCACAAAAAATCCCAATAAGGTACGGTTCCCAGACCTCAATGCCTCCGCAAATCCACTAGGGGGGGTTTTCATAAGAAAGAAAGTTTCTTTTCCACCATCAAAGTTCCTATTTCAACTTTTATAGTCCCCAAGTTCAAAAAGGAGGCTTTCAGATAGTTCTGTTTCAAAATAGTGCCACAAGGTAACGGAAAGGTTCCAATATCAGTATTAAAGCGATAGTGTATCCATCAATGCAACAATTTGTACTTAAAAAAAAGTTTCAGCAGCCTGACAGTACTCCTTTGCAACACTGGCAGTCCGATAGCTCGGTTATCCCCTTCAATTCCACGTCTCTTCACAATAGGGGGAAGATTCCTTAGCGCAATGAACCAACAGATTTAATCCTTCAATCTTTTTAATTTCTAGAAGAACACAGTCTGTTAATGCCCCTTCATACTAATTTCAAAGTCTCTTTTGAGCGCTTCAGCCCCCATCTGGCTCTTTGCTTTGCTCTGATTAGCAGGACCGGAAGGCGGACTTCCTGTTACTCGCCTCCCGTTTTCAGCCGAATTAAACGAATTTAAATCAATCTTTAGTCAATCTTTAGTACCCCTTACTCACGGGTAAATTACAGCCAATTCCGATGATTTTCAAGAAGAAAGGTCGACGCTCATCAGCAACAGCAGCGCGGCTTCACTTCCGCGAAAAGAGCGATGAACTCACAGCGCCGCTCCCCCGTTCACGTTCCGGAGCCTCTTACGAGGTCCCTTCCTCGTTTCTGGGGGGGCTTCTGGCACCCGCCGAGTCCCACGGCCGCAGGCTCGCTCTGCCTACGGTTTGTCTTAATGGGTCTCCGCTTTGCCGCAGCGGACGACCCTTTTTCGCGGAGCCCCTCTTCACACAGTAAAGAGGACCGCCATTGCCGTTTTGCGCCGCCTCCGGAAGTCGTGGATGGCAGGATCTAGACTCAACCTGGATGCAGAACAGCATGCTGAGGAAGAGCATGAACAATGCTGGATTGAGGAAAAAAATTACATTTTTTGTGTGACAAACAAGTCACTGTGTACACAGCCACAGTATTGGGGAGTGTAATGCATTTGTGGGTAATCACAGAATTGTCGACTTGGGAGGGATCCCAAGGGTCATATAGCCCAACCTCCTGCAGTCACAAATGTCGAGATTTGAAAAACACACATGGAAGAGGCTATTGAGAATTTAAAAGTAAGAGGCACATATAATGAAAAGTTATGACTCTGCCGTGTGCTTTTCCGCCCTGCTTTGAACCCCTCAGCCTGGGCGCTCATGTCACTCCCCAGGCTGGCACATTAGATGACCTGCTCTGGGGATCCTGAATTCAGACAACACTTTTGCTTTCCATTCCTCTCCAGTGTCAGCTTGTGTTTGGATGGAGACTTTTCTCGAACTTTGCAGAACAACCACTTCCTTTTCGCCTCTTACTCTTCCAGGGAAGCCATGTTACCGTTGCCTGGTAACCCAGATGCACCAGGACTTAAAAATAAAGATCTGAGTAGGATTAAGAGAGGAGGGAAGCTGGAAAGGTCTTCCTGCCTTTCAGCCAGGTGCCAGTTGGGATGGGAAGGGGCACTATGGAAAAGAGGTTAGATACATGATATATGATATCAAAGAAGTAAAAAAAAATGCCTTGGGCAGGTCTGCTCACATGGTTTAGCCATCATCTAACTTTCATGCAAGGTTATTGCATGCTTGCAAAATAAACAAACAAATAAATAAAATCCCCCAGCATTTGAGCAAGCAGAACTGCTAGAAATTTTCCCACAATAGGGGCCGGCAGGAGGAATTGTGTCTGCAAAACCCCTCTTTTGTGTCGCCCTTGACACAGAGCTGCGCTTGCACATTCTTGTCGACCCAGATTGCTTTTAGCTGGCTGCCTGCCAGCCTCTCTGTCCTGCAAACAGCTCTTAGTCCGCACCACAGGATGGTCACTAGTTCAAAGCTTGTCCTCACATGACTGCCTTATGAACTCAGACTGGACCCCATCTCCCTCTAGCAAGGTTTGGAGACTGGCAGTGTCAAAGGCCACCTCTGATTGTACTGTTCCAATGCATGGGGAGAAGGAAGGCCTGTGTCCCTTGTGGGACCTGCCCTCTCCTGGCACCTTTGCAGCCTTAAAGGGCTTAACAGTATATAATAATCTGAAAGGCTTGCAAATGGCTACATGGCTACAGCTACACCCTGGTGCTTAGACCATGAGTAGGATACTAGCTTCCAAAGCTGTAAAGCTAAGCGGAGGCTAAATCTCATCTCCACTGGGCTCCATTCTCTGCCCAATGGCTAGCAGGGCCACAATGCAAGGAAAAATATGTAAATTGGCTTTGCCAGGATGAGGCAGACATGAGGGACCCAGATGAGGGCAACAGTAGGAGCTGAGGCATGAGCAGAGGACTGGTGCAAGACTTACTTCACCAGAGGGGCCTCTTTAAAGCAAGGAGAGGGACCAAATGCCCCTCTCCATACCTCCACTGTCTTCTGAGTCTGTAGGTGGGCAAGGAGGGAATTAACATTGTTAGGAGAAGGAATGAGCCACTGTGCACCAGGTCAGCAGCCTGGAAGCACAGGTGGGGAATGCCTAAGGAAATGCTCACAGCTGTGGCTGGCCAGGCTAAGATGGGGTTGGAAGCTCAGGGCAGGTATCCCTGCACCTATGGCTGACTCAGATGGAAACCGCCTTAATAGTAGTGCCCTATTTAAGGGGGAAAGAGACAAGCCCAAGGGTTGCCACAACTCTCCAGGGTAGATGTGGGGAGGAGACCAAGGGGGGGATGCAGGATGCCACAGCACAAAGGGGGACCAAGCGACCCAGGCTGGGTGAAGGGGCAGCCGAGGCAAGGGGAGCTGAGGGACTGTCACATGCGGAGAGGAAGCAAGGACAAAGAGGAGAGCAGCCAGATCCAGGACAGATGCCAGGGTGGGGGTGGAACTTTCTTGGACTTGACATGAGGCCACCTCCCTCTCAACGCTGCACCAAGCACCGACTGCGACAAGTTTCCACACAATGCAGCCTTAATCCTGGAATCCTCCATGTTTCCCCAGCATTGCTTCCACCTTCCCCATTTTGGGGGAGAGATGTGGAATTGCAGCCCCAAAGGTAGGGTTGAGGCACGGTGGGAGGTGCTGACATGTTGAGTTTGAGAGAGGTAAGAAGCAGGCGGCCATGGGGAAGAGGAGAAATGGGCAGTTCTTGGCAGTGGCAGCTCAGCAGGTGCCCCACCTTACCAACCTGTGATGCCAGCTCTGGATTCAGCATCTGGCCTCCAGGACTCTGGAAGGAACAGCACCCCACCAGGCCTGGAGCTAAGCACCCAGCCTGGCCCTAGCACCCCCCTGCTTTGGCCCAAACCCCTTCAGCCTCCCTCCTCTGTCTCTTGGGGGCTCTGTCTGGGAAGGAGAAATTCATTGCTACCCAGGCTGCTGCTCTCCCCAGCTTTTAAATATCTGTCACCCCAGGCAGCTTGAACATGGCTAGGCTGCCCAGTTCTGCCCATGGCAACCATGTGCCTCCACTCCCAGACACAAAGGGCCCATTGTCAAGGATCCCAGATGAGGAGGAGTCTCTCTCCGCGCGTCGCTTGAAAACCCAGGAGGAATCCGCAGATGGCAGATGTGGACGGAAGACAATCAGGCAGATCACGAAAAGGCTTCCACAGCCCAGAAGGGTGTGTGACAGCAGCACATTCAGGCAAGGAGGGCTGGGAGCAGCCTGAGGCCACAGGGCACGTTGGCATATGAGCCAGCTCTGGCATATGGTGCTTTGGCAATTTCATTGTGCCAGGCAGCGGGCGGCAGCCAGATTGTCTTACACAGTGCAGCAGAGTTGCCCACTGGGGGAAGAGCTGGAGTTTTTACAGGAGAAGAGTCCCCTGGGAGTGGGGGGTGGAAGGCAAACAGCAAGGAAACAACAAGAGCCGGGAAGTCTCTCTGAGCTTCTCCTTCCCTAGGCTGGAGTTGGAAATTCTGTCTGCAAAGCAGAGACCCTAGGGAAGGTGGGAGTGGGCGGCCCTCTGGGTTAGCCGGGGGCTCTGCAATCTGGGATTCTCATCCTGGGATTCTCTTAGCAAATGATAGGGCTCAGTTATCTGCATGCTTTCATTTTCTGCCCTATTGGATTGCCCCACCAACAACTCTACAGATGCCGTTCCATAACAGGATGGCATCTACACATGCAAAGAAACACACACACACTCCATAAGGAGTTTAATTCTAGAATCCTCTCCAGCAGCCTGTTTTGTTATAGCTGCAGTTGTAATGTAAGAAAATGTGAAAGCTTGTCAAAAGGAAGGAAATCAAAAATGGGGGAGGGAGTTGCAAAATAAAATTCAGGGAGCTCAGAGTTTCTTGGGGGATTAAAAAACCCCTCCTTTTTGCTACTCATGCTGAGAATAACTTGCTATTTGCAAAATTGCACCTACATCCGTTTCTCATTAATGAGAATGCGTAAGAAATGCACCTCTTGAGACTCAGGAAAAGGAGATCATGGCAACATGAGGAAGCTCTAAACATACAATGTTCCAAGCATCTTTTTTGGTTTAATAAAACAAACCGTTTCCTCTTTTCCGCATCTATTTTTAAGGCAATTTTTATGGCACCCCTCTTCTCTCCCTTTCCCCTGTGAATTTAGCAATCTCTTTTGGCCCTCTGCCCCCCCCACTTTCTGCTGCTTGACCTCTCTGGAGGGACAGGATTCTTGGCACCAAACATTGGTAGCCTTTTTGAAGTTGATGTGACCAGTTGAGCCGGGCCTCAAAGTGGATTAATGGAATTGCCAAACAGGAGAAACGAACCAATAAAGGCAATTAAATCAAGCATCAATCATGTGTCTCTTTCCATGCACAACCATTGCTGCATGCTCAGCCAGAGTGGGCCTCTATACAGGGCGCACTTCTTTGGTGTGTCAATGCAATCTGCTTGCCCCTGAAAACCTCATGCTATTACAGGGTCAGGGAAAGCAACCTCCTTCCTCCTCTGAGATAAGCTACAACTTGGTTCAAAATTTTGTTGCATGCACACCAATCTCTGAGCAACGAGAGGTTCTAGGAGTTCCTGCACTTGCCCAGGGTTTGGTTTCCTTAGCATGAAGGTCAGTGGAGACTGTGGTGTCTTTAGGATATATGGTTTTATTTACACAGACATACGACCTGAGCATAGGATGGAGGGCCTCACAGCATTAGTGCACTCATAGATCTTGTTTCCTCATTCTGTTCCCAGGGAAGCCCCAGAGTCAGCACAGGTCCAGCACAGAGCAAGAGAAGCCTCTGTGTATCCAGATTCCAGCATCAGCCAATACTCTCATACAGCCCAGCTTCGCCTATTGTTCTCCATCTGAGAATGAGGTGGCATCCAGCCAGGTGAGGTGAGAAAAGGCCCACCCTTTTTTCTCTTTGCCCATACAAATGGCTGTACTTGGAATTGGCACCCATCTGTCTCAAGAGACAATGGAGTGTGCCTCTGAGGGTGAAGTCAAACCACTGTGTCAGCAGCACTGAAGTGATCTCCCCAGGGCACAAGCCTGGCCAGTGTGTATGGAGGTCCTGGGCTGCTCAGATGACAAGACTCCCCTCTTGGCCTCACTGATGGGGTCCAAAGGAAAGCAGAGCAAGGCGTTTGGCACCAGCTTGGCTGCAGGAGTTGCCAGATGGAGGCGTACAAGGTGCCTTCCAACTGCCTTAGGGACTCCACTCCAGATTTGGGCAGGGTTTACTCCTTAGCCTTTTCACCTCCTGAAGATGTCCTGCAAGGCAGTGGAGGTTTGGTATCAGAGTTTTCCTTCTCCTAGATGGACTACCTTCCCAGGTGGATGAGCCCCATTTGCCCCTCACTTCCCTCTACAGCATGTGCAGAAAGTGCCTTCTTGACTGTTGGACTCACTCTTGGTCTCGTCAACTCAATCAGCTGGAGCCTGTCTTCACATGCAGGGGAAGTCCCTAACTCACTGAGGGTTTGAGACCCATCTACTCCCCTCACCTGGTTTAGCTGGCCTGTCAAAGCTGTTCCTGGGATACGGCTGCTGTTGCTTGCTGACAGCTTCCAGAAGGCACTTGTGAGAACTTAGTGCATGCTGGGGACTAAAGATGGAGCATGATGTGTCCTCCACAGAGATACCACCCCTCTCCCACCCCCCACCCCCGGTAGTACTTCTGGCCAGCCAAAGCCATCACCTTAACAAAGGAACTGCTAGGCTGGTCCTCCAGGAGTTCTTATACTCCAGCTCCCATCACCGCTTTCCACTGGTCATGCTACCTGGGGCTGATGGGAGTTGGAGTTCAACAGCAGCTGGAGGGATACAGGTCCTGGGTTGGTCAAAGGAAAGCACAGAGCATCAACTGCACCTTAGTTTGGCAGGGTAAGAAAAGCTGTCCTTGTAAAGCGGCCAGGACAGCAACCCTTTCCAGTCCCCTTTGAGGGTGAGGGCAAATGCCGGCGCTGGGTGGGGGGAGAGGTAAACAGTGGGAGCAGCAACAGATGAGACTCTTAGCTTGGAATGTTGCAGAAATGCACAGAAGGAGGGAAGTTGTTGAAGAACAAAGAGTTCGGCATTTCGGAGGTTAATAAAAATGGCCTGATTTCACCAGGGGATTTGTAAAATGATCTGCCAGAGACCCCCTCTGAAAGACACAAGGCGAGGAGGCAAAGAGACGAGATAGATGCTACCCAGATCAATAGACAAGAGCAATCAAAAAGCCACACACAGCAGCCTTCAGGTGCTGCTGCAAAGCTGGTCCTGCTGCACTCTAAGGAAAACAACATGAAGCCTGGCTGCCCCATCCTCAGGGGCGGACATTTGAGCTTTAGATGCAAAAAACAAAAACAAAACAACAAAGCCCTGCAGAAAATTTAATTTTGGTTAGCAATCAGGAATCAGCCGGGAATATTTCTTGCATGGCACCCTCATCCCCACACCAATGGAAAGCAAACAGGTCTTCTCATTCCAGCTCCTCATGGATTGTGCCCTGGGGGTCAGATCTGTCTCCCACACTGTCTGCCCTTTGTTGGTCTCCAAAATCCATCTCTCGACATGGCGGACCCACCTTGCCGCCTTGCTTATAAAGACTACCTGCCAGTGGAACGAACTGCTTGCTCCACACACCCAGCTCTATTTCCTTCACACCTTAAAAGACACTCCTGCCAAAAGGTTTACAGAAAGTGCAAACACTGCGCTAGGCACACGGAGAAAGAGATGCTGTGAGTGGAAAACAGGCCTGGCCCCGAGTTCCTTAAAAATTAACTTCTTTTAGGCATAACAGAATTAAGGAGGATTTAATATACAGTGGTACCTTGATTTAGGAACTTAATCCATTCCGGAAGTCCGTTCTTAAACCAAAATGGTTCTTAAACTGAGGTGCGCTTTCCCTACTGAGGCCTCCCGCCACTGGTGCCCTTCCACTGTTCAGATTTTGTTCTTAGACCAAGGTAAAGTTCTCAAACCAAGACACTATTTCCGGTTTTGCGGAGTTCTTAAGCTGAATCGTTCGTAAACAGGACTGTTCTTAAACTGAGGTACCACTGTATAGCTTTTGGAGTTGGGAAAAAAATGCTTTTCTGGACAGAAACACTGATCATTATACAAAAATAAGTACAGGTGATGATATCCCAAGAATCCCTTTAAAAAACCCTCTCCATTGGTTACTTCACTCCGAGGTCATCAGTACTGATTTTCAGCTGATTACTACACTGCTAACAACAGCAAAACACTGTATTACATAAAAGTAGAAAAATAAAGATTCCCCGCTCCCCCACCATAACTGATTGGCAAGGAATAACTGGCAAACTATCTTCATGATAAAATCTAAATATTTTTTCATTTTTATTTATTCACAACACTATATATATAAAGGGACTATATATAGTCCCTTCCCCATCAAATGTCACTTTCTTTTCCCCCTTTCTATTTTGTAGAAACAAGGGTGTCTAATAGTTTTGGCAATGAATTGTGATAACGTTAATAAAAGAGAGAGATAGAGATTGGGGGGGGGATCTTTATTTTTCCACTTTTATGTAAGTGTTTCACTGTTGTTAGCCTCTTTTAAGCCTTATTTTCCTATCTCCTTCTTGTTCTCTCTGCCACATCAGCTGTTGCCTGACTCTTGCCAGACTCAGACTCCTCCCTTGCAGTGCCATAATGTACAGAGGGATTATTTTTCAGGTGGAAGAATATTAAAATGTCTCTGAAGGCATTTGGGCCATTAACAATTCAAAGCGGGCAAAAAAAAAAAAAAGACCAAGGCATTTTGTATTTCTTTTTGCTATGGCTTTCCAAGGTGCTCCTGACGTTCCCATGTTGAACTGTTTTAGGGTGTGCTGAGATTATTCATTGACAAGAGTCACTCTGGGCTATAATCAGGAGCAGGTTTTTCTTTCTTCTTGCAGGTCTGACTCCTTAGCAGTCAGAAATGGTTTGGGGGGGCAGAGATCTGGCTTAAATGGATCCTTACTGCTCAGTCTCATAGCTTCCACAAACGGGAAACTGACAAGGCCATAAAATAGGGTTACCAGACATCCTCGGTTCCCGGGGACAGTCCCCGGATTTGCAAATCTGTCCCTGGACAAATTCCATCCCCGGAATGTCTCCAGATTTGAAAATCTGTCCCTGGGAAACGTGGCAGCAGCAGCCTCAGCAGCCCAGAGCCAGCCTGGTAGCACAGTTGGCTCTGGCTGGCTTCAGGAGTTGCTCGCTGCCATGGCACCTGCAATTTTCCTCGCCGGAAGTCCCCATATGATTTGTCTTGTGCGCAACACATCATATGAGGACTTCTGGTGAGGAAAAATGGTGGGCGCCACAGCATCTCCTACCCCCTTCCCTCTTTGTTTTGACTGATGGGGGAGGCTCAGGAGTTGTGGGTTGGTGGCCGTTGCCCAGTTTTTTAAAAACTCTGCGCATTTATGTTTCAAGGCGTGCGAAAGAAGAGCTTTGCACCTTGCCTGGCAGAGAAATCGTGCACCTGGTGTCCCTCCTGGGCAACGATCGCCCACCTGCAACTCCCGAGCCTCCCCCAATCTGTCAAAACTAAGGGGGGAGGGGGCAGGAGATTGGGGAAGGCCCAGGAGTCACGGGGCGGCACATTTATGTTTCACAGGGTGTGAAAGAAGGGCTTTGCACATTTATACAACATGCATGTGTGCTTGGGCCCAGGGTCTTTGGCCATACCATCCCCATTACTGACTCCCAGTTGCTACTCAGCTTACAAAACAAAAAACAAAACAAAACAAAACAAAACACACTGGTAACCATACCATAAAACAGATTTTTTGCGAAAGTGAAAATAATAAACCTAGCAATAAAGAGCACTTTGAAATGGGCCTGGAAATGCCCCCACAACCAGTGCAACTGATTCCATATCAGCTCCATCTAACTGGAGATCCCGTGGACAAAATCTGGGATCTTCTGAATTCAAAGCATGAAGCTGCAACTCTGCTGGGTTCCCTTGCCAGTTCACGCCTGCCTTTTCATTTCGCTCTTTGTGAAATTTTGCCTTTGCATTTACAGAACAACCAGGGATTCCCACCCCCCACTCTTCTGATTATTTCAATTTGATTCAATTTAATCTAATAGTTATTGTCCCTCCTTGGTCTGTTATGGATAAGCTTAGCGTTCTTAAGTGGCACTTCAAACAGCAAAACAAAGCCATTGTGCAGGTCACATGATGAGAGCAATCAGGGCAGAGAAAACGAAGAGCTTCAGGATCACAAAAGAAATGCAAAGATGACAATCCCAGTCTGTTCTGGCTGGATTGCGATGGTCTCCTTCAAAACCTCCCAGTCTAGCAAGTTGACAAACTGGAAGGGAACAAAAATAGCTAATTTACAACATGACGACAGAATGCATCTAAAATCTCCAGATATGCTACGACAACAAATCTGGAGGGATGAAAGCTCCATTTCTTGCGGGGGCCATGAAACAAGGAAACAGGGTCACTGGCAGATCAGCTGTGGGATATGATCAGCACCTCCCATCTGTCCCAGGGTAAACTGACAGCCCAGCTGGGCAAAGGGCAGGCTGAGATGCTGTCTGACATACAGC
The DNA here is from genome assembly GCF_964234715.1 of Podarcis melisellensis. Classification (NCBI taxonomy): domain Eukaryota; kingdom Metazoa; phylum Chordata; class Lepidosauria; order Squamata; family Lacertidae; genus Podarcis; species Podarcis melisellensis. Next base: position 4,100,576 of record NC_138540.1, read on the forward strand.
GTGGCTGGGCTTCCTCCGAATGAATCGGTGCGCCTTGACGACAGACAGGAGAGATGGAAGCAGGGGAACGCCTCCCCAAGTTCATTGCCCATTCCATGCCCCCAGCACCCTTCCCACACAACAGTGGGTGGTACTAGGTACTAGGAGGTACCAAAGTGGGTGGTACTAGGTACTAGGAGGGTGCTAAGAGGAAAGGTGGGGGCGGGGGCCACTGGAAATGTAAATGACTATCAGACTTTGAAAAGCTGTTCTCACTGGACCACGTTCATCAATTTTGTTGAGTTAATTAAACCAAATAATTATAATAGAATTTTGAATAAATGTGCAATGAATGGTTGCTATTTTATTGTGTTGTTGCCTTCCTTAGTGGGCTGTGCAAAGTGCTATTTGGAATAATGCTTTGGCTAGCTAGCGGGCTCTGGGGATGAGTCTGTAGAACCAAGGAGGCAGCGGCCTGAGAAATTTCAGGAAACGCTGATCTATAGTGACAATTTTCTCAGGGCAAACTGACACATCCATTGAGGGGGGGGGAGCAGTAGATCTGTCCCCCCAGCTCTGCCTTTTCCTAAAGAGCTTGGGCCTCAATGTGCCTCAGTTTCCTCAGGGAGTGGCGGTCAGACATCAACATTATATGCTGTGTGCCTGGGTGTTCCCTGGTGTGCATGTGATGTGCCAGTGTGGGTACTGCGGGCTGGCCTGAGGTGTCAGATCCAGGCAATGCCCCAGTCACCCCCAAGCAAAGGGGGAGCCCTCAGCAACCCCTTCTCTACAGCTCTGGCTTGAAGATGTGGTTCTCACACACGATGACTCCCTTGCAGCTTCTTCTGTTCACAGCCATGAAGGAGCTTGTGTGGCTACAGAACTGGCTACGGTCCCTTCAAGGAACGCTTATGGAACCACTGGAAGAGAAGAGCCTGACAACTTTCTTAAAAGCCTTCAATTGACTCTGGTTACACATGTAAAGCTAGCCCTGCCCCCTGCCCAAGAATCCTGGGAACTGTAGCTTACCCCTCACTGAACTGCAATTCCCAGCACCCTTAACAAACTACAGTTCCCAGAGTTCTTGGGGGTGAGCAAGGGTGCTTTACCTGTAAGATGCTTAAGCAGCCAGTGCCTCCCACCCATTAGTGTGGTTTTGTGGCTTAGAGTGTTGGACTAGGACTTGGAAGACCAGGGTTCAAATCTCCGCTCACTGGGTCACCTCGGGGCAGTCGCTGCCTCTCAGCCGAGCCCCCCTTGCAGGGTGGTTGTGAGGATTATAATGGAGGAAGGAGAGAATCAGGTATGCCACCTTGAGCACCTTGGAGAAAAACGGGGAGATATAAATGCAATAAAAAAAAAAAATCAGCCAGCAGGGCCCACTGAGAAGTGCCTGAGGTCCTGATCTGCCTTGCCACTTTTCCAGTCCCGGCAAAACAAGATACAACTGACTTGCAGTGCTGTGACATTATCTCCCTGGCATTATTATTTTGTTGCTTTTTGACATGTTGTCTCTGCCATTGCTCGCTATTATTTTGCATGTTGCTGTTTTATAATGTTAGCCACTGTGACAGTTATAAATACAAATACACACAGAAAGACTTCCTGGTGAATTGTACCCCAAGCAACTAGATTTGGCTCCCTTTCTGCTTGTTACTGATACCCCAAATCACCTACCTGCCCAACCCTGCCTCCTGGTACAGCAACTGTGGCCTCAGGATTGTGGCACTCTGCTGTTCTCTGTGCTGCACACCGGGCTTTTGTCTGCACAGGTGAGAAACAACATCTCTGCCTTTGACTGGGGCTGTTAGTCTCATCTGCATCCTTGATCTTCCTTGCCAGTTCTGTCTTCCTGGGAGCCTTTCCATCATCGCCCTTCCTGCCTGCCAATGGGAGTCATGAGATGGAAACACAGCATCTGTGCTGCAACCTTAAGTTCCTCATCAGCTAAGGCATCTCCAGTCTTAAGCAAAACAAGCACGGTTGTGACCACAAGGGAGACAGCACCTCTTCCGGCAAGCTTCTCTGGAACAGCACCAGAGCAGCCCTCTTCGCAGAACGAGAGCTGGGAAGCAAAGAGAAGGTCAGGAGACGGCATGGTTTTTATGGGGGCCGAGACACAGGTGGTGACTAGGTGGGAGATTGCAATACAGGCAGGGCGCAACGCCTGCATACTGATCAATAGCAAGAGCTATTTCAGAGAGAAGGAGAAAATCTGATGCTATTAGTTCCCACTGGTGCAGAGTGAATTCTATATTTGGAAGGCAGGAACGGCGTGTTTACTGTGCGCAGCGCACCAGACAGTTATTAAAAATTCATCCAGAAGTCTCAACCAATCTGTCTTCCCTTAGTGAACAGAAAGAAATGGAGGGGAAGGAAACGGTGGCATAAAAAGATAAGTTGCAAAAGCATTATTTCTGCCTCTTCATGTGTGAATCTTCATCATGCAGTGCATAGCTAAACTATGGAGCCCCCGCAGGAGGCAGTGATGTCCACCAACTTGGATGACCTTAAAAGAGGAATAGACAAGTTCATGGAAGAGAAGAAGACTATTGATGGCTACTAGCCATGATGACTCTCCTCTGCGCCCAGTTGGAAGCAGCAATGCTTCTGAATACCAGTTGCTGAAACCACAAGAGGGGAGAGGGCTCTTGTGTTCGAATCCTGCTTGCGGGTTTCCCACTGAGGCTTCTGGGTGGCCCCTGTGAGAACAGGCTGCTGGACTAGATGGGCCATTGGCCTGATCCAGCAGGCTCTTATGTTCATGCCATCAGCCATCCACAGTGCCAGAGGTTCAGGACTTGCCTACATCAGGTGTTTACTGCAAATGAATGTCAACAGGCAACTGATAGATTTCCCAGCTTTCTGTCCTCCAGATGTTTTGGGCTGCAACTTCCACCATCCCTCACCACTGGCCATGCTGGCTGGGGCTGATGGAAGTTGTGCTCCAAAGAATCCAGCGGGCACAAGACTGGGGAAGGCTGATTTAATGAGTAGCCAACGCCAACAGTTGCACTGGAAAACTTTGCCATTTGGCACAGGGGATTACTAGAAGCCGCATTTGTGCCGCTGAGTCAGGACTGGCTTAGAAGAGGTGCAAACCTAGAGCTGAACTATTCTTGCAGGCTTTTGGGACAGGGCTTCATGCTTTTGTGCCTAAGATGGTATTACGGAGTGCCCCTTCTTTCCCCCTTCTAGCAAAACATGTTTTCTACTGTTTCAAACTCCTGCAAAACCAGACTGTCCAGAGACAGCAGCGAGATGAAAACAAAGGCTGCACGCACCTATGCTTCATTCCCATCACTTTCCAATCTCTGGGAGGGGGAAGAACTGTATCCAGATAAAAAATTAGGAAGATTGGCTCCATTTTCCTATTCTCTGTTTACATAGCTGGTGTGAGATGCTTTTGTATTTTTGTGTGCACTTTTGCACACTGACAATGAAAGATGAATGAATTTGGAAGTAACACGAACATCCAGCTTGGCCCCTGATTAGGCAGGTACTTTGGACAGTTCCTAAACCCTCCACTCAGATTTCCACTACTTTCTGTCCTCAGATGTGAAATAGTCAGGGAATATTCAGTAAATATTCAACATCTAAATTTGCAGAGGAGAATTGGGGGGAGTGATTCTTATTCCAGCTCTAACATTTCACCAGGAAGCAGATCCAACCTCTTGAGCAGCACATCTCTGCAGAGAGGCCACTTTCAGCTTTCTGCCTGTACATGTTGTTAAAAAACAGCCCCCAGGAACTTGCCTCCTCCTCCTCTCTCATATTCTGAAGCGAAGGCCATCGTTGCACCAGCCCTGTTAGCAAAAGGGTAATGTGTGGGAGGAACAATTCAATTGGGAGAGCCACTTGTCATACCGGGAGGTCTTGAAACACAAAGCAAGGTCTGTGGGCTTCATGCCTTCAGAGGCAACATTACTGTTCGACACATCAGCCTGGCTTTTCCTGCTCATGTTGATCTTGGCATTTAAACAGCCCCTTGGAGCTGCAGGAGATGGCAGGCAGAGGGCTGGCTGCCCATGGCTGCAACAGCCAATCTCCAGAGACACTGCAGAGGAAGAATGGCACTTCATTTTTTATAGCTTTTATTTATTTAGATACAAAAGGTACATTTTCTTCCCGGAGACAGAATCCCACACATGTTAAGCCGCATCCACGTTTCACACTAACACCCATAGATTTATGCCCAGTTTATTCCTTATCACTTTTACAAAAGACCAGCGCTGGTGCGTTGTAGTTCAAAACATCTGGACCACACCAGGCTGGTGAAGGCTGCTGTATGCCACTGGGCGGAACTGTCTCTGAACACACAGGCAGTTCTGTAAGTTTGACAAATTAGGCAAGCACCAAAGGATGGTATTTCTTATACCCTGCCCACCTGAATGGGTTACTCCAGATAGAATTGGCAGCTTCCAACAAACTACGGTTGCATGCTGGATTAATTGTAGTTTCCGAGTCACCTTCAAAAGTAGCCCATGTAGAGCGCACTGCAGTAGTTTAATCAAGAGGTAACTGGAACCTATACAACTCTGGTGAGACAGTGTGCAGGCAGGTAGGGTCTCAGACATTGCACCAGTTGGAGCTGGTGAACAGCTGCCCTGGACAGAGTTGATCTGAGCCTCCATGAAGCCCAAAATGACCCCCAGGCTGTGCAACTGGTCCTTTAGGTGCACAGTTACTCCAATCAGGGCCAGGGAGTGCAAACCCACAGGCAGTTTGTAGGGTTGTAGGGGCCCCTGAGGAAGTAGGGTACAGTCAGAGAGGCACCTCAAGGCATTTCACAATGTTATAGAGGATTTTGGGTTGTGATTTTTGGCTCAAGAAGGCCAGCTGCTTTGAGGGAGGAAACTAGATGGAGCCATCCATCCATCATGATGGTTTGTGGTGACATCCTTGGCCGCTGTGTCCTGAAATATCATAATATGTGAATGGGAAGGCCAGGGTCTGTGTGGTGGAAGTAGGATCCACCAAAGCACACAATATGGGTCTTTCCCCTTCCCTAAACACCTCTGCTGCGTGCATGACAACACCAATCCTGCGGACGGGATACTTGGGTTATTTTCCATGTATTTCCTCTCAAGCAATAATTTTATAACAATGACAAGAGATTGTTCATGACAAGTAAGACACTAGGAGGAACTGCTCAACAAGTATAATATCTTGTCTGTTTTATTATTGTCTAGCTTCACTCTCGTTTGTTAAGGTTAAAAACCAGCAGGGCAGCCCCCGCTGATTTCAGCTGACCAAGATCCATTTATCTTGGTCATCAAGACTTTAATGAAGGAGGGAAAGAGATACAGAAAGAGATCAGGGCAACAGCTGCAGCTCTCCTCCCTTTCATGCAAATCAGGAGAGACCCCCCCCAAAGCCCCCTGGCTGAGCGCCAGAGAAGCTGTCAGATGGGGCATGTTTTAATCAGGCAGACGAAGAGCACCCTACACAAGGCCATTTCTTACAGGTCCTTTTCTCGTATCTCATCGCACCACAAAATGCAGGGTGACAGAATTTGTACATACGTTCAATGAAAGCCTGAAGGTGTAACTCAATACAAGGAGCAACTTTTTGGGGGCTGTATGTAGCTGAGCACTTGGGCTGCTGAAGATCTGCCTTCCAAAGCACTCCAGATTCAAGTCTCTATATGTTTATTCCTCCTTTTGTCCTGGGGGCTATTCACAAATCCAATCAGTTCCACCCCCCACCCCCATTATGCAAAATTTAATACACAGCAGACTAAAAGCTTTCTGAAAGAGAGAGATGAGGAGGGACGCAGAGTTGGATAAATGCCTCGAGAGAATGGATCTTTCTTTTTTGCTGAGCCTGACAACTGGAACCAGTAAACCAGGGGCGATACCAGGCTTTATTTCACCCAGGTCAAAAACCCAGGCCCAGTCCCCCACCCCCAATCTCTGTACACACACATTGGCTTGGAGCCTCAGTACCACTGCTCTGGAGACTTCACCTGGGCCAAAAAAACCTGGCTAGCATGCCCCGCCCAACAGCGACACTGCAGTAAACCCAATCTGGAGAGCTAAGAATGAGGGGTGTTTGATGAATCCAGATTTGAAATATTTTTCAATCTACATTAACTTCTGCTTGGAGCCTCCCGGCTAGATGCATGGCTGCACGAGGAATGTAATGATTTGGAATCCAGTTCCTGCAATGGAAAGGGGACTTATCACTTTGGGTGAGATTCCAAACCTCTCACAGCGGGCAAGTTGAGTACTGGGAAGAGGTGCTGGGACACAAGAAGGCTAAGGGTCAGGGAGCCCAGATGCAAAGCGATGGAAGGCTTTGAGAAGAAAAGCAGAGGAGATAAGGAACCAGAGCAAGAAAGGGCTGCTCAGAGGGCTCTCCGAAGCAGGACTGTCATATTCCAGTTTCCCAGTGATTTGTGTCCTATGGAAATCTAAGGCTGCAATGCTATGCACATTTTCCTGAAAGTAAGGCTGCTTACAAACCAGGGATGCTTCCAAATGGGGATGTAATACTGGAAATGGGTCGCTGGCGTATCACAAGCAGGTGGTTGGAAACACCTTCTTTAAAAACTTACAGGATTTTCTCAGGAATGGTCAAAACTAGATTAAACCTGGGGGGGAGGGGGAGGCAGATATGAGCTGGCATTTTGATGCTGATGATATCATGTGCACGGTGCAAAAAGCAACAACCCCTGTTGGGGGCACCAATTCCACATTAGACACCTGCCTGAAAGGGTTTAATGCGTCACTCAAGCTGCGTCCACACATGGGCAAAAATGTGCACATGGCTTGCTGTTTCCATGTAGGCATGTGTGGACCTTTGTCCACACGTGAGTGCTTTCAATTTTATGGCTCCCAAATCTACCTCAGTATTTCCCATCCATACAAACAGGGGGAAATTTGTGCTGTGAATACTTTCCCACTCGCCAGACATTTCATTGTGGGCATGAAAATGGATGTTTGCGTAGTAGTGCCACCTCACTTAAAAAAAAATTTTTTTTAATTGAAATGTTTGTTAACAAGAAAAGAGGCGAAAAACACACACACACCTTCTCAAATCTGAACAACAATCTCTGACTTACACAATACATCCATGTAAAAAACCAAGTTAGATAAATATTTGAAAAGTGTCAGGATTCATGGGATGCAATGTATATAAATCCCTAACATAATTTCCAAATTCTGTTCTTATCCTTTGTAGTTCACTGAGCAAAATCACCCTCTTTTTCTGTATTCTTTTTATTACATTGGATAATAATTTAGACCTTCTATTTTCAAATTAATAATAATGTTGATTTACATATAATAATACAATCATGGTATTATTAATGTCTATTTAATTATTTTCAGCCACAATTTCAAGGCCAGGAAACGTGGCACACAGCCAATCCACAACAAATCCTTTAATTGATGTAGCATATTCATCTGCTTTTTCTGCAAAACCCAAAAAACCACAGGTTTTGGCTGCAATTTTTGAGTTCCTCCAGTTTTGATTTAAATCTTTTATTTTTCCCTTCTCAAGAGCTGAATATCTTCTGTGTTTGGCCAGGCTGACATCCAGAGCTTTGAAAGTGGAAGTTGCCAAAGCATCAAGACAGGAGTCAAACTCTGCATTTTATTCCCACCAAAGGTTTCAAGGTTTCTTCCCACTGTGCAGTCAGTTCCATTTTAAATGTTTGAAATCGGTTGACTAGTCCCCTACTAGTCCCCCTTTGAGGCTGTTCTTGCCATCTTGCACCCTACTGAATGAGGTTTTCTGTGGGCTGGGGGCCATATTGCCAGATCAGGGTCTGTCAGATGATACGAGGCCTTCTTGCTCAGTTGGGATAAAATACGACATCAACACACTTCCTTTGCTTTTCAAAGAGCCGTGTAACATTCCTTAAATAAGGTGCATGGAAACATAAACACCAATTCTATAGCTGAATCACATGAGGAAGGTTGATTCTGTCCAAGAGCTCATGGAGCAAAGGATTTCGTGTCCGGGTTAGCCATGCTCCCTGGCTAACCAACAACAAAAAATGTGTTTTCCAAGCCAGGAAGCTGAGCTCCCTTGTGCCCATGGGCACAAGGCGTTTGTTTACCTGTCTGGGCAAAGCTTCGCTATGGGGCAGGGATTGGAGAGGGTCAGGGAGGATGGTCAAGAGGCAGGGTGGCTAATGGTCATCAGACAAAGCAGGCTGGGTATATGCAGCCTTTACCATGCTAGTTTTGAAGTACAGTTCCCATCAGCCTCACCCAGCACCGAGTTGGGGGAGCTAGCCTAAATGAATAGTGGAAACAAAGTTGAAGAAGAGCAGAAAGTAGGCTAGAGCAATATTATTATATATATTATTACATACTGGCTGCTTGCTTTCCTTAGAACTGGCGATCTCTGCCCATCCTTCCAGAAACTGACCTTTGTCTAGTGCAAAGCTCAGTACCTCAGCTGACTTTAATTATATGGTAATATCTTGCACCCACTGAGAATAGAGCCCTGCACTTTTAATTGGTCTCAATGGGAAATTTGGCTTAAGAGCTGATGAAAAGTCAAAGCCTTTGATTTATGTACTTTTTAAAAGATTGAGATTGACTGTTCAGGACAGCAAGTGAAACTGGGGTCTCGTTAATGCAGATCAGGGATTATGCCCTTTGCAGCAGTTCTGTAGCAGTTCGGCCCCTGTGAGCCGACCCAGAGGGATGATTCTGAATATCCCCCTCCTCCAAATTTTGCCCCAGACCTCGGGGCTCCAATTTGCCTCGACTTGGTCGCAATGCAGCACCAAGGCATTTTCTTTGTAGCTTTCTTCCTGATGGGACTGCCAGAATATTAAACATGGCTTTACATAGTTACGATCAAGAACAACAAAAAGACATTTAAATTGAATTCCTGTGTGATTAGTGCACAACTGCATGCACCCACGGAAAACTGCTGCTGGTGGACAGATCTCAGCTGGAAAGAAAAACGGAAGAGATCCAGTGTTGGCTGGAGGAAACTGTGAGCATGCAAGTTAAAATAGTACTCCCTGCTTTGTGGCTCTATGATGTGCCTGACACTCACCCCCATGGGGCCCCATCTGCTCCTCTGCTTTGGCATTGCATTCACAGTGCACCAGCATAGGTACATGATCTCGCTGGCATCCTTGCCACAATCTTAAATGTTTAAAGTGGAACAGTAGTAGCACTAAAGGGAGGGGTGGGAGGGAGGCAGACCCCACAGAAGGGAAGGGAGTTTGTCTGATGGCCTATGCAGATCCTCAGGTTTACACTTAGGATTTCAGTGCCCTCTGCAGGTTTTAGGAGGAGGCCCAATTCTCTGGGGAGGACCCACACAACCAGTCCTGGCCCTGTGCCTACACAATTAACCCACTAGCCCTTGGGAGATGCCTACAATCAGGGGGATGCGGGCAAGAGCTTATTTCTCAGGCTTGCCATGACTTAAGCTACTCTTTAACTCTCCTAACGGATTCTCACTCTCCTCGCCAGCTGCCCATCTCTGTGGACTTGCCTTCCGCACCGTAGCACTCTCAGGACTGCTAGACTCTTAGGGGTTACTATGGCAACCAATTTCTCAGTTCCAGGGGGTGCCACTTTACTGGATGCTGACCTGGTTCCTCTGAGGACGGGTAGCAAAAGCCCCACACTCACATCGTTGCCTCAATAAAAATGGCAAAGCAAATGAAAAATAGCTGATAAGAGACCAGATTCATCAATAGAGGTGGGGGAGGAAGAATGTGGTAGCCGAAGACCTGGTCTATGGGAAGCAGGTCCCATCTTTAGTCTTGGTCATCTGCTGTTAAATGAGCACAGTTAGCAGCAGTAGGAATGAGCCACGCCTGAGGTCCCTGCAGATTTGCAGCAAAGTCAGCACTGGGTTAGGAGTTTAACCCAGTGGTTTGACCCAGTACCACAGAGAGAGAGAGAGAGAGAGAGAGAGAGAGAGAGAGAGAGAGAGAGAGAGAGAAACTGGATAAGAAAACTACATTTTGATAACCCAGTATTTCCTCAGCCCCCAGGGCACCTGCAACATGATAAAACTGAACATTCAGAACTGGATAAATATGGGAACTTGGCCTTTAACTAAGGGGTGGCTGTTGTCAGGCTGGTCAGGCCCCCCATAGCAATTGACCATTTGGCTTGACTTGCAGATTGCATGCTAGCCAGAGAGTTGCCCAGTGGCAAATGCCAACTCTGGTCCTGGTACCAGCAGAAGGCCGACGGCTTCGGCTCAGCAGGTCCAGCCAAGCGCAGGAAGTGCTACCATTAGTCTGACTCTAAAGAGATCTCTCCTACTGGATCAGCGGCATTTTGCAAGAAACCAAATTCAACATAGCAGATGAACAACCGAAGAAGACACAGATGTAGAAGAATCGGGCATTTAATGTGTAGCCAGGCTCTGCAAATAGAATAATAAAATCGTAGAGTTAAGGAATCCATGGTAGAGGCCATCCAAACTCCGAGGCAGATTTAGGGGAGTGTGACCAGTTTGGTCGCACTGGGTGCAGAACTTCAGGGGCACTGCAACTATAATGTAGAAAGGAAGGTGAGAGGCAGGGAGGCGGGTGCGCCAAATTTTGCCATGGCACATGACACCACTGAAATTTGAGACCTCAAGGTCCACCACTGCAAAAAAGGTAAACGTAAAGGGCCGTTAGGTCCAGTTGTGTCCGACTCTGGGGTTGCGGCGCTCATCTCGCTTTATTGGCCGAGGGAGCCGGCGTACAGCTTCCGGGTCATGTGGCCAGCAAGACTAAGCCGCTTCTGGAGAACCAGAGCAGTGCACAGAAACACTGTTTATATTCCTGCCATTTATCTACTTGCACTTTGTGCTTTTGAACTGCTAGATTGGCAGGAGAAGGGAATGCAAACTCTTGTTTAAAAACCTTCAGTGGAGGAAAGTCCACTACCTTCTGAGACAGTCTGTTCCATTGTCAAATGGCTCTTGCTGCCAGAAAGTTCTTTTCCACCTCTCAGTCTTCTCTTCTCTAGGTTAAACATCCCTCAACTGTTCCTAAGGCTTGGTTCTCAGACCTTTGATCCTCTTGGTCGCCTTGCTCTGCACACCTTCCAGCTTGTCAATCTCCTTTTCCACTGGGTGGGAGGCTTTTGTCCTGAGCTGAGCAACATGCCAGCCATGAGTGATGGAACCATCCATTGGGAAAATGCCAAGGCACTGAAATGCCAGAACTACATTTAAAAGCACGAGAACATCTCAGGAGAAGGTTAAACGGTTGGCTGTGCTGCTTCGTCAATGTGGCATTTGCATCTACGGCATCTTAGCTGAGTCATGCCAGCTGCGTGCTTGATCCCCAGCTAGCCACTGCTGACTCAGACTGGGTGGCAGCACAGCATGGAGGGGGAAACAGGGGGAAGCTGCTTAATAATAATATTATGCATTCATATTCTACTCTTCCTCCAAGGATGGGGTGGGTGGGCACACACATCTATGGTCCTACCACCTCCCATTTTATCCTCACAACAACCCTGTAAGGTATGTTAGGATGAGTGATAGTGATTGGTGCATCCACCCCAATGAATGGAATTTGAACCTCGGATTCTCCAGTCTTTGCCCAACAGGCTAAGCACTACACCACTCTTGGCATTTAGTCTCCTCGGACCATTTCACATGAATAATTTCAACAATCCTAGTGCCATTCCTGTAAGGAAGGTCAAATAGCTCATCCTTCCCTCAGTGAAGCTGTTAGATATCTCCTTGCATACAGTCAAGCCAGGGAGAGTTGATTGGCAAGGAGACATTTGAACCAGGGGTGTCTTGGAGAACAGTTTTTGCTCTTTGGACCAGCACAGGATGCTTAGCAATTGCTGTGTGCTGTGACTTTAGACCTAAGGAAACAAACAAGCACACCTGTCTGGTTTGCTCCCATCCCTTTATCAGGAGTTTGAAGCTGAATAAAGTCCCCCTGGATGATGTAACCGTGTTCTGGATCCTTTACATACACACCCAACACACTATTTATGTGTACAAAGTTTATTAGTTCTTATACCACAAAGACAAATGCAGCTTTTTCCAGGTTCTCCATTGCTGAGCTGGTGAGGTCTTAGCTACTCGTTCAAGCACTGAAAGATGCACCCTATGCTTTTTTACTTCAGAGTAAGTCCCACTGTAAGATTCACTTCCAAGTAAGCATGTCTAGGGTCAAGCTGCTACACTAAATACCTGCTCTTGAAAGCTGAATCAGAGCAAAAGGCAATATGCGGAACACCAAAATAGCTGTTTGCTCTGATTGAGCTTTAAAGAGCAAGTTTTTGGGGAGACAGCTCTAGATAAAAAAAGGGTGCTCAGACATGAAGCTTTAAAGTGCAGAACTGTGCCTGCAAAGAGCAGGGTGAAAGGTTAAGCATGAATATGCCTATAATTCTGAGCAAATGAACTGGGCTGGTTCTATTAAGCACACTGTGATGGATGGGGCCAAATGGAATTATCCCATTGATCTGAAAGATGCAGCTTTTAATGTAATCAGAGAGGCGAAATGTCATTAAAAGAAGAGGCAGCAGGACACTATGATTCCTCCCAAACCTTTGAATATCTTGGGGGGGGGACTTTCCAGATGCTGAAGGCGAAGGGAGTTGCCTATAATAAGCCTTCCAGATGCTTTGGATTAAAATTCCCATCAGTCCCAGGATTCACACTACTGTGTTGGCTCTGGCTGGGAGTTGTAGTCATAGAATCATAGAATCATAGAATCATGGATCTGGAAGGGACCCCAAGGGTCATCTAGTTCAACCCCTGTGGTGTAGGAATCATGGCTAATTAAATAAACTTCACAGTTCATAACTTCAGATTTAATTAACTTCACACTTAAAAGGCAAAACTACTCTTTCCACACTTCCCAGAGCAGTACGCAAACCAAAACACAGCCTTCCTCTGAATCTTGTGTTACAGTTCTCCAACCAAATAATGTGTACAAAAGTCCACATACCAGGGCAGACATGTCCAAAGTCCGTTTTGGGGGCCTAATCTGGCCACCTGGCTGGTTTTATGGCTTTATCTGGCCTCCGTGTCAGTTTATGTATTGGTGTCAAATCCTAAAAGCTCAACTCCTAGAAAAAGCTCAACAACTTTGGAGTAAAAAAAAGGTCGGCCCTCACGCATGTTCACTTCATCAAATCTGGCCCTCTTTGAAAAAGTTTGGGCACCCCTGTACTAGGGGGAAAGTGTCCATAAATGCATACATTGGTGGAAATAATATACAAAAATGCATCTGGAGTGTACAAGGTGAAGAAGACTGCCTTGTTATCTTGAGGGCAGTCAGATAAGCAGCCTGACCTGACAAGTTGGCAGTAAGGGAAAGGTGCATTTAAGAATTTATAATAAAGAGCCAGTGTGCTATACTGGTGAGAGTGTTGGACTTGGGAGACCAAGATTCAAATTCTCAGGGAGCCATGATGCAGCGCAGTGCCTTTTGGCCTAACCTACTTCACAGGGTTGTTGTGAGGATTAAATGAGAGGAGGGAGAACCATGTACCTTAAGCTCCTTGGAGAAAAAGGTGGGATATACCATAAATGCAACCAACCAATCAGTCAATCAATCAATCAATCAATCAATCAATCAATCAATCACAGCACGGCCCAGTGGTGCCCTTCCTGCAACAGCCAGTCAGCTGTAGGGGAGGGTCCCATTTCTGGCGTCCAAGCATCTTTGCCACACCTTGTCTCTGGCCCTTGGATGCAACAGTTTTCTGACGGAGCTGTGAATCATCTCTCAAATGTCAGTTACATAAAAGAGGAAGAAAAATCGATATGTATTTTGTGACCTAATCAAACAGATGGGAGAGAGAGGAAGCCAGCGGGGATCGATAGGGAAGTGGAGGAGTCATGGCCTGGTCACTGTAAAACCCTCCCTGCTGTGATTTTCCACACAAAAATATTGCCCCATCAAAGAATTGCCAGGAGCTGGCCTGAAACAGAATGAATTATCTCCATCCCCGGGTCTAACGTGGCATAAACCAGCCAAAAGAGCCATCTTAATCCACTTAACTGCTAATGTTGGTTCCTTGGGAAGGAACAAAGCTTCTCATCTTGCAAAACAGGAGGCCTCTTTTCTCTTGTTCTCTCCTGATTGATAAAAAAATTAAAAATTAAATGAGGAACATGGAGGCTGTCTTAGAGCGGAGAAATCCATTTGGTGCCAGAAAGGAAAGAGATGGTCCTTTTTCCCAGGAAAGGATTTGCTGTTTTAGGGTGAAGGCAGACATGACATTTTAAGGGCCAGGAGATGAGGCTGTTTTGGGAGAACATGGCTTGCGATATATATACAGCATTGATTGTTGACCCATCATTTCAAACTGCCCCTGAGTGTGGGCAGCCAAGTCACCATGCAGAAAACCATTGTGCTCTCTGCTCATGTGTGTGTGTTTGTGTTGGGGGGGGGAATAGTTCATGCCCAATTCACAGACAATCACTTGAACCCATTTTTTTAAAAAAATAATGTGATCTTTGCTTTTATCTACACAAAATGTCAGAAGTTCCAAATGCATGTGATTCAGTTAAGAACAACAAAGAGTCTTGCAGCAGCACCTTAAAGAGCAGCTAATTTATTATGGAATATAAGTCCGCCTCCCTCAGCCTGGTGCCCTCCAAGCAGTTTAGACAGCAACTCCCCCCAGCCTCCACCTGCAAGGCTGTTTGAAGCTGGGGCTGATGGGAGATGTAGTCAGAAACATTCCAGTCACTTAGCCAGCTGTGCCTTCTTCCAGGATGCCCCCTTCTTTTTACACACACACACACACACACACACACACACACACACACAGCCAGCTAGCACTGCATGGTAGCTGAGCATGCCCAGTCTTTGTTGGGCTGGTTTTGGGTATGTTCCCTTCCACTTCTCTGAGTAGACAGTGCCATTTTGCTGGTATAAGATAACAGGTTCCCTATCAGACTACATAGGATATCCAGCTCTTCGGTGAAGCAGCTGACACCATTAAGAACCACAACAGGAATAATAAATTCCAAATGACAGTGATTTGAGACAACAAACTTAGCCAACTCATCTCAAAACACTATCCCTTAAGCCAAACTCTGATAGACAATCCACAGTCAGTCGTACGAAAAGCCACCAAGAGCTTCAGGAGCACCGAGAGAGCAGAATCTCCATGGCCCATTTCCCATCATAAGTCACCCACCAGGATGTCTTTTCCATCCCAAAGCCTTACCTTGAAATCAGACTAAGACAGATCTAAACCATCAGCATCACCCAAGACCTTCTGGCATTGGAAGGCCACAGCCCACAACAGTGCCTTGTCCAAAATTGGAAAATTAGCACAAGGGTACTGATAGTTTGACTTGTTAAAAGTGCGACTTTCCTAGTGGCCTCTTCAGGCTGTCAGGAACAACTCCTTCCCTCAGAGAGGGATTAACCGCCTCAGAGGTCGACTCACTCAGTCCCAATCTTGCTGTTTTAACTGGCCAGGATAGGCAAGGACCAAGCAAAGAGGCCACCAGCCTCATCCCACAGAGCCACATGTCTCTGGCGTCAGGCAAGACAACCTGAGCAGGATCCATTAGGAAATGCTTCCTGGTTCCTTCAATCTCTGAGGGCTCATCCACACTTCTGCTTCTACAGTGCCTGGAAAGCACTGGTCTGAGCCCTTTCCCCTTTGTCCTGCTCCTTTCCAAGGAAAAACCACTGTTTAGAAATAAATTGGAGCAAAAGCTAATCCGGAGGAAACCCAAATTACTGTTTGCTCTGAGCTCTGAGCAGGTTTCCCCAAGGGAAAGTAGACAGACGACGGGACTCTGTCATAGCCAGTGTGTCAAGGTCAGCATGGATGGCAGGGTCAGCCTGGCAGGGCTCAGCTCCAAGAGGCTGAGCAAAGCCGGCCCAACACAAACCTCTGTGCACCTTGCAACTCTGAGCGAAAGCTCTCTTGCAACTCTGCTGCTGATTTTGTGCAGCAGAAGCCAACGCGAGAGGAATAATTGACACTTCTGCCTGGGGCTGGGAGGCATTCTGGGATATGGTGCTAGGAGTGCCTTCACAATGAAACATCATGCGGGAGTGGAGAGAGAAAGGCTTCTCGGTGGATTTGGCTCGGAGCAAATTCCCAAATAGAGTTTTCGCATCCACGACAGCTACCAGATTAACTGAAACAAAGACTGATGTCCTCTCCATCATGTATGGAAGGCGGCCCACAGTTCCTCTCTCCACACCCTGCTATTAGTGGAGCTTCCTGTCTTGTCTTAGAGCATATCGGATGCCTGGCAGCCACGGATGGGTGAATCTGTCCATTTCAGTTCTTTCTCCGTTTCCCATTTTCCCCCAGCCCTAAGTCCCACTTGCCCTCTTTCAGCGTCTATTTGCACATTTTTCTTTGCAAAAAGTCAGGATGAAAGCCCGCTTGCGTTTCTAGGAGCATTTTTGCATGCAATCACATTTTCCTGCAAGCCCCTTATCATAATGCAGTGTAGCTTTGTAAGATACTTTCACTAATAATAATAGCATTTTGCTCTGAAGAATCACATCACAAAAATAAAGAAAAATGCAGATTTTTAAGGATTAACAGTGTTCTGGATTGCTTATTGGTTCAGAAAGGGTGAATTAGGAATTAAAATGCAAACTGATTTATTCTTACTGCTGCCTATAGTATTATTTATTTAGAGCATTTGTACCCTGCTCTTCAGTCAATTCCAGAGTGGCTTAAATGGGAGAAACCAAAGCAAGACGGTCCCTGTCCACAGGCTTGCAATCTAAAAGAAACAGGCACACAAAGGAATAGGGAGAGGGAAGGAAGAGGGGGAAATCAAACTCAGGCGCCAATCTTGAAACAGTTCTTAAAATGACCGGCTGGCACAGTTCAGGGGTAGGAGGTGCCTGGTGGAGCTGGTCTTATGGTGAAGCTGAGCGAATGAGTCTTCTGTTTCCCATCTCTCCCACTGAGAAAGTGGTGGAATGGCTGCTCCAGTAGGGCATGCCATGCTAGAGGGTGAAACAATTTTTGCAAATTTCCTTAGTGAGGGGTCTTAAAAATATGTTTTTAGGTGTGAGGAATTCAAATCTGCTATTATTTTGGTGACTGGAGAACATTTAGCTTGTTAAGTCTATGTTTGATAAAGTACATAAACTGATTTTGGAAAACCAAAGACTTATAATTGTACCTTTTGAAAGTGTCATGTAATGCTAAATAAATAAATAAATAAATAAAGATATATGATATAACTGCACACGCTTTTAATGATTTCTGTGCAATTTTACCCACATTCTACTTAACAAGCAAAACCAAATTATATTTATTTAACCAAAATATTTTTGAATCCCCAAGTTATGTTACAACTTTTTAGCATCCCTCATTTTTGGAAGTTGACAGCTGAACAATTTAACAGGCCTTACTGCTCCAGTATCTCTTTTTGGATGAACCACAGAGATAAAATAAAGCCAGTCTCTTTCCTACCCACTTTCCAGGTTACCAACACAGCCACCCACCCCTCACCCTTTCGGGCGTTTTGACCCTAATGACAGCACCATTTTTGACTCAAGTAAAAAGAAACCTCAACTTTTGAATCATTTGCCTGCAGTTTAATAAATCAAGCTGATCTCAGAATGTAAATCGATACTACAGCAGCCATGGGCAGACTTCCACCGATCGCGGCAACCTCTTGCCTCTCCAGTAACATCTAGCAAGGCCCAAAACAATACATGGCTCCATAATGCAGATGGTGAATCAGAGGGGGTGGGGGGTGAAGAAGCTTGCCGTGGGTCCTGTTGCATGGAGTATCTGGCAGTGCCGGCTCACAGGCAGAGGAAACAGCCACCCTGAACAGTCACACTCCATATCACCACCTTGGAAATGGTGAGAAGGGACACCGTTGCCCAGCCTCCGCCAACCAAGCTGCTGCCCTCTGGGTGTTTTGGGCTCCCAGCTGCCCCAGCCAGCGTGACCATACAATGCTGGGGCAGATGGGAGAGAGCTCCCTCTTGGGAAAGGATGCTGGAGTCTGAGAGCACCAGAGGAACTCAGTGGCCTTAGCGGCAAATAGCTGCCATCCAGGGATGGTGGGTTTTCTGGCAAATATCGAACTGGGAATTTTTCTGCTACCCTAAATCAATGGAGAAAATTAATTAATTAATTAATTACATTTCTATACTGCCCTTCATCTAAGGTAAAGGTAAAGGTACCCCTGACAGTTAAGTCCAATCATGAGCAACTCTGGGGTTGCAGCACTCATCTTGCTTTACAGGCCAAGGGAGCTGGTGTTTGTCTGCTTTCACAGATGGTTTTTCCGGGTCATGTGGCCAGCATGACTAAGCCGCTTTTGGCGAAACCAGAGCAGCGCAAGGAAACTCTGTTTACCTTCCTGCCACAGGGGTACCTATTTATCTACTTGCACTTTGACGTGCTTTCGAACTGCTAGGTTGGCAGGAGCTGGAACCGAGCAACAGGAGCTCACCCTGTCGTGGGGATTTGAACCGCCAACCTTCTGATCGGCAAGCCCAAGCAGCGCAGTGGTTTAAACTTCATCTAAGGATCACATAAAAGTGCAATAATGCAGAGCAAGCATATATTATATAGATTAGATTTAGAATGCTTTGCCTTATATTTATTTTTAAAAACATATTCAATGCACAAAATTTTAATATTTGGGCATCCGTTTGTCTTGAGAAAACCCTTTGTGTAGGGTTTACTCCTTAGCCTTTTCTTCTTCCAAAGATGTCCTGCAAGGAGGTGCACATTTAGGATCAGAGTCTTCCTTCTCCTAGATGGATTACCTTCCCAGGTGGATGAGCCCCATCTGCCCCTCACTTCCCTCTACAGCACCTGCAGAAACTGCCTTCCTGACCATTGGACCCACTCTTGGTCTCTTCCGCTCAATCTGCCAGAGCCTGACTTTGCATGCAGGGGAAGCCCTTAACTCAGCGGGGGTTTGAGACCCATCAGCTACCTAGTTTAGCTAGCCAATCGAAGCCCTTCCCAGGATGTGACCACTCTTGCATGCCGACAGCTTCCAGGAGGCCCAGGTGGTATATAAATATTATAAAGCTATAAAAGGCTCCCCCCACCAAAGTTAGTTGCTAAACCATAGTTTAGTTTTCTATGGACAAGCTGCAGTGAGACTCAGACTTGAGGCCTCCCTGCTGCCCCCTCCTTGCTCTGGGTCAGCCGGAGTCTGAGAAAGAGCTTGAAAGCTTATGCTTCTGTTTTAGATTAACCACAGTTTGCCATTTTGTCTGAACCTGACAGATTTTGGGTTAACCTGAGATATGCCTTGTTAAAACAAGCTGTTTTTCAACCATAATCTAAGAAGCTGCCTTTTTTTTGACAAACCACAGTTATGATAAACCACCGTTTAGGGTTCCTAATGATGCTTAACCTAAAACAGAAGCCCAAGTAAGAGGAAAGGGAAGCAGGACTATGCAAGCCTGAGACTTACTATGGCCTGTCCTTGTCACAGTAAACAATGGTTGCATGATAAGCGCAAACAGGGCCACCAGCAATGCACTCCTATGCAGGCTGATTTATAATAATGTCCAACTGAGCTAAATGAAGCTGGCTCCCTAGTATGTAGTGACTAGGCCTATAGCCTAAGGAGTAATGCAAAGGTGTTGAAAACTGTTCACATCCTAATTTTAGCATGCCTTGAAAGCTGAATACATAAATAGATGTGCTCCCTGGGAATAGTCACCCAGAAAAGAATGCTAATTTCAAGTTTAATTTTACATGGAGCTAGTATTCAGGTGGCTTTAGACTGAAGAAGGGAAGGAAGGAACAAGGAATTAAAAATAGCCTTTCATGGCTGCCATCGCTAACCCTGAACCTCCGAGGAGGAGGAGAAGGAAGAGGTGGCTCGATGGCAACTTTCCAAATCATTGCATTGATTTGGGGTCATCCCCCCCCACCCCCGGGGATTCCCCCAGGAATGCCTGCCCCTTCAATCCCAATCCATTCTGAGTAGAGCCTCGGAGGGTTCATCCACCTCTAGTTTGTTCTCTTACTGTTATTTGACCATAATGCTTGTGCAACTGCATCTGACAGAAATAGAAACCTCGCCTCAAAAGCAGCAGCAAGAGGGAATATCCAAGAATTCTGGAAACGGTCTGCTGCATCCTTGGATAAGGCAGAATTTAACACCAAACATAACCATGGAAACAGAGATGTAGCTTTTTCTAAGCCACGTAGAGCGTTGGAACATAAAGCCGACAAGAGCAAGGAGATGTGTCTGCAATTAGGAAGAGCTTCCAAAGACGGGCACACAATTTATTCAGGGAGAAGTGACAAGGGGAAGGAGATAAAAGCAACCACCTGGGCTGCATACCAGATGCAAAAGGGAACTAACCTGCCCAGACTCCAATGTCTTGGACCGCAGCTCCCATCAGCTCCAGCCGGCACTCTCATGCTCCCATCAGCCCCAGCATTGCACAGGATGATGGGAATTGTGGTCCAGGAACATCTGACGGGCACCAGGTTGGGGTAGGCTGTTCTTGCCCATTTCAAGAGAAATATTAAACCAGGTAGAAGAAGATGAAGTCAGTGGTACAACACCAAAATTTGGCACCGTCCCACCTCTTGCCTTCCATTCCACATCATAGTTGCAGCGCCCCTGAGGATCTGCACTCTGTGCGACTGAACTGATCGTGCTTCCCTAAATCCACCTCTGACTAAGAGAGTAGGGATTAATAATAATAATAATAATATTTTATTTATACCCCACCCTCCCCAGCCAGAGCTGGGCTCAGGGTGGCTAACACGAATAAAATTACAATAAAACATAATGGGGGAAACAAACAAACAAACAAACAAAAATCAGTTTACTAATATACGGATTAAAATACAATTTAAAATGCAGCCTCATTTTAATAGCAGCCTATAAATCAAAACCATAAGGGAAGGGAAACATAAGGGTTCGACTGAGTCCAAACCAAAGGCCAGGCAGAACCAAAGGCCAGGCTCTGTCTTGCAGGCCCTGTGGAAAGATGTCAAGTCCCGCAGGGCCCTAGCCTCTTGTGACAGAGCGTTCCACCAAGTCGGGGCAAGTGCTGAAAAGGCCCTGGCCCTAGTTGAAACCAATCTAACCACCTTGCGGCTTGGGACCTCCAAAGTGTTGTTATTTGTGGACCTTAAGGTCCTTTGCGGGGCATAACAGAAGAGGCAGTCCCGTAGGTACGAGGGTCCTAGGCCACATAGGGCTTTAAAGGTCAAAACCAGCATCTTAAACCTGACCCTATACTCCACCGGGAGTCAGTACAGCTGGTAAAGCACTGAATGAATGTGATCCCGTGGCAAGGACCCCGTAAGGAGCCATGCTGCTGCATTCTGCACCCGCTGGAGTTTCTGGGTCAGCTTCAAGGGCAGCCCCATGTTGAGCGAGTTACAATAATCAAGCCTGGAGGTGACCGTCGCATGGATCACTGTGGCCAGATCAGGGCGAGAAAGGTAAGGGACCAACTGCTTGATACGGCGGAGATGAAAAAATGCCACCTTTCCTGTGGCTCCATGGAAAGGGAGGCGTCGAAGGTTACACCCAAGCTCTTGACAGAAGGCGCTGGCACTAATTGAGCCCCCGCAAGAGATGGGAGTTGGCCCCCCAACCCCATGTCTTCCTGACCCAGCCAGAGGACCTCTGTCTTCGAAGGATTTAACTTCAACCGGCTCCCACGCGGCCATCCAGCCACAGCTTCCAAGCATCTGGTCAGTGTGTCCGGGGCCGAGAAGTTGCAATGTCAACAGTTTCCCTAGGAAGATTGCTTGCACAAGTCCATGGCCCGTTTACTGTGGCGGCACTCTGGAACTCCCTGCCTACTGACCTCAGAGAGGCGTCCTCACGGTACTCCTTTCAGTGCCTGCTAAAAACAGCTTTTAAAGACAAGTCTACCCAGACATGTTGCTGTATGTTTTTAGTTTATTCCCGATCTTATCTTTTGAATGTTTCAAAGGGTGATTTTTATTGATAATTTTATTGTTTTATTTTCTTTGTATACTACTTTGAGGGTTTTCTTTTAACAATCAAGCAGTGTATAAATGCTAGGGAATAAATAAGGAAATAAACAATAAATTAACTGAAAAGTTGGTGATAACAGACCTTTCATGGATGAAAACCAGGGTAAGCTCCCCTTCTGTCACCTCAGTGATCTAACTGAGCAGTTCCTGCCTCCCTAACCACTGTTTGGTCCTTTGGTCCTTCCTTCCCTCCACTTCTAACGCATCTTTCCTCCCAAAGGAGCCCCGGGCAGCAAGGAGCACAACAAGGTATTGTATTCAACACAGTGCTGAGGGAAAGGGCTGTAGCATCTTCCGCACATGCAGAACCTCCCAGGTTCAATCCCTTCTGGCAACTCCAGGTAGGACTGGAAGAGATTCCCTGCTCGAAATCCTGGACAGCCGCTGCCGGTCAGTGTAGACAATATGAACCAATGGTCTGACTCATATAAGGCAGCTTCCTATGTTCCATCAGTTCGAGGGGATTTCAGGTTAAGAACAGACGTCCGGAACAAATTAAGTTCACAACCAGAGGTACCACTGTATGTTTGGGTTGGGTCTGCAGCGTGCAGGGAGAGGCAGTAAACACTTTCCTCTGATTCCACACCCACAATGAGCACTTTCTCCTGAATGCTGCTGTTAGGTGAGGGAGAGTGATCCCATTGACACCAACAGAGGCTTCCCTCCTGCCGCAAACAGTTGGGGAAGGGGGATGGTAGTAGGCAGAAAAAGGGTTAACTCCCTTCACCCTGTGAAGGAAATCAGGCCCACCCACAGTAATTTAGCCTGATAAAACATTGACATGCTTGAAGAGGTATTTAGCAGACTTTGGTCAAAGCCACAGCCTAGATTTAAAGCATACCCAATATAGATTTAAAGCACATGACTTCCCCCAAATAACACTGGGAACTATAGTTTCCCCTCATAAAAATACAATTCCCAGCATTCTTAACAAACTACAGTTCCCAGGATACTTTGTGGGAAGTCATATCTGGTTTTCAGCGATGTCTGAAATAAGGATGGAGCTATGTAGAGGCACTGGTGGCTTCACGGTTTTTCCTGCATCATTATATTTGCATAGCATAAAACAGGGGTTGGCAACCTAAGGTCCACGGGCCACAAGTGGCCCTTGGGGGTCATTTAACTGGCCCACAAGCCGCCCTTGAACTGAGCCGCTCGCTCAGCACGTCCCCGCATGCTGCACTAAATCGGCACACCCCGGTGCGCGGACTTGTTTCTGCGGCACCGGAAATCGTGTCTGCACAGACACAGACACCGAAAATTGGATGATATAGCAACATATTACCCAGTCCTAGAAGTCCTGTGCTTTAAATGCATGTTGTGAATCTGCCCTAAGAGAAATGGCTTCCCCCATAAAGTAACCTGGGAAGCATAGTTTGCTAAGCATCGCCTAACCACTCTTAGCGCCCAGGATTCTTTGGGCAGGAAGCCAGGATGAGAGCTTTACATTATTGATGTCTCATCATGCCCACCAGATGTTTCTGACTGCAACTCCCATTAGCCCCAGTACTTAGCTTGTAAGCTCTTTGGGGCAGAGGCCTCCCATTTCCTACCATTTTGCTTCTGTTACTCTGTGAAATGCCAAGAGAAGGATCAATGCTCAAATTACAGGGAAGATGAGAAAGAATAGGGTATCGTTCTTGCAATCCATGGGCCCCAATCCGTGACTCATTTCTACTGGAGTGAAACCATGCTGCTCCCACAACCTTCTGAAAACAGTGGCTAAGGAGGACAGCCGGACCCCACTCTGCTCCCCTGTAATTCAAACATGGCCCACCAGCAGATCGTCGCTTGAGTCAACAAAGCAGACACTCCTCCTCATCCAGGCCCAAAGCCACAGAGGCTGACAGAGGTTGGAAAGATTCTCTTGAAAACAGGGAGGAGGTGAAAGGATGCCCCCACCTGAAAGAGGAACTACGGGGTCTCATCACAGAATTCTGTAGTTTGAGCACTGACAAGAGCCAGTGAAGAA
Organism: Podarcis melisellensis; assembly: GCF_964234715.1. NCBI lineage: Eukaryota > Metazoa > Chordata > Lepidosauria > Squamata > Lacertidae > Podarcis > Podarcis melisellensis. Next base: position 4,124,444 of record NC_138540.1, read on the forward strand.
TGGTGGTTCCAGTGTCAGACTAAGACTTGAGAGGCCAGGGTTCAAATCCCTACTCACCGGGTGACCTTGGGGGCCAGTCACTGCCTCACAGGGTTGTTGTGGGGATTAAAGGAGGAGAGGGAGAACGACATATACCACCTTGAGCACTTTGGATGAAAAAGTTGGGATATAAATGCAATAAATGCATAAATAAATAAAAATACGGATGATCCTGATTGATAAACAGCAGCACCTAGAGCAACCACAGGCCTGGTAGTTGGAAAGGGAAGTAGGATTGTTTTCAAAGTGAAGCTCAGGGCTGCAACACACTCTCTCCTCCTTAGACCTACTGAGCATGTTCCGATTATTTCGCAGGGGCTGTGACTCATGAGACCTCCTGGAAGAGGAGACTGGGTGAGCCATGGCTGCAGCAGCCCTCGCGATGAGGAGCTTGCTTTGACAGTGAGAAAACAAAAGAAAGAGATGAATATTCAGCAGGGATGAGGCCAAGCCCAGGTTAAGTGTGGCTCAGGAGTCCTCCCCCCCCCTTCCTAACCGCACACAAGGTGGAGGAAGAGAACCTCACAGACACAAAGAGGACCCTGGATCCGGCCCGGAGAATCAGCCGCCACAGTGACACTTCCCAGCATTTTCCAGTCACTTCAAAGTGCAGAGCTAAGACCCACCTCTGTTGCCAAGTATCTATGTGTGAACCCGCTGCCTAGGAAACCAGAGGAATCCCCAGAGATCAAACGCCAGAGAATCTCCATGGCATGTAAAGCCAGATCAGAAGGTTTTCATTTTTAGGGATCAATGTGTCCATAATACACCTGTGTACAGACGCACTTTAAGATGACCAGCAGCCAATTCTGTCCAATGGGCTGCTGCTGTGTTGTAGCACACAGGGCTTTTGGCCACGGTCGGTTTAAAATTGTTGCAAAAACAGGCCAATCTGGTTTATGCAAACCGTGCAAGAGAGTAACCTCCACCCCCATCCCCACCTATATTCCGCTTCCAGCTCAAGAAACACCACCTGGGCTCTTCGCAAGCAGCCCACGAAAAACAGCAGCAGCAGCAGCCCCAGCCCCAGCACCTTGGGGTTTACCTTTTTGCTGCAAGATGGGGTGGGGCGGGGGGGCACCTTTCGACCCACAGATTCACCGGTGCAAAACATTCATACCAAATAGGTTTTACCTATTTCTTTAAAAAACAACAACAACAGAAGCAGAGACAATAAAGTGGAAAGCCGACTGGTCGAAGGTGCGGATGAAATCCGAAAGGTTTGCCTCCTCCTTACCCGTTTAGCGCATCTTCCTTGCAGGGGCGGTTATTCGCTTTCCTCCCCGGCAGCGCGGTCCCTTCTCCTCCTTCTCCTCCTCCCAGTCAAAGGAGCCCATCGGAGGAGCCCATCCTGCGATCTCCGGATCTGTCCCTCGCCGCGCCTCGCGCCTCCTCCTCCTCCTCCTCCTGGTCTCCTTGGGCGCCTTCGCTGCTCTGCGCGCCGCGGAGAAAGAGATCCGCCCAGGGAGGTGGGGAGGATGCCGGGCAGGGGGAGGCGGCGGCGGCGGCAGCAGCAGCAGCATCAAAAGGGACCCGAGACCCAGCAACCGGGCGGCGGAGGCAACCTGCCCGCCTCGCCCCGTCCGCTTCGGATGATGACAAAAGGGCGGCTCCCCTCCGCGCCCCGAGCGCCCCCCTCCGGACGGCTGCGCGCACAGCCAGAGGCGCCGCGTCCCTCGTCTTGTGCTGCAGGGAGGAGCGGTGACGCAATGGGCCGCTGGCACAAGGAAGCCCCCCCAGCCGGGTGGGGGGACCCCGATGGGTGGGCCGGAAGGATGCGCCCCTCTCCTTTAAGGGGCTGGGAGGAGGAGGAGGAGGAGAAGCCGGCGATGGAGCTGGCCTCCCTTAGGAGGGGCTTTATTTGGCTGCGCGGCACTTGTTTTTAATGGCGTTACTTAGGAGTAGGAGTAGGCGGCTGCTCAGGAGTCGACAGGGGAAGGGCACCTGCTTGGCACCCCGAAGCTCCCCAGGTGGGGCGGGGAGAGAAACGCCCGTCCAAGATCCCGGAGAGCCGCCGCTGCCAGTCCGTGTAGGCAGCACGGGGTCGAGGGACCCAAGGGTCTGAGTCGGTGCGCTGCGGCGGCGATCAACAGACCTCGTGGCGCATGTGGGAAGATGCTGCCTTTGAAATGTAGCGCGCATCTGGCGCTGGCGCGGGAGGAGCAGGGCGCCACTCTGGGGCCCGCGAGACGGGAGCCTCGGATGCGGGGCTGCGGGAGAGGGAAGAGGCCGGGAGCCGGGACCACCTCTGCCGATCAGGGGTCACGTTTTTGTGAAACGATCTCGCCCAGCCCGAGGAGATCCTTGATGGAAGTAAGTAACTGGATTGTACGCTTAGAGTTCGCGGGGAGGTTATACGACACTGACTCTTTATTGAGCGTTCATTCCGGGGTTTTCTGCTGTGCGGACGGATGCCGCTTTTCCACAATGAGCTTCGCCCAGAGCGGCTTACAGCAAACATGCCAAACATCACAATGCAGACCACTAAAAATGCAAATAAACAAAATGCAGAGCAGGTCAGTGATTTCAGAAATCACAAAAATCAACAAATTGGCAATCACAGAATAAAACTGTTTACAGATCAAGAGCGATGGGAGAATGTTACAATGTTACAAACACCCACACCCACAAACCCCCCAAATCATCCAGGCTTAAGTACATAACCACAGAGCAAAACAAGAGTTAACCAACGATGAAGTTTCTGGTCTTGCCGCTCTCCAAGGAGCCTGGCTTAAATGCGGCTCAGCTGGCTCCCATATCCTTTCTCCAGAGGAGGCTGACACAGCAGCAAAAGGCAAATGTCGGAGAAGGCAATGATGGCGAGTCTCTTCTCCAGCCTCCTAGAAGTACCAACTGCTGGTTATTGCACTTACTGGACAGGTAATATGCAGAAAGACATTTCTCCCATCGCTTTTGATCTGTAAACAGTTTTGGGGCAGGGGGAAGAAGCAGAAAAAATGGCAAAAAAACTCTGTGCTAGTTGGGCAATCTGAATTTGCTAGTATGTGATGGAATCCCACATGCAAATTGTGACAGTCTGTTATCCCACTGTGTGTTGTGTTCCTTGTTGCTGTATGGGTGTGAGGCTGTGCACACTCCAGGGGGCTAAAGCACAACTGTGTCACATAGTTCTGATTTCTCTGCTTCTGAGGACTTTCCATTTAAATGGAATGTTCCCACACTAGTGTGTGGCGCTTGATGGGATGCCTTCATGCTATGTGTTGCCCTTTGGAAGTTACAGGAACTAGATGTCCATTATGGACAGGTATGCAAGGATTAGTTTACCTGTGCATGCACACCTGGTTTCCCCCCTTCATTTAAATGGTGTTTTTTTAAAGTAATATTTTATTAAGTTTTAAGAACAACAACAAACGGAAAAAAGAGAAAACACATACATAAAAATATAAAGTTATAAAATACAAAAATTACAAAAATTTAACTTAGAGAAAAAGAAAAACAGAAAATAAAATAAAAAACACATTAAAAGAAAACACAAAAATCCCTCTTTTTAATTTCTCATCTTTGATTCACTTATTTTCCTGACTTCCTCATATCTCCCTTTTTTGTATCCCTTTTGAAAATTAGTTCAGCAAATTCATATCCAATTAATTTATCTATTATCAATCCAATCTTATTTTTTACCTTGTTGCTAGAACCCCTTCAGTTCATTTCAATGTCATTAACATTCAAAAATTTTACAATGTTTCTGTAAATAAGTTTTAAATTTCCTCCAATCTTCTTCCACCAACTCTTCTCCCTGGTCTCGGATTCTTCCAGTCATTTCTGCCATTTCCATGTAGTCCATTACTTGCATCTGCCATTCTTCCAGAGTGGGTAGGTCTTGTGGACGGGCTGGAACAAAAATGTGAACTTTTCTGGTTTTGATATGCTCCTCTGGTATACCTGTTAAAGGTGAAATGTCCAATTTTTCATCAACTGTGATGAGTTGGGCATCTTGAGCTTGGTCCTGTGCCAGCCGCCATGTGGAAGTGTTCAGTGACCTGGGTCCGAAGCCGCTGGTGGAGGCCACGGCTGCTGCTTCTCTCCCTGCCCCATGCACCAAGTGCCTCGCCGCCACAGCTGCTGACATTGAGAGCTCCTGCAGAAGCAGCACTGCTGCCATGTTGGTGCAAACAGCTGCTGCGGAGATGGGCAAAAGCAATACTTTTCTCACACACTCATAAGGGGTGGGACTAATGGCCCTTTGGGTCTCTTCCAACTCTACAATTCCCTGATTCTAAGCATACACAGCCCAGGGACACAAAACACGGAGACTGTTTTTCTTTCCCAACTTTTCCTGCAAAGGCCATTTTTCTTTTTGACCACTGCAGTTTTGCAGAAGAGCAGTTTTGTACAAAACAGCTGCTTTAAGAGTAAAAATAAATTACAGCAAATGTGCCTTTCTCTGCACATGCCAGGAGTAAGCATGGCGCATCCTTTCTTTTGGGGCTGATGGAAACAAAATGGTTTGGTTGTGCTCAGGTGATGCGAAAATGGAAGAGAAGGGCATGGAGCTAGATGGCGCACAGCAAAACTTCCCAACACACATAAAGGCCCCCCCCCCAACCTGGCCACCCAATCCACTTGCCCAAGGAATATGATGTTCCCTTATCACATTATCTGCAGAACAGGAAAAGGTAAACTAAATGGGGAAGAAAGTATGGGCTGCCATTTAGATGAGGATGATGCAAACACACATGCACACGCGCTGGGGTTCATTGAATCCACTTTAAATTGCCATACGTACATACCTTAGAATCATAGAATTGTAGACCCAATTGGAAGGGACCCAAAGGGTCATCTAGTTGAACCTCCTGCAACGCAGGAATCTCAGCTGAAGACAACAGTCATCCAACATCTGTTTAAAAGCTTCCAATGAGGTTCAGAAACCTCCACTACCTTCTGAGGTAGTGTGTTTCATTGTCAAATAGCTCATGAGGCTGTTCCTAATAAGGATCAGGTCCATGGAGCAAAAAACAAACAAAACCCCCTGCTTTGGCTTCTCTCTTGCACTGAACCTTCCCGAGAACACCCTCCCATATTTAAGGGAAGCTTCAGTTACCCTGTGAAGCTCTTTGCTCCCCACAATGAATTTTGGTCCAAAGAGTGGACTGCAAACATGCAAAACATGAGTCATAATTGTGGCAGATTTAATTTAATTTTAAACAGAACAAATGAAAACTCATCAAACAAGAACACCCGGGTTTGGGTTCCTTTCTGTAAGTGCTGCGTCTTGAAGAGCTGATCCTCCACCTGCACCCAAAGGAGGCTCTGAAAGACAAATTGTTTGCAGGTGTGGAAGTGCATCTGCATCTTTGCTGATTTATTCCAGTCCTGCGCTCTCGATTTTCCATCCTGCATCCTGAAGGCAGCATGCAGAATAGGATAAGGATTAAACTGGAATGAAATGAAAACAGGAGGTAAAGGATAGCAATAAAATAGCAACATAAAATGTATAATCTTAAATCAGTTGTTTCCAAATTGGGCACTACTGCTTCTGGGGTGAGGGGCATAGGATTACCTGGGTAAGTGCATGAGCTACTCTTTATCTTATTTATTTGTTTGTTTTATTTCATAAGACTTATACACCACTTGCTTGTAAAAACAAACAAACAAACAAACAAACAAACAAACAAACAAACCTCAAAGCAGTTTACAAAAAGGAAAAAATGATAAAACCAAGAAAAATTTACAATACTTTAAAGCATACAAAAACTTAAAATACAAAAACAGATTAAAATTGACATTGGCATTTATAAGCATCTTGGTAGGTTTGCCCAAACAAGAATGTTTTTAGCAGGCACAGAATGCAATAAAAGTCGAAACAGTAACAATTAATTGCACATTTATTCAAAATCCAATTAAAACCGTTTAGCTTAACCAGTTCCACAAAATTTGTGCATTTGATCCAGCGATACTAGCCTTTCAAAGTCATTTACATCTCCAGCGCCCCCTGCTGCCCCCTTGCCTCTTAGCACCCCCCCCCCCGAATCCCACAGCCCCACAGCGGGCGGCATCGCGAACTTTGGGAACCACTGAAAAGGTAAAAGGTAAAACCAAGCCCTGGAGAAAACCTTACCTGCTATCCGGTTGTGTGAAGTTCCAAAATCCCCACATAGGTAGGAATAAGTGTTTCCTCCCAGGCCCACATGGGGCTCTGCACCACTGGGTTTGCCCACACCACTTCCATCCCATTTTCCATCTTGATGCAGTTGTTGGGTCTCTGGGGCCTGGGGCTGGCTGGTGAGCACTTTTCTAGCGGTGCTGGCACTGAAGAGGGCCCAGAAGGACCATGAGCTGCTGGATCTTTCAGCTTGTGGAAGCAGAAAGGAAAACAGATCAGTGGTGAGAAAGCTTGGATGACCACATACATACGAAAAATTGCAAAGAAAGGGGTGCTTGGGAAAGAGCTGGCATGAATTCATGGGCAGAGCATTAGCTGGTTTTTTGAAGGGATTAAATAAGGAGGGGGAGAACCATCTCTGTCACTTTGAACTCAGGTGGGATATTAAAGTATTAAATAGATGAATAATAAACACAGTGAATGTAATGTATTCGCTGTAGAATTCCGGGTATGGATAAAGTTTGCTATCGCCTCATAAGTGCTTTAGTGCAAATTCAATTATTTATTTCAAGGAAAAATTAATGATGGGGGGGGGGAGATACCTTCCCTACCCACTTATTTAGGCAAAACGTTGTGTGATGTATACCCTCCACCACCCCAAATCAATCACCCCACATTGTGGAAAGTCAGTTGCAATTCTGCTTGTAGCTTTCCAGGGAAGGACAGTGTTGCAGTAACCCGCTTGGAAGCAGATGCTGTTCAAGTGTCACAGGTCTCCCAGTGAGCAGGGCCCAAGCTCCACAGGTGCATTCCAGGGGATGCCCAGGGTTTTGCAACAAACTCAGCACAGGGTTTTGCAACAAACTCAGGAGGTTCTTCAGCAGACCGCACCGTGTGGCAGGGTTCTTTGTTGCTTTATATGGCCCAAGGAAACCTACCCACCCCACACAGATACATTAAAACCAAGGGGGGAAAGAAACGTTTTTAAAACACCTCACCCACTTCTAAAAGGCCACAGATAGTTAAAGGCCAAAGGCCTGGGTTACAGAGAAAAGTTTTCGCTTGGCGCCTAAAGATATAAAATGATGGTGCCAGGTGAGTCTCCCTGGGGAGAGCATTCCACAAATGGGGAGTCACCGCAGAAAAGGCTTGTTCTCGTGTTGCCACCCTCCAGACCCTCGAAGAAGGGCCTCAAATGAGGATCACAGGAAGTTCGGCAGGGGTGGGGGGGTTGCAAAGTTAGTTTTGCTCCTACCTCACACCCTCCAGTTTCCTCCAAAACTGAGCGCAACAGGCGAATGTATTCAGCAGTGGCTTTAAGCATATCAACTTTGCTGGGCTTCCGGTCCTTTGGAATCAGTGGCACGATAGCTTTGAGCTTGGAAAAGCAACTGTTCAAGTTCTTTATCTGTGTGTGGGTTTTTTTTTTAAAAAGCAAGCAATTAAAGCCGAGAGATTAGTGTCTCCTGAGCCCTTCAAGCCGGAGAAATTTTTCCTTCCTTTGCACTCATCCTGTGATGAGCAGTTGGGAAGAGCTCCCCCCTCCCATCACCTGTCCTTCCAGATGTGCATTTTACTAACCTGTTCATGAAACCAAATTACGACTCATTTTCTTCACTTTGGCTGCCTGCTAATTGGACATGATATTGGGGTGGCTAACCTGTGGCTCTCCAGATGCTGGACTGACTTCCATCAGCACCAGCTCAACTTGGCCAACCGTGAGGGGTGATGAGAGATGGAGCCTCAAAAGCATCTGGAGGCCCACACTAGACACCCCTCTTTACTTTCAAGATTTGGCCTGAGGGCAGAGGGACAGAGATTCAAAGTCCAGTTTTGCCATATGCTTAATAATCCTGTTGATGTTGCTGTAATTGCTGCAGGTTTGGGGATGTCAAACAACACTTAAGACAGCAGAGTTTTTAAGGGAGATGAAAATGGTTTGGGAGAGGTTTCACTTCACATTACTATGGTTATTATTAGGAATAACTTTCTGATGGTAAGAGCTGTTCGAGAGTGGAAGGTGGTGTCTCCATTTGATGTTTTTAAATAGAGGTTGGATGGCCACCTGTCTAGGATTATTTAGTTGTGATTCCTGCATTGCAGGGGGTTGGACTAGATGACCCTTGGAATCCCCTCCAACTCTACAATTCTATTATTCTAATTACCTGCTATTCACTCTAAGGCCCCAGAACAGTTACAACAATTAAAACACAGTTTAAAACAACTCTTTGCACGCGCGCACACACACACACACTCACACCCACCCACCCACCCCTTGTTTTTGTCTTTAATTAAATAGATTTTGCCTTGTTTTTGTCTTTAATTTTTGACACAACACAAATACCTGCCAGAGACAGAAGTGGAATGAGTATGACATTATGAGCCTCTTTCAGCCTCCCTTCAACTCCCAAGTAACTATTGCCATTTGCCTTCTGCCAAAGTCTGATGCAACCAGGTTGCCGAACTAACCTCCTCAAAGTTTACCCAAGCTATCTAGAGTAAACAGTTAGCAATGGCTGATTTTCTGATAAGAATGCTCTCTAAGAGCATAAAAGCTATTTTATTGCTGTGTCCTGACAGCTTTCCTGGAGGAATTGGCAGAAGGAAACACTCCTTCCTCCAGAAGACAAAATATTCCAGGAAGCGTTGGCTGGTGGCAACTGAGGAATGGCCATCTGGGAAGAGAAAAAGAGCATCTCCTTCTCTACCAAGCCCCAAGGAATCAACTTGTAAAATGCAATGACCACTCCATACAGCTTGCAAGGCTTCAATGACCATCTATCTGGGGTATGGCAAATGTTGACATTTACCGGTAGTTCTTAATCTTTGGGGAGGCTAGTGGGAAAAGTCAGAAAATTTGGGCACTTCCCCCATTTCCTGGCACATTTTGAGCCCAATGTCATCCTCATTTCCACAATTTAACACTAAAGAATGGCTTTTACCATGTACTCAGAGTAAATATTGAAAATCTGCCCCCAGGATCCAGTAATTCCTGAAATTCACCTGCACATCTCCAAAAACCCATCAGTAAATGACCTGTTTTCACACTCATTTACTTGTCAATGTTGGCATTTGCTTGTACCGGCACATTCACATCCAACTCTGACTTACTCCACCAATTGCTTGAACAAAACTAAAGAAAAGACTAGAGAGCAGGAAGTATTTTGAAATCATTAGCAGATTTCCTTATGCTCATCATGACCAGGATTTTCTTAGCATAATGTTCGGGAACAGCCTTTCCCCAACTGGCTGCTTTCCTGGTGTCTGGGAATACAACTCCCATGAGCCCCAGCCAGAACTGACATGTTTCCATCAGCCGCAGCTTCATATGGCCAGGCTGGCTGGTGCTGATAGAAACTGTAGTCCAAGACTTCTGGAAGGCCAGAATGGGGAAGGCTGTCAGCTGGCAGGTGTTTCCCTTCAGAATCAACCCTCACCCACTTCCCCAGGCTCCTACTTCCACCAGTTCATTCGGCCCCTGTAAAACTGGCAGATGTTTTCAATTATGAGAGCCATCTTCAAATATCTGAGGGGCAAGTTTGTTTCCTCCTCCAGAGAGTAGGACTGAACCAATGGATTCAAATGACAAGGAAGGAGATTCCGGCAAAACGTTAGGAAGAACTTTCTGAGGGGAAGAGGCTCTTTGACAGTGGAATGGACCTCCTTGGAAGGTCGGTGGACTCTCCTTCTTTGGTGGTTTTTAAGCAGAGCTTGGATGGCCACCTGTCATGGATGCTTTAGGTGAGATTCCTGCAGGTGGTGCAATGGGTCGGTGTTAACCAGAAGGTGGGTGGTTGGAGCCCACCTGGGGACAGCTTTGGGCAGGATTCTTGCACTGCAGGAGCCTGGACTAGATGGCACAACTCTATTATCCTATTATTCTGTAACTAGGAGGACAGAAACTCTTGTGGCTTCATACAGTGGACAGCTCTTTGGAATTAAGTTCTACTGTGTGTTCAACAGGGCTCACTCTCAAACCTCAGTCTCTGTGTCTGCTTACCCTCTCTCTCTCTTTAGCGTTCGCTGCTTCCCTCCTTCCCAGGACCTGATCCTGGTTCACCGTGGGAAGGTAGACACCAGAGGACTTCTTCTTCATTCGGGTGATGGGGGCCTTGACAGGCATGGGGCCAAAGTGTTCATTCAGCATCTCACCCAGGATCACAGCGGAAGGTGCCGGGGCAAGCTGAGGCAGCGGCTGGGTTTCTTGCTTTGCCATCCTCACTCCCTGGATATGACAAAGCAGAGCTGATGAGCACCAGGAGCAGCCTGGTCGTGGCAAGAGAGTCACCAGCTGCAGGTAAAACCCACCTTGCCACATTTCAGGGATGGGGGACCAGCCAGGGATGGAGGAGAAAGTTGCAACACTTAATGTTTAAATCCACACTTTAAAAAAAGAGGACCAAAACACAGCTAACTCTTGGAATTTGCACTTTTCCACATTTTGCAATGCAGTTCTCCAGCCAAAAAAATTTATGAAAACACACACATTGGGGGAAAGTCTGCATACAAATATATTTGTCAGAACAAACCAAATGTGAATATATTAGGAGGAATTGTTTTTTTAAAAATATATGCATTAGTGTGTATGCAAAGCTGCATACAAACATGTGCTGATTAGGACAAATTTGCACTGAAATGCTGATGAAGTTTCGGGGGGCTATTTTTTCGGGGGGGGGGGGAGGGATAACTCTGAAATTGCAGAAATGTGGAGAACCAAATTTAAGATTGGAAAAGAGAGACTCTGACAGAACCAAACTTGACCCTTCCATCCCTAGTGACCAGCTATACTGTTTATATATATATATTCATTTATTGCATTTATATTCCATGTTTTTCTCCAAGGAGCTCAAGGTGGCATATACATGTTTCACCCCCTTCTCCTTTAATCCTCACAACAGTGACTGGCCCAAAGTCACCCAGGGAGCTGCATCATGGCTTACCGAGGATTTGAATCTTGGTCTCCCAGGCCCTAGTCCTACACTCTAACCAATATAGCACACATTATAAATTCTTAAATGCAGCTTTCCCTTATTGTCAACTTGTCAGATAAGGCTGCTTTATTCACTCCAACATTTTTAATTTCAACCCTTGAGACATCTAACCAATGTATTTGTTAGCTGCAGGAAATGATTGGCCTTATCTCTTCTCTCGGTTAATTAAAATGAACTTAGCTCAACTAAAGCTATTAAAAACACCTTAGCTCTTTTTGCTAATGAGTTCAACAAGTGTTTAAATCCAAACCAGTTCAAACCAACAAGTGCAGAGTAATAAAGATAAATCATCCATGTTTACATGTGTAGGTGTTCCACACCCACACCTCTGCTGCGTATTCTTTTTCTGCTCTGAAGAAGACAGACAGAAGAGGAAGAAGAAAGCCTATGAACATTTAGAATGGAGGGGGAAAGGCTGGGCGGTGGCGGGGGGGGGTTCTTCTCCCCCCCCCTTGTGCTGGCTGTGGTTGGTGAGGGTTGCAGCAGGCGCAGGAAAGCACATCTTAGCCCTTTGCAATTAGGCTTCAGGGATGATGAGTGTTAGGAGAGGGATTCAGCTAGTCCATGGGTAGGCAAACTAAGGCCCAGGGGCCGGATCCGGCCCAATCGCCTTCTAAATCTTGCCTGCGGACGGTCCGGGAATCAGCGTGTTTTTACATGAGTAGAATGTGTCCTTTTATTTAAAATGCATCTCATTGCTGACCCCTGAGTCTGACCAGCGCCAGAGGCTAGTCTGACCAGATGGATCTCCTGGTGTGTTCCAGGATAAGAGTCTGGGGGCTCATCCAGACTTCCTTTCGCGCTGTGCTGTCCAGGCTTTAAAGCCTCGTGTCCAAGCAGTTTTGCTGTTGTCGTGGCAGCGCTTTCCACAAGAAAATCTGAATTTCACTGCCTAATTTGAGTTAATGGCAATCCACGGAAAACCTGATTGCCGTTTGCTCTGATTCAGCAGCAAAACACAGGTTTAACTGGGCAAAGTGCAGGAACACGCCCCCCCGAATGCTCAAACGTGGAGCTTTAAAGGCTGGACTGGCACCTAGAAATGTGGCACCAAAGGAAGTCTGGACGAGCTCTGACTTGGCTGCAGGGTCCTTTCCGTGGTCCTGCTTCTGCAGTGAATGGCAAGCTCCAGAAGGTGTCACTAGGAGACTGCTGCTCAACCCTCCAGTATTTATACAGTGCAGAGGTTTTCAAGCTTTTTGGGTCCACGGCTCCCTTAACCAACTATATTCTTTCTGCAGCTCCCCTGTGGGGCTCAGGAGCCCAGTTATGTCACCCCTTGCCTGCCAAGCTGGCAGCCTCTCACCCCTTTTTCGAACACCTTCCCTTGTGGAGTGTTCTCTCTGCCTCCTCTCCTTGAGAGAGGCAGTCGCTGCTGCCGCCCCTTGGCCTCTTAGCAGCTCCCCACGCCCCACCCCTACCCCCATCCAAAAGAGAGGTGCCTCCTCACACTGCCCCACAGGGGCCTGGGAAGCACACCCTGGCCAGCCCCAGAGGCAACTTTCACCTGGGGAGCTTGTAGCCCGGGCTGCTGCAACAAACAGCTTTGCAAGCCTTTGGGAGGCAGAGATGCAAGAGGGAATCAAAGGAGCGATGGAAGGAAATGGGGACAGAAGCCAGTGTTGCCCGCAGCACCCCTGGCCATCATTCAAGGCACCCCAGGGCGCCACAGCACACTGGTTGAAAACATACTGATATATTGAGCTCACACAGGGCACTAACTAATCCCTTCTTAACATATAGGGAGGAAACTGCCTGTTGAGGTTTCGTCGGCAGGGCTGCATTCCCGTGTTTGGAATCTGGTGTGTGTGTCCATCCTGGGACCATTTATGTCAGGAGTTCTCAAACCTCTGGGGGCCCCTGTCCCCTTGGTTCCATAGACTCACCCCCAGTGCACTATACTATAAAAGGATTATTAAGAACAGTGGTTTTCCTGACCCACTAAGGAAGATATTAGCATAGTAACTTTCAAAGGAATAACAATTAATTGCACATTTATTCAAAATCAAATTAAAACTGTTTAGTTTAATTAATTCAAGAAAAGTGATGAACCTGACCCAACGATACCAGCTTTTCAAAGTCTGGTAGTCATTTACACCTCCAGCGCCCCCCACACCGCCCCCTTGCCTCTTAGCATCACCCCCCCCCCCCGGTAATCCTCCCCAGGGGGCGGCACCATCTTCTTTGGGAACCACTGACCTATGTTACTGGCAGCACAGATTGCCCATGTGTAACCAATTCCTTTTACTGCCAGCTGTGACTCCTGGACAGAGGTAGCCTGGCACCAGTCATTCATACTCTGGCTAGACTGCTGTAATGTGGGGTATATGGGGCTGCTCTTTAAGATGGTTCAGAAACTGAACTTTAGGCCAAAGGACACCTGCCAGGGCGTCAAGTTGGGGCCGGGCATTATGAGTCTATGGCACCAACACTATGCCAACTGCATCAGATCCCAGTTCATTTCTGGGCTCTATGCAAAGTGTAGATTTTGACCTTTAAAGCTTTGGACCACTTGCCCCACACATGAAGTTCTTCAACAGAACTCATTGTGCAGGGTCTCCAAACTGCATGAGGTGTGGTCTTAAAAATATGCTTTGGGGTGTGAGGAATCCAAGTCTGCTATAATTTTTGTGATTGGGCAACATTTAGCTCGGCAAGTCTACATTTGGTGAAGCAGCACATCAACTGCTTTCAGAAAACCAAAGAATTATAATTATAATTTTACATTCTGAAAATGTCAGGTAATACTAAATAATAATAAATAAATAAAATTAATATAGAATATAGCTGCAAGTAATTTGCAATAATTTTTAATCATTTCTATGTAATTTTACACATTTACTAAGTAAAACTAAATTATATTAATTTAATCAAAATATCTTTTGAGTTCTCAAGTCATGTTCCAACTTTTTAGCACCCCTCGTTCTGAGGATTTGAAAGTCGAAAAATTCAACTTGTCCTAGCCATGACAAGTGGCAACAGTGCTGCTTGGGCCACACTTTAAGGCAAAAGTTTGTGGCTTCACTCGGCAGGAGTGCCCCCAAATGCAGTAGAATTGGCACACTGGTGTTTGAAAGAAGTGAAGCAATGCCATCTACAAAGAGGGTCTCCCCTTAGATTGCCCACCTGCACGACTTCTACCACAGAAGGAGGCTTCTCAGTGGTGGCCCCTCAGCTTCACCTGATAAAGACTTTCCCACCAGATGCTTGTGGGAAACCAGCAGGCAGGATTTGAATGTAAGACCACCCTCCCCTCCTGTGGTTTCCACTGGTGTTCAGAAGCATTTCTGTCAACAACAGGAACTGTAGAGGCACAGCATAGACATCATGGCTGGCAGCCATCAATAGCCCTCCTCCATGAATTTGACAAATCTTCTTTTAAAGCCATCTAGATTGGTGGCCATCACTGTCTCTTGTGGGTGCCTGTTCCATAGTTTCACCATGCACTGAGTGAAGGAAGACTTCCTTTTATCTGTCCTGCATCTTCCAACCTTCAGCATCACTAGATGCCCATGAGTTCCACCATTAGGAAGGAAGGAAGGAAGGAAGGAAGGAAGGAAGGAAGGAAGGAAGGAGCAAAAACTACTACTTGGGTGTCCCGTCAGTGCCACAGACTTTCTCAGTTTCCCAGATTTTTACATCCAGCCTGCTTCTCTCTGCTGGTTTCTTCTTGTACCGATACCTTCCCTACCCCAGAAAAGTCCCAGGTATATGATACAGTTAAAACAGTTAAACAAAATTCCACACTCTAGCCCCAAAACAGTAATTCCATACTACACATTACAGGGAGAACACCAAAATATAATTCTTCAGTTTTCAAAAGGTGCAGTTTGAGCAGCCAATGGAAGCTGTAAAGAAAAAGTACCCCCCCACCCCTCTGGAGAGGGAGTCCTACTGGGAAGGCACTCTTAACCCCCCCCCTCCAAGATTTGCAGGAAGGTCTTCTGTATCAATCTTAATCTTTGGCTGGCCTGTGGTGTTGCCCCATTTTAAATAATTTTCATTACAATTGCACATTCTTGCAAGAGCTTAACAAAGGGTACAGAATACATCAACACATAGATGGGGCCAGTCTCTCTCTAAATCCTAACTACCAAGGCTAAACAATATAACACCTCCTTTCTCTGCTGCTGAAAAAGGGGGTGGGCCCTGAGTCTCAGCCTGCAGAGTGGCTGGGGAAACCCAGCCAGATGGGCGGGGTACAAATAATAAATTATTATTATTATTATTACATATTTCAAGAGAGGTCGACAGGTACTTTAGCACCACCGCTAGGCATTCGGAAACCCTAAAGTGGACCCTGTACTTACAGACTTGAAGAGACCAGCAGGCCCCCTGGCTCCCTGTTTTCCTCAGCCCAGTCCAGTGTATCTCAGGTGATTTCCTGCTTGCCCTAATGAAGGCTTCCAAATCACTGAAAACCTGTGTTGGGAAGAACCACACCTGAGGCTTTCTCTGTTAAAGGCCCAGGAGACTTCAGCTGGCCTCTTCTAGCTTTGCCCCCACCGGCTTTGCCCCCTGGGTTGTTGCTTCTGTTGGTGGGGCACAATATAGCCTTTGCTGCGACCCATAGATGTGAGCTGAGCTAGAATGCACCAAAGTGCCTCAACATCAGCTGCAACTTCTGTCAGCCCCAGATGTTGTAGCCCAACATCTGGGGGGCACTAGGTGGGCAAAGTCTGACCTGTCCCTCTGGGGAGGCGATGGCGGCTGGGAGGGTTGGCTGGCTGAATGGCAGCCCTTTGCCAGGGACAGTGGGAGAGCGCCCCAGCATGCTGTTTCGGTGGCCGGGAAAGCAACCCCCCCCCCCGAGATTCTCCCTGGGAAAGGGGGGCAGAAGAGGCACCTGCTGGGTCGTTCTGAGGCGCCTCCCCACCTCGTGGCCCTTGCCAGGTTTCTGCCTGGTGCTGCAGCTGCATTTTGAGCAGAATGCACCTTAGGGGGCAGCAGCGCATTGCCCAGTGCTAGGAGTGTGCTTAACTGTTGCAAGGGCTTATATAACTGCCTTTGTTTCAGCCGGAGTAGGACAGCTCTGGGCCAACGCGCCTCGCCGATTCTCTCAGCTCATCGCATCTCTCAGGCATGCCGACCTGCACGCGCCTCTTCCCCCGGGGGGGGGGGGCGCAGCGGATGCTGACGGGGTCCTGTCTGTGCTGCACATGGGCCTGCAGGGGGATTTGTGCCCCACCCCGCACAAAAGCCTCCTCGCTTCTGAGCCTATAAGGACGAGAAACCTGCTCTGAGAGAGTTGGACTGTGGGCAGGCGATTGTGCGTGGAGGAAGCCTGTCCTGCGCCTTTAAGAGAGGGTCGAGCTCCCGAAAACGGCAGCCGAACATTTTCCCAGCACAGGGAGAAATATCAGCTCAGCTCAGGTGTGCAGTTCACACAGTTGCAATCATTGGGAGTGGGAATGTGGCTTCGCCCAAACCCCGCTGGGGCAGCCTGGGCAGCCCAGCTTTATCCCCACGTTGGAGGGAGCACTTTTTTATTTAGTTACTTCACTTATCTCCACAAAGCCTTGAAGCTCACGGGATGGGGCCAGGCACCGTCTCTCAGCTGAGCCTACCTCACAGGGTCGTTGTGAGGACAAAATGAAGAGGGGAGACGTGCGATATAAGTGGAATAAATACATTTTAAAAAGTTATGAATTGCTTTCCATGAAACATCTCAAAGTGATTAATGGCAACATGAATTCCAATGGGGACAGGTGTCACTTAGGAATGATCATAAGGAACATAGCAGAGCTAGTAAAAGAGGTGAAAATCTTTTCCCCCACCACGAAAAAGGCTCTGCTCATCTCTCTTGCTCAGCCATGTGACACTTGTACCAAAGAGCAGTCAGTCAGTACCTTGTGGAGAGTAAAGACCTGGCTAAGGGTGATGATGAGAGGGGAGCATCTCAATGCGCTCTGCTTACTGAGCGTGCGCAGAAAAACTGCATTGGAAAAGAGGAGGAATTTGAGAAGGAAATGTTGGAAAGGTTTTCAGCAAATCCCCAAAAAAAACCTTTAGATTTTTTAAAAAATAAGATGGAAAATGGCATATTCTTCATAATTTTGCAAAATATACTCATTAACTGCATGAAAGGTACTGCCTGGTGTTATTTTTTTATTTAACTTCCTGGTCTTCCAATTATGGAAGATTTTGACAGATTTTTCTGAGCAATCGGGGTCAAAAGAAAGTAATTTAAAACAACTGTTGTCGAGACATTTCATTCCAAATCTGCTGGAGAGAGCCAAGCAGAGGATGGTGACAGCAGGGTTTCCTGCCCCTCCCCCGCCCCAATTCCTGGCTTCATCCCTGGTTTCTTGCACTGCAGAGGACTAGACTCGATGACCCTTTGGGGAACCCTCCAACTCTGCAATTCTAGGATTAATAGAACCTATAAAAACAATCTTGAGTCTGAAACAGATGCAACCTGGGATAGGCATCTCTACAGTGATACCTCGGGTTACAAACACTTTGGGTTACAAACTCTGCTAACCCGGAAGTAGTACCTCGGGTTGAGAACTTTGCCCCAGGATGAGAACAGAAATCACACAGCAGCAGGAAGCACCATTAGCGAAAGTGGTACCACAGGTTAAGAACGGTTTTGGGTTAAGAACAGACCTCCGGAATGGATTAAGTTCGTAACTCGAGGTACCACTGTATTTAAAAGGCTTTGAAGACAGAAGGAGGTCTTCCATTGGTGCTTCCTTGCCTAATATTTAACAGGAAAGGGCCTCCCCTCTCTTGACCCACTCCAGTGGGGTAGTGGCCAATTTTGAACAGCAGGTGCTCTTCCCGACAGATAGACGGTGGGTGGTCACATTGTCAGAGGTTATGGTAGAGCAAAGATTTAACGCCGCCCCCCTTACTTGTCCTTGGGTTTCCTCCTTCAAAGAAATTATGTTTGTGTCAAGTGCTGGATACAGCCATAAAATGGTGAGCCTTATCTTCTAGATAAGAATTAAGTAAAGGGCAAAGATTAGGGTCTATTAAGCCTCCTCTGGGCCATTTAAGTGAAAACATTATCCAGGAGCTTTGAGATGGCGGTGGTGGTCAGGCATTCTTTGAATATCAGCTTTCCTTTTTTGTCCAGAAGGTCACCAAAGTCCTCCCTTCATATCTTTTTAAAGAAAAGAAAGAAATGGGCAAGTGCCGCAGGTCCCAGGAGATTTCATGAAGAGGGTGGTCAGATCCTGAGGAGCTCAGGGAGTTGGGCCTGGGTGACCCTGGGGAGGGTCCTAGCAGGGGTGGGGGAGATGGAGTTGGGGCACAGAGAAGGCCACTAGTCCGGGGTGGGGGACTGGAGTCTGGAGAGGAAGGAAGCAGATTGGCTCTTGTGAAATTGGGCACTCCTAGCTGGACTCTGCCTTGCTGGAAGCTGATTTAGACTATATAACAGACAGACAATTGGACCAACTAGTTCAGTATTGTCTACACTGACTGGCAGCAGTTTCTCAGAGTCTCGGGCAGAGGGCATTCTGAGTCCTACGATTGAACCTGGGGCTTTCTGCATGCCAGTGGCATAGTGGGGGTTGCAGCACCCGGGGCGGGACAAGTGTTGTGCCCCCTAGTGGATAGGGCATCTAGGGGGAGATGTGCACTGGGAGGGGGCTTCCTCCTCCGAGGGGGTGGCGCTGCCACCCTCCCCCTCCACAGAAGCAATCTCCTCCCTGGCCTGGGCCTCAACCTCTGCGCCCACCACTCCCCAGACCCCTCCACTTCCATCCTTGCCACCTCACAGACAGGGTGAGCCCTCGTACATGTGGGCGTCTGAGGAGAAGGAGGCACCGCCCCAGCCCCAAAGCACAAAGGCCGAGCACAGGTGTAGCCTGCCTCCCCACAGCTTCGGAAGGCAGCAGGAGCTCAGCAGGGAGCCTGGTTGCGCCCCTGGGGCCACTGCCCCCTCCCCATTACACCACTGCTTCATGCAAAGCTGATGAGCTAAAGTCCTTCTGCTGGCATCTCTTGAGAAAACGGTGTTGTGGATTTTCTTCAATTACCCACTCCAGTTGCAATGTTTAAGACAGCTTTTTATTTGGTCAGAGTAACAGCAGCTCTTGGGGAGTCCACAGGACTATCAATTGCACAGGCCTATAGAGAAGCATTCCCTCACCTTAGCTTTACCCATGCTCAGAAATTAAGTCACATTCTCAGAGGAAAAGCATACCTAAATTGGAAGAATTCGGTGCCTGCTTTCGCTCAGTTTGGCTCAAGGCTGAGTTTGCCTACACAACCTTTTGACACTTTCTTAATACAGGCTGAAAAAGTAGATTCTCCTACCAATATCCTTTTGCACTCTCCTTTTTTACATCTCTTTGTTTATGGGCTACATATAAATGTATATATCAGTATGTTCACCATGTTATTCTTTCTATACCTGAGACCTCCAGGTATAGGGTGGTATATAAATTCAATAAAAAATAAAAATAAAAATAATACCTAAGAGGCCACTGTTTTCTGCAGAAGAATGTCTGCTTAAAATCCCCAAACTATCTCTGCCTTCTCCACAGGAATGCAGAGCAGGGCTTTCAATGTGATGGCCCCTCTTTTGTGGAACAGCATCCCCCGTTGAGATATGCCAGGCACACACTATCAGGACTTTACATAAACCAAGGAAGATGTTTTTATCCAGTTAAATGAAAATGGGTCGTCTTAGCCTTTGGTGCACATTTTGTTTTCAAACCCCTCAGTTGTTTCTTGTTCTCTTTAAAGCTATTTCAGCTGTTTGTATGTTATGTCTGTAAATTGCTTTAAGTCATATGGAAATGGCTACACATAAATAAATAAATAATGACCAACTTTTCATCACATCCATCTCATGTTTTCCAGGCTTAATTACTAGTTCTTCTACTCCAGGGACATCTTTCTGGAAGTAGTTTCTTGGTTACCAGTAATTAAGAGAGGGAGAAAATAAGTTCAACATACGGTGGGAAAGTATTGTGTATTATGCTGAATGTTTCCTTTGGGAGAGAGATGGCGCCTCCATTTTGCCATTCTTGCCCACAGCCAGGGGTAAGCCCGTCTCCTACAGATTTGCCAATACGAATCCACTTGCTGTCATGTTGAAACTGCAGGAGAGAAGGATTTCTGGTTGTCATTGCAAGAAAATCACATCAAGGTGTGTCTACCAGATCCAGCCTTCTGCTTCCGAGGGTCAGCCGGACGCTGCTGGAAAGCCCAGGCAAAGGGCATGGGGACAACTGCTGCCCATCCTGCCGTTTGCCCTCCAGCAACTGGTACTCAGAGGTAGACTGCTGCTGGCTGTGGTGGTTTCACTTAGCCACACTTCCTCAGCCTGTTGCCCTCTGGGTATTTTACATCTCCCACCAGCCCTAGCCAGTGGGGCTGTGATGTGCTGCGGCTGATGGGAATTGCAGTTCAAAACATCCAGAGGGCAGCTGGTTGGGAAAGGCTGCACTTTGCTGTCATGGCAGATACTCTGGAGCTAGTAATCTTCCGCAGGCATTTGTCCACTCCTTTTCAAGCCCCGCTCACCCCCACTCCCTGCTGTCCGTAAGTCGCCACCACCAGGATCCCTCATCATTTCCCCAGCAGGTTCATTGGATGGTTGCCTATAAATGCATTTTGCAGCTGCATCTTGCATCTCAGAATCGTAGAGTTGGAAGGTACCCAAAGGGTCATGTAGTCCAACCCCCTGCAATGCAGGAACCACAGCTAAAGAAACCCCAGTTGCTACTCTCTCTCCCCCCCCACATGGCTTGCAACACATTTTGCGGGGGAGGGCGGCGGCTATATTTTCCTTTGATCCCTGGAGGAAAGTGGAAGGGCTGTTTGCTTGAACAAAGCAGCAACAGAGCAAGCAGCTCTCCTGGCTCACTGCTGAAGAAATGTAAATAGGCAAAGGAAACAATATCCTATTGGAGGCACCTAGAGGAATGTTGCTGGGAGCTCTTGAAGAAGTCAGGGAGGACTTGAAGACCAGAGGGGACTGAATTAATCACTCTGGAATGTCAAGAGATAGTAAACACTCTAGAATGTCAAGGGATTTTTCCAGGTTGTTGTGGGTTGCTGTTGTTGTTGTTTTGCAAAATTGAGCACTAAAAAAATAACAGCTGCAGTTGAGGCAGAGAAAGAGAAAGGAAATGGCCTATTTAAAACAATGTATACATGATTTCTGAAGCTGTCTTGGGTGCAAGCAAGCAGTGGCAGAACCAGGACAGGCTAGAAATGCTTCAAGTACTGATCTAGATGGACCCAATGATTTGACTCAGTATAAGACAGCTTCCTCAAACTTCCTAAAGAGTAAGAAGTTTTGTGTGGTGAGGTTCTTATGGTGCTGCAGCCTCGAACCTGGCTTCTGTGTGGAGCTGCAGGATTGTGAAATCATCCACTGACCAAGGGGCAGAACCCTCATTGAGTCTGCAGATGTTACAAAACTAGGAGGGTAGAACAGAAACTGACCAAAACTAACAAAATGTGATTCAACATCAGACCAACAGGACAATCAGGCCAAACAAAATAAACCCAAAGCCCAGGATGGGCTTAGCAGTACATGCAAAAAGGGGCAGCCGGCCATAAGACATCCATGGGGCTGGTCAGAGATGCTTTGGTTTCTCAAATTTCAGCCGTGTCTCCCTGTGTGACACTAAAATTCCATCTCCAGTGTTTTCTGTGGTCCACGTACTCGGCTGCTGATGTTCAAGTGAAGAGCTCATACATGTGCGATCTGGGCTGGTATAACATGTGAGTAGGTGTCCTTGGAAAGGATTGTGTTCAGTGGGTTGTGAGGTGACATGAAGGCACCTTCTGTGAGCTACCGTGGCTCCTTCACACAGGCAAGTCTCCCTTGATGCTGCCGTCCTCTTGTGCCCCACAAGGTGTCCTTGGAAAAGCAGAGTATTAAAAACAACAACTGGATCTTGCACATGGAACATAGGACTTACACAAAGTCAAGCCATTGATCCATCTAGCTCAGCATTGTCTGCAGTGATTGGCTGCAGGATTTCAGGTAGGGTTCTCTCCCAGCCCAAAAGGAGATGCCAGGGAATGAACCTGGGAGCTTCTGCAGGCAAAACAGATGCTCTACCACTAAGCTGCGGCCCTTCCCCACGGTGGGAACAACAGGCTGACAACAAATATAATCCCCAGGGTCCCTTCCAACTCTACAATTCTATGAGATATGCTCATGAAGTCTGAACTGGCCATGACAGATCTGGAATGAGACCTTGAGGTCGTAGTGGATAGCTCAATGAAGATGTCAACCCAGTGTGCAGCGGCCATGAAGAATGAGAACAGGATGCTGGACTAGATGGGCCATTGGCCTGATCCACAAGAGCTCTTCTGATGTTCTTAGGCTGCCTGTGCATTATCAGTGCAACCAGGGCAAGGAGAAGACCTGGGCAGGGATTCCAGCTGGCAACTCCAGGCTGAATGGTCCTCCCCACCAGCCCACCATCTCCCCTTCTCTGGCTTTTTGCTGATGCATGTCATGGACTAGCTGGATGCAGAGGACTGGTGGGAGGCACCAGCCAAGGAACCCCCAAGGGAACCCCCTGGGGAAGAAGGCTCAGAGCCAGGAGACTGGTGGTGGGATGACGATGAGTGGTCAGAGGGAGAAGCGCTGTCAAAATTTGAAGAGGCAACTGGGTGTAGTGAGCAGGAAGAGGCTGCGGCAGAGAGCAGTCCAGAATCAGAGGCAGGAGGCAGAGATAATGCAGGCTGTCTCCCCCTCCTGTTGTGACCAGCTTTTCTCTCCCCTGTTCTCTCAGAACCAGACGAGGTATGAAGAGGGAGGAGCAAAAACAGACAAGCCAACGGAGCCTCAGATTGCTTGGGAAGGGCGAAACCTAAGAGAACTGTGGGAAGGAGGAGACCTTCAGTTCTCACTGCTTCCTTATTGGGGCAAGATCTACTGGAAAGAGTGGCTGTGATCACTAAGCCTGCAATGTTTTGGTTTCTTTGAATAAAGAGTTAACTTCACTGACACCGCTGACTCCAGCTTCTGACAATGCATCCCAGCACAAACAGCACTTGGGGATCTTCTGCATCAGATGATGATGGGGAACTCTTCACACCACCAGCCCTGGCTCCTGGATCATCTCCTTCCTTTCACTCTTTTTGCAGAGTGATCAGTTAATTTCCTTTCCCTTTCTTTGCTGGATGCATGTTTTTCTTGCCCTTGAGACGTGTGTCTAAGCGGAAGATTCTAATTGGGGCAAAGTCAAACTACAGCCATGATGTGCCAGCAGGAAAGGGAGCCGCTCTGGCCTTTGTTTTCAGCATGCAGCTCCTCGTGCTGCCTGGAGCACCCTGAGGTCATCAGCTGGGGCACGTGTCCTGGCGTCCCCCGTCAGGCAGTGAGCTGATTCACCCAGCTGGCAGAGCCAGGCTTGCAAGAAACTTGACTGCTTGCATTAGGCTCATTCACACAAGGCTGCCTTTGGTTTTTATTAACCACAGAGTTTCTGTAAGATTTGGTTGTCAAAATGGGCATTCTCCTTAAAATGTGAACCAGGTCTGTGTCAGGTGTCTTTTGCTGTTATTCTAAAGGTGGGGAGTGGAAACTGCACAGCATGATCTTGACTGAGTCAGTTGGTCCATGAATGAGCTAGAATTTGATTCCATCTTTGGGTATCTGGGACAGCGAAGTAGTTAATACACAAAACTCACATCACTCGCAGTGAAATTGCTGCTTCATGAGTTGAGCAGATCAAGCCAGGCGTTCTCTCCCTCCCCACCCCCAGAGTGCTTGCAATCGGATTGACTTCCTGGATCATCATTATGTAAGATTGTAGAGTGTAATTTGCTAGATTATTCAATTCATTTTTATCTTGCTCAGTGAGAAAGGGGAGGGGAAATGTTACTTTGACCAGCTAGTCAGAACAGATTGCCCAATAGGGATGTGATAGAGTTAGATGTGAGTCAGGGGCCGGCTGCAAATGGTTTGCAAATTGGTGGCTTCTTCCCATTTAGACCTTGTGTGACCTGTCTCCACTGGAGAAAGTGCTGTGAAACTGAAAACTCCTGCATTGCAGGGGTTTGGACTAGATGACATTTTGGGCCCTTCCAACTCTCTAGTTCTATGAATCCAACTAAACATCAGGAGGAACTTTTCTGACAGCAAGAGCTGTTTGACAGTGGAACAGTCTCCCTTGGGAGGTAGCGGACTCTCCTTCCTTGGAGGTTTTTAAGTAGGGGTTGGACAGCCGTCTGCCAATCAATCACCTGCAGACATATGACATCATATTAATGACAGGTGGGTGGCCCCGCCCACCTGCCCAAGGTAGAGGAGGGAGTGATAAGGATCTGGCTCATTAGCCACAAAGGTTCCACATGTTGGCCTTTGGCTTTTGCATCAACTGGGATCTGATAAGAGAGAATCCATTTGTAACAGCTCTTTCCAGCAGCTAGAATGTCACACCCTTCGAATTTTCAGGAAGAGCTACCTACAAGTTGTCCGAAGGAGCAGGGAGAGGTTGTAGTTTTAAACTGAGTTGTAACCTTAGTGGGGGAAATGGGGAAGGAAAAAGGGCTGCAATTGTTTCTCAGCCTAAGTGACAGAGAGGCATGGGCAGGGGGTAGGACTGGGTCAGAGGAAGAGTGGCAGAGTGAGACCAAAGGAGAGGGAGGGAGAGAATAGAGGAAAGGGAGCAAGAAAAAGGGTGTCTCACCTATGTTTTGACTCTGGCCTAACCCACAACTAGAACATGACCCCAAACAGGGAATGAACACAAAGGAATGTAACCCATGACAGAAAAAGGTTGCCCATCCCTGTTATTATGAATGGACACATAATATAATGATCTAAAGGTGTCATAATCCTCCAGTTCTTGCTTGGAAGGACCAACCCTGGGAAAAAGGCTCTCTGGGAATATCCTACCATTCTGGAGATTGCAACACGTCACCTATTGTGTGACAGTATCGAGCACGGAGTCCAGCACCCCTAATGTCCTGGTTGGGTTTTCTAAACCACAGAAGTTCCTTCCTATTATTACTATGCAAGAAAATTTGCAGTGTTGTGAAATCTCGGAAGCCAGGAAGATTTGGAGCCGGAGTCATGAGATCTGAATCTTGCACAGCTCCCATTCATTTCAGTGGCTTCTACTCATGAGAACTTACTTCTGGAAAGCACGTAGAGTCTTTTCTGTGGGCCTGGAGGAATTATACCCTGACACAAAGGAACTTCTACACTTTGAAAAAGTCAGCTGTCAAAAGTGTATCAAAACTGATTTTTTTTTTAAAAAAATAAAGAGCCCACACGCAATGCGATATTTTCACTTCCTTATCCATAATCTTCATTTCCCCCCACACCTTCTCTTTAGAATGATTTCCCCACTTTAAAATGGGCACTCATCCAGTACTGGAGGTGCATTAATGACTGCTCAGATCCATGATCAGAATAAAGGCACAGGAAGGCCTCTTGCAACTGTTATAAGAATTCTAAGACGTCATAAAGAAAATGAATGTTCATAAGTGCAGAAGGTAAACACACATCCATAAGTCTGAAATAGTACAGGAGAGCAATCCTGAAGCCATCTTGACTCTGAACGTCCCCAAATATTTCCTATGCATAAATAAATATATTGGAAAAACCTCTCCCAATAGTTCTTTTCACTTAAAAATCCTTCAAATCCAGTCAAAAGAGCCTATTTTGTGTATGAATAGGGGATGTCTGTGACAATGGTTTCGAAAACTACGGAATTTACCATTTCAAAAAATGGCCCAGACTGGCCAGGATAACGCAGTCAGCTAGCAGTATCTAGTATTTTGACAAACAGGAGACAAACTGCACTCTCAAATTTCCGCGTAGACCACCTCTTTCTGTGATGCTTTTTGGGTGGTCTTTGGCTAAGGGGTTGGGCTGTCACACACCTTTGCTCTGGGCCCTCACCTCCTTGCAAGGTGGGAGACGGGACTTTGTTGTAACAGAGTGCAGTTGACCTCAGAGTGCAGGCAGGACAAAGCAGGATATGATGCTCCTTTAGGTAGATGGGTTCAAGGTGAAAGCTTTGAACCGAGCCCAGTGACAAACTGGCAACCATTGCAAGTGTTT
Source organism: Podarcis melisellensis (assembly GCF_964234715.1). Lineage (NCBI taxonomy): Eukaryota > Metazoa > Chordata > Lepidosauria > Squamata > Lacertidae > Podarcis > Podarcis melisellensis. The sequence goes on from NC_138540.1 coordinate 4,150,539, forward strand.
AAGGACTGCTGTTCTAGTGTTGTTTGGCCCGTCAATATATTTATTTTATTTTATTTTATTTTATTTTATTTTATTTTATTTTATTTTATTTTATTTTATTTTATTTTATTTTATTCATTGCAATTATATCCCACCATTTTCCCCAAGGAGCTCAAGGAGGCACATTTAATTCTCACAACAACCCTGTGAGGTAGGCTGGGCCGAGAAGCAGCAACTGGCCCTAGGTCGCCCAGTGAGCTTTATCCTGAGTGGGGATTTGAAGTCTCCCAGGCCCTCTTCCGACACTCTAACCACTACACCACACTGGCTCTGATTGACACATTTTGCACCATTCATATTTCTCGACTGTCTTCAAGGACAGCCCCACCACACAAAGTTGTTTCTTAAAGGCACCACAAAACTATTTGACAGAACTTTGTGATACACCACAGATAACATTGTCCTATTTCAGAAAGCAGGTCAGTGTTGCAATGCGCAGATTTCCTTGTGAGCTTGACTGATTTGTACAAAACATTCAGTTGCTGAAGTGTCTTGACTGGAGGTGGAGAAAGAGCACAGGGAAGTCCATTGTTACCGCACCACAGAATTCCCAAATTGCCCAGTCGAAGCTTGAGGTGAGAAGCAGGAATAGGATATGATTAGATTCAGCAAGAAGCTCCTCCTGGCCTTCCGTCATCATCCAGTGATTGACACCCCATGGCAAGGCTGGGCAACAGTTCAGAACACAGGTGCTGCTGCAGCATTGCTAGCAAGCTGAGGGCAAGTTTGCTCTTGCATTGCATGATTAGCACACCCCTTCCTGTTATGAAATCATTTCCAAGAAGTATGTGCCACCTTTCTAGAGCGTTTACGATTTGCATCGAGCAGGCTGAAAAAAAGAGAATGGAAATAACTGCCTTGACATCTTTTATGTAGAGGGTTGCCTAATGGTGGTTGCCCAAATCCCGAGAGCCTAATTTGCTCCTGCCCACCTAGCAGTTTGAAAGCACGTCAAAGTGCAAGTAGATAAATAGGTACCACTCTGGTGGGAAGGTAAACGGTGTTTTCGTGCGCTGCTCTGGTTCGCCAGAAGCGGCTTAGTTATGCTGGCCACATGACCTGGAAACTGTTCTCCGGCTCCCTCGGCCAATAAAGCAAGATGAGCACCGCAACCCCAGAGTCGGCCACGACTGGACCTAATGGTCAGGGGTCCCTTTACCTTAACCTTTTTAAAGGGTCATTTAGCCCCTCCCCCATGACCTCTCAGGTTACACTTCGTCTACCCATGAAACACAATTTGGAGGATCTTTAATTTGGATTTTGCTGTGTGCCACAGGGGGTTCTTTCTTGCAGTTTAGGCAATAATGCCAATACCATCTTGCTTATTTGCCAAAACCGCAACAGCCAATAAATGTTAAGAGAAATGCAAATAAAATAGGTATTTATTTAGAGTAAATGGTGTCGCTGCTTGAGGCAGCAATTGCAAAGACGCAGGAAATGAGATGGCGAGTGAGTATGACACAACACAGGGGAAACCCAAGCCCACATTGCCTGGACCAATAGTTTAGACTTCAACTCTCCCTATTACACAGAGAGAATCACAGAATCATAGAATTGTCACGTTGGATGGGATTTCAAGTGTCATCTAGACCAATCCCTTGCAAAAATTCTCACTTCAGCAGAGGTATTAAAAGCACTGGAGCTAACTCCTCCTTCTTGTCTGATCACATTTACACAGGGGCTGTTAGGGGGTGGGCACTTTTCCCTTTCTTCCTAAAAAGAACTCTTACTCACCAGGTGCAAAGCACAGTGCTGTTGAAGCCTCATCCACCCACCACCATAATTTGCCCAGAGGTAGATCAACATATGCAAATTTGCACCATAGGCAACCTCCTCAGCCTGATGGCAGCTGGCCCGGTGACACAAATGCTGCCTGTCTCTGACCTCTTGTGAATAACTTAGCAGAGCAGGGGTGCCCTTCCTCCTGGGACTGGGAGAAGAACCAGCAGGAATGTCAGTCGACCCAGAGATCTTTGAGGTCCCTTCCGGACAACTTTGATTGCCTTTGTTGAGCTTGGCCTGCACTCAGGGAAGAGGCACTCTGCAGCGATGAGCCATCTGACCCTCCCAGCTTGGCAGGGGGCAAAGGGAGCTCTGATACAACCAAGGACTGAGCTGAAGGTTGCCTATGGGCCCCGAGTGCCAGGACCAGCCCAATAGATTTTGCTGCCTGTGGCAAAGGACAAGAGATTCCCAATCTCCCCATTCAGTGTGCAAAAGCCAACCAGGTTGCACCTCACATCAACACCATACAGGGGGCAACATCCTCTGCTACACCCAAGAGATGCTGTCTGTGTGACATATGCTCAAATGCCTCCCCATTGCTGGCCACTCTGCAGCATCTGCCGCCTGAGGCGACTACTGCAGTCTGCCTAACGGTAGGGCCAGCACTGCCAGGTGCATCATGTTTGTGGGGCATAAGCAGCAAACAGAAGCAAGCAAGGGACTCTCGTGACACAGGTGACAAAAACCAAAATTTTCCCAGAGGGTGGTGTGTGTGTGTGCTTGGCACCTGCATCTCTTTTTCCTGTTCTTCCCAAACATTGCAGAAGCAGGCCTTCTTCTTTGGCTGCTCCCCACCCACCCAGGGTGCTGTGCTTGGACTCTCCACTTCCATCTGGATCTGGACCATAAATGAATCAAAAATAAACCTGCTGGTCTCATGCTGGTCTCATGATGCCTTTATACAACTCCATGGCTCAACTGCATCTGGAATACTGTGCAGAATTACAGTCACCTCACCCCAAAAATGATATTGCAGAGTCAGAAAAGGTTCAGGAAAAGGCAACCAGAATAATCTGGAGGGTGGAGCAACACCCCTGTGAGGAACAGTTGCAGCATTTGGGACTTTTTAATTTAGAGAAAAGGCAAGCAAGTGGCGACATGATAGAAGTTGGCAAAATAATGCATGGCAGGGAGATAGCAGATAGAGGAAAGGTTTTCTCCATCATAGCGTTAGAACTCTTGGATATCCAAAAAAGCTGAATGGTGGAAGATTCGGGACAGATAAAAAAAAGGATTTCTTCCTGCAGCACATTGTTAAACTATGGAACTCCCTTCCACAGGAGGCGGGGGGGGGCACCAACCTGGATGGCTATAAAAGAAGATTTTTAAAAAAGGTTTTATGTATACTTTTCAAATTCATACATTTCATTAGTTTTACAATCATTTTAACATTACAAAGTTTGACTTCCTTCTCCCTCTTTCTGCAGTTCCTTAAGTTTATTAATATCTTCTGCATATCCAAATTCATTTAATTTGCTCATTTAATTATCTTCTTTAAATATACACTCTTGTGAAACTGCAGGTTATTACAATAATCCTGCCAATGTTTTTATCTGTTTGCAATGCATCTGTAAATATTCAATAAACCATTTCCATTCTTTTATAAAGCGTTTGATTTCTTATTCTTCCATTAAGTTTCTGTACATTCCGTAAGTTTTTGTATCCATTCTTCCTTTACTGGGACTTCTGTTTTCCCCCATTTTGGGCGAGTAACATTCTTGCTGCTGTAGCCACATACATTGAAAAAAATTCTATACAATTTAGGTAGTTCTGTCCCTATAATTCCCCAAAGAAAAGCTTCTGGTATTTTGTACAATGGTTATTTTAAACATCCTTTTCAATTCATTGTATATCATTTCCCAAAAGAAGATTAGACAAATTCATGGAGGACAGGGCTGTCAATGGCTCCTTGCCAGGATGGCTCTGCTCTGCCTCCACAGCTGGAAGGAGCAGTGCTTCTGAATTCTTCTGAATACCAGTTGCTGGAAACTGCTGAAGGAAGGGAGGCTGCTCTTGTGCTTGGGTCCTGTTTGCAGACTTCCCACAGGCATATGGATGGCCACTATGAGAACAGGACACTGGACTGGATGGGCCATTGGCCAGGCATAATAATAATAATAATAATAATAATAATAATAATAATAATATTGTACCGCACCCATCTGACTAGGTTGCCCCAGCCACTCTGGGTGGCTTCCAACATATATTTTGTTGTTGTTTAGTCGTGTCTGACTCTTCGTGACCCCCTGGACCAGAGCACGCCGGGCACTCCTGTCTTCCACTGCCTCCCACAGTTTGGTCAGACTCATGTTTGTAGCTTCGAGAACACTATCCAACCATCTCGTCCTCTGTCATTCGCTTCTCCTTGTGCCCTCCATCTTTCCCAACATCAGGGTTTTTTTCCAGGGAGCCTTCTCTTCTCATGAGGTGGCCAAAGTATTGGAGCCTCAGCTTCAGGATCTGTCCTTCCAGTGAGCACTCAGGGCTGATTTCCCTAAGAATGGATAGGTTTGATCTTCTTGAAGTCCATGGGACTCTGGGACTCCAACAAAACCATAATAAAACATTAAACATTAAAAAGCTTCCCTAGACAGGGCTTCCTTCGGATGTCTTCTAAAGGTGATATAGAAGAGCTTGATCCAGCAGGAGCTGCTTATGTTCTTCAAGTAGGTCCATTGTAACGTCTTTTCCAGTTGCTCTGAGACAGCATCATGTGCCTTGTATAACTCACATTTCCCTGACATGATCTAAATGAAGCCATGCCGGGAGGCAGACTGTGGAGCAGGCAGTGGCCAGGCAGGCACGGGGCTTAGCTGGCTTCCCGCTGCTCTTTCCCTCTCTCATCTGCTTGACAAAACTTGCCTTGCCAGAGGCCACCCTTCCCTGGAATTGCTTGATCTTGGTGGCCATCTTTTCTTTTTCTTGGAGAGCTGGTTTAAGTTAAGGTTACCAGATTGTCAATGAATCCGGGGACACTTTTCAACTTCAATGGATTTTGTATGGGGACTGGTTTGCAAATCCGGGGACTGTCCTTGGGAAATGGGGACGTCTGGTAACCTTAGTTTATGTACAACAGAGGAGAAACAGCAGAAGCTTTGGTTCCCAGTCTGCATGCCACTAATCCTCAAGTTGGGGCAGATGATGCTATTCTGCTTCTTTCCAAGGGTACCCAAAACCGTCCTAATCTCCCCCCCCCCATTTCAAATGCTCATCTCTCATCTCACCTCAGCTAAGAATGCACGAGCTTGCCATGAGGAGCCAATGTTACCTCAATTCCTCTATGTACAGCCTGGAAAATGGGGAGCATTTTAGGCATGTCCCGTTTGGGGAGATGATGCACAGAGGCCCTTGTGTCCTGGAACTGCTCTAAGCCGTCCCTCCAGGGAGACACCACCTGGCCCACCCAGGCTTAAGGGAGCCCCTGTTGCTTCTCTTGAACTTGCACAAGCTTCCTTTCCTTGACTTCTAAACATTTTTCTTCTGAAATGGAAAATCAAAGCTTATCCTAAGCTCAGGTTATTATTTTATTAGTAATATTTATTGCATTTATTACAGGTTGCCATAATTTTTCCCATTTGCTGATTAGATTAGGACTTCCACTCACCCGTAAAGTGATTATGATAAACTGGCTGATATACTACCACAAAGTGATTAAATTGCAATAAAAAGTTTAGTTAAGAGGTTGCCAGGTCCAAATGTTCTGTTTAAAATGCCCATAAACAATCATGTTGTTTTAGAGTTCTGGTCCAGCAGCCTGCAGGTGGTCAGTTTGGGACCTGCACTCCTCAGGCATCCAAGTTTAAAATTGGCCAAGGATGCCATTTGGGAAGGACAATTCCATGGCATGGAAAACGTAGATAAAAACTTTTCTCCCTGTCTCTTAACACTAGAACTCATGGACATCTAATGAAGCTGGATGTTGGAAGATTTAGGAAGGGTAAAATGAAGTACAGTCGTACCTTGGAAGTCAAGTAGCTGAGTTCCCGAACATTTTGGCTCCCGAATGTCGCAACCCTGAAAGTGACAGTTCCGGTTTGCGAACTATTTTTGGAAGTCAAACGTCCGATGGGGCTTCCACGGCTTCTGATTGTGTCCTGGAACACAAAAAGAAGCTGTGCTTTGGTTTTCGAACATTTTGGAAGTCGAACAGACTTCTGGAACAGATTGCATTTGACTTCCAAGGAACGACTGTACTTCTTCACACAGAGCATACAGGGAAGTAGCGCTGTCTGCAGGTGCCTGGGGCGGGCGCATGCATGCGCTCCCTCAGGCGGAGCCGGAGCATGTTACCCCAGGCCATGCTGCTGCTGCCACTAGGTGGGGGCAGGGCGCAGAGGGTGCTCTTCAGGCAGGCAGGAGTGGAGAGAGCATGGAGGGTGAAGAGCACCCTCTGCGCTCTTTGGGTGGTTGCATGTCAGGCACATGTGGGGGGTGCCTGGTTCGTGGCTCCCCAAGATTCTGCACCCAGGTCTACAGCCCCCCCTGGGGCCCCTGCTATGCCACTGAGTGTATAGTTTAACTTCCCTGCTTGCCTCTTCTGCCCTTTGGGGGGTGACTGTGCCGTTGGGGTGGTGATGAGATCACACTGGCCTATCCATTCTGAATGTATTCTGAATGTTGTTATGTGATGCCAATAGAGGTTACTTGACGTGACTTGACTTCCCTGCCCTACTCTAGTCCATAAGAACATAGAAGATCCTGCTGGATCAGCCAATGGCCCATCTAGTCCAGCATCTTGTTCTCACCATGGCCAGCTTCGTGCATGTAGGAAACACAGAAGCAGGATTTGTGCACCAGATCACTCTCCTCTCCTGCCGTTTCTAACAACTGATGCTTAGAAGCCTTGTGGAGGCGGAACAGAGCCATTGGGGCTAGGAGCCATCAAGAGCCCTCCATCCTCCGTGAATTTGTCCAACCCTCTTTGAAAGGCACCCTTAAAAGTGGCTGTCACTGCCTCCTGTAGAAGTGAGTTCCATAGGTTAATTCTGCACTACAGGAAGAAGTCCTTCCTTTTATCCATCCTGAGTCTTGCAGGATTTTGCATCATTGGATTACCACCAGTTCTAATGTTATGATACAGGGAGCAACACTTTTCTCTATCCGCTTTCTCCAGGCCATGCAGAATTTTATACGCCTCTATTATGTTACCACTTAGCCTTTTTTGTCTAAACGAAAAAGTCCCGAACACTGTTCCATATAACCGCTGCATCCTTCTCCAGGGGCCTCTCTGGTCCTTGCAGGCCCCTATAGCCACAGAGGTTCAGCGGCGTCACTTCAGCAGCTGAGACCCACAGGCTACCCAGCTGGTCTGATGCTTGTGCCCTCTATGGGAGGTCGTTTTGGGACAAAGCCCTATTTTCTGTGTTGCTGTTCCTGCTGCTTGCAGTGGTGGCAGTCTATAGATCCTCCGTCTGGCTGAATTAACAGTGCATCATCACCGCTGCTTTAAACCTCTTTTCTTTTCGCTGCCCATTCCATTGCAACACAAGGAGGAAGCCGCCAGGCTTGTGTGTGTGTGTGCCTGGGATCACGTACTTAGCAGAGTGAATGAAAGGCAAATGGACTCAGCTGGGGTGTTGCCAAGAAACCCAGGCAGCATCGCTGCTGCTGCTGCTTGCTCTCTTTCTTCTGTTGGCATTGCTCCCCACCCCCGTCTGCTTCTGCTGATGGTTAAGCCAGGAGAGAGAGAGAGAGAGAGAGAGAGAGAGACTCTGCATAAGCTGTCATGTGAGATCCAGAGCTGATGATCTGCTTTAGAGGGCACCCAGTTAGGGAACCAGCCACATGCCCACACACGTGGGTCAGGCACACACACCCTTCCTACTCCCCCCTGCCACATGCCCACGAGATGGCAAGAGAATCGGAATGGCAGATCAAGGCTTGGCCAAGGGTGCGTATGCGACACAGCTGTGCATGTGTGTGCATGCATGTTAGGTACCGATGGGAAGAGCATGCAGCCAACAAAGGTCCTTAGCCAGCACACTGTAGTGGTGAGATGGGAGTTGTAGTTCAAACGTCTGGAGAGTCCCAGGCTGGGCAAGGCTGGTCTGACACATCTGCAAAAGAAGAGCCATCTATAGAATTACATAAGTGAATATAGGGGCACAGTTAAAAAGCAACAGCAACACATTCATAGCCTTCATTGTTGCCAAAATTCTAGTTATGTCTATTTCAGAGCCCAGTCAGCTGGCTTATCTATTAAAATGTGCCTTATTCAAGGTGGATTCTGATCCTGAAAGAGCCAAGAGCAGACATACAGCATCATACAACATAATTAAAAACATTAACAAAATGCAAAACAAACAAAAACTCATACATATATACACACACATCAGTTTCCAAACTTCTAAAAATACCCCACCCGGCAAGGACTGGACACAGGGGTCAACAGGGAAGCTTTCAGGCTACATCTAAGTGCTAGTGACATAGTGAACAGATGCACTTCATGGGGGGGTGTCCCAAAATTGGAGTGCTGCTGCAGAGAAGCCCTGCTGAAGGTCTCCACTACAGCCCCACCCCCAGATCATTCCCCTCGGTACAACCACGGCAAGGAGAAAGGTGGTGAACACTCCTTCGCTGGAGGTTTTTAAACAGAATTTGGGTGGCCTCATCTCAGGGATTCTTTAGCTGTGGTTCCTGCACTGAAGGGGGTTGGACTAGATGACTCTTGGGGTCCCTTCCAACTCGAAAACACCATGACTCTATGCTTCTTAAGGGCTGGTTAGTAATGGGAGAGACCATCTTTTAAGTACTTGGGCCCCAAATTCTTCAGGGTTTTATGCACTAGTGCCAGCGCCTTAAAGGTCACAGGCCCTGCAGTGCTTTCGGGAGCAGGGACACATGGCCTCACCTTGCTGCCCCCTTTAAGAGCCTGGCAGGCGGCTGCAGCTTCCAGAAAGTATTCAAGGGCAGCCCCAGATAACGAGCATCTCTATTACTGCCTTAAGCTTAGTCGGATCATTAGTCCAGTCCCAGGCAGAGATAGGTTCCTTCCCAGGTCTGCTAGGTGAGACCGTTTTAACTGGAGACACCAGAGATTGAGCCTGAAAACGTCAGCATGCAAGGCAGGTGCTGCAGCAGTGAGCTGTGGACTCAAAACTATCTACTCCTTTTAGTAAGACAGAGATAATAGTATTGGCCTTCCTTATTGCCTAGATGTTGTAAAATGACAGAGATAAGGTTTGTGAAGCCTTCTGATATGCTTATCAAAAGATGGGCAGTTGGAAGGGACAGTCAGCAACTTACTCAAGACTGCCTTTTGTTAGTGAGTAGCATATAAACTTTGGAATTGGACAGATTTTTTAAATTGGGTTTCCACCTTCTGCTGGCAGAAGAGGCAAAGCAAAAGTGTTCTCCTTCCTCCTCTCTTAAACTCTGGAAGCAGTTGCAGATATATAAGCCAATTCCTAGGCCTTCTCTGTGGAATGAGAACTGTTGTGAACAGACACTTATACGCACAGAGAATGGGCATCCACAACACCACTGCTGTGTGCTTTATTTGGGGCTATTTGCACTTAAGAACATCTAGTTCAGCAGTGATTCCTGCACTGGACTAGATGAGCCTCGGGGTCCCTTCCAGCTATAATTCTATGATCTTGTTACCAACTCTGCTGGTCAGTAATGAGGAGCTGCTACCAAGGAAAAAACTAGCAGGCTTCCTCTGTTCTTTGCTACCAGCATCTGCTACTCAGAGGTAAACTGCTTCCTGCAGGGAAGTTCCATCTAGTAACTGACTAATAGCCACTAGAGCAAATCCAGTTCTTCAGAACATAAGACAAGCCTGCTGGCTCCGGCCAATGGACCATCTAGTCCAGGATTCTGATCTCACAGTGCCTGTGGGAAGCCTGCAAGCAGGACAGGAGGACAACAGCACCCTACTCACTGGAGATTACCACCAACTGGTATTCAAAGGCATGCACCTGCTACTAGCCCATGTTGCCAGTAGCCATCGATAGCCCTTTCCTCCATGAATTTGTCTAATCCTCTTTTAAAGCCACCCATGTTGGTGCCTCCTGTCTCAGTGAGTTCCATAGTTTAACTCTGTGCTGTGTGAAGAAGCTTCCAACCTTCAGTTTCACTGGGTGTCCACAAGTTCGAGTGTTAGGAGAGAGAGGGAAGAAAACCTTTCTCTGTCCACTTCCTCCATGCCATGCCTGCATGCGTCATCTTGGAAACTTCCATCATGTACTCACCTTTTCCCTAGGCTAAAAAGTCATAAATGCTGCAACCTCTCTTCATACGTGAACCACTCCATCCCCTTGATCCCAGCTCTTTCTCAACCTTTTCCAACTCTACAATATCCTTTCAGAGCTGAGGCGACCAGACCTTGTACCCAGCATTCAAACTGCAGTTGCACCATAGACTTGTATAACAGAATTTTTGCATTGCATTCATTGCATTTATATCCCAGCTTTTCTCCAACAAGCTCAAGGTGGGGTACATGATTCTCCTCTTCCTCATTTAATCTCCACAACAAGGTTGTCAGGCACTACCTCACTCTATAAGACACACTTTTTCACTCTATAAGACACACTTTTTCCCTCCTAAAAAGTAAGGGGAAATTTGTGTGCGTCTTATGGAGCGAATGCAGGCTGTGCAGCTATCCCAGAAGTCAGAACAGCGAGAGGGATCGCTGCACAGCAATCCCTCTTGCTGTTCTGGCTTCTGGGATTCAGAATATTTTTTTTCTTGTTTTCCTCCTCCAAAAACTAGGTGCGTCTTATGGTCTGGTGCATCTTATATAGTGAAAAAATGGTAGTTTAGGCTGGGAGGCAGTGACTGGCCCAAGGTCACCCAGTGACCTTCATGGCTGAGTAGGGATTTGAACCCTGGTCTCCCAGGTGCTGGTCTGACACTCTAACCACTACACCACACTGATTATGGTACTGGCAAATTCATGTTGCACTGTTATAGTTGATTTGGCTTCCTTGCCCTGTCTACCACCCTGTTCCCCAAAAGACTAGAACTTTTGCAAAATTTGCAAATGCCTTGGGAAGTCTGGGGAAAGCCTTGTTTTGACATGTCATCCACGCTCCCTGCAGACAAATAAAGAGAAATGCTCAGCGTATACTTGGTCTGGAAGCAACTTGACTTTGTTTAACACTGCCCCGAAAAGCTCTTTAGTGCTTCAGCGTGTTTAATTGTAACTATTGAGTCCTTATCTGATAGCACAATGAGGAAAGCCTTCTGGTTTCAGGTCAACTGAGCTTGTTCCGGCTTGGCTCCTGCTCAGGTCAGCCAAGGGGAAATGTAAATGCCAGTCACACTAATTTGTATATTTGCATAGGCAAGGAGTGGTTCATATGACTACAACAATCATCCTTTTCAGGCACTCTATCCTCTCCTGCAGTGAGGGTTCCCTCAGAAGTTGGTAGATTCTCCTTCATTCGTTGTTTTTTTTTAAAGAGAGGTTGGATGGCCATCTGTCAGTGATTCTTAAGCTGTGATTGAAAAGGGGGCTGGACTAGATGACCCTTGGAGATCCCTTCCAGTTCTGCACAGCTCCCCTTCACATGAGGGGAAGGGGAGCATTCTCTTTGCTTGCTTCAAACCCTTAGCCATGCTCTGATCATCCAACCCCACCCTTTCCACCCATGGGGTCCCCTGGGCGCTTCCACAGGGCTCCCGGTGCCATTTAGAACCCAGATTGTGCAGGGTTCCCAATTGTGGGGTGACCCTAATTGTCCAGAGTTGGCTCCCTGCTCCAGACCTTCCACACCTGTGGATGGTGGAGGGCTGACATGACAGCAGGGGTCATTAATGAAATTCTATTTTACGGTGGGTAGCCAGTTACTAGAAACTGTGTTGAAAATCTTTGCCAGTAAAGTGGTCTCCCAGATGCTTCATGGAGTAGCAATATGGGCATGGATCCAAATGCTAAGAAAGCCTTAGAAATAGTGCAGAACAAATTCCTCAGGAAAGTGAAGCGGACGTGACAACAATACGGGCTAGAACTGACTATCTGTGTCTAAACTATGTGAAAAGACTTCAATCTCTCTTGGAGGAGAGATTCCCCACTTATGGCCCACACAGAAGGGGAACAGACCAAATGTTGGAAGGATGGCATCCAACACCTCTTGACCCAATATCAATCACAAGATCTCCAGGTGATCATGAAGATGGATAAGAGGCACTTAAGAGATTGTCTCTTTAGGTCCAGTGCAGAAAGGGATTTAACCATGATTGCCTCTAGCAAATGTTCACCATGGTTCCCACTTATCAAAACAAGAGCACATCCAAGCTAGTTATTTGACAAAACTCCACTTGCCGTACTAAGAATCGCTTTTACAGAATTACGATTCCAATTGATGTCCTCAGCGGTGGTGGATGGTCGGTATGGCAAAGTACAGTACAAGGAGAGACCTTGTCTGTGTGGGCAACCTTGCGTAGAGGACCTGTACCACTATTTATTGCAATGCCCGCTATACATAGAACCAAGAGACCAATATATAAAACCCCTGCTCATGAATGGAACACACTTGAAGAAGGTGGAAAGGAGGAAATGGCTGCTGAGTGATACTGATGACTTTGTAACTGATAAAGGAGCACTATATGTGTTGACAGCTAAGAAGATCAGGAGAAAAGAAATAGATAAAATAGTGGTCAATTGCAAAGGTGATTTAAGCTGGCACATTCTACCTGAGAACCCCTTGCTATTCTATCGTATGCAACAAATAATTTTTGGGAGAAGTGATTGTGGTTCATTGTATCTGCAGTGCCTGATGTTTTTATTTTTTATGATTATGGTTGCTTCTCTCTTTGTTCCCTTTGTGAATGAAGTCATGGCCTTTGGCTAGTGCAATAAAGTTGTTGTTGTTGTTGATGATGACAGCAGGGGTGGGACCAGTGAGCATGGCCTGCTCTTCCAATCACTTGTTCTTATCTAACAGGATGACTCATCATGCCTGAAAAGGGATCTTGTCTCCCAGGCTCATCCACACAATTCATCACACTGCTTTAAACAACCATAAAGTAAAGGTAAAGGGACCCCTGACCATTAGGTTCAGTTGTGACCGACTCTGGGGTTGCGGCGCTCATCTCGCTTTATTGGCTGAGGGAGCCGGTGTACAGCTTCCGGGTCATGTGGCCAGCATGACTAAGCCGCTTCTGGCGAACCAGAGCAGTGCACGGAAACACCATTTGCCTTCCCGCCGGAGTGCTACCTATTTATCAACTTGCACTTTGATGTGCTTTCAAACTGCTAGGTTGGCAGGAGCAGGGACCGAGCAACGGAAGCTCACTCCGTCGCGGGGATTCAAACCGCCGACCTTCTGATCGGCAAGCCCTAGACTCTTTGGTTTAACCCACAGTGCCACCCGCATCCCTAAACAACCATGGCTTTGCCCAAAGAATCCTGGGCTGTAGTTTGTTAAGGGTGCTGAGAACTGTTAGGAGACTCCTCTTCCCCTCCCAGAACTACTATTCCCAGAGTGGCTTAGCGGTCAATTCCTCTTCCCAGGGAACTCCAGGAATTGCAGCCCTGGGAGAACAACTCTCAGCACCTGTAGCAAACTACAGTTCCCAGGATTCTGTGCTGGGAAGCCATGGCTGTTTACAGTGGTTTCATGCTGTGTACAGGGGCCACAGTCTTAATACCAGATAATTTTCTAGTATTCAAACTAGTAATGTTTAAAGGCACCTAAATGGATGAATAAGCAAGCCTCCCTCCCCATCCCCAGTCTGATGTCCTCCAGATGTTTTGAATTATGACCTCCATCAGCACAGCTGTGTCATGCCAGCACTGGTGGGAGCCCAGCTGCTCTGGCTGAGACTGATGGGAGTTGTAGTCAAAACCATCCTGAAGGGACATCGCGGAATGGCAGAAACTCTCCAGGGTCTCAGAGACAGACGCACGCGCGCGCGCGCGCACACACACACACACACACACAGAGAGAGAGAGAGAGAGAGAGAGAGAGAGAGAGAGAGAGACCTTTTCTAACAGAATGAGTTCTTGAGAGAACCTTAAGAAAATCTGGAGGTGTCAGAGATTGAACTTGGCTGGGACCCCCCCACCTCTGCACACAAAAAGGGGGTTCAGTGACTGAGCTGCTGCCCCCACCTGCCCCCATGTTTTCAGCGCAGTTGCAGAAATGTCCCTCAGCTGCTTTGTGAAATCAAAATGAATAAGTTGCATTGAACCTCCGGCGTTACTCCCTCCTGCCGGCCACGTGCCAGTTTTACCCTGGAGCAGAGCAGGGCTGCAAGCAAAACTCCCAGCGCCCCAAAGATTCTGGCTTTTTACATCCACAGACAAGCCTTTTGACAGCAGAGGGGTGAATTATTTATTTATTTGGCTGCTCATCATCGCTCAGCTCTGGGATTAAACTGCTTCCTGCTACAATCCCGTATTTCTCTGCCTCAAGCCCAGGCAGTGACCTCCCTCCGTGAGTCTCGTAGATGCTAGCGCTCTCTCTTTCTCTCTCTCTCCACCCACTCAGTCCGTGTTGAGCAAGTCTTTAAAGAGGGAACTCCAGAGCAGGCACCACATTATTCTAAGTTGCTTCCACACAACTGAGAGAGAGGATGGCTGGCAGGGACCTTGATGCCATGGACCAGGAAATCTTCAACCAGGTAAGAGCACTCTCTTTTCACCTCTAAGCACCTCTCCTTATCTGTTTTGGTGAGAGGCAGAAGCAAGCCAGGCTTCAGTTTTTACAGCCCACTTCAAAAGAAGGTATCTTTAATAGGAATACACCTTAGGCAGGTGTGTGATTTTCAGCTTCCTCGAGCAAACAGGTAGCTCATCCTTCAGATGAACTTGGTGCAACCCTTTTCACTACAGGTTTAAATACTAGCATTCCAGTCTAGTGTTTCCTAGTCACTTGCAGTGTTTATAATGCTGAAAAGTTCAGGATGAACACAGCTTGCCTTGCTCCGTGGTGAATTTTCAGCTGGTGTGTTTTTCTCTGTGTGTCTTCTCTGTCTCTGATTCCTCCAAAGCCTGATAGGAAGGAAACACTGTATGGAAAACATAGTGATCAGGGAAAGGAGATGTTCAGCAACAGGAAAGATAAAATCTAGATGGACAATGCAAATATCTTGCATTGTCCGGGATGTATGTTGACACCCCGTATGTTGAAACTAGTTTCTTGTTCTGCATGATTCTGTTGACTTTACAGGGCAACATAAACTGATAAACTAGAGTTGTGCAGATAATTGAGACTGGAAGCAGAGAATGGTTTTTAAAGAAAGCAGTGTGATTGGACTATGTGCAAGGATGGGGAAGCTGTCGACCTCCAGAAACTGGAGGTCCATTGACCATGGTGGTCATGACTGATGGGAGTTCATGACTGATGTAAGGTCATGACTGATGGGAGTCCAATGACACCTGCAGGACATCTGGAACTGTATTCCTGGAGTAAATACCGTATATTAAGTGGGCATAAGGCCTCTAGGAAGAAGACTTAGAGAAGCATCTTCTGTTAACAGAACCCAGTGTCAAACTCATTATGTTTTCTGGTTGGATTTTGCTTCCAGTGTAACTGAACTGGCTTGGTTCTGGTTGAAGTTTGCTGCCCTTAGTTTAATTCTACAGAAAGGTGTTTTCCCGAAAATCTTGCTGCTGGTAGTAAGTGATGCAAGGTTCAGAATAGCATTTCCCCCACATATGCTGAGGTTTAAAATAAGCATGTAGCTCTGTCTGGGAAAAGAGAGCACTCAAACAACAGACAAGATTTTATTAAATAAGACCATGGCACACATTTACTGGTTGCTGGTAAAGGAATAACATGTTCCCCCTTTTTTGGGAAAAAAAATGCTTGCAAAAGAAACGGTAAGCAGAAAGATGTATTCGTAATAATTAGCTTTGATTGCAAGATTGATTGGTTAATTGACTAATATGCATGTTAACGGTGGACTTTTAAATTGGAGCTGCCCCCATGAAAGAGGGATCAGGGCTAATTGCATTGTTCTGTTACAAGTCATTCTGCTTCAACTCTTGATTCTAGCCAAGTATTGAAGAGGGTTTGCCAAAGAATGCATTAATTGTCTCTGTGTTAATTAACTAAATCTACATGAAACAGTTTCAGAATCTTTTCTTTACTGAGATACAACAATATTTGTTTTAACTGTGTAATTGAGCATTTAAATAAAAATGAGAAGAGTCAGTCAAGCAAACACATCCGACCTGATGGGCAAATGGAGCTTTCTCTCTGCTCAGTGCAGACTGCTTGGGTTCAGCCAGAGAGTAAATGCCTACAGTTCAACATTGTCCCTCCTATCTGGATGTGTTCAGGTTCAGGCTCAGCCCTGGCATTTGCCTGAGCAAGGCCCCCCGCCCCCAATTCCCCCCCATGAGTCCTGTAACCTGCCCCGCTGCCCTCAGGAATGGGGGTGAATGTTGCTCCATTGCTGCAATTGCAATAGGATTCACCTGCCAAGCTGGTTGGATTCTGTCTGATGGGAGCATCACCTTTTACTTTGCCTTCATTGATTTATTTCATAAAATTTATATACTGCTGGTTTGTAGAAACCCTCAAAGTGGACCAAGTGCCTTGGTCCAGCCGTGTGTGTGTGTGTGTGTGTGTGTGTGTTTCAATTTCAAAGTACATCCAATGTACACTTAAAGCACATGACTTCTGCCAAAGAATCCTGGGAACTGTAGTTTTCCTATAACAGAGTTACAACTCCAAGCATCCTTAGCATACCACAGTTCTCAGATGGACGAAGGGCTTTCCTACTAGGGCTGATGTAGTGACAGCCCAGTCAAGCACAAGCTTTTTCTGCTTAGAGACCTCTTTGCCATAGCTAGTCTTTTGGAATGGCTGAGTTGTGCAGAGATTGACAGAAATGCCTCTGTAGGTTCAAGGAAGGATAATGTGTGAGAGAGCCGGGAGAGAGAGTGTGGTTTTGAAATTTTGAGCAGGTAATGTTAATGGGGCTTGTGGCTGGTGACTTGTTCTGAGGAGGGAGATCCCCAGCTGGGGTGCCACCAGTGAAAAGGCCCTGTCTACAGCCTCCATGCTCATTACCTCCACGAGTGGAGCATTCAGAACAGAGCCTCCATAGGCACATGACAATCAGGCAGATTCCTAAGGGATCAGACCATACCAGGGTGAGTCTAGCACTTTGAGCTAGGCTTGGAAACAAACCTGTACAGGTATTTTAGCATTGGTGAAAATGCTCAATCCTGGCACTTCCGGAGGCGGCGCGAACGGCAATGGCTGCCAGCTCCTGAACGGGAGAGGGTAGCTCCGTTGAAACGGGTCGCCCGCTACGGCGAAGCGGGGACCCATCCAGAAAAACCACAGGCAGCAGAAGCCTGTGGTCCTGAGACCCGGCGGGCGCCAAAAGCAGCCCCTAAAACGACGAAGGGACCCCGTAAGGGGCTCCGGACCGCGGAGGGGGTAGCGGCGCTGTGGGTCGTTGCGCGATCAACGGAGCGAAGCCGCGTCGCTGTTGCCGGTGAGCGCTGACCTTTCTTCTTGAAACTGCTAACTTTGGAAAGCAACAACCCGTGAGTAATTTGGACACTATACTTCTAAAGCCTCTAAAAATTGTGAATTTGGCTGAAAGCGGAGTGACGAAAAACAGGAAGTCCGTCTTCCGCTGACACTGAACTTGAAAGTAAAGAGCAGGAGGAGTGGAGACAAAGAGTAATTTTTTGCATTGACTGATCTGGCATCTATTTAAACTGTTGTTTCTGGCTGATTTAAAGACTTTAAGTGGCTGTTTTTTGGACCTTCATTGAGACAAGGGTACCTGTCTTCTGTTGATCTATTGGATTACAAATAAGAGTAAGAAACCCAGGTACTGGAGCTGCCTGAGTAACTGAGCAGTCAGCCTGCAAGCTTTGGATACTTTGAATCTGAACTTTGGAACATACTGAGTTTGAATTTGTTACTTTGAAACACTTGTGGTCTAAGCACTTTTGGAAACAATGTTTGGCTTTAAGTTTTAACTCTGCTAAAACTTATCTTTGTGAAGATCTTTGGAGATCAATTCAGACTTACTAACTTCAATTGGATTGGACTTCCTCCCCAAAGACATTCTAAGCTCCACCTAGAGGATTTTTGGATTTACAGCAGTGACTTTGTTTTACTTTCTCTTTCCCGGCCTCCTGTTTGAGTGTTACCATCTGGGCTCTTACTTTCTCATGGGAACAATTCAGTTTGACCTTGGCTTTTAGATAACTTTGGAATGAGTGGAACAAGAAAAAGGGGAAGAACCAGACAAACAACGTTAACTTTACCGACAGTCTCACAGCGTAGATCATCTGTGCCTGCCTTGCCTACTACTTTGCCTCCTGAGGCAGAAGCGGCCTCCCTGCTACAATCAGGGGAGGGAGAAACTGAGGAATTACAACTGGAAGATATGGCCTCAGGAGCAAGTGGCACTATTTTGGAGAAAATTTTTGAAAAATTGGAGGCTCTGGACAGAAAGGCTGACCAGCAATCAGCTAAAATTGACTTAAACACAGAAAGTTTAAATAGACTAACTGGACAAGTTGCACAGAATGTTCAATCTATTGGAGAATTGAAGGAGGCTGTAGGTGAAAATCGGAAACTGGCGGAAGACACTAGCCAAAGATTGGGACAGCTTGAAAAAGAAGTAAGACCACTCAGCAAACAAGTAGGAGAACACCAGATCTATTTTTCCATGACAGAACTTCGGAACAGGGAGGCCAATTTAAGGATACGCTCAATTCCAGAAGTGGAAGAAGGTAACTTAACTGAGTTCCTTACCAAGGAATTTTCCAAGTTTTGGAACTTAGAAGAAAAAGACTTTAAAATACTATCTGCTTTTAGGCTTGGAAGACTTATAAAGAAGGAGAAGCCCAGAGACTGTTTGATAATATTGAGATCAAAGGAGGAAAGGGACAAGATTCTAGGCCTGCACTACGGAAAGTCACTGGATATTTTGGACAAAAGAATTGAAATTTATAAGGATATTCCTAAACAGCTGTTGGATCTTCGAGCAGACTACTCGGAATTAGTAAAACTGCTAAGGAGCAACTCAATCATCTTCAGGTGGGAGTTTCCCCAAGGGTTGTCGTTTACTTTCAGAGGGAGGAAGATTAAAATTAGAACGCCGGAGGATAGAGACAAGTTTTTGGTGGCACACGGAGAAGATCTTCATAAGGGACTTGGATTACCCCCAGGGCCTGAACCTCCGGGGGTTCCTGCACCCTCGGACCCCCAAAAATCTGACAATAAGGTACCCCCACAGCAAGAATAACCAGATATATTCAGGATGTCTCTGCAACTTTTGAGCTGGAACATAAATGGCTGTAACATTCCAGGAAAAAGGAGAAAAATCTTTCACATTTTAAAAAAGGAACATTTGGACATTATTTGCTTACAGGAAACACATGTGACCAGGCTCCACAGAAAAGTGTTAATAAATAAAAGACTTGGTCAGGAATTTATATCTTCGGATACAGTTAAAAAGAGAGGTGTGGTAATTTATGCAAAAGAGAGCCTTTCACCTAAATTTCTGTTTAAAGATGAGCATGGAAGAATTTTGGCGATAGAAATACAACATCAAGGGGAAAAAATACTGATATTAGGAATTTATGCTCCAAATGAAGGAAAATCGGAATTCTATAAGAAGTTGCATGAGACCATGCTGGACTATCTGGACTACAACAACATCATTATGATGGGAGATATGAATGGAGTTGTATCAACCAATATGGATAAGTCACAGAGCCAAAAAATTTCTAAAGATGGGAGACTACCAAAGACCTTCTTTGAAATGACAGACAATATGGACTGGATTGACATTTGGAGAGTGAGAAACCCCTTGGGAAGGGAAGGAACATTTTTCTCTGAAGCCCAACTGACTTGGACAAGAATCGACCAGATATGGATAACTAGAGGTCTGGCACCTAAGATCAGAAAGGTGGAAATCTGCCCAAAGACATGCTCCGACCATAACGCACTGAGAATGGACATGACATTGATTCCAACCGGTTCCTTCAGATGGAAGATGAATGATGGCCTGTTTAGAGATCAGGAGATCACTAAGAAGGCCCAAAAAGCCCTAAAGGATTATTTTGAGATCAATATGAACACCACAGTGGAAAAAAGAACTATCTGGGACGCAAGTAAGGCCGTGATGAGGGGGTTCCTGATACAACAGAACACAGTAAAGAAAAGGAAACAAAACGAAAGGAAAGATAAAATTTTGGAAAAAATCAAGGAGTTGGAGAAGAAGTTAAGACTTAATCCGAAGTCCCAGCCGATTCTGAGAGAAATCAAACTTTACCAAGCACAGTATTGTAAACTGATAAATCAGGAAATAGAATGGAAAATCAAACTAATGAAACAAAAAACTTTTGAGTCGGCTAATAAATGTGGAAAACTGCTAGCTTGGCAGTTGAAGAGGAGACAAAAGTTAAACACAGTGACAAACTTAGAGATTGAAGGAAGATGTATCCAGAACCCCGGAGAGATTAGAAAGTGTTTCCAGAGATATTTCAAAAAATTATACACTCAAGGGCCACAAGATGAAGCAGCGATTAAACAATTTCTAAAGACAAATGGACTGGCAAAGTTGTCAGAAGAAAATAGATCAATTCTGAATGGCAAAATAACACGACAAGAGATTGAGCAGGCCATCCAAAATATGAAACAGGGCAAATCACCAGGACCAGATGGGCTGACCTCCAAGTATTATAAGACATTGAAAGACTATTTGATACAACCACTGATGGAGGTCAGCAATGAAATTTTAGAGGGGAAGAAGGCGCCAGAATCGTGGAAAGAAGCTTTCATCACATTGATACCAAAATCGGAAACTGAAAAGACACAGCTTAAGAACTACCGTCCCATCTCCCTTTTAAATGTGGATTACAAAATATTCGCAGACGTTTTGGCAAGTAGATTCAAGAGGGTTTTAAACAAAGTAATCCATAAAGACCAGGCAGGCTTTCTCCCAGGTAGACACATGTCTGCCAATACAAGGAACATTATAGATATATTGGAGCTTTTACAAACAGACATAAATACTAAAGCTGTTTTAATTTTTATAGACGCGGAGAAGGCCTTTGATAACATATCCTGGAAGTTTATGAAAGGGAATCTAAAAGAAATGGGAGTGGGCCGGGGGTTTGAGAATGGGATTGATGCAATATATTCAGAACAAAAGGCTAAACTGATAGTTAACAATGTGGTTACAGAAGAGTTTAAAATTGAAAAAGGAACACGACAAGGCTGTCCGATTTCCCCGTTACTATTTATCTCGGTCCTGGAGGTGCTCTTGAACACGATTAGAGGGGACAGGTTGGTGGAAGGGATACAGGTCGGAGCGAAACAATACAAACTTAAAGCGTTTGCAGATGACTTAGTTCTGACATTACAGGAGCCAGAATCTAGTACGAAAAGAGTACTACAACTAATCCAGGATTTTGGTCGGGTGGCGGGATTTAAACTAAATAAGCAAAAAACCAAGGTGTTGGGAAAAAACTTGACAGATATTGAGTCGGAACGGTTTCAGAGAGAGACAGAGTTAACTGTGGTTAAGAAAGTTAAATACCTAGGGGTAAACATAACAGCAAAGAATTTGAGTCTGTTTAAAGATAATTATGAAAAATGTTGGTCTGAAATTAAGAGAGACTTGGATAGCTGGTCAAAACTGAAACTTTCATTGTTAGGTCGAATAGCTGCTATTAAGATGAATGTATTGCCAAAAATGTTATTTTTGTTTCAGACATTGCAGATTGTAGATAAAACGGAGTGCTTCCGGAAGTGGCAGAAAGATATCTCCAAATTTGTCTGGCAGGGCAAAAAGCCCAGAATTAAGTTTAAGATATTAACGGACGCAAAAGAAAGAGGGGGCTTTGCCCTGCCAGACTTAAAGTTGTACTATGAAGCCGCAGCTTTCTGCTGGCTAAAAGACTGGCTACTTCTGGAGGACACGGATGTGCTGGATTTGGAAGGTTTTAACAATGCATTTGGATGGCATGCATATTTATGGTATGACAAGGTTAAGATCAACAAGGTCTTTAAGAACCATATTGTCAGAAAAGCAATATTTAATGTCTGGACAAGATACAAAGACTTATTAGAAAACAAAACACCGAGGTGGCTGTCACCTTTGGAGGCCAAGGCCCGAAAAAGACCCAATATGGAGGCCAATTGGCCAAAATATTGGGAAATACTAGAAAGGGATGGAGACAATTGGAAACTGCAGAGTTTAGAGAAAATGAAAGATAAAGTGCGAGACTGGTTACACTATGCTCAGATTAAGGAAGTGTTTAAGATTGATAAAAAGTTAGGATTCCAGGTGGAGAAATCGAAACTGGAGACAGAACTGCTAGAACCTAAGACCAAGGTACTTTCAAAAATGTATAACTTGCTGCTGAAATGGAACACACAAGACGAATTGGTTAAATCGGCTATGATAAAGTGGGCCCAGGATATTGGGCACAACATTATGTTTGAGGACTGGGAAAGGTTATGGACTACCGGGCTGAACTTCACAGCATGTAATGCTCTGAAGGAAAATGTAATGAAAATGATATATAGATGGTACATGACCCCAGTGAAATTGGCTAAAATACACCATTCGTCTGATAACAAATGTTGGAAATGTAAGGAAAATGAAGGAACATTCTTTCACCTCTGGTGGACCTGCCCTAAAGTGAAGGCCTTTTGGGAAATGATATATAATGAGTTAAAAAAGGTATTTAAGTATACCTTCACCAAGAAACCAGAGGCCTTCCTTCTGGGCATGGTCGGCCAGAACGTGTTAAAGAAGGATAGAACATTTTTTATGTACGCTACAACGGCGGCAAGGATACTTATTGCTAAGAGCTGGAAAACCCAAGATCTACCAACACTGGAAGAATGGCAGATGCAGCTGATGGACTATATGCAACTGGCCGAGATGACTGGCAGAATCCGCGACCTGGGAGAGGAGAGGGTTGAAGAAGACTGGAAGAAATTTAAGATTTATTTACAAAAGTATTGTAATTTGGTTGAATCCTAACAAGGAAGCCAGAGCAGAAATAACTGTCTACCATTAAAATTATAATTTTTTATTTGAGTTTAACCTAAACATTGCACTTAAGAGTATAAACAAGATGATAATTTGCTTGGAAAAATTCGTTTTTAATGATGAGAGTGGAAGCGGGAGACGTGAGGGAGTCCGCAATAGAATGAAAAGATGTTATGAAACCTATTTTGTTTGTTAAATATGTATCTGTAAAAAATCTTAATAAAAATTTTTATAAAAAAAGAAAAAAGAAAATGCTCAATCCTGCTTGTTTAATGTTTCTCTAGGAAGGGGAGCTGCTGGTGCAACATCTGTCATTGATTCAGGGGGGTATGAACCAGGTGGACATTTATTCAAGGCTGCATTTAGAAATACTCCCAAGCTACAAATCTAGGGTTAAAGAATGGGAAGGTGGCCTTGTAGGCCATTTCATCAAACCTGTTGCTCAGTGCAGGGGATCCAGATCTAACAGCATCCCAAGCAGAGGGCTGCCTAAAGACCTCCATTGAGGGAGGGCCCACCGCTCACCTCCTGCAGCCCCACCAAGAAGCCTCCATCCTGACATGCCAGCTTTTTCTGAACAGCTTTGAACACGGTTTGTCATTAGCACGGAACTCGCTTCCTGATGGTGATGTTGTGTGACGATAACAGACGTGTACATAATTGAAACAACTACCCCAAAATGAAAACGCATTTACTGTGTCGAAGAGAACTATAAATAACTGAGATCTAGTGATTCAGCTAGACCCCACAAAAGTGGGACGTGCTTTTCCCACCTGCTGGGGGAAAACATAGCGCAGATTGCAGAGCACCTGCCTTGCATGCAGAAGTCTCAGGTTCAGCCCCTGCTAACATCTCCAGGTATTGCTGGGAGAGGTACAGCTAGGAGCCACTGCCAGTCAGAGCAAACAATACTGAGCTTGGTGGGTTCATGATCTGACTCAATATGTCACCATTTCCTGCAGTGCACCATTAATATGGCAAGAGAGGAGGAGGAGATAGATATGCTACGTTGACAGCATAGGAAGCTGCCTTATATTGAATCAGACCTTGAATCCAACTAGCTCAGTGTTGTCTGTTCTGACTGGCAGTCGCTCTCCAGCACTTCTTGCAGGAGCTTTTCCCAGTCCTACCTGCAAGCTTTGAGGGTATTGAACCTGGAAACTTCTGCAAGCAAAGCAGGTGCATCAAGGCCATTCCCTGACCTATTCTCCTAAGTGGGGTATGTGGAATGCACATGTGTGGCAGTCTGGGGTCCAGGTTTTGACAGAGCCTTGGGCAAAACACCCTCCCTAGCCCCACACTCAGTGTGCCTACCTCCTCATTGCAGCAGAACCAGGGGACTCTTATCTGACTCCCCCCAGCAGGAGCCCCACCAGGCATCTAGGTGACACAAGACCTGGTGTGCTCTGTTATGTGTGCAACCCAGATTTGCCACCTGACTGTCTTGGGTCCTTTCTCAACATATTTTCATTTTCAAAGAACTGACACAATTTAGCTTCCCTTCTTGCATAGTGTCGGTTTCAACATGCTGCAACAAATCATTTAGAAAGCACCACATATTGCACTAGCCACTGTTCAGGTTGCATCCATTATGCTCTACAGAGGACAGTCCTCTATTTAAAGTGCTTTTCCAGTCCAAGTTTGTTTTGAAGAGGAAGAACCATAAAGGCGAAGATCAGTGGGCCTTGAAGTTGCCCATCAGCAGTGAACAGCTGAGGTCACCTGGTCATTATGATGAGATGCATTTCATTTAAAAATTATAGCAATTATTTCTAAATTTGCACCTGTGCCTATAAACTGCTAGCACATGCAAAGTTTGTCTCTTTTGCCCACTTCCCTTTTGGAGCAATGCATCTCCTCGGTTTCGATAAGGCATAAGTGGTCATTCTGTGGAGCTCTCAGTGTTCAAATGGTACTTCAGAAAGTGTGCATTGGGATGTAAGAGCAGAGGGATAAGGAGAAGGCAGTCATGAATGTTTCTGGAGAGACAGGAGGGGCTGCATCTGGCTACTGACAGGAAGCCTGTACGTCTATGTAGCTCAGGAGAGGCATTGCATGATCAGAGGGATGAGAGAGTTGCAGCAGAGTTCTGGACAGAGACGATGGGGGCTGACATAAGGCTCTGGAAATGGACATTGCATTATCTTTATTTGCTGTTTTCTATTGATCATTTGACATTTGTTTTTGTTTTGCTTTGGTTCTTGTCTTTTTTTTGTAAGTTTTGGCGGGTTTAAATTTGGAGGTTCAAGTACATTATGGTGGTGTGACGGGCCAATGGCCGTAATAAAGATCAATCAATCATTTGACATATGGCTTTGTGGGCTGCTGTTCTGACACTATTGCACTATGCTGTGTGGGGAATATGTGGGTTGCAAATATTAAATGAAATCAAACAAAAACAAGGCAACAACAGGGCACAGAATTGTATGCCGAGGGGGCAGAGAGGAAGGGAGATGTTTTTGCCATGCTGGAATGAGAGATGTAACATGACTCTTGAGGAGGAAGATGATAATTTTGGTCTTGGACCCATTGAGTTTAGATTCCCTAGCCTTCCCTAGCTTGGTGCTCTCCAGATGTTTTGGGCTAACAACTCTAATCAGTCCTAGCCAGTACAGCAATAGACTTGGGAGTCCAGGGTTTGAATTCTGCCACTCAGCCATGAAGCTCACTGGGACACCTTGGGCTAGTCAATGCCTCTCAGTCTAACCTAGCTCACAGGGTTGTTGTGGGGATTAAATTGAGGAGGGGGAGTACCATGTATGCTACCTTGAGCTTCCTGGAGAAAAAGATGGGCTAGAAATGCATAAACAAACAAGTAAGAGGGTTGCTCAGCCTCACAACACTTCAGGCAAAACTCATCATCGGCAACAACAACATTCCAAATCAGAGAGGTTTGTATAGTAAATATGAGCCAAGTACATTTTCCATCCAGGATCCCTTGTAAATCACTGCTATGAATTGCTGGACTGTCACCTTAATCTCCTGGATTCTTCTTGGCAGAAACACAGCTCTATGATATCAGTTTGGAAGACTTTTTTATTTATTTAAAGTAACTGGCAAGAAGCAATCCATGTAAGTAATGTTGACAGATGAATATATGTTATTATGAATGACATTCATATCCTTTGCTCTGTGCTTTATATATCCTGCTTGCAATGCAAACTGCCCTCTGGATGAAGAAGCCAGCTTTTGACAGCTCTGGTTGTGACAAGCACACTTGAGTAGCACTTGAGGAGGAGGAAAGTGGAAAATAAGCAATATAGAGGGGAGGAGAGGCAGTCACTCAAAATCTACATTTCTCCGGATGTTGTGATGCAGTATTCCAACTTGCAAAGGATCCATTGCAATGAGTACATTAGTGTACTTACTCCATCTTTTGACACGTTATGATGCAGCCATGGGTAACATGAACCCAATGACTTCTTTCCCACTGCAATGTGTCCTTAGCACAGCAGAATCTTCAGCAGCAGAATGGTGGTTGTGTGGCATGTATGCGTGCAAAACCCACCCACCCCACTCTCTCTTCTCTTTGAAATCCCTCCCCAGGTTGCTTTTCTGGGACCCCTATTAGTGGTGGGGTAGAAACATGGAGTTGGAAGGGGACCCCAAGGATCATCTAGTTCAACCTCCTGCAAGGCAGAAATCACAGCTGAAGAATCCCAGACAGATGGTCGTCCAAATGTTGTTTAAAGACCTCCATTGAAGGATAGCCCACCACTTTCTGAAAGCATCTGTTCCACTGTCAAAGGGCTCTTGCCATCAGAAAGTTCTTCCTCAGGTTTAGTCAGAATGTCCTTTCTTTTCTTTTTTTAAGAATATTTATTAAAGTTTTCAATAGTAATACAATAAAAATAAAAAATAAAAAATACAAAAAATACAAAAATGAAAATAATTAAAAACACACAGAGTTTCCATTACTTATTTTCCATTAACTTATTTCCCAGACCTCCTCATACCTCCCTTTTTTGCATTCCAATTCAAATTGTTAGTTCAGAAAATCCTTATCAATAAAATTTTTACCTATTTCTAAACCTTTTTTTCCATATTCTCTTAAAGCATTACAGCTGAAAACCACTTAGTTTCTATCCGACATCATTCTAACAATCATTAATTTTGCAATATTTCTGTAAATAGTCTTTAAATTTCTTCCAATCTTCTTCCGCCGACTCTTCTCCCTGGTCTTGGATTCTGCCAGTCATTTCTGCCAATCCCATATAGTCCATCACCTTCATCTGCCATTCTTCCAGAGTGGGTAAATCTTGCGTCTTCCAATACTTTGCCAGAATGTCCTTTCTTGTCATTTGATGAATCCATTGGTTCAGGTCCTCTCCGTGGAGCAGCAGAAAACAAGCTGGCTCCATCTTCCATGTAAACATGGAAGACTCTCTGTCTCTCTTCCTCTCTGTGTAGGGGAAAGACTTTCAGTGGGACAGTGGGACCTTAAGTATCCCCTCCTCCCTTTCAAATTGTTCCTTCCTGAGGAGGTGCTTTGCAGCCGTGCCTGGGCTAAAGTTATGCTTGGCTGGGTCAACCTGGAGCATATGGTTCTGCAAGGCAGGAGCTTAGATGGAAAAAGGCAAGTGGAGGCCACTGGAGGAGTGAAGAGGGTTTGTAGTAGCAGCACCAAGACCCCTGAACCTTCTTCCTTGCAGTGGCAGTGCGGCAGCTGGCACATGGAGGGGAACGGCTGGCCAGAGCCTCCTGCTCCCCTGACATGGCCAGAAACGGGGTCTAAGGATCCAGGAGGGGCCCTTCTGGTCTTATGTGGCTGCTGCACCCCCACCTCTCACCTTCCATTCTACACCATAGTTGTAGCACCCCTGAGGCTCTTTGTTGTGCTCCCCTAAATCTGCCTCTTGCTGCTGCCTCTTGCTTGGCTCTTGTGGACTCTGCATGGAGGGTGGTGCGGAGCTTTGTGCAGTACTTCAGTTGCAAAGCACACAAATCACACTTCTCTCCCATTCAGCCATTATATGCTTTGCAACTGCATCTGCCTTCCTGATAAGCTGGAGCAAAAAGCAAGAAAACAGCTGACCAATATGGACTGCAAAAAGGAATACTCTGAGCACGTGCAGTTTCATACTTATAAAAACTCACAGCACCAACATGACTATGGGAATAAAATGGAGTTTTCTGCTGCTGTCTTGTTTCCTGCTGCCAAACATTTGGGAATAAGTACTAGAAAAGCTTTAATAAAATGAGCATTTGCAACCATGTTCATGCCTCCTTGGCCATATGGTTTTTAAAAAAAGAAGGAAGGAAGAAGCGATGCTGCAGCAACCAGCATCTGACCTGATGGACCATGGTATGTGTAGAACATTGTCAGGCAGAGGCTTGACAACCATATGTCAGGAGTGCTCTGATGGTGTTTCCTGCTTGGCAGGGAGTTGGACTCGATGGCCCTTGTGGTCTCTTCCAACTCTATGATTCTATGATTCTGGTGCTGGTGCTGGGCCTGTCTGCTGGTGCCTCCTCCAATCTCTGCTGCTTTCTTGGTCATTGGGGGCCACAGGACCCTGCACTTTGAGGTCCAACCCAAGCTGGAGCACCGGGGTCTGACCAGTGGTCAGTCTCGGAGGACAAATGTTTTCACACCATTTTGATGGGGCAGCTTGGCAGGCATGTGGCAGCTTCTATTCCAGACCAGCACGCTCAGGTTACAAGGGACAGGGAGGTTTCTGACCTGGCCTTGCAGTTCTTCCCATGTGCTCTTTCAGGGAGGCCTCCTGCACAACAAATTCTTTGTCTGGTGCACAAATCCCAGGTGAATTGCATTATAGGGCATAGGGTGTGAAGGAGCAAGACTGAATGGTTTTTAAAGTCACTCCAGTCCTCTTCTCTCAAATATGAAGCTATTGTGGGCAACCGTGAGTCCTTTTCACACAGCTGAGCCCCTGGAAAGGGGCCTCTACCCACCCACTTGCTCTCAAATGCAAGCACGGCTCTTCTGCTCACCCACATTTGCACCCTCTCACCTGGGTGCAAAAGGGCTGTCACGTGGAAGATGGAGCAGGGTTGCTTTTACTGCTACAGAAAGTTGGACCAAAACCACTGGATTCAAATTACAAGGAAGGCGAATCCCACTAAACCTTTGGACATCCTCAGAAGCTGAATGTTGGAAGATTCAGGGCAGATAAAACAAGGTCTTTCTTCACACAGTGCATATTAAGCTGTGAAACTCCTTGCACAGGAGGCAGTGATGGCCACTGATCTGGATGGCTTTAAAAGAGGTGTAGACAGATTCATGGAGGACAAGGCTGTTGATGGCTACTAGCCATGAAGGCTACATTGTCCACGGCTAGAGACAGCAATGCTTTTGAATACCAGTCTCTGGAAACCACAGAAGGAGAGAGTTCATCTTGCAGCCTGTTTCTGGGGTCTTCCACAGGCATCTGGTTGGCCACTGTGAGAACAGCATACTGGACTAGATGGGCCTTTGGCCTGATCCAGCAAGCTCTTATGTTCTTAGTGGGTACTGCAGTTGGGTTGTGTAGGGGGTGACTCCTGTACTGATAAGTCATGTGTGCTTAGTTTCAGGTCATTCTTGCCCTGATGATTCAAGTGGGCTTTCGTTTTTTTACTGACTTATCCCTTTGCACACACAGACATGCACTTTCGAAAAAACACATTTTGTCTACCACTCTGTGGGAAGGGGGAAGTAACTTTCTGACTGATGCAAAGTCCAGCCAAGTGACACTGTCCACAGCCATCCTCCCAGAAAAGGGAGAGACCTCATGACTGACACAAAGGATAGGCAGTCAGCTGTGTGCAAAGCTGGAAAAACCGGCTCTCTCTGAGCCCTGTATGGGCAAGGAAATGTTGGGTGTGTTTTCACGCCAAGGTTACTGGCATCTGGATTCACGTTTATGTAAGTGCCTCTTGTCTCAGCCTTTCTCCCATCTGCAACAAGGGAGATCATAATATTGGCCTACCCTTCAAGGCTGTTGTAAAATAATTATGGAGACAAATGCCTGTGAAAATGCTTTGGTGTGATAAATGCTAAAATGCAGTAGCAGGAGCCAGTGATGGAAGTTGCCTTGGATCAAGTCAGACTATTTGTTCATCTGGATTCTTGTTGAGTATTCTCTATGGTTCTCCAGGGACTTGGACAGAGAAGCGCCTTCTCCATCACTAGCTGGATGGGCTGGAAATGCCAGAGACTTTTCCTGGGACCTCCTGCATGCAACATATGTGCTCTGCCAGTGAGATGTGATCCCTAGTTTTGTCCCTAGTTGTCAGTATTCTTCATCATGAACCCCTGCAGCAATACTGATCTGTCATATATATGTACACACACACACTGCTGTGTCCTTGCTCACTCTACTCACCGATCCCCCACCATTCTTCCTACATTAACCCTCTAGAACTTCCCCTTCCCACCCCATGCAACTACTAAGTGCCCCTTTCATTTTCCCAACACCATTTCCAAGATTGTGATGTGACACTGCAAATCCTCCAATGGGGGCTGTGTGTGGTGACAGCATTACACTTTTATGTATATAGGCAGATACCTATATATTGAAATGCTGCCCTCAGATATGAGGGTGATAGGATCGCTTGTGTTCCTGGAGCCTAGAGCTCTGTCTTCCTGAGCAGCCAAGCAGCAGGAATTCTTTGCTTTGCCCACATCCCGCCCCACGTGCTCTGCTTCTTCTCTACCCTTTGGAAACTGGCCTGACAAACATTGTTTCTATTTCAAGAAACTGTAAAATGACCAGGACACATTCTGTTTCACTGCCTGAGGCGAAATGGGAAGGTGCTGACCTCTCATGGCCGCTGCAGTCCTGCTTACTGGAGTCACACAGCTTCGTCTTCCAGTGAGATCTTGTCAGAACACAGAAGCCACTTCTTATTGCTTCTCTAGTGGCAGCAGCGATGGGCGGTTCATTGCCATGGGAAAAGTGAGGTGAAGCTGTAGCAGCAGCTGCAGCGAAATCTCACAAGAGTTCAGTTGCCGCTGCTTCTTTCTGCTTCTCTGGCAGTGGTGTGTGGTGCCACACTCGCAGGATTCTACCACCTGAGGCACCTTCAAAGGTTTCTCTGAAGGGATTCTGGGAATTGTGGTCAGTCTCTTTTAGTAAAAGCATCTCACTTTCTAACCACAGAACCACAAGTCCCACAGATCCTCAGGTAGAAGCCACAATGAGGCTGCTTTTTATCAAGGGCACGGCAGCCAGAGCTGCCACTGAGATCAGCCGTGGGCTGCTGCTCTTACCCATGGCCAGAATCTGCAAAGGCAAAGCTGTCACTCTGAGGTTGCTTCCCCTCTTCCCAACCCTCCCCTTTCCCTCCTGCATCATGTCTTTCGAATGTGAGCCTGAGAGGAGGAACTATCTCAGTGCTGGCAAAGCAAAAGGTTGGGCAGCTGGCTTGCTTCGTTAACAGTAACACATCCAGATTTGGGACGGATAAAAGAAAGTACGTCTTCATATTATGCATAGCTAAGCTAACTCACTCCCACCATCCTAGGCTTTAAGAGAAGATGAGACAAATTGATGGAGGAGAAGGCTACCAGTGGCTACTAGCCAGGACAGCTCTTCTCTGCCTTCATGCTCAGAGGCAGCAATACCCCTGAATCCCAGTTGCTGGAAACCAGAGGAAGGGAGAGTTGCTCTTGTGCTCATCTCCTGCTTGTGGGCCTCCCATTTGGGCATCTGGTTGGCCAAGGTGAGAACTGGATTCTGGGCTAGATGGACTGGGAGTGAGAGTGCCGTTCATATTTTATCTGTGCAGACCTACCAAGATGCTTGAGGAAAGGGCTTAGCTATCCACTGTTTGCTTGTATCTTATTTGAAATGGGTTTTTAAAAAGTCATTTACAAGCAAAGGGCAGATGTTCTCCATTCTATTGAGCCTGAGTCACGCATTCATTTTGCCTGGGGTTTAGCAGGAGTCAGTGAATGACGTAGTGTCATGCTGAAAAGATTAAACAGCACCAGCATCTGTGACAGTAGCAGGCTTGACTTCCAATGATCTTTCCCTATTTAAGGGCTAGATCAGTGTCTGGATCATCTAAGAACAGGATGCTGAACTGAATGGACCACTGTCTGGTGCTCTTCTGGTGATGAATCTCCGCTTGGATTTGGACCACATTAGATTCTGAGGAACTTCACATAAGAACATGCCTCTTTCCACATCAAAAAGGGTTCCAGCCTAGAACCTTTTTATTTAAAAAATGTGGGAATAACTCCCACTCCCAACTCTTCTCCTAAACAGTTTTCTTTGGGCAGGGGTCTTGTTTTTTCGTGGAGTGGCTTCCAGCTGTATCAGCCCACCCCTGTACCTGTGTGGTTCAGACACACCTCTAATGTCCTCTGGGAGAACAAAGTCTCCCTCTCGGTTCTGTGCTAAATGACTTGCCTTAGAGAGTGATTGCGAGGGATTGTAAAACCCAGTCAAGGTGCTGCTGTACAGAAGGCTCCCCAGGAAGTATTAATTCTTCCGTGCCCTTTACAGCATTCAATAAAACTACATTGAGGCTATATTTAGACAGGACAGATGCCCTGGGAGGGACTTTTAGATTCGCAGGGCACAGTTCAAGGGAGAGGAAGACAGCCCTTTAAAAGGGGAGAGCTATAAAATTACAAAGTGAATCACCATGAAGAAACTAAATATTTATTTCTCTGAAAGCAATCAGGGTGGAAAATGTATGCTTTTTAAAGCACAAAACACAATTTAACATTTGT
Source organism: Podarcis melisellensis (assembly GCF_964234715.1). NCBI lineage: Eukaryota > Metazoa > Chordata > Lepidosauria > Squamata > Lacertidae > Podarcis > Podarcis melisellensis. The sequence goes on from NC_138540.1 coordinate 4,182,988, forward strand.
AGAAAGAGGCACTTGAACCTTCCAGTGCACACTTTCCAATTTACAGTGGATCAGGTGTTGCAGAACTTCCTGCCCATGGCCCAAAATTGGTTCAGAAGGCCATTTTGTCCAAATCAATGGAAAGTGGCAGCAGTAACGGCCGTGGCCTATGAAGCCTTGCGGCAGTGATAGAGAGTTCTGGCAGTAGCGGCGGTGGATTGTGAGGACTTGCAGAAGTAGTTGCCAGGACATTGTCCTGTTTGCCTCTGTGTAGTTCCTTCCTTATTTCATGATATATATCATATCATGATATATCAAAATATTTAGCTGATGATATACAGTGGTACCTCGCAAAATGAAATTAATTCGTTCTGCAATTTTTTTGTCTTGCGAATTTTTCGTCTTGCGAAGCACGGATTCCCATAGGAATACATTGAACGTTTTCGTCTTGGGAAGCAAGCCCATAGGGAAATTCGTATTGCAAAGCAACTCAAAAAACAAAAAACACTTTAGTCTTGTGAGTTTTTCGTCTTATGAGGCATTCGTCTTGCAAGGTACCACTGTATCGTGATATTGAAAACCAGTTATCGCCCAGACCTACTTTAGAAGTTGTGTGTGTGTGTGTGTGTGTCATCCTGGAGGCAGAAGAGTCGCTGTCACCCTCCTATGTAAAAGAGGTCCTGAACTTCCCAATTTTAAGATGCTGCTTCTTGCCAGCTGCACTTTCCATAGGCACTTGTCTTACTAATAAGCTCTGAGACATTTGCTATCCAATTAATCAGACCAGTTATATAAGGTAATTCTACGAAGGTTTATTCTGAAACCAGCTCCATTGAGTTCAATGGGGCTTACTCCCATGCAGCGGTGTACGGAACGACAGCCTTAATCAACTAATTAACTGGTTAAACATTGTGGCCCTAGGATATAGTGAAACCAGCCTCGAGCTCCACCTTCCATGGTATTTTTAACATCTTAAATTGCTGCTAACTTCTTGTTCCCTAATTGAATGCATCCATCTTTGTAGATTATTTCCATAGATCAAAACCCCATCGCTGGCCATCAAAATTGGGTAATCATTTCAAAGTACTGCAGCTGCTGATTTAGCTGGGCTGGTTTCATCCTCTTCAATCCCTCCCCCCCCAAAAAAAACCATCCTAACACATTTTATTTATTTATTGCACTTCTACCCCAGCTCTTCCTCCGAGGAGCTCAAAGTGACGCATGTGGTTGCCCCCCCCTTGTTTTAAGGCTGTGACTGGTCCAGGGTGACACCCAGTGAGCTTCATGGCTGAGTGTGGGATTTGAACCCCAGTCTCCCAGGACCTGGCCCAACACTCTAACCACTAGCTCTCTTGCCCAAGAGTGGTAGGATGTTACACAGATGAGCAGAGCAGGTTTATGCTCAGAATTTCAGTCTTGCGGCTACACCACCTGTACCTATTCAGCTTTGCGGGGAAGGAAGAAAACACAGTGACTGGCCACAGTGGCTGGCACCCATCTGGACTCACGGGGCAGAAGCCGAAACAGTAATTAGAGCCAGTCAGTGCCAAGAGGACAGGCAGAACCAACTAGTTTTGTCCCCATCTCCCCCCTCCCTGCTGACATTCCAAGGGCAACCCCAGGAGCAGGAGGAAGCGGACAACCTTAGCCAGTGCCACCCCCTAGGCTGCTTGAGGCAAGAAGGCAGGCAGATAGGTGGGGGCTGGATGAGGGCGACTGAGGTAGCTCTACATGCTGCAGTGGACCAGCCACCACGGCGAGCAATGCTTTAGATCAGATTCTTTGTTTTAAAATTAATAGCACATAGTTAGAATTATGGATCTCGCTCCCACAAGAGGTAATGTGGCCACCAACCACAAAGATGACTTTAAAAGAGTATTAGCTCCCTCCTCCAAGAATTTGTCTATCGATGGCTGCTAGCCATGATGGCTAAGCTGTGACTTGACAGTCGCAGGCAGAAATGCTTCTGAATATCAGTCGCTGGAAACTGCAAAAGCACTCCTGTGATCGAATCCTGCTTGTGGGTTCTCCACAGGGCTCTGGGTGGCCTGATCCAGCACGCTCCCTTCATGTTCATAATATTGTATGGTGTTATTGGGGGTTCAGTGTCATAAAGCACTTTGTGAAGCATGTTATTTAAGAAGCAATTTCATAATATTTTAAATGGATATATGCACACAAATAAGAAACGACGTGAAAACAGCAGGGGTGTCCCTGGCATTACTTGAATCTATGCCATGGTCTCCCAGTCAGGGACCACACTGTCCACAAACACTGCGTGTGGAGGCAGCCAATGACATTGCCATGATCAACTTCATGAGGAGCCACCAGCTGCAGATCCACTGTAAAGAGCCACTGTTATTGCTGGCATGCTGCTGGTATGATAGAGATTAGAGGGGGGCAAAACTAGGCTGTGCCCACTCTCTGCCCTGTGGGTGCAACTTGCCAGCATAAATCTACACTGGGGGAGTTTAGCACCAGCATGGGGCAGAGTGTCCAGTTGCGCAGATGGAGTTATTTTGGTAGAATGACACACGGCTTTTTAATGCTACTCAGCTAGTAGATCTTCAGTTTCCTCCTTCATTTCATTGGAGGAGAGACCACAGGTAATGCAGTACAATCACTTCCGGACAACTTGTTTGTTCAGCATTCACTCTGACTTAATTGTACAAAGAATGCAGGGTGGGAGGTTCTACAATGTTGTGTGTCTAAAGAGCATTGATTCTGATTTGTTAGTTTAGAAGCTAAGGTGGCATACATACTTCTCCGCCACAATAACTCTACGGGGGGAGGTTAGGCTCAGAGGCAGCGACTGGCAGTCACACCCAGTGGGCTAAGTGGGGGATTTGAACCCTGGTCTCCCAGGTACTAGTCCAGCATGCTAACCACTACACCGTACTTGTTCTCAATTATACAACTGTGACTATACAATAAGGTTATATGATGTTAGTTCAAGCAATCATCATTTCAGATATTCAATGCATCTTCCCCTTCATGGTCCTTATTGCAAACTCTCTGGAGTGGTGGGGGTGGAGGGGTTTTTTGGATATAGGTTTTGTTGCACAAGAAGGCCAAATATGCTATTGTTGTTGCTATTATTAAGATTTGTATACCACCCTTCATCTGTAGATCTCAGGGTGGTTCGCAACATAAAAACACAATATTAAGAAATACAAAATATATGATAAAAATAAAAATTACACAACCTGGATTTGACAGCATGTGAATGAATCCACCCTGGAATGTATTGGTGGTGTGGAAGTCTTCTGTGTCTCTGAATGAATTTGCCAGGTAAGTGGTTCAATCCCACTTGCAAAATAACTGACAGCCTGATTGACAGCTCTGTTTGAGTGGATTGCTTGCCCATCCTGTAGAAGAGGAGTGGGAAATTTGTGGGGGTCCCCAAATACTATGCTTAATTGCATGCAAGCTCCTCTGGGCTTGAAGGACAGGGCACAAATGTCCTAATCACCAGCCATGCTGTTGGAGTCCAACAATCTCTGCAGGGCCACAGGTCCCCATCTTTGCCAAAGAACGTGACAGCACCATAAAGCTTTCTATTCGGAAGTCTTTTCTCAAAGGGCACCAAAAGCACTTTTAGCTTTCCTTATGTAAGCCATATTTAATGGAGAATCCATCACGACCCTCAGGGTGCATACTGGAATTTAAAATGGCTTTCTGTCCCGATAAGAACTATTTCGCTCCTCCGCCTTTTGGGCTCCGCGGGGGAGTAAGCTTCGCGTCCCCTTCAGCGTTCCGGCCGCCAACTCCGAAGCAGCGCGTCTAGCTCCGGCGCCGCACTCCGCACGCGCTCAGGAACCCGACGCTGCAGCGCGTCTCCGGCAGGCGGCGATCCTTGCGCCAGCCCCTCCCGGCTCAGGCGAGCGTCGTGCGGTTCTGCACGCTCGCCAGCCCCCGGCGGAGTGACGACGCCGGCGGAGGCGGGGCAGCGCAGGGCTGCGCGTCGAGTCCTCAGCTCAACCTGGGAGCCGGAGCGCCATGTGCGCGGCGGGTCAGAGCGGGATGCGGTGCCTGGAGGGGCGCTGACTCCATGCGCAACGGGGGCGCAGCTAGTTTCCGATGTTGTACTTGCAGGACAATAAAGAGCCCCAATCTCCAAACTGGCCTCTCTGCTGCCGCGCCTTCAGGGCTCCTTTTGCTCAGCCGCCCCAAGCAAGATGCCCAGGGCGAGAAAGCGCCCTCGTGGCCAGGGAGGTGCAAAGGGAAGGGCCGGATGGGGCATTGGACCCATTCGGATACCCGAGGCTATGCCTGGGCACGGATCCCGGGACTTGTGTCCGAGTAGAAGCGCCTCGCGTGGGGCGTGGGTGGGCGGGTGACCAACGGAGCCACAACCTCCCGGGCGCGTTTTTCCTTGGGGAGCTTGGGCTGTGGGCGGGGCGGGCGCTGCACTCTGCACTCGCTCCGGAGCCTGCTGCCGCCTGGGTGGGCCGCTGAGATTTCCGAGCAGCCGCCTTCCTCCCAGTGGCGTAGCGTGGGTTGTCAGCACCTGGGGCAAGGCAAGTAATTTGCGCCCCCTAACCCGTGGATTTGCGCCCCCTAACCCGTGGATTTGTGCCCCCCTAACCCTAACCCCCAGATGTTGCGCCCTGCACCCCCCACGCTACGCCACTGCTTCCTCCTCCTCCTCCTCCTCCTCCTCGGTTGAGGCGCTACACACCCTCCGGCCGGGGCCAATGGGAGGCGCCGGGCAGGGCGCGTCACGCGGGAGCCGGCAGGGGAGGATGGCATCGCTGGCGAGCCTCAAGAAGCCACTTTGTTCCGGCGCCGGGTAGCCAGGCAGGGCCGCCTCCGCCTCGTCCTCGCCGCCCTCTCCCGGCTCCGGGGCTCCGGGCCCCGTCTCGCCGCGCCATGATCGCCTCCCACTTGCTGGCGTACTTCTTCACCGAGCTCAACCACAACCAAGTGCAGCGGGTGAGGGCGCGCGGGGCCCCGCCGAGGGAGGGGGCGAGCACGTGGGGGCAGCTCGGGGGCCCTTTCGGGAAACGGCGGCGCGATTATGGGGGGGGGGGGCGCCGCCGCTCTGCGCGCGCTCAGAGGGACGCGCAAGGAACGTCGGCTTGCTTTTTAAGTTGGAGCGTAAAAGCGGGGAATTCCCGTCTGCGCGGGAGACGCGGAGATCTCGTGAAAGGGAACCCAGGGACCCTCTCGTCTTGGGTGGGTTGGACGGCTCTGGGCGCCCCGTGTCCCGGGACAGGGGGAAGGGGCGGCGGCGGCTACGATCTGACCACTGCGCGGGGAGAAATAGGATTACATTGGTGGGGTCTTTGAGCTGCAGCAGGAGATGCAAGGCGCTCTTTCCGGCTTCCACGTGGAATGCAGATGGGACATTTTCTCCCCTTCCGTTGGTGGGAGGCTGGACTATGCCCCCCCCTCCAATACTCAAGTCTGTTCCGTTCTCCAAACTTTCATGCATTGCAGAGGAGAGCGCCGCCCCCTCCACGACTACTGTATCTGGAAGAAATGGGGTCCCAATCCTGCTTTTTCCTTCTCGATAGTTGCTCCCTTCAATGGTTCAGGATGGAGGGGGGGAAGTCCATGCCGTGATACGATTGGAAGAAAGCCGCCCCTCCCCCCCCCCAGCATTTTGGGGCTACTCCTTCCCCGGCCTCTTCCAGCCTTTATGATGCCGGGAGCGGGTACTGGCGATGGAGGGATCCCGGGTGATCTCCCCCCCTCCGCAGACAACAAAGGAATCGTGTTTTCACTTAAAAATTACGCCCCGCCTCCTTGTGGCATCCGCTTCCGTGGACCTCAGCCTCCAGGCAGTGACTTTTAAAACCTACCTTTTTAGAAGCTTGCTTAGTTCTGAGAACTTTAGGCATTGGGAAAACTTTTTTTAGCCTAGCAACTCTGTGGGAGAGACTGGTGTGTGTGGTTGGAGCCTCAGGAGCAAGATTAATTGTATTTAAATACAGATGACTTGAGTTTGCAGTAGCTTAAAATAATAGCATGCCACATGAAGATTTATAGATGTGGGCATGCTTCTGCAGAGCTTATACTGAGGCAAAGCTTTTGTGTGGTATTTCTTGAGTAAACCTGCAGAGGATTGGCACTTGGTTCCGTGCTGGCTTTTCATTTCCAATGCCCAGGCTTAATCTTGGCAAGGGGCATGTGCAGAGTGGAGTGGAGCTGCCTGTAATGATGCAATATGCATTCATTTAGGGTTTTTAGGTGCCTTTAAAGCTCCATGTTAGCCGGATCGTGACCTCTTGGCTATCAAACCTTGCAAATGCCTTTCTGACACTGAGCAGCAGACGGCCACAGAAGGCAACCTCTTTCATTATAGCTTTCTTCAATGTGCCAACACTGTGAGTGCCCACAGCAGCAGCGCTTGGACGTGGGTGACCTGCTTCCAGCAGGACCAGCCCAAACCCTCTGATCCTCAAGGCAGAACATCCAAATGGCTGCTTTGACCAAGCAGCGTCAGGGACAGGCCGCAGAGGGACTGCTGTGCATGCAGAAGGTGCCAGGTACAATCTCTGGCATCTCCCAGTCTGAAGCCCTGAATAGTCACTGCCAATCAGTGTCAAGAGTGATCTGATTGCTATTTTGCAGGGAGACATTTTCCTCAGCCTCTTCCCCATGACAGTGAGTGGGGGGACTTGTAGGCAGGAGGATGTCCCGTGGGGGTTGTGCATCCTGGCTCAGATCTGCCTGCCCCCTCACGACTCTACTTCCCAGTGTCCCAGATGTGCTGCCTGCAGATGCCACTTTGTCCTGCCTGCTGGCAAGCCTTGTTGGCTTGTGTGCAAACAGAGCAGCTGTTGCCTCCCAACAGGAACTGATGCAAGTGGGACACTTCTGCTTTTGGATGGCTTACTATCTAGATCAGGGCAGTCTTAACTTTTCATACCAAGTGAGAGTACTTGGATACAAAACCTACGGCCGCACTCTGCCTTGTTACATGGTGGTGGTGGTGGGGGGGAAGCAAGGCCAGAATTTGACGCCTGCAGGCTGCCTTCCCAAAGCTGGGAAAGCACTAACTAAGCTTTGGGAAGGTGGCCTGAGGGCTAGGAGGGGCATAAGATGTTGCTGAGGACTGCCAAAAAAAGGCCTCAGCTGCATGGACCACCGCGATCGAGATGATCCCTCAGCCAGACATACAAACAGCCTGTCAAACTCACACAGGGAAAGGGCTGCCTCTGCTGCGCTTTTGATCTCTGGAAAACTTTTTCCACTCCTCTCTGCTCCTTTCCCTTCATTCCAGCTATTGGACTGTTCCAGCTTTCCTCCTTCCTGTGACTCCAGAGTTGCCGAGGGAAAAAGAGCTGCTGGCATCTCCCTTTTCCTCTTGTGGCCCAGGGCTGACTTAAGTTAGGAAATCTTAGTGAGAATTACAGTGGTACCTCTGGTTACGTACTTAATTCGTTCCAGAGGTCCGTTCTTAACCTGAAACTGTTCTTAACCTGAAACTTTTCTTGACCTGAGACACCGCTTTAGCTAATGGGGCCTCCCGCTGCTGCTGCGCGCCGCTGCACAATTTCTGTTCTCATCCTGAAGCAAAGTTCTTAACCCGAGGCACTATTTCTGGGTTAGCGGAGTCTGTAACCTGAAGCGTCTGTAACCTGAGGTACCATTGTATCAGGGTTTCTGAGGAGGAAAAGATCCTTTTTGCAAAGCAGGGGGCAGGGCAGAGAAGGTTTGCCCTCTGTGCCAGGGACTTCCGAAGGGCTATTTTGATATTTTCTTCCCTCTCCTCTAGGTTTGGGGTGTGGGAACGCCCTGCCGTGATGGGAGGGGAAGCACCATCCCTCCTCATGTGCAGAAGGTTATTTGACACCAGGCTAAAGGGGTTCCTCTGCTTCCTTTCATTTGCTCTAATTCTTACTCTCCTCCCTTTTCTTGTGCAAGTCTCTAAAATGCTACACTGGTTTTAATTTCTGTCTCTGGAGGAATGTGACTGCAAATATGCCAACACTGCATAACTCGTGTCTCCTTTTCTGACCTTGGGTCGAGAAATAACAAATGGAGAGCTCATGTGATCTCTTTCTATTGCTACGAAAGTCGTTATGACAAAGATCACAGATAGCATCAGAGTTGGCTCCCTCTGCTTAGAGCGCCCTTTGCCCACCTGCTGACCTCCAGATGTTTCAGACTGCAACTTGAATCAGCACCAGGGGACACATCAACATCATACAACCATGTTGACTGGTGGGAATTGTATTCTCACCATGAGGTTGGGGAACCCTCAAACCTTATGAAGAGAGGATGCCTTCTGCCTTGGTTGAGTGCTCATTGACTCACTCCTCCATCCTCATCTGCCTATCCAAACCTGCAAATAAGCCCTACATGTGGATGAGGTTGATGGGAATTATAGTCCAAGAGCATCTGGAGGTCACCAGTTGGTGAAGGATGTTCTGTGCAGATGAAGATGTAACAGAGGGAATGTAGCACAATTGGCATTCTTCTTTTTGATGGTTTACTAAGTTGCAACCTGGGAACAGCCTGTATGCCACAGCCTGGCCATTCCTTTGATCTTGTTAATTGCTGCTCCCTGTGAAATAATAGTTTGTCCCTCCTTGTTGAGGAGAGAAGGGTCTGAGCTTTTAACTATTTTCTGTCCAAAGTGGGTCACTTTTGGAAGTGATTCTTCCACTTAAAATGGAACATGCCTGCAGCAACCAGGTCTCATTTGGATATGTGTAGTTTGGGACCCAGAAAATAAGGAGGCAGAAAAGAATTGGGGGGGGGGGGTTGAGGGAAGGAACCCCCCTTCTTTTTGTTCAGGACACACCCTGGCAAACAAAACTGCTTGAACCTCAATGGTGTTGCCTACCTTCCATGCAGCACATGGGGTGGAAGAAACTTTGGAAAAGTATTGCATGCAATCTGTAGAGCCCTTAGTGCAGTCAGAGACATAGAACCCCCAACGGGCATCCTTTTGAGTAGCCCCTGCATCCTTGTTGGTGCATTAGAAAAAGTTGGAGCGTGCTTGATGGCATCAAGTGAGTAACTGCTCTTATGTAATGTGGGACAAAAAATCCCAGATTCTTACAATTCTAATCCATTGGGTTAGGGATGTGGGTGGCACTGTGATCTAAACCACTGAGCCTCTTGGGCTTGCTGATCAGAAGGTAGCCAGTTCGAATCCCTGCGATGGGGTGAGCTCCAGTTGCTCTGTCCCAGCTCCTCCCAGCCTAGCAGTTCGAAAGCACACCAGTGCAAGTAGATAAATAGGTACCACTGTGGCAGGAAGGTAAACAGTGTTTCTGTGCGCTCTGCTTTCCGTCATGGTGTTCTGTTGTGCCAGAAGCAGTTTAGTCATTCTGGCCACATGACCCGGAAAGCTGTCTGTGGACAAACGCCGGCTCCCTTGGCCTGAAAGTGAGATGAGCGCTGCACCTCGTAGTCGCCATTGACTGGACTTAGCTGTCCAGGGGTCCTTTACCTTACCTTTTACCTTAATCCGTTGAGTTATTCACACTTGACCTAGAAGCATCTTGGAAGTACCAGAAATCGTAAGGCTATTCCAGACGGACCTGATTGACCAATTGCAGTTTTATTGTGGTTGGTGGAAACCAGCAATGTGCTGCTTCCAAAGAAAGAGGTGGGCAGGTAAAAATCTCCAGAGGGTTCCATAGCTGTAACCACAAATCTCAGCTCAATTGGTAGAACATGAGACTCTTAATCCCAGGGTCATGAGTTCAAGCTCCAGGTTGGGTGAAAATGCCTTTCATTGCAGGGGGTTGGACTAGATGACCCTTGTGGCATCTTCCAATTCTACAGTTCTATGATTCTATTTTCCAGCTTTCCCCAGGTTCTTTCCAGTTCAGGATCCCAGTTCCTCATGAACTGCCCTTGGGATGTGCCTGTTGAAACACTGCAGCCATGTTATATAAGTCACTGACTTTTGTTGTTGAGCTATAAACTCGGTCTTTCTGTAATCAAGGGATTCTGTAATGTTTTCCCTCTTTTCTTAATTAATAATTGCCTGCGTTTAGGGAAAAGGAACTTCCCCAGCCCTTACTTATGAATGTGACTCATGGACATTCATGCTCTTGCAGAAGTTGCACTGTAAACTGATGCAATTTGAGGTGGAGGAGATGCAAAGGAAAGACAGTGGGAGAGCTCTTTTGGCTTATAATTTCTAGCAATTCAGGGCATCCATTTGTGTTTACGTTGCTGGGATATTCCCAAAGAGGGCACCTGCATTGGCATACCTTGATCACTCTCAAAGTCGAGTTTCATTGCCAAGAAGTTTAGCATCATTGAGCAGAGTCTGCGGAAAGGGCCTGTTAATGAAGTCATCCATCCACAGAATAGTTTCTGTAATTAGAAAGTCACTTACTAGTGAGTAAACCCCTGAACTTTGTGAGAATTTGAGGGTAAATGTGCATAGGGTTGTGCAGTGAAGCAGCAATCATATGCAGACTTAGCTTTGGAGCAAGCCCAATTGAACTCAGTGATATTTACTTCTGAGTAAACGTGCATAGAGGTGGACTATAATAGATCCTTGCTGTGCCTCAATCTTTGCCTCTTCTCTCTAAAGCTAGTGATTTTGGTTGAGGGAATCAAGGAAGCCAGCAAGTTGAGACAGGATTGGAATCCAAGCCTTTCAAAATCTAAACCCCTCCTGGCAGAACCCAACCAAAACCTACAAAGATGCTGACTAAGAAGATGTTTGTGGGTCTATAGCAGGTTGATTAGTTTGTCAGGGTAGTTCTTAAGTTCAAATCTGCTACAGTGGTACCTCGGGTTAAGTACTTAATTCGTTCTGGAGGTCCGTACTTAACCTGAAACTGTTCTTAACCTGAAGCACCACTTTAGCTAATGGGGCCTCCTGCTGCTGCTGTGCCGCCACCGGAGCATGATTTCTGTTCTCATCCTGAAGCAAAGTTCTTAACTATTTCTGGGTTAGCGGAGTCTGTAACCTGAAGCATATGTAACCTGAGGTACCATTGTACTTAACTTGGTAAGTCTATCTACGTTTGATAAAGAAGCACATAAACTATTTTTGGAAAACCAAATAATTTTAATTGTACCTTCTGGAAATATTAAGTAATGCTAAACAGCAACAACAACAACTGCATGTAATTCACAATCATTTTTAATGATTTCTAGGCAATTGTACACACATTGTACTTACCAAGCAAAACTAAATTATATTAATTGAACCAAAATATCTTTTGAATTCCCAAGTCATGTTACAACTTTTTAGCACCCCTCATTTTTGGAAGCTGAAAAATTCAACATGCCCTATTCATGCAGGGTTCTCTCCTGGGCCGACCTGGAGATGATGGGGACCTGCATGCAAAGCAGTTGCTCTGCTGCTAAGCTACAGCCCTTCCCCTTGCATTATTGGCAGTGGCTGCTCTCCCTGCCGAAGGTGTGTCTGAATGCCATGAGGCTGCAGCAGGAGGGCCCAGGCTTCTGCTTGGTAATTGGTTGCTAACTCTCTGTCCCAGCTAAGAGTTCAGACACAGGCTGTGGTGCTAACTGAGGGTGGAGATGAACCAGGGAGGGAGGAACCCGACAAGCAGGAAAGTGACTCATGTTCTGCTGTGAAAGGGCTTTGGGTAACTGTCCTGCTTCATTCATGAAGCCACAAGCAGGCCCAGTTTCTTCAGCCCTTGCTGCAGTGGGAAGTGATCTAAAGGCCCGTGGCTCCCCCTCCAAGGCTCTCTGTGCTTCTTGGGATTGATCCTAAATCTTAGCTTGCTCACCTATGCTTAACGTTTGGACCGTGGTGGGGCATCCACCAGGAAAGTACCGAAACTGTCAGAGTTCCTCCTCTTTAGCATTTTAAGGATAGTGCGGAACATTAATATGCCAGGATATATTGGTTGTTTGGGGCCACTTTATCTTTCAGAGAGGGGCAGAGGATGATGATGATGATGATGATGATGAAATGAGGCTCCAGAGAGCTCAACTTAACCTGAAGCCGAAGAGCTGTGTGGCTCTCCAAGCAACAGCAGTTCTCAGATGGGGTTTTAGCTGTGACTACAACTGTGCCAGCCCCACTTTTACCGGCCCACAATATCAAATATTGATTGGGCAGCAGTCAGCTTTCAGCCATCAGGGGGACTTGTGTTGAGACACATGGCTCTGGGATCCAGTTGTTCTCAGGGTGCGGATGTGCAATGTGTTTCTCCACGTGGTTTCCCTAATTGATGCCCACTGACTTCTGTGGGACAGTGGGTTGGTGGCTGCATCCGAAGGACCGGGCGAGTGACGCATGGCTTGTTTTGCCGGCTTTCTCCATACTTTTCCCATGAGCATTTCTGCGGCATTTCCAAATGGGTATTCTTACATAAGGGCTTGGGGTGGTTGCTCCACAAACCTGGGATGCATTTGAGAGGCAGCAGCACAGAGTTAACAAGCACACTATTGTTCATCTTTGGCGTTCCATAGCAGAGCAGAGCCACAAGCACCACATGTGATTCCTGTGTTTTTAAGTTTGGCAATGTTCCTTGATTTTGCACAGAACAGCAAAAGGCCAGATTTACAAGAAGAAGATGACACACTTCTTCCCCCTTGAGCTGGCACCGTGCTTGACAGGGGGTTGGACTCGATGGCCCTTGTGGTCTCTTCCAACTCTATGATTCTATGAAATACTCTATAACTCCTAGCATGGGACAGGCTGGTTGCCTGGAAAGATATGTGAAATGGGAGGAGGCAAGACTTACAGGAAGCAGCCTGCCTTCCAACAAGTGTACAACCCCTTCATACTCAAACCGGCAGAGGATTGTGAAAGCCACGCCCAAAGTTCCTGTTCTGTGTCATTTTTGCTCCTACATGTGTAGAGAAATGTGGTTTGTTCTGCAAGCATGTCTTGCCCTGCCCCTCGGTGGTTTGCGTCATCTCTGAGATGGGGCGGCAGCAGCAGTGCTGGCTCACTTGCCTGCGTAACACAAGGAGGCATTTGGAATTTTTGCATTGTATTGCATAGAGAAAGTAGAGGAAAGTTTTTCTCTCTCTCATAACAGTAGCATCTGACTAGCCCCTCCAGCTTTCTTAGGTAGTTAAGCAGAAGAATTTGTTTATTGCATTTATAGCCCTCCTTTTTCACCCCTTCCTCATTTAATCCCTACAACAACCCATTGAGGTAGGTTAAGAGGCTGTGACTGGCTCAGGGTCACCCAGTGAGTTTCATGACTGAGTGGGGATTTGAACCCTGATCTCCCAGGTCCTAGTCCAACACTCTAACCACCACTCCACACTGGCTTCCTGGAGTACCTCTGCTATGGGGCAGCTATATGAATTAAGTAAATAAATAAATATCAGAAAAGCAAAATGTAACTTAGAAAAGGATCTGAAATATTTTCCTTGAAGCTTGAATTTGTTTTATTCTGGATTGCTTTGTTGGTGTTTCAATGTGTTGTAAACCACTTTGAGATTCTTTTTTTAAAACATAAAGCAGTATAGAAACGAAATGAATAATAACAACAATAATAAATCTCACGGGGGGGGGGGGGAATGGTGCCTTGAGATTCCTTTGTGGCAATCTGGGTTTAAGGTGCTATTTGGCAACTAGATTATATATCTGCATTTCTAACACTGCTTATGTTCTTGTGGAAGCCTCAGGTGCTGGTGGGCTGCTCTTCCAGCTCACACCAGTGTGACGCCCTCTCACTGCTTCCACTTGTGCGCTATGACACACACTTGTGGCCGAGAAGGCTCTCTAAGAGGCAGCAATTGCACAGGCTGCACCTGTTGGAATTCCTTCCCTGGGAGAGGGAAAGGGAGAAAGGGAGACTTTCTGCTCCCTGGTGTCAATTGACCATTCATGTCTCCCTTTTCCTCCTGCGCAGGGCAGCTTTTTCTAAGCCTTGCCTTGTGTTTGCTTAACCTGGCAGGCTCCGGGGTTTTTCTGTGTTCAATAATTTCCTCCTTGGAAGTTGCCCAGACTAAGCCGCAGCAAGGACAGAGTTTCCCCTTTCATTGACATATATTGTGTCTCTGTGGGGTTGCAGCATATGGAATTTGAGATCCGGATGACCTCAACCTCTAGCTTAGCTTTGAGCTCTTCCAGTGCTTGGGATCTTTTCTGTAAAACTAAACATTGCTACCTCGTGTCGTGAGGGAAGAATTCAGAAGCCGAGGCCTGGGCAAGATCTGGCATTCCTTGACCTGCCTTCCCTGTGAGCCCTGCTTTCTGGACTGCCTTGTAGCCCTCCAACGTCCACGCTCTCGCCCTCATCTTCTGCCCTGGCTCGTGATCCCCGATGGCTCTCTTTTGTGGAAACCCGGATCTGTGAGGCAGAATGCAAGGTGCAATATTAAGTAAATATTTGCACGGCTGTTTAATAACTAGCCCTGATATGAAATCAGACAAGCAAGCTGGATCAGTTCCTCTGTGAACCACATGCAGTGGTGCAGTCATTAATTTCTGTGGATCTGTACTGAATAGACCCTAGCTGTATGCAATGAGGGCACTCTGCACCTGCCTTCTGCAACCTGGTGCCCTCCAGATACTTTGAACTACAACTCTCATCAGCCCTAGTGCTATATGGCCATGCTAACTTGTAGTGGCTTTCTGGGATTTCAGGCCATAGGACAGGGGTAGGCAACCTGGTGCCCTCCGGATGCTGTTTGTTACTTCCCATCAACCTTGAGCACTGGCCATGCTAGATGAGATTGGACCTGGGACCTTCTACATGCAAAGCAGGTGTTCTGCCGCTGAGCTACTGCCCGTCCTCTCATACTTCTGTTCCTTTACCCACTTCTGTTCCCCACTCAACAAGATTTGGCCAATTGTCCACATTGCCCAGTACCTTTTATAAGAAGAACAGTTTGTTTTTCAATGTTTTGTTGTTAGAACAGGAAAAATTCTCAGTGCTCAACAGGCTCGATACTTTTGCTAATTGTAGAGACAAAAGGATCAACACTTGCCCCGAATGCTGAGACTTCAGATGGTGCAAATAGACATGGTTTTATTCTGAGGGCTCACTTTAAAAACACAAGCCTGTCTAGTGCAGCACCCTGCCGTTGCAGTGTGCAACCACTTGTTGATTCTGGGAAGCCAGAGCCAAGCCCCACAGCAGCTTTTGCCCCTGCTGTGCTTGTCAGCAGCTGGTCTTCCAAGACATGCTGCCTCCTCCAGTAGGGGAGGCAGAATGTAGTTGTGTAAAACATTGGCCACTTTCCTAGAGGCATAGAGATCCCATGATCAGCTTTCCAGCTTTCACTATCTTTTGATGAGGGTAATAAAATGCATCGTGCCCTTTTCTCCTCAGGCAAGACGGCCCCTGGCAGGCCCAGAGGCTCCCAACCAGATTCCAACCAAGGAGCGGGTTCTTGCAGAGCTTATGGGCGGCTCTAGGTTTCGTCAGTCTCTGAAAAGTTCCATCTTTATAGCGTAGCGCATAAAAGGATGAGCTCATAGGAAACACAGGTCCATATATAATAGCAGACCTGTTGCAACAAGCTTTCCTTGGACTCGGGGAAAAGGGTTAGACTTGCCTTGTGGCTCTCTCACGACATCTCTGAGGGGTCTGTGGTGGACTGAGATCACCAAAGACTCAAGGATTAGCGCTGTTGAGATGGCTCTTTCAAATGTCAAATTGACTTCGCTTTCCCCTCTCCTCCCCCAGATTGACAAATACCTCTACCACATGCGGCTTTCAGATGAAACCCTGCAGGAGATCTCAAATCGGTTCCGGAAAGACATGGAGAAGGGCCTTGGGGCGGATACCAACCCTACAGCCTCCGTGAAAATGCTGCCGACGTTTGTGAGGTCCACCCCAGATGGAACAGGTAAACAGCCACCACCCAGGAAAGGGTTAAATTCCTGAGCTCTGGGACCCGTCTTGATTGACAGTGCTCAGCTTTGAAAGATCATAGAACCATGGACTTGGAAAGGACCCACAGGGTCATCTAGTCCAACCCCCTGCAATGCAATGGGAGGTGACGATTAAACAGGGAGAGTGTCCCTGAGCACGTGCCAAGTGTTTTTTCCTCCATGTAACTGAGACTGTTGGCAGACATGCTTCTCTGCAACCACTGGCCGCTTTCTAAAGAGACAGGCCTGACCGTCAGCCTCTGAAGCCTGCTGTCCACAAAGGGTGGCGTGAGCTTCCACATAACTCTGTTCCTTTCTGGCCTCCACTGCTGGTCTCTTGGCTCTCGTCCACTTAATAGTTTCAAGTTCAAGAGAGAAAATAGTTTTTAGGGAGCTAAAAGTAATTTAGGAGGTTTTTATTTATGTGTTTGTTTTATGCCCCACCTCTCCTCAAGTTCAAGGTGGCAGACACGGTTTCCCCCTCCCCATTTTATCCTCACAACAATCCTGGGAGGTAGGTTAGGGTAAGAGAAGGGGACTGGCCCAGGGTCAGCTGGTGAGTGGTGGAATTCCCAAACCATGGTGTCTCCCAAGTCTTAGCCTAGCACTCTAACCACTACACTATGTCTTCTGCCTATGTGTGTGTGTTTGTGTACACATGCACACATATATTATACACAGACACACTGGATTTGCTCACTGTTGCCTCTGGTCTGACAAGTTTTGTAAGTTTTTGAAACGATGGGGAAATGTGCGGAGCCTCTTCACCTAGAGGCGAGAGGGCAGTGAGCCTGTGCACTTTGAGCAGATGTCCTGCTACTCTGTGTCCCCTTCAGCCCTGCAGAAAAGCCCCCAGCCTCCCACCCATGGTCTCTTGTGGACTGCACCTCTGGGATGTTAGGTCTGAATTACTCTCAGGCAACAGGGGAACAGAAAGCCTTTCAGTCAGCACCAAAACTGACTTCAGTCAGGGAAGTCTGGGTTGTTTGATGGTTAGCAGCCAAACTGACCCCCTGAAGTTCAGGAAGTCATGGGCTGGAGGCCTCCAGCTTCTCTGCCAGCTCTTTAGTGGGACGTTTCCTGTAAACATCCTTTCTTGGCTTTCTGCTGTTTCCTCAATCTGGTGTCTTCCCAATGCTTTGGGCTTCCATTCCCATCAGCCCCGGCAGTGTTGCTGTGCTTCCCAAGTCATTGGATTGCAGAGTCGGAAGGGACCTCCAAGGTCATGTAATCGAACCCCCTGCTATGCAGGAATCACAGCTGGTCACTCCTTGTTTTCATGGCTGGGGTGGGAGAGATTTTTCACTCAATACCTCAAAGGTTTGCACATGCGCTTAGGTCCAGTAAAGAGACCATTAGGGACCTTTGCCCGTCTCACAAGGACAGAGATTTAAATACTGTTAAAGCAGCTTGAAGGTGGCATGAGGCAGGGCGCTATCACTGAACTTGTTAGAATCAAAGAATTGTTGAGTTGGAAGGACAAACCAATTTCTGGCTTGTCTGGCTTGTATGTATTCTTTTGTAGTAAGTTAGCCTAATCATTGTTACTGTGGACCAGATATACAGTGGACATTTGGGTTGCGAATGTGATCCATGCAGGAAGCATTTTTTCAACCCGCAGCACTGCATCTGCGCACGCGCAGGTTGCGATTCAGCACTTCTGCGCATGCGCAAAGCTTGATTTAGTGCTTCTGTGCATGCGCAAGCGCCAAACCCCGGAAGTAACCCGTTCCAGTACTTCCGGGTTCGGTGCTGTGGTCAATCCAAAATCATGCAACCCGAAGCGTCTGTAATCCAAGGTATGACTATAATAGGAGATATGTGCCACTCCCCCCCCCAATTTTTAGCTATTATAATATTAGCAGCAGTCATAAGGTTAGACACTGTTTCATAACCATTTCCCAGAATAACATCTTTTTGATAACCAAGCAGAAATATTTCAGGTGCCAAGGGTATATGGGCTCCTAAGGTGCTGGAGATATTGGCCTGAGCCGATTTCCATAATATTTCTATTTGAGAACAATTCCAAGAGATGGGTATATAATCTGCATTATTCAATTCACGTCTCCCACCCTAACTTTGATATTAAATTCAGTTTATAAGGTGTTGAATACCATTGATGAAGGGCTGCAAAGTAGTTTTCCTTTAGGTCTGCTGGAGTTAGAATAGATGTGGGGCAGGGGCATTTTGCAAGTGTGAGAAGGTGAGCTGAGCATCCCGAGGAAAGCGGGAGAATTACAAGGCTTGGGGCTGAAGAGCAGGCTGGGATAGTCTCGTCTTGCCGACTTGGCACCAGGATCTTGACTTGGCACTGGGCTCTTGTGTTCTCGGAAAGGGGTTGGCAGCTGGTCAGAAACGTCCCCTGCATTTGACCCCTCCACATGTTTCTGCTGCCACCCTCCCCCCTCAAAAGCAAGGCCCGGGGAGCCTGGGTTTGGGGCCAGCTGGCTTCTAAGAATTGCCTGGATGAGAACCCTGAGGAGAGGCAGCTCCCTGTCCGGCTGGAGGAGCAGGCTGCCCACATGAACTGTTGCAACACTGGAACCTCCTCTTGAGTTGGCAGAGAGCCAGGCCCAGAAATGGGGAAGGGTCATCTGGAGGTGGATGGGGGCCAAGGAATGTGCTGCTTCTGCAAGGAGCTCTAGATGGTTATCTAAGCTTGCAAAGCAAGAAGGGAGAATTTCCCCTCGGGAAACCAAGCTGGGAAGCCTTTGTAAATGGGGTGGGGTGTGGGACGGTGGAACAGGCCGATGACCACCACCCAGAAGAGGGCTCACTGAGCCAGGTCTGAGCTCCACAACCTGTGTGGATCACCAAAGCTCAGCTTTGAAAGATCATAGAATTGTTGAACTGACGAGTCAGAAGGCTTGGACATTGTCATAGGAGATCCTGCCAACATGATGAGGGTGATCCCCGTAGGAAGCTGAACGTATCTACGGCAGGAATCCCTTGCCATGAGAAGGGCTGTTTTGATGCTCTCCTTGCCAGCTGGCCTGCAACTCTGAAGCAGGCAGGCAGTGGGAGAACTCTGCATGGATTCGGCCCAGGCTTGGGGTCAACAGGGTTCTTCCTCTCCCCTCCCTGATCTGGGGTGGGTTGCCGAGGCCCCTGGTCAGAGAGTATTAATTTCGTATCTCCTGCTTGCCCTCTTCTCTACTGGCTTCCTTCCATAACTTGCACGCTGTTGTCGAAATGCAGAGTGACTCTCTGGTGTATCGGTTTCTGGGCCCCCACATTGATTCCTGGGAGCGAGGTGCTTTGTAGGGTTTCTTAAATTGAGGATTGCAGAAAAGAGATGTTGTTACGTGCATCAGATGGGTTTCTAAGCTCTAGCAGGGTGCAGTCCACTGGGAAGCTTCTGTACATGTCATAGAATCATAGAATTGTAGGGGTGGAAGGGGAATCATCTAGTCCAGCCCCCCACATGGCAGCAATAACAGGTAAAGAGCCCCTGACAGTCCCATTTCTCATGGATGTAAGCCCCCCCCCATGTACAGTGGATTGATGTCAGTGAGGAATGGTGTCATGGCAGCCTCTAATTCATGTCTGATTGGTTGATTGTCTGCATGAACCCCATATGGCTAGAGCCCTCTCCGCAAGACCTGGAACTGCAGAATCACAGAGTTCCTGGCCTTGCCAACTTCCCTTTTGTGGAAGGAGAATTGGATGTTGAGAGAGGCTCCTGAGAAGCCAAAATGAGCCTGCGGGATCAGACCAGTGGCACACCTAGTCCACCACCCTGTTCTCACAGTTGCCAATCAGATGCCTGTGAGAAACCCACGAGCAGGATTCAAGCAAGAGCCCTCTCCTCTCTGGTTTACAGCAACTGCTATTCAGAAGCTCTGCAGCCTCTGTGCCTGTGGAGGCACAGCATGGTCATCATGGCTGGTGACCATGGCTGGTAGCTTCTCAATCAATGTCTTCCAGCAGCTGCCCAGGCAAATCTAGCTCACCATCCAGGGCTTCTTACGTCCGTGAGTGAAACAATCCCCATCTTTTCTTTTTTCTTTTCCCCTGCAGAGGAAGGCAACTTCTTGGCCTTGGATCTCGGTGGCACAAACTTCCGGGTCCTGAGAGTCAAGGTGGCTGATAATGGCAGCAAGAAAGTAGAGATGGAGAACCAGATCTATGCTATCCCCGAGGATCTTATGCGGGGCAGTGGAGTGCAGGTGAGTTGAGCTGCCTTCTCTTGGCCATCTCAGGAACCTTTTAGCACCATTGCTCTTTCCCGTTGAAAAAGGAAGCTAAATCAGGGGCTGTCATATTTCCAACGATGGGGAAGCAGTGACGAAGGACTGCAGAGAAAGGACCTGTTTAGATCTCCTGGGCCCAGGACAATTCGGCTTTAAATGGCAAAAGCAGCACCTTGACTTGAGCTAGGAAACAAGCTTGTCATTTGAGGGTACAAAATTGTCACCTGCTCCGAGACTTTGCTTGTCTTCTCTTAATTTCACTCGATTTGTGATGGCTTCTTGGTCATTTGTGCAAATTCTCAACTCTTAGGGAAGCTGTTTAGAAACAGAGGGAGTTCTTAAATCACACTGTTTCCTTGTGATGAAATGTTTTTGGGGAAGCTGATAGGATCCAGATTCATTTTCGAATCCTTTGACAAACGATTTCCAAGTCATTCAGGTTAAGCGGCAAGACAAAAAACAAAACAAAAATAGTGTTTGCAAATTTTCTGCTCCAAAAAAGGGTTCAGAATTCTGCAGTTTAGAATGAATGTTTCATCGTTAGACTCCAACTGCCAAGTTCTGGTTTCAATGGATGTATATACTGTGTATATAGTATAGAAATAAATAAGGTGGGTCCTGATGCCACCGTTGTCTGACCACAGCCGGCCTTCCTAAGTGCGTGTCTCCTTCTCCGCCCCGCAGCTCTTTGACCACATTGCTGAATGTTTAGCTAACTTCATGGACCAACTGGAAATCAAGGACCAGAAACTCCCTCTGGGCTTCACTTTCTCCTTCCCTTGCTCCCAGACCAAACTGGATGAGGTAAGCTTGCGACTCAAGTTCTCCTGGGATTCATGAGAGAGATGGTAAAGGCTCCAGGAATTCTGGAAGATTTCCTGCTTTAAACTTTGCCTCCTCCATGAATTCAGTTAGGAGGCTTTGGAGAAGCTAATTTCTTGGTACCTGATTTGCAACATATGCAGGTAATAATTCTGGTCTGCCGCGTAGGGCCATTGTAAGAACTTACAAAGATGATGTACATGGAATACTTTCAACATTCATGATATTATGAAAAGTTAACCCCTGAGGAGGGTGTGTCAGGCACTTTTTGGAGCTCAGGACTTTTGTATAGAGGAGAAATGGCTGTTTTGGGTGATAGAAACTGGGCTGGCTTCCAGTTAGTGGCAGCACAAATGGAAATGTTACAATGATTATTTTATTTATTTCATAGAATTTAGTACATTGCTTGATTGTAAAAAAACCCAACCAACCCTCAAAGCAATTTACAAAGAAAATAAAACAATACAGCTATCAGTAAAAATAACTTTTAAACATATTTAAAAGATAAAAATGGTAATAAAATAAAAACAGATTAAAACCTACATTAAGCAAAAATGTTTTTAGCAAGTGCTGTAAAGAGTGCACTGAAGGTGCCTGCTTGATGTCAAGAGGCAGAGAGTTCCAGAGGACAGGTTTTTGAGTTCTTACAAATGCAGAAGTGGTATTAGGTGGCACCTAGAGCACCCCCAGCTCTGCCAGTCGAAGTGGCTGGGTGGGCATGTGCGGAGCAAGGTGATCTCACAGGTTTTTATTGTGATCTTTACCCACTCTTCCCAGGGCTGGTCCCAGGGCAGGTTTGAAATTCAGTATTCAAAAATTGAAACAAATTACAGTCCCAGGAGTTGGGTGGTCCAGGTAAGTCACATCTTGCTTGGGGATTAGGTTCCAGGGAAGGCGCATGTACACAGAAACGTGTATACTCAAACCATTCCCTTGGAACTGCCCCTGCCTGAGCAGTCTTACCTTCTGGAACTGACGCCTCAAACAGGTCTTACTCCCCCTGAGCAAGACAGAGAGCTTTTAAGGCAAGGCAGAGAGCTTAAAAGCTCCTTCTTTACACGGAAAAAGCGCTTTAAGTGCCTTCCATGCATTTGATCTGAGCTATTTCAACCAGCCAGCCTTCAACTGTGTAAAGCTGAAATGGCACACATTAAAGGTGCATTAAGTTGTGAGGTACCTGTGTTACAAATATGATGTGGGAAAGTTCTCTCTGCTTTGGAGGCTGAACCTCTGTTTGTCTCCTCTGGCTGGCAGGCAGTTCCTTATTTCCTTTCCTCTCTTTTTCTCAAACAGAGCGTCCTCGTGACGTGGACCAAGGGATTCAAATCCAGTGGTGTGGAAGGCCGGGACGTTGTGGGCCTCTTACGGGAAGCCATAAGAAGACGAGGGGTAATCTAAGCCTGTTGCTGTCTCTAAGATAGTTTTTGTGTGTTGTTGTTGTTGTTACATTTACCGTATATACTCTAGTATAAGCCAACTCGAATATAAGCCGAGGCACCTAATTTTACCACAAAAAACTGGGAAAACTTACTAACTCGAGTATAAGCTGGTTCACCACACCACAAATCTCCTAGTGGGCCGGAGTGCGTGTGTGTGTGTGTGTGTGTGTGTGCGCATGTGCACACAGCAGAGGGGGCTTCTCTCTCCCCCCCAAACCCCTCCCGTCCCCCTGCCCCTCTGCTGCTGAGAGGCAGAGGCTGGTGGCAGCAAAGGCGGCGGCGGAGGAAGGAGCAGCCCAAAAGGGACCCTCACTCGAGTATAAGCTGAGGGGGGCTTTTTCAGCATAAAAAATGTGCTGAAACAGTTGGCTTATACTTGAGTATATATGGTATACCCCCCATTTTCCTCCAAAGAGCTAAAAGGTGGCATACAGTGTCCTGCCCCTCCTCATTTAATCCACACGACAACCCTGAAAGGTAGGTTAGGCTGAGAAACTGTGACTGGCCCAGGGTCACCCAGTGAGCTTCAGGGTTAAGTGGGGATTTGAACCCTGATCTCCCGGGTCTTAGTCCAGCACTATGACCACCTCACTCTGCCCGTTCTAGAGCCAGGCAGCCGAATTCCTTTCATTTCCCCCAGTGTGTTGGAGGTGGCAGGGTGCATGCCTGTGGAATCGATTGGCATGAGATGGTCGCTGGATGAACAGGAGCGATATGCCCAGTTCTTTGGCCATGCCCAGTCCTTGGTCCTCTCTGGCATCTCCAGGGAGGGCTTGACTTGCAACCTAGAGAGCCACTGTGGGTCAGTGTTGAAACTCGCTCAGCTAGATGGGCCATTTCCACAGGAAGCTGCCTTCTCCAGAGTCTGAGCATTGGTCCCTCAAGGTCAGTGTTCTCCTCACTGGCTCTGCAGGATTTCACACAGGAGTCTGTCCCTGTACCACCTGGAGATGCCAGGTGGACACAGACAGTGAACTGGAGCATGCCATAACAGATGCCAACATGGCGGCTACTCCATACGCCTCTCATATCAGGCAGCTGCCACTGAATACCAGTTTCTGGGGGGCACAATTGGGCAACTGCCTCTGCCCTCCAGTCCTGCTTATGAGCTTCCCAGCGGACTAAGAGGGCCTCTGGCCTGATCCAGCTGCAAAGCTCTTCTTGCCTCCTTCTGAGCTTGTCAGCTTGGTGGAGTTCCAGTTTCCCCTGGGGTGGGGTGGGGTGGAGGGCCTGTGTGTCAGGGCCCCCGGCCCCCATTCCCTTCCAGATGCCACATTTTCTGCTTACTTTTTTGGAGTCAGGACATCGCTAGATGTTCATGGTGCCTCGGCCTCCCTTGGGCAAAGTGCCTTGGGGGTTGGGGGCTGTGGTGCGGGGTGAGCAGGGCCTGGGACTGACCCATCCAGACAACCAACTCTTTCCCCACCCAGTTTCTGGAGCCTCATCCTGGAGGGGTAAAGTGGGAGGGTGTTTCTGTTTGGGTGTCTGTGAATGAAGTGAAAAGCAGCACAGTATATGCAGAAGAGATTTAAATAAGAAAGAAGAAAACCTGAGACACTTAGGAAAACCAAATCACACATTTACAGATAGGTAGCCGTGTTGGTCTGCCATAGTCAAAACAAAAAAATTTCCTTCCAGTAGCACCTTAAAGACCAACTAAGTTAGTTCTTGGTATGAGCTTTCGTGTGCATGCGCATCGGTATGAGCTTTCGGGTGCAGATACATTTCGTGTATCTGAAGAAGTGTGCATGCACACGAAAGCTCATACCGAGAACTAACTTAGTTGGTCTTTAAGGTGCTACTGGAAGGAATTTTTTTTGTTTTGGCAAATCACACATTGTACTGTGGAGAGGGGGTCTATGCGCCTGTATCTGTGATATATAAGTTAAAATCCCACCAAAGAACATATAATTCTTTGGGATCCTCTGAGTCTTTGAGTTAATTTATGAGTTAATTTTTGTCAGCTAATGCCAAACTCCACATATTTTTATACCAAAGCAAAAGTTGCATATCCTGTAAGGTTTTCCATTTCGGGGCAGCTGAGGTTCTGGCAGCCACCAGCCTCCAGGTCAGGAGTTCTTGAGAACTGAAATATTTCAGTTGATCACACACACCCAAGCTGGAATAGAATATTTGAGTATTTTGGTCATTTCTTGACAAACAATTGTTCAGAATTTGAATCAAGGGTGGCCTTTTCCAACTTCCTGCTCTGTAGGACTTTGAGATTGATGTTGTGGCTGTGGTGAATGACACCGTTGGGACAATGATGACCTGCGGCTACGACGATCACAACTGTGAAATCGGGCTGATTGTTGGTAAGAAGTCTGCGGGGAGTGGAGGGCAGGGATATTTCCCTCACCTTTGGAAAGCACCTGAATTTCCTGCGTACCTGAGGCCAGCCTGCTTCTTGCGTTATTTTGTAATATTTGTACACTACTTGTCTGTAAAACAAAACAAAACAAATCTTGAAGTGGTTTACAATTAAGATAAAACAATAAAATTAACATTCAGAAGAATTAACAACAATAATTTAAGACTTTCCGAAAATAACAATAGACTGAAAACAGGTTAAAATGCAAATCAACTTTCTAAACATCTCAATAGGCTTGTCTGAACAAAAATGTTTTTAGGACGCACTGAAAATAGTACAGTGAAGGTGCCTATCTGGTATCAATAGGCAGGGAGTTCCAAAGTGTAACTACTGTCAGACTAAAAGATTGAGTTTTACAAATGCAGAATGGGCATTTTGTGGCACCTGTTGCATTGCCAGTTCCAATGATCAAAGCAGTCGAGGGGGCACATGTGAGGTAAGGTGATCTCATTGGTCAAGTGGCCCCAAGTTGTTAAGGGCTTTATATACTAATTGTAACACCTTGGACTTGATCCAGAAGCAAACCAGCAACCAGTGCTGATCTCTGAGCGCATGGGTTCGATGCTGACACAGCCACACTCCTGTCAGCAATCGTGTTGCAGCATTCTGCATTAACTGCAGCTTCCAGATCAAGTGCGAGGGAGGCCCCACATTGCATTGTAGCAATCCAGATAGTTTGATTCCTCCATCTCACACGCTGTCTTTTCACCTGCCAACAATATGTCTTAGAAAGTAGTGGTGGCTTTTATTTAGTCTCTTCTGATACTTTGCTTGCGGTCGCAGAGCCCCATGAGTGTTCTGGGCCAGAAAGGTCAGGAAATAAAGGAGGGGCAGGGGAACATGACACCGCCCAGCCTCCAGAAGCCAACCTGGCCAATAGCCAGGGATGATGTGGGCTGTCACTCAGCGGCATCTGGAGAGCACTGTAGTGGCTGCCCTTGAAAGTAGGGAAAGGGTGGGAGGCTCCAGCTGCAGGTTTTTCACTTTCATGGACTCTCCTAATCTCTCTCTCTCTCTCTCTCTCCCTCCCTCCCTTTAGGTACAGGTAGCAATGCTTGCTACATGGAGGACATGCAGCACATTGACCTTGTGGAGGGTGACGAGGGGCGCATGTGCATCAACATGGAGTGGGGAGCTTTTGGCGACGATGGGGCCCTGAATGACATCAGGACCGAGTTTGACCGGGAAATTGACATGGGCTCCCTGAACCCGGGAAAGCAGCTGTAAGTCCTGTGCCTCAGCTGCGGTTTTTTAAAAAAAATATTAACCCTGGGTAGCATCAGAAGGGCCTGCTGGGTCAGGCGGAAAGGGCCCCTTTTGCCCAGCGTCCTCTTCCCACAAATGCCTATTGCAGGAAACCAGCAAGCAGGCTTTGAGCACAAGAGTCCTCTCCCCTCCTGTGGTTTCTGGCAACTGCAGTGGGGCAGGAGAGCTGAAAAATAATCCACATCTGGCAACCAAAATGTCCCTTGGTTTTCAGCTAGAATGTGGGTAGACAAGTCTAAAAAGCAGGGACACAAATTTTCATGGTGGCTCATTTATCAGAAGTAATGTATCTCGCATTGACCCTGGAAGTGTACACTCCATTCTGATGTGTATTTAGCTCTAGGAAGGCTTGCCTAAATAAAAAGGTTTTCAACATGCACTGAAAAGGGTACAGTGAAGGCACCTACCTGGTATCAATAGGCAGGGAGTTCCGAAGTGTAGTGCTGCCACATGAAAATATTGCTTGCTTGCAGGTGTGGAATGAGTCTTATGTGGTAGCTGTAACAGTGCCAATTCCACAAATCAAAGCAGTTGAGAGGGCATGTCTGAAGTAAGGCAATCGCGCAAGTAAACTAGTCCCAATTTGATCCTGGGAATATGCTTGCTGGCTTAAAGCAGGATATTTCGCTGGTACCAAACAAGAACCTGGGAAGTGCAATGAAAGCTCTGCAGGGGGTTACATGGTTGTTGAGCGTTTCCCCTGCCCAAGTGCTCCATTTTCCTTGCGGGGGGAGAGGCATGGGATGTATGGAGGGGCTGTCATTTTCACAACTCCCTCTGTCACCTTTGTGGGCTGAGCTGCCCTACACATTCTTGCCATGATGGAGTCATACACAACCCAAACTATCCATCAAACTCCTTTTCAAGTTTATGGTGTGTTGGAGCTTCAGTTTCTGCTGCTGCCCAAACTCAGTCTCTCGCTCTCTCCCCTTGGGGTGTATCACAGGTTCGAGAAGATGATCAGTGGGATGTACATGGGTGAGCTGGTCAGGCTCATCCTGGTGAAGATGGCCAAGGAAGACCTCCTCTTCGATGGGAGACTCACCTCGGACTTACTGACGACGGGACACTTTGAGACCAGATACGTCTCTGCAATTGAAAAGTGAGTGAATGGGCCTTGCCTTGTGTTTTCCGTGCTCCTAAATCTGTAGCTTTAGAATAGCCAGAACAAATCCTCCATGCGCCTTCTCCGGAGGGATCCTAGGAGCCCATCCTCAGTGGCCGACTCACCTCCTTTTTCTCTGATCGACTGCAGTCAGCACAAGGGCTGAGACAGGCATCTCAGTGGCTGAAAAGCTCCCCTTTCACGCTGGCTGGGTGGCCCTGGGATGCTGGGGACAGGGAGCCTGTTTCAGAAATAGTAAAGACCTTTGACTCCCCACGACCCCAGAGCACCCCCCTCTGCCGTGCAGGAACTGCTGCCTCTTACAGACCCCCTTTGCTTGCCATCCTGGATTTGCAGGGAAAAGGAAGGCCTCCTGAAAGCCCAGGAGATCCTCACCAAGCTGGGCCTGGAACCGTCCCATGAAGACTGTGTCGCCACCCAGCGCATCTGCGAGATTGTCTCCACGCGCTCGGCCAACCTCTGTGGCGCTGCCCTGGTGGCTGTGCTCCGGCGCATCAAGGAGAACAAGCGCGTTGACCGCCTGCGCTCCACAGTTGGAGTGGACGGGACGGTGTACAAGAAGCATCCTCAGTAAGTGGAGCAAACAAAGCAGCCTTCGTAGCAACGGGGTGTGGGCCATTTGGGGTTATTCGAAAGCAAGCCTCTTGCGTGCCAGTCCTAGAAGGGGATGCTATCCCAGAATGCTCCCTCAAACATTCCTCGCAAAGTGCTTGGTTTGCAGCAGGGGCAGACTTTTGGTCTTTCAGATTTCAGCAGCACCCTGTGCAAGGCCAAAATTCAGCTGCCCCCACCTCTCACCTTTCTTTCTGCATGTGCGCAACATGATAGTTGTTGCACCCTGTGGCACCCGCCTCTACTTGGCACCCAGTGCTGGGGAACTGGTCTCACTGCCCTAAATGTGCCTCTGTTTCCACACCCTTGATCACCTTGGCCCCCGTCCTCTTCACACCCCCCAGCTTATCAAGATGCTCCTTCAACTGGGGTCTTCGCTATCTGTGCTCAGGGAGTTCATCCTTTGGGGACGGAATCCATGGTCCTCCAGATGATGCTTTCCCTGTTGGTCAACACCAGTGATTTCTGGATGTGCCATGGATGTGTTTGTAATGGTCCTGTTCTCTCTCCTTGCCTTGCACAGCTTTGCCCGCCGCCTTCAGAAGATGGTGCGCCGCTTCCTGCCCGATTGCGACATCCGATTCATCCGCTCAGAGGACGGGAGCGGGAAAGGCGCGGCCATGGTCACTGCGGTGGCTTACCGGCTGGCAGCCCAACACAAAGCGCGCCAGAAGATCTTGGATCCTCTGAGACTCAGCCGGGAGCAGCTCCTGGAGATAAAGAAGAGGATGAAGGAGGAGATGGAGCGGGGCCTGGGCCACGAGACGCACGACGAGGCCACCGTGAAGATGCTGCCCTCTTATGTCTGCTCCATCCCAGACGGAACAGGTAACATGGGTTGAAGATAGTGGACAGTGTCCTTGGCCAAATCCGGTTGGCCACTTGTGTGCATCACTTGTATTGGAGCAGGACTTGGGAGACACGGTTTCAAATCCCCACTGAGGCGTGAGCAAGTCACAGGGCCACATTGGTCTCCTTGGAGGAAAGGTGGAATCTAGGAATAAAAGTAATTAATAGTAATATTTGACCTCGTTTGGCTTATGGCATCTAACCGTGGGTGTGTCAATATGTGGCACAGTGGTTGTGGTGGCGGCAATTCTGGCCTCTTTTAATGGGGTGGGAAATGATGCTGTTTTTCCAGAGTGCCATTAATTTACCGCCTCCTTTAAAAAGAGGAGTGGAGGATTCATGGAGGACAAGGCTATCAAAGGCTGCTAGGGGCTCTACACTGCCACTGCAGTTGGAGGTAGCTGCTGAATACCAGTTGCTGGAAGCCACAGGAGAGGAAAGGGATGTTGTGCTGGAATCCTGCTTGCAAGAGTTCGAAAAAGTCTCTGTCAGACACCTTTAGGGAGCAGTACTAAGTCTTGTGTCTGAATTTGCTGGTGTCAGAAAGCTTTCTGTTCTGTCGACCTATTTCCCTCCCTCTTCCCTCTCCTCCTCAGCAAACCCTTTTTCTATGGACCTCGTGAAACTGTTGGAATAAGAGACATGACTTTGCATGGGGCAAATCTGGAGCACAATAACATTTTGCTTTAGAAGCTCTTGTTCTTAAGAATGTAAAAGTAGCCTACTGGATCAGGTCGATGACCCACGCAGTCCAGTATCCTGTTCTCAGAGTGAGCAGCCAGATGATTCCTATGGGAAGCCAGCAAGCAGGGGCCAAGCCCAGAGCGCTCTCTCCTCCTGTGGTTTCCAGCGACTGATATTCAGAAGAGTTGCTGCCTCCAAGACATGGCCATCCTGGCTAGTAGCATTGTCCTCCATGAGGTTGTCTAATCCTCTTAAAGCCATCCTGGTTGGTGGCCATCACAGTCTTTCCAGTGGGAGGGAGTTCCATAGTTTAACTCTGCAGTGTGTGAAGACATACTTTCTTCTGTCTGTCCTGAATCTTCCAACATTCAGCTTCATTAGAAGCCCACAAGTTCTAATGTTATGAGAGACGAAAACCGTTTCTCTCTCCACTTGCATAATTTTATAAATTTCTACCAAGTCATCTCTTACTTGCCTTTTCTCTAAACTAACAAATCACAAACGCTGCAACCTATCATTTCACTTTTCTCCACTGCCCTTTCTGGAGTCAGAAAGGAATTTTCACTTGTGCCAGGTTAGTTAGAGCAGCCTCTGCCAACCTGTATCTCAACACCCAACTTAAAGAGACCACAAATAGTCCTCTGGGTTCAAGTGTCCTTGGAAGATGGAGGGGAGAGGAGTGCTGATGGCAAGTATGTCTGTTTTTGGTTCAGAAAAGGGGGAGTTCCTGGCCTTGGATCTCGGGGGCACAAACTTCCGGGTGCTGCTTGTGCGCGTGCGGAACGGCATGCGGCGAAGTGTGGAGATGCACAACAAGATCTATTCAATCCCTCAGGACATCATGCAGGGGACAGGAGATGAGGTGAGCAACTCAGTGCAACACTGTGAGAGGGATCAAAATGGGGGCTTTGACTTCTGAGAGGGTCAGAGAAAACTGTAGCTGAGCAGGAGAGCTCTTGGTTTGCATGCAGAAGGTCCCCGTCAACCACAAGATCTTGTTCCACACCGCTGGGAACACCCACAGCAGTCAGAAGAGATGGTGCAATGATAGATGTCCGACCTGGTAGACCAGGGATGGGGATCCTTTTCTGGCCAAAGATCTGCCTTCAGGGTCTGTTATATCAGAACTCCTTTTTGCAGAGTCCCTTTTCTTCCGATAGTAAAGGCCCTGAGTGGTGTTTTTACAGACAACCATTCAAGCTCAGTGCTTGCAATCTATGTGTTATTATTTGAGACATTATTTGTTACATTGGATTTGCACTGTGACAAAGGCTGGGTCCCTTAGGCTGGGTCCAGTTTCCCTGGAACGTCTCTCTTCTCCACCAAGAAAAAACGACATTTCTGCCTGAAATGTTTCCTTGAGCACTTTGGGCAATGAACCTCGTGCTAAGCCCTTGCTGCAATGGGGTTGTGCAGGCCGAATTAACTATGACATAAAATATGGTTTATTCAGAGAAGGGCCTCAGCCACACCCTGGAGCCTGTGCCTTAGTGCAGCGATGTGCATGCACTCTGTGGAGACCGAGGCCATCCTGGCCTTTGCAAACCTGGTGTCCTCCAGGTGTTTTGGACTACAAGTTCCATCAGACAGCACAACTAATGGGAGTCGTAGTCCAAAAGCACCTGGAGGGCATCAGGTTGCTGGAGACTGGCTTATCCTGTTCCCTCCGCTGACCTCCCTCAAGAGCCCCCCACTGCCCTGTCCAGAATGCAGCCCTTATCCCACGATGAGGACGTTAGTGGCTGCATTCCCAAGATTGCTTTAAATGATGTTGGTAGTTTGGTCCAGGATAGAGAGCAGCTCAGTCCTGCTCACTTTGTGATGCCAGCAAGACCCACCTGAGCTGCTCAGCTGCTCTGAGCCGTCTTCTCCTGACTCCATTTTGCACTCCTGCCTTTCAGCTCTTTGATCACATTGTCCACTGCATTGCTGACTTCTTGGAGTACATGGGGATGAAAGGCGTGTCGCTGCCTCTCGGATTCACCTTCTCTTTCCCTTGTCACCAGAACAGCTTGGATGAGGTGAGCTTCGTTTGTCTTCTCCCTCCACCGTAAGTCATTCCTGCAAGCACAACATGCTAGCCAGCTGCAAAAAGGACAAGGCAATGTGTTTTACAACAAAGCTGGGTTGTCAGGCTAAGTGGAGCTATCAAGTGCAATCTCTGGCAGAGATTTGGGGGAAAGGAAACTAAATGCTGGCAAAGTTTTCCTGCTAGCACACATCACGCTAAATCAGCCTTCCTCAATCTGGTGCCTCCCAGATGTTTTGCACTATTGTCACATTGGTCCCTGCATTGTACAGGCTTGGGTTGATGGAAGCTGTAACCCAATCAGGAGGGCACCAAGATGATCCTAGGATACAGTTCTTGAATTGCATCCTTTTGCTTCACTGTACCCTTGACAATTTTGTGTTTGCATAACTTCTTTCTTCTCCTTCTTCTTCCTCCTCCTCTTCCTCTTCTTGTCTTAAGGCAATTCTCCTGAAATGGACCAAAGGTTTCAATGCTTCTGGTTGTGAAGGGGAAGATGTGGTTAGCCTGCTGAAGGAGGCCATTCACCGGAGAGAGGTGCGTTCCTGTCAGACAGGTGTGACAAAATATGCAACTTGTGCCTCAGATCAGCCTCCATACCTGTGGATGGGGAAGTAGCCAATGTAACACTGATTTTAAAAAGAGATCCTGAAAGTATCAGGCTGGTTAGCTTAACATCTGCCCTGGGAAAACTGGTGGAAAGTATTGTTAAGGATAAAATAACTAGGCATATAGAAGAACAAGCCCTACAGAAGCAGAGCCATCATGGCTTCTGCAAAGGCAAGGCCTGTCTCACAAACCTATCAGAGTCCCTAAAAATCTAATAAAATAACTTATTGGTTGTGATCAGAGGAGTACTGACCCAACAAGCAGTGACTGTGCCATTGGAATGGCCTCTGCAGATCGATGCATGCCTAGTTTATTTTGTGTACTTGATCCTTGTTTTTGTGTTGGTGGCGGTCACCCCCCCCCCCCGCTGAATTTTGGAAAGATTCTGGCTTTCATTCAGCAGCTGAGGCCAAACCTTTGCTCCCTCTTTCTCAGGAGTTTGACCTGGATGTGGTGGCCGTGGTGAATGACACAGTGGGCACCATGATGGCCTGTGCGTACGAAGACCCCTTTTGTGAAGTTGGGCTCATTGTCGGTAAGGTTTTGTTTATTCATTTACTTAATGAAATGTATAAGTATGCATCAGAAATGTATAAGAAACACACAAATATGCTCTGGTCCCTGTCCCCCCCTCCCCCCCGTGTGTGATGCTGACCTGTGTTGTGGCTTCCCAGGCACAGGCAGCAACGCCTGCTACATGGAGGAGATGAAGAACGTGGAGCTGGTGGACGGGGACGAGGGCCGGATGTGCATTAACATGGAGTGGGGGGCCTTTGGCGACAGCGGCTGCTTGGATGACTTCCGGACGGAGTTTGATGCCGCCGTGGATGAAAACTCTCTCAATCCTGGGAAGCAAAGGTGGGTGGGAGGTTTTCCCTCCTCCTCCTCCTCCTCCTCCTCCTCCTCCTCCTCCTCCTCCTCTGTGTTTAATACATACCAGCCTCCCATCAAGGACTCTCTGTAGGGGATGTATCAGTTTCGCTGAAGTCCTTGTTCTCTGTTACGGTAAAATCTGGGTGCGAGGCTGCTCTGCCACCCAGCTCGTCGGACTAAGTCCGCGGGTCCCTGCGGAGGAAAAATGAGCTCAGCCGGAGACAGGAGCAAGCTGCAGTTTATTGCGCAACAGGTTCAAGGCGAGATTGAACAGCGAGAAAGGGGTGACGTAAACTTTTGAAACTTCCCTCCATGCCCCAGAATACAGTGCAAAACACATCCCAGTTACCTCACGAATACATTAAGAAGAGGTTGGGTTACACAGGATTAATAAATGGAGGAGGGAGGGGGGAATATGCAGAGCTGGAGATATGTGCAGATAAGCACATCCTGATGAGAAGACAATGGTCCATGTACTGGCATTTCCTGGAGGAAAGGCTTGGCAGAGTGATTTGACAGGATTAGGGTCTTGACACCTTGCTTGAGGGATTATGGAGGACAGGGGAGGGGTGATGGAGTCCTAGAGAAATTGAGCAAATTGGCACGTTGATTTTCTATGAATTTTATAGATTTTAGTCCCTTTTGACATTGACAATTGGAAATAAATTGATATATTGTAGCAAAGAAGAAGGTGAAGAAGACATGCCCCCCCTTCAGTATCATTCGCTAAGCTCCTCCCGATTTTCATATGGAGGGAGGGTATCTTCCCTTGGATGTTTGTCTCTCCATGCTGATCATGTTTACCTCTAAACTGAATTTCCCTCGCAGCAAAAAATAAAAATGAAATAAAAACCCCTTCCCCTTTACTGTCTTAGGTTCGAGAAAATGATCAGCGGGATGTACTTGGGTGAAATTGTCCGAAACATCCTGATTGATTTCACCAAGCGAGGCCTGTTGTTCCGTGGGCGGATCTCCGAGCGGCTGAAGACGAGGGGAATCTTTGAGACAAAGTTCTTGTCTCAGATTGAGAGGTAGGTTGGGGGCAAAATGGTGGGCTGGGTGGGAACAACCTAAAGGCAAGAGCAGTTTGGAAGTGGAGCCAATTGCCTCTCCCACCCTCTGGAGGTATTTAAGCGGAGGGTGGGCAGGCTGTCTGCTGGGGTTGTGGCCATTTCATCCTGTATCGCAGGACTAGAGGACCTCTACTCCTGCAAACCCTTTGTCTCCTGAGGCCACGTTCACACGATACGTGTAAAGTGCTGTGATACCACTTTAAACCGTTACGGCTTCCCCAAAAGAGCTTGGGGAGCTGCTGTTTGTTACGGTGGGTGAGAGTCATGAGGGAGCCCCTATTCCCCTCCCCAAGCTACAATTCCTGGAGTGGTTTAACAATTAGTCCCTCTTCCCAAGGAACTCTGGGAATTGTGGTTCTGGGAGGAGAATAGGGGCCTCCTAGCACTTATCTGTACCCTTAAGAAACTACAGTGTCCAGAATTCTTTGTGGGAGGTTGTGACTGTTTAAAGTGGTATCATAGTGCTTTAAATGTATTGTGTAAATGTGGTCTGAGTATTGTAGGAACTTTTCTGTGGAAGAGGTTACTTATGAGTGACTCCCAGTCTTCTGGGTGCTGGACATCAGCACTGGCCAAAGTGTGGGTGGGAATGACAAGACTCTGCAGGGCAAGGCAGAAGAGGAAGCGATGTGTGAGGTGATCCTTTGGGGAGCCTGCCGGGGCCATTGTAGAGCTGCCTAGTCGGGACTGCATGGCTTTTTGGCGTAGCCAGAGAATCAAACATTGAATCATAGAATCATAGAGTTGGAAGAGACCACAAGGGCCATTGAGTCCAACCCCCTGCCAAGCAGGAAACACCATCAGAGCACTCCTGACATATGGTTGTCAAGCCTCTGCTTAAAGACCTCCAAAGAAGGAGACTCCACCACACTCCTTGGCAGCAAATTCCACTGTCAAACAGCTCTTACTGTCAGGAAGTTCTTCCTAATGTTTAGGTGGAATCTTCTTTCTTGTAGTTTGGATCCATTGCTCCGTGTCCGCTTCTCTGGAGCAGCAGAAAACAACCTTTCTCCCTCCTCTATGTGACATCCTTTTATATATTTGAACATGGCTATCGTATCACCCCTTAACCTCCTCTTCTCCAGGCTAAATATGCCCAGCTCCCTTAGCCGTTCCTCATAAGGCATCGTTTCCAGGCCTTTGACCATTTTGGTTGCCCTCCTCTGGACACGTTCCAGTTTGTCAGTGTCCTTCTTGAACTGTGGTGCCCAGAACTGGACACAGTACTCCAGGTGAGGTCTGACCAGAGCAGAATACAGTGGCCCTATTACTTCCCTTGATCTAGATGCTATACTCCGATTGATGCAGCCCAGAATTGCATTGGCTTTTTTAGCTGTCGCGTCACACTGTTGGCTCATGTCAAGCTTGTGGTCAACCAAGACTCCTAGATCCTTTTCACATGTACTGCTCTCAAGCCAGGTGTCACCCATCTTGTATTTGTGCCTCTCATTTTTTTGCCCAAGTGCAATACTTAACATTTCTCCCTGTTAAAATTCATCTTGTTTGTTTTGGCCCAGTTTTCTAATCTGCACTGCACCATTACCAGCGTTCATATGTTTGTTTATATTTATTTCACAAGATTTATGCATACTTGATTGTTAAAAACACACACCTCCAAACAGTTTGTGAAAAAGATAAAACAGCAAAATTATCAATGAGAAAAATGAACAAAAATAAATTTAAACTTTTAAAAAGTTGAAATCAGATTAAAACTTTCTGAACGTCCAGGCGGGCTTGTCTAAACACAAATGTTTTTAGCAGACACCTGCCTGATGTCCAGAGGCAGGGAGTCCCAAAGTGTAGCTAAGAGACCTAGTCCTTACAAATGCAGAATGGGAATTTTGAAGCACCTGAAACAGTACCAATTGTACAGATTGAAGAGGTCAGGAGGGCCTATGTTGGCTCAGGTTATCTTGCTGATAAACAGATCCCAAATTGCCAAGGGCTTTGTATACTAATAATAACACCTTGAACTTGGCATAGGAGCAAGTCAGCATTAAGGGAAGATCTCTGAGCACAGGTGTTCTGCGCAGACAGGGTCTCCCTCCGGCCGGCAATTGTGCTGCATCATTCTGCACTGACTGCAGCTTCCCACCTATGTGGCTCTCGGTGTGAGATTTGCTGCCACCTGGTGGCTAGTCAACCTACTGCATAGCATTCTCTCACTGGCACTTGAATTCCAGTGGTATCTCCCTTTGGGCACAACTGGGCAAGACCTTGACCCCGGGACCAAAGCCTCTTCCCACAAACATTAGCAAAGGAAATATGTGATACGATGTCTTCGTGATGTTTTCTCTCAATTAGCAGCAAGGCTGGAAAAGAGGCAGGGTGATACAGTGGGACTAGGAATGCCGGACGAGGGACTGGGAGACCAGGGTTCAAATTGCCATGAAGCTCACTGGGTGACCTTGCACCTTGGGTCACTCACTCTCAGCCAAACCTACCTTGCAGGGTTGTTGTGGCAATTAAGTGAAGAGGGGGCGAACCCTGTACGCCACCCTGAGCTCCTTGGAGAAAAAGGAATGTGTGAATGCAATGACACTGCAAAGCATAGTGATATCATCACAGGGCCCTCTTTTCTGAAGGGATGTGATGGGCAGAACTGGACTGGCATGCTCAGCATTGCAGGGTCTGTTGCTGCGTCTCACTAAATATTTGAAATATTTGAATGAGGGGCTAGCAGGATTCTGCAATGTGTATTCCTTTGGAAGCAACTCTCCAGGAGTCTGCAAGTTTTGGCCAACCAAAGTGCAAGTTCTTCCTGACCTTGCCCCATACCTCCAAAATGCAGACGAGGTCTGGGACAGCCCCCAGCTCTGAGCACGGAGGGAGGAGGGGGACCCTGCATGCTCTTGGGTGGTCCAGGAAGAAAAGCCTCTGTTATTATCTGGTTTGGTGCTTTTGCAGTGCCTCCTAGCTTCAGGTGCCTGAAACTGCGGTGCCCCTTACTGCTCTACAGTTGGCGCAACTGGACCGCCTTCTGTCCATCCTGGCGTAGCTGTCAAGAAGCGCCTGCCTCTGCCCCTCCCAACTTTCTCTCTCTCTCTCTTGACCCCTCCAGCGACCGCCTCGCCCTCCTCCAGGTCCGCTCCATCCTCCAGCATCTTGGACTAGAGAGCACCTGTGATGACAGCATCATCGTGAAGGAAGTGTGCACAGTGATTGCCCGGCGTGCCGCCCAGCTGTGTGGGGCAGGGATGGCTGCGGTGGTGGACAAGATCCGAGAGAACCGTGGGCTAGACTCCCTGAAAATCACTGTCGGCGTGGATGGGACCCTGTACAAGCTCCATCCTCAGTAAGTCTCTCTCCTTTCGGCAAGACCTTGCCTCTGGGAGGGCTCGAGGGATAGCATTGGATCTGCACAGAATTGGGAGGGGCGCGCGTGTGTGTTAATCAGGCTTTCTCTGGTTCTAGGACTTTAACCCATTCACCCAGAGTTGAGTGTATGCTTTTTGCAATAATATTCCTGCACCACAGTCACCCCATCCTGCGACCTGATTCTGTGCAATGTTTTGTGCTCTGAGCTCCTGGCATCTCCTGATCCCGGTGTGGCTTTGCTTCAGCCTCCTGCTCTCGTTTGCAAGCAGACCTGCAGCAAAAATAACTTCCAAACTCTCGTATGATTTTAACCAGCCTTCCTTCCTCTGTGTACAGTTGAAATTGTGCAAGTTAAATGTGCGTAAGAGGTGGCGCTGTGGGTTAAAGC
Organism: Podarcis melisellensis; assembly: GCF_964234715.1. Taxonomy (NCBI): domain Eukaryota; kingdom Metazoa; phylum Chordata; class Lepidosauria; order Squamata; family Lacertidae; genus Podarcis; species Podarcis melisellensis. The sequence goes on from NC_138540.1 coordinate 4,220,364, forward strand.
CTCAGCGCCTAGGACTTGCCGATCGAAAGGTCGGCGGTTCGAATCCCTGCGGCGGGGTGCGCTCCCGCTGCTCGGTCCCAGCGCCTGCCAACCTAGCAGTTCGAAAGCACTTCCGGGTGCAAGTAGATAAATAGGGACCGCTTACCAGCGGGAAGGTAAACGGCGTTTCCGTGTGCGGCTCTGGCTCGCCAGATGCAGCTTTGTCACGCTGGCCACGTGACCCGGAAGTGTCTTCGGACAGCGCTGGCCCCTGGCCTCTTAAGTGAGATGGGCGCACAACCCCAGAGTCTGTCAAGACTGGCCCGTACGGGCAGGGGTACCTTTACCTTTACCTTTAAGATGTGGTCTAACTGTACAGTGTTTTGCACGAAATTAAGTGAGGGGGGAGAGGGGGAGAAGATCAAAACTCCTTTACTTCCCATGTCTGCAAATACTTAAGATTAGAATTGATGGTACTTCTATTATTAATGGTAGGGCAAAGAAAATTAAGCCATAAGCAGCTTAAAATATAAAAGGGAGGGAGGAATGGGTGGGGTGACCAGGATAAGAGAGGAGCGAGGTGCTTAGCTATAAGCTCTGCCTGCAATGGAGTGTTTGACTGGCTGGTCCGGCAAATTCATAGAGAAGAGAGCTATTGGTAGCTACCAGACACATTGGCTATACTCTGCCAAATTGAATTAAATATTGGGCGGGGGGGGGGAGGTAAGCCCCACCCTGCATAATTGATCACAAGAAACGACACACACATGCCATTTGAATGGCAATTCCCATCAGCTTTTTTTTTGGGGGGGGTGGCCCCCTCAAATATTTTATGGGGGGGGACCTTGTCCCCTAGGGCTGACTCCTATGCCAGAGACAGCACTGCTTCTGAATGCCAGATGCTGGAGGCCACAGGAGGGGAGAAGGAGGCTCTTGTGATCAAATACTGTTTTGGGCATCTCCTCGGCGACTGAGAAAAACAAACCCCTGTGTTGCAGTGAGAACCAATCACAGAAATAAAGACACAACACGTGGGCTAATAACTCTTAGAGCATATGTAATAGAATAAGGATATCATTCAAAAAGTAGAAATAAATCCATATTAGAGTTCATATATGCAATGTAACAGACTAGTGGCGCAGAACGTTGAGCCGTGTGTTCAAGATAGGCGTCAAAGGTCAGTCTCACAATGGTTAGTCAAAGGTTTCAACAGAAGACGTCTCAAAAGTCTAAAAAGCAAAGTATTCTCAATCTTTTTCAAAAGTTTCATGTTCTGCGCCAATAGTCTGTTACACTGCATATATGAGCTCTAATAGATTTATTTCTACTTTTTGAATGATATCATTATTCTATTATATATGCTCTGACACGTTATTAGCCTACGTGTTGTGTCTTTATTTCTGTGATTGGCCACTGTGAGAGCAGGATCCAGAAGAGCTCTCCTCCTGTTCTTACGGCTAGCTTCCTCCCGGCCCCAACTTATTCTACTCTCCCTTTTCCCGGCAGCTTCTCTACCGTCATGCGCGAAACCGTGAAGCAGCTCTCACCTAAGTGCGAGGTGACCTTCCTCCAGTCGGAAGACGGCAGCGGCAAGGGTGCAGCGCTCATCACTGCTGTGGCGTGCAGGATCCGGGAGGCGGGCCAGCACTAGGCCCCCAGGTCAGGAGAGCTGGGCCCAGCGGATCCCTAGCTGCGCCCGCCCCTCACTCCGCTCAAGCCCTTGATCACCGCTGGCCGGATCCTCGCTTTACTTCTTCTCCAAAGATGCACTCCTGTGACCCAAGGCCCTACATTCCCCATGCAAAAAGTGTCCCCTTTGCCCCTCTGCATGCCGTACGAGCACATATCGAGTCAAGCATCCCGTGGTGTCTGCGTGTCTCCCTCACACCACTGCTGGTTCAAACCCAAAATCTATCTATCTATCTCTGTCTCTCTCTCTGTCTCTCTCTCTCTCTCTTGCATACACAGTGTTGGTGTTAGATCTCACCTGTTAACCTCCTCACAACCTGTGTCTTCCGTAAAAAAAAGTGGGCAACCGGGACACCCGCGTTGCCACTTTGCAACCTGTGGTCTCTGTCTGTGTCTGTTTCCAAACTGCAGGATCAGTCCTAGCAGAAGAATACAAAAGAAGGGTAAACCTGGCTTGAATATTGGGCTTGAAGGATCAAGGTGTTGCTGTTTCAATGAAAGCCACGGCATCTCATTGTTATTAGTAGTGTTGTTATTTTTAAAAGCACAGGGTATACCATTTCAAGAGTAGAATGTCCGTGGAAGGGTGCTGAGTCCGGGAACGTGGGAGCATTCTGCTGTCAAAAACGCCTGTTTGCATTGCATTTCAAAGTGCTTCATTGATCTGAAGACGCAAGCATGTGCCTGGAAGTGTTTCAGGGCTCCTGGGGTGGTCCTGTCTTCCAGCCTGCTCTTCCTCCATTGGCACTGCAGCTTGGTGGATAGCGTGTGTGGAGGGGCTTGCCTGCACAACTTGGGGTTTGGTGACTGGGATGGCATTGTCCCTGCTTTCTGCTGCTACTCCTGTAAATAGAGCAGTCGCCAAACAGAAGCTTGTTTACCCCCCTCCCTCAAAAGTTTTGCATTGCACTATCTTTTTACCTGGGTTTGGGGAATAACTTATTATATTTTGTCTGTGAAAATAGCACCTTCACCTTACCTCACAACTGGCTTGACACTTTGAAACAAATGTCTTGCGAGCTGTACCTCTCTTTCTGTATATAGTTGGGGGCCGGGTGGGGGGCAGGGATTCTTGTGTGAATAATAGTGTTGGCAGGAGTGCAGGGCTGAAGAGCATTTCAGGGGTTCTGACAAGCAAAAATGTTTCTGAGGGTGGGGTTGGTGGGAGGAGGGGTGGGCAGGAGCAGTGGATCAAGACAGGGAGGAAAAAAACAGGAGGAGAATACTTGAGACAGTTCAGGGCTGATCAGAGGAATATGAAAATGTGAAGCCTATCCGTTAGCAGTAGGCGAAAACTGGCCACGTTCTCATCACCACTACTGGAACTTCAATCTCTCTCTCTCTTTTTCTTTGGGCTCAGTCCTGCAAACACGTTTTCTGGAGCCTCTGTTCCTTTCGGAGGCACACGGGTTTGTTGCAATGAATCAAGGCTGTGCAGCTGTGGGGCAAACTTGGGCTGTCTCTTTCACCTGCTACTCGGTTAGCGTTGGTGGAGCAGGATAAGGGCTTAGCCTGTTTGGGAAGGGCAACGTTCTGCATCTCTTAAGCATGCCATAAATCCACTAGTGGCCAAGTTTAGCCCTGAGGCCACGAGAGATACAGTGGGAAATGAATGGTTGAATGTAGAATGTGCTCCAAACTTTTTTGGATTCTCATTTTAACTGGCAAAGGCCATCCCTGAGCCCTTCTTATTGACTTCACCAGTTTGTTTGTTACTGAAAGGAGGAAATAGATGGTTTGCTAGTGGGAAATTGCTACTCTGGGAGAAACCGCCAAGCAGTGTGTTTGTACTACAATAAAGAAAAGAATATTTTTGGTATCTATTTAATGCAAGACAATGCCTGCCTGTGATGTACACAAGAAATCCTTGGTGAGGCTGTGAGTTTGAAGATAGATTTCCCCCTCTATTTTTTTATCTTTATATCTGTATCTATATATTTATATGGTTTGGAATAACTAGTACCAAAAGAGCATCTCCACTGGTGAGATCCTGAGGCAGATGAAAAGCACATTACTTTCTCCTCTTTTTTTTAAATGTTAAATGTTTGCATATTTTATAAAAGTTTCAAAGTTGCAATGATGAAAATTCTGAAAATAACCTCTGGGTAGAAATGGCAGGCTGGGAATCTGAGGAATGTCCCAACATCAAGATACATCAAGAGTATTTTTGTAATAAAAGAAAAAGAATTGACCAATGCAATACCAAACAGCTTTACGTAACAGTTTTACTGGAAATAGTTATCCCATACTGCTGAAAGAATTGAAACGCAAGTCTTTGATCTATTGTATAATGGGGAAATTGATCATAATGTATATTTTTTTAACTTGAATATTACGTGGTTGCTGGATTGTACCTCCTCTGGAAAAAAATGTATTTCACTAGTAGTGAACTTTCTTTGGTGAACAGCAGGTTTTTATTTGATGGTGTTTGTTTTATGAAAAGGGGAAAGCGTAGCAATAAAATTATGTTTTGTGTGACAATTTGGGTCCAGACTCTCTGCCACAGTTCCATGAGGTGAAATGCAAAGGTCCCTAAATCACTTGGCCGGATTTTGAGAACATAAAAACAATTCTGCCGGTTCAGAGCAGTCGTGGTTCCACCTGGCCCAGTGTCCTGTTCCCAACAGTGGTCAGCCTCTGGGAAGCCCACAGTAGCTGCACCCTGGAGGTCCTGGCTAGCTCTTAAGACTAGCAGCCATCAATAGGCTTCTCTATTGATTTGGCCTAATTTTCCTTAGCTGTGCAAAGGGTCTCCTGCACTCTGCACCTACCAGCTGTTTGGCTCTACCATGAGAGTTTCCGCAAGGAGCAGAATCTCCTTCAAGGCAGCCTCTGGAGAGTTTTTCCAGCAGGCTGGTGGAAGCTGTTATATAGACTATTTTTAATTCAGAGACAGCTCCTCTGGGGGCTGGGACGGTCCCATCCCTATTCTGTATCAGCCACAAGAGCAAAAACTCCAAAAAATAAAATTAAGGGCAGTGATTGGTACAGAAAACTAGAAATGTTGGTGCGGGGTAGTGAATTGGAAAAAAGCTCCAAAATACTTTCCCTTTCAGAATTATCGGCGAAATGATGTCAATTGCAATCTAGCAATGTTCATTCTGAAGTCTGAATCTGTTCTGTTTTGGTAGGATGATACTGAAGTCTTGAACATTATTTGTAAGGTAAATAATAGCCCTTTTGGGTTGGAGTCATAGGATTGTAAAGTTGGAAGGGACTAGGCCAACCCCCCTGCAATGCAGGAGTCACTGCAAAAGAATCTCCCCAACAGATGGTCATCTGACCTCTGTTTAAAGTCTTGGAGTCTTGGTTGACCACAAACTTGACATGAGCCAACAGTGTGACGCGGCAGCTAAAAAAGCCAATGCAATTCTGGGCTGCATCAATAGGAGTATAGCATCTAGATCAAGGAAAGTAATAGGGCCACTGTATTCTGCTCTGGTCAGACCTCACCTGGAGTACTGTGTCCAGTTCTGGGCACCACAGTTCAAGAAGGACACTGACAAACTGGAACGTGTCCAGAGGAGGGCAACCAAAATGGTCAAAGGCCTGGAAACGATGCCTTATGAGGAACGGCTAAGGGAGCTGGGCATGTTTAGCCTGGAGAAGAGGAGGTGAAGGGGTGATATGATAGCCATGTTCAAATATATCAAAGGATGTCACATAGAGGAGGGAGAAAGGTTGTTTTCTGCTGCTCCAGAGAAGCGGACACGGAGCAATGGATCCAAACTACAAGAAAGAAGATTCCACCTAAACGTTAGGAAGAACTTCCTGACAGTAAGAGCTGTTGGACAGTGGAATTTGCTGCCAAGGAGTGTGGTGGAGTCTCCTTCTTTGGAGGTCTTGAAGCAGAGGCTTGACAACCATATGTCAGGAGTGCTCTGATGGTGTTTCCTGCTTGGCAGGGGGTTGGACTCGATGGCCCTTGTGGTCTCTTCCAACTCTATGATTCTAAAAACCTCCAGGGATGGGGACACTGCCACCTCAGTATTGATGGCATCCGGTTTTAATTCTTTTCCCACCCTCAACTTAAGAAAAATGCATGTTAGTGTTTGGAGGAATCTAATGAATTGGCTATACAGTGGTACCTTGGGTTACGAACTTAATTCGTTCTGGAGGTCCGTTCTTAACCTGAAACCGTTCTTAGCCTGTGGCACGCTTTCACTAATGGGGCCTCCTGCTGCCGCCGCCGCCACGCGATTTCCATTCTCATCCTGGGGCAAAGTTCTCAACCCAAGGTACTGCTTCCGGGTTAGCGGAGTTTGTAACCCGAAGTGTTTGTAACCTGAAGCGTTTGTAACCCAAGGTACCACTGTATTTGCATCTTACTAGTTGCATATAATAGACATTAAACTTTTCAAATTTAGAAACATAACCAATTTTGTTATTTTACAATGACCTATGGCACTTCATTTCCATGAAAGCAGTACAATTTAGGCTTGGCTATGCTAGTGTTTGGAGGGACGCTGGTGACGCTGTGGGTTAAACCACAGAGCCTAGGACTTGCCGATCAGAAGGTCGGCGGTTCGAATCCCCGTGACGGGGTGAGCTCCCGTTGCTCGGTCCCTGCTCCTGCCAACCTAGCAGTTCAAAAGCACATTAAGTGCAAGTAGATAAATAGGTACTGCTCCAAGGGGAAGGTAAACGGCGTTTCCGTGTGCTGCTCTGGTTTGCCAGAAGCGGCTCAGTCATGCTGGCCACATGACCCGGAAGCTGTACGCCGGCTCCCTCAGCCAATAAAGCGAGATGAGTGCCGCAACCCCAGAGTCAGTCACGACTGGACCCTTTACCTTTTAATGCTAGTGTTAAGTATGTTAATTCCACCCGCGCCAGAAATGTCTACAAATGCTAACTAATGAATTGTCACTGGTAACAACCAGAGTCATTGAAATGTGGGAGGACAACTTCCTTGGTGACGCCACGTACACCCCAGGCCTCTGTTCCCCCAAATGCTGAGTTAGCTGTTCAGCCAGGGTACCATTTCCGATTGCAGGTGATGGATTATTGCATGCTGTGATGTCCCCTATGTAGAAGATTCCTACGCACACAGGGAGCAAGTATCTCATTGGCTAAGCCATTGTTTCCCAACTGTGGGTCATGGTTTTAAGAAGTAAAATTCAAAATTATAACTTGTAATCCCTAACTGGAATGTTGAATACCTCTTGCAGCTTGGGTCTTCAGTGTGTTATAAAGCCTGCTATTCCCCTCACAGTGCTACGATTTCCAGAGTTCTCTGGGAAGGAGGGTTGTTAAACCACTCCGACTCTCCCAACAACTCTCAAAACCCTTGACAAATGACACACTTATGTAACCCGCATGTTTTTGGAATAACTTTTTATAGCTCATGAAGCAATATTCTGCAGCCAGATGCCTGGTGCCCTTGCATTTCCTTAAGCAAAACTGGAAATAACATTCCAAGTGCCACAAATACGTCAACAAATTCCACATCAGTAGGTTGAGTAAGCTTTTGCCTGGATGGCTCAGGTATTGGTTATGTAACAGGCAAGCTTACCATTAAAACTCAGGAAGCAGACGGCTGCCAAAGACCCACAGTCCAAAATTCATGTGACAAAATATCTATGGGTCACCATACCAAGCACATTCGGACTTCTGGGTTGCTGTACTGAAAATGGTGGAAGCCAGTGGGCTAGACTACAGTCCTCCTCCCCCCACCTGCATCTAATTTTCTACATGGAGGTTAAGCACAGGTCCCCAGTTGCAATCCAAACTTTTGCAGCGCAGTGACAGGTTTCCCTCTCCAGCCCCTACTTGTGGAAATGTGGCTTGAACTTCTCTGTAGAAGTGACATATGAAACAAGATCTTCCAGGAGACTTCTTGGCTGCTACACTATGAGCAAGTACGGAGGGGAGAGTACTACTCTTGTGCTCAAATCCTGCTTGTGGGTTTCCAGGAAGGGGCACCTGGTTGGCAGCCATGAGAACAGGATACTGGCCGAGAGGCAGGCTCTTCCTGTGTTCTAATGTTCTATATGGAAACCCATATTTTCAAAACATCCCAGCCATTTCTGTAGCTGAAAAGGTTTGGCTGCCACAAGGATTAAAGTGTATTCATAGGGAACATTTCTCCTGGCTGTGGCAGTGCATCCCTTCTGGAGTTGAGGAATGCAGCACTGGAAATCCCTTCCCAATTGCAAAAAGTCCAAACCATTAACCAAGATGGCTACTGAAGGCTCTGTGGAAATGGCCAGTTTGTGGCCAAGCTGCAGAAGGGGGTTTGGAGTGGGAGGCCCCGTCACTAACACAGCTGGGAAGCCTCAGCTGGCTGTGTTTCTTCTTCCAGGGCCATTTAATGAACGGTCTTGAGGACTGATTCGCACAAACACACATTGCCTGAAGACCTATATGACCACTGAGAAGTAGGACTGAGGGGAAGTTTCAGAAATGCTTCTTTACGCAGCATGTAGCTGAACTATGGAATTGGCTACCACAAGATGCAACAATGGCCACAGAAGGATAGCTTTAAAGGGGGATTTGATAAATTCATGAATGGAAGGCACCATAAGAACATAAGAAGAGCTTCCAATGGCCTTTCTAGTCCAGCACTCTGTTCTCACAGTGGCCAACCAGATACCTGTGGGAAACCCACAAACACAAGAGCCCTGTCTCCACCTGTGGATTCCAGCAACTGGGATTTGGGACCTACTGTGGAGGCAGAGCATAACCGCTGACAGCCCTCTCCTCCATGAATTTGTCTAATCCTCTTTCAAATCCATCTAGGTTGGTGGCTTCCCATCAGAGGAAGTTAAACTACGGAACTCCCTCCGATGGGAAGCCACCAACCTAGATGGATTTGAAAGAGGATCCATCTATGTGCTTCCCAGGTTGGGGAAGGCTGATACTTACTAATAGCAAACCAATTCTAATTTCTGATCCTTATGTAGTCAAACCACACACCAGTCAGCAGGTTTGGTTTGCAGAAATGCAATGTTTACGGATGTACCATTTTTTAAAGGGAAAAAACCCTAAAGTGGGAAAACACAAAAATGTTGCACGAGGACTGAGCATGCTCAGTGGATAAAGCATAGCGACTGACTGTTGGGAAGGGAAATGGAAGATGTTATCCTGACGGAGGACATGGACTGATGGATGGAACTATGAACAGGAGCCCTCCACGCTACTCAGAGTTGACCCACCAAAATTATTGCACTTCAAGTTTTGCACATGCATTTATTTCAATGGGGCTGCTCTGAGGAGAACTTAGTTGGATACAACCATAACATGTTCTTGCAGATTGCACTTGTAATGGCAATGAATAATGGCATGGAAATAGAGTCTAAGGGTCTGCGGAGCCCCAAGGTCAGAACCTCCCATTCTGCACAGACTCTCACTTCCAACACTCCAGCTCAACCAACAGCAGAGCTCTGGTATCAGAAGGGTCCGAAAGCAGGATGTTGTGGGCATTCCAGGGGTGATGGCAGAAGCTTGAACCCAGAGCCCATTTGGGGGCATGTTTCTAATGGGGAAGAAAAAATATACTGGTATCAGTTTCGGGGGAGACGGGAGTCAGTCTGGATGATTCCCTGAGTCCCTTCCAGTTCTTGGAGTTCAGTACCCAGGGAAGGTTAGAATCTAACAGAGGAGGTTGCTGAACTAGTCCAGTAAGCTTCTGAGTAACCTTAAATGGCCACCTAAGTGTCCTCATTAGCATCCCAAAAGAATGGGCTAGGTTGCAAGAACTACAACAAATGATGGGGGCCCTTTCTTCCACCTGCTCACCTAGCTGCTAGGTAGGAGAATAGCAGCCAGTGTGTGTGAGAGAGAGAGGTGGGCTGAAAGCAGGCTGGAAGATGGAGAAACAGAGACCTGCTTACTCTCTGCTGGATCCAAAGTTGTGACACATGGAGAGGCAAGATCTGTTGGGGTCTTAATGCTGCGAGCCCCTCCATCTTATGTTCAGGTTGTATAGATGTGTAAATAAACCACATATCCTAAAGACACCACAGTCTCCACTGACCTTCATTCCAAGGAAACCTGGAACCACTGGATTCTCTCCCACCTACGAGATTGGGTGGGTGTTAAACTGTGGTCCCTGAACTCCAAGACCCTCAGCGTTTTTCAAGCAGTCTGAGGGAGGGGGGAGCGTGAGAATCACTCTGCTAAAGAAACACATTTTAAAAAAGCAAGCTGGGAACAACAGGGGAACATAGAACATTCCTTTGCTTCCAATTTGATCCTGCCAGGATTGCAACATAAAAAAAAAAACACTCCACAAAGTCCCGGCAGGTAATAAAAATCTCAGACATTCCTATATGTCAGAAGGACACTGAGACTCTTTTCAAGACATGGTGGACTGAACTTGTACATTTGAAACCTTCCCACAGATCCAGAATGCAGGCGCCAGGATGTTTGCTGGAGCAGGCAGGTTGCATTATAACACGCCAACCCCGTACCATCACCACTGCTTACCAATTTGTTTCTGGGTTTGGTTCAAGGAGCAGGTTTGCACCTCTGGGAGGTCACTTCGTTGCTACAAACGCAGGAAAAACCACACAGGAGGCAGCAGCTACAAGTTACCGGTCTCTGCAGGCACAGCAGACGCTGTGATTCTCCAGTGGTTTGACTTCACACCCAGACACAGCGCACTCCATTGTCTCTCGAGGCAGACGGATGCCAGCAACAAGCCCTGAACAACTCTACTCAGTTCTCAAATAGAAACGCAAGTACTTGGCCAGGCAGCAGGTGGCGATATTGTGCTTTCAGTCAAGGTAGAAGAGTCCGTGATGCAGCTGCATAAGTCTGCTCAAAGTAGGTAGATTACCGTAGTTTAGAGCTCACCCCCCACTTCCTCTTGTGATGCTGCTTTCTGGGAGGGGATCGCTCTTTAGTGCTCAGGCGGAGCAAATGGCAATTCAGGTTTTCTCCAGATAGACGTTTGCGCTGATTTAGAGCAAAAGAGCAGGTTTTCCCTGGGAAAGGTCTGGGGCAAGGGGGAAACTGCTTGGACTCCTGCTTTCTAGGCTTGGACAAGCAGAAGCATGAATGAGCCCTTAGTTCTCATCGCAGTCGCTTTAGAGAACACCCAGTATTTTCGGGAAGGGGGTGTGTACCTGAGGATTCTTGGCTGTAACTTCTCTGCCCCTTCCTTAAATAACATTGAAAATATTCAGGAGTTAAGCCCCGAATGCAGGTAGAGATGTGGCTCAATGCTTTGTTAGGATGATTATGATGTTTATATTTATTTATATTCCATGTTTTTCCCAGACAGGGACTCAGGGTGGCTTACAGGTAAAAACAGCCATAGGCAAACCTGGCCCTCCAGAGGTTTTGGGACTACAACTCCCATCATCCCTAGCTAACAGGACCAGCGGTCAGGGATGATGGGAATTGTAGTCTCAAAACATCTGGAGGGCCAAGCTGGCCTATGCCTGGATAAAAAGAAGCAGCTAAAAACATAGAAGAAACAATCATTAAAAAGCAGGTAAACAGTAATAGAATTGTGTGTGCATTTAGATACCACTGTGGTGCCCAGAGGTGGACACAGGACTCCAGGTGGGGTCTAACCAAGGCAGGACAGAGTGGGACTATTACATGAGGTGGGCTGAAGCAGCTGCCCTGGGGGGGGGGCAGAAGCCCAAGAGGCACAGCCCCTGTGGGCACTCTGCCCGCTCTGCCACCTCCGCTACTGGCACAGAAGCAGCAGTGGCTTCCGGTGAGATCTTATGAGATCTCACAAGATCGCCTCAAAATCTCATGAGAGCTCACCAGAACCTGCCACCATCATTGCCGCTTTGCAGTTGCCGCTACGTAACCCAGGTAAGGGAGGCCTTGGTGGCAGGGCGGCACCTCAGGAGGCAAAACAGGCTGGGCTGCCCCTGGCCAGTCTCCACCAGCCAGTGTGCACTCCTGGGGGAGCAATGGCTGTGGATTCAAAACAGTGACCAGAGGGGGAATTAGGAGGTGGAAGAACCAGCAGACTCCGGGGCTAAGGCCCAGAGAACGTCAGGGTGCCAGGATGCTGCAGACAGAGAATCGTGCCCAGTGCTGGGTTTATGTATAAGCTAAACAAGCTATAGCTTAGGGCCCCACTCTCTTGGGGGCCCCCAAAAAAAATTAAAGGAAAAAAAACTGGATGTACATTTCACAAATATAAGATAAAAAACAAATAAAATAAAACCTACATACAGCAAGCTGAGGCTCCAATACTTTGGCCACCTCATGAGAAGAGAAGACTCCCTGGAAAAGACCCTGATGTTGGGAAAGATGGAGGGCACAAGGAGAAGGGGACGATAGAGGACGAGATGGTTGGACAGTGTTCTCGAAGCTACCAGCGTGAGTTTGACCAAACTGTGGGAGGCAGTGGAAGACAGAAGTGCCTGGCGTGCTCTGGTCCAGGGGGTCACGAAGAGTCGGACACGACTAAATGACTAAACAACAACAACAACAACAACAAAGCAAATGGCTTTAGATACCTATTAGGTCCATAACTTACGATATAGCATATATTCAACACAAAAAGCAGTCACAATTTGTTGTTGACAAAGGACAGCTGGACATATAAACGGCCCCATTACCTTCAGTAGCTTAGGGCCTCATCAAACCTAAATCTGGCCCTGATCGTGCCTGCCTGCAGTTGTTGACTGGCTAGCTCAACAACCACACACTAATCACACAACTAACCTGCTTTCTCCATTGCCATCTCCTGATACTTCTTCATAAGGGCAGGAATCTCCTTCCTCTCTCAAGGGCAGAAAGCAGTTTCTACTGGTGACCTGATTTACCAGCCACAGCAGCCTTAAAACATGCATTCGCTCTCCTGACTTTGCACACCGGCTCCCTTTCAGTGTTGTGTTTCAGACACGGCCGTATTAACCATTAAGCAAAAAAGGCATCAAGAGAAGCCCCCCCCCCCCCACAGAAGTTCTCCATTGCTGAATTTACCATGGGCCATATGGTGCAGCTGAACCAGATTCCACAAAAAAGGCTCTCACAATAAATGAAGAAATTGCACACAAACACTAAAAAATAATAAAAAATATTAATAGTAGAGATTAATTATATACATCAATCTTGGGAATACAACAAAATTGGCCTGCCACTCCGTCCACTGAGGCTCACATGATTGTCAGCTGCCCCATTCAGTCTTCCACTGAGAGCGAGAGCCTTCATTTCCCATCTGACTGTAGGTTTTGCTTCATTTCGATAAATAAAATTATATTTTATGGTTTATTATTGATTATGTGTTGAATTGGATATATATGGGGCAATTCTGTAGCTATGTGGGGGTGGGGGACTAGGTAAAGGTAAAGGGACCCTTGACCATTAGGTCCAGTCGTGGCTGGCTCTGGGGTTGTGGTGCTCATCTCGCTTTATTGGCCAAGGGAGCCGGCGTGACTAAGCTGCTTCTGGCAAACCAGAGCAGTGCACAGAAACGCTGTTTACCTTCCCGCCAGATTGGTACCTATTTATCTACTTGCACTTTGATGTGCTTTCGAATGGCTAGGTTGGCAGGAGCAGGGACCGAGCAACGGGAGCTCACCCCGTCGCGGGGATTCGAACCGCCAACCTTCTGATCGGCAAGTCCTAGGCTCTGTGGTTTAACCCACAGTGCCACCCGCATCCCCGTGGGGGACTAGCCGGGAGTTTTTTTTGTCCCTGGTGAAGCCTCCAGAGGGATGCCATTGAGGCCCCTAGTCTGTGTGAGAATGTACAGAAATGCGTGCGCCGGGGGGGGGGCACACAACCAAACTGGTCTTTGACCTGGGTGAAATAAAGCTTAGTTTTGCCCCTGATATGGGGGCACCAAAATCTTTCAAGTGCTTAGGGCCTCTAAAGGTCCTAATCCAGCCCTGACTTTGGAAGAGCTGAGCCTTCGGTTTCGCATTAGATTCGTCTCTCCTTGCGTGGGCTACAGTCAACCATCTCTTAATTTTTCATTTTGCTAACAAGGGAAAACATTCACTTCTGTGAGTGGGAGTCTTGCCACAACATTGGCAGCAAGTGATTTGAGAAGCTTCTCTGGCAAACAGGCTGCCTTTCTTGTGTGGCTTCCTCGGGGCTGCAAAATGCCTCAGGGGATGGAGGTACAGGCAGGGGTGGAGAAGGGACAAATTAATGGAGGATATCAATGGTGACATTTTGGAAAGGGCAAGAGGCAGGTGGAGGTGCTCTGGAAGCAAGTCTAGGACTGCTCAGCAGAACCTTCTCCAGCCAGTTCCCCGCCCCCCCATGTAGTTTTCTTTCTTTTTTTTAAGAATATTTATTAAAGTTTCCAATAGTAATACAATAAAAAGCAAAGAGAAAAAAAAGAAAAAGTAACATACATACAAAAATAAAAATGATTAAAAACACATAAAATTTCCATTACTTATTTTTCATTAACTTATTTTTCAGACCTCCTCATACCTCCCTTTTTTGTATTCTGATTCAAATTGTTGGTTCAGCAAATCCTTATCCAATTCCTTTCTCAAACATCTTATCAACAAAAACCTTAATTTTACCATATTTTTAACCCCCCCTGTAGTTTTCAACTACAATTGTCATCAGCCCCACTGAGCACAGCCAAATGACAATACACTCATAGAGCTGTAGAACTGTAAGGGACCCCTAGGGTCATCGAGTCCAACCCCCTGCAAAGGAGGGATCTTCTGTCCAACATGGAACTCGAACCCACAACCCTGAAATCAAGAGTCATAGAACTGTAGAATTGTAAGGGACCCCGAGGGGCTGATGGGAGTTGTAGTCCAAGACAGCTGGAGGGATTCAAAAGACAAGAGATTCCAACTAAATATTAGGAAGAACTTTCTGACAGTAAGAACTGTTTGGCAGTGGAACGGGCTCCCTTGGAAAAAGGTGGCAGACTCTCCTTTGGAGGTCTTTAAACAGAGGTTGGGTTCTTTAGCTGTCATTGCTGGGGGTTGGGGTAGATGGCCTTTGGGTACTCCATGAGGGCGCTTGGTTGGGGAAGGGTGGTGTGGGAAGCAATCCAAACTTCTGGTTGGGAGCATCAAAGCCAGTTCAGGCATTGCCAGGCAACTTAGGATTCAAGGTGGACTGGCATGGCCAGGCCTGCCCCCTGCCAGACCCATTCCAGAGGGTTCCACTGGCTCATGCTGGCAAGAATGCCACCCACGGTAGCTTCTGCTTCCTGAGTGGGCATGGCAGGGAGCTTGGTGGGGGAGCCTGGCACAGGCAAACGAAGGGACACCTCTGCCACACTCAAACCTCCTTCAAGCATGTAGGAGAAAAGGCTCCCAGAGATGCTTACAGACAGTCAGAAAAAGACAGTCCCTGCCTGTAGGATTACAATATAAAAATACACAACACACAAGGGGGGAGAGACAAGCAGGGAAGAGGAAAATCAAAGCCAAACTCAGGCACTGGCTGGCACAGTCATGGGGCAGGAGGTGCCTGAGCTGTCATGAAATGAGCCCCATTCACCTTTTTTAAAAAAGGAAGGCAAAAGGGAACAGATGACTATTTTCCTACCATCTGGAAAGGTTCTTTTAAACATTGTTTTTAGCTGTAAGCTATCATTTCATTATTATTCAAAAGGGGGTAAAAGTCAGAAGAAGAGGTGGGAAAGGTTGCATTTCAGGATTCTCTCAGTTCTAGTTTCTTGGAGTTACAAAGACTTCTTTAAAAATCCCCAGCAGATAATCGTTCCTGGCATTTCATTACCATATCATTAGCTGCTCCCGACTGTGCCGGCCCTTTGTTTAAGCTGCAGACCTGCTTTGTGCTGTGTGTGTCGGGGAGGGAGCAGGAATCAGACACATCTTCTTCCAAATCAGATTTCATTAAAATTGTTTACTGTTCATTGTTCTTTGGGAGAAGAGGAATCGAGCAAAAGCCATTGGAATTCCAGGCACACTGACAGGGCTCGTCTCTTCTCTGCGTCAGATAATCCATTAAAGTTAGACATTGCAAGCAGCCCACAATGCCATGGGATGTTAACCAAGGCTTTAAAAAGACCCACTCAGCCAATGCCCCAATTCAGGAGAAGTATGAGCCCAACCCCTGCATTGTAGGGGGGTTGGATTAGATGATCCTTGGGTGACCCATCCATCCCTAAAATTCTGCGATTCACTTTTTGAAATGCTGAGAATTCTGCCTGGCATCCTGCCTTCCTGCTCCCACGCTGGCGGCAACAGGTCTCTCAATCAATTTCATAAGGAAAAAACATCAATTTCATTTAGGAAGTTCTGGGGCACAGGAGAGAAATCCCTCTGAGCAGACCTTGGGGTTTGTTTTTCCTGTTCCCGCTTGTGAGTCTCTGTGTTTTTGCTCCCACGCTGAAACAGAAAGTGTTGATAGGGGTAGGGGTGTTGAATGCTTCTCCCCAACCCAAGGGCGGCATTCCCCGGGGGCAAGTCACTTGCACAGACGGAGGCAATGCAGGAGTCCCATGCCTGGGGGGCTGGTGGGGAGACAGAGAGGCACAAGGAGACCCCCCCCCCAGCACACTAGAGCCTTCCAGGATCCTCAGCCCCAAGTGGCCAAGACTTGGACACAGCCAGTTTCACCTCCCTGTCAACTTCAGCCAGCCCCACACTCAGGACTCGTCACAGCCAACTGCAGCAACTTGCTTGTGCAATGGGCTTCCACAACACAAACACAACTTTCTCGCTTTCTCTCCTACTCCCTACAGACCTGCTGTGTCCCTCCCACGCCCAAATTGGGGCTGCATAGGGGAGGGGGCAAAGGAGAAGCCCCATTGCACCCCTTGGCGGTATGTTGAGATTTTGCTCATTGCTAGGAATGTTTTAGGGATGCGGGTAGCGCTGTGGGTTAAACCATAGAGCCTAGGACTTGCCGATCAGAAGGTCGGCGGTTCTAATCCCCGCTACGGGGTGAGCTCCTGTTGCTTGGTCCCTGCTCCTGCCAACCTAGCAGTTCAAAAGCACGTCAAAGTGCAAGTAGATAAATAGGTATCGCTCTGGTGGGAAGGTAAACAGCGTTTCCGTGCGCTGCTCTGGTTCGCCAGAAGCGGCTTAGTCCTGCTGGCCACATGACCCGGAAGCTGTAAGCCGGCTCCCTCGGCCAGTAAAGCGAGATGAGCGCCGCAACCCCAGAGTCGGCCACGACTGGAACTAATGGTCAGGGGTCCCTTTACCTTTACTAGGAATGTTTTGCCTTCTGACTTAGGTGCAGCCCATCAAAACTTTGAAGGGAGGCCTTAAGAAGCGAAGAACTTCTCTGTACAACTAGGGGTTCCTTACACATGGGCTGGGGAAAGAAGCTCCATCTCAGGCAGATCCTCTTTTTCCTTTTCTTCCTTCCTCTGAATGCAGCACACAGAAGGTGCCAGCACACAGCGCAGTCAGAGGGGAGATCAAACAGCATGGGCGATGGGAAGAGAATAGCGGAGCAGAGAATGCCGACAGCCTTCAGAAACAAAAACACTTCAGAGTCCAAGATCCTGTCAGGAGCGATCGCTCTGAAACCTAGCGGCAGTTTTGAGTCTTAAGTGAAGCCAACCAGCTTGTGGAATGCATGCAATATTTAATAATGATGGATGACTCCAAGAGAGATTCACGTTCCGAGAACCCGGGGGTGGAGAGAGAGCCCTCTAGCAAAGGTTTGGATGGGCTGAGGATGCACTCAGCAATTCAGAATTCCAAGGCCAATGGGAACCAGGGCAGCATGGTCTTCTCACCGCCAGCTTCCCCACAAAAGCTGGCAACTGGATTCCTGTTTCCCCTCCTCCTCCTCCACCGTCTCTCTGCTGCTTCCCTTACAGGGAAACATGTGCTTGGAATGTGCCTTGAAGGTATACTGTGTTATCATGGAATTATAGAATAGTAGAGTTGGAAGGGACCCCAAGGGACATCTAGTCTAACTCCCTGAATGTACAGCTCATGGATCCCTGACAGATGGTCACGCAACCTCTGCTTACAAACCTCCAAGGAAGGAGAGACCACCCCTTTAAAGGGGAGTCCGTTCCACTGCCCAAGAGCTCTTGCCATCAGAAAGCTATTTCAAAGTTTAGTCGGAATCTCCTTTCTTGCCATTGGAATCCATTGGTTTGGATCCCATTCTCTGGAGCAGCAGGAAACAGCCTGGCTCCATCTTCCATGCGACAGCCCTTTAGGGATTTGGAGATGGCTCTCATATCACCTTTCAGCCTTCTCTTGTGTAGGGGAACGTTTTTGTGGAGGGTGCAGATGGGAAGGGGAAGGTTCATGCTCCCTTGCCTAGCAGTCCTCCTCACGAAGATCACCCCCATCTAACAATTAAGCAGTGATGGGAATTTGTGGCAGTGATTCTGTCAGGAGTGTGTGCAGGAGCCAGGCCCTATGACCAGTAGGGCTTTGCAAGGACTGGGGCCTTCCTAAGTTTGTTCTGGAGAGGCAAGGTGTGGCCGCACAGGTGAAGCCACTTGGTAACTCACAGCACCTGGTGGCAAGAGCCGGGAAGGGATATAAGGTCAGCATTTCCCTTCGGCTTTTTGCCACAGCAACAGGTTTCCTGCCTTGCTGCATTGCTTTCTGATCCTTGCTTCTCGACTCTCGGACCCTTGACTTCATGACTCTTTGCTTCCTGACCCCCAGGACCCCTGACTTCTGGACTCTCGTTCCTGCTCCCATCCCGCCATCCTCAGCCGGGACTTCAATCGCCTGTAGACTGGACCGTGACAGATTCCTGCATTGCAGGGGGTTGTACCAGGTGGCCCCTTGAGTCCCTTCCAACTCTGATTTTATGATTGCCAAGGGGAGAATGAGAGTCTCTCAGAGTGTGCTGTGTGTGTGTGTGTGTGTGCGCGCGCGTGCATTTGCATGTGTGTGTGTGTGCGTGCCAAGTCTGCCCTTGCCCATTCTCTCCACTCACCTTTGGTCGGGCACCACCCACTATGTGATCCTCTGGCTGGAAAAGGTGTCCCTACCTCTTGTCATGTCCTTTGGGTGACACTTGGGCAGAAAGGAAGAGGCTTGCTCTTGCCACTGATTGCTTTGAGGGTTGACTCGGAAACTACAACTAATCCAGAATGCGGCAGCTAGACTGGTGACTGGGAGCAGCCGCCAAGACCATATAACACCGGTCTTGAAAGACCTACATTGGCTCCCAGTACGTTTCCGAGCACAATTCAAAGTGTTGGTGCTGACCTTTAAAGCCCTAAACGACCTCGGTACAGTATACCTGAAGGAGCGTCTCCACCCCCATCGTTCTGCCCGGACGCTGAGGTCCAGCGCCGAGAGCCTTCTGGCGGTTCCCTCACTGCAAGAGGCCAAGTTACAGGGAACCAGGCAGAGGGCCTTCTCAGTAGTGGCGCCCGCCCTGTGGAACGCCCTCCCATCAGATGTCAAAGCGATAAACAACTACCTGACATTCAGAAGACATCTTAAGGGATGTTTTTAACGTTCAGGGAAGTTTTTAACGTGTGATATTTTAGTGTATTTTTGGTTTCTGGGGAGGCCCAGCCAGATGGGTGGGGTATAAATAATAATAATAATAATAATAATAATAATAATAATAATAATAATAATAAAATAATTTAATTGGAAATGTTAATATTAAGTAGTTATTTTTGCGACAAATATTCAAATGATTATACTTCTGCACACAACTGAACATGAACAGCTTGCTTTCCATTAAGCATTGTTGAGATGCTTGAAGCTTGAGTTGCTGTTCTGAAGGTGCTGTGAGCTCAACTTTGTTGCTGGGAAATCAGCTTGCAAAATCTAACTGAGAGGGAAACAAGTTCCTGCCAAGCTCTTCTCCTTCTTGCAAGGGGAAGGGAGAGAGAGAATTCTGAAAATCATTGCTTTGCAGAGGCCAGCCTTTCCCAACTAGGTGCCCTCCAAAGGCTTTGGATTAACAGTTCTGTGTACAATCATGTCAGCTGGAATTGATGGGTGTTGTGGTTCAAAACATCTGGAGGGAGCCAGGTTAAGGAAAGCTTCCAGGACTGGCCCAGGGCATTTTGGGCATCTGTAGGTCAAAATCTTACTCCACCACTAGTGTTGGAGGGAGGATGCCGGATTAGGGGGGCTCAGGATAGGCCATGTGGCAAAGAGAGGAGCAGCTGGGACCTCTGGAGCAACAGCCGGGGGTTGCTGTCCCCCAGCATTTGCCATCTGAGATGTTTGTCTCCCTTTACCCAACAATAGGGCTGGTCTTGAAAGATGCCACAGCTGAATTTTCAGACATGAAGGCTGCAGTTCTGTGAACCACCTTTGCCAATAACATCAGAAGTGTTTGTGTTTAGCACAGACATCCCTTGGAACTTGATTGTTAACAGTGAGCAGAGAGATGGGATTGTTTTAGCTACAAACTGTAAACAATATTGCTGCTGTCAGTTCTGGGAATATACATCTGTGCTGGTCCCGTGGGTAATCCGAGAGGTGAGGTCCAAGTCTGGTCTGTGGTCAAAGGTGCAATGTGGAGGCAGTCCGTAGTAGCGGAATCAGGGTGCAGGGCAGGGAGTCGGGTGAAGTCAGGAACAGGCATGCAAGCCGGGAGCCATGGCGGGTCAGGAGCTCAGGCAGGAAAGCAGGACAGAGTTCAGGCAGGAACTAGCAACCAACAATGTTGCTCCCGCAACTTGGGACTGGGGCTGGCCAGCTTTTATCTGCCCCGAGGCATAGGGCGGCCCCGATCCTCTGGTAACTCACCTCTCCTGGCCTGGAGGCGAGCACGCCTCCTGCGGGAACCTAGTTCCCTCCGCCTCTCTGCCCTGAGCCTCTGCAGCTCACGAGAGGTTGGAGGGTTACCAGACCCAGAGGCAACCTCAGCTTCCTCTGATGGGGCTGAGGGTGGAGCACCTGAAGGCAATGGGTCCTCCATCACCTCAGGAGCCAGAGCAGACTCAGCTGATGCCTGCACCTGAGGACCCAGCACAGGATGAGGACCCTTCAGGCTCAGGCCCCAGCCCCGGCTCAGCTGGTTCTGGAGGCGGAGAATCCTGTGCAGGCTGGGATCCCTCAGGTTCAGCATCCGAGGCCGAATCCCAGGCCATCACACCATCTATATTTAAGGCAAGGTCAAAGATGATGGCAACCTCTCTCTCTCTCTCACCCGGAGCCCCTTTTAAAGGACTTAACAGATCAGAGATCTCCCAGCTTTGCTTAGGATCACATTCCAGCCCCTGCAATGAAAGCTTAGGCATCGGAAGGTGCTGCTTGCTTGCAGCGTGACTCCTGCACAGTAATCGAACATGGGAGGAAGGGGGGGGCATGCTCAACGACCCACCAGTCAGAGTCCAGTTCCCAGTGTCTTGAGGGCAGTTCTGTGACTAAAACGTCAGGCATGCTAGCTGCTGACAGGCGTTGAGACATTGCCTTAATTTTCAGTTAAACAACAGGCATTAATATTTTACTCTCTTCCAACAATGTTTAATGGCTTAGGAGGAATGAGGGGGAGAACAACACGCGTCACAGCTTCTGAGCCAGGAGGACGGGGCCATTAGTTCGGAGATCGAAGAGCACGCTGGCTGCTCAAAGCCTTGTGCTCTGGGGAGCTGTTTGTCTTCAGGAATCCTCGGATCTCCAGCTTTGGCTCCCCTGCAAAAAGGAGGAGGCAGCCAGGGAAACAGCCACGGTCTTCTGCCATTATAGCTTAGCTCATCTACACAGACACCACTCTCCTGTTCTCCTTTTTTTTGGTCTAACCTGCAGCCTCGAGGTGGGTCAGAAGAAGAAGGAGCTGAAAAGCCCCACATGCGCTGTAAAAAGGCAGGGTTGCCATGGCCCTTTTCTGGCTCTGCTCTTGTGCCTTTAAAGAGTAGGGCTGGCGCAGAGCAAGCAGAGGCAACTTTCTACCACCAATTTTTCATCCTTTAGTCCTCATGAAGCTGAACAATGCAAGATTCAGGACAGGTAAGAGAAAGGACTTATTTATGCCATGCATGGTCAAACGATGGAACTCGCTCCCACCTTCATGGCTTTAAAATAGGATTAGACAAATTCATGGAGAAGGCTATTGACTACTATAAGCCCTGGGGTCTATGGTCTGGCACCACAGATGGAGGCAGCAATGCTTCTGAATACCACTTTCTGGAAACCACAGGAGGGGCAAGTTGCTCTCGTGCTCAAATCCCGCTTGCAGGCTTCCCACAGGCCACTGTGAGAACAGGAGGTGGACTAGACGGGCCACTGGCTTCATCCAGCAGGCTCTCCTGATCATCTTCTGCTCAAAGGCAGCAGAACAGGCCCCAGTGGGGGTGCGTTTTAGAAAGAGGGGAGGGCAGCTTCTGTCCTCATTCACGTCACACTGCCCCCCAAACTGCCACCCCCCACCAAGGATGCCCTGGGAGTTACTCAAGGAAGGTTCTGGGTTCAACTGTTGCCTTAGTCACTAGCTCAGGAGGTGCCTTTAGGCCAGCTGCTCTTCCTCTGCAACCCACCATCCGATATATGGAAACAATGCTAGTGTTCTACCGCACAGGGTTGCTCTGAGGATTCCTGCAATAGAGAAGCATTGATTGGCCTATCCTCAATAAACCTGTGCTTTAAAAAAAGATTCCCCCCTTTTAAAAAGTGAGCCACTGCCCATCACATTTTATGGCAGTTCCATAAGTTAATTCCGGTTTATAGCCTCATAGAATTGTAGAGTTGGAAGGAACCCCAGGGGTCATTTAATCGCACATTGCAGAAATCACAGCTAAAGAATCCCTGGCAGAATCTTATTTCTGGATGGCCACTATCAAATGCAGGTGCCTCCCTGCCACCAATCCATGCCCAGTATGCCCACCCCCTCCTGAAACATCACCAGTCCTATGCCCCTCATTCCTCACTTTAAAGGAATCCTGGTGATAGGTTCTCAGAGAGCTCACCCAACCAGACACTTTTAAAAAACCTACTTTATTATGAACACCCACAAACACTTCAAGCCGTTAACAAGACAACAGGGGTTCCCCCAGCAAAGCAATCTCCCAAAGTAACATTTTTTGAGCAATTTATCAGGCTGTCTGGTGTGTCGTGCAGAGGGCTCAGCAGCAGGAACCCGGAGGTGGTGGTAAATGTGCAAAAGGCTCTTAAGGAAATGTTTATTCATGGAGGGTTGTGCAGAAGAATGTGCTGGGTGATTTATTCTGTGCATCGCGCCACACCTGATCTGGGTGGCAAGATGCAGTTCAGTGAGGAAGGCTCCTTAGGAAGCATAAGGAGGAGAGATGGGGGGGTCAGATGTGAGTCCTCTACCCCTCCCCTCTGAACTGTATTTAAACCAGACTCCTTCAAGTGCAGCAATACCAGCACCAGAAACTTCATTGTCAGTTGACTCTTGTTTTGCTGTGCATTTATGTACCTAAGCCAAGCTGTTTTCTTTTTATTTTTGTAATGCTGAATTTATTCCACTGTTGCCAAATTGTTGGTTTTTCTCATTTTTGAACATGTTTTCTATTTTGTATGTTTGCGTTTCCAATGGTCTGCATTTTGATGTTTAGAATGCTTGCTGTAAGCCTCTTTGGACACAGCTCATTGTGGGGAAAGCGGCATATAAGTAAACACAGCCAACCCAGATGGGCTGACCTTTTGGCCAATAGGACAGCAGTTGGCCAGCATGGGGTCAACAGGCTTTAAATGCATAGTGCAGGTGGACCAACAGATGTTCCAAACAGTAACATCGCATCTCCCTTTTTGTATGGAGCATATGTATCTGCATATCAAGCAGTGCGCTCCATGAATGTGAAACTGTTCTCTCCCCAAGTGGCACAAGCTTTATTAGAGACTCTGGATGCTTGTGAAGCAATCAGATTATACAGCTGCAGGAATCGCCATCACCACCAGCGGGCATGGAGCTTTACAGAGTCAAAGAAGGTTTTTACAATCTCGATATTGATAGGAAAGAGACAACTGAGTAACAGATGGAGATGGCAATAAAATGAGGAAGCATATCCTTTTAATTCCATTGTATGTATTGAGGGCAGCCTTCCCCAACTTGGTGCCCTCCAGATGTTATTGGACCACAACTGCCATGGTCCCTAGCCAGCTTGGCTGTGTCGGGGGCTGATGCACGTTGCAGTCCAAAACATCTGGAGGGCACCAGGTTGGGAAAGGCTTCTGTAGACTTGCTTTCAGGGGGTTGTGGGAATTAAGGCTTTGCAGGAAAGGCTGATTGGGAAGGAAGGTGGCATCAAACAGATCTTACCTTTCCAGACCCCAGTAGATTGTGCCCCATAGATCAAATCTCTTTCTGAGTCAGCCCCTCTTTAATGCTACCCAAAATCCTGCTGCTTGAGGCAACCCCTTCACTTGGCCTGGCGGTTGAGCCAGATCTACATTTGCTGTGCTCAAACGGACCCTGAGCACTTTCTTCCTCATGTCCCTGGACTGGTAGGTGCAGTATAGTGTAGTGGTTAAAGCAGGACGGCAAAGATTCTGCTTCAAATCCTTGCTCAGCCACAAAGCTCACTTGGGCTCAGCCAATATCTCACAGCTCAGCCAACCTCCCAAAGCTGTTGCTGTGAGGATAAGAGGTGGAGAGCAGAAACATGCATGCGCTTGAGCTCCTTGAAGGAAAGGCAGAATGACCACTCCCCACATTAAATGGGGGGGAGGCGCCCTCTGCGTGGTCATGTGCAGCCCCCTGGACTCTATGTGGCTTTGCCTTCCCCAGGTGGGATATCTGGAGGTCTCTGCCTACCTCAGCCAGTTGCTCAATCCCACCTGTGGTGGCGTTGCCAAGGTGATCAGGACAGGTAGGGGGAGAGACCACTTGCTGAAACAATAGGGGGAGGATCTTACCTGGGAATCATCAGTTGGCTCCAGAGCTTCTCCCACCCTACCCACTCTTTTGCAGGTTAACCTTTTCTCCACAGGTACGCGGGCACTGCTACGTCAAAGTCTCTGTTGAAGGGCCGGAAATGAATTCTCCTGCATTGGCAGGTTTGCCTTTCCCATAGCAAAACATCACAACTTTGGCGGTATCAGGCCTTGGGCGGAATCCTTTAGTCTATCTTCCCTAAATTGGGGGGGGCATGTAGTGGTGACTCATGCCCCCCTTCTCTTTGCAGCAGCAATACCAGGGTTCCCCGTTAAAGGGGTTGTTTTGAGGGGAGGCTTTGGCCGTACGCCGAGAGGTTGTCATTGCTCTCCCCTGCGAAGGCGGCATAACGGAGAAAATATGTTCTCCAGAGCTGCTCCATCCCCCCCCCCCCCACTCTGGATAACCCTGATGTTCCCCAGATCCCTGGCGGAGGGCTGGGAGGGATAAACACCCAGTGCCTGAGCCAAGGTCTATCCACATCTGAAACATAAAAAAGTTGTGGCCAATTTTAATCCCATAGCAATTTGTCTTGAGTCGTTATTCCACACGGGGGCCGCCCAGGGTTTGGGGGACTTCACCTGTCCATGCAATATTAATTACGCCTGGACTTAGGGCTGATTCGGCCTTAACTGTAGCACAGTGGCAGCTGTTTTTCTGTGGTGCAGATGTGTGTGCATTCCCTTTGTAGCCAAGAAGCTCTGGGCAGGATGGGAATGAGCATCCTTTTACCACCTTTTCACAAGGTGCTTCCGTAACCCACAGTCCCTGCTAATGGCAGCGAGACCTCACTGCGGGTCACCTCATTAGGAATGTTTCCATCTGCTGCAGCCCTGCTGAAAGCACTCCAGGTGAGATTGTATATTTAGCACAGACGCCACGCATGGAGAGCAAGATGAGGAACACACAGCCAATCTTCTTATTTGCGTCGAATGCTGGACTCCGCATTAGACTGTAATTTTGTGGTGGAAGCAAGAGTCACGGGAACCAGTCTCTTTAATCCTCCAAACCGTACCACTAAGTTTTGAGTCATAAGAGTGGGGGGGGGGGAGGCCAATCGACTCAGTTTTATGCAATAAAACTATATGGTTATCACAATATAAAATAAAAAGGGGGAGTGGAATTAATAAAACGAAAGCCCTTAACAACTTGGGACCAATTTACCTGCGAGATTGCCTTACATTTTCCACACTCACTCGACCATGTTGATCAGCGGAACTGGCACTCTTACAGTGCCACATCGTACCCATTCCACATTTGTAAGAACTCAATATTTTAGGGTGGCTGCACCTTCACTTTGGAACTCACTTGCTATTGATATCAGGCAAGCGGCTTTTCTCTGCTTTTTTCAGTGCCTGCTAAAAACATTTGTGTTGAGACAATCAGTGTAGATGTTTAGAAAGCTGATGCAAGTTTTGATCTGTCTTTAGTCTATTGTTATTTTAACTTTTTGAAAGTCTTAAATTGTTATTTTTTCATATTGATACATTCATTGTTTTATCTTCTTTGTAAGCCCCATTGAGGCAGGGCTTTTTTTCAGCTGGAACTCGCCAGAACTCAATTCCAGCACCTCTCAGGTGGCCATTCTAAGAGAACGAGGGAGGTGCTGATGGTGAGTTCCAGCACCCCTTTTTCTAGAAAAATAGCACTGCTTTGAGGTTTGTGTGTGTGGTAATTTATTTTTTTATTTTTAATACAATCAAGCAGTTTAAGCGTCTTATGATTTTTTAAACAGCCAGTATAAACTTTTTATGAAAGGGGGCAGAGTCTGCTCCCCACTCTGCCCCGAGATTAGGGGCTTCTGAAATTTAGTTTTCCATTCCCTCTCACTCTCTCCCTGCCTCTCACTCTGCTTGCTTCCTGACCTGACTCCCTTCTCCACACATTTGGATATTATATATATATGAATGAATTCATTTAGTGCATATATAAACCAGGCACTGCATAGCCAACAAAAGACATGGATCTATAACCAGCAGGCCTCTTAGCTTCTGTCTTCCAATTGCGCACCATAAATTACACATAATCTTAGTAGCTTGGATCCTAGTAACAAAGACCCACGTGGGAAGGAGATGAAAGGCTGCGGTTTGGAATGGGCGCTGGCCTTCAAGGTTTCCTGCTGAGCTTCTTCAAGGACAGTGGAAGCACCCTAGAGCTAAATCATTTTTATTATTTTTATTACTTATTAAAGATTTTGTTGATTTACAAAAGCGTGTGCAATGTCTTTCTCTTGTATCCCCCCCCCATGTAACATTTTTACAAATCAGTTTCATTTGTTGAGACATTAGGAAGAAAAGGGGGAAAGAGGTGGAGGGGGGGAAGATGGGTGGGGGTGGGGTCGGGTGGAGATGTTTCTGTTTTACTTACTATATGTAGGGTTTGGTGTCAGCGTTGCTTGTGCAGGTTTTTTTCTGTTCACTTGTGGTCCTTTGGTGGTGAGAGAAGTTGGGGTTGGCCTAGGGTGTGGTTATTCATTTGAGCTAAATCATTTATACCATATATTTTACCCCTTTTCTCCAGGTTGAGAACAGTATGAGCTGGAGGGTTTTTTATTTACCGGTACTTCTTTATACATTTTCTTAAAGCTTTTGCCATGCAGATTCTTTGGAACGTCAAAGAGGAAGTCTTGCACATAAGCTCAGCTGGTTAGAGCGTGGCTCTGATAATGCCAAGGTTGCAGGATTGATCCCTGCAAATTCCTGCATTGCGGGGTTTTCCCTTCCAACTCTAGGATTCCATTGTCTCGTCCTTCAGCACATGTCCTTGAGCCCAGTTCTGGAGGAAGGATGGCTGGACTAGTGGGGTTCCTGCATGGAATCTGGACTCCCAATAGTGTGCAAAAAGAATGCAGGTGTGTGTGTATCCTGGCAGATAAACGTCTATATATTACATACCAGGTAACCAAGAAGCTCCGTTCCAGCTGTGTGAATGCGCTCCAATCTCAAGTCTTAATGTTGTAAATTTCTTTTTAAGTTGTAAACTGCTACAGGTTATGTGTATGATTTTGGATGAAAGTTTCCTTTTATTCTCTGTTGTCCATTGTAAAGGCCTTTGGCTATATACAAAAATTGATTGATTGTGGTGTGTGTATAGCTATATCTCTTTCTCACGTTGAAATTTATTTAAGAAATAAACAGATTTAAAATAAGCATTTGACTATTTTAAAATTTAAATAACAAAACAGATAAAACCAATACAAACAATATTTAAACAGATAGCATCTGGTATTGTTGTTGTTGTTGTTATTACACAGAGTAGGATTTGAACCAATGGATTCAAATTACAGGAAAAGATTCTGACTCAACACCAGGAAGAACTTGCTGAGTTTTAAGAACTGTTTGGCGGTGGAATGGACTCCCTTGGAAGGTGGTGGACTCTCCTTCAACGGAGGCTTTTAAGCAGAGGTTGGGAGGTCATCTGTCATGGATTCTTGAGCTGTGATTCCTGCATTCCAGGGGGCTGGACTAGATTTCTGTTTTGGACGCTTCCAACCCTACAGCTCTATGATTCTGCCATGGAATGGCATCATAAATCCCTGAGAAAATAGCCCAGTCTTAACCAGGTGCTGAAACTGAGCTGATGTTGACACCAGATGGACCTCCAAATGGAACCACTGTTGGCTCTATAAGGATCAGCAGAACTGACTCTTGAATGTTGGAAGCAGAGGGAAGGTGCCCTTGTGATAACCCGAGACTGGCTCAAGAGTTTCCTGGGAGAGAAATTATATAACCCACTGTCTCCTCATCTCAATACTATTTAGGAAGTCGGCTTCCTTGTCTTCTTCTAGATTATTCTCTCATGCAAGCCACACTTTTGATATCTTTGTTCCTTACTCAGCAAAACAGCTCTCCAGTTGCCAGCCCAATCAAAGCAATCTTTTAAACTCAGTAAGGCAGATAATTTTTTTGAGTCATCTTTCTCAGCTGGGGCCATTCACTGCTTTAAACCATTACGGCTCCCAGCAGATACTTTTATTCTTTCTTAGATGTGGGCAAATGAATATCAATAGCTAAAACTGCAGAGCCAGTAGCCGATGAAAACAGTAGCGATTTGCCCTTGTAGGTTTTGATCACAGCAAGGCGCTCAGGGGCTTTTGGCTCATTAACGCCTGATTGAAAAAGGAAGCCCATCTTAGGGAAAGCGTAGGATGCATGGGGGGGGGGGAGAGCAGGAGAGAGGAGGCAGGCCACTGTGATAATCACAAACCTAACTATCTGAAAGCACTGGCAATGCAAATTTAGTCAGTGTCCTGAGAGGAAATACAAGATTATATAAGAAGGCAAAGACACAGACACATGGACAAGAGGAAATGTAAGGTAAAGGTAAAGGTACCCCTGCCCGTACGGGCCAGTCTTGCCAGACTCTGGGGTTGTGCGCCCATCTCACTCAAGAGGCCAGGGGCCAGTGCTGTCCGAAGACACTTCCGGGTCACGTGGCCAGCGTGACATAGCTGCTCTGGCGAGCCAGAGCTGCACACGGAAACGCCGTTTACCTTCCCGCTAGAAAGCGGTCCCTATTTATCTACTTGCACTTTGACGTGCTTTCGAACTGCTAGGTTGGCAGGCGCTGGGACCGAGCAGCGGGAGCGCACCCCGCCGCGGGGATTCGAACCGCCGACCTTTCGATCGGCAAGCCCTAGGCGCTGAGGCTTTAACCCACAGCGCCACCCGCGGAAATGTGGATAAGCCCTAAGTCCACACACCAGTTTCCAGCCCCTCAGTTTCACACTTCCTCACACAGTACATAAACTATCGAATTCACTCCCACAGGAGACAGCGATGGTCTTTAAAAACAGGATTAGACAAATTCATGGAGTGGTTCTTCGGTGGCTCTGCTCTTCCTCCACAGCTGGTCTGGGAACTTTAAGAACTTTCATCAGCCTAATGTAAACCATGGACGGCAAAAAGCTGGGTCAGCACCATTCTCATGAACAGGCCTTCTAGAAAGTAATGCAAATTAGCCGTCTGTTGTTTGTGTAGGATATTTAGAAGCATGGCAAAAGGAAGTTGCTGCAGGCAGGAGTGGAATGAATTATTGCAAGTGCCGGTAGCTGGATTAATTTCCTCCTTTTGTGGATGACAAAGTCAGATCGTTGTGAATGTTGCAGAAGATGATGTAATCTGGCTTCAAGGAGACAAGAGAAGGGGGGAGAAGGTGAGCAGCCCCCCCCCCGAAACTGCTGCAGTGCCAACTCAAGGCACTTGCAGATGACACAGTTATTGAGCATTCACCATGCTTTGTTTGAAAGTCGCTACCAATTATCATACTAGACACAACCTCTTAAACATTTTTTGGTCTTTTTTGGCTTCTTGCTTTTAAAAGCACTGCTGTAGAGCTCGGTGTGACTTACAGCCCAATCTTATGAATTGGTAGCTGCAAGTCCTACTGAGTTCAAAGGGAGTGCAGCCCGAATCCTATGCATGTTTACTCAGAAGCATAGGATTTCAGCCCAGGGATGCTCTTCTGTGTTTCTTCCTTCCACCACTGCCTCCGCCTTCCCCCCTTCCAGACTCTGCCTGACTGTGTGTGCCTCCTATTTCAGATAGATAGCTCTGGGACCATGATCTGCTGTCCCTCTGAAATCTGCCACTGAACTGCCCCATCTCAGCCAGCCTCATGCTAGAGCAGGCTCTGAGCCAACCCATTGGTCCTAGACAGAGATGCAGATAAACAGCAGCATGAATTATGGTTCCAGGTAAGCGAAGTCTGCGCCCTGGGATGGATTAATGCAGCAGGGAGGAAGAGCTTGGTGAGTTTGCGCATACAAGTCTACAAGTGTGATAAAAGTTCCACAGGTGCCTTTGAGAAGTTTGGTGGTGCTTTTTTAAAAAGCTACATTACTGGGGGAGATGAAACATTTATTTCCAGCAAAAATGGAAGCATTTCACACCTGCTGGGGCTCATTAAACATTTCCTGCACCTGAGTTAGCCTTTGGCACTCTCCCAGCGATGCCACAAATGATCCAGAGCAAGCACGAAGTTTGACTAACTGGAGCACACGTCTTGGATGCCTGCCAAGGGAAGCCTTTCATCCTCAAAGGAGAAATGTCTCCAAGGATGAGTCAGTAAAGACAGCAACTAAGCAACACAGACGAAAGAGAGAGAGAGAGAGAGAGAGAGAAAACCTACCAGCTTTGAACTGCTCTGAAGTCTGGGGGATAAGAAGTCACAAAAATGACATAAGTGGGTTATTCATGATTCTGAACTTGAAAGATGGAGTTTGATGTGTTATTTAGGACTGATGAAAAGGGGAGGACTGGAGCTCACTGGAAGAGACCCAGTTTGCACACAGAAGTTCGCAGGCTCAACCCCCCAGAAATCTCTTGGGTAGTGTCTGGGAATATCCCCTGCCTTAAACCCCAGAGAGCCACTGCCAGCCAGTGTAGACAAAACTGACCTATATGGACCAAGGGCCTGATTCAGTGGCAGCTTCCTGAATTCCTAATTTGGGATGCTGGCATTATGTCCAAATGAGCCCAGCAGAGACACTGCAAAGGGACCATCATCGCCAACTGTTAAACAACTGGGAGAGGAGAGCTCAGAAAATGCCCTCTTATGACATTAGGGACTTAAAACCAAAGACCCTGAAGTCTGAGCTGGCACTGACGTTTCCCTTCAGATTATTTTATTTTATTTTATTTTAATCTCATGCTTTCCTCCAAAGAGCTCGAGGTGGTGTGAACAGTTCTCCTCATTTAATCCCCACAATGTGAGAGAGATGTGGCTGAGATGCAGTGACTTGCACCCAAGAGCACTCAGTGAGCTTCATAGCCAAGTGGGGATTTGAACCCGGGTCTCCCAAGTCCTAGTCTGACACTCTAACTGCTATACCACACTGCCTTGCCCTTGAAGAGAAGACTGGGGCTGAAAAACCAAGGTAGAGTGTGTGCATGGAGGCTTGAGTTTTTAAAAGAGCACAATACCTGAGACTGCAGAATATCACTGCTTACATTTACATATCCATGTATGTTTCTTCTTCTTCTTCCTCTTCTTCTTCTTTGGCAATCACTCGTAGCTGAGTAAGATATTCTCCCATAAACATGGTTTTAACAATGAGTCTGCAAGTGACTGTGGAGGCCAATTTTGGATCCACACGTCCTTCCACAGTGGGGACATTGGTTTCTGGGTGAGAGCTGATCACAGTGGATTTGCCAAGCAAGCCTTCCTCTTAGCACGTTTCTCCATTGCATCCTGAGTTTGTGTCTGCAAAGCCCATGACATCTTTGGTAAAGGCTGCTCTCTAATTGGAGCCCTTGCAGGCAAGTGTTTCCCAATTGTTGCAGTTTATACTACATTTTTCAAAATTTGCCTTGAGACAGTCTTTAAATCTCTTTTGTTGACCACCAGCATTATGCTTTCCATTTTTAAGTTCGGAAGATGATAATCTGCACAACATGACCAGTCCAACAAAGTTGATGTTGAAGAATCATTGCTTCAGCACTGGTGATCTTTGCTTCTTCCAGTGCACTGATATTAGTTTGCCTGTCTTCCCAAGTGATGTGTAAAATTGAGTGTATGTTTTATTTAATAAATGTACCACTTCATATTTCAACAAAAATCTTTCATCAGTTTATGCATCCCATTATATTGCAAGTTCGAAAGCAGTTCGAAAGCACCTCCGGGTGCAAGTAGATAAATAGGGACCGCTTACCTGCGGGAAGTTAAACAGCGTTCCGTGTGCTGAGCTGGCTCGCCAGATGCATCTTGTCACGCTGGCCACGTGACCCGGAAGTGTCTGCGGACAGTGCTGGCTCCCGGCCTATAGAGTGAGATGAGTGCACAACCCTAGAGTCTGGCAAGACTGGCCTGTACGGGCAGGGGTACCTTTACCTTTTTATATTGCAAGCAATATAAAAAATGCAATGCAAGTTCTGCTTTCAAAGCCAAACAAGGAAGGAGCAACAAAGAAACGGATGTGGAACAACTGAGGTTTCCTACTTCTATGTGGGATCATGAAAGACCACATGAAGAAGACTGTTGGGTCTCCTTGTGTTTGCATGGAGAAGAGTGGTCTGCTCATTTCCCCTCTGCCACAGGACACTTTGTTAATATGTGTTGTGTCATTAAACCCACTTTGTTTTCAGGAGGAGGAAGAGGCAGATTTCCACATTGCAATGGGATTTTAACGCACACACGCCACCGTGAGCAGGTCTTTGCCAGTGGTCAGTCTGCACAAAAAGGTGAGAGGCTCACAGTATTAATCTGAGTTTGATCAGTCCTCAGTGGGAGCCCCAGATTTAGGCTACTCTGAGCTTCCAAAAGGAAAGGAAGAAGGAAATATAAGTGAACACACAATGCACCTTCTTTTACTGAACAACTGCAACACTCTTGGGTGATGACTTCCAAGTGTGTATTGGCTGCTGCAGGTAGAATGGCCACATCCCTCCCCCCCAATGCTTTTCAGTGGGGCCAGGTCACATCTGGAAGGCCTGCGTCCTCATTGGTGGGTGCTAAGTGACAGCTTGCAAGATTGAAGAAACCATCACAGATTGAATGAGCACACAGAGGTTGTGTGCACACGTGAGTGTATATGACATTGCAAGCAGCAACTCTGACTGACTTGTATGCTTATCAGAATGAAGAATGCACAGCCCTTAGAAAACTTGGTACTGAAATGTCTTTGCATCTGCCTCAAATGATGTGTAGCCTTTCGATTTTCACCTCCTAGAGCTAATAATTGATTGTTTGAGTCCCTGAATAATTTCCTTTCCCTGTTCCATTATTCTTTAAATCACTCTTCCTAATTTCTCAAAATGCCTCTCATATTCCTTTTGGCTATAAATTACTCACCAACAAATTGAAACATGATTCTCTTTTGCCGTCACCTTGCTTCAAGAAATGTCGCTGGCACGTTTAAAGACAGGAACTTTCTCAAGAGCATGGGCATAGCCACAATTTTTGTTAGGGGGGCGGCAGAACCTCAGATTTGTATTGATTTGTAATGATATGTATTGATTTAAGGGGGCAGCTGCCTCCTGCCCCCTGGCTACGCCCATGCTCAAGAGTTGGCTCTGCTGATGATTCACGAAATCCCTCTTTATCAGCATCCTCACGGCCACTTGTAATTATTCCCGCTCATTCAAAGAACATGGTCAAAGCCATGAAGTGCAAAGGTGGCCTTAACCCCTTAGCAACGCCTGGTAACAGAAAGCACTTGCTTCTTCATTTGCAAGCAGAACTGAACTGCCCTCTTCCTTCAGAACGATAGCTAGTTGGTGCGGAGTCTGTCCAGCACCTCAATCCTACCCTGTAAGTTTGAGACTGAGAGGAATCTCAATCCTTTCTCAGTCCTTACTCAATTTTACCCACTGAGACTGAGAGGAATTTCACTCTAGTTTACCCATTGCCATGCCAACACTGCCTGCCTTGCGCTGCTCAACATGGGGCTTTGTGTACTCTGAATGAGACAGTGGGAGAAAAGCAAAAATCCTGTAGATGCGTATAAATTATGTACATTGGGCACAGTTGCACAATTCCTCTTCATTTGCATAATTAATTCACCCTTCACAAATTTGCATAATTTTGGACTTTGCTGGTCCACGGTAAATGGGCAAGGAGGTGTACAGGCCACCAAAGGCCCTTTCTGCTGCCATAAGGATTTCAACGTTCAGAAAAGGGCAACCAAAATGGTTGAAGGGGTGGGGTGACGTCCCTATGAAGAAAGGTTGCAGCATTTAGGACTTTTTAGTGTAGATAAAAACCGTGTATGGGGTGACATGATAGAGGCTTATAAAATTATGCATGGCAGGGGGAAAGTGGAGAGAGAAAAGGTTCTCTCTCTTTCTCATAACGCTAGAACTCATGGGCATCCAATGAAGCTGAACATGAGAAGATTCAGGACAGGAAAAAGGAAGTCCTTCTCCACACAGAGCTAGTTAAACTATGGAACTCAGGAGGCAGTGATGCCCACCAACCTAGATGGCTTTGAAAGAGGATTAGACAAGTTCATGGAGGAAAGGGCTATCAAAGGCCAGTAGCCATGATGGCTGTGTTTTGCCTCCAGAGTTGGAGGCTGTCATGGTCCGGTTCAAGGGCTGGGGACGTCGGGACCGGGGGCAAGATGGCAGGGTGGGAGCAGGAACGGGAATCCAGAAGCCAGGAGTCAGGAAGCCAAGGGTCCGAGGGTCAGAGAGCCAGGAGTCAAGAAGCCAAGGGTCCGAGGGTCATAAAATCAAGGGTCCGAGGATCAAGAAGCAAGGAGTCAAACGCAGAAGGCAGGGAACATGTTGCTGTGGTAAAAAGCTGAAGGGAAAAGCTGACCTTATATCCCTTCCCAGCTCTTGCCACCAGGTGCTGTGAGTTACCAATCGGCCTCACCTGTGAGGCCGCGTCTTGCCTCTTCAGAACAAACTTAGGAAGGCCCCAGTCCTGCAAAGTCCTCTTGGTCACAGGGCCTGCCTCCTGCACACACACCTGACAGAGGCTGCAATGTGTCTGAAAGCCAGGTGCTGGAAACTGCAGGAGGTGGGAGAGCTCTCATGCTCAGGTCCTGCTTGTGGGGTTTTTCCACAGGACATTGTGAGACCAGGATGCTAGACTAGATGAGCCATTGGTTCCAGAAGGTTCCTCTTACGTTCTTATGAAATGCAACTTCTAATACCAAAGGGATGGTCAATATCGTGCCTGCAGATGCCCCTGCCAATATATCATTTTTGCCCAAGAAATATCTCAGTACCTATTCTGAGCACCTCCCCTATGAGGAAATTACAATATCTGGCACTTTTGAGTTAAGGAAGAAGCAAGCAGGTGGAGACATGCTGCTTCCCAGTGGCAACAGAGCTGGATTCATTGGGGTGTGGATGGGGCAGAGTGAGGCTGTGGTGGCGTGACTCTTGCATTGCAGGAGGTTGGACTAGATGGCCCTTGGGTTCACACCCAATTCTACGGTTCTGTGATTCTGTAATGAAGATGGGGGGACTCTGGGCTGTTGGCAGCAGCAGTGTGCCTGGAGATATGCGGACTCTTGTGGCTCCGCTGCTGACACCAGCCTTGCCCTCCCAAAAGTCTCGCCCTGCCATCCCTGCATCCTGATGAGTGAAACCGCCATAAAGATGCCCCGTCTGCTACTGTTGCTCCTCCCTTGTGCTGCAGGCTGCTGTTGTTGTTTAGTCGTTTAGTCATGTCTGACTCTTCGTGACCCCCTGGACCAGAGCACGCCAGGCACTCCTGTCTTCCACTGCCTCCCGCAAACTCATGCTGGTAGCTTCAAGAACACTGTCCCACCATCTCGTCCTCTGTCGTCCCCGTCTCCTTGTGCCCTCCCTCTTTCCCAACATCAGGGTCTTTTCCAGGGAGTCTCCTCTTCTCATGAGGTGGCCAAAGTCTTGGAGCCTCAGCTTCAGGATCTGTCCTTCCAGTGAGCACTCAGGGCTGATTTCCTTCAGAATGGAGAGGTTTGATCTTCTTGCAGTCCATGGGACTCTCAAGAATCTCCTCCAGCACCGTAATTAAAAACAACATCAATTCTTCGGCGATCAGCCTTCTTTATGGTCCAGCTCTCACTTCCATACATCACTACTGGGAAAACCATAGCTTTAACTATACGGACCTTTGTTGGCAAGGTGATGTCTCTGCTTTTTAAGATGCTGTCTGGGTTTGCCATTGCTTTTCCCCCAAGAAGCAGGCATCTTTTAATTTCGTGGCTGCTGTCACCATCTGCAGTGATCATGGAGCCCAAGAAAGTAAAATCTCTAGAAGAGCAAAGAAAGGTGTGTTTGTATCATGAAAGGTCAAGACAAGAGGCTTCCACGGGGGAATGCACCCTCTGCTCCTGGCCGCCCACATCCCAGCGCTGAGAAGAGACTCAAGATGCTGCTGCCTCCAAGTACTTGGCCTCCCTTTCATTTTTGTGATGCAGGAGGGGGTGGGACCCCCTGCCAAACGGAAGATGGGAAGGAGTCTCAGGGTCATTTGTCGCTCTCTGGTTGGTGATGAGGAAGCCTCCCCTGTTGTGAAGCAAAGATGTTTGTTTCCTCTTGAAGAAAGAAAGAGAAGCTGCTTAGAGACGGCTTTGTTTTTCTCTTAGCTGAGTTGAGCATTGACTCCCTTCAGCCTTCAGCACAGAGATAACTTTGGCCTTTGGCTAATGAATAATAAATAATAATAATAATAATAATAATAATTTATTTTAACCCTCCCCGGCCAGAGCCGGGCTCCGGGCGGCTAACACCAATAAAAACACAGTAAAAACATAATAGGGGAAAAAGAGAGGGGGGAACCCCAATTTAAAATACAAGTTAAAATGCAATTTAAAATGCAGCCTCGTTTTACAGTAGCTGATAAATCAAGACCATAAGGAGAGGGAAACACAAGGGTCAGACCGAGTCCAAACCAAAGGCCAGGCGGACCAGCTCTGTCTTGCAGGCCCTGCGGAAAGATGAAACAATCGACGGCCTTTTAAACTGGGGGTTGGGGTCATTGTGCTTTTGTGCTTTCATATTGTAAGTCACCCTGTGATCTTCAGAGGAAGGGTGGTACAGAAATTCAATTAATTAATTAATTGTAACGACTTCAGTGTACAGTATGTGCGTTTATTTCCATGTCTTGTTTCCCCAGGCTTAAGAGGAATCTGTAGCGGCTGCAGAAACCCTGCATTTGCTGGCATGGAGGAAGGCAAGGTGTCAGTATTAAAGCAGCACCAAGCAATATTGAAATCTTATCCATCGCTCAGTCATTGCCAGGACTTCATTCATTGCCTGAAACCACTGAATGGTGGATGCAGGATAGTCTCTCAGAAAGCAAATCAGCAAAACAGTAATTTCCCCACCTATTTGCCCGGGGCAGTAGATCCCAATGTCAACCTTTATTTCCCCCTCCATTTTTCCTGATGTAGATGTTCCCGGACCCCTTCCTTCCTGGTGAGAAGGGGGTGCATTTAGGGGTCTGCCTCAGGGGCAGAAATGTATTGGGTTGGCCCTGCCCCTTAGAGGAGGAAGGCTATACTGCAACATTTTGTTGCAGACGAGTGTTTTATACCTCTGACTCCCATCAGGAATATGTGTAGAATACCTCGGTCACTGAAGCCTGTGCGTGTGTCCAGAGTGGGC
This sequence comes from Podarcis melisellensis, assembly GCF_964234715.1. Taxonomy (NCBI): domain Eukaryota; kingdom Metazoa; phylum Chordata; class Lepidosauria; order Squamata; family Lacertidae; genus Podarcis; species Podarcis melisellensis. The sequence continues at coordinate 4,257,740 of NC_138540.1, forward strand.
TTCACATGGGAAGTGAGTCGTTTTTGCTCTTGTTCTTGGAAATGGGTGATCTCGCAGCAAAAGGGAATTCCAACTTAGACAACAGCAAAGAATTTGCCCATTGCTAGCTTACCTACAGTCTTCTTAGCTGTGATTCTGACATTGCAGGAGGTTGAAATAGAAGACACTTTGGGATCTGTGAAACTCCAGTCCTTAGCATTTAATTTCTTGATCTGTGTTTCATTCCACTTGCAGATGTTTTGATCCTTTTCAGAGAAGATTTATTCTGTCCACAATTAAATCTCTTCCACTGACAGGATGGCTTATTCTGATAATTGGCTACAGCATACAGCAAATGACATGTCAGCCTTGGAAGGCAGGGTGTGGGGGGAATCAAATCTTGTGTTCTGATGTGTTAAATTAATTCTAATATTTTCCTGAATGTCAGTTTGCTCTCGGGAGAGCTCACAAAGTCTATTCATGATTATAATGTTTAACTGAATTGCACATTTCCATTCTCTGAGACTACAAAGGACCACCATGACCCGCATTCTAACTAGCATACTTGATTTAACTTGCATGATCTTGGGTTGCTATTTCATTTTGAAATCCTTTCCAGAAGGCATATTTCAATAATCCTACTCCTTGGGTGGAAATATTCTTTAGTAACAGACAAAGGTGGGTGGGTGGTTTTTATTTTTTGCTGTTTTTAATGGACAAACAAGCAATGAATTCTGAAACCTTTTGCGATGAATGTTGGATGGATTTGACATTTGTTACAAACCTGTAGTAGACACTTGCTAAGCATCTTTGAAATGTTTCTCAAAATATGAATGCTCAGTATATCTTTAGCATTGCACCATAAGTACCGGTACTTGTTGTCCATTATAGCTGTATTTCTTACAACAACCCGATTATGCAGAGGCAGGCAATGTGGACAGGAATTCCCATCATTCTTGGCTGGGGCAGAAAGGAGTTGTATTTAATTATTTATTCATTGCATTTATATCCCACCTATTGCTCCAATGAGCTCAAAGTGGTTCTCCTCCCCCTCTTCCTCATTTAACCCTCACAACAACCCTGTGTGGTAGGTTAGGCTAAGAGACAGTGATTGGCTCATGATCACCCAGTGAGCTTCATGGCTGAGTGGGGATTTGAACCCTGGTCTCCCAGGTCCTAGTCTGACACTCTAACCACTACTCCACACTGGCTGAGCAACAACATTTGGAGGACACCCTGTTGGCTACCCCAATTGTAATTTGGGCATCATCATTAGGGAAGTACCTGTGCTTCAGGCCCTTACTGTCACTGACTTACACTTGTGTGCATGAAAGAGTTAACCTGAGCCCAGAGTTCAGGTACAAGTGGGTGTACCTTGACAGGTTCTCCAGCAGGCTTTGCTCCCCCCTCCTTTCTCTTCTCTATTTGTGCCATGCAGCTTTGGCTCCCAGCTCAGCTGATTCTGCAGCTGAACTGAATCTTAGCTAACTCAAAGATTTCATTACCTTTTTTGTAAGAAAACAAAGTCCTTGTCTAGTCATTTAGAACCTTTTTCATCTTTGTCTTATGGCCAGCAGGTGAAGACCTGTTGGATGTAACTTCTGGAAACACTGCAAGTAAAATTTTCACTTATTTGGAAAGCTAAGTGCCTGTGATTTATTCTAGCCTAAGTATTTGGGGGGAATTTTGTTTAAAGGTGGATGCGGGCTGGTGTAAATCTAAGTTTTAATGTGTTTGGAGCAATTGCCGAGTAAGAATCTCTTCCAACTCTCTCTCTTACGTAATAGGAAACCATCCTTCAGTTCCTAGCTAGGATTGGTGGTTTTAAACTGCAGAATTTCTGGGTTTTGTGCAAAGAAATGGCAGCCTTGTATCCTGCTGTGTTTCATTCCCCATAAATAGTTTGTTTCCATTTCAGTATCATTGGTGTGTAAAAAATGCACAGGCTAAGCAGGATCTGATTCTTGTTTCCTAGTGCCTTATTCTCACTGCCCTTCCTGGCTTGCCACTCGTCTATCCACATGGCTCCTTCACTGAGGGCGGCCGGAGAGTGAAGCATGAAAGAGACTTGGTCACAGAGACTTGGCTTGCTAGGTGGTCCATGGTGCAGCCTACTTCACGGGGGTGTTAGGGGCAATTTTATGTGCTGGTGAGAACCCTGATGTCCTTGGAGGAAGGGCAGCATAAAAACCCAGCAAGCAGTAATAACAGACAGTTTAATAAGTAAAAGTTACCTTGCACTCCCCTCGGTAAATAAAAAAGCACCTACACTGAGGGCATGACACTATGCGCATGTACTGAAATGAAGTTCGTTCAGCACTGAAGGACCACGAGTAAAGACAAGACAAAATGAAACAAATAAAGTAGTGACCTCCTCCTGCTCTTTCTCCAGCTGCAGAGGCAAGGAGGGAAGCTCTTACAGGAAATCTTGAAAAGTAGCCCTTCATATTACAGAGACCTGTTATCAGACAATAATACAGTGGCAAAGATCTCTGTGGAAGCCACGTTATAAAATTAAGTTAAATTAATGGGAGTTCCCATATGGTGGAAGTTATAAAGGGAGATAATTACTATCTATAGTAGTGATGTATTAAAATGCTAATTGCTGTTGTCAGCAAGGTGGGTTTTTTTTAATATAAGGGTCATATTAAAGTCTCCAGTGTGTCTCCTTAATTATATAGAAAGGTAAGCAGTCATACCAAGACGACTGTATTTCTTTGCTATTGTTACATGCATTAGTGGCTGAAATGCTGCAATTCACTGAAAACAAGAACAGGAACGATGAGGGTCTCAGAAATGTTCATTGCAGTTGGATTAGCGGCTCATCAAAGACTCTTATGACAATATCATATTCTAATGGTTTTTAAATGGTGTTTCAACTACAGATCATCGTTATCTGAATTTGGTTATCTTTGCAACAATGACATTTTTATTTTAAAGTTTCAATAAATACTGTAATATTTGTAGTTCCAGTTACAGATAGGTAGCTGTGTTGGTCTGCCATAGTCAAAACAAAAAACATTCCTTCCAGTAGCACCTTAAAGACCAACTAAGTTAGTTCTTGGTATGAGCTTTCGTGTGCATGCACACTTCTTCAAGTTGGTCTTTAAGGTGCTACTGGAAGGATTTTTTTTGTTTTTAATATTTGTGGGTTGTTTATTTTAAGGATGTGTGGATATATTTTTTGGTTTTACACTTGTAAACAGCTTAGAAGTCTTTCTGGCAAGTAAGTGGTATATCAAATTAATAAAATAAAAAATAAATCAGCCTCCATCCTTCAGCTCCAGCTCCAGCGCAAAAATTAGAAATCTTCTTCTGGTAAATTTCTGATCTGAATCCACTGCATCATTGCAGCAGTATCATCTGCCAGGTACTTAGACTGCAACCCTCGGGGAGTAAGTCCCATTGAACTCAATTGTATTTACTTCTCAGTAAACCTCCATAGGAGTACTGCACTGTTAATAAACTGCACAGTGTCTCCCTAGATGGCTTGCAAGGGAAAATGCTCCCAGAAGGATAATTTGCAAGTCAAATTTAGGAATTAACTCCATTTCCTACAAAATAAAATAACAAGCTAAAATAACAAGAAAAATTCTACATGGAGTTCAGAAACCAAAATTAATTTCTAAGTGTTAGCATCTATGCAAAGGGCGATTAATGAGCTTGGGTACTTCAAAGCAGGTAGTATTTTTCTCGATGTAGAATTAATGAAGAGCAGATGGAAACCCAAGCTTCCCTGTGGGTGGCGGGCAGTGGAGAAAAGTGATTCCTCTGTGAGACACGCGGAGTGCATGCTTGACAGCAAATCCTGCCTGCAGTCCAGGGATATGGAAATGAGCCTCCAAATCTGCTGAGCATGCACAAAGTGTTTCCACTCCCCACTGGGCAAAAATGGCCAGCTGCTTAGCATGGGGGGTGTTGGGTTTCACAAGTTCTGTTATTCCACCATGTGCTGCACAATCCTATGCATGTTTCCTCTGAAGGAAAGTCTGTTGAGTCCAATGGATTTAACTTCCAAGTAAGTAAAGCGAGTACAGGATTGCAAGGTTTTATAGGATAAAACTACTGCTTGAGCATTTCTAGATGAGGACAGAGGGAAGGGATGAGCATTAGTCCTTGCACCTCCACAACCTCAACCTAGGTAAGTCCCATCCATCCATCTCCTCCAGCCTGTCAATTTGCTCCAAAACAGTCTGGAAGCTGTTTAGGGGCCCATGGGCTCACCTGGAAAAGCAATGGGGCTTCTAGCAGCATTGCAGTGAGTGTGCTGAAGCTCAACAGAGATCCCAACCCTTAAAAAAAAAAAAAGCTTTGGCAGACCCGTGGTGGCTAATGAAAAGGCTTAATTGATAATCAGCTAGTGAAGATTGCAGGACACTTTGTAGGAGGGGAATAATCTGTTCCTAATTATGACTAAATCCTATCTTTATGCATGAGATAGGACATGTGCCAAAGAGATAAGGTGTTTGCCAGCGTATATTGCCAGGCCAATAAAATATTTCAAGTACTTCTTCACATGAAAGATCCTGGGCTTTCTATTGGGAACCGCCCTGGGATCTTCAGGTGAAGGGCAGTATGCAAATTTAATAAATTCTCTGTGCCTCCTTTCTGTCTCATTTCCCCATATTAAGGTTACCAGATTTTTTTCAATGAATCCAGGGACACTTTAAATACCTACCTACCTACCTACTACAAGTTTGGGACGTTGATGCTGCAGCAGTGGCGGTGGCAGAGGGACAGCTGCCGTCTTGACCACAACCGCCACGTTTCCCCTTCCTTCGAGGCTTCTATCTCTTCTCTCCATGAGCCTAGGCAGCCCGAGTTGTTGGTTCTTTGGTGGTGGTGGGGAAGCGGTGTGCAGTGGGTCAGGTGTGGAGGAGGGCTGAGAGCATTGGTGGCGAGGCTTAGGCAGCACTATGCCTCCCTTCCCATTGGAGCAGCCCCAATCCCATTCCTATTTGCGTACAAGCAGGAGGAGGCGGGGATCCCTCAGCTGGGAAGGGAGGCTTCCTATTGCCTAACTGAGAGATCCCTGCCCCCTCCTGCTTGCACGCAAGCTCTGTTAGGCAGCGTGAAGCCTCCCTTCACAGCTGAGTTGCTGGGGTCAGGGAAGGTGGAGGCAGCCCAGAAGCTGCATCTTGGAGCCCCTGCATCACTATCATATGGGGACTTCCGAGCAGCTCCGGAAGCCAGCCAGAGCCAACTGCTCCGGGCTGCTGAGACTGCGTTTCCCAGGGATGTTAGATGAAATCCGGAGACATTCCGGGGATGGAATTTGTCCAGGAACTTATTCGCAAATCCGGGGACTGTCCCCAGGAAACGGGGACGTCTGATAACTCTACCCCATATCCCTTTTCAACTCTGATTATGCTCAGCCACTTTCTACCTTCTTCCGTATCCCACTGAAAGCTACCAACATGTCCAGTGTCTCTGAGCCCCCGATGCTTCCCAAACATGCCTTTTCTCCTCCCCCTCCATTATAATGTTCTTGGAATAACTCGATCAACACTTGTCTAATATCTATATTAGCTGAGGGGGTGCCTTTCTGGGCTGGTGGGCACATTTGGAATCCTGAGAAAGTGCCACAGGCACCAATCGCAAAATGGCTGTAATGGGCCCCGTGGCATAAGAAAAAATGGCTGCCACATCTCACAGAGCAGAAAGAGGGACAGAAACACAAAATGGCAAAAGCCTACCCCACCTCCCTACCAAGATCTGTGGCACTACCCACCCATTCTCATTCTCTCCCCCCCTCACCCCCTGGTTATATCAGTGGAAGATCTATTTTCACTCTTTTAAGAGACATAATTTTTTTATTACTTTGATATGATCCACTCAAAGCTTCTCCAGAAACAATATCATTGAAGTTCTGACCCATCAAATGTAACACAATTTGCAGTTGAGTTGATCATATTGGAATTCCTCATTTGGGTTTGTCAACACTTTGTAAACAAGAACATCATACAGATATGCGCCAAAACAGGAAGAGCACACAGGTCAGTTATCCCATCACTTCTTCATTTCACAGCAAAAAAAGCTACAACAATTGTTTCAAATTTAAGTAGAAACACTTAGGCACGAACAAAGTGGCCCAGAAATTTGTACAATATGCACAAGAAATTACAGTGTGTTGAGAGAGATGACAGATTTATCCCTGCCTCAGTGTTAAAAATAATGTTCTTCTCTCAAAAGACATCTCACTTCTTCAGAGGGATTTTACACATGCACATTACTTTGCTTTTGCTGAAGAATAAAAAGCATGGATGGGTGGACACAATAGATTGAGGCTCTCTCTGTGGCATTAGATGGTTGGAGGTGATGAGCATATGAACCAGCTCTTAGGGTGTCTTCACAGAGGCAGTGAGGGAATGATAGCAAGAGAGGGCTCTTTCAAGAGGGCCTTGCTTGTGGGCTTGTCAGAGGCATCTCTTTGTCCACTTTGGTGGGAAAGAGAATTAGATGGACCTTTGATGTGACCCAGCAGAGCTCTTCTGACACTCACCCTGGCGACAGTTCAGCAATTCTGTGGTCCGCAATTGGGCTATGAGCTTTTCACACCATTCTTGGGACTGCATCCTCATCTTTCTTTGCTGCATCAAAGCAAGGGAAGGACTTGCGCCTGACATTAGGCTATGTGGCCCGGGTTCAGGAACCTTTCTTTACCCTGCTTTTTGCCTTGAACAGAACTGGGCTGCAGAAAGTTTCAGCACCAGCAAGCAATCCCATAGCTCAATCATTTGTTGTCAGTTTAAGGGACTGTCCTCACAGTACCTAAGGCAGCCTTCTCCAACCTGATGCCCTCCAGATGTTTTGGACAACTGTAATAATAAAAATGATATCACCAACCAACCCCAGCCAGCACAGCTGTGTTGGATGGGGCTAATGGCAGGTGTAAGCCCAAACATCTGGAGGGCTCCAAACTGGAGAATGCTGTCATAGGGAAGTGATCCACTACATCTGTGCAAGGATCTACATAATAGTGGAGGGATCCCTTTGAGCATGTGTGTATTACAGCCCCTGGGGTCATTATGGGAAATCAATATCCATATGCACTTCCTGTCTCTTCACATCAGGTTGCTGGATTTTCCATGACTTCATTGGAGATGTGTTGCTCTCCATGCATTTTTTAAAATTGTTCCGCCTGCATTTCCCTCCACACCCTTTGGGCTATACAATACATTCCATCTTGTGCCATTATCTAATCCCATCTTTACTTACACTCCTGCTTTCCACAGATTCTTCTTGTCTTAATCTTATTATGGGCTGAGGCTATGCACCTCCGTCCTATGATGCCAGCGCTGGGTGTGCATGACAATAGCAGGTTCAGTTTTTGGTCCTTTGCCAGCTGGCAATAATCACAAGGGATAATTGCTGCAAAAAGGCATCCTTAATGATGCGCATCTGGGACTCACAGCAGGGAAGCTCTCCACCTGAGCTGCCTCTTGCAGATGGCAGAACTCCACAGAAGACACCTGCATGTCAGAGACAGTTTTGACGACTGGTGGGAGGAAGAGATTTGCTGGAAGGGTTCCAAGGATGCAACAGGGGAGTGTGGCTTGTGTGTGCACACACAGTATTTTAATGTTTTGCCATTTGGGGGATGGGGTTGAATCTTCTCTTTCTATAGAAAAAGGACCATATAATTGAGAAGCCTAGGCTGAATTGTTTTTCTCCCCATCAAACTAGTTTCCTATCCTATCTGTAGGAATTCCAGATTTCTCACGAGAGGAATGGGGCAATGAAACAGTACATTTTTTTCATGGTTCGGTTCGGCTCTCTATCCCCTAAACTGGTGCATATGTAAAAACATGCCCTGAGCATAGGAACCTAGATATCTGTAGGGTTTCAGTGCAACCTTTGGGGCCTTTAAAAGGAATTTGGTGTACCTCCATAAATTAGGTGATGGGCCTTTGGACCCTCAGCCAACCCTACAGAGGCCACATGCATTCACGCTCACAGGCCACTCCCCACAGCCGATTCATGCAGGTCAGTTGAAGAGGGGGAGTTATCATCCCTCGAGAAGAGAGGACTGAGAGGTGAGACAATAGTCATCTTCCAATACCTGAAGGGCTGTCTCATGGAAGACGGAGCCAGCTTGTTTTCTGCTGTTCCAGAGGGTTTGTTTTCCCATCAGGAGGCTGTGCCGAACAGAGTGGTTTAAACTTTTCTACCACCACCCTAGCCTCCATACGGACTATATTCCTCCCCTGCTTTTTGCCACCACAAAAATCCGTAGGATCTTTTGCTTCTGGAGCTGGATCAGGCCCCCGGACTTGGGGGTTATCCACCCCTGGTATAGGCACAAACCAATATGAGGAGTTGAGGGTTTTTTCCTAACCAAACCTAAATGAAGTGGAAAAGAAGTGATCTTGGAAGTACTTCAGATACACAAAGTTGTAGGGAGGCAATTTGGAGCGCTGTGCTATTGGATCAAAAGCTGCAAATTGAGAATCCTCAGATTTGTATATGGAAATTCCTAACTTTTCCATTAAGGATTTCAGATACTGCCTGGACTTTAACTCTCAAACAAAGTGGGGGCAATGCTGCTCCCCTCACATCAGGCTTGTGGTCTTCCCATAGGGGTCTGCTTGGCCACAGTGAGAGCAGGATGTGTTTCATATGAACACAATAAGATCCTGCTGGATCAGGCCAATAGCCCATCTCGTCCAGCATCCTGTTCTCACAGTGGTCAACCAGATTCCTGTGGGAAACTTGCAAGCAGGATTTGAGCATAAGAGCCCTCTCGCCTTCTGCAGTTTCCAGGCTATTACGACTTCCTGTGGGAGGGAGTTCCATAGGTTAACTTTGCACTGCGTGAATAAAGCCCTTTCTTCTGTCTGTCTTGAATCTTTCAACGTCCATCTTCATGGGATGTCCATGAGCTCTAGTGTTGTGAGAGAGGCAGACAAACTTTTCTCTATCCACTTCCTCCACGCCAGACATAACTTTAGGAACTTATATGGCCACTTAACTTTTCTCTAAACTAACAAGTCCCAAACACAGCAACTTTTTCTCACAGGGGAGTCACTCAGTCCCCCTGACCACTTTTACCTGATCCAGCAGGACTCTTACATTCTTAAAACTGGTTTTTTTGAAATCCAACTTTTCCAAAATGGCACACATACTACAAACATGATCTTTTTGCTCCTCCTTTTTCCTTCAAGGAGCTTTTGAGTCCCCTCCACTCCTTTCGCAATAGCAGCGACGTGTGGTCTCCCTTCCGACTCCACAGTTCCATGATCTTATGGTTCTGTGTATGGAAGCTGGAAGGGAGAGACACCAAGAAGACCTGAGCATGTTGTGGGAAGAGAAGGTGAGATTTGGGGATGGAAAAACAAAGCCAAGCGGAAGGTGCTTGGCTGTTAGCAGCACAGCCTGAGAATTGGCTAATGAACCTATCGCAATGCGGGCCCCAAAACGAGAATCCATTCTGATATATAGATTGTCTGAACATCCAACAGGGCATCACAGCAGAGGCTACACAAAGAAGGAAAACTCCATTCAGGGACAAAGTCAGAGAGAAAAGAGGTGACTTGTTACAAACGAGGAACAGCTCCTTCGTTAGGGAGATTGGAAACTGAGCCACACTTTTGATGGAGATGCGTTGCAGGGAGGTTCAGGTTGCTTAGGGAGGAAGCGTGTTGGAATAGTAGCTCAAACTCTCCGACATGGTTTTGGAGTCACTACGAGAGGAGCCGTTGGAGGTCAGATCCACCGAGAGGCGCTTGGTTTTGCTGCTGGCATCAAGCTCCTCCTCTGGGTTGCCAGCAATGGAGGAGACCGTTGTTTCCATCCGGCTGACCTTGTACATGCTGCTCTGTGTCTGGAGATACCTGGCTGATTTCATCTCCAGTCCTTCGTATTTGCTGGCTCTGATGAAAGGGCACCACCGGAAGGCATGCTTGAAGCCAATCCGGAACCTGGGAAGACAAACAGTAGAATCACAGAATCACAGAGTTGGAAGCGACTCAAAGGGCCATCTAGTCCACAGCAGCAAGAATACTTACTGCAAAGTACTGGAACACACAAGATCTACCCACCCGGGAAGAATGGCAGATGAAGGTGATGGACTACATGGAACTGGCGGAAATGACTGGCAGAATCCGAAACCAGGGAGAAGAGTCGGTGGAAGAAGATTGGAAGAAATTTAAAATTTATTTACAGAAACATTGTAAAATTAAGGAATGTTAGAAGGATGTTGGAATGAAGTTATGTGGTTTTAGCAGAAATGTTATAAAGGATTAAGTAAAAATAGATTGTTAATTGGTGAAAGGAGAGAATGTAAAGTTACATTATATTAAGATGAATTATAGGACAAAAACAAAGATGGAAAGGATTTGCTGAAATAGGTAACCGAACTAGAATACAAAAAAGGGAGGTGTGAGGAGGTCAAGGAAACAAGCAAATGAAAGATAAGTTATGGGAAGGCTCGATTTGTTTTTTAATTGTTTTTATTTTTCTGTTTTTTCCTTTTTTTTCTTTCTCTTTTTCTCTTTTTGTAACCTTTAAAACTTTAATAAATATTACTTTAAAAAAAACAAAGGGCCATCTAGTCCAAGGCCCTGCAAATGGGGTCAGCTGTGCTAGAACCCAACCTGTGGCATTTAAGACATGGGTCCTGGCCAGGATTTTATATATGGTACAGGCACACCAGATCCATTTTGTACACCCGTTTTCTTCCTCTTTATAACCTTTGTGCTGAAACATTTAAATTTTCTGGGCCAAATACTGTACCAAAGAAGAAAAGAAAAGAAAAGAAGCTGAGTTTCCTGAGCTCCGTAAAAACTGCATAAATTAAGAAAATTTGCATAATTGATATTTTTTTCTTTAAAATACCAAAGATTTTATTTGAGAATTTGACAAGAAAGGGAAAAGAGGAAAAGATGAAATAAAAATTAAGAGAATATAAAATACTCATAACTGATAAACAATTAATATACAAATAATAGTAATGTGTCCATTCACATTGTAGAAACAGTGACCCTAAGTACATGAATCTGGAATTAAACATACAAGTTCACACAAGCTCCCCAGAGGGCCAAATGCAAAATTGATCTTAACTTTCATGAGTGATTCTGCTATTTCTGCTATTTTATATAATTTATCCTGCCTGGGAAGGAAGGAAGGAAGGAAGGAAGGAAGGAAGGAAGGAAGGAAGGAAGGAAGGAAGGAAGGAAGGAAGGAAAGAAAGAAAGAAAGAAAGAAAGAAAGAAAGAAAGAAAGAAAGAAAGAAAGAAAGAAAGAAAGAAAGAAAGTAAGTTCTGCATTTGTAAGAAACGGAACTTTTAGTGTGGCAGCACTTACACTCTGGAACTCCCTGCCTATTGACATCAGACAGGCATCTTTGCTGTATCTTTTGGGCATCTGACATGTAGAATGTTGACATGTGGTTTAATCTTGTTTTTAGCTTATTGTCGATTTTAATTGCTTAAAATGTTTTAGTTGTTTTCACTGATAATTTTATTGTTTCATTCTTTTTGCAAATCATTTTGAGGTTTTATTACAGTATATAATATTATGAAATTCTGGATTGCATACTCTTGATCCCTGGACAGTTATTTAGAGAGAAATGAACAATATTCTGCACCACTCACACCAAAAAGCCAATCTCTAAAAGGGGTGGTGATGTTTTGATATGTACAAATCTGCTTTTGCAACTCAAACCTGAGCATTAGCTGAACCCGTCGCAATACATCACAGGGACATGGATCTTACCTGTCATTGAGGCAGCAGTATATAATAGGGTTGTACATGGTGGAGCTCATGGCCAGCCACAAGATAGCTAAGTAGACCTGCTGGATGTGCTTTTGCTGGTACCATTCTGCCTTGAAATGCTGGAGGAGGAAGTAGATGTGGAAAGGCAGCCAGCAGATGGCAAAGGTGCACACCACAATGATCATCATCTTGACAACCTGTCAGAGAAGGACAGCCGCTTACAGCCACAGCATCAACTAGCATTTAAGGTAAAGGTAAAGGTACCCCTGCCCGTACGGGCCAGTCTTGACAGACTCTGGGGTTGTGCGCCCATCTCACTTAAGAGGCCAGGGGCCAGCGCTGTCCGAAGACACTTCCGGGTCACGTGGCCAGTGTGACATCGCTGCTCTGGCGAGCCAGAGCTGCACACGGAAACGCCGTTTACCTTCCCGCTAGAAAGCGGTCCCTATTTATCTACTTGCACCCGGAGGTGCTTTCGAACTGCTAGGTTGGCAGGCGCTGGGACCGAGCAGCGGGAGCGCACCCCGCCGCAGGGATTCGAACCGCCGACCTTTCGATCGGCAAGTCCTAGGCGCTGAGGCTTTAACCCACAGCGCCACCTGCGTCAACTAGCATTTAAAGGTAAAGGTAAAGGTACCCCTGCCCGTACGGGCCAGTCTTGACAGACTCTGGGGTTGTGCGCCCATCTCACTTAAGAGGCCAGGGGCCAGCGCTGTCCGGAGACACTTCTGGGTCACATGGCCAGTGTGACATCGCTGCTCTGGCGAGCCAGAGCTGCACACGGAAACGCCGTTTACCTTCCCGCTGGTAAGCGGTCCCTATTTATCTACTTGCACCCGGAGGTGCTTTCGAACTGCTAGGTTGGCAGGCGCTGGGACCGAGCAGCGGGAGCGCACCCTGCAGCAGGGATTCGAACCGCCGACCTTTCGATCAGCAAGTCCTAGGCGCTGAGGCTTTAACCCACAGCGCCACCTGCGTCCCTCCCAACTAGCATTTAGAGGCAGTCAAAACGAAGACGTGACTGGTCCATTCATACCAGCTAGCAGGGGCTTTGGGTAAGCACTACAGGGAAATCTCAGCGGGAAGAGTCAGAAGCTTGTGTAATTGTCCTGGGGCTATTTGCTCTTTCAGAGGTGACCCACAAACAATGTGATCTTTCCAGAGCCTTATCTCTGTGTCAGCATGTGTCCTGTGATGAATGAATGTTGCCCACATTGATCTGACTTTAAGGTCTGGTCAACGCTAACCCAACCAACTCCATTTCCTATTGAGTTTCTCATGCCCTTCTCTTAGATTGGCCTTTTTTCAAGAAGCACTGTGGATAATTCTGGCCACCCATGCTCCTTTCTGGGATCTCCCTGTTCCCACTCCATTGGAAACATCAACACCTCCAAGCACTGGTTTCCCGACTAGCTTTGCCCATTCTCTTCCTGTTACAACCTCCTCAGAGGATTTGCCAGCCAGCCCCTGTTCTCTGTCTCCAGGGGAGTGGCATGCCCTTGGCCACAGAGTGACCATCTTCCTTGCTAAAAGGTGTGGCCCGCAACTTCTTGCAAATCCTTGGCTCTCCCTTCTTCATGTTTAGAAGTGCCCAGAGCAAACGGAAGATGTGCCTGGCATCATTCTGGAACCTCTGAAATGAAATGACCCTTGTGGCAAATGAGATCTGGCAATCCTGTGTGCCTTGCAAAATAATATTCAGGAGAAGAAAAGGCTAAGGAGTGAGTAAATAAGTAAATAAATAAATAAATAAATAAATAAATAAATAAATAATACCCCGCCCTCCCCAGCCATTACCGGGCTCAGGGCGGCTAACAACCAATAATAAAAACAAGTTGATTAAAATACAATTTAAAAAAAGATTAAAATACAACATTAAAACATTAGGATGCAGCCTCTTCACAGGAGGAGAAAGGAAAAATAAAGAGGGGGAGGGAATCAAACTGATTCTAAGTCAAAGGCCAGATGGAACAATTCTGTCTTACAGGCCCTGCAGAAAGAAATCAGATCTTGCAGGGCCCTGGTCTCAGGAGACAGAGCGTTCCACCAGGCTGGAGCCAGTGTTGAAAAGGCCCTGGCTCTGGTTGAGGCTAATCTAACTTCCTTAATCTAGTTACAGATAGGTAGCCGTGTTGGTCTGCCATAGTCAAAACAAAAAAAAAATCCTTCCAGTAGCACCTTAAAGACCAACTAAGTCAGTTCTTGGTATGAGCTTTCGTGTGCATGCACACTTCTTATCTGAAGAAGTGTGCATGCACACAAAAGCTCATACGAAGAACTGACTTAGTTGGTCTTTAAGGTGCTACTGGAAGGATTTTTTTGTTTTGTTTTCCTTAATCTAATCCTTCCTTAGGATTCATAATGCACGAATCCAGAGTGGGGTATATAAGACAGTTTGATAGCGCCCTGGATGCCTCCTTCCCATATCTCCTGCAGCCGAGCTGGTGCCAAATGTCTTGCTCTGCTTTCCATTGGACTACATCAGCGAGGCTGGAGGCACACTCCATTGTCTCTCGAGACAGATGGATGCCAACAACCAGGCAGTGGAGAAAAGCATTAGACCACTTCTTGAGATCTGTGTCAGTGAAGCAACCTCTTGGCTAAGAGTCGTTGACGGACCCAAGCTCACTCAGTGAGTTTAAACCCAGGGGGGGTTTAAACTGTGAGGCCCTCCTGTGAGACTTTACAACTACACCACACGGGCTACACCATCCACTTACCTTCTCACCATTTGGGGATCTAACCTAGACTGGGATTATGTGAGGTAGCCTGCACTTTTTCTTCCCGCTCTGTTCAAACTCTGTTTTGATTCTTCAGAGCCACTTACCTTGCGCTTGGCAGACACCTGCTCCTGGTAGCGGTCCGAGGTGTCCCCTGGGATCTCACTGGCCCATAGTGTAATACCGACCATGGTATAGGCGTAGCCTATCACTAGGAGTGGCAGGAAGTAGCTTAGCACCGTCACACAAAAGTGGTACCTGGAATGAGTTGAAGAGCTTGAAGAATCATACTACAAGTGGCTGTTTGAGGGCCTGGGTGTCCTGGGTGACCTTCTCCTAAGCCCCAAAGCCTGTGGATCAGCTACAGTGCTTTCATAGAGAAGACAGGACTGCATGGGCATGGTTTGGGATGGGTCTACCCCAGGCTTGGCCCACCTTCTGCAAAGCATCATACAGGTTTTGGCAACACACCTAGGAACCTGGAAAAAGGTTTGCAAGTCACTTCCACTTGAAGGAGCGTCTCCACCCCTGTCGTTCTACCCAGACACTGAGATCCAGCTCTGAGGACCTTCTGGTGGTTCCCTCATTGCGAGAAGTGAGGTTACAGGGAGCCATGCAGAAGGCCTTCTCAGTAGCGGCACCCACCCTGTGGAACACCCTCCCACCAGATGTCAAGGAGATAAGTAACTATACAAGCTTTAGAAGACATCTGACGGCAGCCCTGTACAGAGAAGTTTATAATGTTTGATGTTTTATTATGTTTCTCTATATGCTGGAAAAGTGGCTGGAGCAACCCAGTCAGATGGACGGGGTACAAATAATAAAATTCTTGTTCCATTCCTCTTAGGGCGGCCACTTAATGCATCATGCTACCCCACCCCTCAAAAAAAGGGGAAGGGGGAAAATGCAGTACCAAATAAGAGGACAGAAGAGGATACCGATTTGCATTTGCTATTTTTTATGTGTAGGTACAAATTCGGAAACAAATTGCTATAATTTAAATAAAAACACACCTCACCATTGTGGGGAATCATGTGACCAAGGGTCTGCTCAGTCTGCCCTCCAGATGCTGACTGTGGATGGGATCATAGGAACCTGCTTTATACCAAGTCAGACCATTGGCCCAAGTAGCTTGGTATTGCCCACACTGTCTGGCAGTAGCGTTCCAGGCAGGAACATTCCTTAGCAGGAGATGAAATGAGAAGGTGTTGCCCTGCATGCCTGCTTCACACGCCACCCCTGCCAAAGCATTGCTTACGGGGGTTGCACAAGTGCAGCTTCTGGGTTGCACGAGAGAGGCAGGGAGGCATGCCCATGGAGGCACCCATTGGATTCTGCTGCCTCAGTCTCCCTCACGGGTGGGCTGGCCCTGTCCCTAGCCCTACCTGGAGATCCCATTGAACCCGGGACCTTCTGCATGCAAGCCTGATGCTCTCACACTCAGCTGTGGCCCTATCCCAAGCCTTCCCCTTCAGCTCTCCCTTCTCAGGGCTCTTAACTTTAAACCAACCTTGGGTTGAGCAGTCATTCAAACAGAGGACTGTCTTCTGCAAAGTGGGACACATGCTAGTCCCCCACCAGTATAAGTAACCAAGTAAAAGGACCATTGTCATTTTGATGTTTGCAAGTTCTCAGGTCATCGTCAGGCTTAAAGCATGGGGTGTTTTTGACCCTCAACCCCCTCATTAGCTTCTTGACAAAGACACTACTAAAGCCTAGCGAATCTCTGCCGACAAAAGTTTAGACTGGAGCTACTGAGCAGCTCAAGTTTAAACAAACTGTACCCCGATGTGCAAAGAGTCTCCCTGAAGTCTCCCAAGAAGAGCTTTGAAGGATTTTGAAGGTCATCTTTGAATTAGCTTGCAAAAAACTACTTTGCAAAGCGCTTTGCTGTAATCCAGCTTGTTCTTAGGAAATGCCTCTGGAACCAAACACCACATGCTCACCTACAATCTCTTGCTCACTACAAATTCATTCACAAATATAAATCCCCAAACTGTAATCAGTCCTAATGCTTGGTTTCTGGCATGCTTTCCTAACAGCTCTTTCTCCCTGATAATGCTGGTTTCCCTTTACATGAATGTTGTTTGTTATGCTGAGCGTCATATTGCTGCGATAGTGATTTATGATAACAAATGAAGCAGATTTGCACTCAGTCACACAGGCCTGTCAAGGCCAGCACTGTCAATTACTCTTCCAGCTCTCTGTGTTCCAGTTATAATCCTTTCAGCTAGACTTGGCAGCAGCCACAGGGGGGTTCAGGGTAGGGGCTCTGCTGCTGAGCTCTGCCCCCGCTTTAAGGCCTAGTCCACATTTCCACGGACTCTTTCTGGACAAATGATCTCTCCAAGGAAAACCAGTTCCTAGCACCATCAATAATTCACTTTTAAACAGTGGCTAAAGGAAATATTGTCCTTGAACCAAAAGTGGGACTCATAATAATAAATTATAATAATAATTTTTTATTTATACCCCGCCCTCCCCAGCCAAGACTGGGCTCAGGGCGGCTAACAACCAATAATAAAAACAAGTTGACTGAAATACAAGTTAAAAAACAAGATTAAAATACAACATTAAAACGTTAAAATGCAGCCTCATCACAGGAGGAGAAAGGTAAGAAAGAGGGGGAGGGAATCAAATTGACTCCAAGCCAAAGGCCAGGCAGAACATTCCTGTCTTAGAAATCAGATCCCACAGGGTCCTGGTCTCATGAGACAGAGCGTTCCATCAGTGTTGAAAAAGCATATGCTGTTGGTGGATTCTTGTCTTTGTCTTGTTGGGCTGTGTATGTGATAAAGGGAAGCCATATTGGGGCGAAGTTGACAGTTATGACCGCATCTAGAACACAAGGAACACTGGGCAGCTGCGATGACATCAGATGACATCAAAAGAGGCAGTTTTTCTGTTTAGATCAGCAGAGGGAGCCCCCTCTCCTCAGCACCTGAAGAAATGGCCCAGGAGAGATTCTGGCAGTCCAGCCTCCGCAAAGAGATGAAAAGGAAAAATATGGAGACCAAATCCCCCTCCCAAACCCGCCAGTCCTCCACCACTGGAGAAACCAGCGCTTGCCAGAAGGGAAAGAAAATTCAGATTCCCACCAACTGTGACTTTGGCGGAAGTCTTAGAGGTGGAAGGAAGGAAGATTGACTTGCTTTGGGAAAGGGCGCTGATGGAACAGTGGAAAATGAAACCAGATGGAAAAGAAAGACTCTCCAGCTCCCCCACCAACTCAAAAAGAAGATCCCTCCCCCTCCGTGTGGGAAGGATTGTCAAAACCCAAGAGAAGATTTCTACCAAAAGAAGACAAGCCCAAGAAGCGCCAGCACACACACAAAAACAAGATAACATAAAGATTGGACCCCTCCTCTCCTCCTTCCACTCTGGTTATGTCCTTTCCTTCCTGCCCCCCCCATCCCTGATAATTCCCCCCCCCCGCCGCCAACCCCTACCACACTAAATATATATGAAGTCCATGTTCCTTTCAGTTTGGCAAAGAATTGTCCATCTGCAATGCCCTTTAAATGTTTTGGTTTTAGATTCTGAAAAATGATTTTAAAAGATTTTTGAGTGTTCAACATTTTACAGCAGATTTTCAATTATTTGTTTTCTGTACTGTTTAAACCAGATCAAAATGTAAGTCTATGGGTAGAGATGTTAAGTATTTATTGCTACAATTTAGTTGACAAATTGATGTTACTGCAAAGCCATACGTTCTGTTAAGTCTTGTTTGCTTTAAACACTGGAATATTTTTGAAGTGCACATGGCTTGTTGTGCATTTTAAGAGATTCACCTTTTTTAACCCAAGATTCACCAAGATGTACTTTAATTCAGGGCATTAAAAAGTTAAACATTTTTGGAACAATCTTCCTATTTAAAACACTGTAATCCTTTTGACAAATAAACTAAATATAATGAAATGTAAAAAAAGAAAAAGGAAAAAAAGAAAAAGAAAAAGCCCTGGCTCTGGTTGAGGCTAATCTAACTTCCTTAGGGCCCAGGACCTCTAGGGTGTTGCTATATATGGACCTTGAGGTCCTCCATGGGGCAGACCAGGAGAGGCGGTCCCGTAGGTACGAGGGTCCTAGGCCGTGAAGGGCTTTATAGGTCAAAACCAGCACCTGACCAGCGCATAGATCAAAGGCACTGTTACATACTATTACATACCAATAATTAAGGCACATCAGGGCTCAAGCTCAGTTCCTGTTTCCAGTGCCAGGATTCAGATGAGGGAGGATGTGAATTAATTCTTAAAAGAGTACTTCTGAGCATGTGTAGAACATGATTCCCTTGTCATTGAGTCATGAAAGCCAATCCTAAAACTTCTATAAAGTTAATCCAGAAGAGATTTTGTCTTAGCCCAGCCCACCAGGGTCCACAGGACAGGACACGTGATCCCTCAGCACAGCTGCTTTAAGTGTTTATGCATTGTGTTTGTGAGAGAGATGTATGGCAGGGGTGGGCAAACTTTGTCAGCTGAAGGGTCACACTGATGGTCAGCATCCCTCTGAGCCCCCCCACTACACCTACAGACCACCCACATGTGAACCACACATGTGAACCACACATTCACCACACACACACACTAGCAGTCATACAACACACTCTGCCTGACACATGCACAGCAGACCACCTTTATCTCCGGCCTCACAGCTGTGGTGCTTAGCACCAAGATCTAAAAGAAAAAATCCCTCTGGCTGCTGTTCAGAAAGGATTGCTCCAAAGCAGGCAGGGAGATCTTATCTCCCGTTCTTAGGGCTGAGATAGCAAAATAAGGCACTTCTGCTGATCAGCGTCTTCTGCAAATCCCAGCCATGGGGGGGGGGGGCGTTTTACAACTGTGGAAACTGACAAGTCACTTCCTCCAACTGAAAAAAGAAGCAATGAGAGGCAGAAGCTACAAGGAGGCCATGATGATGATGATTGATATACTACCCTTCATCAGAAGATCTCAGGGTGGTTCAGTACTCTGAAATTGCTCAGGTGCTGCCAGGCTGCTGCTGCTGCAACACCTCCTTCTGCCCATCTCCTTGTTCTTTTCATCATTTCCTTAGCTGGGCAGCAGCTCCCCTGCTGATTCAGCAACTTCACCTCCACTGGCAGTCTGCTTCTGAATGCCAGTGGCTGGAAGTCACAAGGGAAGGCGAATACTCTTGCACGCAGGTCCTTTTTGTGGGCTTCCCACAGGCACCTCGCTGACCGCTGTGAGAACAGGATGCTGGACTTGATGGGCCATTGGCCTCATCCATCTGCAGGATTTTTCTTATTTGCTCCTTTATGCTGTTGAGTCAGAGCTGGTGGAAACACAATACATAGTCCTCACTCAATCTCTGTTGCCATCTGTGAAATGGGTAGCTGCTTAGCATGTCAGCCATATAACTCTTGCAAGAATTGATCACACACCTAAATAGAATGCTCTCATGTTTTCTAACTGAAAAATATATGCCTAATTCAATTCTAAAAGTTATCTCTCCAAACAACCAGAGTATGCTCCACATCAATTTGGCTTGAACTGATTCACCTGGCAATGGGGACTTCATGAACAATATACAGCAACACGTTTTACTCATCACCTGGGCCCGCAGCTCCTTGAGTACAGCAAATGCCGTAATGTGAAACATCAAGCATCAAGTTAAGAATAAATAAACGGTGGCATCACTCAGAGCTCAGACAATAGCTCCCTGTGGGACTGGAGTGTGCCAAAAGTTATTTTCGGGCCAACCTGAAGTCACGCTCAGCGGATGTTATTCTGAACTTAGGAACTCCCTGGAGCCATGCGGTTGGGAGCGGACTGAGCTGTGCAGCAGCTGACAATTGCTTGGACTCATCAAATGTCAGACTCTGCCAGGAATGAATCTGAGCTACGTCTCCACAGTCGCAGAATGGGATTTTCAGTGCCCAGATTCAGCCTTCAGACATGCAAAATAAGGAGCAAGATAGAAAGTGCCCACAAGCTTGTCGTATTTGCTTTTCTCTCCACTCCTGGGATTGGAATGAGAGCAAGCAGGGGCAAAGTGCTAGCTTACTTCAATGTTCAATTTCTGCCCTATCATATACTTATAAAAAGATTTTATTGAGGCAAATAAAACAAGTCAATACAATAAAAATAATAGAAGTACAAAAAAGCAGCACAGTATATCTGGAAGAGACTTAATATATTAGGTTGGTAAAGTACTTAAAACCATTAGGAAAGCCAAACTTGACATCGTATTGTGGAAAGGAAGTCCTGTGTGTCAGTATTTGCTGTATATAAAATCCCACCAAACAACATATAATTTTTCAGGGTCTCCCAAGCCTTTGGCAACACATAATTTATGAGTCATTTCGTGCAGCTATTGCTAAGCTCCACATATTTATATACCAAAGCAAAAGTCGCAAATTCTGTAAGGTTTTCCATTTGGAGGCAACTGAGATTCTGGCAGCCACCAGCATCCGTGTCAAGAGTTCCTGAGAGCTGAAACCATGGAACAGCCCAGATGAGTGGACCCATATGCAGGTCAACCATCACTGATTGTGAGTAATTTGCAATGGCTTGCTGAAGAAGAAAGGGGGAAAGGACACTTTGCTCCCATCCACAGATGAAAGGAAAATGAGCCAGCAGCTGAGCAGTGTCACTGCAAAGCTTCACTGTGACCACTGGTGCAAGCAGAGGAACCGAGCAAGAGGGGAAGGGTGGAGAAGGTCTGGCTCTGGCCTGCTGGCTGGATCCATTTCCTCTCACCCTGGTCTGGATCATGCTTTTCATTGTGATTAAGAACTTAATGCACTTAGAGAGCTTCCATATGTGCCTGACAGAAACATTTATACAGGAGTAGAGTTGATGCTATTAGGAATCCCCCGCCTGCTGCTTTCCTTCTCGGCAGCTGACTACCAATTAACCACCTTTCTGCAGAAGTGAAGCCAAGTCTTCCTTGCAGCTCTCCTGGGTCAAGAGAAGTACTGAGTTACATGAGCCATGACCACTTCTCACAGCTGCTGCTGCTGCTATGCATCTTGGCTGACAGGCTATCTTTGAATGGTTGGTGCTAAAAGCCATTCAAACACAGGCAGGCAGGAAGCTGCTGACACTCTGATGGCAAGTTGTCACCAAAATAGAAATATATGCCCAGTTAGCAAGTCATTTTGTAAATATATTATCCAAATCTTCTCTCCCGCTCCCCCCGCAAACTGCAGAATATTTAATTTACAGCAACATTCATTCATTCATTGCATTTATATCCCACCTTCTTCGTTAAGCAGCTCAAGGTGGTGTACACAGTCCCCCCCCTTCTCCTATCCAGGTACGTTAGGCTGAGAGGAAGTGATTGGCCCAAGGTGACCCAGCAAGCTTCATGGTGGGCATTTGAATCCTGGTGTCCCAGGTCTTAGTCCAACCACTACATCACACTGGAACACCACAAGAAACCATTCTGAAATGTTATAGGGACAAGGATTTATTGAGTATAAGGGCTCATTCACACCAGTGGCGTAGTGTGGGTTGCCAACACCCAGGGCAAGGCAAGTATTGCACCCCTAACCCATGTTAGGGGCCAGCAGCTTCTTCTACGGAGCCAGGATCAGTTTCCCTTTGCAGATATACTTGGGGGGGGGAGGGACCGTGACAACTTTCATTCTCCTTGGCACTGCCTCCTTACCCCAACTCTCTACTGATTGTTCTGCGGCTGATACTTGTTTGTCTTATTCCATGTTGCCTCTGGCACCACCAGCAGCACCAGCTGGCAAGGGGGAGTGGTATGGGGTGGAGCTCCTCGGCCCCATCTGCTGATAGGCTAGGAAGAAGGGGTAATAGCTCAGCAACCTACCCAAGTGGCAGTCGCGTTGCCACGTGAGCGTTGAGCATGGCGGAGAGCAGGACAGAGGGTTGTTCAGCAGTGGGTATCTTTCTAAAGTGGAGGGTTCCCTAGCAACTGGGCATCGCCAAAATCTGCTCCTCAGTCTGCCCGCATGAACTTCGGGAGATTTTCTGTGTGAAGGAGAGGGCACACTTTTTTTTTATTCATTATTACTACTTTCTTTTCTTTTGAAAGTTTGCATCCCTAAGAACTTTGTGTCCAGGGCAACTGCCTCCATAGCCGTGCCCACACTACGCCACTGATCCACACTTCCCTTTATTCTGCTATTGCTCTGAGATTTCTAGGCAGGTTTTTCTTTTTTCTTGCCACTTTCCCTGGGAAAATCAGCTCTTTATAGCTGAATTGGAACAAACATCAATCTGTAGAAAATGTGGTTGATGATTGTTCCTATTCACACTAAACAGTGTGTTTTCCCAGGGAAAGTGGCAGGATAAAAGAAAAACTTCCTGGATCCATGCCTAGAAATCGCGGGACAAATGGGAGTGTGGATGATCCCTTAGTGTCAGAAATGCAAGATATCCCTTCCTAGAAAACAGGAATCCCTGAGGCCAAAGTACTGGTGTGATGAATAAGCTTGCCATGGGTGTCTTTTCACCTTCACAGAAAACTTAAAAAGCCACCCATGCAATCAACCAGTCACCTCACAAAAACTGATTGCACTTTCATACAAAACCCCATGAGCAGCCCTGGTAATAAACCAGGTTCTCCGCCCTGAAATGGGTCTAAATTAGGAATTGTCACAAACAAAAATCCACTGAATTATACCCTAGAAACTCAGACTACCAAAGGTGAAAGGTGATACTGTGTCATGCTTTATTATTATTTTAGGCTATCTATTAAGCCTGCAAAGCTGAAGAGTGAGAGGAAAATACCACAGCATAACTTAATCAAGTTGTTTGGCAATCACAAAATAGCACACTACAGATTAGTCTAGATGTGTTCTTTTTCATTTTGCAAATGAAAAGGGAGGAGGACAACTTAATTGCAGCAAGCTGCAAACGGTGGAAGCTCTCTCTTCCTGGGCTGAAACCATTTGATCAGCTAATAAAATTGGGACAGATTAGACTACAGTTTGAAAAACAGGGGGATAAATGTTAAAAGGCAGTGGCACTAAATAAACAAGATCATCAGGGGATGGAGCTAATTTGTAGTGACATCCACAGGCGTTTCACTGCATGTGTTGGAAAAGAGCTTTAAAGAGAATGCCCTTTAAAGAGAAAAAGGATGCAACTCTGCCTCTCTTCTACTAGGGGAGGGGAAAGAGAGGTTGTCCGAGACATTTTCACCCACAGACCTGCTCAACAGACACCTTTATCAAATGCCCTGACCTTTTAGATATACAGGCAGTGGCCTGTTTTGTTTTGCTTTTTTACTTGGTGAGACATCGCTCATCAAATGTCAAGGCGATGGAGAAACATCACGAAGTCAAAGGCCATAATAACCAGGAAGACTGGTGAACACAGTTCATAGATGCTGCTCTAATCTAAAGTTTCTGTGCTTGAAAATTTTCACAATCTTCTCTGTTTCATAACCTATGTCAGCATTTTAGATCTCACAGGAGCACAGTGATTAGACACAATTTATTGCAGAGGCCATCTAGGCCACCCAGTACCTACTTCAACCAAAACATTCACCCTAATCCTTTGGCTCAAGACAGTTGGCTGACGTTCAGTTGGTACTTGATGTTTATCAAATTTGAGGGTGACACCAAACTGGAGGGGTAGAATCAGTATTCAAGATGACCGTAACAGATTGGAGAACTGAACGTAAGCTAACAAAATGAATTTCCGTTGGGACAAATGTAAGGTTAGGCAGGAAGAACCAGATGCACAAATAAAGGATGGGGGACACCAGGCTTGCCAGCAGTACCGTATTTTTTGCACCATAACACTCACTTTTTTCCTCCTAGAAAGTAAGGGGAAATGTCTGTGTGTGTTATGGAGGGAATGCCTACGGGTGGCATGCCTACGGATTTTCCTCCTCTAAAAACTACGTGCGTGTTATGGTCGGGTGCGCGTTATAGAGCGAAAAATACGGTACATTGTGAAAAGGATCTAGGGGTCTTAGTAGCACACTAATGCAATTCTAGACTGCATCAACAGGAGTATGGTGTCCAGAAACCCACATTCTGTATGCAGTACAAGGGCAAAATGAGTGGGTGGTTAGCTCTTTTAATGGAGATTGCTAGGAAAGCCTAGGAGCTGTAGGACTGGCTACACATGCTAGGGTTTGCAATCCTGCATAAGACATAGACTTGGCAACACAGCAAAACTAACCACAGTGGTGGTGGTGAGTCGAAGGTCCCCTGTGCCCAAGAAGCTGTTCATCTTAAGGATTGGACCTGTACACAGGGCACATGAATTGAAGGACCAGTGGAAGCAGGAAGAGAGTCGGCAGCAGCAACATCTTCTGAGATGGAGAGAGGGAAGAAGCTGGTGACAAGGCAAGGAAGATGAACAGAGGTTGTAATTGGCTCAAGGCAAAAGATGCATATATGATGTCTTATGTGTGTGGTGAGATCAAACACGCAAGAAGCTTAATGGTGTAGAATAGGAAGTCCCTGTTTTCATCAGAGAAATGTTGGATGGTATGTAAGCCTGTGGGATTTATAGGCCTGGAGACTCTACTTTGGGTGGTTCCCCAGCAACTGCTGCTTTGACAATATAAACTGACTAGAACATCACAATTGGGGTGGTTAATTGAAGAAAACCCATCACACTTATCTTCTATGAATCTGTTCTATCTTCTTTTAAAGTTGTCCAGTTTTTGAGAAGGGAAATTGATTGCATGTGTACTATACTGCATTTTCATAATAGATGCATAATGTATCCAAATGCAACCTTGGAACAAAAAGTTTCAGTATATCCCCACCTCCTAGTGGAATGCCAGCCAGCCAGCCAGCCATGCCCTCCTTCAGGTTATCTATTCCACCAGCACCATGGGTTTTCCATATCAGCTGCTGAGCATGCTTTACCTTCATTGGGCTGTGTCGCTCCCTCCCCAATACACACTCTTTGTAGGTGTTTATTTGTACTTTTGCAAACTTCAGGGTTCCTCTCACCAGCTCTGGATTTAGGAGAATGTGGGCAGTTTCCCCACACAGGGTGCCAAGTCGAGGGAGCTCAAAATAATAATAAATAAATAAATATTGTGAAAATAAGAAATATTTAGGAGGAGTGCCAAAAGTTGTCCTGGCTCAGGACATCATATTACCAAAATCTGCACCTGCTCTGACCATGCCAATACCACCATCTTGCTTCGTGGTGGCTCTGTTTTGACTACATAGCCAGTGGCACTCACCACCCGACTTGCAACTGGGTTTCACATTTTATTGCTTTTGTGCTATTTTAGCACTGCTTTGCATGACAACTGGTAGTTTTTCAGTGGGTTTTCTTTCCTGCTTTTTTAAATATATTACTATGCTGTTTTGTAAGCATTTGTAGAAAAGCAGGATGGAAATAATAAAAAAGAATAAATGAATGCATATGATAATGAGAGCTTTTCTATCTGCATTGTTACATGATTGTGCTGTCATAACACACACACACCCTTCCCCTTTGGGTTGTTTGGTGGGTTGGCGTATATTGTTTCAGAGGCTAAAGTTTAGACACAGAAGGGTCTGGCTATCACAATGGAAACAACAGGCTGGATGCAAAACTCACCCTCGTTGAAAAAGCCAAAGGCTTCAGACTCCATGCCCCCAGAATCTTCCTTAGCTGATATGATGCTGAATGACAGGGCTGGGAGTTGGAGGGAACTTTGGAAGGAGGTCATGAAAGCAGCACTGGTTAGAAGGGATGGGGGGGAGGGAAGGAAGACATTTGTTCTTTTGCTGCTGTGGGTTATCCTCATGGCATTTTTGCAATATTTATTAGGAATATTTCTTTGGAGGGGAGTAATAGTCCCTTTATTTACAAATAGCCGCAGCCTCATACCCAACATTGCTCAGTAATTCTAAGATACAAAACAAAACAAATCAGTGCCATTTTGAAATGTTCAGTCCAACATTGCAATTCAAAATGGGATCCAATTGTATCAAAACACAGGCATAAAACCAGCTCCTTGTTCTCAGGAACCATCATGCAAAAGTTACTTACAAAGATGTGGGTTTGTGGGCTCTGGATGATGCCCGATCCTTCCAATTCTTGGGGTCCTTCACCCAGGGAAGGTTAGAATTTAACAGAGGAGGTTGCTGAGCTAGTCAGCGAAGTTTCCTAGTAAGACAATTACCTTAGCTGGCCACTTATACACCCTCATCAGCATCCAAAAGAAGGAGATCAGTTGCAATGAGCTACAACTAAGTGATGGGCCCCCCCAAGCTAATGGGTGGGCCTTTCCTCCATCCTGTACCACCTAGCTGCTAACTAGGAGAACAATGGCATGCATAGCATGTGGGGGCCAAGCTGTATGCAGGCTGGAGGATGGAGAAACAGATACCTGCTTGCTCTGTGCTGGATCCAAAGCTGCGACTAATGGAGAAGCAATATCTTTTGGGGTGTTGATGCTGTGAGTCCCTCCACCTGATGCTCAGGTTGTAGATATTTGTAAATGAAATCATACATCCTAAAGACACCACAGTCTCCGCTGACCTTCATTCCAAGGAAACTGGACTTGAGTAAGTGCCTGAAACAGCTGGATTCTGTCTCTGCTTGGAGAGTGGGGTCTCAAGAGGTGTCCGAATGCAAAGCGAACAGATGAACAACTTTCCAAAATATAAGGTAGACTAAGTGGATGGACAAGGCATGGGCTCCTCCAAGGCTGCAGATCCACCACTCTGAATCAGCTGGCTTCTGAATGCAGCCTTCATACTCCCATCCTATGCGTCACTGGATGCCCAGAGTGAAGCTGGCACCATTTGCTCATGCCCCACACTGTGATGTGTGAACATGGCGCTTTGTGTAACTTGTTCTATTTTATTGAGCTAGTGGAAATATAACACCTTGTTCCATTAAAAATGACTGCATGAATAAACCCTGCTTTACTCAGAACATTTTAAAAATTATGGCTGTCATCCTATTAAAGAAATAGTGGTCTCTTGATTGTATGAATTATTGAGTTTGCATATGTGTAAAATAGTCTGAAGGGAGGAAAAATTGTTTTTCTAGATTTGCTGTCACCTTGGAAGATAAGAGCAAAGCTTGCCCTCTGCTAAGATGATGACAAATCTAACAAAAGAAAATACTTGTTTTTCTTCAGAGGGGGAGAGAGACAGCTTCTTGCCACCTGCAGTTTTTATAAGTAATGGTAGACAATAAAATAAAATCTGCTACCATTAATTGCAGATACCTGTTTTGTTGATTGAAAATGAATTGCACTAATTAAGCATGACAGTTCTCATTTTAATGTCCACAAAGCAGATTGCCCAGTCCTGGAAAGCACAGGAACTACACCACACAGGTTCTCACAGATGGCATGGAAAGGTTTAAGTACAAAGAAAAGGCCTCCAGGCTTGGAAGTTTGCTTTGTCCACAGAGCCTGGAAGGCAGGCAGGAGAGATCCTGATGGGTTTCACAGAGACCATGACCTGCTCCAGCTGGCAAGGATCTGCACTGAGACGAAACTTTAGCAGCCACAATAACTCAGCTGTGGAACCCAGAAAGCTGCCTTATGGAGTCAGACCACTGGCCCATCTAGCTCAGCACTGTCTACCCAAACTTGCAGCAGCTCACTAGGATTTCAGGCCGCTTCTCTTGGAGATGGTGTCGATGGAACCTGGGAACTTCTGCTTGCAAGGCCTTTCCAGCTGTGGTTAAGGGGGCAACTCTAGCATTCCAGGAGGAAGCCAAGAAGGTCTGTATTCTGCCTACCTTACATCCTGCCTCCAGGTGCCAGGGCAAGCACTGAACTGATCGGAATTCCTCCTCCCCCTGGTCAGCTGGTCTTCAAGGTACATCCATAAGCATTTCAGTTCCCATTTATCTTCCTATAGACCAGGCATGTCCGAAGTCCAGCCTGGGGGCCTAATCCGGCCCACTGGTCGATTTAATCCAGCCCCTGTGGCAATTTATTTCCTGGTGTATAATTTTTTTAAAAGCTGCATAACTTCAATCCTAAAAAAGTCAACAATTTTGGTGTTAAATCTTTTAAAAAAGCTCAACAAACTTGGGTAGCCAGCTGTTGTTGGACTACAACTCCCATCATCCCTAGTTAGCAGGACCAGTGGTCAGGGATGAAACATTGGATTAAAGGGAAGGGTTTGCTATTCAGAATGCATTGCAGCGAATAAAAGACCCTTTTGGGTCCCTTCCAACTCTACGATTCCATAATGTAGATGTATCCAAAGAGAACCAGCAGCTAAAAGCTAGTAAAATATGGCCATGGAAGATGCTACAGAGTGAATATGAATGCTACCTTACATTGTGTAACTTAGAGCTGTCAGTTCTTGGAGTAATGTATAATTTCTGCAGCCTCCCGCCCTTCCCCTCCAATCTGTATCTGAAATTCTTTCAGCCACCTTGACTCTGGGACCCTACTGCCCAAGACATCTTACCTGTCCTTGGCATGTTGCAAACCTTTCTTTCTCAAGGACCCATGTAAAGTTTGGCTCTCAGCCAGTCAGACAACTTTCCCTTCCCTCACACAAATCTGCCTACAAGCATTCTGACAGCTTTGCTCCCTGGAAACAAGCCCTCCAGACTGTCATACCAGTGCAGCCAGTCCATGTCAGAGGCTTCCCTAGCACAGTATCAATTATCAGCACAGGCAAAAATAAAGGAGGACACAGAGGAGTGAAGAATGCTACTTGGAGTCTCAGTAAAGCAAGACCTGGACTCTCATCTAAGCAACCGTAAAAAGCTACTGAAGTCAATGAGGATTTTTTTAAAAAAAAACTTTATTCAAATTCTAACCTACATAATTCATTTTTTGTACTAGATTCTACCTGCGCTCCTGATTCTAATACACTCCCTTGGGGGAGAATGGAGATTGCCAAAAGGAAGCATATCAATTTCCAGGGACGGGTTGCTGTGCTCTAAATCAACAAGTTTTATGCTTTCATTGACCACCTTATTGACATGGCATCCAGTGCAGCCAGCTTTCTCCTTTCTGTGTAAGAAAATGTGATACCTTAATTAAACCAATGGGTTTTTAAGATTTCAGCAAGTTATTAGTCTCAGTCTCTGCTTGGAGGCAGCGTGTGAATCTAATGCCTGTTATCAAGCTGGAGGCCTTCATCGTCACATCAACGAACAGATTATGCTTTGCATTCATAAATATGTAATGAAAGGACACTGCAATGACTTCAGCCTCCTCCACATGGCAGAGATGTTCTTCATCTTGTCCTCCGATCAAACCGAGGAAGTAATGAGTATGTGCAGGTCACAGCTTGGGGCATGTCATGAATTTCAACCCCAGGATGTCCTCCTCTGTGTCTGTCTGAAGGGCTCCTACACTGCACTGGCCTTCCTGGTGACCTGCATCTAAAATCAAGGACCACATATGGAAATTTCAAATCATTTGACATTGCTTTCAGATGCAGGACTTTAACTGCAGTCTGGTCACACATCCAACTCAGAATCAGCAAGCGATGAGAGAATTTCCTAAAGTGAGTGATGTATGTGGCATGAGGAACGTACAGCTCTGTGCATGTTGAGACAAAATCCCCTTTGAGTTGAGTAAATAACTGTGCCAATTCACTTCAATAGAAGGTTTTCTTGTACAGTGGTACCACTGGTTACAGATGCTTCAGGTTACAGACTCCACTAACCCAGAAATAGTACCTTGGGTTAAGAACTTTGCTTCAGGATGAGAACAGAAATCGAGCACCGGCGGTGTGGCAGCAGCAGGAGGCCCCGTTACCTAAAGTGGTACCTCAGGTTAAGAACAGTTTCAGGTTAAGAACGGACCTCTGGAACTAATTAAGTTTTTAACCCGAGGTACCACTGTACAGGAGTTATGATGACATGACAGGAAACTGAGTAGCCAAGATTTTTCTGATCCTATGTCATTTCCAAAAGTTACACCAAATTTTATCTTTATTTGCAAATAATATTTTATAGAGAGCACAGGAGGAATGGATGCAGTGGTGTGCCAGTCTAGACTTCCATGGGGCTTATTTCTGCACATCATCGTATCAGCAAAGTTGGCATGATATATAATATCCCCCCAGTTGTTAAACTATTTTAGCTCTGGTACAAGTCTTGATCATAAATGTGTTCTGGAAGGGATAGGTAAATATTCTGACCTCTTAACACTAAAAGCAAAGATCAGCATACTAATCTTGTGTTATCAGCAAATTTTAATTATCATCTCTCAAACAAAAGCACCATCCACATACTCTGTCACTTTCATTTCATGTGGGCACAAGGTTAAGGGCAAACACGTATTCATAACAGACACACACACTAACTCCAGCAAGAAGATCCCAACCTCTCAGGAGTGTGTGTAGCAATATAGATAGAAGCATAGAATTGTAGGGTCATCTAGTCCTTGAGTTCCAAGACACACATGTAGGTTCAGATGTACAGCTTGTAACATGGGCTGAATCTCATCTGTGAAGAAGTGTTTCATACCCATGTCATGATTCAAGGTCCTCATGAAATGAGCTTGAATAGCCCTGAACACCTGTCTTCAGGTACTTCAAGGTACCTTCCTACTTCTATTCTTCTTGGCTGCCTTGCTAAACAAGCAGAGATTTTTTAAAAAAATAAAATGTGATTCAAATGAGATGTAGATTTTTCTTCTTTTTAAAACCAGCCTTCCTTTCAGAGCTGCCTTTGCCTGAAATGATCCCACAATCAAAATCCTACAAGTTCTTGATCAGGTTTCTATGAAATGAGTACCAAGCTCTCTCTCAATGTACACTTCCTGCCTGAATGGAACCTGTTTGTGGTGACGGCATCTCTCTCTGTGCAGTTGAATTGTGGAAGGGAGAGGGTGTTTCTCAAACCAGGATTTCCAGCAGACAGACTCCCACATCTTGCCTCCTGCAACCCCACTGCTCTGTTCACCTACAAGCCCGGGAGGATGCCTGGTCTGGGTTCTGCCATATCTGTCAGCCTCAGCATTCAATCAGCTGACCCCAAGGGCCCGTCTCCAGGGCACCTAGCTCTAGAAATCCAGGGCCTCAGAACCTGCCTTTAAGCTAAACAACATATTGCTGTGGGATGTGATACACAAGAGCAGTCAAATACAACATCCCTAGAGTGAACATGTTTACACATGGGGAGGAATTTTTGTCCAGCCAGCAGGTAAACTTCCTGTTTCCTTCTGGGCTGAGACAAACTTCCTCTGCATGTGACTAGAGGTGGGCGTGGCCTCACCTGTGCAGGTAATGACAAAAGGACAGGGCAGGGCAGCCATCTCTTTTTCTCCACATGCATCGAAGAAGCAACATCTGCTTAGCCAAAGATGCTCTCCAGCCAAGAGAGGACAAAGAGACTGTCTCCTTATGAGATAACTTAGAAAAGTAATATACACCTGGAAACTAAGTCTGCCTTCTGGGATCCGATTGTAAACAGAATGTGAGTGAGTAAACTCTTTTTATACTTTTATAGAAGACTGTGTTGTGTCTTATCTTTTATGAGGGAATAAGGGGAAAATACCAGAACTGTTATTATAGAGGCTTTAGCGAGCCTGAGCAAACGCATCCGCTGCGAGTTTAAAAAGGGGAATGTTACTCTGCTAAATTGTGGAACTTGTTAACACAAGTTGGAAAGGCTATAATCAAACAATATATCCTCTCCTACATCCCTGAACATTCCTACAATTGCCAATGTGTGGACCCTGTCTACACCAGCCTCCTTTCCCTGACTGTTGCCTTGAATTGGGACCCACCTCATACTTTGAGCTCAGCTCTACTCCTGGGCTCCCAGACCTCTACTGCTGCTGTTCTGTTTATGAGAGCCAGCGTGGTGTAGCAGATAGAGTAGGACCTGGGAGAGATCAGGGTTCGAATCCCCATTTGGCCATGAAGCTCCTGGGTGGGTGACCTTAGGCAAATCACTGCCTCTTAGTCTAACCTACCTCACAGGGATGTTCTGGGGATTAAATGAGGAAGGCAGGAGCCCTGTGCACCGCTTTGACTCCTTAGGAGAAAGATGGTGGGGTATAAATGAAATAAATAAGTAAATGTAAATACTCGCTACAATCGGAGTTGATGGTTAACACAAATGTGATTTCTGCTGAGATCTGGGAGCCTGCTTAGCAGGGCAACAAACTTATCCTGAAGAACTGACTTGGAAGAGCTGCCCTCCTGGGTTATAGCTGTTTCTCCTACGTGCCATATATTTAGTTGATAACGCACACACTCCTGCTGCCTCACATCTTGACCTTGTTCCCGGTTCTCACTATGTAGAGTGATACAACTGTACAGCTCGAATGGGTCCCAAGGGCCTTCTAGTCCAACCCCCTGCAATGCATGTGCCCCAGTCCCTGAGAGCCTGAGCTGTCTTTCTTTGGAACTTGATCTTGTCTCTTTGGCACCATCCCCTGCCTCCAGCCCCTGGCCTGGAACGGCCCCTGCTGAAACGAACAGTGAGTTCAGTGAGTTGACTTATCTCTGGACCAGCAACCATCCAGCATCTGCCTCCTACACTGGAAGTGCTCTCATACCACTTTAACAGCCATGGATTCACCCAAAGAATCCTGGGAGCTGTACTGAGCTACAATTCCCAGAGTTCTCTGGGAAAAAAATATTATTAAACCACTCTGGGAATTGTAGCTCTGTGAGGGGAATAGGGTGGTGGTCTTTCTAACGACTCTCAGCACCCTTAACAACTTACAATTCCTAGGATTCTTTGAAGGAAAGGATGTGTTCTGAATGTGCTTTAAAGGTATGGTTTGTACACAGCCTCAGATGATGGGGCTCTATCTCTTTGGCTTTGTGTCCTGCACACTAAGAGCTCAGAAGAGGGAACCTGAGGAAAGGATATGTTGTACAACAGGGGAGTGCTTTGCACAGAACAGCCAGTCTCCAAAACTCACAATGGGAACCTGAGTACATGACTCACACTTTCTGCCTAGATCCCTAACAGTTACTCCCAACAGCAGTACGGTAGCAAGAATATATTTCTCTTAATATACTCATTTTTGTGTGCATCTTCCCCTCTAAAACAGTTTTATAAGCCATTTCTTCAAATTGATTATATCTCTGTATGTTATTTACACTAATATATGAACTCCCCCCCAATATACGTTTTTAAAGATGCATTTCTGGTTGGATAACTACGTCATAAAAATTTAAGAAGTACAAATTTCACAGGATAGCTCTGATTCAGTCTGCATAGCGGTTCAGAAGGTGTGCAAACTGAACTACTTTCTCCCCCATCCTCACCTTGAGCCGGACTTGGAAATGGACCCTGAGCCAAAGAAAGTCACATAAGCATTGGATCTAAATGCTTAGTCCCAGTTAGTGGCCTGGGTGCCTGCACTGGGAATGATCTGCAGTTGCCAAAGGCAGCCTAGTGTATAACACATTGCAGCAGTCTAACCAGGAAGTTGGCAAAGGATGACTTCTTTGGGGGAATGTGCAGTGTATAAATCTAAGAAAAAACAACTACCTCACTCAAGTCCTGCTTTACAAACATTTGCTATGTGAAAATTCACTTAATCTGAACACAAGGAATTAGTACGCAAACCTTACTAAATGCACCGTAAATTCAGAAATGCAGAGACCATTTCCTGGTTAGCTGAGGAAAGGAGGGAGGGAGGGTAAGTATTTGGACAAATCAGAGAGGATTTTCCTGGGCTTTCCTGTTTGTTTGTTTGTTTGTTTGTTTGTTTGTTTGTTTGATTGTTTTGCATAGGAATCATTGGAAATAATGAACTCGTTATATGAACACTTGGCCCAAGAAACATTTTCCAGGGAACACATTAGGTTGTCCTCATCTTTCCTCAAAGTGAATCACAAGAAGAAGAAGAAGAGGAGGAGGAGGAGGAGGAGGAGGAGGAGGAGGAGGAGGAGGAAGAAGAAGAATGATTATTTCTTCCAATGCTACCATTGTGGTGTCTTACAGGTTAGAAACGTAGAATTGTGGAGTTGGAAGGGAACCAAAGGGTCATCTCATCTGACCCCCATGCAAACCTACCTGGATTCACTTAACATAAGGCACATAACTACTTCTGTGGCTGTGTGTCCTGAACATGCAGTGCCCATAGTTGGCAAGATGAAGCTACTCCTGGGAATAATGAGACAGGTTTCACGTACCCCTAATAAAGATCACATTATAAAGCTCAGCCTGCAAAAGAAGAGTACATGGCTTCAGTCCAGACCTCTGCATGCTTCTGGGAGCACACATAGATCAGCTGTTAAACTAGCCTTCAGTATTGGGACGCAGCAGCTTATACATCCCAAGCAGTTCTCTCCGTTATAATGCATGGGAAGCGCTTGTAAATGGGGGTGAGGGGCCCCGTGAAGTCAACAGAGAAGGGGCCCCTGAATGAGAGCAGCAGGCTTCACATTTAACAACCATCTCCCAACATTCCCTTCCCCCACCGCCCAGTTGATTTATATGCCTCATATTTCACTACAGCAAATCAGAGAGGCAGGAAATAGAATGCTGGAAAGCATTGCAATATCCACAGTGACATCTGAAATCCAGTTATAAAAACCAACATCTAAAATGCAAGCTGCGGACTCACTAAAATGCTTCAACTAAGGCAGATAATCAGATTGGTTATGGGAACAATGTTTGCTAAGCACAGAAAGATGGATCATGACGGTAATAAATTGGCTGCCAAGGAAACGAGCCAATTTCTCTGAGCTGAATGAAAATATGATGTCAAAGCAAATGACCTTCTGGTAATGAAAACTGGTAATATCTCCATTCCTGGGGGCGGGTGTCAGGGGGCACTTGTCTCCAAGGCCAGAGCAGTTGTTTCGGCATCCAAACCAGCACGCCACAAGTTATGGATGGTGGGGCAGGTCCTCTGAGAAGTAGCCAGGAATCCCAAGCATGATCTTATGTTGATTTAATGGGCCATCTAAATTTATTTTTAATAGTATTCATTTATTCATACATACATTCATTCCATTGCATCTTACCACTGAGAAGCTCAAGATCATATAAATGGCTCTCTCTTTTCCTGTTTAATAACAAGCAAGCAAACAGCAACAACCTGCCCATCTGGCTGGGTTTCCCCAGCCACTCTTGACATAATAAAACATCAAACTAATAATCATAATTTTATTATTTATTTTATCCTCAGATACCCAACAGACAGTGACAGCCTCAAGGTCACCCAGCAAGTTTCATGGCTGAATTTGAACCCTGGTCTTCCAGGTCATGGTCCAACACTCTAAACCCACTGATTCCCTAGGTGGACAGTGCTGCCCCTTGGGGACCAGTGGAATTCACCTAGGGAGTGTTAAGAGGCAAGGAGGCAGCAGGAAGGTGCTGGACGTACAAATGGCTAGCAGACTTTGAAAAGTTGGTATAAAGACAGTCAAATAAACCTGCAGTTTGGGAGCAAGGCTAAAACATGCAAAGGTGGGAATGCCCTAAAATCCAACCCTTCTGGAGAGCAGTCCTACAAGAGATATGCAAAATAACTAAACAGGTATTAGAACTCATCCCAGAACTGACTCTACTGAACATCTTCCAAGATCATAACAACCACTCACATTATTCAGAGCTTATAACCTATCTACTCTCAGCAGCCAGAAGCCTCACAGCCATACACTGGAGAGACCCGTCAGGAGTAAACATGGCCCAATGGTCTCAAATTGTATGGGAAACGGCCTTACTAGAAAAGCTAACCAATAAATGGAAACTGACACTGGGACAAATAGAAGAGGACGCCTTCACCCCAGTATGGCTCCCCTATATCACATACACAGCCCAACAAGACAACAACAAGAATCCACCGACAGCATAGGAATCAATCTGGCTTCCCTGACCCAACAAGCCCCCCCCCCACTCACAAATGCAGCCAACTACAGACAACCAGCCACACCCTGGACCCCCCCCCAATCCCTCTCACTACCAAGGAAATGTAATAAGCAAATAGATAGAGAAGCTACCCAGTTGACAAAACCCCACACATACACTACACACAGCCTCACCACCCCACCTCTCCTCTCTCCCCTCTTCTTCCCCAACCTTAAAGGTAAAGGTAAAGGTACCCCTGCCCGTACGGGCCAGTCTTGCCAGACTCTGGGGTTGTGCGCCCATCTCACTCAAGAGGCCAGGGGCCAGCGCTGTCCGGAGACACTTCCGGGTCACGTGGCCAGCGTGACATCGCTGCTCTGGCGAGCCAGAGCTGCACACGGAAACGCCGTTTACCTTCCTGCTAGAAAGCGGTCCCTATTTATCTACTTGCACCCGGGGGGTGCTTTCGAACTGCTAGGTTGGCAGGCGCTGGGACCGAGCAGCGGGAGCGCACCCCGCCGCGGGGATTCGAACCGCCGACCTTTCGATCGGCAAGCCCTAGGCGCTGAGGCTTTTACCCACAGCGCCACCTGCGTCCCCAACCTTAGACTGTACTTAACACTAATGTCTCCTCACAACAAACGTAACTGATGTGTGAGAAAGACTGCACAACCTGAAAAAGAGAGAGAAGGCATGTACTTTTGTAAACCAGGAAAATATTTCATATAAATAAATAAATAAATAAATAAATAAATAAATAAATAAATAAATGCAATCCTTTCACCAGCTCTCTGCAACCATGTGCTTTACTTATCCATCAGCCTGCTTCAAAATATTATGACATATCCACTGCCAGTGAAAGTGGCCCTGGTGAACCTCCTTTTGCAAAATGCACAGCTTGCCATGTTTGTGTCAAGAAATTTATCACTGAATTAGCAGCAGTGTGTCCAAATGGGGAAAAGAATGTCTAGCAATCGTATTTTCCTTGGAATCAACCAGCATAAAAGAGGCCAAATTTCTATCTCAGTTGACACAATGCTCATAAACCACTGAGAGCCATTTTAAAGAAGCTGTTATTGTCCAGTCCAAAATGCTCCCAACACATGCAACACTATCCCTTAGGCTTAGAAGCACCATCTTAAAAAAAAAAGAATAGAAATCAGATGTTTACAGAGAATTTGCTGTAAAAGTCACACTGGCTGCAGGAAATATAGACAGACAAACGAGACTGTGAAATATTCAACTTACATGAAGCAAAAGAAGTTCCAGAGGAGAAAGAAGGCATTAATCAAAACACCCCAAAGTTTCTTACCAGGACAAGATTTATAAAGCTACATAACTGGACAATGAGCTACAAATCCTGATATCTGCCATTCTAGCAGGACTGCCAAACCCCCAGCAAGTGTTATTGTTGCAAGGATGACCTCAGTGTCTAAGATGGCATCGTATTTACATGGAACTGCATGTCAGACAAAGTGATGCTCCCATAGATTCCCAATCAGGTCAGGTAAAGCAATCACAGGGAATATGCAACATTGCTAAACAGACTTTGGATCCAAATGGGAACAGACCTCTTTGTGGAGAGTGACAGCACTGTTTGAACCCAATGGATTTCAGAGAAGATTTGGGATTTCAGAGAAGCTGCTGGATATCCCCACAGTAACTGCAGGAAACAAAGGGCTGAACTAGATGTAGCAATATTCATTACTCAGGGGGAACTCAGGGACAACATGACTGGAGGGCGACCAAGATGATAAAGGGTCTGAAAACTAAGCCTTATGAGAAACAGTTGAGGGAACTGAGCATGTTTAGACAGGAGAAGAAAAGACTGAGAGGAAATATGAGAACCAAATATCTGAATGGCTGTCTCATGGAAGATGGAGCGAGCTCATTTTCTGCTGCTCCAGAGGGCAGGGCCTGAACCAATGGAATCAAATGGCAAGAAAGGAAATTCTCACTAAAAATTAAGAACTTTCTGACTGTCTCAGAAGGTGGTGGACTCTTTTTCACTGGAGCTTTTTAAACATGGCCATCTGTCAGGGATTCTTTAGCTGTGATCCAACATTGCAGGGGGTTGGACTAAATCAGTGTTGGCCAAACTTGGCCCTCCAACTGTTTTGGTCTACAACTCCCATCATCCCTAGCTAACAGGACCAGTGGTCAGGGATGATAGGAATTGTAGTCCTGAAACAGCTGGAGGGCCAGGTTTGGCCAACACTGGACTAAATGTTCCTTGGGATCCTTTCCAGCTCTGCAATTCTGTAATTCTATGGCTATGCTGCTCTGATGGGCACAGGGGAAGGGACCCCAATTCTGCCAGGCCCTCTTGACTGTGGTTTGGAAGATGCTGCTTTCTCAGACTCATCTGAGGGCTCCCCACCCCTGAGGAAAAACTGTGTGCCATCTTTAAAGGGCCTGTGGTCAATTCTGCAGCCACATGGTTCTGCATGCCTGTAGAACAAATGCAGCTTCTGGGGTAGCATCTTCAGACTTTGGAGGTGATGGGAGAATCACATCCTCAGGCCAGGAAGTGCAGGGGGAGGTGCTGAGGGCTCCCCCACCCCCCAAAAAGGTAAAGTGACTATAGAATTGCATGGGTTGGAGCCTTCCTCCAGTTGACATTGGGAACCTGAGCTTGATTCCACCCTAGGACTTCTTCATGCAGCACACAGTTAAACTATGGAACTCCCTCCTACAGGAAGCAGTGATGGCCCCCAACTTGGATGGCTTTAAAAGAGGATGAGACAAATTCATGGAGGAGGAGAGGGCTATCAATGGCTATAAGTCAAGATGGCTCTGCTCTGCCTTCTTGGTCGGAGGCCGTAATGCTCCTGAATACCAGCTGCTGGAAACCACAAGAGGGGAGTGTGCTCTTGTACCCGGATCCCGCTTGCTGGTTTCCCTTTGGGGCATCTGGTTGGCCACTGTGAGTACAGGATGCTGCACCAGATGGGCCATTGCTCTGATCCAGCAAAGTCTTCTCATGCTCTTATGTCATGTTCTTTGCATCTTCTAGGATAATCAGGACACTGCTGGACTGGGACAATGTCATGAGTTCTCTTCACAATCCAAGGATGATTCTATTGCAAAGGAAACATAAGAACTCACGTTATTTGATAGGTCTGAGTTGTATTTTCTGGCCAGTCCACCAGACACACCACTCGGCCAGGGAGCTCGGCTGTTGTTGCGTAGTAGCCTTGTGGGAATGACAGCAATAAAGCCAGTAACCAGATGACACAGATGACGACCTTGGTGGCTGAGGCCGATAGCCTTGGTTGCAGCGGGCGGATAATGGCCATATACCTGGAAGAGGGAGAAATTAAAATGTAGGAGCAGAAAGTAAAAAAGGAGAAGGGGCTCATCACCCCCCCCGTATGTTTCCCCCAATTCTTTAAGGCCAACTTTGCCACCCAGGTGCCCCCCAGATGTGTCGCATTACAACTGCTCTCCACTCCAGGACAGCGTGGCCATATGAAGTTGGGATTGATGGGAACTGTAGTCTAAAGCAGTGTTCCCCAACCTTGGGCCTCCAGCTGTTTTTGGACTACAACTCCCATCATCCATCGGTAGCAAGACCAGTGGTCAAGGATGATGGGAATTGTAGTCCAAAAACAGCTGGAGGCCCAAGGTTGGGGAACACTGGTCTAAAGCACCTGGAGGGCACCAGGTTGTGGAAGGCTGACCTAAGGAATGGTGATGTTGGAAGATTCACAACAGACAGAAGAAAGTCCTTCACACAGCACATAGTTAAACTATGGCACTTGTTCCCATAGGAGGCAGTGATGGCTGCCAACCTGGATGGCTTCAAAGGAGGATTGAACAAATTCAGGGAGAAGGCTTTCCATGGCTACTAGCAAGTGGCTCTGCTCTGCCTCCACAGCAGGAGGCAGCAACGCTTCTGAATATCAGTTGCTGGAAACCACAGGAGGGGAGAGAACTCAGGTCCTGATAGCAAGTTTCCCACTGGAGCTCCTGGTTGGCCCCTGTGAGAGCAGGATGCTGGACTAGATGGCCCCTTGGCCTGATCCAGCAGGCTCATAGTGTTGTTATGATGCAGCCTTCCTCAGTCACCCTCTATTTCCTGAGGGGTAATCCAAGGGAACATGGAGTAGGATCTTTTCTGTGTTGGCACCCATGATGCTTATTTATTAAATATCAGTGTTTCCTGATCCTGATAGAGGCAGAAGAAAGTTAGCGCACCAATTCCACCTATGCTGTCAGATTGGAAAGGTTACCTGTTTTTAAAATGTTCCAAAATCTTTATGAAGCCAATACCTTTCCCAGAACAACCAAAATGTCCTAGAATTGTGTGCAAGCTTTTCAGTTCCCCAGAACTCTTCATCAGGCTAGATGAAAGGAAGTAAGGAGCAGAAGTAAAGAGACAAAAATGACTGGTTGTGTACCATCTGTGCCTGCCCAAAGGTCTCTTTAGAAGGAGCAGCAGCAGCTTTCATACCCCCCAAAAGAAAAAAAACCAAAACCATCTACAGTGGTACCTTGGCTTAAGAACTTAATTCGTTCCGGAGGTCTGTTCTTAATCTGAAACTGTTCTTAACCTGAGGTACCACTTTAGCTAATGGGGCCTCCCGCTGCTGCTGCACCGCCACCACACGATTTCTGTTCTCATCCTGAAGCAAAGTTCTTAACCCAAGGTATTATTTCTGGGTTAGCGGAGTCTGTAACCTGAAGCATCTAACCTGAAGCATCTGTAACCAGAGGTACCACTATACTTAATTTGTATCAAGCTGAAGCCTAGAGTGTGCTTTTTGAGAGGAGGGAGCCAGATGCCTCTGGATCCCAGGGCCAGCCCAAGGCACCTCTCTCCGCTCCATGCAGAGGAGTCAAGCAGACCGGCAGCTGACTCTAACTTCAACACTGTTGAACAAGCAGCATCTGCTACCTCACCTGAGGCAGCAGGTGAGTTCAGGGTGGTCAGCACAGTCCATGCAGCATTCCCAGGTCTCCCCTCCAACAGAGGGGGGTGGCTGAGGGGAGCTCAGGAGGAGCAAGCAGGGGGCAGCTGACCCCCAGCAGATACCACCTGAGCCAACTGACTCACCCTAACCAATGGCCAGCTGTGCAGCTCAGCAGACCAAAGCACAGCATGAGGATTTGTGGGCACTGTGTTGCTGACTGCATTATAGGAAATAAAGCTTTTCTGAGTTGATGTGGTGTGCAGTGGTATAACCTTCCGAATCCTCCTTGGCAATGTGTCAGCTTAGCCAGTTGTTGCTCTCCTTGCCTTGGCAGCTCGTGTGATACCCAAGCAAAGGCCAAAGAGTCACATGAGTGTTTTTACATGAGTAGAATGTGTGCATTTATTTAAAATGCATCTCTGGATTATTTGTGGGGCATAGGAATTTGTTCATCCCCCATATATATATATATATATATATATATATATATATATATATATATATATAGTTTGGCCCCCCACAAGGTCTGAGGGACAGCGGACCGGCCCCCTGCTGAAAAGATTTGCTGACCCCTGATCTAAACAAAGTGACTCTGAGCAAGAATCTTCTTCCATTGGACCTTAATAGATGGTGGGAGCTTAGGTGTCAGGCTCATGTTGGGTGATGGTTTGGAACACACAGTTGTGGTGACCATTATCAGTCCGCCCACCTCAGCAGTGACCTGAACCTGCTCAGTGATGGGAACAGGCAGAGCCCCACCTTCCAGAGGACTCCAGATCTTGAGCTATGTGTGAATAGAGCTGTATTTATCAGCAGCACTGAAAGAGAATGGGCCCACTGCCAAGCACGAAAACCTAACACTCCAGATATTTCCTCCTCAAGTAAAAGAGGAACGACACATAAAGCGACACCACTTTTTCTTATTTTACTATTACATTGTGGCTTTTCAGATATTTCCATGACAACAAAGCATTTCTCAAGTTCAACATGGCACCCAGATGGTCCTTAGCACAAGAGGAAAACAGTTGGAAGGAACTGAGTTGTTTGTTGTTTTCCGAAGGGTGACTGTCGAGCTAAAAGAAGGGGCCTCATTCCAGCCTCAATGGAGGCAAGGAGAGTGGCGCAATAAGCACATCTGACATTTTTATGAGATGCCATCCATCCCAAAGGGTCCTGAAATGTTCACAGACAAAAGGCCACATGTAAAGGCTATTTGTCCACAAGGGTGATCAGGAATGAGCAGACTAAACTCCACCACACCCATCATAAGAGCTGGATCAGGCCAATGACCCATCTAGACCAGCATCCTGTTCTCACAGTGGCCAGCCAGATGCCGATGGGAAACCTCAAGAGGATTCACAAGAGCCCCATTCCCTCCTGTGGTTTCTGGCAGCTGGTATTCAGAAGCATTTCTGCCTCCAGCTGCAAAAGGAGAGGCCCGAGATTGTGTGAGAAATTTAGCAAGTATTTGCAGCAGCCTTCCCCAACCTGGTGCCCTCCAGGTGTTTCTGCTTCCAATTCCCATCAGCCCCAGGCAGCATGGCTGTGCTCCCATTGGCCCTCCTGCCTTACGGTTGTGCTGGCTGGGGCTGATGGGAGTTGATGTCTAAAAACATCTGGAGGGCACCAGGTTGCCAAAGGCTGACCTATGGTTTCCTATGCCTGTGGTGCTGGATGCACACACCCAGAGGAGCCTTGAAAATATAAAACATTAGGAGAATAAAATCTTCACGAGGAAACTGTGTGATGCTTCATCAGAGGTTATTGCTGAAATGTCAGGAGAGGGAGAGCACAAATGGAGCAAGTCCCTTTTCCCTTGTCATGCAATCAGTTTCCCGTGAAAGTTACGAGTTGTGGAATGGGCCATCGCTTGTGTGCAAACTACAGAAAAGGAAACAATTGAAAGTCAGCTGTGATAAACAGCCTTTTTAAGCCACTGGGAGAATTTTTGCAGCCTGAGTCCCATGTCAGATTTATAGGCTATCAAACTGGGGAACAGCCTCACGCAGCAGCGTTCCAATTAAATTATGAAAGCCCAGCCCTAAATGGACTTAGTTGTAAGTCCCCTTGATTTCCATGGTGTTGACTCAAGAGGAAGTGCACTGGGAATCACAGTCAAACACTCCCGAGGCATATTCCACACCAGCTGTGCATCATTTAATTACCGGTATGTCTGCCGCTTGAAATGTTCTCTGGATATTTGGGGAGAGAAGTCACAGCACACAGCTGAACCCTGAAGCATTTTTCATTCCCTTGCCAGGGCCTTGCAAAAGAAGAAAAAACCTCTCACAACAAGCTCAGACTCCATTAGGCCAAGAGACCTCACAATCCAGACGTGCCCACGTCCTGAATGCTGCTTTCATAGACTCATATACTGTAGTTGGAAGGGACCCCCTAGGGCAGTGGCGTAGCGTGGGGGGTGCAGGGGGGCCGGCTGCACTGGGCGCAACATCGGGGGGGGCGCGCTCGCCGCCTCCGGAGTCGCCGAAGAGCCTCGGGCGCAGGCTGTAGCAGAGCCCCATGTCTCGCGGAACCGACGAGCTGTGCGCGCGTCCGGGCTGAAGGCGTCCGGCAGGCAGCGGCTCTCAGCGCTCGCCGCGGTCCCCGCGTGTCAGGGCCGCGGAGGGCGTGCCAGGCAGCCCCTCCTCACAGCCCCGCCGCCGCTGCTGCTGCAGTGGCTGTGCCATGTTGCATTTTCCTCGCCTCTCTGCCCTCCTCCTCCGGGCAAGCGGCGTCGTTTGGGCGGCAGCGCCAGCGGCAACTCGCCTCAGATCACCTGACACGGACCCACCGCCGCCGCCGTGGCTACCTTACTGTAAATACCCCAGCCCAGGCAGAGGAAAGAAGAAGCTGGCAGTGGCGGCAGGTTAGGGGTTAGGGGGCGCAAATTACTTGCCTTGCCCCGGGTGCTGACAACCCACGCTACGCCGCTGCCCTAGGGTCATCTAGTCCAACCCCCTGCAATGCTGGCATCTCAGCTAAAGCATCCATGACAGATGGCCATCCAACCTCTGTTTGACAACCTCCAAGGAAGGAGAGTCCACCACCTCTCGTGGGAGTCTGTTCCACTGCTGAACGGCTCTTACTGTCAGAAAGTTTTTCTGAATGTTTAGTCGAAATCTCCTTTCTTGCAAATTGAAGCCATTGGTTCGAGTCATACCCTCCGGAGCAGGAGAAATCAAGTATGTGACAGCCCTTAAGATATCTGAAGATGGCCATCATATCTCCTCTCAGTCTCCTCTTTTCCAGGCTAAACATACCCAGCTCCTTCAAAAGATCCTCATAAGGCTTAGTTTCAAGACCCTTGATCATCTTGGTTGCCCTCCTCTGCACACCTTCCAGCTTGTCAACGTCCTTCTTAAATTGTGGTACCCAGAACTGGACACAGTATCCCAGGTGTGGTTTGACCCAGGCAGAATAGAGTGGGTCTATTACTTCCCTGGATCTGGACACTAGACTTCTGTTGATGCAGCCTAAAATCACATTAGCTTTTTTTGCTGCTGCATTACCCTGTTGACTCGTGTTAAGCTTGTGGTCCACCAAGACCCTTTTCACATGTACTCCGAGTTTCAACCCTTCCCTCTCCTCTGCTGCCCTCTTCCGCCTCTCCTGCTGGGATTCTCAACCTCAGGTTTCCTCTTGCACCTTTTGAAATGTTCTTCAAGACTTTTCCCCTCTGGTTTTTCCTCCTTCATATTTGTCTTTCATTTACATATTTTTAATGTTTACCGAGGCCTTTAATAAAATAAGAAGAGCCCCTGCTGGATCAGGCCAATGGCCCACCTCACCCAGCACCCTGGTCTCTCAGGGGCCAACCAGATGCCCCACTGGGAAGCCCACAGGCACAAGAGCCACTGCCTCCTCCTGCAGCTTCCAGCCACTGGCATTCAGAAG
Organism: Podarcis melisellensis; assembly: GCF_964234715.1. Taxonomy (NCBI): domain Eukaryota; kingdom Metazoa; phylum Chordata; class Lepidosauria; order Squamata; family Lacertidae; genus Podarcis; species Podarcis melisellensis. The sequence goes on from NC_138540.1 coordinate 4,302,623, forward strand.
CCTCACTGTCTCTGGCCATGGAGGCAGAACACAGGCCTCATGGCTAGTGGACACTGATAGCCTTCTCCTCCATGAGTCTGTCCAATCCTCTTTTAAAGCCATCCAAGGCTTCAGATGTGAGCCATTTGTTTTTTATACAAGGCTACTTTTTATACTGACAGTTAATGCAGCTGGAATTATTGTATTGTTATTGTATTGTGAATGGGGCTTATTTTAATCCCCCCCCCCAAGATGTTTTCATGATAGGTGCTTGAGAAATAAAAGGGCACCCTCTCTTTCCTCGGCTCCCTTTTCTTCCATCCAAAAGGTCCATGATGACTCACATCCTTCTCTTCTGCTGCTGCTGCCTCCTCAGAGCTCCAGTGGGCGGGCAGAGCATCTCCTAGAGGAGCACTGCACATCCCAGAAATGTGGGGGCGGACTCAATGGCGACAAAGGATCCATGCCCAAATGGAGAAAAAGCCACAGAGGTGTGGGGTGTGGGGGCGTCCCCAAGCAGAGAACCAAAGGAGAGCCAAGAGGCCTGAGGAGCTTACAAGCTAAAACAACATAGCAGAAACACTTGCAAAGTCAGGAGTCAGAAATCAAGCAAGAGTGCAATAAGCAAGGTAGTCAGGAGGAGAGATAGAGAAAAGGTCACAGAGTGGATAGGACTGCGGGTTGGGGGGCTGAACACATGGGCATTAAGAGTGATAGAGAGGAGAAAGGGAAGAGTGTGTGCTATGAAGAAATGGTTCAGAACATAAGAGCCTGATGGATCAGGCCAATGGGCCATCTAGCCCAGTATCTTGTTCTCACAGGGGCCAACCAGAAGAGAAGCTGAGCATGCAAGCACTCTTGCCTCCTCCAGGGGGAACTGCAACTGTGGAGGCAGAGCAGAGCCATCCTGGCTAGAAGCCATCAATGGCCCTCTCCTCCAAGAATTTGTCTCATCCTCTTCTAAAGTTGGTGGCCATCACCGCCTCCTGTGGGAGGGAGTTCCATAGTCTGTGCAGCATGAAGAAGTGCTTTCTTTTACTGGGAGAAGGTGGAGGAGGGTGAATATGTGGGAAAGAAAGAGGGTGATGGAAATATCATGGAGGAGAGTAAAAAAGTGTCGCGGTGCTATAAACGCTTGAGTGAAAAGAATGGAATTCAGGTGGTGGCAGTGAAAGAACTGTGACTGATGGAGGAGCTGTCAGAGGAGCCATTTGGCAAGCTCTGACTAGGAGAGAAGAGTCCTAAGGGAACACTGACGGGTCTGAGGGCCATTTCTACATGGTCAGTTAAGTATAATTGGTTTAATTCAGGTAGGCAACTGTGTTGGTCTGACGCAGTCTATATATATGTGTGTGGTGTGTGTGTGTAAAAGTCCAGTAGCACCTTAGAGACTGTTAACATTACAATTAGTCCTACAAGAAAAAGCAAGGGGTAGTATGTAGTATGTAGCATATGTAATGAGACAGGAATCCAATATCTCTATTAAGACCAGGTCTCTCCATAGTTTTCAGTTTAGTGATGAGTTGTAATTCAGCAACTTCCCTTTCAAGTCTGTTTCTGAAATTCTTTTGTAATAAGATAGCTGCTTTGAGATCCTGTATTGATCTCACACAGTTTAATTCACACAGAAATGGAAAAATGCTTATGTGTATTAATGAAGGTTTAACATGAAGAATAACTGTATATTGCTACCATTTGGATCTTTCCACAGTAGCTTTCTAAGTAGTTGCTAAGCTCCTTAAAGGGTTAATGATTACGTGTTGGTTGTTTTCTAGCTCTAAACTGAATGCAACTTTTGATCATATGATGACGCTGTTGTCTTGCAAATTCGCCATCTTGAAAAGGTGGTGGCTTTTCTTTCTCTGAATGCCACACAGAACAAAAGGATGGCAACGGCTCTCCAAGAGCTGCATAGCCTTAAGCAGGGTAAGGCAGGCTGGAATAGGGGAGAGAGAGAGAGAGACCTTTTAATTATTGGAGTTGTATTTTATTTCTAAGATTCTGGGTCTGTGCTGGACAGCACAATACATTATATGGATATGTTGGATGTATCATTTGATGTTTCTGTTTCGTTCTGGAGATTTCAGTAATATCTAATGGGTCTGGACAATGCTTCATTTCCAAAAGGAGTCAGTGATGGTGCCCTCAAGGCTAAGGGGTAGGCCTTTCCTCCACCCTCCTCCTCCAGCTGCTACCTAGGAGAAAAATAGCTGGTGTGTGTGCATATAAGCTGGAAGAAGGCTGGGAGCTGGAGACACAGAGACCTGCTTGCTGTGTGCTGGATCCAAAGTTGTGACCAATGGAGAGGCAAGATCTGTTGGGGTGTTAATGCTGTGAGTCCCTCCACCTTATATGTGTGTAAATAAAACCATATATCCTAAAAACAACCACAGTCTCCTCATTCCAAGGAAACCAGAACTGGGTAAGTAGCTGGAACCCCTGGATTCTCTCACCACTCAGAGATTGGGGTGGCATGTAAGAGCATGTCTCTGTTGCCTGGTGATAAGAAGAGCCTTGATCTCATCAGAGTGAGAGGGTCACTAGTTGTCCCTGGCATAGAAGAGACATGCCAGTGCTCTGGAGACACTTGGAACCCCCAGAGATGAAGAGGGGAAACTGTTTCTCACAACTAGCATGTTTCCTTGTCCTTCCTTATTTCCAAGCAGCAGTACAGAGGAAAGATCCCAAAATACCCTGATCCCTAATCCAGTGGGAGCAATAAACCAATCTGTCACTGGCCCTTCAAGGCCAAAGAGAACCAAGCAGGATGGCATACACAGTGCGCTTGGTTTCCTTCAACAAAAGCTGGGGGAAGGCTTCTGCTTCCTGCATTTGTCTAAGGGAAATAGTCACCTCCCCTTTTTGTGTGTAAAAATGCAGTAATAATCAAGTGGCAATGACATTATGCTTTAGTGTGTTTAGTGTGAGATTCGCAGATGGTATCTCACAACAACTCTGCAGAGTGGTCACTATTTCTGCTCTGAATATAATCTGCTCTGAACCCTGAGGTAATCAATTTCAGCCAAGAATGCTTGCAACTGTGCTGGCGCAACCCTCTCAGTCACCTTCTCCAAAAAGGGGGAGCCGGTGACTGGGCATTAGTTGTCACAAACCAGTAAGTCCAAGGTGGCTGAATGTTGATTCAAGGTGGTTGAATCAACACATCTTTTAAGACGTCAGCGTGTAACTCATCAGGATATACTGACATTTTAGCTGGTCGCTGCTCATTAAATGTTGGCTTTCTATAACAGGCCTGTCGGCAGACTCATGTTCTGCTCAAGTGTAGCCTGCTGCTCTGGTTGAGAAATTGACCTGTCCAGTCAAGGCAGTCAGAGGCAAGATCCAGGGCCAGCCCACCCATAAGACCGGGTGAAGCAGCACACTTCAGGCAGAAGAATCCCACGGGGCTGCCCTGACTTTATTCTTTTGCAACACTTTATCTCCCATATGAGACACAACAATCAATCACCACCCTAGAGAGACACTTATTGCATTAGAGACTTTAATATTTATCATAAACTTGGTCCCACCTTTAAGCTGCTGTTACGCTTGTTTCCTAAGAAATAAGACTACTTACTTGCTATTGTTGTTGTTTATTACATTTGAAAAAGCAATATAAAGATACTTTTTAAAAAGAATGTGTTGATCCTGGACCCAGACAGCCACCCCCTGAAGACATGCCTTAATAAACCAAGAGGGGATAAGTTTGAGGGAGGCGCCTTGTCTGCATCCTCAGGCTGCATCAGCTGAAACTGAGCCCATGATGTCAAAGATGCTGTTGTGCGGGAGATGGCTGCAAAGTCAAGGTTCCTACGGAGGCGAGTTCAAACAAAGGCTTCTGAAGGGTCTAAATCTTCACTGTGAGCCTTTTTTAGCTGAGCAGAGGGCTAAAAATCTCAGCAACATCAATATGACAAGCAATTCCTAGGCTTGGCACTGTCGGTAGAAGCCCAGGAGGGGCTGGGAGGACCTTTTATCTGCTTAGGCTGATTTGCCAGCTGCAACCTTATCGAGAAAAAGCAGAGCTTGCCACAGTCTTGATTATGTCCAGATTAGACTGGTGTTATGTCTCTATGTGGGGCTGCCTACCTGAAGCTGTTCAGTTGAAGGCAATTGGAGTATATAACATTTATTGGGCATGAGTTGAATTAGTTGCCAGTTTGTTTCTGGGACCAATTTAAAAGCTTTTAAAATTTTAAGCTCAAAACAAATCATTTGAAAGGACTGCCTGTACCTGACCAACCTGCCTGCTCCTTAGGATTGCCCCCTGTGACTCCTCAAGAGCCCACAACCAGGGAGGTCAGATAGGGATGATTTAGCTGTGATTCCTGCATTGCAGGGGGCTGGACTAGATGGTCCTTGGTAGCCCTTTCAACTCTACAATTCTGTGACTCTATTAGAAGTATTGCATTGGTGGGCATAAAGACTGGCTCATTTTCAATCATGCCCCATCTTTATGGAGCCCCTTCCCATGGCAGGAATGTGTGGACCCTACACTGATGGTTTCTTAAATGGACTCCAGAGACTTTGCAACAAGAAAACAAAGTGCCTTCAACTTGATATTTTAGTTAGTTTGCATTTTCCTGCTGCAGTTTGTAAACTTATTGCATTTATTGGTAGCATTTATATTTATATGGGCTTTCTGCTTATACTGCTTTATTGCTGCCATTATAATGTTTTTAGATGTTTTAGCATTTTGTTGAAAGTGGTTTTATGGTTTGCAGTTCTGTAATGAATCTGTTTTATCTTTTTTATATGTTGTGAGACAACTTGGGAGCTGTGATCCTTAGTTGCCCTTCTAAGGCATGAGACCTTGGAAATGGCACCAAAGCTCATCATTTTGCTTTCCTTGGTCCTTAGTACATACCCTTCTGAAGCCCAGTTTCCCCTACACAGTGCTCCATCTATCTCCAAAATGATGCCCTAGAGCTTTGGGGTGTTCAGAAATGGGCCACCAAAACAAGATAGGGGTTGGTATAAGGAAAAGATAAAGCGTTTGCAACTTTTTGGTCGGGGAGGGGGTCAAAAAGACAATTGGAGGAGCATGATAGAGGTCTATTAAAAAAATTACAAGGCACCCAACCCTCTGCAGCGCAGGTCATCAGATGAAACTGATTTTCATGAGATTCTGGTCAGACAAAAGGAACAACTTCTTTGCACTGTGGACAGTTGCTTAGTAGAATTAAGCTGCCTTATACCATCAGCCCACTAATCCAGCACAATCCACCACCCTTGTGCACAATGGCTCGCAGCTGTTCTCCAGCATTTCAGGTGAGTGTCTCTTCGAGCCCTACCTGGAAATGCTGGGGCTGAACCCGGCATCTCCCCCCAGCATGACCATGCTCCCATCAGCACCAAGATCATATGATTGTGCTGGCTGGGGGCTGATGGGAGTTGCAGTCCACAAAGCACTGGAGGGCATTAGGTTGGGATACCACCGGGTTCCAGAGCACCATGAAACCCAGAAGGACAGGCTGCTAATCCCAAAAAGCACAGCCAAAAGGAAACGGACCTATGAAATCGCCAGAGTTAAACTGCGGTGTTAGCCTGTATTGTACTGCCTTGTTTTGCAAAGCGTTTGCCATTTGGGTATGGAAAACCTTCATTCTTCACTTGATATTCAGAGGAGCTCTTGTGCGCAGCCAGCTGAGACCTTACAGATGTTCACGGCAGACCAAACATCTTGTTGAGAAGTGATTCAGACACTCATTAGAACATATCAGTTCAAGCACATGAGCAGCATACTGTATTTCCACCTATTTATCACGACACACACACACAGAGTACCATTGCGAGTTCCTAAGGTGCACACCTCCTGCATTTCTGGGATGAAGGACGGGGTTGTAGCACAATGCTTACGAGGAGCTGAAGGGGAATCACAGGGGCTTTTTGCTCTGCCAGTCTGGGGAAGCCCACCTTTACCCCCACGGATAGAGAAACGTGCAAATCTCCATGGGGCTCATCACATAAGAGGCCAGTTCTTGTGCTGCCACCCTTTGTGGAGGAAGCACACAAAGAAGGGCCTCATAAGATGATCACAGGTCCATCTGCTTGGGGGCTTTGATGGCTGGTAGCTGCTAACCTGGGCACAAACCCTACTTCCTCAGGGGAAGGCAGAAACAATTTGGGAATTTTAATGTGGCTCACAAAGGAGACAAAAGGAGGAGCTGGTGTTTGCTTGGGAGGGAACCAATGTTGCTTTAAAGATCAGCTTTGCCTGATCTTCTAAATAAACACATATTCCTCCCCACCCCTAAAAAACAACATCTGATGGTGAGTCTCTCCTCACATGGATTCCGATTTTGTTCCTGTGAAAGGTTGGCCAAGGAACTTTTGTTCCAAGAAACATTAATAAATTTCTAGCTCTGCTTGTATGCTTAAAAGAAAATTTGGAAGCACCAGAGGCTGTCACTACTTGCAGCTGCTACTCTCTCAACACCACAATAATCCCTAAAGCAAATCAAGATATTTTTTTAAACAATGTTGTTGCCCTTTTTGTAGAGCATCAGAGAGCATTGTTTAGAGAATTACTTTGAAAATGCTTCTCAAAAGTTGGAGTAATTCAATGAAAAATTTTGGTCCTCATCAGGGGATTTGTTCACCTCCTCGTCGTCATTATTTGGGCCATGAATTATAGGAAACCATTTTGAAAGAGTACATTTTGAAAGCTCAAAATCACCCAGCCCCCTGCGATGGAATATTATTCCAGAGAACAACTGCCTGGCTCAAACTTCAAGAAGCTTTCAGAATACAAACACGGCTGCTATTGACAGAGATTAATCACTTGCACTAGGATAGCATCGGTGATGTGATATTCTGTGTTTCTTTGCCATTTTTCCTGCTGTGGATGAGTAGCAAATGCAGTTGTCTTTGATACTGGTTCGGTATTTTCATAGCAGCTTTTACACAGCTGTTGTGTGCCTGCCCATCTGAGTCATTGGGAGAGGTGTTAATCTTCTAGGGCACATCAACATTGGAAACACTCTTCTCCCTTTGATGCAAGCGCTAATTTCAGATTTGCAGTTTGCAATCTCTGATCCTTGCATTTGCTGGGATGTGTCAGTGTTGTGAGCTTTGAGCTTGTTGTCTTGTACGCTGAGCATATTTATGTGCATGGTGCGTTTGTCCAGAAAATTAAGTTACTAACTGGAACAGCAAATGTTTCCCAGAGACCAATGACAGAACCTCTAAGCATGACCTTAGAGGAGCTTTCTGCAACCCAGTGACCTCTAGAAGTTTTGGACTACAATCCCCATCAGCCCCAGCCAGCATGTCTACATGACATGGGGCCTGATGTAGTTCAAACATCAGAAGAGCTCTCAGTCGGGGGAAGACACACAGTGGCTGCACATTTAGCCCTGCCCTTGGGCAGTGCAAGTCCCCCTTCTGAAGTGGGGAGTCTTTGGCTGAATTGTGCTGTTAGCATACGTGTGCGTGTGTGTGAGTGAGTGTGCATGTCTTATTTTCTAATTATCTTTCCATGCATTTTGAGACTTGCAAGACTCCTCGTGAGGGCAGCTTGCCCAGGAAGGTGGGCTAAAAATCTTTTAAAGAGATACATAAAAACAAATCTCAGGATACACCCCCTGTGCAATTTAGAGTTCTATTCTTCTATGGTTTTAAAGCACATGAAGGAACCTAAAGAGATAGAAGAGTCTCCCAGCTTAAGAACATAAGTAGAGCCTACTGGATCAGGCCAATGGCCCATCTAGTCCAGCATCCTGTTCTCACCATTGCCAACCTGTGGGAAACCTGCAAACAGGACCTGAATACAGCAGCTGTTTCCCAACTTGTGGTTCCCGGAAACTGGTGTTCAGAAGCATTCCTGCCTCTTGTTTGAAATGGCATTCAAACATAACTATGCATGAGTGTTAGTTAGTGCACGAAAGGGTTAAGACCACAGAGTTAGATTCCTAGAGTTGGCTATGTCACACCCCCTCTTTTCCGATGAGGGAGGAAGTCAAGCCTTCTCTTCCTGTTCCCTCTCTCATATATCCTCCAACATTTCACTGATGGAAATAGGGACATCTCATTCCTTAATGATAATTTTACTATTTATACCCCACACATCTTACTGGGTTGCCCCAGCATTCTGGGTAGCTTCTAACATATATAAAACATAATAAAACATTAAACATTTTTTAAAACTTCCCTATACAGCTTGGGGGGTCAGATAACTCCATACCCTCCAGTGAAAATAGGGATGTCCTAAGGAAAAGCGGGACATTCCGGGATCAAATCAGAAACTGGGACAGCTTCTCTAAATCAGGGATGTCCCTGGAAAATAGGGACACTTGGAGGTTCTGCTCTGTTTCTCTCTGCACCATGTAACTGATCGAGGAAGGTGTGTCCAAGCTAAGCTCCAAGCTTAGAACACCTGTTTGAAGCTATCTTTCTGTATTTTCTACCCAAGGGTATTCTGCCTGTGTTCTCCTTGCTGCTGCTTGGATAAATGCATGACTCTGACCTTTGGCTTAAGAGTGTGTGGTCTGTTCATTGCAGGAGGAGTAAAAAGGGAGAAGCACTTTGCTAGTGGATGAGACAGGAAATGCAAAAGGTTTAACAGCCTAAATTCCCATGCTATACTGCAGCTTGACTTTGAAATTAAACTCTACTACTAGTCTCCAGAAGTTTAGCCGCATGTTTTGAATCTAGACTGACCCTGCCAATTATTTTGTTATTTACCCAGCACACGTGGATCACAGAGATTCATATGTTTTTTCTTCCCACACCTCTGACTGTGGAGGCAGAGTTTATCCCTTCACAACCTCACAGACAGGGCTAAACACACAGCCCCTTTGCACACGTGCTGCTGCTTTGTGCGAGTAACACAGCTCCAAAGTATAGTCTACTCTAAAGCCTCTGGAGAGTCTCAGTTGGTGAAGGCTGCTCAGAGATATTATCTGCTTAAAGCTGATCAAAATAAGAAGTTGCAGATGATCTGACAGGCAGTGGAGAAACAGAGCAGTGGAAGGAATGCTCTGCTACATCTTCCTTTCCACTCTCACCTGTGTTGCAAACTCAAATAAGCAAGTCACTCTCCTCGCGGCTTTTTCCTCTTCCCTCTGCAATGTGGGGAGAATAATACAGAGCTAACCCTCTGGCCTTTCAAAAAGATCATGAAGAGAACGTGAAACAATTCCAACACTCTCAAGCCCCATGCAAATGCTGTGGCTGGCATCCAAAGAACTATTTTTGGCGCATTTTGAGGGCCTGGGCATTATGAATGGATTTTTGTCACATATTTGTTTCCTTTCCACAAACAGCAGCCTCCCCCTCCCAGTCTAAAGTCAGTGTAGAAACTCCCCTAGGTTTCAATAAAAGTTTGCCATGAGGGATGGTTGCCTGAGAAACAGGAGACCCCCATCAGCACATGCCCCCCATTTTGCAGTTCTTTGGATCTATGCCTTAAGCATTACAACATCAGGGCTTGTGGGTGAGATGCAGACGGACAGTTCAGGGCCAAGGGGGATATCACATTAACCCCATCTGATCTTCTCTCTTGCAGTTTGTCAATAAAAAGTTGTGTCCTCAAGAAGACGAAAGCAACCATGCACTTTCCTCCCCTTTTACTTTAATACAGAAGCAAAGCTGGGGAGAAGCTCCGGTTTTCATCAGAGCATCCTCCTGTCCCACCTCCCAGGGCAAGGGCAGAAGGCGACTGCACTCAGCTCCTGCTCTGGGGCTTTTCCTGTGCCTCTGGTTGGCCAGTGTAAGAACAGAATGCCAACCTACTGGTATATGAACTGAAGGCAGCCCTGTTTAGGGAAGTTTTTAATGTCTGATGTTTTATTGTATTTTTAATGTTTTGTTGGAAGCTGCCCAGAGTGGCTGGGGAAACCCAGCCAGATGGGTAGGGTATAAATAATAAATTATTATTATTACTTTTGGCCTGACCCAGCACAACTCTTCTGATGTTCTTGGGCTCTTATAAAGGGGATGTGTAATCCTTCTCCCCTCTGCCATTCCCTGATCTAACTCCCAACTGCTGTTATCCACACAGGAGTGGGGAGGAATACATGTTCTGGTAACATGCCTGCAGGTTTTTTTTTTCCTGTTGCAGGACTGATAGCAGCTTGGGAGATGCGGAAATGATTTAGATTGGGAAAATGGTGCAGGAGGGAATGGGTTAAAAGTCTCCCTCCTAGCACTGCTGCTTTGATCAGAATCCCCCATGGCTGCTCTAAAGAGAGACAGAGAGACACGGAAAGAAAGGGAGAGGGAGAGGAATCAGAAGTTCCTATCAGGAACCTCCCATATCTTGCTTGTTTTATTCCTCAGCTAATGCCGGGCCTGTTCCATGTCTTCCTTCCAAATCTGGGAGCAAAGCCTTTGCTGACTGCTGCTGACAAGTACATCTGCTACAGTAAACAGTAAATTCTGCTTTAATGTGCATTTTGCACAGTTGTGCTGGCTGGGACTGGTGAGAGCTGTACTCCCAAACATCTGGAGGGCACCAGGCTGGGAAAGGCCATGTGATGTGTTGTCATTGCCCAAATCTCCCCTTCACCACACGGCCAGCTTCTTCTTTCTCATCCTGGCAAGTTCTTTATTTCCACAACACACACAAAGATCAGGCTGAGTCCAGCACAGCCCATCATTACAACGTTCAGACAATTTTTCCAAGCCACACAATATAATTTGGGACTCTCTGTTGGTTAAATTAGGAAGCTGAAGGACTATGAAAGGGAGGGGAGGGGAAATGCAAGGAGTCTTCGAGGAGAAAGAATTAGACATGGATGCAGCATTCCATCAGTTGGCACTTCTATGAAATCTCATCAGAAGGGTATGAGAAGGGAGACAGCCCTTCACCTCCTTTCCCCCTTGTTTTATCCCTTATTCTGCATTCTGCTCCTCCACACTCCACTCTTCTCCTCTCTCTCAGCCAGCACACCAAGATCTGCAACAGACGCCTTGCTATCGGTTGACACCTTATGCCCGAGTATGAGACCTCAGTGTGTGACAAAAACCTGCCTTGCATCTGCTTGATCATTATTTGATGCCTACTACCATCAAGTGGAGGGACACGGGTGGCACTGTGGTCTAAACCACTGAGCCTTGGACTTGCCGATCAAAAGGTCAGCAGTTTGAATCCCCACGATGGGGTGAGCTCCCATTGCTCGGTCCCAGCTCCTGCCCACCTAGCAGTTTGAAAGCACCCAAAAAGTGCAAGTAGATTAATAGGTACCGCTCCGGTGAGAAGGTAAATGGTGTTTCTGTGCACTGCTCTGGTTTTGGTGTTTTGTTGTACCAGAAGCAGCTTAGTCATGCTGGCCACATGACCTGGAAAAACTGTCCGTGGACAAACAACGGCTCCCTTGGTCTATAAAACGAGATGAGCGCTGCAACCCCAGAGTCGTTTGCAACTGGACTTAACTGTCAGGGGTACCTTTACTCTTTTACCATTAAGCGGTGAGTTGGAACATGCAAATGGGCTGCTGCAAATATGTTCTCACAAAGAGGAACTTTCATACCCTCCAAAGTGACCTAAAACAAAACAAAACTTTTCACATGCTCATGTGTATTCAGCTGCAAGTATCAGAATAGCAAGATATGCATATGGATGAGTAAACCAGCCCAAGGAAAGATCTCATTGGGAACTATTTATCTGTAACTGGGCTGGTTTAATATTAGTCACAATCCATGGAGGAATATGACTCGTGTTCATGGATACACGTTTCTGGAGCCAAAATGGCCATATTTTGCATCTTTGCTGAATCTTCATAGAATTATGGCATATACAGAAACCATCTAAATGCTTCTATTTGGTGTCACAAAGGCAACCCACTCTCTTACACATCCCACATAGGATCCATATATGTTGTCTCATTCTGATGACACTGCAGATGAGCCTTTTCCAACACAACATGCCTCCTTTTCAATTAACTCTCCAAGTGAAAACTAGTTAACTTGGAGAATGGAATGAGCAACACTCTAGAAACGAATCTTTTCCAGAGATAACGAGAATCCCTTACTTTATACCTTGGGAATGTTTTATAGTCGTCAACGGGGAAACCACACTGTTTTCCAATTTAGCTCCAATTGTGAAGGGCAGTGTGTATTCTATTCCGCTACTTCTCTGCAAGAACAAATGGTTTTCATTTCACAAAATGATATTGTGCTTCAAAATGCACATATGCATGCACACAAGAACCTCTTACACGAGGAATATTGGAAAGTGGAGACCTTTTTTAAATTAAAAAGAAGAAGAATGCTAAAGCCAAGAAGAGCCTCACCACTGATAAACAGAAAGCTTTGAATTCCTCCAGGTTACAGAGAGATGTTTACAATGTATGGGTGGCTAACAACTCTCTTCCCATGGGAACTATTAAAGAGGATTCTTTTCATTAAGGCAGCAGGTACTATTCTGCCACCACCACTCCAACTCTACAGTTCTATGATTCTTTCTCCCAAGCTCTTCTGAAACAGATGGAAGGTGAGGATGGTCCAAAGGGTCATCTAATCTTGGGCCAAGCCAGGATTTTTGTGGGGGGGGGAGAACCTAATATTTGTATTGATTTGCATTGATTTTGATTGCTCACCCCCCTTGGCTACACCCATGCATCTAATCCAGCACTCTGCAGTGCAAGAATCACAGCTAAAGAACCATTGAGCCTAGTGGGACTTCCTTCTGAGTAAACTGGCATAGGAATGTGTGGTGTGCCTTTTTAAAAACCTGTTTTTAACACCATGTTTTAAATCATTGCAACCCACTCTGGGTCTGTAGAGTGAAGGACAGTCATAAACTAAAACAGTAATACCACCACAACAAAAAGATGAGTTATTTTCAAGAATCAATGGGGGTATACTGAACACAGTGATATTCTTGGATGTAGCCAGAGTGGTCCGGGTGGTGACTGGTCCAGATGTTGTTGGACTCCAGCTCACATCAGCCATGCCCATTGGCCATGCTGGCTAGGGCTGGTGGGAGCTGGCGTCCAATAACTTGTGGAGGGCCACAGGATAGACACCTTGCTTGCATTGCCTACTTTGTAAGGTTTTTGCAAGGATAAAATGGAATCATAATATATGTGGCTCTTGGAGCTCCTTGGATGAAAGTTTAAAAGACACCTCACATTTTTGCAATGCTTTTTTAGTGTTTGACGTACTTTCCTTGTACTATTTCAATCCTATAGTATAAATCATCCCCGCAGGTGCTCTTGGTTGAGGTGAGTGCTCTTGGTTGAGGTGAAATTCCAACCAGAGATGTTCTGGTCGCTCTTAACGACTCAGTTGAGTCTCATAAGAGTACAACAAGCTGTGATCAGTCTTTGGTTTCTTCATTTTAGGGCAATGATGCAAAGCCTGCCATTTCACAGGTGTGGAACTGAATGTGGGAGGTGCTAGTTTGCCCCAGGCATATGTGAGACCAGGGAGGGATTTGAAGCCATATCTCCATGGTACAGCAGGACCCAAAAGTGGCTAGGGAAACCCAGCCAGATGGGTGGGTATAAATAATAAATTTATTATTATTATAAAAGGAAGGTAACCCCAAAGAGTGGACTTTAGACAAATACATGGAGGGCAAGGCTCTCAACAGCAACTAGCCATGATAACTAGGTTCCACCTTCACTCTCGGAGATTAATATGCCTCTGAATAACAGCAGCTGGGAATCGCAAGTGGGCAGCCTGTGCTCATGTCCTGCTTGCAGGCTTCACATCTGGACATCTGGTTGTCCACTGTAAGAAGAGGATGCTAGACTAAAAATGGGTTTGCTTTTGCCTGATCTGGTGGGGCTCTTCTGATGTTCTTATGTGCGCTTCCAACATTACCTTTCTGCTGCATGTAAGGCTTTTGAATCTTTGTCAGTGTTGATTTGAAAACACCATATCTATATCCAATCTATATCCATTTCATCCTGAGGCAAGCTGTTTAGCATGATGTTTTTATTTACCTTCTGTGTTTTTGCACCATTTGTAAGTCAGGCTGAGACTCCTTGGAGAAGGCGCATAAGAAATCCAATAAATTCAAATACCTAAAAAACAGCAGCAGCAGCAAGAACCGCTTTGCTGGGTCAGCCCAGAGCTCCATTCTAGTCCAGCACTGTTTCTAAGAGTGATCAGCCACTTTCTCCTTATATCACACACATGCATACGCCTCTCTATCTTCCATCTTGCCTTGCAAGAAACACAACCAGAGTTCAAGAACACTTTCCAGGCAGCTAAAAAGCGGGGCTGGTAAAGGCCTCCTGGACCAACAGAGATACATGGAGGGCCACATCTGACCCTCAGGTTTTTTATCCCTAGTCCAAAAGCACCCCCTGATCCAGAAGGGCCTCTCCCAAGTCCTGACAGGTGACCTTTTTAGACACGGAAGGAACAGGGAGAGAGGCAGTCAGTCAACCTGGGGAAATACACTCTGCACTTGCTCAGGGACACTCTCCACTACGGCTGTGCCCTGAAGGCAACAAACAAACCAGCTCCCCAACTTTTGTCAGGACTTGATCCCAAGCTGGCCAACCTCTCACTTTTCACTCCAGCCTCTTCAGCCACCTCCCCTGTTTTTCCCTAGCACGTTTCTTCGGGCTCTCTTCCCGCTTCGACGTGCGTCTTCCCTTGGCATCCCGACGCTCAGAACCCAGGTTCCGGCGTCCAGCCCCCGCGCGCGGTGTATCTTCCTCACCTGTCCACGGCGATGGCCGTCATGGAATAGATGCTGGAGAAGACGGCGGCGACGGGGAAGAAGTTCTGGAAACGGCAGTAGAAGAGGCCGTAGTACCAGACGCTGTGGACGGCGTAGGTGAAATTGACCAAGGTGTTGAAGGCAGCCATGGAGGCTTCGGCGAAGGCCAGGTTGACCAGGAAATAGTTGGTGACGGTGCGCATCCGCTTGTGCGCCAGGATGATCCACATCACCACCAGGTTGCCCACCACCGAGACCAGCACGATCAGCGCGTACGCCACCGCCCAGAGCGCGACCTGCCAGCCCGGCTGCACGAACTGGTTTTCGTCGAGGGAGGCGTTCGTCGAGGCGTTGGAGCCGTTCGAGGGGGTCCCCTCCATGGCCCTCAGGGGAACTCGGGGAGCGCCAGCGGGAGCAGCATGGGGGCTGCCTCAGCAGCAGACGGGGCGGGCGGGGCCCTCGCGCGGAAACTTGCGCGGGGTTTGCGTCGAGGCTGCCGCGCCCGTCGGGCAACGGGAGGGCGCCCAGGTGTTCTCCGCAACCGGTCACTCGCCTCGCTCTCTGCGGCGCCAGGCAGCGCGGGGAGCCGCCCCGTCGAGGCTCGCTTCGGCTCTCGCGCCGCCCGAGTGGAGCGCCCGGCTGCGTGGCGGCGGCGAAGCGGCTTTTTATAGCCCGGCAGCGGCGGCGCGTCAGGGAAGGTGGGCAGCGGAGGCGGCGCGCAGGCGGCCGGGCGCGCTCCCGCGCGGGGGATGCAGCTGCGGCAGAAGTGGAGGCGTCGGCTCGGCGAGGGCCCCGGGGGCCCCTCAACCAGGACCGTCCATAACTCTCGGCGCCCCGCAGTGCCCCTCCGTCCAGCCCCGCGATGGGGAATCTTTTGCCAACGGAGAGCCACATGTTTTCTAGGTAACCTGCCGGGGGCCAGGGTGAGCGGGGCCGGGGGCCAGGGGGGTTTGACCCAGACCCACGCTGCTTTTAGCGTGCAAAATGTGGAGTTGTGGGGCGGGTGCAGCTGAAGAGCTGATAGCGTGCAGTTTGAAAAATCGGAGAAGTGGAGGGAACCCAAAGGGCCCCCGCAATGTAGGAATCACAGTTAAATACCGGTAACATTGGACTTGTGTGTTTATTAAGTGGTTCAGTGGCAGGCAGACGCGTCAGCAGCAGTATCCACAAAAGCGAAATAGGGGTGGAATTAAATCAAGGATTGCATAAATTATATCAGCATTAAGAATGCTTCAGACAAACTGCCCAAACTTTCTTCTCTGGGGTTGGCACTTTGGGCAGGTTGCATCGCAGCCTCCTAAAAACCCTTAAAGTCCTTCTGGTTCTGGTTCCTGAACTAAGTCGGGTCCATTAATGAATACTCACTGCATGCTGGAGCAGAACTACCACGGACAGAGGCTGGAAGCCAATGGAGCAGAGCGGGCTTTGTGTGCCTTTGAGGTTCTTGTTTGTTTCCCTGCTGTGGGTGTCTGATGGGGAATTTGTGTAGTTGAAAACCTGCTTTTAAAAAACCCTGACACACGCTCACCACTGCCTCATCTTTCCTCCATCCAGGCTAGCCAGCGGCATGACCAGAGTTCAATAATTCATTCTAGCCAGGCAAAAACCTGTCAAATACAGCAGGCATGGGGGGGGGGATCACCTGGGGAGAGTGGGTCTGGCTGGGAAGGCGTGTGGGGCAGAAAGAGTTCCTACCCTATAAAAAGCATTATTCAGAACCGTGGTTTGCCTGACCTCCTAAGGAAGATAACACTAAAATTTGAAACAGTAATAATCAATGGCACATTTATTCAAAATCCAATTAAGACTATTTGGTTCAATTAATTCAAACTTGTTCCAGTGAGATCAGCTTTGCAAAGTCTGGTAGTCATTTACACCTCCAGCTCATCAAACATTTTCTTGTAGGGTCTCCTGGTGTCTGTAATACCATAGATTATCTTCAAACTGCATTCCATGAGGGGTTCAAACTCTGCAATCAGATCACTTCTGTGCTTTATGACTTGGAAGAGTTAGGGAAAATTCTGCAGTTGCCAGCTTTCTGGCTCCTGCTCACCACCCTCATCCTCACATTCTGAACTCAATCTGACCAGTTTCCCCAGCGCTGCCACAATGAGCTCTTTCACTTCTTCCTGGATGAGGCCAACAAAGCCATCCCTGTCCACATACATGGCAATGTGCACTAGGTACTCCACCTCAGTGTCAGGGTTTAGAAATCCCTTGAAATTGTGCACACTTTCCTTCCAAAGGTTCCACCAAACATGCACCCACCATTTCAGGCTTGGTTGCATACAAGTCTACGATCCACTGCCTGTTTGATGTAAGTGATACAGTGAGCAATATTGAAGGACTCCCAGAATGCTGTGAGATCAAGATCTGGCTCAACATCCATCATCCAGAAGGAAGTGAGCTTTGTGTAAGCAGCTGGAAGCAGTGAATCAAGCCTTGATGCAGAGGCTGGTGGTGGGAGATGCAACCTCAGCCTTGCCATGGGCAAAGCAGGGTTCCTCAGGGTGCCCAGGAGCATTGCGCACAAGCAGAAACATTTTAGGCAATAAGTGTTTCTCCTTCAGGTACCGTCTCACCTCAGGAATGAAGCATTTGTGAAGCCAGTCCAGAAATCATAGACTCCTAGAGTTGTAGAGTTGAAAGGAGTCCCACAGGTCATCTAGTCTAACATCCTGCAAGGCAGGAATCTCAACTCAAGCATCCATGCCAGATGGGTATTCAACCTCTGCTTAAAAACCTTCAAGGAAGAAGAGTCCACCACTTTTAAACTTTTTGTTTAAGCTCTGAAATGGGTTTGAGCTCTAAAAACCTGCAAAGGTTGGAGCAAGCATGTGCAGAGTGCCAGGAGCTTCACTTTCCCCAGATCAGAAATCACACTCAGGTGTGACAGGCGGGGGGCGGGGGGGGGGGGGAGAAGGTGACGGGAGGGAAAGGCAAGATGGCAGCCAAGGAGTGCATGAAGCAAGCCCACACTAGCATAGCTGCACTCCAGGCAAGCCCAGAGGCACTCTCAACACCCCCCTGTTTTTTAAAAAATGGATTTTGGTTTGTCATGCTTTAAAAAAAGTTCTAGGGGATCCTTTACTTTGGGAATGCCTCAGGGGCAGCTGCCCCCTAAATCAATAAAAATCAATACATATCAGAGGTTCTGCTCCCCCTAACAAAAGCCTGTCCCCCTAACCGAAATCTTGGCTACACCCATGAATAAGTCCTTTACATTTTGTGGTAGGCACTTTTAAAGGGGTCCTCCATTCAAAAGAAGATGTGTATAATTATTATTTTTTTAATGGCAGAAGTAGATTTTTTTTCAATTAAGGGGATAAATATTCTGAGGGGATAAATCTTGCCTAATTCCAAAAAGAGCTGCAGTGGTTTCCTTGCAAGGACAGCCTTTACCATTTTGGTGTGGCTCAAAAGGAAATCACTGACTCTGCCCTATTGCTTTTTATGTGCAATTTGTATGAAAACAGCAAGCATAAGAGACGTGCCCTTAGGTAAGAAACCTGCCAAATTACAGACCATTGGTGCAGAAGTTCTTCTGCTAGGGACTTTGAAAGCTCAGCTGCTGGAATCTAAAAGGGAGCTGCTTCCCTCCTTCTGGATTTGTGGGCAATTACTTTATTATGAAAATGTAGAGGTGCCATGAGGAAAGCAAGCTGTACAATTTCAGAAGGATCGAGGCAGGGGCCTGGGGAGTTAGGATAAAACTAGGAAAGACAGCTTCAGGCTTCTGTTCTGCTCAGCTGGCACCCAAAGTGCAAAGCCAAATTGATGTGTGGGGGTGTGGGCATGAGGTACAGAGGCAGAAGGACTCCAGAGTTCTTTTCTCAAGCAAGCATCACCAGCAGAAGTAGCCAGGAGCACAGAACAGAGGAGAACAAGGTGATGTATTACTTTCCCAAAGCACTGTGATTGGAAAGCCTCTGTATAATAATTCCCTCTAATAGGTAGCTAGACCCAGAAGTCACAAAAGAGGTCTCCCTGCCCTGGTGTTCTCTGCTTTGCTTCCACAGTTGGAGGCAGCAGTACTTCTGAATGCCAGTCGCTGGAAATTGCAGGAGGGGAGGGGGCTCTTGTGTTCGTATCCAGCTTCCAGAATCCTGCTCTTCTTATGCTCTTAGGAGTGATGACATGTTTTGGGGCCTCTGCTCATTCTCTTGAGTGGAACCTTGAACTTCTGCCTCAAGGTCCTGTCACCATATGCATCATGCCTTTTAGATGGTCCACTTTGAGGGCAGGGACTCCGGCTCTGGGTTTTGTAAGCTGCCTCTTTTAGCTAAGTCTTTTAGCTAAAAGCAAAGGGGGAAACATCAGAAACAAATAAATGTTTTAAAAATAGCCTCCCACTAAGGAAAGGGACAGAGGCTTGCCATGCTCAAAGGTCCTGGGATTTAAGAACCAAGATGGGCTGTGATTCCTGCATTGCAGGGGGTTGGACTAGATGATCCTTTGGGTCCTTTCCAACTCTATGCTTCTATGATTCTAAGAACCTGCTGTCTGGAAACATCGCAAATGGACAGAAGAGTACTTGAAAGAAAGTTGAGAGAGAGTCTCCAATGAGGACTGGCCTTTTGTCTGAAGGTTTGCCAAAATGGGGGGGGGGGGCTTTTCAAGGAGAGCTCGGGATGAAAAAGCAAATGTGAGGGAGGAGCCCAATTTATGGATGGCAAATTGGGACTGGCCACTTTAGGTCCAGTTTGGGAAATGCAAGGAAAAAGAGACGGGGAGCTAAGAGAGAGGGAACTCAAATTTGGGCATCAGTTTTTAGTTGTTCTTACAATGAATGGTTGCTTTGCTCAACTAGTGAGCAAGCAATTCTTGATAGTATTTCACTGCCAGCAGCTATGGTAAGGATGTGGTTTAGGAGGCCAGGGCATCTAAGGCCTTCCTCTTGAGCCCTCCAGCTGTTGAAAATAACACAGGTATTCAGTGTTATTATCAATCATGGTGGTTAAGGCAGCAAGCAGAACTACAGTATATGTAAGTTCTAAAGATAGTAATTTGCCCTGACTTGCAACACAACAACTAGTCAAGGGCATGAAGCCCAGAGGCTGAAATTGACACCACTCCCAACTCCTCCCCTTACTCCGCTAAGGGTAAGAGGCACTTGTAAAATGATGGCATCCGAGGTGGACAGAATGTCATGCTCCCACTCCAAAACACAAGGACAGAAGCTCTTGTTGAACAGTAATCTTCATTCTTGTTGCTCATCCTGGTTGCCCTACCTTGCTGTGTTGTACTGCTGCAACTGCAAGCCTGCCCTCATGGGTGAGATCTTTGGCCAAGGTTGATATCCTCTGGAACTTGGACCTCAGCCCCCCAAGGCCATCACCTGGAGCACAACACTTGCAACGTAAGTTACATAAGAAAGGCACAACAGAATTTAAAATTGTAAACAGCTTCAGATGCAATGGAATCCACTGATGATTCATAATAAGGTTTAACAGTGAAAAAACAGATTCAAAAACATAACCCAGATAGCAGCAAAAATAATGCGTCTCCACAATGAAATCTGGCCTGCCTGAGACTGTTATGGGGAAGACTAACAGAACCCAATATGGCAAAGATATTGTCGAAACCCCACTGATTGTTGGTATCATGCAGCAATTATTGGATGAGCAATTGAATGAAAAGGAATCAGAGAAAGATCAGAGTAAAGAATACACAAGACCTTGGGGGGCAGGGGGATATTGATCAAGATTTGCCTGAATATGAGAGTGGAATGGTAAAGTAGGAGGCAGCAGATGATGAAATGAAGAGGATCTCCACACAGAGCTGGGAGGGTCCACCCCCTTTCTGTGTTGGACAAGGGTTAAGATCTACCTCTGGTAGAGGGCTGTTTTTCTTTTCTTTTCTTTTCTTTTCTTTTCTTTTCTTTTCTTTTCTTGTTCCTTCTTGTCTTCTTTATTTTTATTTAGATTAGTTTGGTTTTTATTGTATTGTATTGTATGCTGAAAAGTTTCTCACGTGTGTGTGTGTGTGTGTGTGTGTGTGTGTATGAAATCTGGTCTGCCTCTCTCTCTCTCTCTCTCTCTCTCTCTCTCTCTCTCTCCACTGCCACAACTGCCCTCTTGCTGCCTGTTGCTGTGCTATCCAGATGCCTGCCCACCCCCATTCTGCAAACATTGGAGAATATTCCCCCCAGAAGCACTCTGGACGGGAAAAACTGCTACTGCTGAGCTGCCAAAGCTGGTGGCATTTTAAAAAGTGTTAAAAAAAAGAAAAAGAATAGGATTAAAAGAATGGCAGGAAAAGGGGGTGGGAGAGGGAATATGTTTTGCAGTTGTGAGTCCCTCTGTTAAAGCTGTGCTCTTCAGCCTGGACCTGAGGACAGGGGGAGGGGGAGAAACAGGTCCAGCTCCTCGGACAGTGCCTGGGGTTCTCCATCAGGTTTCTACCAGGATCCTCACATTAGATTGAGGGGGCCCTGCCTGCTCCTCAAAGCCCTCTACCTCCGGGGTGACTGCCTTGTTCTCTGAGGACTCCATGTCTGGCTTCAGGGCTAGACAGGACAGTGGCCATTTTGAGCTTAGTTTTCCATGGAGAAGCAGGATACAGGTAAATGATGATCATGGTAATGGTGAAATGCAGCAAAGGCAAAGGAAGGTTGTATAGTGTAGTGGTTAGAGTGCTAGGACCAGGGTGAGACTAGGGTTCAAATCCCCACTCAGCCATGAAGAAACTCACTGAGTGTGACCTTGAACCAGCCAGTGCCTCTCAGCCTAACCCACCTCACAGGGTTGTTGTGGGAATTAAATGGGGAGGGGAGAGAACCGTGTGTGCCACCTTGAGCTCTTTGGGGGAAAATGTGGGATATAGATGCAATAAATAAAATAATGTTCTAGCCCATTAAGCTGCAGCCCATCTCTATGATCCCATTTCCATACACATTCTCTCCATGTGGTGAGCATAATCACAGCAAACAAGCTTGTTGGTGCAGAGCTAAATCCTGACATGTCACTAGAGCCTGGATATGGCCTCCCAAAGTTGAACAGCATTTGCTTTTGATCACTCAGTTTTTCAGATGCAAAGAGTGCTGAGGTCAGCAAGCCTGCCAGTTAATTTCATGTATATACTTATTGTGCTCTGTGCAAACAGACTCAAGCTGAGATAATACATAAGGGTGCTAGATCTTGGGAAACAGTTTGTACCAGAAAGTCAAGTTAACATCTCATTTTCCAACCTGCAATTACACATGACCCTGTTACAGGAGAGATGTATTTGCAGGCATACAGGAAAGTCACCTGTTCCAAGTTTGAGACTTATCGTTATAGCATGCAGATGGAGCTGTAAAGTTTGGCGTGTGCAGCATAATGGAGCCTTCCCCAATCTTGTACCCTCCAGATGTTACAGACTGCAATTCCCATCAGGCCCAGCTAGTACAACTGCTGGCTGCTGACAGATTAAGGCTACATACACACAATCCCTTTAAAACATATTCAAAACAGAATTCTGGGCACCTTCTGTAGACTGTATGTCTGCAAAAAGGGGAACATATGAAGAGCCTGCAGGATCAGGCCAATGGCCCCTCAAGTCCAGCTTCCAGTTCTCACAGAGGGAGTAGGTATCAAACCCTCACAGGCTTTAAATAATAACAATAACAGTAATAATAAAAAGGAAGATCTACTCTCATCTCTCCATATTTAATTATGGCAGGACACTCAAATCTCCTACCTCAGTTTTGATAGTCTGATTCAGATTGCAGCTCACTGTCCACACCTCCTCCGGAGGCGCCTTTAATTTGGAATCAATATTCTGAATTGTGAAGGAGCTCTGTCTCTTGCATTGGCAGATACGGAGACTGCTTCAACAGTGGAGGGCTCAAGATCCAGCATCTTCACACATCTTCACCCTGTCTGTTTCTTCAGTGGCAGGAGCAGGCACAAAGACGTCCGTGGGTACCCTGGTCTCCTGAATACTTTTGGGAGTTTTCGTAGGTGTTATAGACTCAGATAGCACCCCCCTCCATTTGAGTGTCTCTTGCAAACAGGAGAGGCATCAATCACCACGATGAAGACCAGAATTGGAATCCTTCTTTAATCCTCTTTCAAAGCCTTCTAAGTTGGTGGCCATCGCTGCCTCCGGTGACAGAGCAAGTTCCATAGTTTAACCGTGCACTTCACGAAGAAGTTCTTGCTTGCATCTGTTCTGAATCTTCCCACAATCACACTACCATCCAAAGAGGGTGACCTCTATAAAACACTTAGACTAGAGTAGAGGCAGCTGGTACCCACTAGGCTGGGCATGGTCCATGGAGGTCATGAGGGCAGGGGCATAGACCAGTTTGGGTTTTCTCTCTGTCTTCCTTCTTTCCAAAGATACTGTGGACGCTTAAGCACTGCTATTTCCAAATAGTTGAACTGAAAAATGTCTTGCTTTGAATCTGAAGGAATCCCTGCTTTCACACTTTTCTTCTCTGTTGGCAGAAAAGTTGTGTCCTTTCTCACCTGTTCTGGTCCTCTCTGCATCCTCGTCCTTTGCAAAGAAACAGTGGGTAGTTAAACATTGCAGTTTATTGATACTTTGCACCTCAGGGTGTATTTTGGTTCAGGGTCTCCGATGCCACAATTACTAGTGTGCCACATTACTCAGAGGCAAGTCCCACTGAATCCATGGGAACGGCTCCCTAATATGCATGAACAGGATTACAGCCAAAACTGGTTAGACTTGAAGATACCATACCTTAAACAAAGGACTCCATAAATTTGCAGACCTAAGGGAAAATGTTATTTCCTGTCCCCCCCAGCTTATTCATTTCTGCATCTTTCTTCCCTAGAATGTGGAATAAAATGTAGAGATATTAAGTGGGCTAGGAACTGGGCTAAAATCTCCATATCTATAATAATTTTATAATGTTATAAATTAATTTTATAAATAAATTTGATTTATTTTATAAACAAATTGAATTCCACACAAGAAAAGTGCGATCTGACATGAGGGTATGATACCCATCTTCTGTCACATGGAAGATGGAGGAAGGTTGTTTTTTGCAGCTCCAGGGTGTAGGACCCAAACCAATGTATTCAAATGAGATTCTGACTAAATGGACCCCTTCAGAAGGTGGCCAACTCTCCTTTATTGGTGGGTTTTAAAACAGGTTGAATGGCAATCTGTCTGGGATTCTTTTGCTGTGATTCCTGCCTTGCAGGGGGGGTTGGACTAGGTGACCCCCAAGGTACCTTCCAACTTTACAATTCTAGGATCCTATGATCTGATTCGCAAATAGCTGCAATCTTGGCTGTCTTGAAATTACTCTTAAGGGACCCCTGACAATTAAGTCCAGTCGCGAATGACGCTGGGGTTGCGGCACCCATCTCACTTTACTGACCAAGGGAGCCAGCATTTGTCCGCAGACAGTTTTTCTGGGTCATGTGACCAGCATGACTAAGCCACTTCTGACGAACCAGAGCAGAGCATGGAAACGCCATTTACCTTCCCACTGGAGTGGTACCTATTTATCTACTTACACTTTGATATGCTTTTGAACTGCTAGTTTGGCAGGAGCAGGGACTGAGAAATGGGAGCTCACCCCGTTGCGGGAATTTGAACTGCTGGCCTTTTGATCGGCAAGACCAAGCGGCACAGTTTTTAACCCACAACGCCACCTGCGTCCCTGAAATTACTCTTACTCCCTCCCAGTTCCAAACATTATCTGAGCCTCTCAATCAGTGGAGAGCAATTGCTTCAAAATTTTGATATAGTCAGGAGAACTCTCTTTGGATAATGGCTCAGCATCTATTAATGTATGTATAGGGCAGGGCACAGCTCCTCTGGGCTGTGGAAGGGACAGATAGCTTCTGATCCAGATAAGCTGCGCAGGATTTTACTGAACACATATAAAAAGAAAAAATACATTTGTCTCTTGCACAAGTCTCTCAATAAATTTAGGATAAGCAACATATAATTGGTTGACTTTTCTCTTGATGTAATATAGAGCCTTGTGCATCTGATGGTTTCAGTGACAGGTTTGTGTTTCTGTATATCTTGCAAGTCATGTGCTCCTCTCCTCTTGTTCTTTCATTCCTTATGACGGTACTCTTCACCTTCCTGCCTGACTCTTATCACAAATATCTGGATAACCAGCTTTATCATTTCTTCATGTGAATGTCAGCCGAACTTGATTCAGTTCAGTTTATTTTTTATGTGTTTGTCTCAAGAAGTTCAGTTTTGTTATTTGAGTTACAGGGATAAAATTCAATAAAAATACTGTTTTTAAAAAAATGGGGGAAATTGCTGTGATTATTGTAAAGTATTAATAATTAACTACAACAAAAGAATACAGTGCCTGCTTGTAAACTATTCAAATCTGGAATGTATCCAAGCATGAGTATCTGAACAGAATGGTTGTCTCTGGGGCCCAGAACATCTGTACCTGCCTCTCACCAGCTCTGCTTGTTCCATTTTTCTTCTGCTGTAAACAAAACACATGTGGCAACAATCAGTCAGAGAACAATATTTCCCAGTATTGCAATGAGAAAACTAACACAGATTAATTGTGAGTACACAGTTTAGCTTTTCACATACAGTAATAAGGAGGGTTTAGTTTTTGTCATTACTGTATTTTAAATAAGCCAAGCACTGAGTTAATAGGCGGTTTGTAAATGCAATAAATAATGATCCTGTTCCCTTTTGTTAGAGAGAATTGTGTTGGTCTGTGCAGCAAAGGCAATAAGGAGACTTTTGGCACCATAAAGACAACATGTTTATTATGGCATAATCTTCAGGGGCCTAGAATATAATGAACTAAGAACAATGTGTAATAAAATTTAGAATGCATTGTTTGTATGGGAAAATGTGTGTGCAAATTTTGCATGTTGTTAAGCAGAGGAAGCAATTCACTTAGGGCTGCCATATACTGTATACGGATTTTCCTGGACATTACCAGGATATCAAAGGTGGAATTGATGTCCAGGGCAAGATTAGACACGGAGGCACAAAGCATTTTTTAAAAAATCCAGATGTTTGGACTCTGCTTCACTCCCCCTTTCTTTCTGCCCAGGGTGGCCCTCCCCTCTTGCCGGCCCCTCAGAGAAGTAGCTTCTCTTCCTCCTTGCCCACTCTCCAGCAGCTGCTACGAGCTGCCCAAGGGAGGAGGCTGGCAGCTCAAATGCAGCTCAACCCTCCTTCTCTTCTATGGAATTCAAGTTGTAATACAATACAATATAAACACAATAAAGTAAACAATTTAAAATAATATATATATAATATAAATGCAATAAAATAAGCAAGAAAAGCAATATAAATGCAATATAAATGCAATAAAATAAGCAATAAAGTACAATTAAAAATAAATATGACTATTTAATGCAGGCACACTGTGGACCACCTAAAGGAATCTCATCAACCACAACGTGGGAACGATGGTTTGGGAGCCCCTAGGGTTGAGTGTGTTCAGGGTGGGTACAATTCAGGCCTTTCCATAACTGCTTTTAAGATAAGAACGAAAGCAACTGGAGAACCTGATCCCACACCCTTCATGTCTTGAACTCAACCAGAAGCCCATCACAAAGCCATTGATGCTTGCTCTTTTTCTCAATTTGCCCCCCCCCTCCAAAGCACTTCTGTTTGTGAGGCCTTGAATGCCATCCCTAAACCCACACACCCAGCTGGCACTCCCTCTTTGTCGTCCTCTGGGATGCCCGGCAGTGATGCCAATCTCTCTTCCTTTGTTCTCACATATGGAGAAAGGCGTCACCCAACGTTCCAATAGATAGCATTTTCAAGGACAACACATCAAAAACAAAGCCGAGGACAAACATCAAGTTTTCCAGACCGAATACAGTATGTTTTCAACAATCTGTGTGCACACATGTTCCCTCTTCTATGGTGTGGCATGATATTTTCTAAGAAAATTACTGGAAGCTGCCCTTTGTGTTTGGAGGTAGGTTTCCTGCTGTGTTCCTCAAGGCAGGCAGGTTACCAAATCTGTGAGCCATTAATCTAGAAGAGGAAATAGATCTCTGGGAGAAAAAAAATACAATGGCAAAACACAAACAACCCCTTCCCCAAATACTTGGAGTCTGTTCTAGACCATGTTTGGAGTGCTTAAATCTAAACAGAGCTGAATTTGCCAGTCAACAGACTATAGGCATGTATGGACAGCCTCACATTTTCCAAGGCTCAAAAACTTGAAAGGAAATATTGTTCCTCTGCAACAAACCACCTTCCCAAAACTTCTGCCAAGATACTAGTGTATGGCTTGAGCCAAGGCTACCTGGACATACCCGCCAACATTTCTCTGATGGAAATGTTGTTGTTGTTTAGTCGTGTCCGACACCTCGTGACCCCCTGGACCAGAGCATGCCAGGCACTCCTGTTTTCCACTGCCTCCCGCAGTTTGGTCAATCTCATGCTGGTAGCTTCAAGAACACTGTCCAACCATCTTGTCCTCTGTCGTCCCCTTCTCCTTGTGCCCTCCATCTTTCCCAACATCAGGGTCTTTTCCAGGGAGTCTTCTCTTCTCATGAGGTGGCCAAAGTATTGGAGCCTCAGCTTCAGGATCTGTCCTTCCAGTGATGGAAACAGGGATGTACTATTTAACAACAACAACAATAGTAATATTTATACCCCACACATCTGACTGGGTTGCCCCAGCCACTCTGGGTGGCTTCCAAAATATATAAAAACATAATAAAACATTAAACATTAAAAATTCCCTACCCAGGGCTGCCTTCAGATGTCTTCTAAAGGTTGTATAGTTTACTTATCTCCTTGGTTTGGGGGTGGCAAACTCCATACCCTCCAACATTTCTTCCATGAAAATAGAGGTGTCCTTAGGAAAAGTGGGACATTCCGGGATCAAATCAGAAACCAGGACGCCTTCTGTAAATCCAGGGCTGTCCCTGGAAGATAGGGACACTCAGAGGATCGCCTGAAGGATTGTATCTCTCTGTATGAAGCTGCCCAGGTGCTAAGATTTTCTGGTGAGCACCTACTCTTGGTCCCATCAACATCAGAAGCATGGTTTGTGGTGACAAAAGAGGGAACCCTTTTTGTGTCTGCTCCCATATTGCAGAATTCCTTCCCAAGAGAGATTAGACTGATTCCCTCTTTATTTTCCTTCTGCCAACTATGACCTTCCTATGCAGATAAGTATTTGGAAACCAAGGTGCAGAGGATGCAGATCACTGGGCTGCTGTCAGAGCAAACTGTGTTTTAATTGCAGGCTCTATATGTGTCCTGATGTATTTTAACTATCGTTTTTAATTAGCTTGCTTTTATTACTTTGTTTTATAGAATTATAATTTGAAATGTCGGAAGTGGCCTTGAATCCCAACTTGGGAGAAAGGAGGGCTATAAATACATTTAATAATAAATGTATAAATTTATGTATATATCTATATATTTATTGTTTATAGCTATGTATATACTGCTGTGTCATAAAAAATCAAAGCGGTTTACAGCAATAAAACATAAACCAGTAAAATAAAAATCATGTAAAAATCACAGACAACTATTAGCTATTGTAGAAAGATGCATTCTTAATTACCTGTAGAGGCCTGGTGGAATAGAAAAGTTTCAGAAGGTGTTTAAAAGTTGGCACAGAAGGTGCCTGCTGAATCTCCAGTGGCAGGGTGGTCCACAGGACTTGGCCAATGACACTAAAGGCTCTATTTCTTGCTGCTGCCAAGTGAGCCTCACCCACTCAGGGGAAGACTGTAGGTGATCTCAGTGATCAAGCTGTGGTCAGATGGTCCCTGAAGTCCTCCGGACCTAAACACTGCAGGCATTTGTAAACTAATACATGGACCTTGAACTGGCTCAGTAGCAGATGGGCAACCAGTGCAGAAGGTTTAACAAAGGTGTCCCATGTTTTTAGCCCGACGCCCCCACCAGCAGTCTGGCCACTGCATTCTGCACCAGCTGGAGCTTCCAAACCAGACCCAAGGACAGCTCCAGTAGAGTGCATTACAATACCAACACATGGACTCCATTGGTCAGGGAATCCCTATCCAGGAACAGCCATAGCTGGAGAACCCGATGAAGCTGTTAAAAGGCACTCTGAGCCACAGAGGGCACTGTGTGCCATCACTGTACTGGTGGTAATGCCTTGTTCCCAAACTCCTAATGACTACTCCCAATGGCTCCAGATAGATGCCAGATAGTCCAAGTGCAGGGGGCCCAGTAACACGCAACCAGTACTACACTCAGGACACAACTGAAGATAAAAACAAAACTGTCATAATACAGTGTCTCCAATACCCATCCGAACTAAGTCGGTCCAGGAGACTCCCTCGGAAAGTGGTAGACTCTCCTTTGGAGGTTTTTAAACAGAGGTTGGGTGGCCACCTGTCAGATATTCTTCATTTGTGATTCCTACATTACAGTTGTGATTCCTAAGTTGGGCTAGATGACCCTTGGGATCCCTTCCAATTCTGCAATTATATGGTTCTATCCCCTGGCATGGCCTTTGGTGGTGCCAATTTGCAAAGCACCTAGGAGGCCTCCACAAACCTAAGTCTAGGGACATGTCGACCCCATTGGAGAAATCACAATGGTTGTATCTGAATATTTTTCACTTTCCTCAAGTGCTGGGCCTAAGGAAGAATCACTCTGAGGTTTGCTGCTGGCAAAATATTGGAAAGCAGCCAGCATCCATTTGAGGACTGGCCTTTGATCTGCCCGTCCATTGCCTTGCTAAAAGATCCCAAACAGGAAGCCCACTTTCTGGGCCAACGGAGGATGTCTTGCAGCCCTAGGAGGCCATCCATACTCTGCCTGTTTCCAGTTAAGAGTATTCCCCAGGAAGATAAAGATATTCCATTTATATGCCAAGAGTAACATCAAACCTTTGTCGATTCAAGACAGGAAGCAAAGGTAATTAGTTAACAGAGTTCCCATTGACGCCTATCCCCAGAAGAGACAGGGGGCTATCCAAAACAGGACATATTTCTGAAGATGGAAGGAGATGCTACAGGACAATGGTCTTCCTAACAACTTGCAAAAATGCACCAGGAGCCTGCAACTAAATTTTCTCTCTCACTGCTATTGACATTGAAAGACATGTTGGGGGGGGGGGTTTCAATGTTTGAAGAATGAAAACAATTTCTGTAGTGCAGTCACAGTGCAGACTGGGAATCCACAGAAAGTGTCTGTGCATGTTTGTTAGTTTTATGTCACTTAATACAATAAAAACCTTTAAATGGCTTACAGCAAAAGTACAATAATGGCAATGAAATGCAAACAACAGTCAATAAAATTACTTCTCATCAAAAGAGCTCAAAGTTCAGCCTTGCCTGTCCTAGGAGAGGCAGTCTATGAGACATGCTGGTCCCAAGTTGTTTAGGTCTTGAATGTCCTGAACTTGGATCAGTTTTATGAGTTAAGCCATGCTCTGGGTTTGTTATCCACTTCTCACGTACTCCACATGTCTAGTTAAGACCTGAAGGCACACATTTGCTGCCAAATTGCATCTAAAGTGAAATTTCATTCTGGAGCCAATCCACTGGATTCAATATCCTTCTTATATTAACTGCTGATGCTTTGAACTTTTCAAGGCATTAGTTTGAGTCCATCAATGATGGGCCTTTACAAAGTCTCTGCAGCGGTTTAATTGTTATATCTGGCTCAAACACTGATGGTTAGTAACGGTGGCTGACACTCTAGTCATACAGCCACTGTTTAAATAAAATCCTATTTTAAAGATACTGCAATCTCTCAATAGTACAGTTAGCTTGTATTACTCATGGAAGTAATTCCTTAAAGTAATCAACACTTTGCTGCTAACACTGGAACTGAATATCTGTCATTGCGCAAAACTTGATTCACAAGCTGGAATTCATTATCCATTTCCATGTTCTATCCTCCTAAACATCTGCACTCTCTGCCTCTCCCATTTTGAAGAAATCGTTTGCAGGGAACCCCAGGTGAGGTGAGATAACTACTTCAAGCAATGGACTCCAGCCAGCATTAAAGATTCCAGAGCAGCCGACAGACAGCTACGGTCCATAGTTCGATCTGCTGAGAGGTTCTTCAGTTACACAGACACACAGGGAAACTGTGTTGCTTGTGGCTAACAATGCCAACTGACAGGAAGGGAGGGAGGGAGGGAGGGAGGGAGGGAGGGAAGGAAGGAAGGAAGGAAGGAAGGAAGGAAGGAAGGAAGGAAGGAAGGAAGGAAGGAAGGAAGGAAGCGGCATGGTTGGCTGACTGTTAGTGTGCTGTTAAAAGCAGCTTGCTCTGCAGGAACCATGCAAGATACAGAACAGAGAGAAGCATTATCACCACTTCCTCATGCCAGCAGATCAAGCTGCTCATCACAACCCAGGAAGATAGAGTGGTCCAAAACTTGGCAATCCTTCTGGCACATGTTGGAAAGAAAAGGAGCTGGATCTTCCTTTGGCAGTTTGCCACAGTGCTCCTTCCCATCTTCTTTGATTTCATAGAATCACAGGATTGCCATCTCGCCCAACCCCTTGCAATGCAAGAATCACAACTAAACAATCCCAGACAGGTGGCCATCCAACCTTGCTTTAAAAACCTCCAATGAAGGAGAGTCCCTACCTTCTGCTCCACTGGCAAACAGCTCTAACGATCAGAAAGTTCTTCCTAATGTTTGGTAGGAATTTCCTTTCTTGTCATTTGAATCCATTGGTTCGGAATCTATCTTCTGGAGCAGCAGAAAACAAGCTTGCTCCACCTTCCATGGGACAGCCCTTCAAACAGTTGAAGATGGCTCTCCTATCACCTCTCCATCTTCTCTTCTCCAGGCTTTGTTGTTGTTGTTGTTTAGTCGTTTAGTCGTGTCCGACTCTTCATGACCCCATGGACCAGAGAACGCCAGGCACCTCTGTCCTCCACTGCCTCCCGCAGTTTGGTCAAATTCATGCTGGTAACCTCGAAAACACTGTCCAACCATCTTGTCCTCTGTCGTCCCCTTCTCCTTGTGCCCTCCAGCTTTCCCAACATCAGGGTCTTCTCCAGGGAGTCTTCTCTTCTCATGAGGTGGCCAAAGTACTGGAGCCTCAGCTTCACAATCTGTCCTTCCAGTGAGCACTCAGGGTTGATTTCCTTCAGTATGGAGAAGTTTGATCTTCTTGCAGTCCATGGGACTCTCAAGAGTCTCCTCCAGCACCATAATTCAAAAGCATAAATTCTTCGGCGATCAGCCTTCTTTATGGTCCAGCTCTCACTTCCATACATCACTACTGGGAAAACCATAGCTTTAACTATACGAACCTTTGTTGGCAAGGTGATGTCTCTATTTCTCAAGATGCTGTCTAGGCCTGTCATTGCCCTTCTCCCAAGAAGCAGGCGTCTTTTAATTTCGTGGCTGCTGTCACCATCTGAAGTGATCATTGAGCCCAAGAAAGTAAAATCTCTCACTACCTCCATTTCTTCCCCTTCTATTTGCCAGGAGGTGATGGGACCAGTGGCCATGATCTTCGTTTTTTTGATGTTGAGCTTCAGACCATATTTTGCGCTCTCCTCTTTCACCCTCATTAAAAGGTTCTTTAATTCCTCCTCACTTTCTGCCATCAAGGTTGTGTCATCTGCATATCTGAGGTTGTTGATATTTCTTCCGGCTAGGGATTCATCCAGCCCAGCCTTTCACATGATGAATTCTGCATATAAGTTAAATAAGCAGGGAGACAAAATACAGCCTTGTCGTACTCCTTTCCCAATTTTGAACCAATCAGTTGTTCCATATCCAGTTCTAACTGTAGCTTCTTGTCCCACATAGAGATTTCTCAGGAGACAGATGAGGTGATCTGGCACTCCCATTTCTTTAAGAACTTGCCATAGTTTGCCATGGTCAACACAGTCAAAGGCTTTTGCATAGTCAATGAAGCAGAAGTAGATGTCTTTCTGGAACTCTCTAGCTTTCTCCATAATCCAGCGCATGTTTGCAATTTGGTCTCTGGTTCCTCTGCCTCTTCTAAATCCAGCTTGCACTTCTGGGAGTTCTCGGTCCACATACTGCTTGAGCCTTCCTTGTAGAATTTTAAGCATAACCTTGCTAGCGTGTGAAATGAGTGCAATTGTGCGGTAGTTGGAGCATTCTTTGGCACTGCCCTTCTTTGGGATTGGGATGTAGACTGATCTTCTCCAATCTTTTGGCCACTGCTGAGTTTTCCAAACTTGCTGGCATATTGAGTGTAGCACCTTAACAGCATCATCTTTTAAAATTTTAAATAGTTCAGCTGGAATACCATCACTTCCACTGGCCTTGTTATTTGCAGTGCTTTCTAAGGCCCATTTGACTTCACTTTCCAGGATGTCTGGCTCAAGGTCAGCAACCACACTACCTGGGGTGTTTGAGACATCCATATCTTTCTGGTATAATTCCTCTGTGTATTCTTGCCACCTCTTCTTGATGTCTTCTGCTTCTGTTAGGTCCTTTCCACTTTTGTCCTTTATTATGGAAATCTTTGTACGAAATGTTCCTTTCATATCTCCAATTTTCTTGAACAGATCTCTGGTTCTTCCCATTCTATTGCTTTCCTCTATTTCTTTGCATTGCTCGTTTAAGAAGGCCTTCTTGTCTCTCCTTGCTATTCTTTGGAAATCTGCATTCAATTTCCTGTATCTTTCACTGTCTCCTTCGCATTTTGCTTGCCTTCTCTCTCCCGCTATTTGTAAGGCCTCATTGGACAGCCACTTTGCTTTCTTGCATTTCCTTTTCATTGGGATGGTTTTCGTTGCTGCCTCCTGTATAATGTTACGAGCCTCCATCCATAGTTCTTCAGGCACTCTGTCCACCAAATCTAAATCCTTAAACCTGTTCCTCACTTCCACTGTGTATTCATAAGGGATTTGACTTAGATTGTATCTTACCGGCCCAGTGGTTTTTCCTACTTTCTTCAGTTTAAGCTTGATTTTTGCTATAAGAAGCTGATGATCTGAGCCACAGTCAGCTCCAGGTCTTGTTTTTGCTGACTGTATAGAGCTTCTCCAAGTTTGGCTGCAGAGAATATAATCGATCTGATTTCGATGCTGCCCATCTGGTGATGTCCATGTGTAGAGTCGTCTCTTGTGTTGTTGGAAAAGCGTGTTTGTGATGACCAGCTTGTTCTCTTGACAGAACTCTATTAGCCTTTGCCCTGTTTCATTTTGATCTCCAAGGCCAAACTTGCCGGTTGTTCCTTTTATCTCTTGACTCCCTACTTTAGCATTCCAATCCTCTATAATGAGAAGAACATCCTTCTTTGGTGTCACTTCTATAAGGTGTTGTAAGTCTTCATAGAATTGGTCAATTTCAGTTTCTTCAGCACCAGTAGTTGGTGCATAAACTTGGATTACTGTGATGTTAAAAGGTCTGCCTTGGATTCGTATCGAGATCATTCTATCATTTTTGAGATTGCATCCCAGTACAGCATTTGCCACTCTTTTGTTGACTATGAGGGCCACTCCATTTCTTTTGCGGGTTTCTTGCCCACAGTAGTAGATATGATGGTCATCCGAACTGAATTCACCCATTCCCGTCCATTTTAGTTCACTGATGCCCAGGTTGTCAATATTTATTCTTGCCATCTCATTTTTGACCATTTCCAACTTACCCAGGTTCATGGTTCTTACATTTCAGGTTCCTATGCAATATTTTTCTTTACAGCATTGGACTTTCCTTTCGCTTCCAGGCATATCCGCAACTGAGCGTCCTTTTGGCTTTGGCCCAGCCGCTTCATCAGCTCTGGATCTACTTGTACTTGCCCTCCGCTCTTCCCCAGTAGCATGTTGGACGCCTTCCGACCTGAGGGGCTCATCTTCCAGCGTCATAACTTCTCCAGGCTAAACATGCCCAACTCCCTCCACAATTCCTCGAAGGCTTGGCTTCCAAACCTTTGACCATCCTTGTAGCCCACTGGAGGTCTTTGAGGAGGGGGTGGGGGAGCAGCAGAAAGCACAAGCAAAGCCTGCCCAATGTGGTCCTGGTCAACACAGTCCCTGTTTAGCTCCCATAAGCCTCAGAATCCTACAGCTGTGCTGGCCCAAATGCCTACAGGGCTCCAGGTTGGGGAAGGCTGGCAAAGAGCTTTTAATGCTTCTGTTTTTATTCCATTAAAAGGTAGCATAGATAAGCAAAACAGAACAATTGAACAAGGTGGCTCAAATTCTTGTATACATCAGCAGCATTTGCCAAGAACCTTGATTGTTGTTATTATTTATTTAGTCAAGTTGCAATATTGCAACTCATCCACCTGACAGTAAGTGGGCAACAAACAGCAGCTGGCTCACCTAAGCTATCCTTTATGTTTCCATTAACTTATATACCTCTTGAACTTGGTGAGCTAAACTAACACACACACACACACACACCCCAAGACTCCTGCATGGCCAAAATGATCATAGAGAGACTTCAGGTCATTCCTGCCCCCTCTCGTTTTCAGTGATAGAAGAAACCTGTGCTATGTTTTAAGAATATACGAAAAGCCCCACTGGATCAGACCAAAGGTCTGTCTAGCCCCGTCTCCTGTTCTCATGGTGGCCAACGAGATGCCTGTGGGAAACCAGCATGTAGGACCCGAGTGGGATAACAATCTCCTCATTTGCAGTGCCAAGCCAGTGGCATTCAGATGCCTACTGCCTCTAACCAGGGAGGTAAAACATAGCCATCATGGCTAGCAGGCTTTCAGTAGCCTTATCCTCCATCAATTTGTCTAATCCATTTTTAAATTTGGCAGCCATCAATCCTTCTTGCGGGAGTGAATTCCAAATCTTAAATACCATATTTTTCGCTCTATAAGACACACCAGACCACAAGACGCACCTAGTTTTTGGAGGAGGAAAACAAGAAAAAAAAATATTCTGCAGTGAAAGCAGCAATCCCTCTTGCTGTTCTGGCTTCTGGGATAGCTGCGCAGTCTGTGTTCGCTCCATAAGACGCACACACATTTCCCCTTACTTTTTAGGAGGGAAAAAGTGAGTCTTGTAGAGCAAAAAATATGGTATGTTTTGCATGAAGACATACCTTCTTCTGTCTGTTCTGAATATCCCAACATTCTACAAGTTTTGATTTGAGAACTGTTTGTGAAAATAATCTCTGTATTAGGGAGAAATATATATGTTTTGTCTCTTTTTTCCCCAAATTAGAGTTTGAAGTTGTGCTAGGACCCACACACACAATTGCACATGCAAAATTATCTTAATGCACTGTCCATTAGGAAGAGCTTTCTGACGGCAAGAGGTGTTTGACTGTGGAACTGAGTACCCTCGAAGTTTGCAGACTCTCCTCTAGTGGAGGTCTTTTAACAGAAGGTTGGATGGCCACCTGCCAAAGTCTTCAGCTGTGATTCCTGCATTGCAGTGGGTTAGACTAGATGACTCTTGGAATCCCTTCCAGTTTTACAATTCTATGATTCAATGATCAGCAGCTTTTGCAGCCAAACTCCAGCACCTTCCTCCTCCGGAACGGGGAAGACCTTGCTGCTCTGATGCCGCTGCCTGGTGTAAGGTGGCGCCTTGCTGAGTGAGTTCACCAGTGTCTAAATTGCCCACTGCTGTTTCCCCTTGCCCCATACAGCTCTGACTGGTTCTTTAGAATGAGCACTGGTTTTGTAAGCAAAGGGAAATTCCTCTTGGGACGCAGCAAGTTCATTAGAACGGGGGGATTTTTCTCTAAAAGGCAATAAACACCTTGGAAAACAGTGAGTGGGCAGCAGCATAGCATTTTCTGGCTTCAAGAGAACATCTCCAGTGTTCCTGGCCAATTAACATTAACTCTTTCGTCTGGCTGCTTTTTGCATCCTGTGTGACTCACAGATTTACTCACAATGACCACCTCTGGGCACTGAAGTCCCCTCAGAGTGCAACAAATTCACTGGAAAGTAGAGTGTAAGGACATAGGAACAGGCTTGCTGAATCAGGCCAGTAGAACATCTAGTCTAGCTTCCTGTTCTCAAAGGTGCTTCTTCTGGGAAACACAGGACCCAGGCACAAGAGCACTCTCCCCTCCTATAGCTCCCAGAAACAGGTATTCAGAAGCATTGCTACCTAAGGCAGAACATAGCCATTCTGGGGGGTTAGACTAGATGACCCCCAGGATCCTCTACAATTCTAAGATTCTCCCCCATGAATCTGACCAATCCTCTTTTAAAGCTATCCATGTTGGTGGTCATCAGTTCCTCCTGTGGGAGGGAGTTCCATAGTTTAATTCTGCACGGCATGAAGAAGTCCTTCCTTTTATCAGTTCGGAATCTTCCAACATTCAGGCTGGCATGCCAATTTCCCTTTTTTATTATATAGGATTGGTATATCTAATGCAGCAAGACAGTCTTTGCCAGCCTAGTGACCTTAGATGTTTGGACTTCCATCAAGTGGCACCTGCCCTCTGGAACGCCCTTCCATCAGATGTCAAAGAGAAAAACAACTACTAGATTTTTAGACAATATCTGAAGGCAGCCCTGTTTAGGGAAGCTTTAATGTTTAATAGGTTATTGTATTTTAATATTCTGTTGGAAGCTGCCCAGAGTGGGCGGGGTATAAATAATAAATTATTATTATTATTATTATTATTATTATTATTATTATTATTATTATTATTATCATCATCATCATCATCATCATCATCATCAAGGCCAGCCAGTAACACAGAGCCCTGCTAATGTAGTCCAAATCGTTTTGGTCATCCAAAGAAGCTGAATGTTAGACAATTGAGGACAGATAAAATAAAGGACTTCTTCATGCAGTGCAGAGTTAAACCACGGAACTCACTCCCACAGGAGGCAGTCATGGCCACCCACTTGGATGGCTTCAAAAGGTGCCTTCGGAGAGGCCCATCAAGATTAGTAGCCACAGCGGCTGTGCTCTGCCCTCATTGCTGGAAGAAGTAATGCTTCTGAGTTCCAGTTGCTGGGAACCTCAGGAAGGCAAAGCGCTCTTTGTTCCCAAGAAATCTACCGCTGCTCAGCCACCCACCCTTTTCTGGTTATCTGTCATTTCCACTTTCATTGCAGGAGCCGGGGGGGGGGGCTGCTGAGGCAGACTCACCCCAGAGAAAGGAACGCTTATAATTCCTTTCATTTTAATTGTCAGTCTGGCATTATGGAACTCAAGTATGTCGAGCTTGTGTTCATGTTCATGTGGGATGTGAAACACAAGAGCAGTCAAGTACAGTGGTACCTTGGGTTAAGTACTTAATTCGTTCCGGAGGTCCATACTTAACCTGAAACTGTTCTTAACCTGAAGCACCACTTTAGCTAATGGGGCTTCCTGCTGCCGCCGTGCCGCTGCAGCCTGATTTCTGTTCTTATCCTGAAGCAAAGTTCTTAACCTGAAGCACTATTTCTGGCTTAGTGGAGTGTGAAACCTGAAGCGTATGTAACCTGAAGGGTATGTAACCCAAGATACCACTGTACAACATTCCTACAGTGAACATGTTTGCACACGGGGAGCCCACAGCGAGAAGCCCGGCAAGGACAGGAACTCTGGGGGAACAGGACTGGATGCTGGCCGAAACAGCTCTTCAACAAAGTTGCTCCCGCAACCTGGGACCGGGCTGACTGGCCTTTAGCTTCTCTGAGGCCAGGGGCGGTCCCGGCCCCCAGGAGTCCTCAACCACCTCCGGAGCCAGAGTGGATTCCCCTGGTGCCTGCTCCTGAGGATCCGGCACAGGTGCAGGCGCTTCAGAATCAAGGCCCTGCCCCAGCTCAGCTGGCCCTGGAGGCAGGGACTCCTGTGCAGGCTGGGATTCCTCCGGTTCAGCCTCTGAATCGGATTCCCAGGCCATCACACCTGTACAGGTAATGACAAAAGCAGAGGGCAGGGCAGCCCACCTCTCTCTCTTTCGTCACATGCATCTGCTTAGCCAAAGATGTCCTTTTGGCTTCCAGCCAAGAGAGGACAAAGGGACTGTCTTCTTATGGAATAGTTTCCAAGTATATGTTACTTTTCTAAGCTAAATCCGCCTTCTGGGATCCGATTGTGAACAGAATGATATGTGAGTAAACATTTTTTATACTTTTATAGAAGACTGTGTTGTGTCTTATCTATTATGAGGGAATAAGGGGAAAATACCGGAACAGTTATTATAGAGGCTTTAGCGAGCCTGAGCAAACGCATCCGCTGCAAGTTTAAAAAGGGGAATGTTACTCTGCTAAATTGTGAACTTGTTAACACAAGTTGGAAAAGGATATAATCAGACAATATATCCTCTCCTGCATCCCTGTTCAACTGTACAAAATCAAGTACATTTTACCAGAGGGATCTTTCCTTTCACTTCCCTTTATTAGTTTCTTTAAAAAGACAACAACCCTTCCTTAATGCCTTGAAAATCTTTGCTCTTCCCAATAACGTCCAGCGGTTCTCAACCTGTGGGTCCCCAGATGTTGTTGGACTACAACTCCCATCATCCCTGAGCTCTGGCCTTGCTAGCTAGGGGTGATGGGAGTTGTAATTCAACAACATCTGGGAGCCCACAGGTTGAGAAAGGCTGGACTTTAGACTGTTGAGGGCTGCCCTTGGAGGCTCATCTCAGCTGTGACTTCAGAAGTAGTTAAAAAGGAATAGGAGCTATACCAGCACTCAGTAATCTCTCCTAAGCAGGACTGTGAGCACAGGGCCGTATCCTAGTATTTTGCAGCAATGGTCAATCAGCTTTTAATAGTCTTCTGTTGGCCTGCAAATTGTATCTGTTTGACTATAATTTAGTAGCTGATCTGTGATCATAATGATAAAGAACTGAACTCTCCCCCCCCCCCAGCAGTTCTCCAAAGACACCCATGATTTGTGGACCCGCTTCAAAATCCTGCTCTGAAGGGAATTTGCCCATCACTAATTTTAACGTGAAGTTCAGAAAAAAAAATCCAATTGAACAACTGTGGCAAGTGGAATGGAAAGATACCTTTGGGGGTATCTAACTTCACCTAAAGTCAAACTGACAAATAAACAAATGTGCTGCATCTCTGCCCGGTTTATCCTTAGCAACCAGTGAAATTAATTTTCAGATTTGCATGTCAACCCCAGGGCCTCCTTTCTGAAATGCATTCCAATCATATTTTTAAGCAACCTGCCCCCATTGGCTCCCTGACTGTAGGGGAGAGAACTCAAGGCATGGATTAATTCAAGCAACAACTGATGGAGAGCAAGGTGAGAGACAAAATAATATTTGAATTTGCAATGTGAAAGCTAAAGAGCACCTGCAGGGCAAAACAATAAAGAGACTCCCCCCCCCCTTGTCTCTGGAAAAAAATGAAAGGAAGAAAACTACATCAAGTGGAATTTTGCTACTGAAGATGAAAATGAGCACTTGAAAAATGATTTCTTGGAGGGGTGAGAAGAGGAAATTGAGGTCATGTTCATCAAAGAGGAGGGGAAGAAAAGAATTGACGCAATAAGAGAAGTATTAGGGAGATGGCACACAGCTGACACGAGAGCTTCCTCTCCTGGGACCTTGCTTTTGGAATTATCATGCTTGCAATACTTGGAGAAAGAGAATGGGAAATTCTTGCTTCTAGGCATTCTTATTGCCTCCAATTATTCCTGCTACAAAGCACCATCAGACTTGAATTAGACTCAACGTGGCAGCTTGCTAGAAGAAGGAGCTGATGAGAGGCTGCTTGCTGCTCTTCACTGCCACCACGGCAGAAAGCCAGAGGGGGTATTGCAGATTGTGGTGCAGATACTGACTTAGCAGGGGTCAGGAGCCAACAGACTTCTGCCTGCTCCAATAATGTAGATACTTCTTGTCTGGCACCTCAATCATCTCCAGCCTGTTGCTATCCAGCCCGCCCCAAATAGAGGCCAACTTTGTGCGGCCTTTATTGATTTAAAGGCCGCTTTTGACAGCATCCCCAGAGGATTACTTTGGGGAAAATTAGCACGATGGGGAATAGACAAAAGACTTTTGTGGCTAATAACTAAATTGCATGACGGATCAGCCGCTAGGGTGAGAATCACTCCGGCCGGTGACCTCTCAAATTCAGTAACCATCAATAGAGGTATTGTATCAAGGATGTATCCTTGCTCCGACCCTTTTTAATCTATTTATAAGTGATATGAGGGCGCCTCTGATAGATTCTCAAGAAACGATCCACGCCCCCTGCCTTGCCCAATATCGTTGCCCCCTTCTACTCTACGCAGACGACGCAGTGATCCTATCTTTCTCAAGAGTTGGCCTTAGGAGGGCACTAAAAATTTTTGATGCTTACTGCAGATCAAATTTTCTTACAATTAATCATGCCAAGTCCAAAGTCCTAATTTTCACCAAGAGCCGAAAAACCTATAATTGGAGAATAGACGGAAAAGCCATTGACCAAGTCTTTAAATTTCAATACTTGGGAGTCCTTCTCCAACACAACATGGGCTGGAAGGTCCATCTGGCATATGTATTAAATAGAGCTAAAGCCCTTTCCTTTGCGCTACTGCGTTTTTTCTTTTCAGATGGGGCTTTCCATATTCCATCAGTGTTAAAAGTTTTCAAGGCAAAGGTGATTGCAACAATAGCATATGCAATCCCAATATGGGGGTCCTTTGTTAATCTAACCCAATTGGAGGTAATCCAAAACCAGCTGCTAAGAAGGTTGCTAAAATTACCCAGGTGTGTAGGCAATACTGCTATACGACTCAAACTAAATGTTACATCTCTAGAAACCACATTATGGAAATGCATCCTCTGTTACTGGTTGGCATTATGGCATAAACTTCCAAATCTCCACTTGATACAGTGTCTCTGGAGAGACGACTTCCCTAGCCCTTGGGCAAAAATAATACATGGGAAACTTGTGTCCTTAGGACTATCTCCATCTGAACTACTAAAATTGGATTTAATTTCTGCCAAGAGAATTATAACTCACAAATTAGAGAAGATGGATTTACAATTTAATATTGTGACAGGTGGTGGCACCTGTTCGCCGATAAACCTTGTCTTAACACCACCAACGAAATTTCCATCTTATTTAACTATCTTATCTGTGGTGATGCACAGGTATGCCTTTATAAAGGCTAGATTCAATGTTTTCGCATCAAATGTGTTGGGTAACAGACTCTCCAACGGACAGATCTCACTCCTCTGTGACTGTAAAAGTGGATCTATAGAATCGTTATATCATATAATCTTCTGTTGTCCTTTACATTCGGCTTCACGGTCCAAGTTTCTGGCCCCATATTTATCGAGAATTGCTGACAGACCTCAGGAAGCCCAAATAATATACTTATTAAACAACGAAGACTCAAGTAGATCCCTGGCAGTCGCTAGATACCTGATTAATGTCTTATTTCATAAGAGGAGAAATGGATCACTGTATGACTCTGACAGCTTAGCTAAACTTAAGAACCATCAATAAGTGCCAGAACTATATCCCCCAAAATCTGAGGGATTTGAATCGCGGTTGACATAGAGGGAGCTTATTGTGTGTAGTGTTTACTTAATTGAAGTAAATTTGGTTTTATATGGATGTTTTAACTTGGAACTGTTTAAATTGTATTGTTTATGGATAAATTTTGATGTATTGTTTTAGATATGGGCCAATGGCCATAATAAATCAAACTAACTAACTAACTAACTAACTTGCTATCCAGATGTTTTGGACCACCTGGCTGTGCTCCCATGAGTCCTAGCTGACTGGAACTGATTAGTCCAAAACATCTGGAGGGCACCAGGTTGAGGGAGTCTGGCACAGACAGTAGTGGAATATATGTTCTGTCAAGCTGACTCTGAATAAGACAGCTTCATAGGATTACACTCTTGCCAGAGAGACTGCTGTCTTGAGATAAGGTGAAGACCGCCATATTCTGGGTTGCTTAGGTCCTTAGCTGTTGTTGACCTACAAGATAATAAATACTCAAGGGGGATGGGTTACAGATTGTAACACCAAGCTGAACCCCCAATGCATGATTGTGTTTTGCTCCCTTGTAAAATGCATCTTCAACTTTAAAGGTTGCCCAGTTCCTGAAGCCACTCAACCCTATTGCTTTGTTTCTGTTTCCCTGGTAGGAATAGGAAATGCTGGGGTAATAAGTACCAGGAAACAAGTGCCAGGAAGCCTGTGAAATCCAGATTCTGCCAGGCATTGGTTGGGATTATGCCCCAACTTCATCTGCAATTTGCTTGATGTGGGCACAAGGAGAAGGACACGACAGAGGATGAGATGGTGGGACAGTGTTCTCGAAGCTACCAGCATGAGTTTGACCAGGAGGCAGTGGAAGACAGGAGTGCCTGGCATGCTCTGGTCACAAAGAGTCGGACATGACTAAACAACAACAGCCCCGCCTCCACCTCCAAATGGCACCAGGATTTTTAATTTAAAAGTTGGCACCCAAGTTGTGATATCCTCCCATTTTTCTTTTTGAACAGTCTGCACGGAAACGTTCTGTTAAGCTGTGGTGCAAAATATTTCCCCTTTGTCTTCCGGTTTCCACGCCCCAAGTGTTTGTCTCCACGTTTGTCCTTCATGTAGGCCTTGCTGTTTGATTTATCGCCTAATCTCCTGGAGCTTCTCCAGTTTAATAGCCCTTTGGTAATCAAATACATTTCCCCAGGTTGTTTTATATTCAGTGGGCTGCTTTAACCTCATTTACACTAGAAGGACACCGTTGGACAACCTCGTACTTGAACTATGGGAGAATAAGAGGTCCTCCACTTTGGCACCTGGGTGAAACATACTGGTTTGGATTCAGTTTAGATTTTTAAAAAGTGAATTTAAGAAGTTCTGCCTTTGCACCCTCACCCCCTCCCACACCACACACTGGTAAAACAAATAAGCCCAGATAAGATAAGGCAGATAAGATTTGGAAGATCTGTGTTGAGCTAAGCAACATTATTCATTTATAGTACACTGCTTTGCCTCAGAATGGTGCCAAAAGCAGTGTGGTATGGTGATTTGAGTGTTGGACTAGGATCTGGAAGATGAGGGTTCAAATCCCCACGTGGCCATGAAGCTCACTTGGTGACCTTGCACCAGTCACTGTCTCTCAGCCTAACCTTCCTCACAGGTTTGTTGGGGGGGATTAAATGAGGAGAGGGAGAACGATGTGACCACCTTCAGTTCCTTGGAGAAAAAGGTGGGCTAAAAATGCAATCAGTCCATCAGATTATAATATAGAAAACAAAGGAGTAAAAACAATGAAATAACAATACAGTGGTACCTCGGGTTACATACGCTTCAGGTTACATACTCCGCTAACCAAGAAATAGTGCTTCAGATTAAGAACTTTGCTTCAGGATAAGAACAGAAATCATGCTCCGGCAGCAGTGGGAGGCCCCATTAGCTAAAGTGGTGCTTCAGGTTAAGAACAGTTTCAGGTTAAGTACGGAACGAATTAAGTACTTAACCCGAGGTACCACTGTACATGGCAACAAACCAAACAAACAGCAACATATCCAAACAATTCAGCTACCAAGTCCCTTCCTAAGCCAGTGGTTCTCAGAGGGCGCAGCAGCCTGGTGTGGCAGGAAGGTTCAAGGACCATCAAGGAAACAATTACCAGAAACAAGACTGGTACTGTAAATGATGGTGAAAAGATGGGCCCTATCCATACATGACTAACCAGGATAAACTGTTCAGATAAGACTGTAAATGTCTCTGGTGCTGTAATTACCAATTGTTTAATCAATATATTTCTAGGTATTTTCAGCTTAATGCTCAGTGTTCCTGTCCATGTGTCATTTTTATAGCCATCTAAGTTGCAGTCACAAACATATTTCAGCCAAAGTATTGTCTAGTGATACTTTTGGAGTCATGGGAAGCCTTCCAATTGATACAATAATTTATTCTTAATTCATGCCTTGCTAGGGAAATAAATGCCTGCCAAAGTTGGCAGGTGGGGAGAAGGAATAGCAGGAAGGTCCAGATCCTCCCTGCTCCCAGCTCAGAGCAGCCCTGCTTACAGGGCTCCCAACCCGCCCTTCTGGGGCTAACTTCCT
Organism: Podarcis melisellensis; assembly: GCF_964234715.1. Lineage (NCBI taxonomy): Eukaryota > Metazoa > Chordata > Lepidosauria > Squamata > Lacertidae > Podarcis > Podarcis melisellensis. Next base: position 4,347,028 of record NC_138540.1, read on the forward strand.
ATTCCTCTATAGTTTGGGGACTCTGTTCTCCCACCTAGGGAAAATCCTGCAGCTGAGGGTTCCTCTGTACATCTCAGCAGACTGATATGAACATAATAAGAGTCAGCTGGAACACGCCACCGGCCCATAACCCAGCATCCTGATCTCACAGTGGTGAGCTGGAAGCCTGTGGGAAACTCACAAGAAGGATTCAATCAAAAAAGCAAGACTCTGATACTGGACATAGAATTTGCTACTATGCCTCAGATGTAACAAATACCCAGGGACGTCTTTAGTAGATGCGGTGCCAGGGTGCCCCCCAACTACCATGGATGGGGGCCAAAGCTGCACACTGCCAGCCATTGGGGTGGGTGCAACTCTCCCCTATGCTGCTGCGGGGGAGCAATCCCCTCAGAGGCTTGGGAAGGAAGCTGTACGCCTGCCAGCCATATGGTTGATGGGGCGCAGCTGGCAGGCGTGCAGGAAAAGAGGAGGCCGCCGGCAAAGCCGCGCAGCTCCCCCACTCACTGGGGCACCCCTGAGAGGTCGGCGCCCTGGCGCAACACACCACTAAGCCCTCTGGGAAAGACTGCTCTGCAAATATCCTGCAGCAGAGGAAGCCATGGACTCGGCAATGAAGGCTTCACAAAAGGCACACAGATGTCATGCAAATGATGCCCATTCCTATGTACACACTAACACATCACCATACAAATAATAACAGAACCATACATGGAGCATATTCAGTACAAAAAACAAATTACAGAGATGAAGTTACCTGTAGCAAAATTCTTAAAAGGAGTCTATAGAAGCAACCTCTAACAAGAGTCATGAGAGAAGTGCTTATATGCAGGGCCAGATTTAGGTTTGATGAGGCCCTAAGATACTGAAGGTAATGAGGCCCTTTATATGTCCAGCTGTCCTTTGTCAAAAACAAATTGTCACTGTTTTTTGTGTTGAATATATGCTATATGGTAATTTATTTACCTAATAGGTATCTAAAGCCATTTGCACATAACAAAATATGTATTTTATCAAAGTAATTATTGAATTGAAGTACAATTAAGAAGTATATTAATAGTGAAATAAAATTAAGAAGAAGTATATTAATAGTGAAATAATTATTAAGCTCTAACAGTATGTAGGTTTTATTTTATTTATATTTGTCTTATACCTTGGAAATGTATACCCGTTTTTCCCCCGTTAATTTTTTTTGGGGGGGGGGGCCAAAAGTGGGGCCCTAAGCTATAGCTTGTTTAATTTATATGTAAATCCAGCACTGCTTATATAACTTTCCCTATTTATACAACCAAACAATGGGGACCAATTCATCAAAAAGACGCCCATTTCTGATTTTGCAAGTGCTTTTTTTGGCTATGTTGTTGGGCATTTAGATAATAAAAACAAGTTTGGCAGCAAAAACTCGTTTCCTTGATTTCCTCCAGCCTTTCTGGGTGTTGTGCAACTCCTTTTCACCACTTTCCAGTCTCCTTCTACATATATATATCTCAAATTGTTATCGCAGGATAAATGATTGTATGAGCAGTCATAGAGGCAGACAGAACCTGCTCAACTTTGGGTCAACACTTTAGAGGATTTTGGCCAATTGACCAATCAGTTGTGAGAGGGCAGAACTAGGCTTGAGGATTTGCAGTTTGGCTCTTGGGATGCTTCCAGAGGGAGGCTTAAGACTGCAAGTGAGTCATTCAGATATCACAAATGAATTGTTGGCAACAGGCTTTGTTTGTATAACTTATCAAATTTTCTGCAGAAAGGATAAATCCAGATTTAAGGGGGGGGAGCACAGCCTGGTATTTTGGTGCCAACAAACATTGTGAGAACACAGTGAAAGCCTTTGAATGCTGGAACAAGACCGATCCTATGGCGAAATGGGGCATCTGGAAGGAAATACATTTCTTCTTCCACACTTTTACTGTGGAAACTGCCACCATCTTCTGTGCTACAGGGGTTTGTGTAAGGAGGTGACTCTCTTCCTTTCCACAGTGCAAAAGTTGTAGATAATTCTGCCATAGCAGAATGAAGAAGAGTTTGGTTTTGATATCCCGCTTTATCACTCCCCTTCAGGAGTCTCAAAGCGGCTCACATTCTCCTTTCCCTTCCTCCCCCACAACAAACACTCTGTGAGGTGAGTGGGGCTGAGAGACTTCAGAGAAGTGTGACTGGCCCAAGGTCACCCAGCAGCTGCATGTGGAGGAGCGGAGACGCGAACCTGCTTCCCCAGATTACGAGTCTAGCGCTCTTAACCACTACATCACACTGACTCTGGATCACTGGATCAATTGTTTCCAAGCTCTGTTCTGTAATTTGCTTACCAACCTGCTTACAGTTCTCATCTATCTTCTGGGCAGAATACAAAATTACCCCCAACTGGGAAAAATAGGTAAATTAGATGTATTATATAACTTAAATTAGCCTTCACCAACTTGGTGCTCTCCAGATAATGGTATTTTGGGCCAAAGCTTCAATCAGCCCCAGTGAGAAGTGATGGAATTTGTAGCCCAAAATATCTGGGTAGCACTGGGTTGGCAGTCAGATTTAAATTATACTCAGCCACTTTGAAGGTGTGCTTGCAGCGCATTTTCAAAGGAGGTTACTGCAACCACCAATCAACTGACATCATTAAGAACATTAAAGCCTGCTGGATCAGGCCAAGGGCCCTTACAGTCCAGCATCCTGTTCTCACAGTGGACAACCAGGTGCCTATGGGAAGCTTGCAAGCAGAATCTGAGCTCAGGAGCTCTGTTCCCTCCTGCAGTTTCCAGCAACTGGTAATCTGCAAAGTTTTTCTCCCACCCTCATAACACCAGAATTTATGGACATCAAATGAAGCTGAAGGCTGGAAAATTCAGGACATATAAAAGGACGTCCTTCTTCATGCAGGGCAAAGTTAAATGATGGAACTTTCACTCACAGGAGGCCACCAACTTGGACCAGACAAATTCATTGAGGAGAAGGCTCTCGATGACTACTTGCTGCAACCAGCTCTCCTCCCCACCAGAACCAGGAGCGGCATGAAAAGGGCGGAGGAGAGATTAGTGGCATGCAGGTGCAGCCTCTGATTGCTTGGGGGAAATCCTGGAGAGGAGGGGACTTAAGCAGTTGTGGAGAGGCAGGGACTTCAGTCTCAGCAACTGCTTCATGGGGGCAAGACCTGGCAGAGATGGGTTGCTGTGCTCATCAGGCCTGACACTCCTGCACAGATCATGTTTTTGCTATTAAAAAGTTAACCCCAACTTGCATGGTGCGAGTTACTGCTGCCTCACTCCTGACACTTGCCTTATCCACAGTGAATTATCAGCTGACACAATTGATCAGCTGACATTATTATGATGTCCATTGATTGGCAGGAGTTAGCCCTATCCTCTGTCAAAATTGGTCCAGGGGTTTTTGGGAGGGGGGGGTTAGAGATCCAGCCTTCCCACTAGATCCTGTTCCCCACCCCTGAGTTATGGAAACAATAGCTGTGTACATACTGCCAACTTCAAACACACCCTAGTCACTCTTTTCCTCCATTTGGATTGAAACTGCTTTGGGAGGAAATGCATCAAAACACAATATTTCCTAAGAAATATGATAGGTAGATGCAGAATAGATATGGATTGTGGCTAACATCTTGTGCTCACTGCTTTCCAAACCAGTGCTTGGAACGCATTGGATGTAAATGGGAATGTGCATACAGAGAAGTTCCCAGAAATTCTAGAAATAGTATTTACAAACCCAGGAATATGCAACCTTCCTCTCTCGGCTTTACCTGCCCTTTGATTAAAAGTGAAATGAAACATAACATTGTGACAAGTGCACCTGGATGGAGGGGAGGAAGGTCTAATCAAACAACTTGTGCTGCCTACTAGGTGGGAAACCCACCAAACACATTGGCAACAACAACAAACGTATTACCTGAGTGTCAGAGGAAATTACCTTAGCATCACAGATCACTTGATAATTTAGAGCATATGGCTCTGAGCCAAGAATGGAACAATGTTTAATATACCAACAGGAAGAAATCAAGCTACAAAATCACACTGCAGTTAAGTATAATGAGACACTTGGTGTGATGCAGCCTATGTGCAATCAAATCTCCTTGACTGGAAAGGAGCCTTGACACTTTGGATAAAAAGCTGACCTGAGCTATCTCCCAAATAAGCTAATGTGTATGGTGTTAATGCACCCTCTTGGCTCTGCATATTTTCAACACATTTCTCCAAAGTGATGTTGTTCCTGAGGGGCCTGTTTTAGGCTGAAAAACAGGGCCCAGAAATGATTCTGCCTCACGCTCACTGGCAGGCAGACACAGCCATTCAGAAATTCTCTTCCAAGCAAGGCAAAGTTTGTGGCTCAGTCCCTGGACCCAGTGGCAGAGCAAGATGCTGCAGCCCCCAGAGCGGAGAACAGGCAGGGGCATGGCTGGTGCGCGTCCCAGGGGGCGGCCACAATGGCACCCTTTCCCCAAATGGTACCTGGTGCGGTGCACTCCCCCACCCCCCTCTGTATGCCAATGCCTGGACCTCTTTAATAAAGACACTGAGCCAGAGTGACACATCCTGGGGACCCCGTAGCCCACCTGAAACAGACTCTGAGGATGAATCCCACTGAAGGAGGGCGAAGACGACAAGTGGTCCACTGCTATATCTGAGACTGGGGCTTTCAATATCACATTAAAGGAGACTGGAAGCTCTGCTTCATCTCCCCAGAAGCCCACCAATCCTCTGCACCTCTTGAGGAAGCAACGGGCATACTATGAAATCCTCCAAAAGCAGCACCATGGACAGTGACACCTCAAAGCCCTTGAAACCCTTTGCTCTGATGATGCAATGCCCTTCCAAAAAAGGTTGCCTGGCACCTTCTCTGGTGCCAGCCAAATCCCTTTTTATTTGCTGGGTGAATGTCTGAATCCCCTTAATTTTTATTCCTTTGTATGTATACTTTTAAAGATGCTGCCCTTTCCTCTATGCTAATTACTCCTTAGCTGCTGGATTTTTTGGTGTTGCTGCTGAAATCATAAACTGAAATTAATTTATATTTACTGTATGATGATTATTGATTTTCATTGCTTCTGTTGTAGGAACAGCGGCCCAGAGGCTTCTTCTGGACTCCTTAATGTGGATGTGCTTGAATCCTCAAAGGCTGGGTGTAAAATGGCTTGCATTCATGCTGATTTGGATAGTATAGTTTCGTTAGTTAGAGATGGGTGTAGCTAGGACACTATCTGGTCATGTGGTTATGGAGCCCTTCAGCTGCAGGTTATCTTGGAGGGAACTGAGTATTTATATCGTTTTCAGTCTGGATATGGGACAGAAACAACTCTGGTCATTTGGTGCTATCTGTGGAAGAACAGTTGACAGTAGTGCTTAGGTGTAGTGCCTTTACCAGTTTAGGCTGGTATGCCGACTGCACCCCTGACAACATCACCCCACCCCAAGATTCCTCTGTAGACCAACAGTGCCATATAGAGCACTTGGGACTTGGCACCCCATTCCTGAATTGATAAACATCCTGAGTTTTTTATTCCCAATCCATTTCCCCAGTTTAATTCTTAATTTAAAAAAAGAGCTTGGTAGGTTGGAACTGGCTATCCTTCATACTAGAAGTTCAGAAGGTTAAATCAGCCTCCAAAGTAAATATCTGACTGGCTACTTAGACCAGTGACAGCAGAGATGGAGCTTCTTTCTCCTTTGATTCCATCTAAGAAATGAGGCCAGCTTTTATTGGTTTCAAATTCCTCTTCTTATCTCCTTGGAACCATTCAAATCAGGTGATCAAGATGCCTTGTGATGCTCTGTTTGAACATCTTTTCTACAAGGAACACTGCACATGCTCTGAAACCCTAGAGTCGACTCAATTAGGTAAAGTATAGCTACCTAAGTTAATTGGCTCTTTAATGTTTATTGGAACGTCTGTATATTATCTGTTGTTCTCCCTTTCCCCTTCTTTTCTCAAATAAACCCATTTATACATTGGTGGTTTAATCGGTTTAAAAATGTTATTTCTCAAGAAATTGTCACTAAAATGTTTCCCACAAGCTATACTACATGCTTATTAAGCTACCCTTGTGCTCTAGGGTATCCCACAAGGTTTTGTTAAACTCTGTTTCCATTGTGCTTTGAGAAAGTAAATCTAAAGCTCCCTTATTTCTATAAAGGATCATGTATAGATCTGAGCTTAAGGGAAGTGGTCCTTAGGGCTTAGAAAGCACCATCCTGCCTGATAGGCTTGATAGTTGGATAAGAGCTGAGATAAAAGCAGGCTGCAGGTTGAGAAGATGGAGAGAGAAATCCATGCTTCATTTGTGCAGATCCAAGCTGTGACTAATGGAGAAGCAAGATCTCTTGGGGTGTTAACGGTGCAAGCCCCTCCATCTTAGGCTCAGGTTGTATATATTGTGTAAATAAAACCATATATCTTAAAGACACCATAGTCTCTGCTGACCTTCATTCCAAGGAAACTGAACCTTGAGTAAGTTCTTGGAACCCCTGTAATGTCTCACCACCCAGATATCGGAGTGGCATGTAACATTAATTTCTGCTCCGAAGCTTTCTATGCCTTCTTGCAGCCATCCTCTTTCTTCATCCCTCTTTCAGCCATATTTTGCTCTGATCTAAGTGAGAAATGAATTGGGGAGAAACCTAAGGATGAGGAGAACAATAAAGGCTCCTTCCACCATTAGTTCAGAAATGAAAAGCCATCCTGATAGCAGCAGCTGGGAGATTGATGCCTCTGATAAAAGACATAATGAAAATTTAATAGAGAGAAATGCATGTGGAAAGAGAAACATATACAAAAAGCACACATGAAAAAAGGAATCCTTCTTTAGCAGCCGAGGAAGAAAACAATCCAAGCTCAAAGGATGTGCTCACCCCAGAGACACGGATGGAAATGAACTCGCTTCTTGAAGCTTTAATAAAAGCAGCAGAGATAGAGAGAACAGTCCCGGCTTGTTCTGTCTCTGTAACAACCTTGCATAGAAAACATTGATCAAACAAAACAACCTCCATCTTCATGGCACATTAGAGCCCTGGCGAGGTGGTCATTTTATTTGCTGTTTGCTTAACCAGAATGTTAAATAAGACTGCATAACTGAATAGGGGAATATCCACATTTCCCAGCACATTCCATTGTTCCAAATACGGTGTTTCCTTTCATAGATCCGTTAATAATGTGGTATGAATTATGCAAACATCTGAAGAAGCATGATGTAAAGTCACACCATTGGTCCATCCCACTAAGTTACCAAATCTTCTCTCTTTTTCGGACAGCCCTTCTCTCTCTTTCTCAGAGACAGCTGGATTGTTTGCTTGCAGAGAGCTACTGAAATCAAGCTAAGTGATGCCTGAAATTGGGCTCTAGGCTGTCCATGATCCACAGGTTGCCCACTTCTGGTGTAAGCTATAGTTTGATGAAATAACCCAGAGCCAAACTATAGTTAGTTTCTGATCCTGGCTTCTTTTAACCCTTTAAAACTAACCTGTGTTTCCAGTACAGTACAGTTTCCACTGCAGATGTTATCACAAGCTCAAGGTTCACTGGAAAACAGAACCTGGCATTTCTGATATTTTCCTTGCAGCTGCTACAGGGAGTGCCCAAGTCCAAGGCTTGAGCAGGCTCAGCCAATTAGTGTCAAATAATGGTCCAGCATTACGTCCAACCTGAGCTTTTGTTATCACCGCACAGGGAGAGCTCATTGCACTCTTCTGTCTAAGGCATCGTGATGGGCTGATTTTTCCTTGAGTTGTCATATGAAGCTTTTGAAAACTCCTCAGCCTCTTGAGCACTTGATAGTTTAATTATTTAGCAACCTTAAGATATTTTGAAATCCTAAGTAGCACTCCAGAAAAGAGACTTGCTTTGTCTACTGCATTGATCTGCAGCTGCAGATGTATTTCTTTGTAAGAGGAAGTTCATGTTTGTTAACTCTTTTCAAAATAACAAACACTTCAGTAAAAATCACCAGTATATTTTCTTCTTTTGTGAAGGAACTAAAAAAGATGATGTTTTGCCTTGACTGAGTAGGTGAACTGCTTATTTGAAATGCTCTACAAACAGAGAGCCCAATTCTCACTTCTTCGGGTTCTCTTGGAAAACAAGTTACGTATACATCCTGTACGTGGTAAGTGGATACAAACTAAATCATGCCTATGGGAGGAGCTGGAACGCTTGCCTAATGAGTCTCCTCACCATATTTTCTGCACTTTGGCCAATGTGTCACTGCCTCCCTTCTGAAATCGTCATGCATTCTCTGAAATCTGATATATTTGATCTAATCACAGAGAGATACAGATAATTTGGAACATTAGAGATACACTTAATTCTCACTTTTGAAAATTGTGAGGGCAAAAAAGAGACTGGGCGAGAGCCTCCTTGTCCTCCATGAATTTGTCCAGTCCTCTTTTAAACCCATCCAGGCTGGTTGCCACCACAGCCTCTGTGAGAAGGAGATCCATAGTTTAACTAGGCTCTGTGTGAAGAAGTCCTTTCCTTTATCTGCTCTGAATCTTACAACATTCAGCTTCCTTGCTTGTCCATGACTTCTCATGTTATGAGAGAGAGAGACAGAGAAACCTTTATCCACTTTATCCATGCCATGCATAACTTATATCATGTCACCTCTCTCTTTTTCTCCAAACTATAAAGTCTGAGCTCTGCACCCTTACTCCAAATAATAATAATAATAATAATAATAATAATAATAATAATAATAATTTATTATTTATACCCCGCCCATCTGGCTGGGTTTCCCCAGCCACTCTGGGTGGCTTCCAACAGAATATTAAAATACAAAAACCTATTAAACATTAAAAGCTTCCCTAAACAGGGCTGCCTTCAGATGTCTTCTAAAAGTCTGGTAGTTGTTTTTCTCTTTGACATCTGATGGGAGGGTGTTCCACAGGGCGGGTGCCACTACCGAGAAGGCCCTCTGCCTGGTTCCCTGTAACTTGGCTTCTCACAGCGAGGGAACTGCCAGAAGGCCCTCAGCCTTGATCACTTTGATTGCCCATTTTTGAACTTTTTTCAACTCTACAATATCCTTTTTGAGGTGAGGCAACCAGAACTGTACACATTATTTGGAATGCAGTTGTACCATAGATTTGTACAACAGCAATCCCAAACTGGGAAGCTAAGAAAAGCTATTCTGCAAGAGGCAGGCAGCCTTTTGCTATAACAGTGGCTTTGTAAGTGACAGAGGAACAGCAAGACAGATGTACACACAGCTCATTATTCTTCGACAATGAGCAAGATAATTAATCTGAAAATTTATTCTGCTGTATGCAACAATTCCCTGCTACAATTAATGTGTTGAAAGGAAATGGTGGAAGGCCCATATCCCACATATCCGCAGTAATGTTCGTTTGTGTCCCAAGTTACTGCAGTAATGTAATTAACGCATTAGGATGAATAGAAGAGGATTTAATTGAGCTGAGCTGGCTTGGACCCAGAGCAGGAGATTGCAGGTCAATGGCAGATGGAGATGTGAATGAACATGCCATATATGTCTTTAGGGCTGAAGGTACAGGGTGGATATTTATCCAGAAGTTAACAACTCATAACTTGGAGGCTGCCCTCAAATTCCCTGTTCTACAGTAGACAATTTCTCAGTCACATCAAAATTTAAAGAACATGGAGAAGCAGGTTGGTCAATTTTATCACTTGTGTAAACAAAGAACAAACAAAGCCACAATTGCATTCTTAAATGCCAGTTGAGCCTCTTTTTCCATTCCTCCTGTTTGCCTCTGAACATGGAAGTTCTGCATGGGGATCCTTGCCGAAATCCATTGGAGCTTGTTCATAAATGATCTGCACTTGGGGATAAGACGCCACATCATTTAAGGGATTGCAAGGTGCTCCAAACTGATCTCTTCAAACTGGGGAAATGGGCTTTAAAATGGCAAATAAACCACTTAAAAACATCAACTTCACATATACAAGCATAAAATCGTATAACTGGAAATAGACTTTGGTGGTCTTCTCTGCAGGATGCAACTGCAGCACCTCTGGAGGATGCTTGGCCAGCCTCTGGCAACTAATGCCATGTCTGTGGAGATGGAAGCAAAGTCAATGTCATCTTGTCACTGCCCATAGTCAATGAAACAGAAGTAGATGTCTTTCTGGAATGCTCTAGCTTTCTCCATAATCCAGTGCATGTTTGCAATTTGGTCTCTGGTTTCTCTGCCCCTTCGAAATCTAGCTTGCACGTCTGGGAGTTCTCGATCCACATACTGCTTGAACCTTCCTTGTAGAATTTTAAGCATAACCTTGCTAGCATGTGAAATGAATGCAATTGTGCGGTAGTTGGAGCATTCTTTGGCACTGCCCTTCTTTGGGATTCGGATGTAGACTGATCTTCTCCAATCCTCTGGCCACTGCTGAGTTTTCCAAACTTGCTGGCATATTGAGTGTAGCACCTTAACAGCATCATCTTTTAAAATTTTAAATAGTTCAGCTGGAATACCACCACTTCCACTGGCTTTGTTATTAGCAGTGCTTTCTAAGGCCCATTTGACTTCACTCTCCAGGATGTCTGGCTCAAGGTCAGCAACCACACTACCTGGGGTGTACGAGTCATCCATATCTTTCTGGTATAATTCCTCTGTGTATTCTTGCCACCTCTTCTTGATGTCTTCTGCTTCTGTTAGGTCCTTACCACTTTTGTCCTTTATTATGGTTATCTTTGTACAAAATGTTCCTTTCATATCTCCAATTTTCTTGAACAGATCTCTGGTTTTTCCCATTCTGTTGTTTTCCTCTATTTCTTGCATTGCTCATTTAAGAAGGCCTTCTTGTCTCTCCTTGCTATTTTTTGGATATCTACTTTCAATTTCCTGTATCTTTCACTGTCTCCCTTGCACTTTGCTTGCCTTCTCTCTCCCGCTATTTGTAAGGCCTCGTTGGACAGCCACTTTGCTTTCTTGCATTTCCTTTTCATTGGGATGGTTTTCGTTGCTGCCTCCTGTATAATGTTGCGAGCCTCATCCATAGTTTTTCAGGCACTCTGTCCAGCAAATCTAAATCCTTAAATCTGTTCCTCACTTCCACTGTGTATTCATAAGGGATTTGACTTAGATTGTATCTTACCAGCCCAGTGGTTTTTCTTACTTTCTTCAGTTTAAGCTTGATTTTTGTTATAAGAAAGAAGCTGATGATCTGAGCCACAGTCAGCTCCAGGTCTTGTTTTTGCTGACTGTATAGAGCTTCTCCATCTTTGGCTGCAGAGAATATAATCAATCTGATTTCGATGCTGCCCATCTGGTGATGTCCATGTGTCTCTTGTGGTGTTGGAAAAGAGTATTTGTGATGACCAGCTTGTTCTCTTGACAGAACTCTATTAGCCTTTGCCCTGCTTCGTTTTGAATTCCAAGGCCAAACTTGCCGGTTGTTCCTTTTATCTCTTGACTCCCTACTTTAGCATTCCAATCCCCTATAATGAGAAGAACATCCTTCTTTGGCGTCATTTCTGGAAGGTGTTGTAAGTCTTCATAGAATTGGTCAATTTCAGTTTCTTCAGCACCAGTAGTTGGTGCATAAACTTGGATTACTGTGATGTTAAAAGGTCTGCCTTGGATTCGTATCGAGATCATTCTATCATTTTTGAGATTGCATCCCAGTACAGCTTTCACCACTCTTTTGTTGACTATGAGGGCCACTCCATTTCTTTTGCGGGTTTCTTGCCCACAGTAGTAGATATGATGGTCATCCGAACTGAATTCGCCCATTCCCGTCCATTTTAGTTCACTGATGCCCAGGATGTCAATATTTATTCTTGCCATCTCATTTTTTACCATTTCCAACTTACCCAGGTTCATGGTTCTTACATTCCAGGTTCCTATGCAATATTTTTCTTTACAGCATTGGACTTTCCTTTCGCTTCCAGGCATATCCGCAACTGAGCGTCCTTTTGGCTTTGGCCCAGCCGCTTCATCAGCTCTGAATCTACTTGTACTTGTCCTCTGCTCTTCCTCAGTAGCATGTTGGATGCCTTCTGACCTGAGAGGTTGGTTCATCTTCCAGAGTCATAACTTTTATATGCCTGTTGTCTTTGTCCATGGAGTTTTCTTGGCAGGGATACTGGAGTGGCTTGCCGGTTCCTGCTCCAGGTGGATCACGTTTGGTCAAAACTCTCCACTATGACCTGTCCATCTTGGGTGGCCCTGCACGGCATAGTTCATAGCTTCTCTGAGTTATTCAAACCCCTTCGCCATGCCAAGGCAGTGATCCATGAAGGGGAGGGGTCCCTTTACCTTTACCTTATTATTCTATTATATATTCTCTATTAACTATTAGTCTACATGTTGTGTTTGTATTGTTGTGATTGGTTCTTATTGCAACACAGGGGTTTGTTTTTGGTTCGTTGTGGTTCAGTCCTAACAGGAGAGCAGATATTGCCTGTACGCTGAGAGAGAGAGAGAGAGAGAGAGAGAGAGAGAGAGAGAACGAATGAACACAGAGAAAAGTTCAGGAAGGGCTTTGCACACACGCTCTTTCTCTTCATCCAGTGCATTCCCACCACAGATTCAGGAAGCAGTGTGCATATGATGTGAAACACAATCCATAGCCACCCTGTCATTTCCTATGAAATATTGGGTTTGGGGTGTCCCCCTCCATTAGATTTGAACTGAATTGAGAAAAAGGAATGACCTAGCTGTGTTCTAAGCATGTACCTAATGCATACACTACCTTAGAATCTACCTTCTGTCACCCACATATGCATACTGGCTCTTGCTTGGGTTTATTTCCAGTTTTGGAATCAATCTAATCAGTGCTAGATTCCTCTGCACAAGGTGCCGAGCCAAGGAGACTAATAATAATAATAATAATAATAATAATAATAATAATAATAATATCTGTATTTATATGGGTTCCTCCTGATAAGATCCATAAAAAGCAACTTTACCAAAATGAATTATTGTGAAAATAAGAAATATTTCAGAGAGGGTGCCAAATTTTGTCCTCACTCAAGGCACCATATTATCAAAGTCTACCCAATCTGCATTTCCCCCTTCATCACTCGTGCCTTAGAATCATAGAATCATAGAGTTGGAAGAGACCACAAGGGCCATCGAGTCCAACCCCCTGCCAAGCAGGAAACACCATCAGAGCACTCCTGACATATGGTTGTCAAGCCTCTACTTAAAGACCTCCAAAGAAGGAGACTCCACCACACTCCTTGGCAGCAAATTCCACTGTCAAACAGCTCTTACTGTCAGGAAGTTCTTCCTAATGTTTAGGTGGAATCTTCTTTCTTGTAGTTTGGATCCATTACTCCGTGTCCGCTTCTCTGGAGCAGCAGAAAACAACCTTTCTCCCTCCTCTATGTGACATCCTTTTATATATCTGAACATGGCTATCATATCACCCCTTAACCTCCTCTTCTCCAGGCTAAACATGCCCAGCTCCCTTAGCCGTTCCTCATAAGGCATCGTTTCCAGGCCTTTGACCATTTTGGTTGCCCTCCTCTGGACACGTTCCAGTTTGTCAGTGTCCTTCTTGAACTGTGGTGCCCAGAACTGGACACAGTACTCCAGGTGAGGTCTGACCAGAGCAGAATACAGTGGCACTATTACTTCCCTTGATCTAGATGCTATACTCCTATTGATGCAGCCCAGAATTGCATTGGCTTTTTTAGCTGCCGTCTCACACTGTTGGCTCATGTCAAGTTTGTGGTCAACCAAGACTCCTAGATCCTTTTCACATGTACTGCTCTCAAGCCAGGTGTCACCCATCTTGTATTTGTGCCTCTCATTTTTTTTGCCCAAGTGCAATACTTAACATTTCTCCCTGTTAAAATTCATCTTGTTTGTTTTGGCCCAGCTCCTACTGTCAGGAAGTTCTTCCTAATGTTTAGGTGGAATCTTGTTTCTCGTAGTTGCTCTGTGTCCATTGCTCTGTGTCCGCTTCTTTGGAGCAGCAGAAAACAAGCTTTCTCCCTCCTCTATGTGATAGAGATCAAGCCGCTTCCCCCTTGCTTTTGCCCATCCAAAGCTGCATTAAATCTGTCTGTAAACTTCAAACATCAAGGCTGCGTTGGCATCAAATATGTTGGCTTGGCTGGAGGCGATGCCTGTGTGTCTAAGATACAGATTTGAAGCCCTGGCTTATTTCAACACTCCAATAATTCTAATGGCAAAAGAGCAACATCAACTCCTTCATGTATTTAGCAGTCATTACCTTATTTCTCTAAGGATTTTTTTAAATCAGTTACAGCTCCCTACTCTTGACATGCCATCTGAGCAAAACTGATTATCTCTTGCGTTGTAGATTGGCTATGTGTCAAATGTGGTTTAGCTATCAGATCTTCAGTATCCCTGACTCTGAGATAGTCTCCCTGGCTTATGATGCAATTCAGGCTTAGCTAGTCTGGCAAAGTGAAGGAAGACACACAGAAAAAAGGCTTGCATGTTGTTGTTTGTTAATCTTACCATGTTTAAAATATACATGAATTCATCAGGTTTAAAATAAACTACAGCAAGTGGTCTTTTTGTAAAGATGGATCACTGCTTTAGGACAAATAAAAGAAAGTGCTTCTTCACATGGTACATAGTTAAAATGTGGACTCCCACAGAAGGCATTGGGGTCAACAGCATGAATTGCTTTAAAAGATGATTAGACGAATTCATAGAGGAGTGAGCTCTTGATGGCTAGTAGCTATTTGGTGCCTCTGCAATTGGAGGCAGGAATATTGTTGAATACCATTTGAACCACAGGAGATAAGAGCGCTCTTGTGTTCTGGTGCTGCAGGTTTCCTACATGCATAATAATAATAATAATAATAATAATAATAATAATAATAATAACAATAAATTATTTATACCCCGCCCTCCCCTGCCAAAGCTGGGCTCAGGGCAGCTAACACCATAAAATTACAGTAAAAATATAATAGGAAAAAACCCAATTTAAAATACAAGTTAAAACGCAATTTAAAATGCAGCCTCATTTTAAAGTAGCCGATAAATCAAAACCATAAGGGGAGGGAAACAAAAGCGTCAGACCGAATCCAAACCAAAGGCCAGGTGGAATAGCTCTGACTTGCAGGCCCTGTGGAAAGCTGTCAAGTCCCACATGGCCCTAGTCTCTTGTGACAGAGTGTTCCACCAAGTCGGGGCCAGTACTGAAAAGGCCCTGGCCCTAGTTGAGACCAATCTGACCACCTTGTGGCTTGGGACTTCCAAAGTGTTGTTATTTCTCGACCTTGGTCTTCCGCAGGAGAGGTGGTCCCTTAGGTACGAGGGTCCTAGGCCGCATAGGGCTTTAAAGGTCAAAACCAGCACCTTAAACCTGACGCTGTACTCCACCAGGAGCCAGTGTAGCTGGTATAGCACTGGATAAATGTGATCCCACAGCAAGAACCCCGTAAGAGTCTTGCCGCGGCATTCTGCACCCGCTGGAGTTTCTGGGTCATCTTCAAGGGCAGCCCCACGTAGAGCGAGTTACAATAATCAAGCCTGGAGGTGACCGTCACATGGATCACTCTGGCCAGATCAGGGCGAGAAAGGTAAGGGACCAACTGCTTGATACAGTGGAGATGGGAAAATGCCACCTTTGCTGTGACTGCAACCTGCGCCTCCATGGAAAGGGAGGCATCGAAGGTTACACCCAAGCTCTTGACAGAAGGTGCTGGCACTAACTGAGCCACTAACTGAGATGGTTGTCTGCTGTGAGAACAGGATGCTGGACAAGAGGGGCCATTCTCTTGGTCCAGCGGGCTCTTCTTCTGTGCTCTTAGGGATCAGATGTAAATAAGGACTCGCTTCTACCCTGTGCCTGGAATGTTTGTGTACAAAAGGACACTTTGCCTCTCCTCCATGAATTTGTCTAATCCTCTTTTAAAGCCATCCAAGTTGGTGGCCATCGCTGTGTCCTGTGGGAGCAATTTCCACAGTTTTAGTATGCATTGTGTGAAGTACCGTGTTTTTCCGTCTATAAGACGGCTGCATGTATAAGATGCCCCCTGTTTTTGGGGACTCCAACTTAAGAAAATGGGAGGAGATACTATCCGTGTATAAGACGAGCCCAGATTTTGGACATTATTTTAGAGTAAAGAAACATAGTCTTATATATGGGAAAGTACGGTACTTTCTCCCTTAAGCCATTCTTCTCATTGGTACCTAACACCCCCTAATCTTCCTTTTGACCAAGCGCCATGTTCTTCCATTTGTTGCCCAAGTCATTCCAAACTGGAATGGAAGCAAATGAATGAATTGGTTCTTATACTGCAAATCATGACTCTGTGTGTTTTAAAGCAGGTCCCCAACACAGACCCTTCCACAATGTTTTCCAAACCTGACATTCTTTGCCATGCAAGTTTAATGAATGAATTAGAGCATTTAGTACACAGCTGAATGAAAGAGACTTTGGAGAGGCAATTACACTGGTGTTCTGAGATGGCTGCCTGGAGCTTTAGAGGGAAGCACTGATTAAAGTTCTGAATGTTTGCCTGCAATAGTGCAAATGACGGAACAGCTGTTACCAACCAGCTTGCAAATGCAGTAGCTGCAAAAGGCCACATGAGTATGGATGGGAGAAGACTTTGCAGTAGGAGACCAGCAACTGCTGGAGGGTGGGGTTTGGGAAGCTATGGGCAGGATTAAAAGTGGCAGTGGGTAAGAGAGCAATTTTCAAGTTTGAGGGCCACCCATAGGAGATTACATTTTAATAACTGAAGGTAAATGAATCAAAGGCTAGAATGAGTTTCTTCTTTAGTAATGCACTGCATCATGCTATTTTACAGATTCAGACCTAGTCAGTATAGGAAGTAAAGGGACCCCTGACCATTAGGTCCAGTCGTGACCAACTGTGGGGTTGCAGTGCTCATCTTGCTTTATTGGCTGAGGGAGCCAGCGTACAGCTTCCGGGTCATGTGGCCAGCAGGACTAAGCCGCTTCTGGCAAACCAGAGCAGCGCACGGAAACGCCGTTTACCTTCCAGCCAGAGCGGTACCTATTTATCTATTTGCACTTTGACGTGCTTTCGAACTACTAGGTTGGCAGGAGCAGGGACCAAACAACGGAAGCCGACCTTCTGATAGTATAGTAGTACTAGTAGTATGCAGTATAGGAAGTAGGACTGTTCAAATGCTAGGCTGGGCATGGTCTGTGTGGATTCTACAATCCCACAGCAATTCCCCTAAAGAAAAAGCAGGGAAGCACAGGACAGGGGCATGAAATCCAGCTCTCTCAGAACCTTGCCTCTTCAGGCACATGCAACCTGCTCTGAAGCCACCTTTTGTATTTTGTATCTCAGAGGTTTTCTTAGCTGTATTATATTTGCTGCCTGCATTGAAGTGTAAATAGACCTATTTATTTTTTTTATCTTACTAAAAATTGTGGTTTATTCTCTGCAATGGGTGTGAAGAGGAGAAAGCAGCAGACCACAAATAAAAGGGATAAAAAGGTATAATTGCCATATTCCTAAACTCTAGTAAGTCGCAAACCATATAAGTGTTTTATTCTTCTAAAAAGGCTTCACGGCCCACTTCCTTTTCACAGGGGTGAAACTAGGCTTTATTTCACCTGGGTCAAAGTCCCATTTTGGCACACAAAGAGCCCCACACATTTGCATACAGAGAGAGAGAGAGGGGGGGGGGCTGGGAGCCTGAATGGTGCCCCTCTGTAGGCTTCATCTGGGTCAAAAAAACTGGCTAGCCTGTCCTACCACTGCTGTAGCTACGGCACTGCTTTTTGTATTTCTCCCACATACATGGGATAGGAGGCTTAAATTTTAATCTACAGATTTAATCCTCAATTCATCTCCTACATAAAGACACATGCCTGATGATGATGATGATGATGATGATGATTAAAATTTGTATACCACCCTTCATCCGAAGATCACATGGCAGGTCCCAATGTCTAGGATGCTTCTACCTTTCCTGTCCTTTCCTTTGCCTCTGCTCTGCCTTTGCCACACAGGCAATGAGACCTGAATGAGCCGCCACCCCCAGTCTCACAAGCACATGGAGCAGCAATCATCTTTATTCCTGCAAAGGTCCACAAAACCAGCTGGTCCTCACACAGAGCAGGGCATCTCCCGCAATATATTTTGAACACTTTGCCTCCACTGTTGCTTGGAAGTTTTTGCTCTTGAAAAGCAGTTATATCCCAATCAAGACACTGATTTCTGGCCATTCAGCTGCCGTACTTCAATCAAGTGACATTGTAACACACACCTGGGTAGTCACTTCTTCAAAAGGCACAAAACGAGCACAGCACCTGCAGCTCCTTTTCAGCTTCAGGAAATGGTTCGTCTTGGTGCCTCAGTTCATTAGATTGAATGCAAAGGTAAGACGGGAGCCAGAAATCTTAGAGTCTCTTCTGAAAAATCAGCGACAATGGGATCCGCTTGCCTCCAACAGGGAAAGCAAGTGACGCAGGGCCAAACTAAGCACAGGAGAACCACAATCCATCTCCACTGGGGAGTCCCCCCCCCTTTTAATTGGAGTGAAGACGCAGGAGGGAGAAGATGAAAATTTCATTGGCACAGTAACAGCAGCAGCAGGGAGAGGATGCTTGACCTTTTCCTGCAGTTTTTCTTGGATCAAAGCCACTTCCCAAGCTTTCACAGAGGTGGAAATAAATGAGATACTCTTGAATTTAAACCTTGCAGGGGGATAAGAGGCCAGAAGATTGATGTGTAAAGCTTGCCACAGCATTGCCATTTCTTCAGTCCTATTCACAGCTCTCTGTGTTCTGTTTTTTTTGGGGGGGGGAGATATCAGAAGATTGCTCACACACCTCCCACATTTTATCATCATTTCAACCTCAGTATAGGGGAATAACCTGAAAATAAAGACTTGCAAGTAGCACCTGGAACATTCTTCCATGTGGCATGCATGAGCATGCTCAGTCCACCGTTGGCTGTAGTGCTTTCCCTCTCTCATTTTGGGGTTGCTGGGTTTTTTGTGGGGGTGAGGATAGGGTGGATCTACCTGTGCCCATTCCCAGCTAGCTTAAAATTCTTTAATTTGACACATATGTCTATGAATAGTATTCTCTTTCATTTGTGGGAACATTAAAAAATAATTTCTTGGTATGAACCATAAATTGATGTATCCAGACAATCATATGGCTCTTTCTGCTTTTGAAATGTATTCACATGTCCTCCAGTTCCAACCATTCAATCCTATTCCTCTCCACAACCCAGTTGTCAGGGTCACAAATGCTCCCCATTTACTCGTTTAACACTCCATGCTATTGAAATATTATGGGGCCATTTTAGAGTTCCTCTCCATAGGCTTTTCCTTTGCACATTTTTGTACTTGAGTGTACACCTCTCTTGTGTGCATAGGTGGTACCATGAGGACTCCAATGCTTCCTGGGGGGGGGGGATAACCATTTGTATTTTATTTGAGCTCCTCCCAGCCAGAAGATACAGCTTTGCCACTAGAGGATGTGTCCCTGAAATAATGATTTCCCTAGCACTGCAGAACAAAAAGACTAGAAAAGAAGGTGAGGACCTTTAACTAGCCTGTGAGCCAGCCTCCCAGGATGGTGGAGCCTACCCTACTCCAGGTCTTGTCCACCTAACTAAGGCTTCACTTGACTCTGGTTCCCTCCGGAGACAACATATTCTGCAGCTGCCTTAGGAGGAGAATGCCTCAGTCCACAGGGCCCTCTTGGAACTGTCCAAGGTCCTAGACTTGCACACAACCCTGTTCCCCCATGAGTTTCAAGTTCCCATGGAACTGGGCAGGTGGTAAGTCTCAAATCAGTATTAGCCTGCTATCTTGCTGCACACAAAGCCCTTCCACACCTCTCCAATCTCCATGAGTGGTGTGAGATTCCAGCAGTTGCCGGCATGCCTTTTGGACAAATTAGGCATAGCAAAGACTGTGATGTCTCTATGATTGTTGTTTAGTTGTTGAGTCATGTCCAACTCTTCATGACCCCATGGACCAGAGCACGCCAGGCACTCCTGTCTTCCACTGCCTCCCACAGTTTGGACAAACTCATGCTGGTAGCTTCAAGAACACTGTCCAACCATCTCGTCCTCCGTCATCCCCTTCTCCTTGCGCCCTCCATCTTTCCCAACATCAGGGTCTTTTCCAGGGAGTCTTCTCTTCTCATGAGGTGGCCAGAGTATTGGAGCCTCAGCTTCAGGATCTGTCCTTCCAGTGAGCACTCAGGGCTGGTTATGATGTGTGGTTTATTTCTACGATATATGATATGTGGTATATTTCTATGATATATGATATATGGTTTATTTACACACATTTACAGCCTGAGCCTGCTGAGGAGGGGCTTCCGAGTATTACATCCAAAGCAATGCCAGCTTCTTTCAAAGGCAGTGGCATCCTTCCCCTGCAGCTTGCCCTTCCCCAAGCACAGTCACACACCACCTGCTCTAGCCTTGCTAACCTAAGCCCTTTTCTAACACAGAGAGAGCCCTCATTCAACTGCATCCTCACATCTAGTTCTTTGATGTTTTGTTGTGCTAATGGCTCATTACCCCCAGGCTTTCATCTCAAAGGAAATTAGGCTGACTCCATTACCTTTGAACCCATGTTGATTTCACAGGATTAAGGACATCTGGCACACAGTCCAGCACACAGGTCTGACTTTATTAGCCTTCACACATGAGAATTACACTCCAACAACTTAAATACACACCTGGATCTCTCTTAGAACTGGGAAATAACTAGACTCAGGTGTATTTAATGCACAAGCTCCAATTAAATTCTAACGTTTACTGAACCCAGACATTTAAAACCCACATATCTATTACAGTACATTTTGGAAAGTGGTTAGTCTCTCCCTTTGGACTTGAAAAGCTTGACTGCCTCTCAAACTAGGAACACCAAGCTTGGCACGAGGGCTCCTGAGCTGGGACTGGCTGTTTTGGTTAATGTTGGGAGGCTGGCTCCCCTTTTGAATATGGCAGACCCAAATGTGACTTTGGTATAACTTCACCCAATTTTGGGCATGACAACTCCAAACTGCATCAATTTCAAACTCAGCACGGAGGTTCCCAAGGTGGGGAAAGCAGTCTTTGGGAACAGTGGGATGCAGGGCATCATTCTGAATCAAAATAGCAGGCTGAAACCTGACTTGGTTTGGCTTCGCCTGATTTTTAGTGTGACAGGTTCAAACTCACAAATTGCATCCATTTAAAAATCACAATAGTTTTTGGTTTCCACAAATTCCTGGACAGCCCTAGGCGCTCCTCACTATTATTCAATAACCTAGTTCAAGGCTATCTCACATTGACTTGCATTCCACAAATTTGGCAACTGGAGGTTAAGGCTGATTGTAAGCAAGAACCATTGCTGATCTTGCGCAATGTCACTAATTGTACTTGCTAAGGACTTACCCTCTTTGCACCCACGTTTTTCCTTGACCTTTCAGGCCCAAATCCAGATGAGGAGGGTGTGGTTCATGTCCTAGTCTCATATTGCCTTCTGAAGCGTTACCTTACTTTCTCCTGAAGTATGCATTTTTGAATGTGTTATTTGGTGGAAGAACTGCACTTCAAAATTTGAACAAATGTGTGTTTTGAAATGTATTGTGTAAAGGAGTTAGAATCACATCTAAATTGAACTGAAGCTAATTTCTCCCCTTTCCTAATTTGACCACACTGGACTGTCAAATTGGCACTGCCTGGTCTTTAAACAACAACAACAACAATAATAAATCCTTATCTCTGACCTTTGCCATTTCCTCTTCTCATTAATTTGCCCACACTGATTACCGGTAGATCATCAACTTTGTATCCAGAAATGAGATTGTTAACTAACTTTGCTTAATCGCTTTAGCTTGGCAATGGTTAAAGAGGCAAGGTTTAAATGCACCAAATCTATTTAGAAGGAAGCAATCAAGATTATTAAATATCCAGAGCAAGTGGGAAAGCAAGCTGAACAGCACAGTAGAGAAGATTGCTTTTTCTGCTAATATTTGCACTGGCTTCGAAAAGCTACAGATCTTAATAGAAGCCAACCTCAAAGATTTGGGGAGGATGGGTTGAAGTATTGTAATTAGATGAATGTTAGTAGGACTGAGTGGAGAAGACATGAATATTTCATCTTCCTAGTTTCCATTTCTTCCTCTAGCCATCTACTCATTGTTTGAAATTCTTTGCTATTCTGTTTTTCTTAGAGCTGCTATCACCTTTCACCTTAAATGAAATATTGAGGGAATTTGGAGGCCCATTCCTAGACAGAACATCTGAAGAATTTAATGAGAAACAGTTTCAATGGGACTGGCAAAAATTTCTCCCCAAGGTTCTTTTGGGTATAAGCAGCTTTGCACGCCTCCAGTGAGCAGTCATCAGCGTTGGGACTAAAAGATAGTCAGGGAGGAATAAACTTTGTGGTTTCCTCCAAAATCCCAAGCTCCAGCACTTTATCTTGCCCCCCCCCAATGCCTCTCTTCCTGCATGAAGCAACCATGAAACTAGCTTGTACTATGTAGTCTTAGAATCTGAAGTCATCCTTAGAAATATGAAGAAACTGAAAGAACAAATGGGACCTCTGTGCATTTTATTTATTCTTTTAAGCTATGCTAGGTAAAGGTAAAGGGACCCCTGACCATCAGGTCAAGTCGTGGACAACTCTGGGGTTGCAGCGCTCATCTCGCTTTACTGGCCAAGGGAGCCGGCGTACAGCTTCCGGGTCATGTGGCCAACATGACTAAGCCGCTTCTGGCGAACCAGAGCAGCGCACGGAAACGCCATTTACCTTCCCACCGGAGCGGTACCTATTTCTCTACTTGCACTTTGACGTGCTTTTGAACTGCTAGGTTGGCAGGAGGAGGGACCGAGCAACAGAGCTCACCATGTCGTGGGGATTCGAACTGCCAAACTTCTGATCGGCAAGCCCTAGGCTCTGTTGGTTTAGACCACAGCGCCACCTGCCCTTAAGCAATGCTAGTGGTGTGCAACTGAGACAGAATGAGTGGTAGTGAGACTGAGTAGCTCCAAATTCCAAGCACTTTTAACTCTACTATAAACCAAATTTTACTTTTTAAACCAAATAGTTCTCACATACATTAATATAGAGCTACTGAGGAAACCCTTCACATCAAGGGGTTAAGAAAATAGGAAGGATGCTGTTGGATCAGACCATCTAGTCCAGCATCCTGTTCTCATAGTGGCCAACCAGATGCAAGCAGGGCCTGAGCACAACAACCCTCTCCTCACTTGTGACCCCCAACAATTGGCATTCAGAAGGAGCAGAGCCGACCCAGATTATGGGTGCCCAGTGGCATGCGCGACATAATGTGATGTCATGACGTGACGTTACATCGCGCATGCCGCAGCAGTGCCTGGAAGTCCCGGAAGTCACATCAGAGGCCCTGTGGTATGGGCGCTGAACACCCACAACAATTTTTTGTGGGTACCCATACCCCCAGGGCCCCCTGGAGTTGGCGCCAGTGTTCAGAAGGGAGAGGAGGGATAGCCTCAACACGCAGTTGCCATTTTCAGCAGCAATCCCTTGTAGATCACCACATGGTACTCTAGAGATTTTCCAGAGCAGTTTGTGGAGTGGTAGTGGAGGGTCTACTGTTCAAAGGGTAGCAAGTCAAACATTCCACTTGGACAACCTACCCCCCCCCAAAGACCTTTGCCTTGGAAGGCGTGTTAGCTACATGGGCAGAATGTGCCCCTGAGCAGTTTGGGTCTCAGTTTCAGCTCTTTGTCTGAATGTGGGCATAACTTCTCCTTTGCTAAAAATGATAAGGAGCAAATGAATGTATACCAGTATGCTGTGTTACTGCTTAGCTTAACACAATACTCTGACACAGCAGTTAAGTCTTTTCTTTGAAATAAAATTTAGTGCCTTGTGAACGTAACAGCAGAAGTCGCTTCAATTTTGTTTTTAAACCCTTTTAATAAAATGAAACTTTTAAGTCCATATGCTGACTTCCAAGTCCCAGCGCTGCATTTCAAGCAGGGCTAATGAAATGGCATAATAAATCAGGCAACATTTTACAGTTGGAATGAAGATACACACCCCCACACATCTATGAATTCTTTTTTTTAAAAAAATAAGTGTCTTTTATTGAGGTTTTCAATATTTACAACCAAATAGCCCACCTCCACTACAAAACCCAGGATGCAACAGGGTGCAAACAATAATATATATGTCTTAAATTCCTTTCCAGATTATACAAAAACAAGAAAAAGGAGACATTACAATATCAAATCTGAACCAACAAAAAAATCCTGCAAGCAATGGGGTTCCCTGCTTCATTTACTGTAGATATCATGTGTAAACAATACTGTAAAGCTATTCATAGCAAATGTGTCCTTACATCTCTCACACACACCCTTTCACAGTTTTCATTACGCTTTTAATTTAGGGCAATTAGCCAGATTTTCCAGCCCTACACCATCAATGACAAATCCCCTCCGAAATCTAGCAATTAGCAACCTCACTGGCACCAATAAAAGTCCAATTAAAGATTTAAAGTATAAGTCTCTTTTTTCTCTCTACAAAATAAATTTAGTAACACCAGTTGCTTTGACTTGGCCAATTTTTGACCCGTGATTTTAGCAATCTCTGAAAAAACTGTCCTACAATTGTGTTACCTTAATACAATTAATCATTTTTTGTTACACCCCCTGCAGAACCAAGGCACACACGCTGCTGTGAATTCTAAATTAATTTTATGAAAATGTTCAGTGTGGTTTTGTGAGCAAGAAGTGAGCAAAGCCATTCTTTATCAAAAGGGATCTTTGAATCAGTGGCTAACTAGATACTTATGGGAAGCCCATCAGCAAGACAGGAGTGCCACAGCCCTCTTCCCACTTGAGACCTCCAGCGACTGGCATTCAGAGGTCTACTGCCTTTGATGCTGGAGATGGTACACAGCCATTAGGACTAGAGGGTGCTGGATATATTTTTCCTCCATGAATTAGTCAAATCCTGCTTCAAAGCCATCCGAGTTGGGGCCATCACTCCTTTCAGTTCAGACCTCATGAGCGTATATGTGAAATTGGGGTACCGGTATATTTTTGCATAACTTGTTTGCATTAAATTCCATTTGCCATTTTATTGCCCACACACACAGTTGAGAGAGATTCTTTTGGTCACCTTACACTCGCATTTGGCTGACTTCTATTAACTCAGCCTGGTTCTGATGCTTCTGGAAGCCTCTCTTGCCTTCATTCCAGTCCTCCATCTTTTCCACCACCCAAAAGTTAATTTGGTGTAAGGGAAGCAGAAGCAGGAACTGGTGGCTTTCTGTGTGCCTACAGAAATTACTAAAATTCCCCATTTCTGGCAGATGAGTTCAGAAGTATGCATTCCCATGTAGTGCCAGGTGAAACCAACCATCACAGATCATTGTGTTTTTCTGTATCGTTTAGGTCCAGGGCAGCAGTCCCCAGCCCCAGTGAGTCAATTTAGATCTGGTTTGCATTCAGCTCCTTGATGTCCAATTTTGATGCGCCTAGAGTAATCCCCCAAAGGGCAGGTTCTTCAGCCATGAAGCCCACCAGGTGGCCTTGGGCCAGTCATTGTCTCTCAGCATAGCCAACCTCACAAGGTTGTTGTGAGGGCAAATGGGTTAGGGCACTAGCTGGTGCCCTGAGTTCCTTGGAGGAAGGGTGGGATAAAGGTATATAAATTTTGTGTATATATGCACATCTTTTTCTGCTCCTTTGGTGAGCAGAGAAAATACCTCTCCTGGTAATGAAATAACTATCCTGGTAATTAAGTTCAAGGTATAGGAAAATGATTCACAAAGGACCGGTTGTTACTTGACCTGGATGGTGTGAAAGCCAGTGGAGCCCGTGTCCCTTCTGGTGTAACCATTACAGAATGGAATCATAGAATCATAGAGTTGGAAGAGACCACAAGGGCCATCGGGTCCAACCCCCTGCCAAGCAGGAAACACCATCAGAGCACTCCTGACATATGGTTGTCAAGCCTCTGCTTAAAGACCTCCAAAGAAGGAGACTCCACCACACTCCTTGGCAGCAAATTCCACTGTCCAACAGCTCTTACTGTCAGGAAGTTCTTCCTAATGTTTAGCTGGAATCTTCTTTCTTGTAGTTTGGATCCATTACTCCGTGTCCGCTTCTCTGGAGCAGCAGAAAACAACCTTTCTCCCTCCTCTATGTGACATCCTTTTATATATTTGAACATGGCTATCATATCACCCCTTAATCTCCTCTTCTCCAGGCTAAACATGCCCAGCTCCCTTAGCCGTTCCTCATAAGGCATCGTTTCCAGGCCTTTGACCATTTTGGTTGCCCTCCTCTGGACATGTTCCAGTTTGTCAGTGTCCTTCTTGAACTGTGGTGCCCAGAACTGGACACAGTACTCCAGGTGAGGTCTGACCAGAGCAGAATACAGTGGCACTATTACTTCCCTTGATCTAGATGCTATACTCTGATTGATGCAGCCCAGAATTGCATTGGCTTTTTAAGCTGCCGCATCACACTGTTGGCTCATGTCAAGTTTGTGGTCAACCAAGACTCCTAGATCCTTTTCACATGTACTGCTCTCAAGCCAGGTGTCACCCATCTTGTATTTGTGCCTCTCATTTTTTTTGCCCAAGTGCAATACTTAACATTTCTCCCTGTTAAAATTCATCTTGTTTGTTTTGGCCCAGTTCTCTAATCTGTCAAGGTCGTTTTGAAGTGTGATCCTGTCCTCCGGGGTGTTAGCCACCCCTCCCAGTTTGGTGTCATCTGCAAATTTGATCAGGATGCCCTTGAGTCTATCATCCAAGTCGTTGATAAAGATGTTGAATAAGACCGGGCCCAAGACAGAACCCTGTGGCACCCCACTAGTCACTCTTCTCCAGGATGAATGGTTTAATAAGCAATCCCTCTTCCCAGGGAATTCT
The DNA here is from genome assembly GCF_964234715.1 of Podarcis melisellensis. Classification (NCBI taxonomy): domain Eukaryota; kingdom Metazoa; phylum Chordata; class Lepidosauria; order Squamata; family Lacertidae; genus Podarcis; species Podarcis melisellensis. The sequence continues at coordinate 4,373,805 of NC_138540.1, forward strand.
GGGAATTGCAGCTCTGTGAAGGGAACAGGGGTTTCCATATAACTCTCAGCACCCTAAACAAACTACAGTTCCCAGAATTCACTGGGAAAAGCCATGGCTGTTTAAAGTGGCATGATAGTGCTTTAAATGTATGGTGTGATTGTGGCCTATGAAGTGCTTTCTGCAATGTGTGATCATTGTGGAAGGAGGGGGTGGCCTCCAGCAGGGAGCCTTCCTTGGTGTGCCCCACTCCTAGGGCAGAGGGGTCTCCAGCCCCCCATAAAATATTTGAGGGGGGCCCAGCCCCCCCCCAAGTTGATGGGCATTGCCATTCAAATATCATGTGTGCATCACATCATGTGATCGATTATGCAGGGCGGAGCTTATCTGTCCCCCACCCCCCAATTTTATTCATGTTGGCACCCCTGTCTCTGATCATTGCACAGTAATGCCACTGTTTTTCCTCTGCAAGATAACAGAGCTTTTTGGCACTGTGGCATCTCTTCTAAGCATCTGAATGACTGGTATTAATGCTTTCCTGAGCACAGCGTGAGGGGAGCCCTCCTGAAGTGACTCATTCTGCCTGCAAAGCACTCAGAAAATAATCCAAGAGGGAGGTGGAAATCTTTCAAATTCAGCCTGAAGAGCCGCCTGGCCGATGGGCATCTTCCTTCTTCCTAATCACTTCATTTAACTCAGCTGTTGTCAGTACACAGGCAGGGCCCCACACTGGGCCAAATTGATCTGTGGATAAGAGAAGCCAGGACCTCCGGCTCCTTGAAAGGATTTATGTCTAGCCTGCCCCATTGTGTATAAAAGCTAAATGATCGAAGGCATTAGGCAGAACATGTTTCTACAGCAGGCTGGGGTTTTCTTCACAGAGGCCTCCTGTCTTGGGGTGGGAGCTGGCCAGCTTCTGCTCAGGCCCTGGACAGGCTCCTTTGATACACAGAAGAACCATTTTCACTGGGCGTCTCCAGTTCAGGTCCACCTCATTGTACAGACCTCTAAAAGAATTATTATTTGCATCATGTTTTGGAAAGGAATAAAAAAATGTTATTCAATCTATTTCAACCCAACCTCCAGGCCAGATAGTACAGTGGGCTCATAGCACATTTGTTACATTGCTGCCTTGACATGATGGACAATATTGCCCATCCAGGGTTGAGATTGGCCTAGCAGTAACAAGAATGGGATGGTGGGGGCATCTGCCCAGCAGCTACCTGGGCAGGGGTTAAAAATTGGCATCATATTATGCATTGTTGCAAGTTGGGGGAGATAGTTTTGATGTCATCTGAAGGGTTTGCATTAAAATCCAACCTTAACCAAATTTCTCCACCAGCAATACATGGGGTTTTTAACTTGGGTTTTTGTTTTTTTGCTTTAAATTCCTTTGCTTATTTCATATTTCAGTGATTTTGGTTTTCCCCTGGGGAGGGAAAGGGAGGAGTAGACTCAGTAGCCTGACCAGGGTGTTGAAATTACTAGCAAATTGTCTGTTGTATTTGCATGTACTCCTAACACCCACTGCCTCTTCTAATACAGTAATCAAGTGCCAAAAATGTAATGGAAGGGAAATTAGTTATTTGGAAACAAAATCCATACAAAGAGGTCTGGCAGCAGTATATATATCCCTGAGCTGCTGTCTTAGCTGATGGCCTACCAGTTACATTGTTACTCTTAATTTTAGAAATTAAATTAGAATGTCAGGAAGACTTTGTCAAGGCCTCTTGATAGCAGAACCACTCATGTCAAAGCAATATTTGTTATGGAAGAAAATATGCTGCAGGAAAGAGAATATACTGAGGACATTTGGGCTTCATGACTGCTCTGTTGTAGGTGGCGTGATGGGGGAAACCACTTACAGATGCTGGTGGCATGTGCTTGGTTTAGGAGGCAGCCCAGAGGTAAAATGTCACTTTTGAGATAAAGGGACACAGAAATTATGGGAATGACTGATAGCTGTTAGCCAAATGACGAATTAACAAAGTGTGGCCAATAATTTATATCCTTAAAGTTGTCCTCTGTGGTTTTAATTTTGATGTATAATATCTTCTAAACATTCCATTCTAGTAGTAGAGCATCCATCTTTATGTCCATGTAGCAAGGACCTCTGGGATCTTTGCAGGAAGGGGCTGAGCCAATCAGAGACTCATCTTGAGAAATGTTGTGCTAAATGGATAGGGATTCAGAATGCTGACAGCTGAATCAATGCATTTTAAGTTGTTTTGGGTGCAAACCTCTAATGACGTTATATCAGCTGCGGGGCCTTAGGGTTTGTGCTGCTCTGATCAGCACAGGAATCACAGAGCAAGGCAGCAAGTTCATTTTGGTCATTGCAGCACCATGGAGAGCACCTAGCAAGCAACTTACTCTGCAAAACTTGGAAGGCGGTTTTATAACTCCTTTCCTAATAATCCGTGGCATGGAATCTGCCTTTTTCATAGCTGCTACCCAGTAGGTCAACATCTTCATTGAGCTGTCCTTTACAACCCCATCGTCTCATCCTAACGCTGAGACAAAGGATTTTGGAGGCCTGATTAAGCTGTGTGCCTCCCATCTGCATATACATTGTTATAAAATGCCAGTAAACCTCCAAATACCTCATTCCACAGAAAACCAAACCTGGGTGAGGGTTGTTGGATTGTTTCACCACTCAGAGAATTAGGAAAAGCATAACACTATCATATATGCAAGATCTCAGAAAGAGCAACCAAGATGGTCAAGGGAATGGAGTGATTAGTTACCTGTTCTCTGCAGTTGTTCACTCTGTATCAGCAGGAGCCATTAGGTTTTTGTAACTTGCATCTTCTGGAAAAAAAGCAACCTCATATTTCCTACTCATAAATACTTCCTGATGACAGCTAGAAACACTAAATGCTTTTAGCTCAGCACTCTTGTTAATTAGAGTAGCAAACCTGGCTAGATCCAAAACACCCCTTTTTCTCATCTCGCTCCCCCCCCCCCCTTTCAGGAACCCAGAAGAGCAAATATCTCCTCTCACCCGTAGGAACATCATGTTTCATGTTCTTTTCAGCAATGGTCTAATGGACAGCTGCTACAGGGTTTTATTTTTCCTTGTAATGAGAAAGCACTAGGAGCCTTCTGGGGAGCTGGGGTGAGGCTGTAATGGTGGTGGTGCCTATTCATCACTGAACATATTAATGTAGGAAAAGCCTTCCGGATCAGACCAGAGGCCCATTCTCATCCAGCATGCTATTTTCATAGCAGCCAATCAGATGCCTTTGGGAGACCTGACAGCAGCATGTGACCCATCCCAGACTTGAAAGCCAAGGAGTCAGAAATCAAGATGGAATGCAGGTAAGGAAGCTGTGGAGAGAGCAAGCCAGTAGGGAGGAGAGATGGAGAAAAAGTCACAGAGTGGACGGGACAGCGACTGGAAGACTGTGAGAGGTGGTGGGCTGGCACATGCACATAAGAGTGTTAGAGAAGAGACCGGGAAAGGTGTGTGCTAGGAATCAGTGGTTCATAACATAAGAAGAACTCTGCTCAGTCAGGCCAGTGCTCCATCTAGTTCAGCATGCTGTTCTCAGAGTGGCCAACCAAGGGCTCCTGAAGAGACACTTGCAAGCAGGAACTGAGTACAATAGCCCTCCCCTCTTCTGCAGTTTCCAGCAATTGGTATCAGAAGCATTGCTGCCTCCAACTGTGGAGGCAGAATATCGCCATCATGGCTAGTAGCCATTGATAGCCTTCTCCTCCATGAATTAAAATTATATCCATTTTAATCTGGCTCCAGGCCCAGTTATGAAACAGCACCTTAGTCACTCTGGTAGATGATCTAGGACAGGAACATCTGGATTTATGAGCAGCTTCAATACATAAACCATTGTGTCCTTTTGAAGCATCTTGTAGGGAAATGGGTCTGGGGGGGGGGCATGGCACGATGAGTGTCTCCAGTCCTTTCTGGAGAAGCCATTCTTCATGGCCACGCTGATGCTCTGAAACTTTCTCCCCAGGGAAGTCCACCTTGTTACCCTATCAATGACTCGTCACCAGGCATCCTTTTTAATAGGTGAAGCTCAACCATTGAGCAAGAAGCACCTTCAACCTTTTGCAAGTCTGAAGTAGATGCTTGGAACACGGCTCACTGCCTGAACACAAGAGGAAACTTGCATAGAATTACACCTTTGAAGCTGTTTTGCGTTTGTATTCCACTAGAGAGCTTATGAAAACTCAATATGCACCATTCAAGTCAGAGAATAGTTACTCTGTCTCACAGTTTAATATAATAACTGAGCTTTAATGGATCAGAAGTATTCAGATTTTATCTACAAAAGCTTCATATTACTCTGACCAAAATGTGCAAGCCAATAAAGCTCAGACTCCAACAATTTTTTTTTTAAAAAAAAAAAACCTAGAATGACTAATTTTTTAAGATCATTGGATTGGAAATAACTTTACCAAACTCAGTTAGAACAAAAGTGGTTGTGTTTCTGCCATCTGAGGTTTAAAAGCAATAAAAGTGGAATTAATGGGAAGTCATTTAAAAATAAATTTGAAGTTCTTCTCTTTCTGCTTTCTGCAATGAAGACTAAGGTAAGGGGGGCACTTTTAATCATTGGAGTGGGCAGGAATCCTCTCGTTTAGAATTTTGGCATGGCATTTAACCATTTAGATAGTCAGGGGAGCTGCTTTTTCTAGGGTCACATTCACACCTTGACTTACACCAAGCTGTTGGGAGGCCCTTAACAAATTACCGCTTCGCTTCCAGGATTCTTTGGGGACATGCCCTGGGTGGGACCCCCCCCCACTACTCACTACTCAGAGTCCAGGCCCACCCACACCTCTCCCATGCCTGCCAAGCTCGCAGGTGAGTGATGGGGCAAGAAGCAAGCTCAAGTCATTCACCCACCCACCTTATTCATTATTGCAATTTATAGCCCACCTTTTCTCCAAGCCATTCAAGGTGGTGTACATGGTTCTATCCCGCCTCATTTAATCCCCACAACAACCCTGTGAGGTAGGCCGAGGCCGTGCCTGGCTCAGTGGGGACTGGAACCCTGATCTCCCAGCTGCACTAGCCCAGCACTCAAACCACTACACCCCTCTGGGTGACGTGGCAGAGTGTGACAGAGGGAATAATAATAATAATAATAATAATAATAATAATAATAATAATAATAATAATTTATTTATTATTTATACCCTGCCCATCTGGCTGAGTTTCCCCAGCCACTCTGGGTGGCTTCCAATCAAGTGTTAAAAGCAATACAGCATTAAATATTAAAAACTTCCCTAAACAGGGCTGCCGTCAGATGTCTTTTAAAGATAAGATAGTTGTTTATTTCCTTGACATCTGGTGGGAGGGTGTTCCACAGGGCAGGCACCACTACTGAGAAGGCCCTCTGCCTGGTTCCCTGTAACTTGGCTTCTTGCAGCGAGGGAACCAGCAGAAGGCCCTCAGCGCTGGACCTCAGTGTCTGGACTGAATGGTGGTGGTGGAGACGCTCCTTCAGGTATACAGGACCGAGGCCGAGGGAAAGGGGATGCACCCTCCCCAAGTGTGCCAGGCAGTCTGATTTCAACTGGCAGCCGTGGTCACTGTTGCTTCTCAATTCCAGCTTGCTAGGAGATGGTGCTGTTGGTCCCTCCCAAGGCTCTGGGACCTTGCACAGGAGAGAGAGGGAAGAGAGAAATCTCAGCAAAACTGTACAGGACATTCTCTCCCCATGTGCTGAGCCAGAAGGGACAAAGGCTGTGCGTTCATTCACAGTTCAGCAGAATTCAGATCTGACAAGGTGCCATCCGCTGCCCATTTCAACCCTTGTTTTTTCTGTTAGGAATCACTGTCTACATCCATATTCAGGTGGCATCACAGATGCAGCATTTCCTTCAAATGCAACATAGTCCCTCATTGTGTCCTTCTTTACACCTGGATGCCAGGTGCAGATAGCAAACCACCACTGTTCCATATACTCCTGTTCCATATATTATACCAGGCTTGGTGGTACTGATCAAATGCCTGCGACTCTGCCTGTGAATGCCAGGGACAGTCTTGTGCCTGCTCCAATCATGACCGAAAGCTACAATTACATTTTGATTAAAGGAAATCTAGCTGAGCTTGTTTTTCTCCCTCCTGTCCCCTCCCCAAAGGCAGCATTTACCGGTAAGTAGAAGAAACTAGCCCTAAATAATCCTTGCGTCATTGCAATGATGCCAGCTTCCTCTTAGACAACAAAAGGCAAACTTGCTATTTCCAGTGAAATCTTCTAGGTGGGTGTTATTCCCTTAATATGCTCATCCAGTCCAAATTCATTTTGAGGAAAATTGACTTTTCCCTCTCAGGTTGCCTAAGAGGAGGTTGCCTAAGAGGAGGTAATGTGAGTGAATTTTGTCTCCTGAAAAAGAGAGATGCATAGTCCATACAAATCCATTTGCTCCAGGCGAGAATGATTGAGGCCATAGGAGCCAACTCACAGGGGTCAAGGTCCCTTTGCCTCCCCAATAAAATATTTGAGGGGGCTCCCCCCCCAAGTTTATGGGCATTGCCATTCAAATGGCGTGTGCACACCACATTTTGGGATTACCTGTCCACCCCATATTTTATTCAAGTTGGCACCCCTGCTTGAGGCATTTGTTCTTTGCAGATTCCAATAGGAATAGACCTCATCCACACCTCCTGTGGCAGGAGCAAGCCAGCCAGCAGTAAATCACACCACACACTTTGGAGTTAACTCTTTGTTAGCAAGAACAGGGTATGCACAGGCCTAACGAACACAGGAACTCATCCCTGGTAGGTCTTGCCTTATTGAGCAGTTGCCAAGCCTAATGTTCCCCTCCTCCCCAGGGTTTTTTCTGAGCAATTAGAGACTGTGCCTGCATGTCTGTCTTTGCTCCTCCTGCTTCATGCCTATTCTGGTTCTAAGAGACCATGGAGGAGGGGAGACACCTATGCCTCTTCCCTAGCCCGATTCACTGCTTTGTTTCTAATCAATGTACATCCTGTAACTTCCTGCTAAAATCCTTTTACATCACAAATCTTCCAGTTTACTTCTTTTTTGCCCCATATTTGTTGTGCCCCTTCAGAAAGCAGTAATGTAATAACAGTAGGAAAGCATTGCAGAACAACTAAGAAAGTGAAATGGTCCAGTGTAAACCTAGTTCTAGTGTGTTGTATCAATGCCATGTTGCAGAATACACCTGCCACCCATATATATATATATACACACACACACACACCCTACCTGGAGGGGCCCCATGGGATCAACCTTTTCTTTTCTGTACATTTATGAACTTGGAGAACTTGAAGATTGGAGAACTGGGTGCAAGCTAACAAAATGAATTTCAACAGGGACAAATGTAAGTTTCTGCACTTAGGCAGGAAGAACAAGATGCACAAATATAGAATGGGGGACACCAGGCTTACTAGTACATGTGAAAAGGATCTAGGGGTCATGGTGGACCACAAGCTTAACATGAATCAACAGTGTAATTCAACAACAGGAAAAAAAGTGAATGCTATCCTAGGCTGCATCAACAGAAGTCTAGTGCCCATATCAAGGGAAGTAATAGTACCACTGTATTCTGCTTGGGTCAAACCACACCTGGAATACTGTGTCCAGTTCTGGCCACCACAATTTAAGAAGGATGTTGACAAACTGGAATGTCTGCAGGAGAGGGCAACTAGGATGATCAAGGGTCTTGAAGCCAAGCCTTATGAGGAGCACTTGAAGCAGCTATGTATGTTTAGCCTAGAAAAGAGGAGACTGAGAGGAGATATAATAGCCATCTTCAAATATCTAAAGCAGGCTTCCTCAAGGCCCTCCAGATGTTTTGAGACTACAATTCCCATCAACACTGACCACTGGTCCTGCTAGCTAGGGATGATGGGAGTTGTAGCCCCAAAACACCTGGAGGGCTGAGTTTGAGGAAGCCTGATCTTAAGGGCTGTCACATGGAAGATGGAGCAAGCTAGTTTTCTCCTGCTCTGGGAGGTAGGACTCGAACCAAGGGCTTCAAGCTCCAAGAAAGGAGGTTCTGACTAAACATTTAGAAAAACTTTCTGACAGCAAGAGCTGTTTGAGAGTGAAATGGTCTCCCTCGGGAGGTTGTAGACTATCCTTTCTTGGAGGTTTTTAAGCAGAGGTTGACCATCTGCCATGGATCCTTAAGCTGAGGTTGGACTAGATGACCCTTGGAGTCCCTTCCAACTCTGTGATTCTATGATTCTATGTTGAAAAGCCCAGGTTGCAATACTGACTGCTGATGGTACACACCTGCATTATGAGAAATGTTTGTTTATTACTGCTTTCTGCTTCGTGTTCTTTAACCAGTTCTGATTTGTTAGAGAACCTGACATATACATAAAAAATGGAATCTGAGTTTCTCATGCCTTTGCAGCATACTCAGTACTACCAATGCCTTGTTTCCTGCAGGGGAAAAGTCCAGGGGGCAAATCTTGGTGGAGGGTGCCTTGCTTGGCATGCAGAAGGTGCCAGGTTAGCTGTAGAATCTCCAAGTTGGGCTCAGAAGGACCTCTGTCCCAGGACCCTCTGCAGTTACTGCCAGTAGTGCTAGATTTATGGGAAAGCTAAATAATCTATTGTTTAGGCCATCAGACTATGAAAGGCATCTAAATACACCTCCTCCCTGAAAGCCTTACCATGATTCATTTAAAAAATAAAAAGTAAAAAACAGGGAAAATAGGCTCTAAAACAGACATTATTGCTCTGATCGGAGAAATAAATATCTAATGGCTTCACAATCATTTGTCATATTGCATTTTTAAATCTCTCTCTCCCTCTATCTATCTCCTGCAGCTAGATCATTCTTGCCATTCAGTTGCTATTTTCATTGTCCTTTCTTGCACATTTTAGGGAGGGCCGTGCTATGGGGCCCCTGACATAGCTCAGGGCTTTAGCATTTTGCTGATTTAGCCACTCAGCAAATGACACTGAGCTTTAAGGATCATGGTCTGACTGGCTAGAAGGCAGCTTCTTATGTAACTATGAACCCAGGAAATATGTGCTGGTCTTTGAAACAGATTGAGCAAGGCAAAGAAAAACGTTGCACGGATAGAAGTAAATGAAAGATATCAGATTCAATTTATTGGAAGGCCAATCTCATTCCAGAGCGTATGCAAAACACGGGGGACAAAAGTGCAAATAGGAAGATGTGACTGTTCTAGCACAGACTTTTTGCAACCATCTTCAACTGATACACTGTATTCACCTGCTGCTTGGAGATAATTCTGTGGCCTTCTAGTGGGAATATTCCCATCAGGAAGGAACATAGCTAACACCATCCCTGACAGCCTCCCAGTAAAGGCCCTTTGCTCTATGGAGCCATTCACATTCAGACATTTTTCTCTGGACATCTACACGTGAAGTGCAGAGCGCGTCACAAATTTGCGCCTGCCAGCAGAACCCGCATAAAAGAGTAGCTGCAACACTGTTGTGGTGGTGTCAAAATTGAAATGCTAAACGCAGGCAGCCCGCGAAAGTTCCAGAGGGCACAAAACACAACCTGATTTTGGTGTGTGCTTCCGGTCCTTCTCCCTCTGCGCCTATTTGGGCGGGTAGCGCCGACACAGCGCCTTCAGGGCCAAGCGCGCAAGGGAGCCCCGGGACCCGCCGCGCCGGGCCCTTTAATTGCTTTCACTTTTGCGGGGCGGAAGTGGGCGGGGCGCGCGGCTGGCGAGGCGAAAGAGAAAGTGGCGCGGCAGGTGCGGGAGGGGGGGGGCGACCCAGGTCCCCTTCCCGGCTGGATGGAGGCGCGCCGCTGGCCGGCCTCCCCCGGAAAGGCGCGCCGGCGGAGCCATGGGCGGCGAGGGCTGGCGAGACTCGCTGCTCTACTACTACTGCCTCAAGTTCGCGCTCTCGGCGTACGCCACCCTCTTCTCGGTAGGTGACTCGGCGCCGGGCTCCGGGCGGCTCTCGCCCTCCTCCTCCTCCTCCTCCGCCGCCGCCTCGTGGCTCCCCAGGGCGGGGACCAAGCCCAGTCCTTTGTCTCGGGCAGGCCGCTCCTCCATTGCAGCCTGCAGCGCGGGGGGGGGGGGCTTTGCTGTATATGCGCCCCCCTTGCCGCCGCCTCTCAGCCCCCGGGGGTTGGGTTTCTGGTCTCTGCATCTTCCAGCATCGCCTTTGCGGCCTCTGGCGCCGCTGCTCCCCCCTCGGCCCCCGCCGTGTGGGAGCGGAAGAAAAGAAGCGGCCTCAGACCGCCCGCAGCCAGTGCCTTCCCACGGCTGGCTTGGAAGCCGCGTTGATTTTCTCTGTTCTTTAGAATTATATACTGTGGGGTTGTTTTGCAGACAAGAATAAAACGATAACATTATTGGTAGGAACGGTTGGCAGCCATTTGAAACCTTTTTAAAAGATCAGAATCAGCAATAAACTGAAGCAGAAATATGTTCACGTTCTGTGTTATTGGCGAAATCCCCTCCTGCCATGAAACTCGCTTTGGGCCAGTCACTCCCTGCCCACCTCACAGGGTTGTTGTGAGGATAAAATGGGAGGAGGAGAATTAAGTATCACCAGTTTGAGTTCTTTATGAGAAAGGTATAAACAGGAATGTTTTGGGCGGCTGCATTTACACGACATCAGCCACAATCCAGAAGGATCCTGTTGCTTCTTGGGAAATACGGCTGCCTGATGTGGTCTCTCTTCAACCCCCCCCCCCCCCAAAAAAAAACCCCAGGTGCAATCTAACTAGAAAACTGTATGTGGAAAAAGCAGTACAGTGGTACCTCAGGTTAAGTACTTAATTTGTTCCCGAGGTCCGTTCTTAACCTGAAACTGTTCTTAACCTGAAGCACCACTTTAGCTAATGGGGCCTCCAGCTGCCGCCGCTGCACAATTTCTGTTCTCATCCTGAAGCAAAGTTCTTAACCCGAAGTAATATTTCTGGGTTAGCGGAGTCTGTAACCTGAAGTGTATGTAACCTGAGGTACCACTGTAATCTGAACATACCCTAACAGCTGTCCTGTTATGCTTATTGAATAGGATTTGGGGGGGTGGGCATGTTGCAAGGGCAGGGGAACCAAAAAGCTCATGTGCACCCAGTGAATACTTGCCCACTCCTTGTCTGATGTGAACAGTGCCATGCAGATGCGGCTTGAAGCACAGGAGGAGGAAATAACCTCCCTGCATATCAAGACGCTGATGTGAACACCCCAAAGTGGACCACTGGGTGTGTTTAGCACAGCACTGTCCACACTCGCTGGAAGTGGCGCTACTTGTATTCCAGCCCTCCCTGTGAAGTGTAGGCACCTTCTGCATGCTCGACCTCTGCATTCTGACCCTTCCTTTATTATACACATATACAGTCATACCTCAGGATGAATACGCTTCAAGTTAAGCATTTTCGGGTTGTGCTCCGCGGTGACCCAGAAGTAACGGAGTGCGTTACTTCCGGGTTTCTCTGCTTGTGCATGCGCAGACGCTCAAAATGATGTCATGCGCGGAAGCGGCGAAATGCCGCACACGCAGACGTACAGTCGTGTGTTACGTTCGCTTCAGGATGCAAACGGGGCTCTGGAATGGATCCCTTTCACATCCAGAGGTACCACCGTACTGGTGTGTGCATATATTCCTGCAACTCAGGATAACCCTGCATGTCCACAAAAAATGTATTTTGTAATAAATGAGTTACTCATTGATCTGCTGGCTACAGTTTCACCCCCTTCACTAACACATTTTCCCAGCTCATTATAAGGAAAGCTGCTTATTTTTATTTTTATTTATTTAATGTACTTTCTAATTCGCCTTTCATCACCATGTGATATCAGAGAGGGTACCATAATAAAATGCACCAATGTAATCTCCAGTAAAAATGCAGTTTGGTCATGACTCAGATCTCCAGGTCCCCACACAGGTAAACAAAAAACCCCAGTCAAGGCTGGCAGGAAGAAGCTTAGACTGATTCTTAGGCAGTTGAGCCTCTGACTGAACATGTGTGCACTTGTGGGAGAACAGCCCCACCTTGTCTAGGGAACTGTAATTAAAACAATGGTGTAACTACCAGTTCCTCTTCAGACAATACATAAATAACTTGTGGAATTTGCCGCCTTAAGCTGTGTTGATGGCCACTGGCTTAGAGAGCTTGAAAAAGTTTTTAAATTCATGGGGCTTTTTGCTAAAAGGAACTGTGTACAGGGGCAGTATCCTGAGTACCAGTTGTTGGGGAAGAACGACAGACTGGCTGAGAAAATCATGCCTAACTTTGTGTGTGTTCAGACCATACTGCAACATTTGAGTTTTGCTTCACGTAATGCAAATCGGAGTCCAGTCCCTAAGGTGGTTGGATGGTGTCTTGTTCACCTCCTTCTGGCAACTGGAGCTATCAAAGGAAGGGAATTTTCTTTGCCAGAGATTTTGGTAAAGAAAGTCCAGGATCTAATTTGCACTCGAATTTTACCAAGGTTTGCCCCCGGTCAGAGGTGGAGCTAGCTGCTCCGGCACCCAGAGTGGCATGCACTCTGGGGGCAGGACTAGCTGCCCGTGGAGGTGGGGCAAGCGGCCCAGGGATGCAGGGGCGTGTCCTGGGGGTGCGCCAACCGCTGCGAGCCTCCTGGGGGTGCGCCAATAGAGGCAAGTGTTGGGGGTGGGGTGGCGATGTCACTCCACCTCGGGGATGGCACCTGGGGTGGACCATACCCACCGCACCCACCTTTCTCTGCCTCTGCCCCTGGTGTCAGTTTCAATGCCAGGGCAAAGGATAAATGGCCTCTGATCAGGTGTGGAGTGCATTTTCCTCCTCACTGAACATAAGAACATAAACAAGCCAAGAGCTTATCTAGTCCAGCACCCTGTTCTCATGGTGGCTAACCAGGTACCTGTGGGAAACCCACAAGCAGGACCCAAGCACTGTCCCCTCTTGTGGTTTTGGAAGCATTCCTTCCTCCATCTGTGGGAACAGAGCATAGTCATCCCGGCTTCAGCCACGGATAGCCCTTAAAGCCATTTAAGTTGGTGGCCATCCTGAGGGAGTGAGCTCTATAGTTTAACTCTGTGCTGCGTGAAGGAGAACTTGGTTGTATCTGCCCTGAATGTCCCAACGTTCAGCTTTGTTGGATGTCCCAGATTTCTAGTGTTGCAAGAGTGGGAGCAGAACTTTGCTCTCTCCACTTTCTCCATGCCATGCATAGTTTTAAAAACTTATTTCATGTCACCTCTTACTCACCTTTTCTCTAAAGTGTCCCAAATGCTTCAACCTTTCTTCATTGGGGAGTCCTCTTCCTCCTTTTGGTTGCCCTTTGCTGATTGCCCTATGGATGAGGGCTGCACATCAGGGATTCCAGATGGAGAAGGGTCATGGCTCCCCATAGGTTTGAGCCCCTTTCCTCCTCCTCCTCCTTGGCGATCCCTCGTAGCCGAGTAAGATTGTCTTCCATAAACACGGTTTTAACAATGAGTCTGTAAGTGACTGTGGAGGCCAATTCTGGATCCACACATCCTTCCACAGTGGGGACATCACATCTTCCTTTGTCTGATGGGTCTGGTAGGGCTGAAGAGGCAGGGAGGCGAATCTGTCAAGAGGTGCTGAGCAAGCTTGTTTCCTTCAGAAGCTGTTGAGGCTCATCACCTCCTTGGCTTCTGGACTGGAAGGTGGACCTGCCCTCCCTGCTTTTTTCCTGCTAGTTTAACTGCCCCACCTTTGCAAGGTTGGTGTAATTCAGGCAGCCTGGTGCCCCTCAGATGCTTTGGATTATGACTCCCATTAACTCCAGCCACCATGGGTACAAATTGAGGAAGCGAGCATTTTGGAAGGCGGAGAGGCTAGTCTTTCTCCCTGACCTGCTTGTCTCATACAGATGAGCATAAGAGCACTAGAAGAGCCCACTCAGGCCAGTGCTCTATTCCCACAGTCAACCAGATGCCCATGGGATGCCCACAAGCAGAATGTACCCAAACACGCATTTGTTCCCCTGCAAACTGAAGTGGTTCAGTCCAGAGGCGGCTTCATGCCTGCCAGCTGATCACAAACTTCAGTTATAAATCAGTCCACTGCTGGTTGAGACTGTAAAAACTTTGGAGGTGAGCTGGTAGCTGTATGTAGAGTAACTAGTGTCGTGCCCTCCTTGTCAAGAAGGCTGCCTCTGAACATTTCTCTGTAAATTGCAAGTCTCTTGTTTCTTGCAAGAGTGAGGTATTCTTCGGAAGCTCGCTGTTCAGTAAAACCAGCTGCATGCCGTTATTCATGTCACTGCTTGATATGGCTGGGTGACAAAGAAGCTTTTGTTAATAGTACAAAGCTTAATAGTATGACAGGCTTGTCTGCATGAACTTCATGAAAGGATGCGGGTAAGGAGTGGAACAGAAGCCTTTGAGTAAATGCTGTACTTCTTTGTGATCGCTCCTAATAATTCTACTTGTACCTTGAGCTGTAGTTGAATGTTGAAATCTGCTCCATGAGGAATGTATTGCCTCAAGAGAAAATTCTAGTCAGGTCCCATTCAATCTTATTGAATCCTTTAGTAGAAGTAAATGAGAATGATGTTGTACCACTGATACATGGGCCTGTTTCACTGCCTGATTGGTTACCTGCAGAAGCTATCTGTACTTCGGAACGTGTCAAGGTGCCTTTTCTCTCTCAACTGGCTTTGTAACATTCACATTCTGTTGGTTCCTGAATAATGGCATGGATCTGCTTTATTGGACAAAGTGATTCTGAGGATTCAGTGTGGTGAGAAACTGCAACAGAGAAGTATTTAGAACCTAGGTGGCTGCTGCTGTTTAGTCGTATAGTCATGTCCGACTCTTTGTGACCCCCTGGACCAGAGCACGCCAGGCACTCCTGTCTTCCACTGCCTCCCGCAGTTTGGTCAAACTCACGCTGGTAGCTTCAAGAACACTGTCCCACCATCTCGTCCTCTGTCGTCCCCTTCTCCTTGTGCCCTCCATCTTTCCCAACATCAGGGTCTTTTCCAGGGAGTCTTCTCTTCTCATGAGGTAGCCAAAGTATTGGAGCCTCAGCTTCAGGATTTGTCCTTCCAGTGAGAACTCAGTGCTGGTTTCCCTAAGAATGGATAGGTTTCATCTTCTTGCCATCCATGGGACTCTCAAGAGTCTCCTCCAGCACCATAATTCAAAGGCATCAATTCTTCGGCGATCGGCCTTCTTTATGGTCCAGCTCTCGCTTCCATACATAACTACTGGGAAAACCCAGTAGTTTTACTTTAACTATACGTACCTTTGTCGGCAAGGTGATGTCTCTGCTTTTTAAGATGCTGTCTAGGTTTGTCATTGCTTTTCTCCCAAGAAGCAGGCGTCTTTTAATTTCATGACTGCTGTCACCACCTGCAGTGATCGTGGAGCCCAAGAAAGTAAAATCTCTCACTGCCTCCATTTCTTCCCCTTCTGTTTGCCAGGAGGTGATGGGCCCAGTGGCCATGATCTTCGTTTTTTTGATGTTGAGCTTCAGACCATATTTTGCGCTCTCCTCTTTCACCCTCATTAAAAGGTTCTTTAATTCCTCCTCACTTCCTGCCATCAAGGTTGTGTCATCTGCATATCTGAGGTTGTTGATATTTCTTCCAGCAATCTTAATTCCGGCTTCGGATTCATCCAGCCCAGCCTTTCGCATGATGAATTCTGCATATAAGTTAAATAAGCAGGGAGACAATATACAGCTTTGCCGTACTCCTTTCCCAATTTTGAACCAATCAGTTGTTCCATACTGCTGCTGCTGCTCTCTGTTCTGCAGGTGGTTTGCACAGTGGTTTTGAGCAGTTCAGCATGGTCAGTGGGGCACTGTTGCACAGAGAACTTCATTTGCATTCTGTTACCTTGGAATTTCATTTTCCTGGTGATTGTTGTCTGTGTGCAGTTGACAGGACAGTGAAAAGGATCTTTTCGGAGGATACGATGGGTTTCTTGCTTCCCTCTTCTGTTTAAATATAATAAGCACAACCAGCAGAAAGTGAAATTCTACACTATATAAATTTAATCAATTAGTAAGCATCTATAGTGTGAATATTAGGCAAAATATAATTTAGCATTCTGAAACTTTCAATCCATAATGCCTATAAGTGGGCCAGCGATCCCAATGGACATTAATATTGTTTACATCTCATAGAATCACCCTAATTATCATAGGTACTTTCAGTAATGGCTTTTCCCCCTAAGAGCTCTATGTACTTAAGATGCTTATCCATCCAGCAAACCTGTAGGTCAGCGTCATCATCACCCTCTGTAGAGTTGAGGCCGAGATGGTTTGCAGTGCTTGAGGCCACCAGTGAATGGACTTGTGTGTAAGTCCATTTGTTTCCTATAACTCCCCATTGGAATTTCCCAACAGCTCAGAAGAAGAAGAGGAGGAGTTTGGATTTGATATCCCGCCTTTCACTCCCTTTAAGGAGTCTCAAAGCAGCTAACATTCTCCTTTCCCTTCCTCCCCCACAACAAACACTCTGTGAGGTGAGTGGGGCTGAGAGACTTCAGAGAAGTGTGACTGGCCCAAGGTCACCCAGCAGCTGCATGTGGAGGAGTGGAGACGCGAACCCGGTTCCCCAGATTGCGAGACTACCGCTCTTAACCTCTACACCACACTTGCTCTCCACACTGGCTACACCACACTGGCTCAGGAGCTTTCCTAGCTGTGGCACCAGCTCTGTTTTCACCTCTGTTTCACTTTTGTCATTCAAACCACCAGTCAAGAAATAGCCAAGTGTGTGTTAGCCAAAACTTCACGGCCATGGTTGTGCAATAGGCAAACCAAGGTGGGCAAGATCTGCTCAGCAGCTTCTGTGGGTGGTGCAGGATTCTGGTTACAACAAGTGGTTTGTCCGGGTCCAGGTTACATTGTGGAGGTAACCAGGAGCCACAGATAAGGGATCAGGAACATCAAGCAGAGTCAAAAGTTGGTCAAGTGCACCATATTTAACAAACAAGTCTCTGTAGCTGCGATATTACCTAAAACCCACACAGCTTGTTCATGGAGGTGCACCTGTGAAGAAGCCAGCAGTCAATGTTCCGCTATCTACTACAGCTGGTGTCTGTTCAGATGTGCCAGAGGCAACGCTGGCTAGTGTCCAAACAGATTCATATTGATTCTCTATCCCAGCAAACCCAGCGTGAAAAATGCTTTAAAGCTGTCTGCCTTGCTGGGGTGTGTGTGTGTGTGTCAGCACGCTGGCTCATGCAGGGGCAGTTCCAAAGGGGCAGTTTGTGTATATGTATATTCGTTTCTGCATATATGGCATATATGGTTCTTGGACAGAACCGTTGCCTAAGATGTGACTGTGCAGCACGATTGCTAACTGGTGTGGCAAAGTGGAAGGCCAAACTTAAGACTGGAAGAGTGAGAAATTGAAAATGACATGTTTGCTCATCCCTAGGAAGGGGTAAGGTTTTATGCAGGGTGGATAAAAATCAATGATTTTTTAGAAACTAAAAACAAAAAAAAATCAGATTTTTAAATTTAAATCAGATTTTTTAAAATTTTAATTGGATTTTTAAAATAAAATGCTTTTGGAAGGAAAATCTTTCTAAAGATAGTTTTCTATTTAAGTTACATTATACCTCAAAGGCTATTCATCAGGAAATAAGGATTTATTTTACGTTTTTCATGTGTGCTAAAACTCAGTCTAAGGTTTTTTTTAAAAAAAACAACCCGTTTAATCACATCAGTTAACAAATATGCATACATATGCTATAATGTTTTTGTTTTAGTTAAATAAATTGTTTATATTGTTATTAAGGAAATGATTATTTTTCTCCTTCCAACAAAGCACATCAGAAAAGTTGTCCAAATACAAACAGTTAACTTATTACACCTTACAATAATTTCATAATTATCTGTCTATGTATTTCTAACAGTATAGCCAAATCAGTAATTTTTGATATAACTGTAGAAACTACTCTGAAAATTCATTATTCCAAAAATGAAACCTTGATCTGGTTGTAAATATTAAGATTATACCAACAAGAACAAGTCTTTCTGTAAAAAAAGAAAGACAAAGATTTAAATCAAGTCTTACTGACTAGTGATTTAAATTGTGATTTAAATCGATTTGATTTAAATCAAATCCACCCTGGTTTTATTATTATTAAGGAGGAGAGGAATGACCCCATGCAGGTGCTGTGGGAAGGAACTTGTTTGCTTTCTCCTCTTCACAGATGACTGTTGCTGATTATAATATAGTGCTGCTTAATTCTTGGGTTAGGGTTAGGAAAACTTTGGGCAGGCCTGTAGCATTCAAGAAGAGGACTTTCCTGTGAGGCAGTGGATCCACTTGTGTTCGCTGGCAACTTTAAGCTGCAGCATTTCCAATGAGTGGAGGTGCCTGGAGAGCAAACCTTCCTGCCCCTTGTCTTAATTGCTGCTGCTTGAAAGCAAGGAAGGTGGCTAAAGAGCTTGTGAGTGGTTGTCAGGAAAGGCTTTTAAAAAACCATTTGAGATTGCCAGAGTTAAATACTGAGGGTGAGGGAGAATGCATGTGCGCACATGTGTATTCAGAAAGAAATATAGGCAATCCATCAAACTGGGAAGCTGAGAACGTGGAAAGTTCACTTCACTACCCCCAGCCCTGGTCTCATCTGTACAGAGCTCTGCAAGGTTGGTTTGCATTTCCTTCAAGAATGCAGCAAAACAGCTGTAGTGGCTGCATATGTGTTGTGTTGTGGCCTAGAGACTGAACTGTGAACCAGGAAGTTGCTTGGAATGGAAGGTAATTGGAGCAAAAGGCATTTGAACATAATTCTACTCTTAACAGCTGTATCAGCTACATATGAGCTACCGCATTGTGTTAGCTCTGTTGATATTAATGGTCGGAAGTCATCAAGCTGTTGTTTTCCCACTGGCCTATGAGGCAGGCAGAAATTCAGCAGATATATCTCTTGTTTCTGACCTTGAGGCAGAAAAGCTTCACCTGCTGAATCAGCTGCCTGCCATGCAGCTAGGTAAGAGCAAGGACCCCTGACAGCAAAAAAATCCATCTTATCTTCTCCTCTTCTCCATCCCTGGCACACAATGCTTGGTTATCATGCATTTAAAATGGTATGTACAGTTTAATTTTACTTGAGTGATTTTCAGTAGCAACTGTGAAGTTTGGGTTAGTCAACTTTTTAGTGACTTTAACAGTGTTTTTTTAAAAATGTTTGTATGATTCTGAATTCTGGGCTTTTGGATAAGCCTTGCAGTTGTGTTTTATTTTTATTTATAAAATTATTTATGTGCCACCGTTGGGTGGGCATAGGCCTCCAAAGATGGCTGTCAATATCATAGAAACACAACAGATGCAATCAAAACTTGAGAACGACAAGCAGCAACATCAGCAGCTCAGGTTGCTAAACAGGATGGCTTTCCAGAACCAGGTAAATGTTGATTGGTTAATTCCATAGACGTTGCCATTTTGCGACAAGGGAAATTGAAACCTGCTGCAGGCCTGCATCTTGTCATGAATGTGATATATCTCCTGCCTTGGAAGGCTGCTGCAACTTCTGTTCGCAATACATAAAAGAAGATCTCTGTGCAACTGCTGTGCAATTATGGAGGGTTTACTGGCAAACTTTTATGAGGAGTAGTATAATGGAGTGTGTGCCGGGAGAAGCAACATCTTCCAAATCGTTCTTCTGACAGCCGAGCACTAATTAAATTCACATCGTAGAAAAGTTCCGCTGTAGAAAATCTAAGGCAGGGAGGAGGTTTGTGGGAAACGAAGCAAGCCAGCCCCAGCTATGAGCTTCAGAGTCATTTTCTTCTCATTGTGTTTTCATTTGGCCCTCCCTCCAAGGTGCTTCAGAGTGGATGGGTTGGGGATCCCAGTCAGTCTTGCCTTCACAATGACCCTGTGCAGGAAACATGGCTGAGGAGGCCTGTCTGTCCCAAGGCCACATAGTGAGCTTCGTGGCTGAGGTGAGATGTGATCCTTGGACCCCCTGGCCCTCGTTGAATACCCCAGCCTAGACATCCACAATCAGACGTGGAGGCTGCCTTGCCCCAAGGTCACCAGAGCCCCATGCCATTTGGTCTGGACTGAGCCATTAAGTTTTTCCGTTTGCTTTTCCTCGTCCAACCCAAAGCAGCCACCAGATTGAACGCTTAGTGGAGATTGAAATTGACTTTATTGTCACTTGTACAACTTGTATACAGTGAGATTACACGAGCTCCCCCCCCCCTCAGCTCTCTTAGTCTTAATTCCCCTTGTTTACTGACGCACACCCACCAAACCCGAAAGTCAGTAGCCCCGTTGTTATCTTTTCATTCAGCAGCCTAACAGCCCACGGAGAGAAGCTGTTCTTTACCCTGTTGGTGTGACTAATCCTGCTTCTATATCTTCTGCCTGAGGGCAGGAGATCAAGAAAGTGCCGGCCAGGGTGTGACTCATCCCTGAGAATTTTCCTCACTCTCCTGAGGCAACGTTCTTCCGCTATTTCATCCAGCGGATTCACGGGACAGCCCATAATATCCTGTGTAGTATTCATCACCCTCTGTAAGCACTTCCAGCAGTTGGTGTCAAACCAGTGTACCACACCGTGATGCAGTATGAAAGGACACCTTCTATTGTGGACCGGTAGAAGGAGGTCATCAAATGTTGATTGACATCATTCTTCCGCAGTACTCTGAGGAGATGGAGTCTCTGTTGGGCTTTCTTAATTACCTGGGTTGTATTTATTTTCCAAGTAAGGTCTTCACTGAGCTAAACTCCTAGTAATTTCCTCCTCCAACCCAAAGCAGCCACCAGATTGGACGCCTAGTGGAGATGTGGCAGATAGGTGGCCTCTCCATCCTGGCAGCAGCACCCACCCTCAAGCCTAGCTTGGGTCCGAGTTACAGCCATTGTGGCCTTGTTCAGGTGTTTGCCTGAACACCCAGCAGCTTAAAGTGGGGTGACAGTTTGGGGCCATGTCTCCCCAACCCATCTGCATGTCAAGAGTCATCTTCAGACCTTTGCATATTTAGCACAGAAGTCTGCAGGGGCTTCTAGGCACATTTGGCATGTGGAAGCTTCCCTGTGGTTCCTGACGTTGAGGAGGCTTCATGGTTCATTTTGTGCTGAACAGGTAAAGAGATATTTCCATGCACAAGGGAATTTGAATCATAGAATTGTGGAGACCACAAGGGCCATTTAGTCCCACCTCCTGCAGGAAGATGGCCATCCAATTTCTGCTTCAAAACTTCCAATGAAGGAAAATCCACCACCTTCCAAGGGAGCCTGTTCCACTGTCAAACAGCTTTTACGGTCAGAAAGTTCTTCCTAATGTCTGGTAGGAATTTCCTTTCTTGTCATTTGAATCCATTGGTTTGGGTCCTACCATCTGCAGCAGCAGAGAACAAGCGTGCTCCATCTTCCATGGGACAGCCCTTTAGATATTTGAAGAGGGCTATCATACTCCATCTTCTCCAGGCTAAACATCCCTAACTCCCTCAGTCGCTCCTCATGAGGCTTGGTTTCCAGACCCTTCATCAACATGGTCACGTTATAGGGCTGGGCGATACCTGGTTTTCCATATCACGATATATCACCAGATAAACCTCACAATATTTCGATATATCATGATGTTTGAAATAAGGCTGGAACTATGCAGAGGTGAATGTGGTAATGCCCTGGCAACTGCTATGGGTCTAACTAAAACTTCTGTAGGAGCTTAGAATTGGTTTACACATTCAGCAGACTAGGATGCTAGGATGCTCTGTGTCAGGTGAGAAGCGAGAAGAAACTTTTGCCATACATGGTTTTTTTGGGGGGGGGGTTTAAGCCTTGCAGGTAGAAAGGTAGTTTTTAACCCAGCCTCTTCCATTCTGTGTTAGATCTCCACTTGCAGGTAGTTCATATCTTGTTCTTCTTAAGGGGAATGTAAAAAAAAAAGTAACTTTGCCCATCTTCCACCTTCAGATTTAATTGGTGCAACTTTTTAGAATATATTGTGCTGCAGTTTATATAGATGAGGGCTCAGAGTTCTGAAAGAGACATTTTTGGGCCTACTTCTTTCAGCAGACCAGGCCAATCCAATGCTTCTGAACTTGCCTGCAGATTAGAATGCAGCTCCCAGCCAGATTGTGCACTTGCCTGGATTTGCCGTGCACTTTTGATGTGCAAAAAGGGTGCACACAAATGTATATTTCACATACACTTGTATGTGAAATGTGAAATGGGCTGGGGGGGGTGTATTCAAAATGCATACAAGTTAGATGTAGACTTTCTTTCTTTCTTTCTTTCTTTCTTTCTTTCTTTCTTTCTTTCTTTCTTTCTTTCTTTCTTTCTTTCTTGTCCTTTAAAATAAAACATGGACAGAACAGATGTAAGGCAGAGCACCAGCAAGGCTGAAATGGGATGGAGTTTCTGTGCAGCCACAGTCATTGCAGAGACGAGAGTCACATACCACATCCCAAGGTGTTTTAGTCTAGAGAAAACATTCTGAGAGATGCAAAGCATGGTGTCTGGTAGCCAAAATGAGAGCGAGAGAGAAAGAGAAAGCTGCCCATTTAATTAGGCATGGCCAGTTAATTGCTGCTGCTTGGGCAAAATAACTGACCTTTTAAAAATGGAATTAATCTGGCATCTGCTGGGCAGAAGACCATTTCATCCTTCCCTGTGGTATGTTATGTCGCTAATTGCTAACTATGATTTACTTAGCTGGCTTGTACTTGAATTAAAACGCAGCAGACGTGTGCAGTGCAGCAGAGTAAGGCACATCTCTCTTCAGAATGGGCCACGCAGGGATGTTCTCGTGCTCCTGTGTTAGCCTAGGCAAGGCCGACTTAGAGTACAATCATGGCAGGGAATGCTGTCCTTTTCTGGCACCTAATGTCTCCGAAAGATTCTTCTGCAGAAGTCCAGCTTATCTGTCTTTCTACACCCCTTGCAAGCCATTTCTAGTCAGGTGGGTAAACGTCATGGGGGGCAGGGAACAGTTGCCGCCCTAAACAAATCAAAATATCAACTGAGGTTCAGTCCACCCCCCAACAAAAATCCTGGCTACGCCTATGGTAAACATCCTGTTTGCATTTATTGCAGTGGTTCTGAAAGTGGGCTGTAGCGCCCTCTGGGGAGCATTGGGATTGCCTGGGGGGGGTGCTAGGAGTAGGCCTGGGCTATGCGCTGGCTGGGCCTGATGGGAGTTGTAGTCCAGCAATGTCTAGAGGGCACCACATTGGCAAAGGCTGCTCTGCTGGTTCAGTTTCTTGTGAGCAGAGAATACCAGAGATTTGTGGTGTTTTCATTTACCAGCAGACTTGTTGAGTAAGCCTGCCGTCAGGAGCCTCCCACCCTTATTCTTAGGAATACAGGAAGCTGCCTTAGTCAATCTCAGTATTGTCTACACAGCACAAAGCTTCCAACATTTCTCCAATGAAAATAGGGACGTCCGAAGGAAAAGTGGGACATTCCGGGGTGACTGTTCCTGGAAGTTAGGGACACCTGGAGGGTCTGCACTGGCTAGCTGGAGTTCTTCTGGTTTCTCCCAGCCCCACCTGAAGATGCTGGGGGTTAAATCTAGGGCCTTTCGTAGACAGAACAGATTCTCTCTCACTGCAGACACAGCTTGTAAAAAAACACCCTCTTATTTCTTCACTGGCCAGAATCCATTGTCAAACTGTTTCTTCTTGAGAGGCTGAACTGATAGTGAGGTGGGACTAGTCCTACTTGGCTACTTGCCTCTGTGGTTGCATCCAAACAACTGATTCACCCACTTTTGTTTGCACAAAATGTCTGAAGATGTTAAAGGACATCCACTGTTTCATTGAGTATACATTCTGCTTTGTTTTATGGTGAGCTCGTGTCCAGCCATTATCACCCCACACTTTCCAGTGTACTTTTCTGTCACTCTCCTTCCTGCAAAATGGAAGCAGGTTTGTTGTGCAAGAGCAAATCCACTTCAATTGCACGATGTGCATTTGTGGGTCCCGTCTGCAAATACTGACAGCCTACAAGAGTCCTGTGAGCCTCTGATAGCTAATCTTGTGACAGACACATGTTCACAAAGACTTTATTGGTGTTGACCTTCCTGGAGCAGATGATGTTCCAGGGCTTGTGAAATAGAGCAGGATTGTTAGAAATACTAGCCAAATTGTATACTAGATGCTGAGGGAGTGTTGGAATTTACTTTGAGGTTCTTTCTTGCAGTGCTTGTGGAAGCCTTAGAAAGCTGTTTGTCCAAATCTTTGTTTGCTTTGTTTGTTTCTTTGCTGGATTAAGATGGTTGAAAGGCAACCCATTTGCCCTTCTTCATTACCACAGTTCAGAGATGATAGACATAAAGTACATGGTTTTTTGACAGTGCACAGCACTTCAAAGCAAATTGCCAGTTTCAGTCAGATGTATGCAAGTGAAGGAGGCCAATTGTCGTCCATCAACTTAATCGCTATTGGGATGAGAGTCGAGAGCAAATGCTGTCGATGTAGCAAATGGAGAAAAGTCTTCCTCCAATGCTCCTGCCTTGAGAATCTTTTTATCCAAACCTCTCTCTCTCTCTCTCTCTCTCTCTCTCTCTCTCTCTCTCTCTCTCTCTGTGTGTGTGTGTGTGTGGATGTGATGAATTAAT
Organism: Podarcis melisellensis; assembly: GCF_964234715.1. Lineage (NCBI taxonomy): Eukaryota > Metazoa > Chordata > Lepidosauria > Squamata > Lacertidae > Podarcis > Podarcis melisellensis. The sequence continues at coordinate 4,398,230 of NC_138540.1, forward strand.
CAGTTTTTACCTACTTGAGCTTCATTTCAATTGAAGATGAGAAGAAAAGTGTAGTTAAGGTTGAGCTAAAGAAAGCAAGGAAGTAGTGACATTTCAGAAGGTACAATGAGGAAGAGAGAGAGAGGTGGTGCAATCCAGGTGCACTGGGAAGAGAGTTCTAGCTTATCCATGAAGGTCTGGTATTCACCCCAGACACCCCCAGCCCAGTTGCTCTTCTAGCTTCCTGGCCATCTCAAGAACACCCCACATGTTGCCTTCTGAGAGCCAAAATTAATTGATAGTATCTGCCCACCGGAAGAAAAGCCCTTTGCCCTCTTATGGTACCATAGTCTTCTTATGTGGGCTTGGTGCTCACGAGTGTACCTACAGAGCTACTCCTCTGTGAGCACTATGAGCCTAGCAGGGCAACAAGAGGGTGGTGGTGGGGTATTGTGCATCCCAGCATTCCTCCCAGGGCTTCAACAGCCAGCCACAAAAAGATCCAAAAGCCAAGTTCTGTGGAGCAGTTGCTAGTTCCAGTGCTAAACACTCAAGGAAGAGTTCAGAGGTCACTGAGGTGGAAACTTAGAACTGTGATTGTTAAGGAGGTTTTAATTGTTGCTCAATTTTCCTATGTGAACTGCTTTGAGAACTACTTCTTGAACAGAAATTTGTGGAACTTGCATTCTTTCCATCTACTATGCCTTTGAGAAAAGTGGGCAAATATCTGAAGTTCCCAAACATGTCTCCAATGCTACCATACATCTCAAAACTGGATTTGTAAGAATTGAGGCCACAGTATGGATCGCCACACTAAATTACTGGCTAAGACTATGCTTCGCCCCGTGTGGCCTTGCTCTCTTAACTATTAAAGATGGTTTCCAAGTGACATGTAAATGCACAGTGATAAACACAATGACAACTCTAGGCTTCACCTTGCAGATCCTACTCAACATGGGATATGAACAAGTAAAAAAAATTGTCTTGGCAGCTATGACATGCAACTTCTCTAATATCTGGGAGCCAGGTGATGGGTACAAACCAGGCAAGCCACCGTCTACTTCCTGAGTATGCATCTGATTCACTGCTGTGGGAAGCAGAGTGTTGGATCAAATGCATCCTTGAGGGTGACCGTGCCAGGCTTTAGAATAGCCTTCCCCAACCTGGTGCCCTCCAGAGGTTTTGGACTCTCTCTTCCCATCTGCCCCAGCCAGCATCTGGAGGGCACCAGGGAAGGCTGTTTAGAGCATCTTCCTGATAATTCAGGCTAGGACAAATGGGTAAGGCATGTGTGAGAAAAAAAATTCAGCTTCAGTTGGTGCCAACATACAGGGGTAGATTTAAGCAGACTTGGCAGATGTGCAGGCAACACATCAGATTGTAACAAATTGCTTCAAAATATGCCTTATTCAAGTCAAGAGAGGCCTATTATTCCAATAATGTTGGCTGTGGTAGAATTATTATTGTAAAGAACATTTTCTCAAAGACCAGCTTGATGTGTATGATCTCAGAGGAGTTAGTTCCATCCATTCCAAGTTTTCAGACAATCTTCCTTTTGTATTCTTGCTAATGAACAATTGTAGTTCCGTGCCTTTAACTGAAATGGGATAATGTTGGTGCTCCCAATGCAGGGCTTATCATAGAGCTCTCTCCAAGGTGCCCATCCCCAAGCAGGCTGTGTGAGTGTTTTGCAAGCACCTCACATTGTTTGCACTCCACTTAATATTTCCCAAATTCAAAAAGTTCTCTCATTGCTGTAAGTGACTGAGGGTCTCCCAGCACTGCCTTTGCAACTCTGGCACTCCAGGTTTAAAGCCATTACAGATTTGAGGGTTTCGGCAAGGGAGACAGAATAAGCCAGAAAAAGGGACGGAATGAAAAATGTGTCACACATTGCTGATGAAGCGGATGTCTGTCCTGAGTGCCAGTTGCAGTATCCAGGAGCTGGGGGTGTCCTGCCATCTCTTAAACTGGGCAATAATTTTTGCTTTGCTTTTGAGAACTGGGCAGCAGGTGAGCTGTGAATATGCCATGAATAAGAGTAATGTCTGTAGCCTTTTGGAAGCTAATTAACTGTTCTTTGTTCATCTCAATTTTTTTTTATTAAAACAATTACTTCATTAACCTTCTGGTTCATCCTTTTAAAATATTTTGTTTCCAACCTTGCTGGAACTCTTCCATGCTCAATGTTGCAGCTCCAATAAGTCACGCAAAGTCTTGAACAAAAAGCTAGCACAGATGCACATTAAGGCTGCAGGGTTGTTTGGACGGGTGGGCAGGTTCTTGCTGTGCAGTGTGACTCAGGTTTTACAGGAGAATGTCCCAGTGCAAATTGCGTTGAATGAGGTCTCTCCCTCTCTGCTGCCTCCTCTACTCCTGCAGCTGCTTGCCTTAAACAGCCGCTTTCTGGAGCCTCCCTTGCAGGGCCGATACCACTGGGAAGGGGGCTTCATCAGGATTGACACCCCCTTTCCCATTCATAAGTGTTGGTGCTGACCTTTAAAGCCCTAAACGGCCTTGTATACCTGAAGGAGCGTCTCCACCCCCATCATTCTGCTCGGACGCTGAGGTCCAGCGCCGAGGGCCTTCTAGTGGTTCCCTCATTGCGAGAAGCAAAGCTACAGGGAACCAGGCAGAAGGCCTTCTCGGTAGTGGCGCCCGCCCTGTGGAACGCCCTTCCAGCAGATGTCAAAGCGATAAACAACTAGCTGACATTCAGAAGACATCTTAAGGCAGCCCTGTTCAGGGAAGTTTTTAACGTGTGATATTTTACTGTATTTTTGGTTTCTATGGAAGCCGCCCAGAGTGGCTGGGGAGGCCCAGCCAGATGGGCGGGGTATAAATAATAAATTATTATTATTATAATAATGGCATCAGCCCTAATTGGGTATCCCTGTTTAGAAGTGGGGCAGAGCCTAGAGGCATTTAATGGAACTGTGCATCCAGCTTGACCCAAAAGATGCTTTGGTGCCTAGAAATTCCCAAGTGAGGCACTTTCCTCCTCCTGTGCCCCTCTATTTTTTTCCCCAGGTGGCCAAGCTAAAAATGACTTTGATTCCAGATAGTTCCCGGTAGCCCATCCCAGCTAAATCTCCATTGTCAGCCCCTGTAGCTTCGAGTTTCAGCCACACAGTCTCTAGCATTTAAAATATTTATTCATGCAACCTGGGGGGGGGGGAGCTTTCCAACATCTCCCCGAGATTCCCAAACAGACTGAGAGCGCCGAGGCAACTCAGTGGCACTTCAGGCCCTTTCTGCAACACCAGCTGCTTGTGGTGCCGAGGCAAAGGGCAAAGCAGCTGTCATCTTGTACCCCCGTAGCAGCCATGCTGGCAGGTGGGTACAAGGGAACCTGCATCGTCTCCGCAGTGAAACCAGCATGCCTAGTGGGTCCCTGCTTCCTCCTCCCTTCATGATGTTTCTGAACTAGGGTGGATAAAAATCAATGATTTTAAAAAGTATATTAAAAAATCAGATTTTTAAAATTTAAATCAGATTTCTTTTATTTAAATTGGATTTTTAAAATAAAATGCTTTTGGAGGGAAAATCTTTCTAAAGATAGTTTTCTATTTAAGTTACATTATAGTCCAAAGGCTATTCATCGGGAAATAAGGATTTGTTTTACGTTTTTCATGTGTGCTAAAACTCAAAGTTTTTTGTTTTTTTAAAACCGTTTAACCACATCAGTTAACAAACATGGATACATATGCTATAATGTTATTGTTTTAGTTAAATAAATTGTTTAAATTGTTATTAAGGAAATAATTATTTTTCTCCTTCAATAAAGTACAGCAGAAAAGTTGTCCAAATACAAACAGTTAACTTATCAAACCTCACAGTAATTTCATAATTATCTGTCTGTATTTCTAATAGTATAACCAAATCAGTAATTTTTGATATAACTGTAAAAACTACTCTGAAAATATATTATTCCAAAAATGAAACCTTGATCTGGTTGCAAATATTAAGATTATACCAACAAGAACGAGTCTTTCTGTAAAAAAAGAAAAGAAAAAGATTTAAATCAAGTCTTACTGACTAGTGATTTAAATCAAATCCACCCTGTTCTGAACCCTTTCTCTGCCTCCCTCTCTTGCTCTGTTTAGGCAGGTCAGGATGTAAAAGGAAGTGGAACTGCGCTGGGCAGCAAGAACAGCGAACTTGGCAATTTTGTCTTGGCTCCAGAACATGTACAGTTATGGGTTCCTCACCTCAAAATGAATAAGATGCATACTCAGGAAGTAGATGGTGGCTTGCCTGGTTTGTAACCATCACCTGGCTCCCAGATATTAGAGAAGTTGCCAAGACGATTTTTTTTACTTGTTCATATCCCATGTTGAGTAGGATCTGCAAGGTGAAGCCTAGAGTTGTCATTGTGTTTATCACTGTGCATTTACATGTCACTTGGAAACCATCTTTAATAGTTAAGAGAGCAAGGCCACACGGGGCGAAGCATAGTCTTAGCCAGTAATTTAGTGTGGCGATCCATACTGTGGCCTCAATTCTTACAAATCCAGTTTTGAGATGTATGGTAGCATTGGAGACATGTTTGGGAACTTCAGATATTTGCCCACTTTTCTCAAAGGCATAGTAGATGGAAAGAATGCAAGTTCCACAAATTTCCGTTCAAGAATTAGTTCTCAAAGCAGTTCACATAGGAAAAATGAGCAACAATTAAAACCTCCTTAACAATCACAGTTCTAAGTTTCCACCTCAGTGACCTCTGAACTCTTCCTTGAGTGTTTAGCACTGGAACTAGCAACTGCTCCACAGGGGATGTCACAACAATGATTTAGAATGGAGCCTGAGATGCAGGGAGACCTAATTATGGCATCACACAGGGGACGCTGAAACCTGAGACCCCAAGGTCTGCCACTGAGTTGGGAAAGGTTCGGAAAAGAGCAACCAAATGATCAAGAGGGTGGAAAGTCTCCCCTATGAGGAAGGGTTGCAGCATTTTTGGTTTTTAGGTTTAAAGACAAGGTGAATAAGGCAGCATGATAGAAGTTTATAAAATGATGCAGATAGAGCAAAGTTCTTCTTCCTCTCTCATAATGCTAGAAATCCAATGACGGTGAATGTTGGAAGATTTGGGACAGATAAAATAGACCTTATTGAACTCTGGAACTCACTCCCACAGGAGGCAGTGATGACCACCAACTTAGATGACTTTAAAAGAGGATTAGACAAACCTATGGAGGGCAAAGCTATCGATGGCTACTGGCCACAGTGGCTCTGCTCTGCCTCCTCAGTCAGACGCAGCGATGGCCTGATCCTGCAGACTCTTCTGATGTTCTTAATGGCATTCACTCCCAAAGCCCTGCAACCTTGTGACAGATGTTTCCCCTTCCTTCCTTCCTCTTTGCAGATCATTGGCCTCGTGATACTGTGCATTGGCATCTATGCCGAAGTGGAAAGGCAGAAGCACCGGACCCTGGAAGGGATCTTCCTTGCACCAGCGCTGATTCTCCTCCTCCTCGGCATAACAATGTTTGCTGTTTCCTTCATTGGGATGGTGGGCTCCCTCCGAGACAACCGGACGCTGCTGAAAACAGTAAGGCTGCTTCCCCACTTCCTCCACTCCTCGAACTCTTCCAGCTCCAAAATTCATAGAATCATAGAATTGCAGAGGTGGAAGGACCCCAAGGGTCATTCAGCCCAACCCACTGCAGTGCAGGAGTCACAGCTAAATAATTCCTGATGGCCATCCAACCTCTGCTTAAAAACCTCCAATGAAGGGGAGTCCACCACTTTCCATGGGATTCTGTTCCACTGCCAAACAGCTCTTGCCAACAGAAACTTCTTACTAAGGTTCAGTCAGAATCTCCCTTCTGTCATTTGAATCCATTGGTTTGGGTCCTCCCCTCTGGAGCAGCAGAAAACTAGCTGGCGCTCTCTCCCAAGTAACAGCCCTTCAGAAATTTCATGGTGGCTGCCATCTCAGTCTTCTCCAGACTAAACATATCCAACTCCCTCAACAGTTAGTAGTTCTCGAGGTGTTGAGAATTTACTACTGCTCCTTCCCTCTGATATATGGCAGTTTTGTGGGCACAGAGAGGGTCTGCATGGGCCAGGTGTCGACAGGCGCCAAATGTTCAGACAATATTGCACCAATTATGTTTGTATAAGAGGCTATCTGTATCCTTCCAGGTCCAATTCATAGTTCTGCTGGTTACATTTATGGCCCCTAACAGTTTGGAGTCAAGTTACTTGAAGGACCACCTTCACCCATGTTAAACCTGCCAAGATGGGTGATGTGAGGAGGGGAGGGAGAAGTCAGGCTGTTGGGCACGAGAGATTCAGCCTTTTCCGTAGTGGCCCCATGGCTGTGGAGCTCCTTGCCTAGGTGGGCTCTAACAATGTTTCTATTCATTACTGCTTTTAGCAAAGGTGTGGGAAAAGACAGAACTGGGTTTTGGAAGTGAAAAGTTTTACTGTTGCTATTTTATTATTATTGTGTTGGTTGTTTTTTTTATATGGTTTTATACATGGGGAGATTTGGGGTGACATGTCATACTCCAAGTAGATCCACTGAAATGGGTGGATTTATGTAACTTGTGTGATTGATTCAATATGGTGGACCTCTAAGCTGCCCCAGTTGCTGTGGAATATGCATGCCACCCTATTCTGTTTGCTTCGGATAGTTATTTTGAGAGCCCCAAATGTGCTGCTAAATTGCCTCACAACAGGAGCACCTCTAAAAGATGGGAAGCCTCTACAGGGGTTTGCTTCGTTGCCCACATAAACATCATTTGATGTGAATCTTAATTTATTTTCACTCCAAATTGCTTTTTGGGTGCAAGGGATGACTCTTGGATAAACATCTGTGGGGTTTCTTAAATGATTTTTGCATATGAAGTGCAGAGGAAAATATTTTAATTTTAAAGAAATTTAATTTAAGAATTGGACAGAATGAGGGCTTCTTTCTCCATCTTCTCCCTTCTCGTCCTTCAGAACTTTTTTCTGACTCCTTGGGAAGATAGGGGGGGGGGTCTGGAGAAGAGAGAGAGACTGAAGTTGATAAAACAAGAAACTTAATCTCAGGATGTGGGTTCAAGCCCCACTTTGGGCAAAACAATTCCTGCATTGCATGGAGTTAGACTAGATGACTGTCATAGTCCCTTCCAACTATTCTATTCTTATGATTTTTCAGGAAGAACAAGAACCCCCTCCAGAGTATTGGGAGGTTTTTTGCGGGTAGTCAGAAATAAAACACAGAAATAAAACACAATACAGAATTATGAACTAAAACATCATAGGGGTACATGAATAAGGTAGGGCCACAGCACTAAACCTCTCACAGATAACCCACATCAAGGCATTCAATTGTACGTTTCCGACGCTTGAGTGCCAGGAAAAGGAATTTAGCCACTGACAAAGTTGTTTTTTGCAGGTATATTCTGCAACTTCTTGTTGTTGCAATAATAATGCATTAGGGACAAAACAATTAGTCAGTGGAATAATTTCTGAACTGTTCAGGATACATCCAGCTCTATTGCACTGCATCAATAACTACATCAATAAATCCAGTTACATTATACATGGCAAAGCCATTTTTCACCTTCTCACCCCTTGCTTTTTCCTGTAAGACCTATTGCAGTCGTTAAGAGTCGTCAACAGGCTCATCACACCTATCTGCCAATCACCCATTCCCACCACCCTTCTGAGTAATACCCCTCCCCACCTTCTCACTATATAGAAGGGTCTGGAAACTTCTGTTTCAGTGTATCTGAAGAAGTGTGCATGCACACGAAAGCTCATACCAAGAACTAACTTAGTTGGTCTTTAAGGTGCTACTGGAAGGATTTATTTTTTTTTTTGACTACATCAATAAAATGTTGCAGAATACTCCCCCCCACACACACACAAAACCCCAGTCTGTAGTGGCTCCATCTTCTCCCTTCTCATCCTACAAACTTTTTTCTGGCCCCTGTTTGCTTTGCAACAAAGCCCCCCCCTTCAATGGGCTGGGGGCTGCTGCAACTGGAAACCAGGCAGGCTGCCATATTCCCCCTGCAAAGTCTTGGCTGGAGCATGGCTGTTCCATGTTGCAGTGCTGTTCAGGTGAGACATTGTGAGGGAACTTGGTGGCTCCTGCCCACTTGAGCCGGGGGCGGGGGCGGGAATTTTGCTTCAAAGTGAGAAGTGGGAGGGTGCCCCCATGTTTACCAGGAAGCACCCAACCCCCAAACGTTGACCTCTTCCTGTCCCCCCACTCCATCACCACCAGTGAGAAAGGTGCCCCCAAATTCCTTCCATTTTGCCCCCAGCAGACGAGGTGAGAGGGCCTTGTTTCCTCAGCCCTAGAAGTACAAGCCCAGGCAATGGAGTCTTCTTGCTGGCCTTTCTTCAGATTGCAGCTGGAGAAAGATGCTTTCCCCCTCTTCCCATTCTTATGGTGTCTTTCTTCTGCATTCAGGCATTTCAGAACAACTGGCACACACACACACACACACACACACACCCTTTGGTTTGGCTCCTGTCTGCTCTGTGTAATAGGATGTTGAATGAAACAGCTGGCAGATGCTTCGTAGTTAAACAACAGGGACAAAAGCATTTTTCTGGCTGAGGATGGAAGGGTAGCATTTCTCAGTGGCCTTTGCGGGAAGTCTTTGGTTTAATAAAACTGTTTCATAACCAAGATAGCGGGTGACGACAAATACCGCTCCAGGGCTAAGTGGCAGAATTCGGGGCTGTTTTGACACAGTTTGGGAACTGGTGAGCGAAATCAGACAGATAGATGCAGCCTGATGTTCTTTTGTGGGCAGGTGCAGATTCCCCCCCCCCCATGTTACAATAGATGTGAGAAAAAGAAGCACTTCCTTTCTGTCATTTCCTATAAGCCTGAATGAAAACTTTAATAGCTATTCCCCTCCTCTTCCTCCCCCCAACCCTTGAAACTGTTACTCTGCAGTTCTGGGGGTTCTCTGGCAAATTATAATTCCAGGATGCTTTGGTTGGGTGCAGGTGGGGAACCAGGGTATTCATAGTTCCAGGCTATGAAATGGATATGTTTAGGGACTAGCAGGCCCTTGTATTTTCAAAAAATGAAACCTGATGGGGGCATCAGTGGATGATGCTCAACCCTTGATGTGCTCCTCTCAAATTCCTTCTGTTCTCAATTTATTGTCTTCATTACACAAGTCTGATTGTTCTTCTGCTGAGCAGGATTCTTTTGCCATGTCATGGAGACCTCAGCTCTTGCCCTCCCGTATGTTATGACTGGAAGAAGGTGAACCCGGAGCAGAGAGGCAAAGGGCACTCTCCAATGGATATTCAGCATCTCTGTATTTTAGGTTTATTGGGAGGAGGCAAGGTCCAGAACTCATTCAGGGACAGCAAATCCTTCGGGACTCCACAGGTGGCCTTTGTTTTGCCGCACAGGAATTGTCGGGTTAAAGGCTTTCTCAAGTGGGAGGTGGCTTTCCCCAGTTGTTTGCTCTGGCTACTGTTGTCGGTGTGGATTCCACCAGTCAGAACAACTTCCTGTGGACAACAGAGTCCTTCTCTTCCCAGTATCTTTCTCATAAGAAGAAAAGAAGAGCCTGCTGGATCAGGCCAGTGGTCCATCTAGTCTAGCATCCTGCTCTCACCTTGGACGACCAGATGCCTGGGAGAAACCAGCAAGCAGGATTTGACCCCATGAGCCCTCTTCCCTCTGTGGTTTCCAGCAACTGGGATTCAGAACAGTGCTTCCACCAGCCGGGGAGGTAGAGCCATCCTGGCTAATACCCATCAATAGCCCTCTCCTCCTCCATCAATTTGACTAATCCTCTTTTAAATCCATCTAAGCTAGTGGCCATTACTGCCTCCTGTGAGAGTGAGTTCCATAAATTAGCTCTGTCTCCTGAATCTTCCAACCCTCAGCTTCATGTTCACGAATTCTAGTGTTACAAGAGAAGGAGAAAAGCTTTTCTGTGTCCACTTTCTCCATGCCATGCATAATTTTATAAACTTCTTCCATGTCCCCTCTTTTGACCATTTGACCGGAGGAGGAGCAGGCTAGTTCTGAAGCTCTGCCCTGATTTCAGCCCCTGGGTCTAATACCCACCACTCCTGGTATAACGTAGAGTTACTCCACAAGTATCTGCTGGGTCAGATCAGTAGCCCGTCAGGTCCAGCATCCAGTTGTCATGACGGCCAACCGGATGCCCATGGGAAGCCTTAAAGCAGGACCTGAGTGCAACAGCCCTCTCCTCTTCTGGGGTTTCCAGCATTCAGAGCACTGTCTGGGTGCTACTTAGTAAATAGGGTGCAAGAAGGGAGTGTAAAACCCTGGTGTGGAAATCAAATCAAAATCAAAATGTTTATTCAGCTTTACGCCCATCATGAAACACAACACAACAAAACAAATAAAATAAAATAAAACAAAGCAAATAAAACAGCGGAGTCGTACAAACCACAAGTAGTATAACACACTGGTGTGGAAAATAGTTGGAGAGCTTCCCTTGTCACTCAGCAGGTCGTTAAAATATGGAACTCGCTCCAACAGGAGGCAGTGATGGCCGCCAATTTGGGGGACTTAAAAAGGCGATGGGGCAAATTCATGGAGGAGAGGGCTATTGAGGGCTGCTAGCCATTACAGGTGTACTCTGCCACCAGTGTCAGAGGTAGCAGCGCTTCTGGATTCCAGCTGCTGGAAACCACAGGAAGGGAGAGCGCTCTTGGGCTTGGGTCCTGCCTGAGGGTTTCACACAGGCAGCTGGTTGGCCATTGAGAACAGGATGCTGAACTAGATGGGCCGCCGGCCTCATCCAGATGGCTCACCTTATGTTCTTATGGTGATCTTTCTTGGCTGTTCCAAGTCACATCTTTGAACATGTCAGAAAGACTTGAAAGTTTTTGTCAGTTCAATGACAAATGTGTGATATCCTCTTGCTTGTGTCCACACACACCTCCGGCAGTTTTGAAACTGGAGAGCCATACTGTGGCTGTGTGAGAGAGGCGAGTGATCCATTAGTGGTGAGTTACAAGTTACACCTGGCATCCCTCACACCTAGGTTGTGTTTGGTTAAGGCTAGATCCACACCTGCCACAGCTCAAACGTGGGCTGTTTTTGGATTAGGCTAAATCCACTCTCAGTTCCAAACATTGCAAATGAAATGCTGGAATGCAGTCTCCCAGGGGAGGCTTTCCATTTTGTCCAGTGTTTTTACAAGATCTGTTCTGACATTACAAAATAAGATTGAACTTCCAAACTGATTTTTTTTTTTTTAGGGTATTTCTGTTTCTCCTTTTGTCAGCGCTGCTGGAACAGCCTGAGTGATTCTATGAATGACACTGGCATTTGTCATGTTCTCTTTAATATTATATTTTGTGCCTATCTGACAAAACTCTTTAAGATTGCCGTGTCTGGTATTTCAATTTTTGGACTACTCAGCTTGGGGTTTTCTTATTGCAATATTATAGAAGGCAAACATCTGCATATGGTGACGAACGAAATGCCAGTAGCCACACCAGTCCTTGTGACATATTGATGCTGATAGTTTCATGGAATTGTAGACTTGGAAGGTACCTCAAGGGTCATCTAATCCAACTCCCTGCAGTGTAGAAATCACAGCTAAAGAATCCCTGGCAAATGGCTATCCAGTCTCTCTTTGAAAACCTCCAGTGAAAGAGAGTCCACCACCTGCTGAGGTTGTCCATTCCATTTATTGTTAGGATCCAGAGAACATGATTGCCTTGTTTGGCCACTCAGTACCATGGATACCAAATGCATGAGTGGGCTCTCTAGAACGCTTCCAGATAGCCCTGCTCCCTAGATCACAATCACCTCCACAGCCAGTGTATGACTGGAGTCGGTCTTGTTTGGTACCCACGCAGCTGAGCAGTTGAATATGACTAACACTGCTGAACAGCAGAACAAGGACCAGCTCCTGGAATTTTTGTCATGTCTAAGACAAACATCATTAACAACCTCTGGTGATAACCAGCAGTTCCCCACCCCCGCCAACCCCAGCAGCACCACCTACTTGTAATTAGGTGAAGTATTTTGCATTATTTGGGAAACAGCTGCTGTCTGTCCCCACTTGCAACATCCTTCCTCTGCCTTAGGAAGTCCTCCAGACTGCCCAGTCTCTGCAGCAGCAAAAAAAGCCAGTGTGTGTGAGTGTTTATTTCAGAATGTTTGAATCACTTTGCATTTAAAGAATACCTACTGAGTGTACAAAAATTGGATATAAATAATAGTACAAATAATAAACAGTGTTAAAAACGTGAAGCCAACAATAATTAAAAGCTGCAGCATTAAAATGGACCGATTTGGGAAGGCCTGGGGTGGTGGTGGGGAGAATATTGGAGACATAACACTTTGGGGCCTTGCTTCACTTCTAGAAAAACACCTAGCTGTGATTTCTGCATTGCAGGGGGTTGGACTAGATGACCCTTGGGGTCCCTTCCAACTCTACAGTTCTTGGCCACCTCAAAACAAAAACACTGCAACCTACCCAGGAGATCATGAATTAATTATCTCTCTCCCCTTTGATTAAATTTATGTTCTCATTAAATGATGGAGAATGGTCAGGGCTGGGAGGAGGAAACACAGGAGAACTTTTCAGCAATGCTAGTGAAAAGTGACCAGCACCAGAACCCAGGTTTAAAAAATGTTGAAAATGTGTTTTGTGCTTTTCAATTTCTGTGCTGTTGCTTTTCCCTTTTTTGTAAGCAATACTAACAGGCTGTTTCACCTCCTGTCTCCTAGCATCCCTGCTCCACTGCAAGCTGAGCTGTGTTTCTATACACTGCAAATCTCTGCTTTCAGTTGTGTTGGGTGGGGGGACTGGGTTCCTTGAGTTGGTTTTGTTGATATGCTGTGGAGATGATGTGACTGCATCTCCCAGCAGCCGCAGGAGAGCTGTGTGTGACATGTTTTGTCACTGTGTTCTTCTGGGGAACTGATGAGATGGAAGATGCTCTTGCTGTTTAGCAGCTGGCAGGCTTCAGCAGCTGCCTTGTGTTCCCCTTGCTTGCCTGCAGGTGAGCTTTCTCTTGTGCCCCTTGCGGTCCAGTTGGAGTGAACCAGACTTGGGAGGAAGGAGGTGTGTGCCAAGCAGGAGGGTCAGTTTAATGTAACAAAGGATGACAGTTTGGGGTTGGGTGGAAATCTTGTCAGTGAGAAGAAGTGAGGGGAGCAAATTCTGTGCTAGGGATCATTAGGAAAGGTACTGCCAGTATCATAATGCCATTATACAAATCCGTGCAGTAGCTGCATTTGGATGACACCTCTGGTCACCTCACTATTGTAGAGTTGGGGAAGTGTTCAGAAAAGGGCAACCAAAATGATAAAGGAGGTGGAGCAACTTCCCTACGAAGAAAGGGTGCAGCGTGTGAGACTTTTTAGTTTAGAGGAAAGGTGAGCAAGAGGTGACGTGATAGAAGTTTAGATAATTAACAATGACATGAGAAAAGTGGATAGTTGTTCTGCCTCTCTCATAACCCTAGAACTCGTGGACATGCAATGAAACTGAATGCTGGAAGATTCTGGACAGATAAAATAAAGTACTTCTTCATGCAGCCAATCAGTTTCAGTGTATCTGAAGAAGTGTGCACGTACACGAAAGCTTATACCAAGAACAAACCTAGTTGGTTTTTAAGGTGCTACTTCCACAGGAGGCATTGATGGCCTTCAGCTTGGAATTAAAAGAGGATTAGAGTGGTACCTCTGGTTACGTACTTAATTCGTTCCGGAGGTCCATTCTTAACCTGAAACTGTTCTCAACCTGAAGCACCACTTTAGCTAATGGGGCCTCCCACTGCCGCTGCACAATTTCTGTTCTCATCCTGAAGCAAAGTTCTTAACCCGAGGTACTATTTCTGGGTTAGCAGAGTATGTAACCTGAAGCGTATGTAACCTGAGGTACCACTGTAGACAAATTCATGGAGGAGAGGGCTCTTGGTGGTTGCCAGCCAGGATTATTATGCTCTGCCCCCGCAGTTAGGGGCAGTAATGCGTCTGAATGCCAGTAATTGGAAGTCACAAGAGAGGAAAGTGCTCTTGTTCTCAGGTTCTGCTTGGGAGTTTCCCACAGGCATCTGACTGGCTACTGAGAGAACAGGGTGCTGAACAAGATGGCCAAAACCAACAAGCTCTTCTTATGTTCTTAAGTAACTTCCATCTCTCTGGGTACGTGTCAAGGCGGCCTCAGCTTCCTTGGGTCTCTTGATTTATGATGCAGGGCAACAGTCTTCACCAACCAGGTTGGTGCCCTTCAGAAGATTTTGACTCCAGCTCCCACCAGCCCCAGCCAGCATGGCCTGCGCTCAGAGATGATGGGAATTGTAGTCCAGCGATACCCAGAGGGCCCCAAGTTTTCCCACTCCTCCTTTAGAGTTGGCTCTTACTTTGTGTGAAGCAATCCTTTCCAACACAGGGGAGGACAGCATGAAAAAGCATAAGATGTGTCTCTAGATTTTTGGTTGATCTTGTTGTTAAATCTCAGAGGTGGTTGATCTTTGTAAAGTCATGGGATTGCTCCTACCTTGTGAGAATCTGGCTTCTGCAAGCAGCACGGTGTCTTGTTCATAAATAATGGATTTTAGAGTTCCATTGCTTGTCCTTGGTGTCAATCTGATGTGGCCCGCCTCCTTCATTCTAGCTGGCCTCCAGCTGCAAATGTGTAATGAAGGAGAAAAGTGTTCCTCACTTGTTATTTCAATGTGGAGATCTGTGAGATGCAAATGGGCAGCAGCCTGCCTGCCTTCGCTCTCAAATATTCCTTCTAAAGGCTGCAACAGCCAAGTCAAGTGTAGCAACAGACAAGCCTGACAGAAATGAGCTAGTGATAGGCACCTTTTCAAACCTAAAGCACATCTTGGAGACAGGATTCTGATCCTTCAAGGCAGCTGAAAGTATAAACACCCATCGTTCTCTGCTTGGTTGTGGAAAGATCTCACTGCCCTTTCCACATCCACATTTGAATTTGTACCTTATTGTCATCAGTCTCAGATGATGTCTCTTGGGCTTCTTATATTAGTGTTGTTACACAGCACCCCAACCTCCAAGTGGTGAGAGACTCCAGGGGTTACGGAAATTTACTCAGCTTCAGTTTCCTTGGATTGAAGTTGTTTTCTCATGAAGTGAGTGCTGCCATGTGCTTCTACGGAAGGCATGAAAGGGATGTGTGTTTGAGAGGAGAACCTGCCCAAATTGCTACCCAGTTCTTCAGCGGTGAATTGAGAAAGTGTGTTTCAAGTCAGCCACTGTTTGGGCCCCAAACTAAGGATGTGCTTACCATGTTACTGGTGGAAAGGGCAGAAATGGTGTGATGGAGCCACATCAATAGTCTCCCACAAGAAATGCAACTCCTGCTTAAGGCAGGGTGAGGCTGGCTCTGTGCAAACACACCAGCGGAGCCATTCCAGCACTCCTGCTATGATACCGCTTTAAACAGTCATGGCTTCCCTCAAAGAATTCTGGGAGCTGTAGTGTGTTAAGAATGCTGAGAGTTATTAGGAAACTCCTAATTCTGCTCCCCGAGCTACAGTTCCCAGCGTCTGACAACTAACCGTACATCAAAGGAAACTCTAGGAACCATAGCTCTGGGAGGGAACTAGGGCAGTGTTTCCCAACCTTGTGCCTCCAGCTGTTTTTGAACTACAACTCCCATCATCCCTGACTAGCAAGACCAGTGGCAAGGGATGATGGGAATTGTAGTCCAAAAACAGCTGGAGGCACAAGGTTGGGAAACACTGAACTAGGGGTCTCCTGATGACTCTCAGCACCTTTAAACTACAGCTCCCATAATTCTTTGGGTGAAGCCATGACTATTTAAAGTGGCACCATACATGTATGGTGTGAATGTGGCCTTAATTCAGCTTGAGCCTAATATGTTAAGTCAGTGTAGGTCATGCCAGATAACAGCAGGCATTGGGCACTCTGGCAGATGCTGCTGGTACTCATCCAAGGGGCACCGTGAAGCATCCTGAGGCCTTCTGAAGGCTGGCTGGTCTGGACCTGCTGTTCCACCTGCCCCTGGGGAGAAACTGCCTGTTTTTTCAAGGGACATTGCTCAGGTCTGCAGCCATTCATTCTTGTGGCAGGGGGGCAGTGAGGAGTGCATGGTCAGAGGACTAGAGCAAAGCCCCAGCTAGGCCTGTGTAGGCATCATTCAGAACCAGTTTGAAGCCCACATCATGATAACCGTTTCATTATATTTAACCGGCAATGAATTGTGAACAGCCTTCAAAACGCCACAGGGTGGTATAATTGCAAGCAATTTGAGAAGTCCTGTCCCTGTGTGTGCTGATTGCTGGCTGCCGCCTTCCAAAAACCATTTTGCCTCCCCCAAAGTGTGATTGGCTGGCTGCTTCCTTCCAAGCGGCAGGAAGGAGAGGAGAGCGGGAAGTGCTGAGATGGACCATGCTCTGTCACAGCTGGCTCCCTCTGGCTGGCTGGCTGCATTCCCTTTCAGCTGCATTTCTCCTCCCCAATCCCTCCTATGGCGGAACACAGTATTGGTGCTTTAAGAAAGGGTGCTGCCCCTCTGTCTGTGCCTTCCTTCCTTCCTTCCTTCCTTCCTTCCTTCCTTCCTTCCTTCCTTCCTTCCTTCCTTCTCCTGGTTGCTCCTTCCCTCCCTCCTCAGCTGAGGCACCACAATCCTGCACATTGCTGGGAAGGACAGCCCAGCCACCCCTCCTTATTTCAGACATCAAGATATACTGCTGGTATATCATGATGGTTAGCTGGTGAAAAATCATTATGTTGAAAACCAGGTATCGCCCTGGCCCAACTTCTGACCTGGGTGGTCCAGGGATGAGGGATGGTGGCTCACCAGGCAAAACCTCCCCCCCCCCCCACTTCTGAGGCCAGAGAACATGCCAGGTGGGGAAAGAGTGGCCCCTGTCACTGCCGTAAGCACTTCTTTCCAAGGAGGCATCATGAAATAGTCCATGGAGTCAGCCCTCCTGAAATTATGCCCCAATTTTCAGCAGGGTGAAACAGCCTGCCCTTGATTTTGACCCATATCTGTGGAGCTTGGCACCTTTGTGTACAAAACAAGTACTCCACCACTTTTGAAAAAAGATGGGATCTGTATCTGTTTAGCAAAGAAGCTAGAATAAAGCAATTCAAATTGAGTACACATATAATCATGTAACATACAAGTGGTTGCAGGGGGCAAATAATAAGTGAGAAGTGCCAAGGTTAAGGGCCTGAAGTCAGTGCAGAGTGAGGCTTGCAATCTCTGAGGTCAGCCTTCTGGGGCACATTTGCAAACTGAAGGAGCTGTTGTGGGTACCATGCACACAGGTACAACCAACAAGCACAGAGAGTCTCTCTCTCCCACCACAAACCGCCACCCCCTCTCTCTCACACACACAATCTCTCACACACCCGTCCCACCAAATCAGACTTGAAAAAAAGCTGTATACCAATTACACCGGTGCAGGTCTCTGAGGGCGCATTTGTGCGTACAGGGGCCACGTGGGTGACGCGTGAGTTAGGCTGCCCTTTGTTTATGTATCTGTGATCCCTTCCTGAGACCCTGGAGAATTCCTTTCCATCCGTGGAGGCCGTGCTCAGCAAGATGGACCAATGGCAGCTTCGTATATGAGTTCCAACGGCCAAAGTGGCAGCAGCATGTCTGATTCCCTCCAGCTGAATGAAGACTGAGCAGTCCAGCTCTCCTCTTGAAAGCAGTGGGTGGAACTGAAGAGGGCAATCCATGGCCGTGGGTCTGCCTTGCTGGCACAGAGCCCTTGTTGCCTTGTGACTTGACTTGAGAGGGCTAGAAAAGGCATCCCAAAGCATTGCATTGGCTGTCCTCCCCTTATTGCCTTCTGTTTGCTCTGCAGATCTCTAGCTGGCTGGTGCTGATAATGACAGTCATAGCACAAAACAGCCGAAGGGCTTCAGGTTTGGGGAAGGCTGTGGAATGGGTGCAAGGGAAAAGTCCAAGGGTGCAACGGGTTTTAAATAGGGAGAGGAGTTTGGTCTTGGTTCTGAAGATGCTTTTAATGGTCCCAGATGCACACATTCTGAGTCGAAGACTCTGCAGGGAAACTGTAAAAAAATTACAGAATCCATTTAATAAGTTGAAAAGACCACTTTAAATGATAGTGTCAGAAGCCTTCATGAAGATCCAAAAAGAACAAAATAGCACAGCCTATTTACTGGGACAAACTGAACTAGAAAACTTACAGTATTTACTTTAAAAGAACACCAGTCTAATCAAGCACCAACAGCTGCAACACAGTGTGACATTGTGTCTGCCGGATGTAGAGCACCTTGTCTGCAACACCACTAAAGGCATTGAGTTGCCAACAGCTAAACCCTCCTCCAGACTCGCATCTATTCCTTGTTTTAATAAAATGTATCTTCAGAAAGACTTTGAAGTCCCCTGTATGTCTCTGTGTCCCCCAACCACCTTTGCTTCCATGGTATCAAACTTCACCCACAAAGGAATGTGCTGTTCTGATTTGGCTTTTGCACGTGCCTACACAGCAAGACAGGCTGGTGCTTGCAGCTCCACAGTGAGCAACTTGCTCCAATGGAGGCTGGAGGTGAACTGGGGACTTCCAAGGCCCTTCATCCAGTTTGCTTCTAGCTGAAGGTTCTGTAAAGGGACCACCCCCTGCTGTTCTTTACACAAATGCTTTTCCAAGGCTAAGCAACAGCTTCTACTCTCATATCAAAATGTTATTTGAGCCATGTTCAGTTGCATCTCTGACTGACAACAAGCTTCTCTCCCTGTTGCTGAATTCTTTTCTCCTGTGGTAAACCCATCCAAGTTAAATGAAATTAAAAGCAAGCAGTTAAATACTCTCTGGGTTATTGTGGAAGCAGGCACCACAAAGTGATTAATTTTGGCCCCGACCTCGGTGCTGGAACAGTAATTTATTGTCGAATCTGGAACTGATGGGCTTCTTAAGGATGGCTGATGGCAGTTTGTGTTTAATGGAATGAGGGATTTGTTCCTGTTCTCCTGTCCCATTGAGAATGTGATAAATTGGTAGCTGAACCCTTTATTAACTATCTCGTCTGTTTTGAACTTGAGCCAAATTTCTTTCCCTTACTTAGCAGGTGATGTTATTGCCAGGCACTTGAGCCAAATTAATCCTCCAAGAAGCTCTGTTGAATTTGGCCCCCTTAGCAAATAGAAGATGATGTCTCTTGTCACAAAAGAATGCAAAGATTAGAGGGTTCCAGCCAAATATGAAGGTCACGCCAGGATCACTGTCAAGTGGGGTT
Source organism: Podarcis melisellensis (assembly GCF_964234715.1). NCBI lineage: Eukaryota > Metazoa > Chordata > Lepidosauria > Squamata > Lacertidae > Podarcis > Podarcis melisellensis. Next base: position 4,417,395 of record NC_138540.1, read on the forward strand.
GAAGCAAATAACAATTAAGAATCAGCCTAATGAACATTTACTCTCTTTACCCTCTTTCTTGGTCCAGCATTAAGTACAGCTTTCCAGTACAGTCGGAAGTTGAATGGAATCCGTTCCGGAAGTCTGTTTGACTTCCAAAACATTTGGAAACCAGAGCACAGCTGCTGATCGGCTGCAAGAAGCTCCTGCAGCCAATTGGAAGCCGCTGAAGCCCTGTCGGACATTCAGCTTCCAGAAGTAGTTCGCAAACCAGAACAGTCACTTCCGGGCTTGTGGCGTTCAGGAGTCAAAATGTTTGAGAACTAAGCTGTTCAAAAACCAAGGTATAACTGTACATGTTAACAAGCTATTTTGTTACAGATACCTTGTTTCCTCATAACCATAGTTTGCAAACTCTCTCCAAAACATGGTTCGGATCTGTGGCTTTGAGGGGAGCTGTGATTTGTGATTGGTGCACATCATGTAATGTGACTCAATGCCGGAGGAGGGGAAGGAAAAGGATGAGGGAGTCTGCTTTCAAGACTTAGCTCTCAGTTTGTAAACTATGTCCAGGAAGAAGCTGTGGCCTTATGAAGGCAATAATGTTTTCAGCTCTCCCTGTTCCGACCATGATAATGCTAGAATTCAGCTAGTGAAGGTTTCCTCAGGCAAAGGCAATGCAGTTTAAAACAACATTTGAACCATAGAATTGTAGAGTTGGAAGAAACCCTGATGATCATCTAGTCCAGGGGTCAGCAAACTTTTTATGTAAAAACACCAGGCAGGCCCCACAAATAACCCAGAGATGCATTTAAAATAAAAGGACACATTCTACTCATGTAAAAACATGCTGATTCCCAGACCATCCATGGGCCGGATTTAGAAGGCCATTGGGCCGGATCTACCCCCCGGGCCTTAGTTTGCCTACCCATGATCTAGTCTAACCCCCTGCAGGGGAGGAATCTCAACTAAAGCATCCATGACAGATAGCCATCCAGCCTCTGTTTATAAACCTACAAAGGAGAGTCCACCACTTTCTGCGGGAAATTGTTCCACTGTCGATCAGCTCTCACTGTCAGAAAGTATTTCCTGATGCTTAGTCAGAATCTCCTTTCTTGTAACTTGAATGTGTTGGTTTGGTTCCTACCCTCCAGAGCAGGAGAAAACAAGCTTGCTCCACCTTCGATGTGACAGCCTTTAAGATATTTGAAGAAGGCTACCATAACTCCTCTCATTCTCCTCTTATCCAGGTTAAATACACCCATTTCCCTTATCCATTCCTCATGAGGCTTGGTTTTCTTGACCCCTGGCCATCTTGGTCGCCCTTCCAGCTTGTCAATAGCCTTTTAAAATTGTGGTGCCCAGAACTGGACATAGGACTTCATCTGTGGTCTGACCAGAACAAACAGAACAGTACTATTACTTCCCTTGATCTGTTTTTTGTTTGTTTGTTTTTGCTGCTGCATCACACTGTTGATTCATGTTAAGCTTGTAGTCTACTAAGACCCTTAGATCCTTTTCACATGGACTACTGGCAATACAGGTGTCCTCCATTTTATATTTGTGCAGCTGTTTCTTCCTTCCTAAGAACCTTACATTTCCCCTATTAACATTCATGTTGTTAGTTTTGGCCCAGTTCTCCAATCTGTTAGTGTGATTTTGAATCCTGATTCTGCCTTAAGCAGCATTAGCTGCCCCTCCCAGTTTGGTGTCATCTGGCAATTTGGTGCTTCAACATCTCATTTTGTGGTTTTATGTAGGAAGCTTCTTTTCATTCCACAGCATGCTGAATTTGCAGAAATGGAAAGGTAACTTGGGAGTGCCCTAATTTATGTGTTTTGGCTTGTGCTAATGTTTGCATTGTCTTAGGAATGTTAGTCTGATGTAAGCAGAAGAAAAATGTGACCAATTTGGTTTGTCTTAATCTGTTTATATCCATTTTATACCCATCCTGGACCCCTGCTGGATCCTTTGCACTGCAACTCCCAGCAACCCCAACTGGGATGACCATAGAATGCTGGGGCTGATGGCAGTGGCAGTCCTTGGGGGTCTTAAATTTCAGTGGCACCCTGTGCAGTGCCAAAATTTGCCTCCTCCACCTCTTGCCTTTCAATCTGCATCATAATTGCAGTGCCCCTGAGGCTCTGTGCCAAGTGGACCAAAATGGTTGTGCTCTCCTAAATCCTCCTCTGCTGGTGGGAGGATAGAAGCCCCAGGCATTGCCCGAGACACAAATAAAATGATGTCCCTGCCTGTGCCCAGGAAGGATTGCGGGGGGGGGGGGCAGGGAAGCAACATGTTTGGGATGGGTTGACAAGGATGAAATAAGAAGGCGGAACCAGTTCCTTCTTGAGGAGTTTAGGGGTGCTGAACCTCTTTTCCTTGGCCTTTGACTCCCATTATGAGAGCTTTTGCAGCCCATCATATTCCCATGACTGTAATCTGTTTTAACGGTTTTTAATCCTGAATTTTAAATTGTTGTAAGATGCCCTTGTACCTGCTGGTACAGGTTGGTTGGGTGGGTGACGATGATGATACAACCCTGTCCTCCAACATTGCACAGGTGAAAGTGGACCTACCTTCACCCCAGTTTTCATACCAGGCATCACTGCCTGAGTCCCTCTCTCTCCTATTTCACATTGATGAAGGCTTGACACTGTGTGCTGAATTATCTTATTCTGCTGTCACCTGATTTAAAAGCCAAGGGTGGGTAGGAGGGGAAATGTGTGGAGCTGAACTGCCCAGGGGGGAGGGGGGATGGGAAGAATGTTCTGTGTCTAGTGCATATTTCAGCACAGCCACAGGATGCCAGGTGGGAGAGCACAGCCATGCCAGCTAGGACTGATGGACATCCAGTTTGGTGTTGGCCTGACTTATAGAAGCCGGGGGGGGGGGAATTATTCATGGTTTTTTGTCACCTCTTAAAGCGTCCACGACTGGACTAACGGTCAGGGGTACCTTTACCTTTAAAGAAATACAAAATCCCCTTCTCTTCCCCACCCTTCTCTCTTTTCTGCCTAGTTCTTCTGGGTCCTGCTGGCCATCTTTATTACTGAGCTGCTGCTGCTGTGTATCGAAATAATCTTTGAAAAGCAGGTGAGCCTCCCACACGAGTAATTACAATGTGTGTTTTGACCCCTTTGGGAGAGACTGGAGATCATCTTGTTCAGTGGACTGTGAATGTTCAGAAGGACTGGCAGGTTTGTTTTTTTACCCAAGTAATTTTTCTGTGTGTGCATAACTTAACAGCCATGCCAGAGCAATTAGGTGTATGATTGAATGCTGAGCTCTTTTCTCCACACTTTGTTCTCCTCTTCTTTCAGACTGAAATTTATCTCTGCCCGATGAAACTGCAGAACTTGGAGAAATCATTTCTGCATTGTTTCAGGCTGGCACCAGGATATAGACAGGAGCAGCAGGTGTTGCACAACCAGGGGTGCACAGATCCTGCTCCATAGCACAGCACCTCCCCAGCCCATGGAAACCCATCTTCCTTCTTAAAAGCAACAAAAAGAACAAGGAGCCCCAAGTCCTCATGGATGCAAAGTGTGTCACAAATGCCGTGACTCCCAGAATCACTCCCAAGCTCAAAATGACTCCATTAAGTTGCACTCATTGTTTTCCATCTTCATGCAATGCAGAGTTAGACCATGGAACTGGCTTCCCCAGGAGACAGTGAGAGCCATCAATCTGAATGACTTTAAAAGAGGATAAGACAAATTCATGGAGGAGAGGGCTACTGGTAGCTACTAGCCATGATGGCTACGCTCTGCCCTCCACATTCAGAGGCAGCAGTTCTTCTGAACCCCAGTTGCTGGAAACCCCAGAACATTGCTTATGTTCTTCTCAAGGAGCTTCAGGTTCTCATGGATGCAAAGTGTGTAACAAATACTGAGACCTGCAACAATCACAGGCTGCTTTTCACTCTCAAGTCCTTAATAATTCTGTAAATTACATAGCTTGTTTTATATCTATTTGCCTAAAGCAGAGGTGAGCACTGAACAGCAGAATCTGCAGGTTAGGGTTGTTAGATTAATTTGGTCAGATTCTGGACTTGCTCTCTGGTGCCTATTTAGGGCGTTAGATGGTTTTCTTTGTTTTTAGAAGCATCTTGCCTTTGTAGAAACAGAAGTGCAAGGCACACACTATTTTGCCAGGTAGACCAGTCTTGCTGGTTAGCATCCCATTGACGCTTTCTCTCCAATTAATAACATTTATTTAAATGTGGTACTTCTCCCCCCACCTTTTAATTTGCCTTGCAGACCCTAGCTTTCTAACTGAATTAAATAATGTAAATCTAACCAGCATGTGGGTGGCGCTGTGGGTTAAACCACAGAGCCTAGGACTAGCTGATCAGAAGGTCAGAGGTTCGAATCCCCGCGCCAGGGTGAGCTCCCATTGCTCGGTCCCTGCTCCTGCCAACCTAGCAGTTCGAAAGCATGTCAAAGTACAAGTAGATAAATAGGTACCACTCCGGTGGGAAGATAAATGGTGTTTCCGTGTGCTGCTCTGGTGTTTCCGTGTCCTGCTGGCCACATGACCTAGAAGCTGTACGCCGGCTCCCTCAGTCAGTAAAGCGAGATGAGCGCCACAACCCCAGAGTCGGTCATGACTGGACCTAATGGTCAGTGGTCCCTTTACCTAACCAGCATTTATTTATTTTTAATGACAAACACAGTTTCAGAGAGGGGAAGCAGCAGCACTAAGAGCCAGCCCCTCATAGCTCTAGGTAGCTGACATATTTTGTGGCAAACAGGTCCAGGAGTCCAGAGTTTAGCTGCTCTGCTTCAGGTGAGGCAAGCAGTGTGGAAGGATGCCAACTCTTTCCTCTGCTCGTGCATGCACAGACACACACCCACCTACCCACCAGCTCCTCTTCACATGTTCGGAAGCCCCAGCATGTTGGGCATACACATCTAGAAAGGCAGCAAGGAGGGTTTCAGGGTTTTCCCCATGCAGATAGCTACTGGCCACAATGGCTGTGATCTGCCTCTGTGGCTGGAGGCAGCAATGCTTCTGAATACTCGTTGCTGGAAGCCACAGCAAGTGAGAGGCCTCTTGTGCTCAGATCTGGTTGGCTGCTGTGAGAAAAGGATGCTGGACTAGACTGGCCACTGTCCTGATTCAGCAGACTCAACTTGGGTTCTTGTGTTTTTAAATCTCATCCATCCAGATTTCTAACCTGTCTTTGCAACTGAGCTTCTGTGCTTCCCACTGTTCATGCCTGACTAGGAAACAAAATGTGTGATGGCTCTGTTCTCCAGATGAATGTAGGAACTGCCCTGGGGGAGTCAACTGCTTGGGCAGGAGATTGACTGTCTTTTTAGAAGGTTGGCAAGGTTGTCAGCTATGAGACAACTGGATTTTTTTGTATGTGGTTTTCCTTTAAGTTAATGTTGGGGATTTAGGGGGGGGGATACCTGTCAGCCTCATCTGAAGTATGGAAGTGTTGAAACTGACATTTTGTGTTTTGTGTTTGGGATACAGGTTTTTTTTTGGGGGGGGTTCATAAAAAACATTCTTTGTGTTTTCCACTTTGACATGCCTTCACTTCTCCCTGGCTCTGCCTTCTTTGCTCTGTCAGATTTCTCTTCTTCGTATTCACATTCATTCTCCAGCTCACCCAACCTCTGTAATTTTCATGTCAGAATTAATTAGGCCAAGTAAGTTGGTGAGTTTGTGTGTCTAAGCAAAAACCCCCCAAACAGCTTCTTTTCATTAATATTTCTCGGGGTTTGTGTCTGGTGGGGCTTTGTCAGAAGTCAGATGGCAAATGTTCCTTCAGAAGGTAACTCCTCAGGCATTAGGGGCTCAGCTTTGAGGGATGCAGGAACCTTCTGAAGTATTTGTGAAATGCATTTTAGATTCAATTACTGCTTAATTTGAAGCATCTGCCGTGTCAAAATAACCCCAAGGGTATGTTCTCTAGGAATATATGGGAAGAATATTTGATTGCACCCATCTTGGGTTTTTCTCTCTATATGTATCTTTTTTCTAGTAAACTTTGCTATGTGCATAATTAAATTTATCAAAAGCAACTGCTTAAAAAATGAAAAGCAATGTCAGTGCCCCATGCAGAGCAGCCTTCCCCCCCAACCATCACTTTGCTTATTCATTTGCACATTTTTCTTAATTCCCATGGTTGGATTCAGGACACAAAATGCAGCACAGGATCTACAGTGTGTGGATTCTTACAAATGTGTTCATGGATGTCATGGAAAGGGGAGGCTCTTTTGCAGAATCAAGGCTGTTGAAAGAATAGGGGTGCCTTTTTTTTAAAAAAAGATGGTGTCCTTCACATGAGAACTTTGAGGGACTGAGTTTTAGTTGCTTAGTTGTGCCCAGTTACAGGAGAGACCCTTTGCTTTCTTCAGAGGCACTGTGTCCTGTGACCCATTTTTCAGACACAAAGGAGACCCCTTCACAAAGGAAAAGCTTTCAGGTCTTTCTGTTTTTGAAGGGAACAGCACCACAAATATATTGCTCCAGGCCAAAGATTGCTGAAAGGAGCAAATTGCTCCTTTCCCTGCTTTAAGTTCTTTGGGTGGGGCTCTGGCATGTTTTGGAATATAAGAGCTCAGCTGGGCTTTGGGCTTCAGGGGAACAAGTCCAGCTCTCTGTACTGAGACCTTTCCCAGGTCCTCTAATGCTGGCCCTGGTCAGTGGCAGAATGGCAGCAGGCTACCTGCCTCTAGTTGTCTGTCCTCGGTTCCAGGCTCTGTTCCCCACAAATCTCACTGGGCACATAACAAAGTCTCTGCCTGGTCAGAAGAGGAGCTGTGTTGCAACTCCAGCACTTGTCCATTGCACCAAGAATACACCCCGATGGCTTCAGGGCACCATCTCTGTAAAGGTAAAAGTAAAGGGACCCCTGACCATTAGGTCCAGTCATGGCCGACTCTGGGGTTGCAGCGCTCATCTCGCTTTATTGGCCGAGGGAGCCAGCGTTCAGCTTCCGGGTCATGTGGCCAGCACGACTAAGCCGCTTTTTGGCGAACCAGAGCAGTGCATGGAAATGCCGTTTACCTTTCCGCCGTTTACCTTACCTACTTGCACTTTGACGTGCTTTCAAACTGCTAGCTTGGCAGGAGCTGGGACCGAGCAACGGGAGCTCACCCCATCACGGGGATTCGAACCACTGACCTTCTGATTGGCAAGCCCTAGGCTCTGTGGTTTAACCCACAGTGTCACCTGCATCCCATCTCTGTAGAAAGTGCCACGTCTCTTCCTGTTGTGTTTACAAAAATGCTTGTTGTCCAAAAGGTCAAAGAGAAATGGACCGTGATTATTTCAAAGCGCTGCCTTTCTATAGCCAGTACAGTGGTACCACGGTTTATGAATTTAATCCTTTCCAGAAGTCCGCTCTTAAACCAAAGCCATTCTTAAACTAAGGTGCGCTTTCCCTAATGAGGCCTCCCACCGCCGGTGCCCTTCCACTGTTCGGCTTCCATTCGTAGACAAAGATAGAGTTTGCTAACTGGAACACTACTTCCGGTTTTGCATAGTTCATATACCGAATAGTTCGTAAACGGGGCTGTTCTTAAACCAAGGTACCACTGCACTACTGCTTTCTGAGGGTGGGAGTTGTTTAGCAACTGATGCTCTGACAGCACATCATTTGTTGTCCCTGCAAGGGAGATTGCACCAAACCTTGCAGTGTTATGTGAAGGCCTTTCCTTGCTAACCTCCTATCTGTTGTTGGAGAGCATTTCTCTCACATTTGGGACTCTGCTTCTTTCCAGATGAATGCAGTTTTCCATTCCACTGTGCAGGATGGGATAAGACACTACTATGATGATTTGGACTTCAAGAATATTTTGGACTTTGTCCAGCAAAAGGTAAGTTTTTGTTTTTCTCAGTATGAGCATAAAGTATTGGTGGGTCTGGGTAGGGTGGGGTCTGGGAACCAAGGCTGATGAGGGAGTTGGGTATGTTTAGCTGGGAAAGAGGAGACTGGGAGGTGATAGGAGAGCCCTCCTCTGATTTCTAAAGGGCTGTCACATTGAAGGAGCAAGCTTGTTTTCTGCTGCTCCCCAGAGCGTAGGACCTGAACAACTGGATTTAAGTTGCAAGAAAGGAGATTCCAAATAAACATTAGGAGAAACTTTCCGACGGCAATAACTGTTCAACAGTGGAACAGATGACCTGGGAAGGTGGTGGACTGTCCTTCATTAGAAGTTTTTAAACAGAGGTTGGAAGGCCATCTACCAACCTTAGCTATGTTTCCGTCATCACATGAGGTTAGAATAGATAACTAATAACAATTCTGCAGGCTGTGTACAAGGTGTTTTGACTGACCTCAGAACAAATGGAGATTGACCTGCCGGTTCCTCTAGAGTGGACTGTACAATCTAGGATGGATTCTGACATTCATTCTGGGCTCTGAAATGCTTTCTGCACATGTAGAGTATCCAGCACAGGTATAACAGAGGCGGCGTTAAATATTGTGTGGTGAGGCAGGGATGTGCACAGTTTTCCACTCATGCTTAGAGGCCTGTAAGCCCAGTGCCAGGTTGTTGTAGTCAACTGTGCACACACCAGGGGTGTATTAGGTGAACTGGGGACTTCTAAGCCTTGCCTTACACTCCACATCCAAATAACATACAAAAACATTGTTGGGGGGAATAGCTTGCAAGATTATCCACAGAAATGTATACAGTAGGAAAGATGCGCACTAGAATGCTGACAGGTATTTTCAAAAGCATAAATTGGAAGCTGACATGGAAATTCAGGGAACAGACTTAAAAACTGGGGAAAGTAGAAACCAAGAGAAACTGAAATTGACCGATTTCTCCATCCCAACTCCCAGTGACTATTCCTTCACTCTTTTACAAAGAGATAAGCCAATCAAACATTTTGGGAGGAAATGTTCCAGATTACTCCAACAATGTTTTTTTGCAGCTGCAAATTGCTGCTGTGTTCAAAACTGGCCAACAAAACTAAGCAAACATTATGCTTTGTTTTGCCCTTGTGTATATCATTAATTACCACTTGAGTACATGATAAAGTTTGACATCTTCATCTTTCATCAGTAGAGCAAATATTGTGGAAAAACAAAGTCCTGTGATTGCCAATGCAAGTGTGTGTGTGTGTGTGTGTGTGTGTGTGTTGTTGTTGTTGTTCAGTCGTTTAGTCGTGTCCGACTCTTCATGACCCCCTGCACCAGAGCACGCCAGGCACTCCTATATTCCTCTGTCTCCCGCAGTTTGGTCAGACTCATGTTTGTAGCTTCGAGTACACTGTCCCACCATCTCGTCCTCTGTCGTCCCCTTCTCCTTGTGCCCTCCATCTTTCCCAGCATTAGGGTCTTTTCCAGGGAGTCTTCTCTTCTTATGAGGTGGCCAAAGTACTGGAGCCTCAGCTTCACGATCTGTCCTTCCAGTGAGCACTCAAGGCCGATTTCCTTCAGAATGGAGAGGATTGATCTTCTTGCAGTGTGAGGAGTTTCTTCTTTTCAAATGAGCAGAATTTGAATTCTTCCACCTGCCATTTGGATCCCTTCCAGTCGGGATTCAGGCCTCATCATGGGACTGAAACTGCCTTGGTCGCACTGGTTGATGATCTCCGGCGGGCTAGGGACAAAGGTGAGAGCTGTTTCCTAGTTCTGCTGGATCTCTCAGCGGCGTTTGATACCATTGATCATAACATCCTTCTGGACCGTCTTGAGGGGCTGGGAGCTGGGGGCACTGTCATACAGTGGTTCCGCTCCTTCCTCCTGGGCCATGTTCAGAAAGTGGTGGTGGGGGATGAGTGTTCAGACCCCTGGGCTCTCACTTGTGGGGTGCCTCAGGGTTCTGTCCTCTCCCCCATGCTTTTCAACATTTACATGCAGCCACTGGGAGAGATCAACAGGAGGTTTGGGCTGGGTGTTCATCAGTATGCAGATGATACTCAGCTCTACCTTTCTTTTAAATCAGAACCAGTGAAGGCAGTGAAGGTCCTGTGTGAGTGTCTGGAAGCGGTTGGAGGATGGATGGCGGCTAACAGATTGAGGTTGAATCCTGACAAGACAGAAGTACTGTTTTTGGGGGACAGGAGGCGGGCAGGTGTGGAGGATTCCCTGGTCCTGAATGGGGTAACTGTCCCCCTGAAGGACCAGGTGCGCAGCCTGGGAGTCATTTTGGACTCACAGCTGTCCATGGAGGCACAGGTTGTTAGGTTGTGAGTTGACATAGCAGCCGGCACAGCGATTTCTTCAAGTAGCTCTTTATTTTGTAAGCTGGAATAGAACTGACTGCAAACAGCTCAGCCGGCCTGCTTTTATAGGCAGCCGGCTGTCAACATTGTAACAACAGCCCAGAGTTCCCGCCTAAAATAACTGCCACGGACCTGAGTGAAAACTATCTACAGACCTGAGTGAAAACTATATACAGTATCCCCCTGTTGGCCCAGGGTGAAACTACACTACATAACACCCCTCCCCACCGAGATAAGGCGTTAGTTACAATCGTAATGGTTTCCTTATATACAGCACTACGCGTAATGGTTCAATGAGGCACAAAAGCATATCGGTTACATTTCCCATACTTAGACCAACAGTGATACATGTCCAACAACATAGTCCTTTAAATAAGTTGGGCGCCGGGGACTGGTAGCCAAGTCCGGAGGGCCACACAGTTCTCGCTGAGGCTGTGGTGCGACCCTAGGTGGCGTTGGAACCAACTCCCCTGGATCCGCTGCTGTGGGTGGAGCCTCCACAAGTGGAGTGGTCTGAGTCTGTTCTGAAGCGGCTTGGTTTGGCTCCACGCTGGCAGTTTGCGAGGGAGGTGTAGGTGGGGCCTCGCCATCTGTACGTGTCTCTTCTGGAGCCGCAAGCACAGTTGGGGGCACCTCGGTAGTGTCCAAGTCCCCAACCCTGCGCCTAAGCTGGTCTATGTGCCATCGCCACAAGCGTCCATCTTCGAGTGCCACCTGATACGAGCGAGGTCCAGTGACTCCCACTACTGTGGCTGGCACCCAAGGAATGTCCCCCACATAGTTCCGGGCAAAGACCTGGTTTCCTGGGACAAATGACCGTGGCGCGTTGGCACAGCCTGGGGGTTCAGCCACCGCAAAGTCCGGGTGAAGCCGGTCGAGCGGTGACCTGAGGCGGTGGCCCATAAGCAGTGGCCGCATTAGGGGTGATGTGTTGCACGAACAAGTATTCAGCGACCCACTCATGCCAGTCTCCCCGGTCCAGGCGCGCCAGTGCCTCTTTTGCCGAGCGCACCATTCTTTCCGCTTGCCCGTTGCTGGATGGATGAAAGGGTGCCGTTAGGGCATGGCGGATGCCCAGTCCCAAAAGATACCGCTCAAACGTGCCTGACGTGAACTGCGGTCCGTTGTCAGAGACAAGGACATCAGGACACCCATGCGTTGCAAACAGGCCTCGCAGCACCCGGATGACAGCTTCGGTAGTGGTGGAGGGCATCAGGGCGACCTCCAGCCATTTGGAATAGGCGTCCACCACTACCATAAAGGTCCGGCCGTGAAAGGGGCCAGCCAGATCGATGTGCACCCTCGACCAGGGTGTCTTTGGCGTCTCCCAGGTGTGTCCCTTAGCTGCAGGTGGTGCAGGCCTCGACTCTTGGCACGCTTGACAGGCGGACACCCAGGCAGTGATGGCATCGTCCATATTAGGCCACCAGACGTAACACCGAGCCAACGCCTTCATTTTGACAATTCCCGGGTGGCCAACGTGCAGAGCCTCCAGGACACGCTGACGGAGTCCCTGGGGAATCACGACGCGGTCTCCCCACAGCAGACAGCCGCGATGAGCTGAGAGTTCATGTTGTCTGGTTGCGAAGGGCTGGAACTCCGATGCAAAAGGCCCTTGTGGCTACCCCCTCCACACCCAGTTGAGCACCCGGCTGATGGTGCGATCCTGGGCAGACGCGGAGGCCACAGTGGCATACAGGTGCTGCCGGAAGATCCTCAATCAGAAGGAGCGATGAAGCTGGAGCCGGGTCTTCCACAAATGCTGGAAGAGGGCAACAGCTGAGGGTGTCGGCATGGCCCAGCGATTTCCCCGGGCGATGGATGAGCCGGTAGTGGTAGGCAGCCAGGAAAACAGTCCATCGCAGCATGCGTGGCGAGAGGACCGGTGGAGTTGGACGATCACCGGCGAGGAGGCCCAGGAGTGGCTTGTGGTCAGTGATGAGGTCAAAAGTCCTGCCATAGAGGTATTCATGGAACCTCTTCACTCCAGCCACAAGTGCCAATGCCTCCTTGTCGAGCTGGCTGTAATTCCGTTCCGTCGGAGATAGTGTCCTGGAAAAGTAGGCGAGCGGTGCTTCTCTTCCATCTGGAAAACGGTGACTAAGGACAGCACCGATGCCAAAAGGTGAGGCGTCGCAGGCCAGGACCAGCGGCCTGGATTCACTGTACTGTACCAGCACACTGTCTGAAGAAAGGAGAGCCTTGACCGCGTTGAAGGCCGCCGTCTCCCGATGACCCCAGGCCCAAGGCGTCTTAGTGCTAAGGAGTCGGTGAAGCGGCTCAGCCACTGTGGCTTTGTGGGGCAGGAACATGTTATAAAAGTTCAGCAGCCCCAGGAATGCCTGCAACTCCGTTTTGTTCATTGGGGTGGGGGCCTGCTGGATAGCGCGGATCTTGGATGTGGTTGGGTGATGGCCGGAGGCATCGATAAGATAGCCCAGGAACTCTACCTGTGGAACGGCGATCTGGCACTTCTCCCTCTTTACCTTGAGCCCGGCCTCTTGGAACCTGGTCAGCACGGCACGGAGGCGCTCGAACAGCTGCTGGTGTGAGTCTGCAGACACCAAAACGTCATCAAAATATGGTACCACGCCCGGAAGCCCTTGCAGGAGACGCTCCATAAGGCTTTGGAAGATGCCAGGAGCCACACTCACCCCGAACTGCAACCGGCGGCAACGGTGGGTGACGATCGTCTGGGCTTCAGCAGTGGCATCATCGACTGGCAGTTGTTGATAGGCTTGGGCAAGGTCCAGCTTAGCGAAGACCTTACCTTCACCCAGGGAATGCAGCAGGTGTTGGACAACAGGAACCGGATAAGTGTGCTGCTGAAGTGCCTTGTTGATCGTGCACTTGTAGTCAGCGCAGATTCTCACCGACCCATCTGGCTTGACAGGCGTGACGATGGGGGTTTCCCACTTGGCGTGGTCAACCGGCTCCAAAACTCCTTGGGCGATCAGTTTGTCCAGTTGTTCGTCCACCTTAGCCTTGAGAGCAAAGGGAACCCGGCGTGGCTTTAGCTTGATGGGGGCGACTTGTGGATCAAGGCTAAAGGAGATGGGCGTACCTGTATATTGCCCCAAGGTGCCGTCAAAAACCTCGGCAAAGTCTTTGACCAGACCCTCAGTCTCTGCGTTAGAGATGCAGTTGATGCCGGTGACTTCCAGGCCGAGGGCATCAAACCAGTCTAGCCCTAGGAGGCTTGGCCGCTGACCTTCGACCACCACCAACCGGAGCAGGCCCGAAAAATCCTTGAAGGCGATCCGGAACCGGCCAACGCCTACCACGGGAATGTCGTTTCCCTGGTAGTCTCTCAGGTGTACGCGGTGAGAGTCGAGTTGCCTTTTGGACACTCTGGGTACCAGTCTTTTGATGGTGCTCCATGACACGATGGACAGGGCAGACTCGGTGTCGATCTCCATGTCACATGGAGCTCCTTCAATGAGCACCGTGACGTTCAGCTTGCGTCGCGTAGGCGAGTCGGTTTGGCCAATCGTGGTTCCAGATGGGCAGCAGCAGTTGGTGAGAGCGAAACAACTTTCCTTGGCAGACTGGAGTGAAGACTTGGACTTGCGAGTCGATGAAGGGGGGTGTCAGACGGAGCCGATCGGCAGACCTTAGCGATGTGGCCCCTTCTGGAACACTTCCTACAGATGGCGTCTCTGAATCGACACTTGGCACGGGAATGGTTGCCTCCGCAGCCGGCAGATTCCGGTTGGCCCTTGGACTTCTGTTGGAACTTCCTGCGCTCCCGCTTTGTCTGGTGCACGTCATCGTCTTCACTGGAGGATGCCTCATCACTGCTGGCCTCTTCATGATGCACTGGAACTGGCTTGCGGATCTCCTGGGCGGAGCGTTCAGCAGCTTCTGAGGCCACAGCCTCCTCAATGGCTTTCTGTAGCGTGAGGTCTGGCTTGGCTAGGAGACGCCGTTGCAGATGGATGTCCCGGACCCCGCAGACGATTCGATCCATCAGGGCATCGTCTAAGTCTCGGAACTCACAGTGCATTGCAGCCTGTCGCAGGGCGGTGGTGTAGTTGTTGATTGACTCCCCCTCTGCCTGGTTCCGGTGGTAGAACGCATGGCGGACAGCAATCTTGGACGGCTTTGGTGCGTAGTGGTTGCGGAGCTTCTCTTGGATCATGTCCCATGGGGTTGCCTGGACTGCTTCAGGCGCAACCAAGGCTTGAGCCGTCTCAAACACCTCAGGCCCACAGAGGCTGAGGAATAGGCCCCGCTTCCGATCCATTGATACTGCTGTCAGCTCGTTGGCTTGGAGGTAGCAGTCGAACCGAGCGAGGTAGGAGTCCCATGATTCAGAGGCTGGCGCAAAAGGCAGTAGAGGCACAAGTGAAGCCATGATTCCGATGCCGGCGTGAAGGGCGATGGATGGAACACAGTGCTCTAGCCAGAACAGTCAGCTCTGAATTGGTTCTGCCCAGTGATTTCGCTCAGTGATTTCGCTCTGTGATTCAGCTCAGTGATTCAGCTCAGTTCAGAGGCTGGCCGCATCTGGCTGTGCTCTGATGTCCATCTATCCCATCCTCGTCGCCAGTATTATGTTGTGGGTTGACATAGCAGCCGGCACAGCGATTTCTTCAAGTAGCTCTTTATTTTGTAAGCTGGAATAGAACTGACTGCAAACAGCTCAGGCGGCCTGCTTTTATAGGCAGCCGGCTGTCAACATTGTAACAACAGCCCAGAGTTCCCGCCTAAAATAACTGCCGCGGACCTGAGTGAAAACTATCTACAGACCTGAGTGAAAACTATATACAGTATCCCCCTGTTGGCCCAGGGTGAAACTACACTACATAACACAGGTCAAATCTGTATCCAGGGCAGCTGTTTACCAGCTCCATCTGGTACGTAGGCTGAGACCCTATCTGCCTGCAGACTGTCTCGCCAGAGTGGTACATGCTCTGGTTATCTCCCGCTTGGACTACTGCAATGCGCTCTACGTTGGGCTACCTTTGAAGGTGACCCGGAAACTACAACTAATCCAGAATGCGGCAGCTAGACTGGTGACTGGGAGTGGCCGCCGAGACCATATAACACTGGTCTTGAAAGACCTACATTGGCTCCCAGTACGTTTCCGAGCACAATTCAAAGTGTTGGTGCTGACCTTTAAAGCCCTAAACGGCCTCGGTCCAGTATATCTGAAGGAGCGTCTCCACCCCCATCGTTCTGCCCGGACACTGAGGTCCAGCTCCGAGGGCCTTCTGGCGGTTCCCTCACTGCGAGAGGCCAAGTTACAGGGAACCAGGCAGAGGGCCTTCTCGGTAGTGGCGCCCGCCCTGTGGAACGCCCTCCCATCAGATGTCAAAGCGATAAACACCTACCTGACATTCAGAAGACATCTGAAGGCAGCCCTGTTCAGGGAAGTTTTTAATATGTGAAATTTTAGTGTATTTTTCATCTTTGTTGGAAGCCGCCCAGAGTGGGCGGGGTACAAATTAATAATAATAATAATAATAATAATAATAATAATAATAATAATAATAATGCCTTGCCCCACCCTCCAGTCTCTGCTTCTCAATTTGTATTGTATATTTTATGCACTGTGACTTGCCATTGTTTTATTGATTATAGTTTAGAAATTATTTATTATAATTGTTAAGAGTGGATTTCTGTTTAATTTTTTATATGCTGATATTTAATATTATTCTCTACTATTCTAATGGATTGTTGAATATTTCTTTATTTGATATAAGTTGCTTATTTTAAAGGCATGTTTTATTATCACCTTTTTGTATTGGATTAGATTGTTATAAGGTGTACATTCTTCATTTCTTCAGCTTGTAAACTGCCTTGGGTATTGTGAAATAGAAAGATGGTATACAAATTAAAAGTGATGATGATGATGAGGTAATCTGCCTTCCTAAAACAAGGCCGTTTACTAGAAATCTCAATTTGCTTCTCAGTAATCCTTTGAGTGTCACACCACTACTGAAAGATTTGCACAGGCTACCTGTTAGCTACTGGGCTTAAGTTCAAGGTGCTGGTGTACAAAGCTTGTTACCAGCTTGTTATCTGGATACCTAGAAGATTCTCATGGAATAATAGGATTGCAGAGTTGGAAGAGAACCAAAGGATCATCTATTGCATGGGTAGGCAAACTAAGGCCTGGGGGCCGGATCCGGCCCAATCGCCTTCTAAATTGTGGGGCCAAGGCATTCGTTCATTTTTTCTCTCCAAAATATAGTCCAGCCCCCCACAAGGTCTGAGGGACAGTGGACCGGCCCCCTGCTGGAAAAGTTTGCTGACCCCTGCAATGTAGGAATAACCCCTTATATACCCAACTGGTCACTGTACTCTGCAGAAGAAAAAGTCCTGCAAATAACATCTCATCAAGAAGTCCATCATGTTATATTATGGATGTGCCTTAGGGAGTGAAGTCAAACCATTGGAGAGTTAACAGCGCCTGCTCTGGCTGTAAAGACTGATATGAGAGAGACGTGTTTTGTCACACCTGGGGTAGGTGAAGGGATCCAGTTTTGCTGTTACAGATGCACCATGGCGTTTCTTCTTTCCGCACTCCTCTCAACAGTCATTCTTTCTCTGGTCACTGTTGTGGATACACAACCTGATTGTCTCCAGGTGCTGCAGTTGTCTGCAAGGGGTCAATGTTGCCAACCTTCATGTCACATTTGCAGACATCTTTACAACTGGCCCGTGTCTGAAACCCTGTAAAGCACATCCTTGGGGATCCTGCCATCTTCCATTCTGTAGACATGACCAAGCCAGAGTAGACATCACTGAGACAAGAGTGTGAATGTGCTGGAAATGTGGGCTTGGGAGAGCACATCTTTGTTTGAACCTCTGTCCTGCCATGTGATACCCAAATTCTTCCTGACACAGCGCATGTAGAAGGCATTGAGGTGTCACTCCTGAGGGTTGGAAGTTGCCCAGGACTCGCTTCCATAAAGCAGCATGCTCATCAGATAAGCCTGCAAGACCTTCATCTTGGTATGGGATATTAGCATCAGATTCTCCCTTTTGGAGAGGCAAGCCATTGCCATAGTAGCCTTGCTAATATGCTTGTCCAGCTCAGTGTCGATGGAGGAGTTGCTGCTTATAGTGGAGCTACCACCTCAAGCATGTGGTCATCAGTGCTGATGCATGGAGTGCTGGCGCTGTTCTGACCCTCTGCGTAAGGCAGATTGTAAGGCTGAACTCCATGCAGGCTTGGGCAAAATGGTTGATGAGTCTCTGTACAGCTTCCTCGGAGTGCGCTGTTACGGCTGCATCATCTGCAAATGATATTTCTTAGATAAGGATCTGCCACAGTTTTGTCTTGGTGTGAATACATGCCAGGTTGCCCCTTGAATGGATGTATGCGCCATCTTGAAACTTCCTTAGTGTGCTGTCTCTGTTTTCTTTTCAGACTTTCGTTGTGTGTGTTTTTTAAGGGGAGAGTTTATTATTCCCATTTGTATCTGTATTGGATTTGAAATCATTTTTGTTTTGATGGTTGTTACTGTTAAATCAGTTCAGGATATTTAATGGGAAGAGATTCATAAATAAAATGAAATAAATTTTATTTCACACACACATTTTCCCTTTATGATGCTTATTCATTACTTTGCATTCCAAAACTCATTTCTTAACAAATCAAAGGAGTGGGAATCCCTCATTGCAAAAAAATAAATAAATAATGAGTGGTAGTCAACTAAGATTTACTCAGAGTAGACTCATTGAAATGAATGGACCTAATTTAGTCATATTCATTTCAGTGGGTCTACCTGGAGTAAAACCTATTGAACACCGCCCATTATTTTAAAAACTTTGGGTCAGATTCAAGTAAACTGTTGTGCTAGCAGGAACCAGTGCAAAGAGATGTTTCAGTCTGGCAAACTGACATTCTATCAGTAATGGAACAATAGTAATAGAACGGCATTCAGTTCTACCCTTTGAATTGAGTAAACTATTTTGCTGTATCTCATAAATATAAACTGCTTTGACAATAGGTTCGCCTCTGGAGCTCTGCATTTTACAGGAGAATTTTCCTCGGGAATATAATTGAAATGCATCCTTAACACACATCCCAGATGATTCTCTTACGGTCCAGCTAGCAGGATGCATGGCTCCCTCTGTCTCCTTTTGTGGCTCGTTCTGTTTCATCTCCATCTTCCAAACAGCTGGTCACGGCCATGGCAGCCATTAAAAACTCAATGCAGGAATTTGACAGTTATAAAAGCCAACTCCAGCATCCCGTCATACTCTGGCATGTCCAGAAGTGAGCAGAGTTTGATATTTTAACAGGGCATGCACATGTAAATGGAGACAGGAGCTGGAGGCAGGCTGGAGTGGCGGATGGGCTGGTGACAGCAGCACCATCGGTATTTACCTTGGCAGTCGCGACAGGGGCTGGCCAAGTCAGGGAGGTTTGGCCAAGAGTAGGGATGTAGAGGAATCTGCTAGGATTCTGCGCCAGAGAGCAGCCTTCCTCAACTGCTCTCTTGCCTCCACCATCCCCACAATGGGAGCCATGAGTGTCACCTCCCTCTGTGTTCCCGCCACCCTCTCCAAACTTGGCAGAGCCACTCTCTGGCATGCCCACTCCAGCACCATCCTATCCTGGGAGTAGCTCTGCCTGGACCATGTTTCAATGGTCCCAGCCACCTCTTGGGAGGGGGGAGACACCTGTCCTGTTACCTAGGTCGAGAAGGAGTCAAAAGAGAAGGGAACACAAATGTAGCAGGAGATTGCAGAAATGCTTACAGCCTTAAGAAAAGTCCTCCTTATTCCTATCTATAGGAAAGCCAAGGATTGTGATAGTGTCATATCAACTTTCAGAGCTTGCCAGCTAGAGAACCTGCCTTTGTTGTAGCTGTATTTAGGATTGCCTCTGAAGGGCCTTAAACCAACCGCTCCCATGTACCACAGTAATATAAGCATTTAGGCTTTTGGAAAGAACTTTTTCTCCAGTCTTTGTTCTTCGGCAACTGGGAGACAGGACACTGTGTGGGAGCAGTGGTGGAGACAATCTGGTGCTCCCACAGAGGCGCCCAACCCCAGCTCTGCCCCATCCAGGTAAGCAGCAGCAGCAATGCCACTGCCATGAATCCCGGCTGCTCCTGGCTGGAGAAGACCCTGCTGTTGCCCCAAGACTGCACCAGAAATTGGACTAGCATTGTTCATCATGGGAATCTCCTTGCTTAGAGATGACTTGGAGAACTGGACTAGAAGTTGCCTCGGGCTGTCTCATTTACTTTGGGCATCTTTCTCTCTTGGCCCCCACAATTCATAGGCTTCATAGTATGGACTGATAACTCAAAGCAGCCTTCCACATTCAAAGGCAGTGAGCATTAGATGCTGTAGAGAACTAACAGGAAGGGTACTTGCCTTTATGTCCATATTATAAGCTCCCTATCACCTTGCCAACAAAGGTCCGTATAGTAAAAGCTATGGTTTTCCCAGTAGTGATGTATGGAACCATAAAGAAGCTGGACCATAAAGAAGGCAGATCGCCGAATAATTGATGCTTTTGAATTATGGTGCTGGAGGAGACTCTTGAGAGTCCCATGGACTGCAAGAAGAACAAACCGATCCATTCTTAAGGAAATCAGCCCTGAGTGCTCACTGGAAGGACAGATTGTGAAGCTGAGGCTCCAATACTTTGGCCACCTCATGAGAAGAGAAGACTCCCTGGAAAAGACCCTGATGTTGGGAAAGATGGAGGGCACAAGGAGAAGGGGGCGACAGAGGACGAGATGGTTGGATAGTGTCTTCGAAGCTACAAACATGAGTCTGACCAAACTGCGGGAGGCAGTGGAAGACAGAAGTGCCTGGCGTGCTCTGGTCCAGGGGGTCACGAAGAGTCGGACACGACTAAACGACTAAACAACAACAACAGAGGAATCTGGCAGGCCCTTGTTGGACATGAAGGATACCCACCCAGTCTTATCCAGCAGGATAGCTCTTATGTTCTAGGTTTCCCATCTAGCTGGTTTTTCTGGGATATTGTCCAGACCACTTCTTATCTTTTGGAGATTGTGAGAAAGTTCCATGGTGGCAGCTACTTCTCAGAGGTGTGTGAGTTGCTGTTGGCTAGAAATGCTGCAAGTTGGGTCTGGGTGATATGCTTTTTAAAAGATGACCTCCTGTTGTTTAGCAGCACTCACTCAGCACATCCAGGAACACTGGGAATTAATCACAGGGCACCAGACTGGTTTTGGTGCCAGATATGTGTGGATCACTGGAGTACTGCAGACACTCTGGGGCAGAGCAGGCTTCCTAATTCAAGCTTAGAAAATGAACATTTGGGAGAACTGGAGATTTGGGGACTTTTTAATTGTGCTTATTGCATATGGAACAGCTTAAGCCTTTGATTAGTTTTCTGTTAAAAGGCTAATACCTTTACAATTGCTATTCATTTCAGCTTACTCTGCTTAAATAGATCCTTTCATCTATGGAAGAGAGATCATTTTACAAGCTTACTTGTAAGATAAATCAAGATTATTATTCTTCTTATATCAATGGGAAAACATACCCTGATTTGAAACACAAGATGCAGGAGCTAAGTCTCATAGGTATACAATCAATTTTTGCAGGACTTTGTGCAAATAATATACCAAGATGAGAGTTGTAGCTGAAAATATCTGAAAGGCTACAGGTTGGGGTGAGCAGATTTATGTCAACAAAATGATATTTGCTTTCCTGTTGAGACTTAATATTGAGAATAACTGGTCAGGGATCAAAGTTTATTTGGGTGTTTGAAAAACCAAGAAGATAAAGTGCAGATCTGAAACCAAAATTCTCAGGTTCTTGCAGTTCTTAAGATCATTCTTTTGCAAAGGATATTGGCCATCTCCAGTTCCTTTGACTGAGGAGCCAAGTATGAAAGGAAAAGACCAATTTCAAAAGCAATAAATAGTACAAGTTATAGTCGAATGAGAGAGTGGTTGTCTTGAGTCCATAAATCATCTTGATTTCTGCTTATTTTATCCAGACAGCTTAATGGCTACAATTTTGGGAGATGTCTCCCTTGATGACTGACTTCTTATCTGCATATCAAGCAGACTCCACAGTGCATGTCCATAGCAGGCTGAATTTGAAATGTCTTTTCTTATTGAGAGGCAAGGATTGGGGTGTCAAACACATCCCTCCTCATTCCACCCCCAAATCCATCTTGTGTCGCTCTTCTGGTTTGTGCTCTATAATTCTCCCTTTCAGAGCGCTGTGGGGATGTCTCCTTGGCTGTGCGGTCTGAGGGAGAGGACAATATAACAGACCCCCTGAAGCGGAAGAGATGTGCTTTGCACACACACAATTGTGGAAGCCCAATGAGAAAGAGTAGAATTATGTGCTCCAGGAAGCAGTTCACTGCCTTGGGGCAATTGGCATGAAGGTCCAGCTTCTCCCTGGGACAATTTCCACCTTGCACAAAGTTAAAAGAGCATCGGAGCAAAGGGAAAGGCAGCCTCTAAGTGGGACCCAGGCTGTGAAGGGCTTGAAATGGTCAGTACTGGCACCTTGAATTAAGCCCAGAGGATGGAGTGGACTGAGAAAGCCATTTCCCAATTTGCTACCCTATTTTTCCTATTGGGGTGACTGTTTCAGGGGTTGCAATTCCATCCTTGGAACAATGTCAGTGGAGACAGGACAGGGCTTACTGGCCACAGAGATAGGGTGGCGGTGGCAGCAAAGCTTTAGCTGCTCAGGAAGGAAGGCAGGCAGGCAGGCAGGCTGGCTGTGGCCATAGCACTGTTCATGCTGTTGCACCACTGAAGGTAGCAGCTTTCACAGCTGTTTTGTTTTTTTTAAGAGGATAGAGAAGACCTGCCCACAGCTGCCAGTCCTTTCCCAAGAGCTGTTGAACTCCCCCCCCCCCAAATGGAGCTGAAGCAGCTGCCCCAATTCACCACCTGCAAACAGAGTTGTGGATTGAGGCTGGCAGTTCCAGTCCCATAGGTTCACTTCTTCATACACTCATGGAAACATGCCTTGTTTGGCTGGTCTCCACCAATGTCTACTGCCTGTTGTGAGCTGTTTATCTTTGAGAACTGAAACAAGTAACTGGATCTACCTGCCTTAAACCATTCCTGGAGAAAGGGATGCTCATTTTGTTCATTTGCTGTGACCGCTGTGGCTGATCTCCCACATACTCCCTAGAGGCCTCTGGTTCAGTCTAATTTCCCAACTAAATGCTGCAGCCAGAACACACGAGCTCCATAAAACTGCTGGTGTTTAAATGCAGCCCAGCAGGTGAGTTACAAGGAGGATGGATGTACCCAAGCGCCGGCCAATGAGAACAGAGACAGGTGGAAGGCGATAAGTCTCTGCATCCAGCACTGAAATTTCTTGATTGCCTGCGGAAATAATGTATTCTCAAAGCAAATGAAGCAGATTGAATTTCAGCTCTGTGAATCGGAGAACCAATATAGTATGAATGATTTTGCATGCTATTACTGTAGCTTGTGTGGATTTTCATGGGGTGAGAGGGGAAAGGAGAGAAGGCAAACATTTCCTTCTTTTTCCAGATGTGAAGACATAATGATGAGTGGCAAGAGGAAATTAGGACGCAAAGCAACCTTCCCCAACCTGGTGCCCTCCAGATTACTTTGGACTATGACTCCCATCAGTCCCAAGCAGCACAGCTATATGATCTTGAGACTGAAGGAGGTTGTAGTCCAAGCCGTCTGGAGGGGACCAAGTTGGGGTTATTATTCATATACCACCCTTCATCCAAAGATCACAAGGCAGTTTACAAATACAAAATGAGAACACAAAATACATTGCAAAATACAAAAACAAACCAATAAGCTCTCTCTCACAAACACATTTAAAAGGCCATAGATTGTTTGTTTAATCAGTCTAAAGCACCACAGAAAAGGCCTGTTCCTGTGTTGCCACCCTCTGAACCTGATGTGGAGCAGGCACACGGAGAACGGCCTCAAATGATGATTGCCCATTTAGGCTTGCCACCTGTCCTGTATAATAGAGGATCAATTGTCCGTGTTTCAATGTAAAACGCTACATCCTGTACTGATTCAATAAAGGATGTAGTTTGTCCTGTATTTCTTCTTCACACACACAAACACACACACACACACACACCACTTTCTAGGCCAAGTTAGGGATCCTCTCCAAATGTACAGTGGTACCTCTGATTACGAACTTAATTCGTTCTGGAGGTCTGTTTTTAAGCTGAAACTTAAACCAGAGGTACCACTGTATGTGTGTGAAAGATTGTGCATTTAAGCTCTGGGTGGCGAAGCACAAAGAGATTTACAAATTTGTGAGGCCATCCTGTTAGGCAGCAATAGATTGTAATAGATTGCTTTGAAGTAATTTCAGCATCAGATTTTTTAAAAAAATCGCCCCCAACTCCTGTCCTGCCCTATATTTTGCCAGAACAAGGGTGGCAACCCTAGTTCTGGGTCCCTTATACCTCATTGCAAAGTTTTTGAACATGGCAAGGAGATAATGGCTTTAACTGGGTCCCAGATCAAGGGATAGGCCATATGAAGACTGGAGGGAGGGAAAAACAGTCAGTACAGAATATAATTGATCTAAACCACACTCATTGAAGCACAGATAAAGCGCCAAGTCAAGTAAGTGCTGTGGATTTCTTCTTGGGAACACCATTCATGCCCATGGTACTTGAAATATATTATACTGTTAGGTGCTCCCCACTTCTTTTGGCAGGTGAGAAGACTTCTTTTGGAGAAGAGCTCACTGGAGACCATGGAAAGAAGGATTTTGTAATTTTAGTTCTCTCAGTTTCTCATTTCCCCCCCCATTTTAAATTCAGTTCTGCACATTTTTGCAGCTATTTGCTAAAGAGAAAGAAAGCCGCCTTCATTCCACTATGGTCTCCATGATGATAAAATAAGCAGTGGCAAAGGTTAGCTGAGATGGGATGCTTGAGGATGAAAAGGCTTACCTAGTGCAGCATCCTGATTCCCACAGTTGCTCACCAGATGCAGGTGGGAAGCCTACAAGCAGGGGTGAGGGCAACAAAGCTCTCCTCAGAATCCCCAGCTGCCTCTGAACATGGGTGCAGAATACAAGGGAATAGCACTGGCTCCAAGTTTCTTGTTGGGTCCTCCTGTTCCTGAGATGTAAAACAAGCACGCAAACAAACCAGGCCTTACAAGGTTGAGGGATTTGAGGATGTTTAGCCTGGAAAAGAGGAGGCTGAGAGGTAATGTGATAGCCTTCTTCAAATATCTAAAGGGCTGTTACTTGGGGGAAAGAGCCAGCTAGTTTTCTGCTGCTCTGGAAGGTAGGATCCAAACCAATGGATTCAGATTGCAAGAAGGGAGTTCCAATTAAACATTAGAAATAACTTTCTAACAGCACAAGCTGTTTGACAGTGGAACAGGCTGCCTCAGGAGGTGGTGGGCTCTCCTTCATTGGAGGTTTTTAAACAAAGGTTGGATAGCGACCTGTCAGGGATTCTTTAGCTTTCGTTCCTGCATTGCAGGGGGTTGGACTAGATGACCCTTGGTGTCCCTTCCAACTCCACATTTCTAAAATTCTGTGAGTCAAGAGAGCATTGTGTTCATACCCTGCTTGTGGGCTTCTGAAAGTGGGCACCTGGCTGGCCACTGTAAGGGCAGGATGGGCCTTTGGTCTGATTCACCCAGAGCTCTTCACATGTTCTTATCAATTATCTCCTTTCTTTCCCCCCCAGTTTTCCTGCTGCGGAGGCGATGAGTTCAGAGACTGGCATGTGAATCCATACCATTCCTGCAACAGCAGCGGCCCTCTCTCCTGTGGGGTGCCCTACACATGCTGTATCAAGAAGGTGAGATGAAAGAAGGGCAAACTGTGAGTTTCTAAAAGAAAAGGGAAGTTGTTAGGTGGACCTCTCTCCAACGTCATGGGCTTCCTGCAGTGGTACAGTTTTTTGTGGGTCACTGGCAAGCACCCAACACTCCTGCTGAAGACTGGTGGTGGTGTGGCTCAGTGGCTTTCTTGCATTGCTTCACTTCAGGCAGAAGCCCTAGGTTCCATTACAGCCCCAGCAATACACATCTAACCACAGAACCCCCTGAAGCATCGCCAATCTGATAGGAGTGATGAGAGAGGCAGTTGGTTAATAAATACAGGCAACTCCTCATTTATGCAGAGGTTGCATTCCAAGGCACCATGTGTGCCAGCCTGTTCTGCCCCCTTGCAGTGCCAAAAATGGCGCACACATGTTGATCGCATACAGATGGGGAGTTGCCTGTATATTGTACTACAGATGCACTACAGCGTCTTGTTCCAATTTCTAACTCTGCCTACAGCTTTGCCATTTGCCCTTCCCACACAACTGGCCGAACCCTTTTCCCTTTACACCCCAGCCACCTTCTTGCCTATTCCCTGCTCCTCTCCTCACAGCTCACCCCAATTCTTTTAAAGGAGAGAGGAGGCATTTCACATAATTGCTTAGCCCTTATGTGGTGCCTCCACCCTCTTCATTAAACCTTGCTGCACCTGCGTTTAATGGAGGGAAGATGGGCTTCACATAGCAGCTTGCTAAACCACTGTGCAAAGGGCACCCCCTCCTCCGTTAAACAGCTCGCCTGAGCCTCCTTGCCCCCCCATGCTGCTTCCTTGCTTGTCTGCTTGCCATTTGTCATGCTGCAGTTGGTGTGGCCACCTGTTGGCAGCCATGTGAACTGCAGCATGACAATAGCCTTATTTCTATGTATATAGAATGCATATACAGTACATAGAATATATACACATGAGAGAGAGAAGTTAAACAGGCATAGTGACTGTGATTATCAAATGCCTCAACTTTGTCAAGTTTTAGCATGTTTGGTGAATGTGAGTTGTCCCCAAAAGACTAGCATCTAGATAGATCTTTACAGTTCAGGTGTATTTTCTTCCCCCCCTCTTCCCTCTTCACCTGTATTTATAACTTATTTGTCCCCATGAACTGTGACATCGGTCTTCCAGAATTAAATAGTTTTTTACAAGGGATGGGTCCTGCTGCTCCTAGTATTGCCCAGCTCTGAATGCTGAAACCAGTAACTCCAAGATCCCCACATTCTCAGCCTAGCTCACATTGTCTGAGGCATTTTCCTTCCTCTGCAGCCGCCTGATTCCTGCCGCTCTGTCCCTTTATATCCAGTATTCAATATTGCTTCCTTCTTCTGTGTCACACCACGCCACCAAACCCTCCTGAAAACAATTCCAAATCCTTCGTCTGATGGCTTTTGGGGACAAAGCGGGGACAAAGCACATTAAGCTGATATATATGAACTTGATGCGATCCACATAAGCTTTTAATGACATTTCATTGTTCTAATAGTTTTAGTCTTTCCCCTTGAATGACTATTGATTCTTGGCTGCTTTTATCTGCTGTTTATAAGACTGTGTTTTTAATATAATGACTGATCTTAGGCGCCTGAGGGCAAGGCAAGATATTCTTGGAGGAGAGGAGGGTTGCTGCAGAGTTTCTACCAAAGGGGTTATTGGAGTTCAGACCATCCTGCCAGATAAATGGATTATCTGGGAAGGTGGTGGACTCCCCTTCATTGGAAGATTTTAACCAGAGGTTGGGTGGCCACCTGTCAGGGATTCTTGAGCATTGCAGGGGGTTGGACTAGATGACCTTTGGGGTATCCTCCAAGCCTATGATTCTGTGACCCAGCGCAGCCTAGCTGAAGTGATCGGTAAATCACTTGGTCACTCTGCCTCCAAGATAAAGTTATTTTTGGTGCAGGCTAGAACGCTATGGGAATAATAATAATAATAATAATAATAATAATAATAATAATTTTATTTATATCCCGCCCTCCCCAGCCAAAGCCAGGCTCAGAGCGGCTAACAACATTAATGAAGATCAAGTCCCATGGAGGTTAGCAGTAGCAAGAGCTCTGAGTATGTGGCTGACTGAAAAAGTGCTGTGTTTGTCACCTCTCTGTGGGAGCCGGCACAGCTCTGCCATTGCTTTTGAGTTTCCTTGGGTTTTAGCTTCTGTGATTCAGAGTGCTGCGGGGTGCCAAGCTGGTAAATGAAAGGCACATGAGGGGAGGTATTCCTGGGGTTTTAAATCCCATTGTCAGTCCCCTCCATGTGCAGTTCTCTGGGTGCACGTGATCCCTGCTACACAATTGCTGTGTACAGTTCAGTGAGACCTTTTGTCCAAGGGTCCACGTGCTTTGCAAACATTCGGCCGTCCAGTGGTGGGAGAGGTGTAACAGAGTGGAAGACAGAGGGAGCCTCTTCCTTCTCGGTTTGGGGGTGGGATCCTGCTTCCAAACTGAGCTTCATCACGGTTGCAGAAGTGGACCACCCTTGTGGACAGTGAATGGCACTCTTGCTCCAGTTCATTTAAGAAGAGGGACTGTAGCTCAGTGGCAAGCCATCTGCTTTGCACACAGAAGGCCTCAAGTGTGGTGTAGTGGTTAAGAGCAGTGGACTCGTAATCTGGGGAACCGGGTTTGCGTCTCCGCTCCTCCACATGCAGGTGCTGGGTGACCTTGGGCCAGTCACACTTCTTTGAAGTCTCTCAGCCCCACTCACCTCACAGAGTGTTTGTTGTGGGAGAGGAAGGGAAAGGAGAATGTTAGCCGCTGAGACTCCTGAAGGGGAGTGAAAGGCGGGATATCAAATCCAAACTCTTCTTCTTCAATCCCTGACATCTCCAGATATGCCTGGAAGAGATTCCCTGCCTGATACCCTGGAGAGCTGCTGCCAGTCAGTGCATGCAATACTAAGGTAGAGCAAAGGCAGCTTTCTCCATTCATGAGGGTGGGGAGTGGATTTTTTTAGATGTGCCTCAGAAGAACTTGGAAGCTCCCTTCCGAGAGCCTGCCTTCTGTGATGGTTAGAGTGTCACACCCAGACCTGGGAGACCAGGGTTCATATCCCCCCCTCAGCCATGAAGCTCCCTGGGTGACCTTGGGCCTGTTGCTGCCTCTCAGCCTAGCCTCAGTCTACCTCATAGGGTTGTTTGGGGGATTAACGGAAGAGGGGGCAAACCACGTCTCCAGCCTGGACACTGAGAACCAGCATGGAGGGCTTTTTGGTGGTTCTCACCTGGCAAGATGTGAAGGTACAGGGAACCAGACAGAAGACCTTCTCAGTAGTGGCACCCACTTTGTGGAATGACATCCCATCAAATGTCAAGGAGAAAAGTAATTATATCACTTTTAGGAGGCATCTGAAGGCAGCCCTGTATAGGGAATCTTTTTAAGATTTAGTGTTTTACTATGTTTTTATATATGCTGTAAGCTGCCCAGAGTGGCTGGGTCAGCCCAGTCAGATGGATGGGGTACAAATAATAATAACAACTGATGATGGTGTCATCTTGAGATCCTTGAAGAAAAAGGTGGGGTGTATATGCAAGAATAAATATAAAAAATGAATAAAATAGAGCAAGCGCTTTGCATGCAGAAGGTATTGGATTCAATCCCTGGCATCTCGAGGTAGGGCTGGGAAAAGATTTTTGGGTCTGAAATCCTGGGAAACTATTGCCAGTCAGTGTTGACAATACTACAATATTGTGCTAGATGGGAAATTGCAAAAGTCTGGCTCAGCTGCCCCCTCCTGGAACACCAAGCTCAGGACTGATGGCCAAGCTTCACGGCATCCATAAAAGAAATGGGGCAATCAAAATAGCATGCTCCATTGACACTGTGAACTAAATTCTGCATGCGATGCTATCTCCCTTGAAACAGAAGCAATTAATTCACATCCCAAAGATAATTTGTGTGACCGTTCTCAGAACATGACCAGCTGTTTTTACTGGTGACTTTTCAAAGCCAGGGGCTTGTCAGAGCAGGAGAGGACTTACCTTTTACACTGCATCCTGCCCTTGGCCTTTACTGCAAAGGTGAGTGAACTAATTTCCACACTGAGATGCCCACTAGATGTGCCAGAAAGAACTGAACTAGCTTTTTCATGATGACAAGCATTGCATCCCACCAGGGTCATCTTTTACTTGTCTTTATCACCAGGGGCAGAGCTTCTGCCTCCTCATTCTTGGAAACTTGCAAGATGGCAAGTGCAATGAGTGCTTATTTTTATTTGATTCAAAAAATAGCACTTAAACTGAATCACATTAGTTTAAATGGCTTGTGAACTGGGCTGGAAATTGATTTCTGAAGCTACATTCTTCACCTGGCCTGGGTGGTTTTCTTTCCAATGCTTCCAGATAAATATAGCCATTTCAAAAAAGAAAAACAGAATCCTAGAACTAGAGCTGGGAGGGACCCCGAGAGATTCTAGTCCAAGCCCCTGCAATGCAGGATTCAGTACCATCGTTACTAACTGCCTCTGGTGTTCTCTGTGTTTTGTGCAGTCATTTAGTCTATCCCAATATTGGAAGGGGGCAGAATATGGAGGACAACTCAGCTTCACAGTCTTTGCCCCCCCCCCCATTCTACTCTAAGCTCTCATCCATCTGGTGTAACAGCCCTGGGCTACTTTAGGGAGGCTGGCATTACCCACACCCTCTCAAATCCAGAGACACAGTCTTGCATAATGGTTAGGGTGTTGGACCGTGATCTGAGAGACCAGGGTTTGAATCCCCACTTAGCAATGGCACTCGCTGGGTGACCTTGGGCCAGTCAGTGTGATCTCTTAGCCTAACCTAACTCACAGAACAGTTGTGAGGGTGAAATGGGGAGGAGGAGGACTGCATGCTCCACAGTGAGCAACTTGGAAGGTAAAGGTGGTATATAAATCTAATAAAGAAATAAAACAAACACCAGCCCTGGTCTCTGAAATAGGGGTATGGTAATTATTACCTAGAGGGACGCAGGTGGCGCTGTGGGTTAAAGCCTCAGCGCCTAGGACTTGCCGATCGAAAGGTCGGCGGTTCGAATCCCTGCGGCGGGGTGCGCTCCCGCTGCTCAGTCCCAGCGCCTGCCAACCTAGCAATTCGAAAGCACCTCCGGGTGCAAGTAGATAAATAGGGACCGCTTACCAGCGGGAAGGTAAACGGCGTTTCCGTGTGCGGCTCTGGCTCGCCAGATGCAGCTTTGTCATGCTGGCCACGTGACCCGGAAGTGTCTCCGGACAGCGCTGGCCCCTGGCCTCTTAAGTGAGATGGGCGCACAACCCCAGAGTCTGTCAAGACTGGCCCGTACGGGCAGGGGTACCTTTACCTTACCTTAATTATTACCTATATCTGCAATGGCACAGGTAGAACAAATTTCAGGAAGCTTCCAAACTAAGAAAGGCGAGGTCACATTTTTTAGCTGAAACATGACTTCATCTATAGAGTTCATAAGCGCCAGTCTTTGCTGCTACTTTTCTTGTTCCTGGGATGTCCCACTAATCCATAGTCACAGTGCACTAAAATCCTGGGACACCTGAATTGTTTTCTGTGCAACAACATGGATCCCTTCTCCACCAAGGAAGAGCAAGTGAGGAGAATAATGCCAGCATGATTTGCTTCAGTTTTCCACTTCTAGAAGCGCCTTGCTCCTGCTGGATTGTTTACGGCGGCTCGATCCCATTCTCTTGCCTCAGAAGTATTCACAAAACAGCTGGGATTTCTCTTGGGTGCATGTGTGTGTGTGTCTGTGAGCCACCATCTACTTTGCAGCCAGAAGGTACCCAAATTCCTCTTTGCAGAGGGCGGGGGAGAGAGAGTTTAAGCATTCCGTGTTGGCACAGAGCGTGCTCCTCCATCAACGGACTGCCTGCCCTAGTTCTCTCTCCCTGAAATGATGTTCAGCCTGTGTTTGGCATGCAAGTAAATGTTGCTTACATGGCGGAAGGCTCCCCACCCCCTCCGCTCCAAACCATCCTCGAGTATTTCTTAATGGAGGTGCTAGAACTCAAGTCCTTCTAACTCCTTTGCATGCAGATCAATGTGCATAAAAGATCAGAGGTGTGCATGAATAAATAATCACCCAAAAGAATCAGGAGACGATTATGATATCTGGTTTTAGTCAGGTGAGGAAGTATGATATATTTTGAGCACATTCAATAGTCATTTCCTAGGAACAGAAATGTATTCACGAGATCTGGGATGGATTACGTTCAAAGCCATTGGTCACATGGGAAATATATAATCTGGAGAACCTCAACTAATTGGGGTTTTTTAAATGAATAATTTGTCCACAAGTCTTAGGTATCCAATACAATCAGTTTGACAATCCAGTATTCTTTCTACCAACCCCCAACCCCTGAAATGAAATATGCCTTTCTCCAAGGCTAGCTGTCTGGAATCACACACTTGGAAAATCAGTGAATAAAAATATTCTGCCTGCCACCTTGCTGCCAGTTTCTGAGTTTTTCAGCTGTGCCCATTGATGTTCTGAATGGCAGCAGAGTACCACTGAGGGAATTTGTAACCGTGTTAGTTCTGCTCAGTCTTATTTTCTGGAGTGTTCTTCTCTAAGCACTTAGGAATGGAGAATTATTGATAAAGGACTTCATTGCTTAATGTGACTCTCACACCTAAAGGCATCATTCTAACAATGGTGATAAGAGGCAATATCTTTTTGGAGGAAATAGAACACCTGAGACCAGTAGTGCATCCAGACATTTTTTCCGTCTGTCTTCTGAGATCTCCAACAAATTGATGGGCTTGCAATAACAGCTGGCTGGGAAGTGTGTTGTCTCTAGATCAGACCCCTACAGCAGAACTAGCCCTTAACACAATAGTCCAGGGTAGAAAAGACAAAATGACAGTGCAAATGTGTCTTGTACAAAAATGTTCAGAAAAATGAGCTGTTCAACATTGACCTCCTGAACACCAAGTTATGGGGTCAAATGAGGCTTTGGGGGTTAATTTGTTATGCCTGCATGTTATGCCTCGTTTGTTTTTTGAAATATAGATACTTGGGTAATATCAAATGAGAAACTCTAACCTTGGTTTATATATATTTTTATAATAATATTTTGGTTTTATTTCATAATACTGATGACTGGTGCTTTAATGTATTTTTAATCTTTTGTTGGAAGCCGCCCAGAGTGGCTGGGGAAACCCAGCCAGATGGGCAGGGTATAAATTATTATTATTATTATTATTATTGTTATTGTTATTGTTATTGTTATTGTTATTGTTATTGTTATTATTATACCAAGGTGCTAATTTTGGAATATGAATACAGCTATTTGGGGGGGGGTAATAAAATCCAAAAGTACACTTCTGGTTAATTTGGTTTTTGTTGTTCCATTTTAAAATGGGTGTGCAAATAATTCAGTTATTAATTGAAGTGTATCGTATACAAGAATGGACCTCCAGAACGAATTAAGTTTGTAACTAGAGGTACCACTGCACCAATTTACTGCTTTGCAAGTGGTACCATTAAGAAGCAGGTACAGTATCAGGAATTGCTGACTGTTGCCCCATGTGGTGATATATGCAACTGCAGCTGCTCAGTGAAGAGTCTCCCCAACTTCGGACTGGCTTCCACCTCCGTTGGTGACCAGTGGATCCCCTGGATAGGAAAGAGGCTAAGAGAAAGAGAAAGATGTCCTTTACAGTGCTGAATTTTGCAAATTCTGCATTCCAGGGCAGAAAAACACACTAAAGGTCTTAAACTATATTTACACACAGCAGTAGCAAATGAAACTCTATTCACCAAAGCAGTTATCTGTTCATCTCCGGAATATGACTGACCTCTAAAAAGGAAACCTGAACTCTACTCAGTGTTTCAGGAGGGCCCTTTGTAGATAGAATAAATTATCACTTTGGGGAGAATCTTGGGAGTCCAGCACAGGCTTTCATGAGGAACATGAGATGAACAGCTAGGCCTTAGCATAAGGATGTGGTATGAAGAAGGTTCTATGGTTGACCTAGTCATTGACAGTGCCTAAGTGAGTCCATGCAAAATCTTAGTGGCCTCCCCTACTGTCATGACTCAGTCAAGCAGCTCCAGCTTAAAAAAACCCAGTGCTGAGCTTGAAGAACTTCTGGAACAATGTATATTTACCGGCTCTGTGCTTCTGTCTGCTTTTGAATCTCTTGCCTGTGTGAAAAATGACCACGGAACTGCCCTGACTTTGCCTCTCACCTGACTCTTTGTTGTGTGCTCCACTTGCTTGGACTCTGATCTTGGGCCAGCCCTGCTTTGGGTGTGGTGTGGCTGCTGGCAAACCCCCTTGTAGATGAAATCGCCTCCACAAGGGAACTGCAGGTTGAGACAAAGATGGACATGGACAAAGATCTATCATCTACACAGACCATCCTTGCAATGCTAAAACCAGAACAACGTTGTAACTTGAGTGAGAGTAAGTGCTGGGTGGCATGCGTGTGAATATAGCCAGGATACTGATTCATGAATACTGAGGAACATGACTGGGAAATTAGCCTATATTTGTGTCTTTTTAAAGAAGAATAGAGCTGTGACTCTGGGATCAGAGAAAGCAGTGAAAATTGATGGCAAGGAAGTACATGTTGTCCAAGATCTGTTCCAGCACTTGGCAGTGATCACCAGCAATGAATGCCCACACAAGAAATCAAATAAATTGTGGTGTATGAGTTAGTTGCCTAGCTTTGTTCCAGTCCAAGTGTTTTACCAGGTGAGCAAAGCATCATTAGAAGATGCAATTAAGAAGATTACTGATCCAACAGCCATTAAGCACAGTCTGCATTCATGCACATACATGACTGATGGTGGTTGGCTTCTGCAAAAGAAAACATGATATGCAAATTTGGTATACAACTCCTTATGTGATGCATATACAAGCAGTTTGATTTGGTTTTGGTTTTCAGAGGCTATAACTCTGGCTCGCCTAAAGGTTTGGAACTATTGAATTTTCTGGAGCAATGAGATTCATTAAGAAAAAGGACATGCTCATTTGCAATCCAAAGAACAAAGAAGCATCATTTCTGCTGTTAGAATGGAACTAATCTTAGTTTCCTATGCATCTGGTGTCCAAGGAAATGATATCTGGTGATATGCATCATGAGGGAACAGTACAGGCTTGCTGGTCTCCCTATTGCTACCTGGCAGTGCTAAGGCCCAAGGACTCTATTGTTCAAATCAGAGCTTTTTTCAGCTGGAACTAGCCAGAACTCAGTTCTAGCACCTTTCAGATGGACACCATTGCCATTCTAAGAGAATGAGGAAGGTGTTCATTGTGAGTTCCAGCACTTCTTTTTCTAGAAAAATAGGACTGGTTAAAAGTCTGGCAGAAAGACCATTTGGTCCATTCATGCTATTCTGAGCTGGGTTGAGGTGTGACATCTGGTTTCTATAGAATTGAAAAGCAAGTTTGATTGTCACTCCATCTTGACAATACTTAAAATAATGGAGTTGGAAGGTCTGTCATCTGCCATGAAACCAGAAAAGCCTGGGGCCGGGTGTATTGTTGGAGAAGTATATGTGCTGGTCATGTCAGACAAGAAACCAGCTCCTTAGAGCACTTTCTGAACAATTCATTGCATGCACTGCAACATATTTGAGAGTGGAGTGTGGAGGCCGAAGGAGACAGCAAGTCACCATGTTGACATAAGAGACCTAGGGAGGAGACCACATTGATTATATATTTCTCTCTGTGTAAAATACCGGTAATTAAACAGCTTGATTAGTTTTGCACTATGTGCCTGAGGGTGTGGAAAATGCAGCAGGGAGCATGGAGGGCCACCCCTATAGTGGCTATAAGCATCTGGATGTGGTGGCCTGTGCCACCTTCCAGTCCCTTGCTCAACCACAGTGTTCTAAGCAGTCACACCAACCTACCCTCAGGTCTTAAGGTGCTATGTAATTATTGTTTTGTATTTATATCCCACATTTCCTCCAAGGAACATAGAGTGGAGTGTATGGTTCTCCTCCCCCTCCATTTTATCCTCACAACATCCCTGCAAGGTATGTTAGACTGGCCAAGTAGGAATTTGACCCCTGGGCCCCCAGGTCCTGGCCCAACACTCTACCCACTACACCACACTTGGTGCTGGTCAGTATATATCAAGGCATCAGTTTTCAGGACCTACCACTAGTCGGGGGGACACCTCAGTTGCCAGATGTTGGCAGGGTGTGTGGAGAACAGCAAGATGTTAGAGAGGAGAGCTGCATATGGCCTGTTTTGGAGGCCCTGCCTTGTGCCTGTCACCAAGGTTCAGTTGCCTGTCTGCTCAGCTTTTGTACATTGAATGGGGGTGGAGAATTTTGTCCTTTGCCTCAGAAATCAAGTCATCCACAATTTGATCACGAGTGAGGGAGTCTGAGCTGGTCTGCATTAACTCTGGAGGGTGAAGAACCCAGAGTTGTTTTCTCACAGGGTATCTCATATGGCACCGACGTAGTCTCGGGGGTTGCAGAGGAGAGGCCATTGTGGTTTGTAGGGTTTCAGTCTGCTTCTCCAAGCTTCCCACCAGACGAGTCATTGGTTTTGAGTGCCTCCCTCACCATCTTGCCACAAGGGCAACGTCATGACAGCACAGCCAGCTGTGTGGGACACCATACTCCTTAAACAGCTCTTAAACCCAAAATCAGCCTTTCTCAACCTGTGGGGTCCCCAGATGTTGTTGAACTACAACTCCCATCATCCCTAGCTAGCAAGGCTAGTGCTCAATGCTTGCTCAGCTCCTCCTTATGCCCCTCTGGCTGCCCCCCATTACTCACTTCTCATCTGTGGCAAATTGTAGCATGAGGAAATTATTTATCTCTCCACACATTTCATAATTGTATAAACCTCCGTTGTGTTGCTGTCTCCCACCTTCTTAGTCAACCAAATGCTACCTTTCATATTTAATATCACCCGTGGCCTGTGGTAAATAAAGCATTTCCATTACTGCAACTGCCAGGGTAACAATTACCCTGAACCAATGCCTGAACTTTCCCCTGCTAGGATACAACCTTAATGGAATTGCTTTCATTTTGGCCTTGGGATCCACACCTCCCTTCTTTGCCTCTAAATTAAATGCCACTGACAAGGGGCAATTGCCTGAAATGTAACCCAGATAGAAATTTGCAGTCACTTCACGTTTATGCATTAGGCCCAAGAGCATTTCAATCATGTTCTATGGTGGTTAGTAAAAAGGGAAAAATCACTTCTAGAATTCTTTGTTCTTCAGAACTCCTCAGTTTTACTATGAGGAGGACTGATATTACTGCTCTGTTTGGCTCTACTACAAATGTGTTTGGCTGACAAAGGAAATCAATGGAAAGGGATTCCTTTGCTTTCTGGAGGCCCATGACTTGCGTGTTCAGTTCCTGGGCCTTGTGTTCCCGCAAGAGTCAAAAGGAATACAGGATTATGCAAAGACGTCACACATCATTATTTATGGAAAACCTTTTCTGTCAGAATGACAATGTCTGAAAATGAAAATTAAGTCTGCCTTGAAGGCATGGAGGAGAAAGAAAATGATCAAAAGATGCAATTTGCATTTCTTTGGGCTGGGATATAAGGAATTAGATGATCAGATGTGTGGCTCATATCCACTAGTAGCTGTGTGTTTAGCATTGTGGGCCCAATTTTATGGCTCTCCTTTTGAGCTGAGGTTCAGCAGGACCCTCCCTACAGAAGTTCTGACACCTACTGAAGACTGTTTTTATTCCAGCAGGCATTTTAAGTGAAGTTGGAATTTGTATTTTTAACTGATCTTTATATTTTTGTATAGTATCTTTGTAACCCACTTAGATACTATTGTAGTTAAGTGGCATATAAATTGTTTAAATAAAAAAGAGATAATCACAACTCACCAGCTACCTAGGTCCACACTACACATTTAAAGGGCTTCCCCCAGAGAATCCTGGGAGCTGTTGTTTATCAAGGATGCAAATAGTTGTTAGGAGACCTCTAATAACAGCTCCTAGCACTCTTAACAAACTACAGCTCCCAGGATTCTATGTTATAATAGTTCAAATTTCTAATGCAGACGGGGCCATAGGACAGCCTTCTCCTTGAATGAATAGGAGGAGTTTGGAGTAGATGGAGTTTGATGATTCTGTGAATGGAGGTGGCATACTGGAAGTGAATAGATCTACCTTAGCAAATGGAGCAAAGGCTGAAAAAAGACACCTTTCCACATGTACTCTTGATGTGCCTTGAGGCTGTCCCCACCCCCCTTCCATCACCCTCATCACTGTTTGGAATTTTGCAAAATGTTTGGCATTATACCTATTTCCCCACCGCTGTGACAACCGGGGGTCAGGGGATTGACGTGCCAGAGGGAAGACCCAAATATACCGTATTTTTTGCTCTATAAGACTCACTTTTTCCCTCCTAAAAAGTAAGGGGAAATGTGTGTGCGTCTTATGGAGGGAATGCAGGCTGTGCAGCTATCCCAGAAGCCAGAACAGCAAGAGGGATCACTGCTTTCGCTGCGCAGCAATCCCTCTTGTTGTTCTGGCTTCTGAGATTCAGAATATTTTTTTCCTTGTTTTCCTCCTCCAAAAACTAGGTGCGTCTTGTGGTCTGGTGCGTCATATAGAGCGAAAAATACAGTATCTAAAGGAGACTTCCAGCCATCTTAAAAGCTGCTGCAAAGTCTGAGATGCTTTCAGTGCAAAGTTCTGACTCTCCAAATGCAAGTGTTCAAAAGGTCAGAGAGTGGCCTCTATTAAACTCCTTTGTGGCTTGGTTTGTCAACAGTTTTTGTGGTCTGGTGAAAAGTCTTAAGAGGAAGAGAGAGAATCCTACCCTCTTTTACCTTTCTTGTGACTTTTAAAAACAACAAATTCCCACCATCCACCTGCACTGTTATTGAGTTTGGATCTTCTTCTTCCTCTCTTAATAGGCCCCAGGAGAAGTCATTAACACACTGTGTGGATACAAGACACTAAATAAAGAGGTAACAAACATTTTTAAGGTACCTGAGGGCTGAGCCAGGCATTAGGTAGCAGACATTTGTGGAGGGAGGAGGTTGTGCTTTGCGGGGCAGACGAGGAGGGAGTAAGGGATACTTAGTAAGGGAAGAGGACATCATGGAGGCTATAAACATATGCATGGAGCAAAGCAGATAAAGAGGCATTTTGTTCCTCCCTTGTGTAATGGTCGGACCAACTGAGTTCCTCACCCAATGAAGCCAAATAGTGAGAGCTTCAGGACAGGAGACAGGCAAGGCTTCCTCACACAGCACATAGTTCAGGTGTGGAATTTGGTTCCACAAGATGGGCAGCTATCTTGGTTGGCATTAAATGCAAGCTAGACAAATTCATGGGGAACAAGGCTACCGACGGCTGAGGGCTACCTCCGGTGGGAGGTCCTGAGTACCAGGTGCCAGGGATCATACGCTGGAACTCGTGTCTTACTTGTATGCTTCCCATTGCGGCATCTGGCTGGCTTCTGGAATAAGAGTGTAAGAAGAGCCGTGGAAAATGTTTGCAGAATACTTAAAAACTCAGTGTAAAAAAGTTAGAACACAAATAGGATTTGAGTAAGAAGAGCAGTGGGAGCGAACTTTTTGTTTTTATTGTGAGATAAGGTGAAGGTATAGAGTAACTATAATATGCAGCCTAAATTGAAATTTTTAGGGAACCATGGAGGGAGGGAGGGGAAGTCGTAGGTAGAATGATTGATTGCTAAATTTGAAATGTTGTTGGATTGTTTAAAAATTATAATAAAATAAAATGTCACAAGAGCCCTGCTGGATCAGGCCAAAGTCCCTTCTGGTCCAGCCTCCTCTTCTCATGGTGACCAACCAGGTGCCCCCAGGGGAAGCCCACAAACAGGAACGGAGCTCAACCGCAGCTCTCTCTCATCCTGCAATTCCCAGCAACTGGGATTCCAAGGCACGCTGTTTTTGACTCGCTATGTTGGAATCAAATCTTATAATTCCAATTGGTTTTTGGTAGACCCATGAGATCCCTGTTAGTCTCATGTAATTACAAGGAGAGCTGAGGGACTTACTCAGACTCAAAATATTGCCTTTAATGTGATTTGTTCTCTTTGTAGCGCCTGGAGCTGGTGGCCACTATTCACGTACGCGGCTGCATCCATGCGGTCGGCTTGTGGCTTAAAGACAATTTTGAAGCCACTTTTGGAATTGTTTGCTCTCTACTGTTTCCACAGGTATGTAAACAATGTGTTGCTCCTGGGTGGCTATTCAGAGGTGTGTGTTTTTCCCCAAAACAGAGGTGAAGACATTACTTATTTACTATATATCACCATGAAACTACATTCCAAATACTTTTTTTAGAGACAGAATTCTGCATTAATTAAGCCAGAAGGTTGGGGTATTGATAAAGTTATTATTATTATTATTATTATTATTATTATTATTATTATTATTATTATTATTATTAAATGCAGGGCAACTACTTCTGATTTGATTTTATTTTTTAAAAAATATTATAGCTATATCTAATCTCTCAGCCCCTCACCAAATTATTCAGTATGGTTATTTGCATTAACTGACAGCCCCTGGTTTCTTCCTCTGGAATTCTGATCCTTACCTCGTTTTTTCAGAGACTCCAGATAGCAACATGGAAAAATTGCCAGAGTTTCCTTCCATGTTTTTTCAACTTGATTTGTGGCACTGAAAATGGGTTGCAATAAACCCCAATTACACTCCAATCTATCCAGAGTGGGTAGGCAAAGCACAGCTGAAGTTTTGCAGGTCTCCTGTACCTTTAATCAAAAGCTTCCTGCCGTTGCTTTCTGTTTCATTGCTCATGTACCTCAAGTTTCCTAGATTCTAACCTTCATATCCAGTAAAACCTCTTTTAAATGCATATTCAGATACATAGATCAGTGCAGATAATTTATCATACTTCCGGTTCATATATCATAAAATTATTCAGTCATGTACCCAAAAATGCTCTTGTTACTGTTTAACAGCCACTTATGGCATGGCTGTTACAAATGGAGAATTAATCATATTTCATTAGCTTTCAGTTGTGTTTCCAATCTGTTACACATATCAGAAAACCGCTCTGTCTCTTCATCTCTAGGAAACTAACACAAGGGAAGTCATAATATTGCTTTATTCTGCCTTGGGAAATCCTGTATGTGGTTGGAGCCCTACAGCCTTTTTTAATATGTCCACAGACTCCTTCCAGTCAGCTAGTGCCATGACCTTTGTATCCAACAGGGACTGGGACACGAGAGTCAGAGGCTGCAGGCTCTTCACACTGATGAAGAAAGATGATGTTGGTGACAAGCACGCACATCATGTGTGTCGTTAACTACCCTAAAGAGCCAGTTGTGGCATAGTCGTTAGAGTGTCAGAATAGAACCTGGGAGACCAGGGTTCAAATCCCTGCTCAGCCATGAAGCTCACCGGATGACCTCGTGCTAGCCACTGTCTCTCAGCCTGACCTACCTCACAGGGTTGTTATGAGGATAAAATTGAAAGGGGGGAAGTGTGTGCACCATCTTGAGCTCCTTGAAGGGAAAAGTGGGGTATAAGTGTGATGAATAAATATTAAGCCAGTTGAGCAGAGGTTTGTATTGTGTTTCGGAGGGTTGCAAATACTCCACAAGTTTGTTGAGCAGCTTTCTCCAACCTCTTCAGTTGTCTTGGATGGCAACCCTCTTTTTTTAAAAAAATAATTTTTATTCATTTTCCAAACAAATTTTATACAATCAACAAATTATTTTGCACTCATTCTTCAATTTTTGACTTCCCTCAGTTTCTCTGTCAATCTTTCGTAAAATTTCTATTTATTGACGCATTTCTAAACATGATATTGCCTTTCCCAACTCCTTTTCCTCTTACTCTCTTTTTTGCAGTATTTCTTACTATCTCACAGAGTCTCTTCAAAACCAACAAGCGTTGTCTGTACATCACATATATTTTTCAGATATTCTGTAAATTTTCCCCAGTCCTCGATAAACTTTTGGTCTTTATGATATCGAATCTTCCCAGTCAATTTGTCCAATTCTGCATATTCAGTCAATTTCCTTCTCCATTCTTCCACTGTTGGAATTTCTTCCTGTTTCCATCTTTGGGCCAGAAGTTTACAGTCTCTCTTATTAATTTCGTTTCCTACCATTCCTAATAGAAAGGCCTCTGGTTTTTTAACGAATGTATATTTCAACATCTTTTTCAATTCATTGTATATCATTTCCCAGAAGTCTTTCACCCTTTTACACTCCCACCACATATGATAGAAAGTATCTTCTTTTTCTTTACATTTTCCAACACTTATTGCATGTTTTATACATTTTGGCCAGTTTAACTGGCGTTATATACCATCTGTAGAACATTTTCATTACATTTTCTTGGATGGCAACTCTCATCACACCATGCTGAGCAGATCTGATGGGAGATGCAGCCTAATCTGGAGGGCACCATCTTGTGGAGGGCTGTTTTTGAGCATCTACAGTTGTGAATTCATTGGATGCCAGCCTTGTCTTCAGGTAGTCTGGTTGGAGACTTAGGCTGAATAGCCAGAGTCAACCTCATGCTAACAGAGCCAAAAGCGGGTTCATGTTCTAGCAGGAGAGAAGATTCAGAAGCTCACATCAGGGATGCACAGTCCAAGCCAGGCAGCGATCAGGATCCAAGGCAGATCGTTGGATCAGAGGGGAGTGGAAGCTTAGGCTGTTTCCACATGCGAAAGTTGAAGAGCAAGCAAGGGGAGTGGTCTCCATTTATACACCGCTTGATGACTAAAAACAACCACAAAGCTGTTGACAAAAAACGACAAAACAATAAAATTATCAATAAGAAAAATTAACAACAATAATTTAAAATTTTCAAAAAGTTAAAATTACTGACTAACACTCGCATGAACTTTCTAAGCTTCTGGGTAGGCTTGTCTAAGCAAAAATATATTTGGCAGTACAGTGAAGTGCCTGGCTGACATAATCAGGAAGGGAGTTCTTACAACTTGACACCAGAAACAGAGCCATTTCTGCTGATCAAAGCAGTGAATGGGTGCATCTGAAGTAAGGTGATCTTGCAGGTAAACTGGTCCCAAGTTGTTAAAGGCTTTATACTAATAGTAACGACCTGAACCTGACCCAGTAGCAAATCAGAAACCAGCCGAGATTTCTGAGCACAGTTCTTCTATGCTGACAAGTCATCACTACTGTCAGTAGTAGTAGTAATAATAATAATAATAATAATAATAATAATAATAATAATAATAATAATAATTTATTGTTTATACTCTGCCCATCTGGCTGGGTTTCCCCAGCCACTCTGGGCGGCTTCCTATTAAACATTAAACATTAACCTATTAAACATTAAAAGCTTCCCTAAACAGGGCTGCAATCATGCTGCAGCATTTTGCACTAACTGCAACTTCCGAACTAAGCACAAGGGAAGCCCCACAGAGTGCATTGCAGTAATTCAAGCTTGAAGTAACCAGTGAACTACTGTGCCCAGGCTTTCCCAGTCCAGGAATGGCCATAGCTCTCAAACCAGTTGCAGCTGGTAAAAGGCACAGCTGGGTGCACCAGGATTGGTGC
Source organism: Podarcis melisellensis (assembly GCF_964234715.1). Lineage (NCBI taxonomy): Eukaryota > Metazoa > Chordata > Lepidosauria > Squamata > Lacertidae > Podarcis > Podarcis melisellensis. Next base: position 4,459,782 of record NC_138540.1, read on the forward strand.
TTGCAAGTTGGCTAAGGGTGCTGAGGGAATCCAGGGCTCCAGCCTAGCTGGGGAACTCCAAGCACTGAGCAGTTTGGGAACAAAGCCATGGACTGCACTGGCATTGAGCTCTGGTTTGAAATGGAAGCCATAATGCTAGCTGGCATTTTTCTGGAAGCTAATCAGTGAGGCCACTCCCTGGCCACATTGGATAGCACAACCTAGTTGGTGGAGTGCAGGGCAGTACCACACAAGCCCCTTCATTACTACTTTTTGAATTATTTCTATCCCACTCTTCAGCCAGAAAGAGTCTCCAGGACAGGGTACATATATGCCAGTGCTGGACAGTCCCTGCTCGGACTTCCACGAAAGGAGAAAGGACTGCGAGAGCAGAGGGGAAAAGAAAACCCAGGCACTGATTCATAGTGACAGAATTCTTTCAAAGACCAGCTGGAGCAGAACGGTTTCAATGAGAGGAGAAGTTGGGGGTCTTTTGGCCCCTGCAGGGCTGCCCTCTCCCTTTGCAATGGCTGCTGTGATCAAGCAGGGGAATGCCATCCTCCTTCCATTCACTGCTTCTGTTCCCTTTAACATAAGCAGGTGAAATGTCTCTCTTCCTCGAAGCACACAAAGTCCTCTCCAGCCATAGCAACCCCCAACCCCCCAGCTGATTAACATCCATTTATAATCCTCAAAGAAGACTTTCTGAAAATCAGGGAAGGTTGCTAAGTGACAGGGAGGCACTTAGCATATCATTTACAAAAACAAAGTGTTTTAAAAGAAGGAAATGAATGCTCTTTAGCACCCCATAAAACAGAAAACTGTCCATTGCTTCAATAAACACATTATTCACACTAAGCAAAAAAATTGTTAGTGATGGTTTTGCCAAGATAAACAAATTGAGCTCTCTTCTTTCAAATGTCAATATAGTTTTGTTAAGTAGATGATTCAGATGCAGTAATAATAACCTTCATTGCATTAGCCAGAATCTGCATGGCTTTAGAGAAAAGCATATTCTGGATGCTTTATTAATATTATAGGACAGTAAAAACAATTTCTGGCCTTTTGGTCTTCACACATCACAAGACTCAGTGCACTTTGACTGTATAAATGTTAACAAAACAAAAAAATGAAGAAAATGTTTTAAAAACTCCAGTCATCAATATCCATCCCTAAAATTAGAGGAAGTGAAGGAGAGTGTTCATCTTGCTGGGTAACATTCATGCAAACTAGGCAGACTGGGTAGCAGGTTGTTGTTGTTGTTGTTGTTTAGTCGTTTAGTCATGTCCGACTCTTTGTGACCCCCTGGACCAGAGCACGCCAGGCACTCCTGTCTTCCACTGCCTCCCGCAGTTTGGTTAAGCTCATGCTGGTAGCTTTGAGAACACTGTCCAACCATCTCGTCCTCTGTCGTCCCCTTCTCCTTGTGCCCTCCATCTTTCCCGACATCAGGGTCTTTTCCAGGGAGTCTTCTCTTCTCGTGAGGTAGAGCCTCAGCCTCTGTCCTTCCAGTGAGCACTCAGGGCTGATTTCCCTAAGAATGGAGAGGTTTGATCTTCTTGCATTTCATGGGACTCTCAAGAGTCTCCTCCAGGTTAGGGAGGTGAAAACCAGGGGGACAGTGTCTGTTCCCCACAGCAGTCCGTTGAATTGCCAGTGTTGCTCTGCTGGTTACTCTCAAACTGATACCATCCATTATGCTGGCATCCTTCCTAATTTTTTGCAAGGGAGATGGTTCTCTTTTGGTAAGAATCCACAGCTACAACCCAGTATTTGGGCCTTATGGTGTTCCCTGGAGCTTCCCCATCGTGGGGGACAGTGTAGGGAAGAGAAGAGAAACAGCTTGCCTACGAGTTGCCTATGAGATTAGGCCCACCAAACAGCCTTTATTCTCACCATTGTCACCAGTGTTTGACCTGAGACAGCAAGGCAATAATGGCTTCCTTTGATAGAAGGGATACAACAGGATAGAAGTTTATAAAATGGTGTCTGGCATGGAGAAAGTAGACAGATAAAAGTTATTTCTCCCTCTCATAACACTTGAACTCATGGACATCCAGTGTAGCTGAATGTTGGAAGATTTAGGACAATTGGAAGATTCGGGACGTCTAAAAAAAGGACTTCTTCACGCAGCACATAGTCAAACTATGAAACTTGCTCCCCAAGGACACAGGGATGGCCACCAACTTGGATTGCTTTAAAAGAGGATGGGATAAATTCAGCCACAATGGCTCTGCTCTGCCTTCACAGTTGGAGGCAGCAATTAAGCCAAATGCCGGTTGCTGGAAACCGCAGGAGGGGAGAGTGGTCTTCTGCTCATGTTCTGCTCCCTGGTCTTCCACAGGCATCTGGTTGGCCCCTGTGAGAACAGGGTGCTGGACTAGATGGGCCCTTGGCCTGATCCTGCAGGCTCTTATGTCCTTATAGCTATGTCCTGCAATACACAAGTACTACTGCAGTTGTCTCACACACATACTTGTAATGTAAAACCAGATGCCATTTTTTTGACTTGAACTGTCACAGAGAATTCAGTGACTATCATAAGAGTGCATCCCAGCTTTTCCCAGGTGTAAATTGATTTGTCAATGAAAACATTCACCTGTTAATTCATAGTTAAGTGGATATGGCTGTCAGCAGCTAATTGTTCAGCCCATCTCCTGACTTCTGTATGTTCCCTTGCAATTAACAGAGACAGTATTGTCTAATTGATAGAGCACTTCATATAAACTCTTCTCTTCACCCATTTCAGTTTACAAGGCTGTTTACCAGATCGATTAGCACTAAAGAAAGTCATTAGTATTGTTTATACACAACAAAGCCAACACGAAACAGAAATTGTTCAGCTTAACTTAATAAATATTATTCTTGTCAGTTCTCTTCATATTGACACTAATCGCCATTGGTATAAATCTAATTTTCAAGAAAGTGACAGTTCAGAAGCTCTGAAGAAACAGCAGTGGTAGAAATCAAATGTAGCTAAATTGAGCCATGAGAGTCAATGGCATTAATCTGCCAACAGGCTGTTGCTTGAAAATATCCCACCAGCCCAGGGCCAGATTAAGATTTAAGAAGAGCCTGAGTAGGGAAACTGCATTTTCTCGCTGTTCATGGAGAGCACATAACATGCCTCAAGCAGAAACTACAATTTTGCATGCACCTATTTAGACCACACTGTGGGTGTTTCTCCTCTGCTGTGACATCTCCACGTAGATGGGTAGTCACATTATAGACACCGTTGTGTTTTCTAGCCAAATGCTAATTTCTAGCTGTACTTACAGCACCTGGAGCAAATTAGCAGTCGGTGTGTGTCCATCAGTCACAGCTTCATTCAATTTAATTCAAATTATTTTATTCAATCTGAAGTTAGGCAACTCAAACCCTTGAGAATTGCTATGCTAAAAAAAACCAACACTGTTACAGGCAGATAACAGTGGGTTTAGCTAATGGGGCCTCCCGCTATCGCCACGTGATTTCTGTTCTCATCCTGAAGCAAAGTTCTTAACCCGAGGTACTATTTCTGGGTTAGCGGAGTCTATAACCTGAAGTGTCTATAACCCAAGGTACCACTGTACTTCTGAGCTAGCAAATTGAGCTTGTATGCATTGCACAAATCTATCTTCACCGGTGACCATCCTGTCTGGGAGCGGTCTATGGTATTAATCTGAAAACTGACTGTTGCGTGAAAGCATCTCACCAAGCCAGGGCCAAATTGAGAAATAAGAACTTAAGAAGGGCCTCCTGGATCAGGCCAGTGGCCCACCTAGCCCAACATCCTGTTCTCAAGAGTAGCCAATGAGAAACCTGCAAGCAGGATTGGAAGAGCACTCTCTCTTTCCCCACCTGCGGTTTCAATCAACTGATATTCAGAAGCATTGCTGCCTCCAGCTATGAAGGCAGAGCATAGCCATCATTGCTATTAGCCATGGAGAGCATTCTCTCCTCCTCCGTGAATTTGCCTAATCATCTTTTAAAGACATCGAGGTTGGTGGCCATCACTGCCCTCTGTGGGAGCAAGTTCCATCATTTAGCTATGCACTTCATGAAGACTTTGTTTTATCTGCCCTGAATCTCTATAAAGATATTTAGAGGTCCTAAGGACAGAAAAGATTGTGGTGCCCCACCCCTGTATGTAATTCAAGATAAAACCAATAGTAAACCATTTTTGAAATGAAAAGTTTACATGTGTGCTGAAATGTGCATTCATGTATGTCATGTGCAACACATGGCAGGATCCATTTTTCTTGCATTATTTTGTTAATGTCTCCCTGGTTTAGGTGGATATTAGTAATAAAAAGAGGACCAAAAATGTGGGAGGAGTGTGGAGTATAAGGAAATCAGAGTTCTGATTTTCCCCATGGTGATTACTTCATACTTAGCCACTTTATTTGTAATATGTCAAATTCTTTCAAAATTTTCTCATTGTTTTGCTTTGCTGGATCCCTAAGGATATGCGTGATCTGCCTGTTGGGTAATTCAGCACAGCACCAAACTTACTGATTCCAAAGACCTACCACACCAGAAATAATTTCTTAAGAGAACAGCAGGTATGCAAATAGACGTGCTAGCAATACAATGTCATCATCTATGACTGCAAAATTATGTTGCAAGTAGAGGTTTTCATGCAGATGCTTGTTTCTTTATATCCCATCTTTCAAAACAAAGATCCTGCCAAGGCAACATACACAGAGTACAACCAACCATAATATCCAGATTGCTGGTGCTACCCACGGAGGTTTAGAGTTGGAATAGCTTATAAGTATAGCAGTATTTTATAAGAATGAGAGGCTGCAGGGATTGGTTTTAGTTTGGGGTGTGTTTATTATGGCAGCAGTGCAACTTAGTGCAATTTTCAAAGGTTTTTAAGGCAAAAAGAAAACCAGGCAGGGTGATTTTCCAGGGACAATTACCAGAAAACCCCAACTACCCTTTGTAAGTAGAAATAGTTGGTGCCTTTTATGTGAACCTCACTAGGTTGAAAAGCTGAATGAAGTTGAGCCAAACAACTTCACCATAGCTGCTCTTCATCACAGCTGGTGGTATCAAAAAAACGTCATTACCTGGAGATACAGGAGACTTTTAAGAGACTTGAGGGCAGTATGATAGACTGATGCGAACACTTACTGATTTTTTTCCCTGGCTAAGATTGTCCAATCAAAGGGGCACTGCAGATTTTTAAAGCACACACATGCAAACATGCACACAACCTCTCTGATCTCAGAACCATAAAATTATGAGCTAAAATGTTATGGGCTAAAATTATGAGCACACATATAATGGGTGGCAGTGGCACTTAAACAATAAATCTGGGGGAGGGAGAAGAGACGTGTCTGTTGTAGGCCATAGTTTCATTGAATTTGGTTCAAGCTGTTTTCCTGCAAATAAGCTGTCATTGGAGTGATCAAGGAGTTAATGCAAATCAAGCAACTTCTCTGATTTTTCCTGAATGCCTGCTGTTCCTAGTGCACACAGGATGGTGCTGATTAATGCTCTTACAATCATTATTTATCATCAGCATCTGTTTCCTAGCTAATAGCTTCTACCTGATTATTTTTTGAAGAACAGAACACATTCTCTGTTATAGTATATTGCTTACAATTGCTGCATTGGGACCGTTATCAAGGGAGATATCAGGTGGAAAGTTATAAATAAGCCCACTTTGCGAATGAAGAAGTAGCACTTGTCACTAATGAATACATTTTCCTGCTCACAATATACAATATTGAGCTCTCTCTTGATCTGAAATAACAAAGGCCCAGTTTATAGCTTTTTAGGGTGATCTGGCAGTTGCTGGAATCTCAGGCTCTGTCAGCGCTTCTCCAGACGGTTGTCTACGTTATGAATAGCAGCCCACATAATAGGAACCTACCTGTTTTCAGGAGTCTGCATCCTCCTATTATGCTTGGAACACAGGAACACGAGAAGAGACTGGCTGACGGAGCTGGGCAAAGGTCCATTTCACACAGCATCCTGTACTCACATGCCCATGGGAAACCCACCGGCAAGACCTGCCTGCAACCGTGCTTTCCCCACTTGTGATCCCTAGAAACAGATACTTTCTTTGATGACGTAATGCCTCCAGCAGTAGAACTGGAGCATAGCTATCATGGCTAGTAGTTGCTAGCAAACTTATTCTCCATGATTCAGGTAGGTAGCCATGTTGGTTTGTCATAGTAATACAGTGGTCCCTTTACCTTTTTATACATGCATAACATGAGGGGTAAGCCCCGCCCTGCGTAATCAGTCACATGATGCAGTGCATGCACACCATTTGAATGGCAATGCCCATCAACTTGGGGGGGGAGTGACCCCCTCAAATATTTTATTTGGGGAGAGCAAAGACTCCTCGGCCTCTAGGAGTTGGCTCCTATGCATAGCATTGCACTATTACTCATTTAGTTTTACCTAATTTTAATACTGTATTTTTAAATTGTTGTAACTCAACCTGGGATCAAGGGTGGGCAGGATTATACCTTGTGTAGTTATTACAGTTATTCTGACAGTGTACTGGAGTAGAGGGATGGGAAACCTTCTTGGCCCCATGCACCAGATATTTAATTACCTGCCCCCTGCACCTAGGCCAACTTTGACAGGCGGGCAAGATTTGAGAGGTGGGCGAGTCCACCTACCTGTCAAAGTTGGCTAGCGGGGGTGAAGGGAGCTAGTGACCAAGCAGGATTGAACTCCTCGTCGATCAGCGGATGGGTGGGTGGGATCAGTCCAGCCAGATGCACACAGCCAAACCAAGCAGATTTGAACAGCTTTCTGCAGGAACAGACTGCATGCACTAGTTCCCCACAGGATTGACTCTGTGCACATCTGAAGCAAGTAGAACTTGTGCTCTCCCTGCTCATTAGCTGGTGGGAAGCGAGGGTGTTGAATTCTGCTGAGTGCAAGGATCCACTGTGCCCGCAGAACTGTCCATCAACGTGATGTCAGCAGTCCATTCATGTGATGTCATAGAAATAAATCCCAGTGAAGCAAGTAGTTGCATTCGCATGTACAGTCATACCTCGGGATAAATGTGCTTCAAGTTAAGTATTTTCAGGTTGCGCTCTACAGAGACCCAGAAGTAACGGAGCACGTTACTTCCGGGTTTCGCTGCGCGCGCATATGCGAAAACGGTCAAAATGACATCACGCGGAAACGGCGATGTGTGGATGCGGGTTGCGTTCACTTCAGGGTGCGAACGGGGCTCCGGAACGGACCCTGTTCGCATCCCGAGGTACCACTGTAATAGTAAACCATGGTTAAATACTACGTCCGTTGGCTGTTACAAACCCAAGCAAGTCTTGAGCTTCTATGCCCCTAGTCCTTGGGGAAAGTGTTCAACAGAAGTTAGTTTTGCTTTCATGGAACTGGGCTTGTTACTTCATACAAACCAGAGATTGTCATTTATTACAAGCTGCAGTTAGTTGAACAAGCCAGCTTCATAATCCAATGGTTTAAAGTTGACTTGTGAGCCAGAATCCCACCCACCAGGCTCATTCCAGCTTGTGCTAGTTGCTAAACCCCTAGTTTTACATTAAATGCATTGGGACCTACTGCTGAGTAAATATAAGCAGGCTTGTGCTGCCCAGCCTTCATGGTGCTGCTTTTGGACCTCTCACTGCTCAGGGAGCTGGGATGTGTGCACTACCACGTCAGACGGACGGTTAACAGACTGAATCATAAACTGGGCTGTTCTTGGCAGAGGCAATAAAGGGAGTTCTTTTTCAATCTAATATTATATATCGGGCTTCTGTAAGTTTTAGAATGATTAAGCAATATGAGCAATCTTTTTGAAAATGAGCTTCCACTGCACAGGATCCTTATTTAAATAAAATAAACCCAATACCCCCCCAAAAAATACATTATGAAAACCTACATTCCCACACATACATCACAACTAATAAAACTACACATCTATAAAACATGGTATTAAGGGATCTACAAGCTAGTATAAACAAAACTGATCTCTGGAGAATTTGTGAACGAAATGAAGATCCACAATTCTCCCACAAAGGTATCTTCATGCTTTGTTCTTCTTGCCATTCTTAATTTGAGAGTCGTTTTTTTCTGTAAGGGCAACACACCACACTCCCTTGTACCAGGCATTCATGTTTGTACTTTTAAAGTCCTTAGCTGTTTCTCCTCATCTTGGTTGCCCTCCTCTGCTTGTCAACATCCTTCTTAGATTGTGGTGCCCAGAATTGTACACAGAATTCCAGGTGTGGTCTGACCAAGGCAGAATAGAGTGGGACTATGACTTCCCTTGGGACACGGGTGGCGCTGTGGTCTAAACCACTGAGCCTAGGGCTTGCTGATCGGAAGATCAGCAGTTTGAATGCCCGCGACGGGGTGAGCTCCCATTGCTCGGTCTCTGCTCCTACCAACCTAGCAGTTCGAAAGCACATCAAAGTGCAAGTAGATAAATAGGTACTGCTCCGGCAGGAAAGTAAACGGTGTTTCTGTGCGCTGCTCTGGTTTCACGAGAAGCAGCGTAGTCATGCTGGTCATGTGACCCGGAAAACCTGTCTGTGGACAAACGTTGGCTCCCTCAGCCAATAAAGCAAGATGAGTGCCACAACCCCAGAGTTGTTCGCGACTAGACTTAACTGTCAGGGGCCCTTTACCTTTACCTTTATGACTTCCCTTGACCTGGAAACTTGACTTCTGCTGATGCAGCCTTAGAATTGCATTAGCTTTTTTGCAAGGACCGACTAAAGGTACCTCTGCTGCTAATAAGGTTAGCTTCCAAGAGTGCCCAAATGGACCCATTGCCTTTTGCACGTTGGCTGCTGTGCTGGACCATGGAAGGTAAACACAGCTGTTCTTACTTGCTGTGAACTTTCCCTGCAGGTTCTTCTATCAAAGCAGCTTTGCTTGGGTTACGCATACTCACACTGTTGTATTAGGGAAACCCTGGCTGAACACATACATACCCTCTCATAATTGCATTTTAAAGCACACATGTTAACAAGTAATTTTGTCTCCATCTTTTCTTGCAGGCAGTAGGTTTGGTGATGGCCTGGTTATACTGGCAAAAGCTCAACGAGATTCATTACAGGCTGGACACTGTGGATTTCAAGGCACTGGACATGACCGACTTCGACTTTGCCTCTCTGGACCTCACTGGTGCTGGTTGGTGCTGGTGTTTGCCCCGTGAAGGTGGCTACTTGCCAGTCCTTGACAAAGAGGATGACACAGTAAATGATGACATCTTCCAGAGTAAAGTTTGATAGTATTTTGGGACTGTCTGCAAGACCGGCTTTCTGAGAGAGTCTGGTCAAGGCTTAGAGCATCCGTAGATGCAGGGTAGCATTGTGATTTGTTTCATTTAGCAAAGCGAGAAGTAGGTATGACAAAGGGTGCTATGTCTTTAAAATCCCACACAGTCTTCAGAAGGGTGTGGTTGGTTGGTGTTAATGTGGGTTAATTTGGGTTTGGTGAGTGTCCTGAGATAGCATTTTTTATTATTTTATGATTCCACACTTTTTTTGTATGTCTTTTTTGGAAATAAAATATGTTCTTGCCTTTATCCAATATCTTCCACTGAAAGCATCCTGGAATGTAGGAGCAGGTACAACATGAAAGTCGCACATGTTTGCATCCCGTGTAAAATTCCAAAATGCTCCTCTTTTCTCACCCAGATGCATCTGGTCCCCTGAAATCCCCTATATTTATCTGCAGCTCTGACTTCACACCATTTTAAAGGCTACATAAACCCAGTCAACCAGGGATAATGATGGTGTCATAGCTGTATAGTCATCAGATCTGTATTTGTGGACATCACTGAGGAACAAGCATGTCTTCATGTAAATTGGTGTCACTGCTGCCAAAAAACATCGAGGGGATTTCCTCTTGGCACTCTGGCAATTTTACTACAACAAAGTGTTGCAAAAAGTGGGTGTCAGCCTTGGCAACGAAGACCCTATTTCAGCTCATCAATAATCACACGCTGCACACTCCCAAACCACCAAATAGGTGCAAAGTAGTTATCTATTAAGCACAGATCTGACCTGGTCTTTGTGTGTATCGAATATTATATATATAGGCAGGACCCAAACCAATGGGTTCAAATTACAAGAACTTTCCAAGGGTAGGAGCTGTTTGACAGTGGAATGAGCTACCTCAGAAGGGGTTGGACATGATGATCCTTGGGGTCTCTTCCAACTCTACCATTTTATGAGAGAGAGAGCTATCCTGATAATAATAGAAGGCAAGACCTAACAGAACTATAAACCTCATCCTTACAGGAGACTGTGACCTCATTCAGAGCAGGAATTTCTCCTGTTTACCGGTGAAGTGGGGAGACCCCTTGCACCAGCAGCTCCATCTCATCTGCACCAAGTTGAAATTTGTTCACCCACAACCAGTCCACCACTGATGTACACCTTCTAGGGATATCACCATCCACCAGCAATGTTGTTAGCAAATGTGTATCTGTGCTTAGCATTGATGTGGGCTGCTGTGGAGCTCTAACTGTAACATCTTTGACACATAATATATGCATGGTCTGGGGGAAGTGGGTAGAAATCAGTTTTTCTCATTCTCTCATATTACTAGAATTCGAAGCTATCTAATGATGCTGACTATTGGAACATTCACATTGGTTGGCATTCATCTGCCTTGGGAGGCAATGGAAGAGTTTGCCTTCATGGTTGGACCTTCAGAGCAGACGTAAAGGAGCTACTTCTTCACAAAGCACATAGTTAAATGATGGAGTTTGCTCCCATAAGGTGTAGCGATGGTCACAGACTTTGATGGCTTTACAAGAGGATCAGGTCTGCAATGACTACCAGCACACCCTACAATATTTATCTGATAAAATGTTGCCCCAGCCATTCTGGCTTCCAACATATATAAAAACATTAAACATTAACAAAACAAAACACCTCCCTTTACAGGACCACATTCAGGGCTATTTTTCTAGAAAAAGAGGTGCTGGAACTCACCATGAACACTTCCTTCATCCTCTTATAATGACAATGGGGCCCACCTGAGAGATGTCAGAACTGAGTACCAGTGAGTTCCAGCTGAAAAAGCCCTGGTTGTATAGTTACTTATCTCCTTAGTTCAGGGTTCGCATAATTCCACACCCTCCAACATTTCTCTGATGAAAATAGGGACGTCCTAAAGACAAGTGGGACATTCTGGGATCAAATCAGAAATGGGATGGCTTATATAAATCTGGGAGTAACCCTGGAAAATAGGTCTATGTTCCACAGCCATATTTTGAAACTGTATGCCTCTGAATACCAGTTTCTGGAAATCACAAGAGTTGCACTCACACCCTTCCTGTGGGCTCCCCATTGAGGCATCTAGTTGACCATTATCTGCGGAAATGGCTGGAGGATTAGACCTTTGGTCTAATCTAGCAGGGTTCTCCTGACATTCTTAGAGGTCCTCAGCACCACCAGGCTATGGGACTGAACAGAAAGAAGGAGCTTCACTTGTTGCAGCAGGAGCTCCCTGAGTGGCTGGGCAGTGGTGGCTGGGACAGCCCTGGGTCTAAATAGACCAGGAATGCTAATTTAAATTGCACTTGGATCCAGATCTTGGATCCCTGCCCAGATCTAAGTGTTTTGCCTTGGGCTTTCCCAGTGAGTTGTAGTAAAAAATTATTGTAGTTATGGAAAACATCTGGTACGTTCTAACATACATAGCACTGCTAAACAAACACTCTGGTGTTATTTGATCAGCGCCCAATAGAACAAATAGGCCCTTTTAAACAGATGTTATATGCTGGTCAAGTGAGTAAGTAGTTGAACACAGACTGGGGAATTCTGGATTCATCCTACCTCTACAGTGGCACTCACTGGTCATATTAAATCAGGCCATTGGTCCATTTAGCTCAGCATAGTCTACACACTGAGGTCCAGCACTGAGGGCCTTCTGGCAGTTCACTCACTGCGAGAAGTGAGGTTACAGGGAACCAGGCAGAGGGCCTTCTTGGTAGTGGTGCCCTCCCTGTGGAATGCCCTCCCATCAGATGTCAAGGAAATAAACAACTGTCTGACTTTTAGAAGACATCTGAAGGCAGCCCTGTTTAGGGAATTTTTAAATGTTTGATGTTTTATCACATTTTTAATATTCTGTGGGGAGCAGCCCAGAGTGACTGGGAAAACCCAGCCAGATGGGTTGGTTATAAATAATAAATTATTATATTAAGACTGGCAACAGCTCTCCATTGTTTCAGAGGGGTAAGGCCACCCCTTAACCTACAGGTGCCAGCAACTAAACCTGGGATCCTGTGCATGTACAACAGATGCTCTACAACAGAGGCCCAGTATACCTGAAGGAGTGTTTCCAGCCCCATCATTCAGCCCAGACACTGAGGTCCAGCTCCAAGGGCCTCCTGGTGGTTCCCTCACTGAAAGATGTGAGGTTCCAGAGAACCAGGCAGAGGGCCTTCTTGGCAGTGGCACGCAGCCACCATCAGATGCCAAGGATATAAGGGGGGGTCTTATTGGGTTGTTTTTATTTTGATTATATATATTGTTTTATATTTTGATTTTATTCTGTGAATCATCCTGAGACCTCTGGGTATAGGGCAGTATATAAATTCAAACAACAAGAACAGACATCTGAAAGCAGTCCTGTATCAGGAATTTTTTAATGTTTGTCATTTTACTATGCTTTTATATGTGCTGTAAGCTGCCCAGAGAGGGTGGGGAAACACAGCCAGATGGGTGGGAAACAAACAAACAAAAACAAAAACAACGTATTATTAATAATAGTAGTAGTAAAAAAAGGTAAAGGACAGTTAAGTCTAGTCAAAGGTGACTATGGGGTGTGGCGCTCATTTCACTTCAGGCTGAGGGAACTGGCATTTGTCCACAGACAGCTTTCCAGTTAATGTTGCCAGCATGAATAAACCGCTTCTGGCGCAACAGAACACCGTTACAGAAAACAAGACGGTACAGAAATGCCGTTCACCTCCCTGCCACAGTGGTACCCATTTATCTACTTGTGTTGGTATGGATTCGAACTGCTAGGTTGGCAGAAGCTGGGACAGAGCAACGGGAGCTCACCCCGTCGTGGGGATTTGAACCACTGACCTTCCAATCAGGGAGCCCAAGAGGCTCATTGGTTTAGACCACCACCACCCGCATCCCATGTTTTTTTACTTTTTATCATCATCATCATCATTATTATAACTGAGCTACAGCCCTGGGTCTTGGACCAAGCCACTAAGCTGCATTGCAGGTTTTCTGAGATGTAATATACAAGGCTCTAAAGCAGACGACATGTTAAAGCATCGGTGTGTATGGACTTACATGTAAATTATTAAGTCCTATCCTCTTCCTTCCACCTTAGTAGACTTTATTTTTTAAAAATAAATAAATAAAAGGGGCTCTTAAAAGGCCCTCATTTTTATTCACGATCCTGCCTCCATCTGATATTTCCAGAGGCCATTTCCCACTGGTCGTTTCCGCCTTGTTTTGCATGAAGGCTCATCTATGGGTACTTTGCCTTGTCAGGCTGAAACAGCAGCGTTCATGGAGCTTTGATTTCCTCCATTGCCAGGCCCCTTGATGTATAATGCATGGCTGCAGAGGAGCATAAATCATTTAGCACTCGTTTCATACCTAGCTGGACATGACTCTGCTCAGGAATGAATTCAGCCTGTAGGATCCCAAGGTGAAGCTTTTCAGAGAAAACAAAAAAAGTCTTGTGGCACTTTAAATATTTAACCAATTTAGTATGGCATCAGCTTTTGCAGATCACGCCATAACAAATTCACCAGTCAATTCCACAAAATTCTTTGGGTTTTTTTCTTCTTCTGCAACATAGCCTAGCACAGGGGTCTGCAACCTTTAAGACAAAAAGAGCCACTTGGACCCGTTTCCAAAGGGAAAAAAAACTGGGAGCCGCAAAACCATTTAGTCATTTAAAACAAATATATCTCCAGAGCCGCGATCTGACAGCGAGCGGAAAGGTGACGTCAGGACGGTGCGTGACTAATGCACGCACCGCCCCCATGCGACGTCACAGCCAGTACAGCGCCCGCCACAGTGGGGAGTGTCGGGGCGCCCATTGCACCTCCTCCCCTCACTAGTATCCGCCCCGGAGCCGCGGCAAAGGTGTAAAAGAGCCACATGTGGCTCCGGAGCCGCGGGTTGCAGACCCCTGGCCTAGCACAGCTACTCCTCTGGAATATCTTCAGAGAAAATATTAATTCCCAAATAGCACATTCAACCCTAGGGGACGCAGGTGGCGCTGTGGGTTAAAGCCTCAGCGCCTAGGACTTGCCGATCGAAAGGTCGGCAGTTCGAATCCCTGCGGTGGGGTGCGCTCCCGCTGCTCGGTCCCAGCGCCTGCCAACCTAGCAGTTCGAAAGCACCTCCGGGTGCAAGTAGATAAATAGGGACCGCTTACCAGCGGGAAGGTAAACGGCGTTTCCGTGTGCGGCTCTGGCTCGCCAGAGCAGCGATGTCACACTGGCCACGTGACCCGGAAGTGTCTTCGGACAGCGCTGGCCCCTGGCCTCTTAAGTGAGATGGGCGCACAACCCTAGAGTCTGTCAAGACTGGCCCGTACGGGCAGGGGTACCTTTACCTTTTACTACATTCAACCCAGGTCTGTTCTTAGACCGTGGAACTGAATCCTACTCTTCTTAGTTCCTGTGTGGATTCACCAGTTTGTCCTTAACAACCCTTGCCTTATCTTTAAAATAATAGCAATGAGCAAGGGTGGACAAACTGCATTTGCAAACGAGCTATGATCTGGGACTAGAAATTCAGATGGCTCTGAAATAAAATCCCTTTTGTCTTCCACAAACCTCTGCATTCTGGAACAAGTGGGCGTCTTTTCACAAGGAGAAAACTCTACAGTCTTTGGGGTTGGAAACTGCTCCTTCACTTTTAATTTGTGTGCCATGTTTGGCTGAGAAATGGCAGGCATTTGTCATCCCCAGGCAAAAATACCACTCTGTAAATGGCACAGGATAATTATAGTACAGTGTTTTATATTTTGTCCGCTAAGCTGCCAGGTTTCACTAATGCTAGAGAGACGAAGGCAGATGGCTGAATGAGTATTTCCATTTCTGGGTTAATGCTAAGCATGGTGATGTCTAACCACTAATGCAAAGGGCAGAATTTCAGCAATGATCCAAGGACAAACTTCATAAAGGCACCCTTTTGCTGCAATGCACTGCTGGTAGCTAGTCAGGAGTGATTCTGACACGTGGGGCTGGAGCCATTCATCTAAATGCTGTGCTGAAGCAGTGAGAGGGACAAGGCTAGGGTGGCCATCACCATGACCAGGCAGAACAGCAGAATACTAGCAGAAGCAACAGGGCAACAGATGACATGCCCACAATCTCCCCGGCAACTCTCTCTTGCCAGCCGCCAATCATGACAGCCCTGGTATTGCTACCGTGTTAGCCATACACGTGCAACACCAGTCAATGCACAAGAACAGCAGGGTGGAACACAGCAGCATATTCCCTCTGAGCATCTTGGCTGGGGGTCCATTGGGACTGGAAGGGCAGAAAATCAGGACAGAACAGTAGTTCAAATCAGAGCCAATGGCAGATAAGGCAGAATTCTGCAAAACCTATTATCAATAAGACCCGTTTCACTTTGCAAGGGTGCAGCCTAACCAAAAACTGGTAAGAAACAATTTAGGAGGCACCTAATTCAGACTGTAAGAGTAAAAAACAACTCCAGATAAGGTGCAAGGGTGGGAGGAAACCTTTGGTTGAGAATCAAATTAGGTTATTAAATTTCTGTAATGCCCTTCAAGGATCACTGGGTAGTTTACAATATAAAAACCCCAAAATGCATATAATAGTAACCAGTGCTTTTTTCTGGGGTTACTCAAGGGTAGGCAGTACTGGCACCTATTTTCAAATGTTAATAGTGTGGCACTTACTGTAACAACTTTATGGTGAGTACCGGCACCTTTTTTTCTATAAAAAAAGAGAGAGAGAGAGCACTGATAGTAACAATCAGTTACAGCAATCCCCCTCAACACACACACACGGTTTTGAAGGCCATAGTCTGCTGATCCACAGACAGTGGGCCAAGACCAAGTCCAAAAGCCAAGACTCAATCGGCATCTGCAAATTCTACAGTCCAAGATCCAAAGCTGAAGGTCAAGAAATGAGGTTCAGGGTCAATCCAAGTCCGAAGTCAGGATGCAGTCCAGCATCAGGCTTGAAGTAGAAACCCGTGGAGGTCCAGGAGTATCCAAGACCAGGTCCCTCCACATGGCCAGTTGAGCAGACACAGCACCTCAGCTCTGCTGCCTTCTGACCCTGTGCCTGCTGATTGCAGCATCTGGGCTTGGTGAGGTCTCTGACCCTCACCTGCTCTCCGCTTGCCCCAGCTAAGGGAATCTCTTGCCTTCTTCCCCACCTGGCCAGCTAGTGAACTAGGCTGCAGGCCCTGGTCTGCCTCTGCTTCCCGGAGTGCCCCACCTGCCGTGTTTGTGGGGATGGGGCCTCTCTGGCTCTGGCAAAGGGTCCCGCTGTTCGGCTCCCTGTGCACTGGTCCCTGGCCCCTCATCCTCCTCTGTCACCCCGTGAATATTGTCTACCACAACCTCTCCTTCCCCATCCCAGCTTCACCCCTCGCCAGGATCCTCTTCCTCCTCTCCAAAGTCCTGCCATTTCATAACAGATAGGTTGCTTAATTAGCCAAAGGCCTGGGAGAAGAGAAGTGTTTGTTCCTGGTGCCTAAAGATATGTAATGAAGGAGCCAGGCAGGCCTCCCTGAGGAGAGCATTCCAAAAGTGGGGAGGCACCGCAGAAAAGGCCCGTTCTTGTCTTGCCACCCTCGGGGCCTCTGGCAGAGGAAACCTACGAAGAATGGCCTCGGATGCTTGTCACAGGGTTTGGGTCAGTTCATATGGGGAGAGGCAGCCCTTGAGGTATTTTCAAGGACTGGTTGGATGAAGCGATGGTGAGGGGCTTGGAGTGGCAGACGGTGGTTGACTAGAGACTAAACAGCTCCTGACTCCGATCCAGTTACACGGAATAAAATACCTTGCATGTCCAAATAATCAGAAGTAAGCCCCAAGGAATTCAGTGGGACAGACTTTCATGAGTAACTATATAGGACTGCAACCTAAAGTTGTTCTATAATCAGGGTTAATAGATTCTCAGTCTCTAGTGTTTTCTTTCTGTGGCTGATTACCCGATTAGAAGTCAGATCTTTATTTAATTCAGGAGTGGGGAATGTTTTCCCTATGAAGAGCCATTGACCCACAATCAAGTGGTGGTAGCATAATAGATGGGGCAGAGCCCAGAGCCAAGGGAGGGTAGAGCCCATGTTGGGTGGATGTCTACAGCATTCCAAGCACCCCACACAGGGGTGTGATGCCCAGAGGAGCAGGAGTGGGCCCAGAAAGCTGGATGGTGCTTAGGGCTGCATGAAATGAGGCCAAATGCTGAAACAGGCTCCCCAACCCAGGTTTACAAATGCTGTAATTTGGAATTTGTGGACATGCATAGCACTATGGTGGTGCGTGGAGGGGGCGTGCCAGGAGACTAATTTCCACCTGGGGGGGCAGACTGAACTTCATTTGCATAACCCATCCTGATGGGAAGTCAAGACTCTGCACACTTGGAAATGCCCCCAAGTGTGACGGGAAGCATTCCTTGTGCTCATTTCCTGCTTGCAGGTTTCCCATGGGGGCATCTGACTGGCCACTGTGAGAACAGGATGCTGGACGAGGCAAGTCATGGGCCTGATCCAGCAGGATCTTCTTATGTTCTTGCATGAATCAGGTCTTTAAGACAGGATTTGGGGTTGGAACTGGGGCAGGAATAGGTATAAGATGCTGATTTGCCTACAGGATGGTCAAGATGCCCTTACACAATCGCCACAAGAAGAAATAGCTTCAGAAACAGGGAGAGTGAATGAAGAAGGAAAAACAGTAAACACAAATGCACCCCAGCAAGCATGAAAGGGCCTTGGGGAAATAATAATAGAATTTTGGTTGGAAAAGTTCGTGAAAGGTTAGATTATACATCACTGGGCCTTTCACAAATTAGCCCACTGTGGACTGGGCATGACAGCTGAATGATGACTAATAAAGGCAGTGGATTTCTGGAGAGCCCGCTTCTAACAGAGAAATAAGTACCCAAAATAACTGTAACTCCAGTCACCAAAATGAAGTGAGCTGGCCAGGAGTGCTGCCTGTGCACAGAGACGGATTTCAGGGAGCCCAACCGGTTCAGTGGCACTGGGCGCAGAGCCTTGGGGATGTTGCTGGGAACACCGCAACTATGATGTATAGTGGAGCGCTAGAGGCAGAGAGGCACTGAATTTTGGTGTTGTGCAGGGCGCGGCTGAAATTTGAGACTGTAAGATCCCCCACTGCACTCCTCTTGGTGTGGCTTTTTCTGCTGCATTTAGCCTGGCTGGGGCAGCAAGAAGGTCGAGGAGCAGCTCTAGCTGCGGCAGAGGGGCTGAACTCCTTAAACAGGAAGAGTTAGATGCATTGCTTTTGAGTACTGCACAGTTTCTAAGCGGGGGCTGGTTTGGACTCTTTACTTTTTGTTGGGTATTTGGAACTGCCACAACCAGGTAAATGCACCCTAATGAAAGCTCCTCTTCCCTCTATTTGGTGGATAGTTTTGTTTGTTTGGTATTAATTTTAAAAATCCCTACGCAGCCACAAAGCTTACTGGGTGACCTTGGGCCAACCACTTCCTCCCAGCCTAACCTACCTCACAGGGCTGCTGTGGGATTACTTTGTATGCCGCCTAGAACTCACTGAAGGAAAAGGTGGGATATAACTCCAATAAATGCATAATAAGAGTATTTATATACCATGAATTCATAAAGAAACCATCCAAAGTGGTTCACAACAACTGTATGTAAAACCAAACAACGAAAACCATATGAAAAAGTTGAAATTGGAAACTGGAGAACTACTGTGGAATGATTTCTTGTTAATCGCCAGCATAAGACTGATGGAATAGCATAGTTTTCAGAAGGCACCTAAAAGTTGGCACAGAAAGTGCCTGCTGAATCTCTAGTGTTGCCCTTGGGATTGTGCAGGAAAAGCTGCTGTTGTGTTTGCAGTGATACAAACCATGTAATAATGCCAAATCTTGGTAAGAACAAGAAGTAATAGCAGTGGAGAACACACAATCTCCGTAAACACAATAAACACAAACAACAAATGTTTGTGTCAGCCACCCATTTGGAATAGGAGATTCAGCTGGTGCCTTCATTTACACCTTTAGGTGCCAGGAAAAAATGTTCCTCTTTAACCAGGCATTTGGCTCATTCACATCCAATGCCCTTTGAAAATGTACTGCTGGGGGGTTATTGGGTTGGTTTTGTTTCTATTTTGATTAAGTATTTTGTATTTTTATACTGTGGTTTTATCTTGTGAACTTCCCTGAGACCTGCGAATATCGGGCAGTATGCAAATTTAAATGATAATAATAATTATGATGGTGATGTGTGGTACATCTCTTCACTTTGGCTTTTTGACACTTGAGATGCCTGTGTTTAGGACTTGGCTTCATTTTATGTATGTAAGTTGTTTTAAATGGTTCTTAATCTGTTTTAATGTTACAAGCTGCCCTGGGACCTTAGGGCGAAGGGTGGGAAATGAATGAATGAATGGCATTCCTCTATATTTGCGTCCTACCAACAATGGAGAACATTCCATTTCATGCAAGCTTTTGTTTCTGTTGCTGCTGGCGCTGCCTCTTCATTCTTCAGCTTTTCTTCCTGCTTTCTTTGGCTTGATAATTTCTGTTTCAATGACTGAATCAAAAGATGGTGCTGGTCAACTCACTCATGAAGGAACCCTGCTCTGAGAAGTGCATTAAACCCAGATAAGAGCTTCCCCAGCCAAATGGGATTCTGGGAGAATATGGGGCAACCCCAAAGCGGGAGTTCTAGAAACATATGCCATGGCTAAGTTTTCTCTGGGAAGACCCCCTCTGACCTAGAAACCCTCCCCTCTTATCTTTTTTTGATGTGACTTAGCAGTGGAAAATGTCCATCACACCCAGGCCAGGGACGCGGACTTATAAAAAATATTGGGGGGGCCCGGGAAAGCTCATGAATAATAAATAAGCTCATGAATATGCAAATAAAGTGGCGCTGCCTCCTCGTGAGCGAATAGGGGAGAGCGTGCTGCGCCTATTAATCAGCTCCAAAGGAAATTGGGTGGAGCTTTTGCTCGGGAGGGAGGGCAGGAGGCATGCAGCCCGCCCCTCCCTGTGCATTTTGGGCTGGGGGAGGGGCGGCGATGGCGCTCTGCTGGAGGGGCGCCGGAGATTATTGGGGGGGCGGAGCCCCCCCAAACGAATTTTTGAGGGGGCTCGGGCCCCCTCAAGCCCCATGGAGTCGGCGCCTATGCACCCAGCCATCAAGCTGAACGTTCCACACCACCATCAAGGACAGATCCATGCAAAGTCCATTACAGTCATTCAGGGCAGAGCTAAACCATAATTGTACGACAATGGGCAACTTCCTGTCACTCAGTGGGGCAGATGTAGCTGATTTTGCACTTGCCATCCATGGAGGATCACAGGAAGCTGCCTTTTTCTGACTCGGACCACTGGCCCATCTATCTCACTGTTGTCTACACTGACTGGCCGTGGCTCTCTGGGGTTTCAGGCAAGGGTCTCTCCCAGCCCCACCTGGATTGAACCTGGGACCTTCTACATGCAAATCAGGTGTCCTGCCACTGAGCTATGTCCCTTCCCCAGCACAGGGTTCAGGATTAGTCTGGGAAGGGTATGATCCCATGTAGAAAAGCTGATGCCCCCCCTCCATAATGCATGGACTGCCAGCCATCAAGACTTCTGCCTTGTTCTGGATTCCACTTTTGTTTTGCTCAGCCCCTTCTGAGCACGCTTGAGGAGGGAGGGAGGCTGCATGGATAGGCCTGGATAACAACAGAGAAGCTTCTTGGCTTTCCCTCCACATCAGGCATTTCAGGTGTTGACAAATAAAATGCCTAAAAATCCAGCAGTAAGAAATGGCTTGACTCTCCCTTCGCTCACTTTCCTCCGGCAGAGTAAAGAATGTGGTTGTGCAGCGCCACCTTGTGGACCAAGAGGCACTATTATAGGTTTGGGAAAGAGTTGACTGGGCTTCTTTTTCGTTGTTTGGCGTCTGTGTGTGTGTGCTTTGAAATTCACAAGGGAGTAATTTGTTCAGATTCTGCATTTTCTGATTTGTCCTGATGGAGCCAGTACAAAGACTAAGACACAGCTGTCTTTCAAAATTCACAGTTCTTCAAACATTGCAGTGTGGTTCCTCGACAAAAAATGCATACCAAAAAAGAAAAAACAAAAGGGGAAAGTGTATATATATATATATATATATATATGCAGGTTTTGGTGTCCTCGGGTGTCTTCCCGTGTAAAAGTTGGGGTGTCTAGGCGACGTTTCGACGTTTCGCCTAGACACCCCAACTTTTACACGGGAAGACACCCGAGGACACCAAAACCTGCATTCCTGTACCCGTGAAAATCTACGAAAGCAAATATATATTATACACCTAATGACCCACCTAAGTGGTACTCAGGATATCACTCAAGAAATCACTCAAGATATCCCTCAAGTAATTAAGGAACAAAAGAAGAAAAGGCACACTAGCCTGGGAACTTCCTCTCTGCCCAGAACATTGGAGGCTATACACCACACCCCCTCAACAGTATTTATAGGAACTCAAACACTGAGATCCTGCTCTGTTCCAGTAACAAGAAGCCGAAAGCACCAGCCTGAAGATGACGAGTGAGACCTCGTCGAAACGTCGCCTAGACACCCCAACTTTTACACGGGAAGACACCCGAGGACACCAAAACCTGCATTCCTGTACCCGTGAAAATCTACGAAAGCATATATATATATATATATATATATATATATATATGGTTATATAGTAAACATACAAAGAAAAATACATTGTACTGGGGACATCTGCTTGCAAAAAAAAGAGTATATTGGGCCAAGTATCAGAGAAAAATGGGTCTGTTAGGGGAATGTGCAGGAAAATGCATACAAATGTTCACTCAGATTTTATTTAAATTTTAAAAAATCCACTCTGGAGT
The DNA here is from genome assembly GCF_964234715.1 of Podarcis melisellensis. Classification (NCBI taxonomy): domain Eukaryota; kingdom Metazoa; phylum Chordata; class Lepidosauria; order Squamata; family Lacertidae; genus Podarcis; species Podarcis melisellensis. The sequence goes on from NC_138540.1 coordinate 4,481,779, forward strand.
GGAAATATTTAAATATTTAAATACTTTATTGTACAACTTGTATACAGTGAGATTACATGAGCACCCCTGCTCAGCTCTCTTAGTCTTAATTCCCCTCATTTACTGACGCACACCCACGAAACCCGAAAGTCAGTTGCCCCGTTGTTCTCTTTTCATTCAGCAGCCTAACAGCCCATGGAGAGAAGCTGTTCTTTACCCTCTTGGTGCGACTAATCGTGCTTCTATATCTTCTGCCCGAGGGCAGGAGATCAAGAAAGTGCCGGCCAGGCTGTGAATCATCCCTGAGAATATTTCTCACTCTCCTGAGGCAACGTTCATCCAGCGGATTCACGGGTCAGCCCATAATATCTTGTACTGTATTCACCACCCTCTGTAGGCACTTCCTATCAGTTGATGTCAAACCAGCGTACCACACCATGAAGGACACTTTCTATTGTGGACTGGTAGAAGGAGAGCATCAAATGTTGATTGACATTGTTCTTCCGCAATGCTCTGAGGAGATGGAGTCTCTGTTGGGCTTTCTTAACCACCTGGGTTGCATTGATTTTCCAAGTAAGGTCTTCGCTGATATAAACTCCTAGGAATTTAAAGGAAGAGACTCTCTCCACACAGCCCTCCCCGCTGTACAGCGGGGCTAGTTCTCCTCTCTTCCTCCGAAAGTCCAACACCATCTCCTTTGTCTTGCTGATATTAAGATGCAAGTTGTTCCCTAGGCACCATGTAGATATTTTTGGGACCTCCCCTCTATATGCTGATTCGTCTCCACCTGTTATTAAACCCATTATGGTGTGTCATCTGCAAACTTAATAATTGCAGTAGATGGGTCAGATGATACACATTTGTATGTATACAATGAATACAGGTAGGGACTTAGCACACATCCCTGTGGTGTGCCAGAAATGAGGCAAACTGAAATTAAGATTGGAAAATGAGAGGCTGATAGAAGCCCAAATGGATCCATTTGTCTCTCTCTAGAACTGAGGTTGCTGCAGTGCCATTTATTTCCTGCCAAGAGACTATTTCTCCTGTGTCCATTGAGGGGGTGTGGTTGGGACTTCCAGTTGATCATTAGATTTCTCCTGGCCATGTGCCAGAGACTTTCTTGGAATACATGTTTCATGATTTTGGTAGCCATAGAAAAGTGGCTGACAACTTTGCCAGGACTGTAAAATGGATTCAGACTATCACTGGATGGCCTGACCCCTTTTTGTCTCTACTCAGCTGCTTCAATCAATCATCTGGACTGAGCTTCAGTTTATTTGCTCCCATCCAGTCCATTACTGAAGCTGGACACCAGTCCAGCTCATCTACTGCCACACATGTAGCTGTTGGTGAAGGGAGAGAGTCCAATGACCAGCTTGGATGGTTTTAAAAGAGGATTAGACAAATTCATGGAGAAGGAGAAGGCTTTGCTCTGCCTCAGGGGTGGTCTGTCAATGAGGTAAGGTGAAGCTACTTGCCTCAGGCAGCAGATCTGACTCCCGCCCCTGCCGTTGCTCCATTGCCAGCCCCACCACAATGCTGCTACAATCACTGCTGCCGCTGAACCCTCACCACAGCCCCTGGCAAGGGGACAGTGGTGGTGCTGGTGGCAGTGCGGGCAGGATTGTGGGGGAGGGGCAAGGGCACAGATCTTCAGTGGGGCATCATCACAGGGGCAGGTGGGGCATCGGGGGGTTGGCCTATAGCAGCAAAACCTCTCAAGCTGGCTCCGCTCTCCCTCCACTGTCAGAGGCAGCAATGCTTTTGAACACCAGTTGCTGTAAACCAGAAGGCTCCTGTGCTCAGATCCTGTTTGCATGCTTCCCTTTGGGGTCGTGTAGAATCATATAAGCATTGTGGAGTTGGAAGGGGCTTCAAGGGTCATCTAGTCCAACCCCCTCCAATGCAGGAATCCCAGCTAAAGCATCCATGGCGGATGGCAATCCATGCTCTGCTTAAAAACCTCCAAGGAAGGAGAGTCCACAGCCTCCCCCATCAGAAAGTTCTTCTTTTAAAAACAATACATTATTAACAATTCCCACACAACAGCATATCAAAACATATCATTTTCATTATTTTCCCCTTTTTTTCTCCCCCCCACCCCCCTCAAACCCACCCTCCCCTCCCCTCCCTCAAAGGCTTCCCTCAGCTGCTCTCTCTGATTTCTCAACACATATTATTCTCTGCATGTTATAAAATTAAACGAATCCTTACATTATCTGTCTACCATGTTATCAATCAGTAAATTTGTGTATGTTTATTCAAAACCTGCCAAGGAGTCCAGTTCATTTTGTTGTCTTTTAAAATAATATGTGAAAAGTTCCCATTCTTCTTTAAAGTCACAGTTGTCCTTATCTCGCAGTTTGTATGTCAATTTAGCCCGTTCTGCATAATTCATCAATTTCTCTTGCCACTGTTCTTTTGTCGGGATTTCCTCATTCTTCCACCTTGTGCTATCAAGACTCTTGCCACTGTTGCATACATAAATAAATTCTTTATTTTCCTTGGCAGGTCTGGTCCTACAATCCCTAACAAAAATGCTTCTGGTTTTTTAACAAATGTCATTTAAAACATTTTCTTAAACTCGTTATATATCATTTCCCAAAAATTTTATAACTTCTTTACATTCCCACCACATATGATAGAAAGTCCCTTCTTTACATTTCCAACATGTATTTGACCCGGCTTTGTACAAGAAAGTTCTTCCTGATGTTTACTTCAAATCTCCCTTCTTGTAACTTATTTTATTTTTTACCAGACATCTTTATTGAAAGTTTAAAAGTACATAATTATATGTGCACTAAACATGGTGAGACATAAATAAAAGAAAGAGAAAAAGAGAAACAGCACCCATGTAGAAGGGAAAGTAAAGGGAGGAGGGAGAAAAACCCAAAACTGTATACTTTACAAAGCTGTTATTGTACTTCACCAGATCTTAACCTATCACAGTATTTGTAAGAATGGATTCCAAATATCACTGAATTTGTCCATGGCAAGTCTGCATTTAAATGCAAGTTGTTCACATGTTGCAAGTTTGTATAAGTCTTCAATCCAGTCATAGAAGGGAGCCACATTTTTATTTTTCCAATTTATCAATATCAGTCTTTTTGCCATGGTAAGGACACGGAGAGTCCATTTGTATTGTCCTTTTGTAAGGTTCCATGTGCTGGGCATATAATTCAAAAGGATATTTTGCTCTGTAAATGTAAGGTTGTTCCGTACAGTTCTGTTGATAGTTTCAGTTACCTCCTGCCAAAAATCTTTCAATATGTTGTTGTTTAGTCGTTTAGTCGTGTCCGACTCTTCGTGACCCCATGGACCAGAGCACAGCAGGCACTCCTGTCTTGGAGCCCCTAGCATGTATTATTATTAGACAGCATAAGGAAATCTTCGGTGTAATTCAAAACTCACTTGAATACAAATTGGTAATGTTTGAAGATGATATTCTTCTGTTTATCACGAAACCTCACAGTACTGTTCCAATATCAATGCAAAATATAGATGTTTTGGCAATGTCTATGGATATACTATAAACTGGTCCAAATCAGAGTTGATGTTAACTTTTTGCTTCAACTGTTTAAACAATACCAAATTCATATTTGCATATCTAGGCATATTAATACAACAAGACTTATCTAAATTAGCATCATTAAACATCAACAGAATATATCATGAGGTATCAATAGACATCGACAGATGGGAGTCATTGAACCTGACCGTGTGAAGAAAAGTCAACGCTCTTAAAATGAACATAATACCTAGACTACCAATTGCCATATTTCAGATTGTTTCCCTAATCTCGACTTCTGATATTGGAGACATCAATAGTTGTTTTCATGTGTTTTCTAGCCCCGGTAGTTAAAAAATAAATAAAAATTCCATAACCTCTTCTGGTACCTCTTCTGGTTTACTATATAGGTCCAAATAGAATTTTAGGAACTGGTTGTTAATCGTAGTTGGAGATGTATGCACCTCACCTAATTCACCACTAATTGTAATTTGAATCAATTGGCCATTTCAAACCAGAACAACTATAGTGGATTCTGATTAGCATATGTCCGGAAGAGACTTAAACCCAGTTTTTGGGTCATCCTATCAATGGCTACACAACCGGGAGTGAGTTGCCAGTTGTGATAGGAATGGCAGCCCTTTCGTGTCTGGTCCTGTTTGTTTGCCTGGCGAATGAAGCCTTGTCTGCCGCTCTTGCTGCAGTTGTTGTATGAGCTGCCAGAGGGGTCACACTCCTATCAGAAGAGAGATCTGGAGCTAGTCATGGGAAGTATCTGTTCCTGGTGCCCTTTTCTCCCTTGCACAATGAGAACTTAAGAACATAGGAAGAGCCTGCTGGATCAGGCCAATGACCCATCTAGCCCAGCATCCTGTTCTCACAGTGGCTGACCAGATGTTTGTGGGAAACTTGCAAGTGGGACTCTTGGCGGAGATGACAGGCAGAATCCGTGACCAAGAAAAAGAGACGGTGGAAGAAGACTGGAAGAAATTTAAAGTATATCTCAAGAACTGTTGTAAAATTAATGAGTGCTAAAATGTCAAGGGAAAGGAAAATATAGAATTACAGCTGTAATTGACTAAGTATGAGAAGAAGCTAAAAAAGAAAATGAGCAATTAGTTAATTGGAGTGAGGGGTTGTTGAGGAAATTTTAAAACAGGGATACAGAAAAGGGGAGGTAAGGGGAAGTCTGGGAAGTAAGGTTTATGAAAAAGAGGTTTTGAAATTATACATGTTTATATGTTTTGTTTGTCTATGTATTGTGTGTTGTTTTGTTTTTAATTTGTGTTGGAAAATCAATAAAAAATTATTTAAAAAAAAGAAAAGAAACTAGCAAGTGGGACTCAAGGACAAGATCACTCTCTCCTCCTGTGGTTTTCAGCAACTGGTATTTAAAAACATTGCTGCCTCGAACTATGAAGGCAGAGCATAGCCATGTGGCTAGTAGCCATCAACAGCCTAATCCTTGGGGCTGGGAGCACTATGGGCTTGCATTTGCCAAATTCAGCAACCTAGTCATAGCAGGTGCTGGGGGGGGGGGGTTACTGCGCTCCAAAGGGAGCTGCTGCTAATCCAGTAGAGGTCCAGAGGAGACAGACTGAAATAGTCCCTGTTTCTTCCTGGTCCTCTGATGAGCAATGGCTTCAGCTGGGCCTGCTTGCTCCTCACAAGTTGATCCTTCTGCCCTGAAGACCCCTGCTACTAAAACTGTATGCCAGCCTAATGATGTTGGCTTCCTGCCTGGTCCACCGTTGCCATTGTAGCTGAGGTGCAGGGGGTGATGGGGGAGAATTGGGGATCAAGGCAGGGCTCAGGATGGGGTCTCTAGAGGCTCCAGGGAGGCATGTCTGAGATGGTTAAGCTAGCACAGGGGGCACAGGTCAGAGCACATGATACATACATGACACATACAGCTATCCTCATTCCCACCCTTGGATGAAAGCCTCAAACTCATGGCTCAGGAAATCCCAGAGCTTTTATTAAAGAATTCAGTGCATGACTTCTGCATCAGCTCAGGCTATAGGTTGCCTCTGATCCCTTGAACTTCTTATATGGGATGTCATAGAACAACACTTGTCAAACAAGGAACAATTTCTAGGGTTATTCAAATAGGGGTGCCTTTTATTTTTTGCTATCTAGGCTATGGCAATCAGCATAGTGGGTTAAAGCAAATGTGAGAGGTTATTGAAATGGTGCAACTTGCATTTGAGGCTCAAATTTTGAGGACTGGCCTTTCCAGATGCTTTTATCATAGCTGGTAGGAGGCAGGGGGCACAAATTTGATTTAGCACACATTTAAAAGTGAAGCTACCTCCTTTTGCACCTTCAAGAACAATAAGCAAGCGGAAACAACAAAAGCCTCCAAAATTTACTGTTCTCTGAATTTGGAAAGTCGGTTCTTCTCCTGCCAAGTAATGTCTACAAATTGCATACAGTGGGGTTAAGTGTGCTTAGAAATGCGTACAAAAAATGTATTCACTAATATAAAAATGTATTATATTAGGGAGAATTGCTTTGCAAAAATGTGTATATTAGGCAAGAATGCATTAAGACAAAATTGCATTTAAAATGCTGATGAATTTTCATGAGGACTTTGTTTTGTTTTGTTGTTTTGTTTTAAAAAACAGACATTGGTGCTAAAAAGCAGAGAACTGATTTTAAGAGAGAAAGTGAAATTGGCAGATTTGCCCCTCCCAATAGGATATGTCGCTGTTCCTTTCTGGTACTCAGTGGTACAATCCATGCCCTCTGTATCATTCAGAAACTCCATCACTTTTGCACCATCCAAACAATTCACCTAAACTTTATCCACTGTGACCTTTCAGTCCCTCCACCTGTGAGTTCCAACAGATCAGAGCCCTAAACGAAAATCCATCTTGGCTTGTGGACCACCTGAAGACTGGCTACTTTAAGCTGATTGCGTTTATCTGAGCGAAGCAATATTTGCTGGTGCAGCGTCTGTGGGGATCTATCTGTGTCCCATGATGTGATGTCACTGTGCTCTGAAAGAATCAATCCTGGTGGCCTCATTGTCCAGCCTTGGGCACTGGGAGTCAATAGTGCCCTTGCATCCGTGACTTCTATGCTCATTCTTCAGCCACCCGAGACCTGATAGAGCCCCAGACTGGCTGCAGATCCCCTGAACTCAGTTTGGAGTATTTCCTGGGACGTTTCAAGCGTGAGTAGTGCAATACTTATTCAACTTTTGTAGTCCTGTCAGGTGCTGGAATTGTTCAGAAAAGGGAGAGGTGGGCAGCCTGCATTAACACTGAGCCCTGTGGTTTCTCCTAGCTTAGGATTTTCATTCGACAAAAAAGGACAGTGGGATATCAAAGAGGCAAAAAGCTCTCCTGGGTGCTTTAATCAACTAACAGCTTGACCTTGTGCGTGTTTAACCAAAGAAAAGGCCTATTGACTTCAGTGATACTTACTCCATAGTAAGCCTATTTGGGATATTGCAACTTATCTTTTAAGTCTTGCAGTGTGGTGGGGCTACTTGTAAAGTCACTGCAATAGGCTGATTAAAAAACTCAGGTGATTAATCAACTAAAATTTTGTCAGTTGGCTGGCAGCAGTCATAATAAATATTTAAATCAGTATTTATATTCCTTAATCAGCTGCAATGCAACAATATTTTCTCTTAGTTGTTGGTCAGGGTGTTGCAGTAATGAAATGAATGGATTCCAGCTCTTAGTTTGCAGCGGGTGGAAGCCCTGAATGGGTGTTGGCTGCTGGTTCAGTCTCAAAGTGACTTTGGAGGGGATTGATTTTCCTGCCATGAGCAATCAGCCTTTCATTTTCAGACACCCATGAAGGGCAATCAGGGCACATGAAATAATTAGCAAACTAATATGCATTCGTGATTTATTTTATTTTTATTTTTTTAAAAAGACTCAGATACTCTGCAGGTGCTATACAGGGAAAGATGCCACAGAATAGAAATTTGACCCTATGGCTTAAGCTGAGCCTTGGAAGAAACACTCTTTGTGGATGAATATGCTGCTGTTCAATGATTCTGCCTTAATAAGTAGACTGTGTGACCTACATCTCACAAGCAGCAGATGAGGTGATAAACTTGTGTCTGCCTGGGCCACTTTAGATTGCAGGTGGCAGCTGGTTGAATGATCCCCCATAACTCGCCCCCCCCCCCCTGTAAAACTAGACACAAAGGGGAAGGGTGCTAGCTTAGATTTCCCAGTGCCATTCATGTTTTCTAGGTTCAGGGCATTCAAAAAAGAAGTATGGGGGAGTGTCATTCAGTCACATGAGTCCCCACCTCTATTTGCCTCCTTGTTCGGTTATTTATTCATTTTATTTATATCCTGCCCTTCCTCCGAAAGGAGCCCAGGGTGGCAAACAACAAGCAAAAACACTATAAAAACATCTTTAAAACAATTCCAGTACAGAAGCAGACCTCAACTTTGAAATGTGTTGAAGGAAGGTCTTCAGCAGGCAATTAAAAGACAGCCTGGGAGGTTGTGCCTGCCTAACATTCCAGCAGAGCAAATTTGAAAGGGCAGGGGCCGCTACACAAAAGGCCCGGTTCCTACACTGTGTGGAAGAGGCCTCCTGATAAGAAAGCACCTGCAAGAGGCCCTCACCTCAGCTGGGTATATAAGGAGTGAGGTGATCTTTCTGGTTATCCTGGTCCCAAGCCATGGCATGTCCAGGTAGGGCTGGGAGAGACTGCTACCTGAAACCTTGGAGAGCTGGTGCCTATGACCATTGTAGACAACACTAAGCTAGGTGGTCTGGGGCAGTAAAAGGCAGCTTCCTATGATGGGGTTCCTATACCTGACAAATGCTAATGGGTAAAGGATGCTCTTGTGCCAGTTCCCTAAGCCTCTGCTTAGTTCGCCTTCCCTGGCAAAATGGAGTTCACTAGCATGAAGAAGCTGTTAGGGTAAGCCTTAAAATGATGGTGAGGAAAAGCCCCTTGCTGACACTTACATTGGTTGTGACTAATCACTGGCTTGCATGATCAGGCTGATGCCATTTTTAGAAGTGCAAAACACCATCACAAAGACTAGCACATCAGCAATCACTCAATTTGCCATCTTCTCTGATTTCTTGGCCAGTTACCCGCTGAATCAGAAATTTCTGTTTTCTTCTCCCCCGCTGGGATTCACAGGTAAAAGGTTAACAGCCAATGCTACGTGGAGGAGATTTGATTACCTATTTACTATTTATGAATTTACTGCTATTTACTACTATTTACTGCTCATATGCCCAAATGGCTTCTGATCGGTTTGCAAGTGTAAAATCAATTACAAAATCCATCAGTTATTAAAAGGCACACACAATAAGACAATTTTTAAAAATTGTAATTAAAATATACAAAAAAACCCCAAAAGCTAGTTTAAAAGCATAACAATTTAAATAGTTAAACTATTGTGGAAAACTTAACTGCGAAGCAACCTTACCAACCCACCCTGCAACAACTATGGAGAACTAGTTGAGTAGTCCCAGAATCCAGAATTGCTGTAAGGGGGGTGGCTTTGTCCCTGTCGCCCCTCCCCACCAAATTATATTTTTTATTTATTTATTTCAGCAACTTCTGCTGCCCGTAACACCATAGTATATAAGCTTTGTGTTATAAAGTTATGTTGATATTGATATACGTTCCAGTTTTGTTATTGCTGAATTGCTATTGAGACAGTGGATTTTATTTGGGCTGCCATACATCTGGAATTTCCTGGACATAGCTGGGATTCGTCTGTCAAAAACTGTGGAATTTTTGGGTGGAATTTTTTGGAACTCGGTTAAAATGTCCAGGGAAACCCAGGTGTATGGCAGCCCATATTGGCATATCGGAAGTGTTGATTTTTTGGAGAATGTCCTTTAAAAAATAGGTAAAAAACTTATATATATATATATTGCCCCCTCCCCAGCAGCTTAGCAACTTTGCAACAACTTTTGTGTCTGGATTTTCACTATTTGAAATATGGCAACCCTTGTTTTGTGATTTACTGTTCTCACTGTTGTTGTAAGCCGCTTTGGGCATCATTTTTTGTAGAAAGGCAGCATACAAGTAAAATGGAGGTGGTGAGGCATGATGGCGCTAATGTCATACAGGACTCTAATTTGCCTACCGCATTGAGGCTTACCCAAATCTGATCTAGAGATCTGGATAAAAGGACGTCCAATTTTTTAAAGAGGCAGGATTGCTCTGTTGGGAAGTTCCTTACAGGAGAGAGAGGAAGAAAGATGGGGTGAAAAAGACTCTCCTCCCTGGAAGAGAGGGGAGTGGTTGTGGGCGGGAGACCGAGCACAGCCCCTAGCAGGGGGCATTAGCCCGCTGCCTCCACCTCTCCTGGCTGGCGCCCACGCCCCTCGGCAGGCACTCAACCAGGTGCCTCCGAGGGGGCATGCTCAGCAGCCTTTTGCTGCAGCGCCAGCCTCTCCCCGGCCTCATTCTTCGCCGTCGTCTCGTCGCGAGTCACCCACCCTCCACTCCCTTTGAGTTAGGGCTTAGGTCATTGGCCTTGCTATGGACCTTAGGTTGGTCGCCCTGGTTGTCCAGGGGGCCTGGTAGGAGTTTTTCCATTTGGCATTAGGCCTTTTGGTTTTTTCGCCTACCTCGTAGCAATCGTCACAACTTTTGTGGTATTGGTGGGTAGGTTAGGCATTGGAATAATGTGTTGTGGTGTGTCGAAGGGCTAGGTGTGGCCATCGCCTATGCCTTCAATTTTTGGGTATTCCATTAAAGGAATCTGGCGGTTGTGTATTCTGTCTGATGCTTGCTTGGCGGGAGGCCATGGCACGACCCTCGGTGACATCAGGGGAGAACCTATAGTTGTGTATTCATTTCACATAGCAGGGGTCGCGTCCTCGAACCACAATTTGCCAGGTTGACTACATTGTGTTGATGACACTGCCATTGTTTTCATAGATGGCTAAGACAGGGATGTGGAGGAGCTCTCTCTTATGTTGTGTAGGTCCTGAGTTGATGAGAAATAACAATAAAAATGATTTTCTTACAAAACCAAACCCAGAAGACTTTAATTGTTCCTCCTACTCTTTGTACTCTAAGCATCCCTGATTGGCCATGATGGATGATGAAGATGCAATGAGCGAGAGAGGCCTCAGCACCTCCAGGATGCGATATGATGATGAAGATGGTAAGTTGACTCCATGTGTCACAGTTTATTCTGTCTGCCTTCCATTGTGGCCACTAGCGAAGGCATGCACCCTTGTACACTCCCTTTCTATGGGGCAACTGAACATCAGCATGAAGAAAATATAGTCGTACCTCGGATGTCAAACGGAATCCATTCTGGAAGTCCCTTTGACTTCCAAAACCAAAGCACGGCTTTTGATTAGCTTCAGGAAGCTCCTGCAGCCAATCTGAAGTCGCAGAAGCCCTGTTCAGCTTCCAAAAATAGTTCGGAACACTCACTTTCAGGTTTGTGGCGTTCAGGAGCCAAAATGTTCAAGAACTAAGATATTCAAAAACCAAGGTACGACTGTATTGTCCTCATGTGTTTTCCCTGTTCAGCTTCTATTTTATTTTATTTTATATTTTTATTTATTTATTTATTTATTTAAATTCACCAGAAATACTAAACTAATCGTAATAAACACAATCAACAAAAACCTTTATGGCCACAAAGCTCGGAAAATCTGAACATCAGAAGAGCCTGCTGGGTCAGGTCATTGGCATATCCAGTCCAACATCCTGTTCTCAAATTGGCCAACAATACGCCTGTGGGAAACCTGTAGGCAGGATTCAAGTACAATGGCACTCTTGCCTCCAGTGGTTTCCTGCAAGTGGGATTCAGAAACATTGCTTCCTCTAACTGCAGCGGCAAAGCAGAACCATCAGATGGGCAGGGTACAATTACAGACCCTCCAAGCATCCCTTTTTATGGGGCATCTGAACATCAGCATGAAGAAAACATCGTCCTTGCATGTTTTCCCTGTTCAGCTTCTACTATTATTAATAATAATTAATTATTATAATTATTATAATTAATTAATTAATTAATTCACTTGTTGAAATGACATACAGTAGTACCTTGGTTCCCAAACATAATCCGTTCCGGAAGTCTGTTCCAAAACCAAAGCGTTCTAAAACCAAGGCACACTTTCCCATAGAAAGTAATGCAAAGTGGATTAATCTGTTCCAGACAACCCCTAAAACAGCAATTTAAAATGAATTTTACTATCAAATGAGACCACTGATCCATAAAATGAAAGCAATAATCAATGTACTGTACTATAAAATAAATAAGACAGTATTGTAGATGATAAAAATTAAAATTATTGTTTTTTCTTAGGTGCACTGGTGATAGTCATTGTTTGGATGGGGGGGGCTTGTATCCATTTCTGCAATCACACAATCTGGGTTCCACACAGTCACAAAAACACGTCACAAAAAACAAAGTCCCAAGCCACAGTCACAATTCAGTCCCATAAAACAAAGAACAAGCCACAGTCAGAAAAAATGAAAAAGCCACACAAACAAAAATGCAAAACAATTAGCAAAAACAAAAGCTCCAAATATCACTTCCGCGTTTCGTGGGTTCTCAGGACTCAACAGCCAACAGACTCAACAGGAAGGCTCTTTTTTAAAAACAAAAAACAAACGACAAATGGAACACACTCAACAGGACGCGGAACATGTTCATCTTCCAAAGCAAAGTTCACAAACCGGAAAACCCACTTCTGGGTTTGCAGCGTTCTATTTCCAAGTTGTTCATAAACTAAACTGTTCCAAAACTAAGGTACCACTGTAATAAAACTTTAAACATTAAAAAAAAAAACAGGGCTGCCTTCAGATTTTTTCTAATGGTGTTATTTTGGGGGTCACATAACTCCATACCCTCCAACAGAGCCAGGGACAGAATGAAAGAGAGCCCAAGAGATTTGTTGGGAATGATTTTGGACTTTCTCTTTCTTCCCGCTCTGATCCTTCCTCCCTTGCACTCTCTCTTCGCCTCTGTCTTCTTCCTCTTCCTAGCAGATTACCATTCCATCTACATTGGGGTGCCAGTGCCACGGGGCTACAGGAGAAAGAGGCGTAGGAGGAGATCGTCGTCCAGTCGGGACAAGAATGGTGACAGCGAGAGGCATTATGAGCGCCAGGACCGCTCAGACACAGACGACGGGGGCCGGATCAGCTATGAGAATGGAAACGACAATGCCAGCAGGACGAGTGAGTAGGAAAAGGGGGAGACATAAGGCCAAGAATTCCTTAGCATCATCATGATTATCTCTGCATCACTGCTATCAGTATACATGGTACCGTAAACACAGTATTGGCTCCAGGTTTTGGAGGAGGTGCGCCCGTCCTGCAGCAGGTCCCGGGGGCTCTTGGCACTGGGTCCCCAGCAAATGCCCAACCATGCCAACCCTTGCTGCCAACCCTGCCTAAGTGAAAGACAAGTTGTTGCCTCTGGGAGCCCACAAGCTAAATTTTGACAGCGGAGAGGGAGGGCAAGTGATCACAATTCCTTGCAGTCTGTATGAAAAAGGAAAAAGGACCAACGCCTGATTTCCACACAGCTCATCATGCATTATTCGGGGAGTGAGGTAGACGCTGCAGAATCAGGAAGAAGTTGAAAACACATCTCTACAAGAACTAAATTGGTGGCTCTTCATATGCAATCAGATCTCTCTTGCCAAGATCATCCAGTCGAACTCCCTACCTGCACTTGAGGGTGGGGTTGGTTTGTTTTTTGCGGATTAACATTTGCAAGACAGATCACATTATGCTACCAAAAAAAGGAAGGTTGCATGCTCTCTTTGACTAAGGAGCCAGCATTTCATTTCATTTATAGATTTATTGCGGCCATTGGCCCATATCGAAAACAATACATCAAAATTTATCCATAAACAATACAATTTAAACAGTTCCAAGTTAAAACACCCATATAAAACCAATTTTACTTCAGTTAAGTAAACACTATACACAATAAGCTCCCTCTATGTAAACCGCAATTCAAATCCATCAGATTTTGGGGGGTATGCGTCTTAGTTCTGGCACTTATTGATGGTTCTTAAGTTTAGGTAAGCTGTCAGAGTCATACAGTGATCCATTTCTCCTCTTTTGAAATAAAACATTAATCAGGTATCTAGCAACTGCAAGGGATCTACTTGTATCTTCGTCGTTTAATAAGTATATTATTTGGGCTTCCTGAGGTCCGTCAGCAATTCTCGATAAATATGGGGCCAGAAACTTGGACCGTGAAGCCAAATGTAATGGACAACAGAAGATTATATGATATAACGATTCTATAGATCCACTTTTACAGTCACAGAGGAGTGAGATCTGTCCGTTGGAGAGTCTGTTACCCAACACATTTGATGGGAAAACATTGAATCTAGCCTTTATAAAGGCATACCTGTGCGTCACCACAGATAAGGTAGATAAATGAGATGGATGTTTCGTTGGTGGCTTAACACCAATTCACCCTCTATTTAAAACTTTTTCTTATGAGGCAATAATCAATATTTTTTTTTACGGACATAAAGGTAAAGGTAAAGGTACCCCTCCCCGTACGGGCCAGTCGTGTCCGACTCTAGGGGTGTGCGCCCATTTCACTTAAGAGGCCAGGGGCCAGCGCTGTCCGGAGACACTTCCGGGTCACATGGCCAGCATGACGAAGCTGCTCTGGCGAGCCAGCGCAGCACACGGAACGCCGTTTACCTTCCCACTATAAAGCGGTACCTATTTATCTATTTGCACTTAAGGGTGCTTTCGAACTGCTAGGTGGGCAGGAGCTGGGACCGAAAGACGGGAGCTCACCCCACCGCGGGGATTCGAACCGCAGACCATACGATCAGCAAGTCCTAGGCACTGAGGTTTTACCCACAGTGCCACCCGCGTCCCTAATTGGGACATATTTTTATACGGACATATTTTTAGCCAATTTTGTGCCCCCCTCTCACCTGTGCCCCTGGCAGGGGCCTACTTGGCCACCCTCTCGCTATGGCCTGGGAGCCAGAAGTCCATTGTTGCTTGAAAGCTTAAAATTAAAACGGAGAGAGAGATGTTTGGGATAAAGTATCTGTTTGCTGTAGGAAACCCAGAAGTGAAGAGAACACACACACACACGGTTTACCATTTTAATATCCTCCACTGCGAATGGCAGAGTCTGCAGACTTTGCTTTGGAGGCCAACATGGAATTGTTCACTCCCGTCTATTCCATGCAGCCTGGTCTGTAAGCTCCTTAGGAAAGCTTAGCATTTTGCATACCAAAATAGTTGTCTGCTTTCCATGGTGCACTCAGTAAGGAACTTTGCTTGGGTTTTACAAAATCATTAGCACAATGTCCGTCATTAGGGTGGGCAGGGGCGGCCAGAGGCCAAGAAGTTGCAAGGATCCCGGGAGGGGGAGACCAGTGTGCCTCCTTGTTCTGCACACAGAGACACACGGCACTACCCATCTCAACTCTCTGGTGAGGCCCTTCTCCATGGCTAGCTCAGCCACTCAGTGTTTGGGGCAAAGGCCAATATTTGCCCCCTATCTCGCACTGTGAAATCCCCAATAGAACACTGCATGATGTTTTCATAGGAGTGAAGTAAGGATGGATATTCATTAAGGGGCAAAGGTTAAACCAGTCATCTGCTCCTGTTGTCCTCTTGTGTTAGACAACTGCTTTTTACTGTTGTGAATCCAATATCCACATTTGGAGGCAGCGATGCTTCTGTATACCAGTTACTGGAACCCACGGGAGGGAAGAGGGCTCTTGACTTTAGATCCTGTTTGTGGGTTTTCCTTTGGGATATCTGGTTGGCCACTGTGAGAACAGAGTGCTGGACCAGATGGACAATTGGCCTCATCCAGCAGCTTTTGATTCCCTGAGACTGATGCTTTACCTATTTTGTTTGTCAGAATTAACGAAAGGACGAGCTATTGGTTTCTACTAAGGATTGAGATCCAGACCTTAAGTTCCTGTAATTTCGGGTACAGCTCCCTCCATAGTGGTTAGAATTGGATTGAAATTGTTGATATCATAATCTATGGTGTGATCACACTTGGAATACTGTGTACATTTCTGGTTGCCTCACCTCAAAAGGAACATGGTGGAGCTGGAATAGGTTCAGAAAAGTCCAGTCAAAATGATCAAGAGGAAGGAGCAACATTACAGTATTTGGGGCTGTTTGATTGAGGGAGGAAAAAATAAAGGGACACGATAGAAGGGCATTAAGATATGGATTCCATGTGGAAAGTGGACAGAGAGGTATTTTTCTTCCTCTACAATTATATTAGAATTTGTGGGTATCCAGTGAAAATGAATGCCGGAAGATTCAGGACTGATAAAAGGAAGTGTTTCTTGACACAACACATAGTTAAACTATGGAAATGGCTCCTTCTAGGCTCAGTGGGATGGCCACCAACAGGGATGGCTGTAATAGAGGATTAGACAAATTCATGCAGGAGAGGGATATTGATGACTATGTTTTCCTGCACTGTTGGAGAAAGTTCTTGTTGGCATCTGTCTGTCTCAAGCATAGCAGCCAACTCCTAGGGGCCATGGGGGCTTTGGCCCCCACAATAAAATATTTGAGGGGACCGGCCCCGCACAAAATTGATGGGCATTCCCATTCAAATGGTGTGTGTGTGTGCACTGCGTCATGCGATCAATTATGCAGGGCTGGGTTTGCCTGGGCCCCCACAATTTTTAATTTCCCAGATCGACGGGCATATCAGAATAAAATTATTTTATCAAAGCACCTGTTTTTCTTGTGGCATTGTCAAAGGCGCTTCCTCAGAATAGTTTGCAGCAGGCGTTGTCATGTTTAACATTTCTGGCTGTGAAGGGATTACATATACTTTTAAAAGGTCCTGTTGTTTTCCATCTTCTCTGTCTACCTCACTCCTCTCACTACCCCCCCCCCCGTCACCAACAGGCCCACCTCTTCTGAGGCATCACGTTTATTTGGTAAGTTCACGTCATGAGAGCTGAGGGCAAAGGAAAGGGCTTCATATGCCCTATAATCTGCTCAGTAAGCTGTGGAGTTTAACTAAACAGGGTGGATAAAATAAGTCTGAGGGTCTGGTTTTTTGCTGCTGCTGCATTTTGGTTGGGGGTTTTTTGGGTGGGGTGTGTGTGTGTGTGTAGTGCTGTGAATATTTCTTCAGCCAGGAAAAAAATGGGGGACAGATTCCAAACATTTCCAGGTAGGAAATCATTTCACATATTTTCAATATCTTGGGGTCTGGAAAGCCCTTTGGCTTTCACTTGAGAGTTTTTTGTAGTCTGCCTTGTGGTCTTGTTGAAGGTTTTGTTACGATCTAAGGGACACCTGCTTAGGAGTCTTGGTTTGCCTGTTCATCACTTTAGAGCCCAAGGGGAGGTTGGGTACTGTATCTGACACTTCCAAAGGAACAAATTTGGACTGCGGATGGCAATCCTCAGGGGCTGTGGCGCAACCAAATTATTTCCCCTTAGACAGGTGTCTAAATGTAACACAAAAGAGTATTTTGGAAACTGTGGTGGCTGAAATGGTGCACTGTCCACTCAGATGAGAGGCACCCAAAAGAATGTGATAGACAACTACTCCATGTAAAGCTACATGGATGCCTAAGCAAGTGTTGTGCATAAAGGTCAGAGGTAAAAGGACTGGTGTTTTAAATCAGCATTTCTATTCATACTGTAATTTCAGGTGTGCATTTCTTGCCTTCGGCATTTGGATTTGCTGCTGTCTTTTCTTCCCCTCTATCTGATAGCCCCCATATGTTCTTCTTCAAAAGAGTCTAGGAATCTTTTTTTAAAAAAAAAGAAGTGCAAAAATTCTGTGTCTAGTTTGATTTGAAGCAAAGGAAACCAGATGCCTGTCTTTATGAGTGATGGAAAGCAGTTATGCCGCTAGAACATGTCATCAGCTGTTAATGAAGAGGGAGATTGAGATATTTTGTGTCTACATCCTCTCTGTGGATTAGCTAGTGCCGAAAATTTTTGATTCTATGGTACAATTTGCTGTGCAGCCTTCATCTGCCATACATATCTATTTCTTCCTATGCAAAGATTTATGTGATATAATTAGCTAGTCCTGAGGGGTAGCTAATACATTTGGGTCTGAGATTTAGTAGGCAGGAGCCTGTTTTATCAGATGCATGAAGCTGGCAGAAAAGGTAGTGGCTATATAAATGCATGAGCTGAGATACAGGGTAAGGAAAAGCAAGTAAAAAATAAATAAACTGTGATCTGATACTGGAGGTATGAGACATGTAAGGCATGCATGTGTGCTGGAACTTCAAAGTACCTAAGAAGCAGTTCTGATAACATCAAATGAAGGACAACTGGGGTTTTTTTTGTAGTGTGAGCCTTGTACATTTGCACCATGAAATACAGCGTTACTGAATTCCAGGACCAAAGCATCTCCTTCCCAAATTCCCCTTGCATCTTTTGTGTTGAAGTATCCAAGGCTCTCAGAGTATCCCAGTAGACCAGACCGCTTTCTGTATGCTCTCTTTGTTTCAACCAGCCTTCCCCAACATAAAGTCTAAATAAACATAGCAGTTACAAGATCTCCATTTGCAGAAGCAAATATACAACCTTCCTATAACTTCCATCCCCCCCAAAATATGCATCCAAATCACTGTGGGGGTCTGTATCTGAGACTGTCATCTGAGACAGGCAGTCTCGGAGCGTGAGTACCCATGTGCCACTCCAACAAATATATCTTCTTAATCATCTCTCCCTGCAAGAGAGTACAGTGGTACCTTGGGTTAAGAAATTAATTCGTTCTGGAGGTCCGTTCTTAACCTGAAACTGTTCTTAACCTGAAGCACCACTTTAGCTAATGGGGCCTCCTGCTGCCGCTGCGCTGCCGCTGCACCGCCGCTGCATGATTTCTGTTCTCATCCTGAAGCAAAGTTCTTAACCCGAGGTCCTGGTAATATTTCTGGCTTAGCAGAGTCTGTAACCTGAAGCGTATGTAACCTGAATCGTATGTAACCCGAGGTACCACTGTAGCTGTAAAGCAGGGGTGACTACTAGCTCCTAGCACTCTGGGCCCATTTCCCTGGCCCACAGAGGACCCACCAATTTTTCTGGCAATGGCAATATGAGGAGAAATATTTATAGACACCACAGTGCTGAGGTGGGCAAATCACCCCCTCCTCATTCCTCAGATTGAGCACCTGATGAGCAGAAAGGGGGGACCTCCAGCAGAGGAGTGAGAGGGGGTCTGTGTGTAGGTATCTGCCTCTGTGCATGCATGTCCCATGTACATGTGAGAGTGCACATGAGAGACTGTGGCCCCAGAAAAGAATGTGGCCCTTAGGCCCCAAAATACTAGCCCCCGCTGCCTTAAATACGTGAGCATCTGAGGCACTTTTGAAATATAATATCTTTAGATATAAACATAATCAATGTTTAAGGTTTTTTTCAACCCACCAATTCATAGTTGTTCTATTGAATCAGAGCTCCAAAAGATTTAACCTGCTTCTTTCGGAATCCTCCTTTTAAGATGGAAGATACCCCCATCGCCCAACAGGAGCAATCAAAAATGGATTGCGTTTTGCAGACCTTCTGGTTCCTTCAGTGATAGAGTTTAAAGCTTTCCCCCCCCCGCCCCCCCCGCCACCTTCCAGGTGTGTTTTATACTTGGCAAACACAGCTAGGCTTCAGTGCCTTTGTTGGTTTGACTGCAAAGAAAGAAAGGTCTCGTAGGTGAATGAGCACTAAGAATTTGCCCTGGCTGTTCTGTTTCCTGCCCTCCACAGCCACTCTCTCCGCTTTGGCAAATGACTCTTTGTCTGCACCAGTGACCCCAATCAGAAACCCAACACAAGCAGGTTTAGAGAGAGGAAAGACCTGTAAAACGACCCTAAGATCATCCATTCACACAATATTGAATGATGAAGTTTCCTCCAGTCGGATAGAATGCCTCATGGATCCCGGCAAAAGCTGAATGCAGCCGAGGTTACGTGTTGCCCATAGACAGATCGGCTTAGGCCTTAAGCTGGGGAAATGGGAAAGGAAAGAAAAAAACCCTTATTTTCTATTTAAATGTCCTCCTTTGTTTTCTGTTTGTTTCAGTGACTGGTAGTTTTGCTGTGATGTTTTTTAATTATTATTTTGGGTTTTGTTTTTCTAATGCAGTAGCACACAGTTGAAATGAACAAGCAGCTAATATGCCAGTTAACTGGTTAAGCTTCTGGAGCAGATGCAAAGTGGGGCGGGGGGGGGGGGGAGAGACCCTTACTTTTTTACTTTTTTTAAAGCAGACACATAGAATTGTAGAGTCCTGGTGACTCTGTGCTTCCTCCAGAGTCAGAAACAGTAACCCTTTGAATGCCAGTTGCTGGGGAACATTAGGAGGAAAGAGCTGCTGCCCTCATGCACTCCTGCTCTGTGGCTCCCAGGGGGCCACTGTGGAAAGCCAGATGGGGGAGCAGAGTTGTCCTTGGGATCTTAATCCCCACCCATCCCCAC
Source organism: Podarcis melisellensis (assembly GCF_964234715.1). Lineage (NCBI taxonomy): Eukaryota > Metazoa > Chordata > Lepidosauria > Squamata > Lacertidae > Podarcis > Podarcis melisellensis. Next base: position 4,501,661 of record NC_138540.1, read on the forward strand.
AGCCTCGTTGTTTTAGTATTTAATAATGGCTGCTTATTGTGCACCCTTTGGCACCATGGAAACATGATTTCTAAATTTTAAATAAATGAATAAGGAAAGTGAATAAATAACGAATAAGGAAATGAATAAATGAATAAGAAATAAATTGTACAGGGAGATAATTTTGCAAACCCAAGAATCTTTCATTCCCAGGAAAGATCTGCTGGTCTCCTGGGGTATCGTAATGAACCATTAAAAAGGGGAAACTTTTTTTATTATTATTTGCTTGTGCTGTACCAGAAACATTCAGATTGATTGACTGATCACTTTTATATCCAGCCTTTTCTCTCTCTTCCTTTCTCTTTCTCTTTCTCTCACCTCAAGAAAGCATCACTTTAAATCAGAACACCTTAATCAAAAATGAATGTGCCTCCAAAAGAATGTGAACGTTTGCATGGCTGTTCTCCATGAGCCAGTCATGTGGCTCCTTTGGAAGGGAATCCAATGAGTAAAATTCTGCACAGGAAGGTTTGGAGGAAGGCTTGGAAGCAAAGAATCAGAATTGCAATTCTCCATAAGTGATTATCATCACATACTCTAAAGAGGGATACACTTTTTAAAAATGTGCAGAATGCAGCTGCAAGAGATTTGAGGGGAACAGTATACTGTAGAAAGATCATATAATCCCTATCTGGTATGAACTGTTCTGGCTGCCAATTCAATACTGAAGTCAATTCAATGGGGTTTTTTTCCCATTGAAAGCCCTGAACAGTTTAGGAGCCAGATTCTTGAAGGAGCCCCTCCACCTATATATGCCAGCTTGGGCCTCACATTCTGCAGGAGAGATCCTTCTCATGTGGGATGGGGCTCCTCTATGACGGTGCCCTGGTAGTCCCACTCCTTTCTCCCAGGGGAAACTGCTCTTTAGCGCTCAGTCAGAGCAAACAGCCATTCGAGTTTGGGCAGGACTGGTGTTTGCTCTGATTTAGAGAGAAAGAGCAGGTTTTCCCTGCGAAAGGGGCAGCAACAAGGGAAAACGACTGAGCCCCGTGCTTTCTAGACATGAGAATTGTGGGTGAGCCCTTAGTTGGTTAAAGTGCCATTGGTAGGTTAATTTCAGCACAACGTCTCTAGTTTGGGAATATATGTTTCTTAAAGGAGCTTCACTCCATATAGCGTTCCACACATTTTCTGCTATTGGGAACTTAAAGTCCGTCACCAAAACCTCTTGCCAGCATGCCTGTGGAACAGAAGGTAATTTTTTCACTGTTCCACATTTCTGCTTTCCCGTGCCTACAGAGGTTTTCCACTTGTCTCATGCTTTCTAGTCATGGATTCGAATGGTTTTCTGTTTGCTCCACTCCTTTCCCCGGGAAAACCTGCTCTTTACTGCTGACTTGGAGCAAACATCAGTCTGTGGAAAACACAATGGACATTTGCTCCGATTCGAGGATGAAGTGGGAAAGCAGAAGTACAAGTGGAAGTGTGGGCAAGCCCTGTGATGCTGCTATAGGCCGGGGGGTCCAGGGGCCAAATGCAGCCTTCCAAGCCTCTCTGTCCAGCTCATTGGACTATCCCCAAACCATTCGCCCTCCACAACCTTATCCCCGCTCCTCAGGCCACGCCCCTCACCTGCCCCGCTTCACATCCTCCTTGAGTGTTTTTGCCTGGCTAGAACTCTAATAATGCCTCTTTGTTTCCTGAATAAAGAAGCACTTGCAAGTGTGTGTGCAAACTAGTCGACTGTACAGAGGTAACAAGTGGGTGTGGTCACCCCACACTCTCCCCCAAACACTACCGCACACCCAGGCACCCCCTCCTCTGATGATCCATGCAGATTGAATGAGCACGGGGCTGTATCACCCCCTCTTTCCGCTCATCAAATGTTCAATCTGATGAGTGACTAGAAGATGATTTGTTACCCACAGCAACATGTGTCTTCTTCAAATGATCCTCCCACCCCTGTTTGTCACCTTCATAAAAATCGGTGGTGGCAAAAAAAATTAGGCCCCCGAGTTTGTAAACCCTTGAACTAGATGAACTTTGAAGTTGCTTCCGGCTCTGTGATTCTATGATACTGTAATCAGTTTGATGAATCAATTGCTTTTTCCTTAAATATATTTCCAGCACTTCTTTTTTTTAAGTCATCAGTTCTACTACAAGAACTCACAAAAGCTAAAAAAAGTTGCAGACATTCCCTTTTCTCGCAGTGTAATACTGGCATACAGAATCGGATGCCAGTGTTTTTCTCCCAGACTATGGTTTGATTCATATTCACACTTATATTATACAGGTTTAATTTATCAAAACATTTATGATTAATGACTATAGTCTCTCCCCCCCCCCCCGTCCCCGGATTGGCAACCCTGCTCATAACTCATAAGAGCATAAGAAGAGCCTCCTGGATCAGGCCCATGGCCCATCTCATCCAGCATCCTGTTCTGGACTAACCAGATGTGGCCAACCAGATGCCTCTTATGGGGAGCCAGTAAACAGGATCTGTGCTCAAATGCATTCTCCCTTCCTGTGGTTTCCAGCAATTGATGCCTCCGACTGTGGAGGCACAGCATAACTGTTATGGCTAGTAGCTATCAATACCCCTCTTCTCCATGAATTTGGCTAATCTTCTTCTATAGCCATCCAAGTTGGTGGCCATCACTGCCTCCTGTGGGAGTGAGTTCCACAGGCAATATCAGGTACTATTGGGAAAGTGCACATTGCAAGAGGTTTCCATTCAGGACCCCTTGCCATATCGCTGGAGATGCCAAGGTATAACTCCTCAACTGCTTGCACTCCCAGAGTTTTGCCCCACCAGACTCTGCATTATTGCAGAATTGCTTGAATAATTGGGGCAGCCACTTGAGACTGCCGTGGGCACCACCGCCCATGTGAAGCAGACAGGCTCTCAAACTTTAAAAACTATGTGGGACCTTTTCATGTTCTTACAGTGATAACATTTGTAGTGACATTTCCAGATCATTGGCAAGCTGTGAACTGAGCAATCTCAGACCCAGAATTCTTGCTCCATAGGAAGGAAGCTGCCTTATAAGGCAAACCTTGGATTCACCTAGCTTGGCTTTATCAACACGGCTGCTAAGGACCTCTCCCAGCTTTACTGAGAGACACTGCTGATTGAACCTGCGAACCTTTGCATGCCAGGCGGGTGCCACAAGCAACTCTTCTCCTAACACTGAGCTTTGGGTTGTTTTGTTAACACCAACATCTTAACCCCAAAGACCCTTTGTCCCACCTTGGGTGCTTTTGTGATGGAAACCCTAAACCAGAAATAAATTTGCCAAGGCTTTGAAGTCCACTAAGCACTTGACGATATCACCTTCATTCCAGTAGTTTGGCTTCAAGGTTCTTAGCAAGTAAATCAGGCTAATCTATAGTAATAGCGAACATCCTATTCTTTTGGGGCCATTGTGATTCTTTTGGCAGAAAATAGGAACATTCTCCAGGAGGGAAAGCAAGTGGCACTTAGCACACATTTGCCGCATTAGGATTTCATCTTATGACCACACACACACACATATATACATATATACACATTGAAACACAAAAATGCTCACTGTACCCACTGTGAAAGAACAAGCTGGAGGATTTTGAGCACAGACATTTTTATAATCAGATTAACTTCTAACACGTTAAAGCTAACTTTATTTTAAGCAGATAGTGCTCACCTGAGATCCACCACATGGCACCACGGCATTCAGGCATGATCAGGCCACTTCCTGGTGAAGTTTGGACTGTGTGCAGCAGACCCACCTTGCCGTGATGGGGAACTGAGTCAGTTGGTCTGTCCCTGGAGACTCATGCTACATCTCTGAATACTCGGGGGGGGGGGTCCAGAGAGTGAAGCCAGTGATCCTGTTAGAATCATAGAATCATAGAGTTGGAAGAGACCACAAGGGCCATTGAGTCCAACCCCCTGCCAAGCAGGAAACACCATCAGAGCACTCCTGACATATGGTTGTCAATCCTCTGTTTAAAGACCTCCAAAGAAGGAGACTCCACCACACTCCTTGGCAGCAAATTCCACTGTCGAACAGCTCTTACTGTCAGGAAGTTCTTCCTAATGTTTAGGTGGAATCTTCTTTCTTGTAGTTTGGATCCATCCGCTTCTCTGGAGCAGCAAAAAACAACCTTTCTCCCTCCTCTATGTGACATCCTTTTATATATTTGAACATGGCTATCATATCACCCCTTAACCTCCTCTTCTCCAGGCTAAACATGCCCAGCTCCCTTAGCCGTTCCTCATAAGGCATCGTTTCCAGGCCTTTGACATTTTGGTTGCCCTCCACTGGACATGTTCCAGTTTGTCAGTGTCCTTCTTGAACTGTGGTGCCCAGAACTGTTGAGACTCTGTTTCGCTGTGGGGAGGGGAGGGGGCGGGAGGGGAGGAGAACTATTGACCCACTCTCTCCTGAGAGTCCACCTGTGTTGCATCCTTGATGAGCAATCCAGTAGAGTTGTTCCAGGTGGTCCAAAGGCAGAAGTGATGGGTGGCCTTCTGGAGCACTCAGCACCAGTTTGCATGGCACTCAGTGGATTAAAAAGTTGCTCGGCTCCATAGTGCCATGCAAATCTTGCAAATTCAGTCAAGGTTCCAGTACTGTGCCTTCCCATATTTTATGGGGTCTGTTTCAGTATATATAGCCTGATGGTGCCAAGAAGACACATGCAATGATGTAACCAGCTTTCTCACTTGATCCTTGTCCATCCTGCCTGGTGAAAGCCAGTCTGAGCAGGTTGACCAGGTGGGTCCAGGGTGTGGTGATTGGCACCCACTGCAATGGAACAGCATCTGCTTCCCTTAAAAAAGGCAGTAACACATCCACTCTTGAAAAAGCCTCCCCCCTCGGACCCTGGGGTTTGTAACAACAACTGCCCAGTCACAAGAGCAGCTGGGGGTGTGGGAGAATGAGCTTTGGAGAAATAATCCACATCATCTTTGCTTGTCTGTGGGACAACTCATGGTTTGCTGAAGAAACTTGTGAGTAATCGGTGCATTAGCCTCCCACTTGAAATGCTGGTGATGTTAGAACTCAAGCCTGTCTTCGAAGATCAATATTTGCAGTTCCTTTATTTTCTGAATTTGTTTTTATGCCCATACACACATGCAGTCTATGAACACACACTAGCTACTGGGATAAGGCTGCCCTGCCTGCTGCCCTGCATGCCGCCAAAGATCTAAAAACCATGTGAGCGTGGAGATTTAGAAGAAAATCTGCCAAGCTTGTTCTCAGCAAGCTGCGCTGAGTGGGCAGTTGAGCAGCCAGGCGCTTCCTTCACCCTTCCAGTTCCTTCACAGGGAGGAGTCCTGGGAACTGCACTTCAACCCTCACAGGTCTACATGTTTTGCATGCGTTTCTCATTTAAATTTATTCATTATTTAAATTTGTGCGCTGCTTTTCCATATAGGTATCCTCGAAGCAACTCACAACAACAAAAAATGCAACCAATACAATACTTCATTACAAGAACAAACGGATACTAAATCATTTTGAAACCCAACATGACAGTGCAACAAATAGATCAGTTAGAATATGTGAACTTTATAACATTTTAAAGTCATTGTAAAACAAACTAAACATTGAAACATATCAATTAATGGGAAATATAATGTAAATATATGTATTTTCTGTCTCTTTTTTGCATTAGTCTTCAATTTTAGAATATCTGTACAAAATATTCATACTTAGATATGTACTTTAAAATACTTTTCATCATAATTATGTGTTTACATATGTATTTTATCATAATGTGTGGAATTTTACTTTACCCTAAAATATATAATTTTTATGCATATTGGTACAGTTTCTAAATTAAGAATCATATTGAATAATTTGGAGAAGTGTGAAATCTGAAAGGTTATTACTTTCCAATCATTTTATTAATCCAATAAGTGTTAATAAATGCTTGTAGCCAATGCATAGCCCTACTCAGAGTAGACCCACTGAAGTTAATGGACATGACTAAGGTTCATTAATTTCAGTTGGGTCTACTCTGAGTAGAGCTTAGTTGGAGACAACCCGGGGTCAATTCAGTTTTAAGCACAGACCAAACAAACCCCTCTCCCATCCCAACATTTAGGAGGGCAGCACAGAACCCCAAGAGCCAACTCAGCTTCGCAGTTTGCTTGGACTATCAGGTCCCAATCTCATCAAGCTCCAAATAAAAACGATCTCTGCAAGCCAACAGTACTCCCTTTCGCCATTATTTTCTATTTTGCCAGTCGTTCCATATTTCAAGCCCTCTTTGTGAAAGGAGTTAGGCATGAATTGCTAATTATCTTCATACTGATAGGTCCTGAATGGGCATATTGTTTTTTAATGAGTTGTTACCTCAAACAGTTTATTATGATTATTCAAAGGGTCTTTTCATCTGAGGTGCTGGGACAACTGGCGGCTATTTGCCACATTCTGAAATTGTGAATCTGATGTGCCTGGGCCACTGAAAAATGCGCAAAGATTTTGTTGTGCCAAAGGGTTTTCTGGCTTCATAGAATAATTATCTAGTCTAGGGTTGCAGTTCTTTGGTTGACTTGTCTAAGATCCAGGACAAAACTAAAGAATCCACGGCAGATGGTCATCCAACCTGTTGTTTTTTTTAAAAAAAAAAAAAACCTCCAATGAAGGAGAGTCCATAACCTTCTGAGGGCGTACCACTTCCAGGTCATGTGGCCAGCATGACTAAGCTGCTTCTGGCGAACCACTGTACCACTGCAACTGTGTGCAATTCAGGGCAGGGGCACCAATTCCTGGGACCCAGCCCTTTTGACCAAAATGTGGCAGCAGGAGGAGCCACCGGCCATTGAAGCTGCACTGCCGCTGCATTTGGTTCTGACATGGCTCCTCCTGATGTCCTGCACACAATGTCGCCCTCATAAGCTGGCGCCTCTGGTTCAGGGGTTCTTTTTGCCGTATGATTTACTTGGCTCTCTGCAGGGAATCTGCCCAAGGGACTTGAAGTTTCCTCCTTGTTTGTGGCAGCCTCTGGCCTGGATTGCAGTAGGGTGGGGTCTGTGGGGGCTGATAGTCTGCCTTGGACCAGAGCGTGGAGGAGAGGGGCTGGGCTGGAAGGCTGGAAGTGCTTGACTCTGTTTGCTGCTTGGACTATACATGATGTGGGGAACATTTGGCCCTCCAGAAGTTGCTGAACTAAGACATACCACCCAACTGTCCCATTTAAAGCGGGACATCCGGATTCATAGAAGCCAGTCCGACTTCTGATCCCAATCCTGCATGTTCCCTTTTGCCTCCCATGCTCTGATTGCACCGGAGGTGGAGGCTGTGGAAAAAACTATGAGCCGGGAGGGAGGGGGGTTGTGATGAGGGGGTGAGCAATGGGGGCAGCGGGTTGGTGGTGGGTGTGTACCCTCATTTGTTCTTCCAAAATGTTGTGGGATATGCTACGACTTAATGTGAGTCTACAACATGAGACAGCAGCAAAAAAGGCTAATGCAATTCTAGGTTGCATCAACAGACATAGTGTCCTGATCAACGGAAATAATAGTCCTGCTCTCTTCTGCCTTCATCAGAGCCCACCTGGAATGCTGTGTCCAGTTCTAGGTGCCACAGTTTAAGAAGGATATTGACAAGCTGGAATGGAGGCTGGGGGTTGGACTAGGTGACTCTTGGGGTCCTTTCCAGCTCTGCAATTCTGTGATTCTACCTTCCTCCATCCCTGATTGTTCTAATTTGGAATTGTAGTTTAGCAACATCCAGAGGGCCAAAGTTTCTCCACACCTGCAATATACCTTTAAAGCACATTCTTTCCCTCAGGGAGTTCTGAGCCCGATGGTTTGTTAAGGGTTTTGGGGGAACTGTAACTCTATGTGGGCTAAACTATCATGCCCAGAAATTCTTGGAGGGAAAGGAATGTGTTTTGAATGAGCTTTAAAGGCATGGTGTAATAACAGCCCAAGTATTAAAAACTTCTCAGGTACTCATTTCCCTTTGTCAGTTGTTAGAAGGAAATTGAAGAAGGAAAGGAGAGAGAGAGAGTGGAGGGAGATGGGGGTGCTGAGGAGAGGAAAAACTGAGGGCCCATCAACAGTAAAATCTTAAAGCAAGTTGTTGTTGTTGTTGAAATTTATATACCGCCCTTCATAAAAAGATCTCAGGGCAGTTTAATAATAATAATAAATTTTTATTTATATCCCATCCTCCCCAGCCGAAGCCAGGCTCAGGGCGGTTTACAAGTGGTTTAATCCACCAAACTCTCAAGGAAATCTGGGGACTGTTGTTTATTTAGTAAAGGTACTGGGAACCTGCCTTTCAGCAATCACACAAGGCTCTGTCGGGTTATTTCAGAGACGATGCCAGGCCAAATTGGTTCCTTAGTCAATGAACAGCTTCTTCTTTTTTAGTTTTTATTAAAGTTTTGTTTTGTTTTGTTACAATAAAAATAGATAAACACGGGAAGATACATTTGTTGTCTCCACTTTCAGTTTGTATGCTTTTTCAGAGTTTGATTACATTTAGTGATTTACATTTATCTATTTTGTCATATACATCTTGCATGAGGGAAAAGGGAGGAGGAAAGAGAGAGTTTTTTTCTATTGTCTGTTGCTAGTGTAGGGGTTTGTGTCAGCATCACATGGGTAGTCCTTTGTTTATGTACAGACATACCTTGGGTTGAGAACGCTGTGGGTTGCACATTTTCGGGTTGCGGACCGCACCGAACACAGAAGTACTGGAACGGGTTACTTCCGGGTTTCGGTGCTTGCACATGTGCAGAAGTGCAAAATGACGTCATGCGCATGCACAGAAGTGCTGAATCACGTCACGCGCAGACACAAATACAGCGCTGCAGGTTGCAAACATGCCTCCCGCATGGATCACATTCGCAACCTGAGGTCTGATTGTCTTTATTTCTTTTTATTGATACTGCAAGAGGTTGGGGGTCCCAAATTTGTTTGGTTGTGCTCTGTTGATTGCAGTGTGGCTTGTTTGTGTGTGCGGGGGGGGCGGGTAGGTTGTTGGATGAAGTTAGCCATACTGAGTCATATGCTGTTGGGGAGGAGAGGTTGTGCTGTCTTTTTGTGCGGTGTATGTGATAAAGGGAAGCCATACTGAGATGAAGGTGTCCTCCTTTGCTTATCCTCATGGCATTTTGAGTTTGTTGGTTAACTTCTCTAGTAGGGCTGTTTTCCATACATTTTGGTACCAGTGATCTATGTTCACTCCTCATAGCTCCTTCTAGTGTCTAGTTATGATATTTCTAGCTGCTGCAAGTAACTTATGAATTCCTTGTCGTGTGTGTGTGTGTGTGTGTGTGTGTGTGTGTGCGCTGTACTGTACTGGAGTTGCTTCTATTACCTGAAGCCCTGATATCCAGAAAGATTGAACTTTGGGGCATTTCCACCACATGTGGACGTGTGTGTCTATGGAAGTGCAGTCTCTCCGACATTTAGATGAGGTTCCTGGGTGTATGAGTGCCAGCTTCCATGTTGCTATGTACCATCTATGTATAAGTTTTAGGGTGAGTTCTCTCCCTAAGTAATATAAGTAATAAATTATTGTTATTGTTATTATTATTACTACTACTACTACTATTATTGGCTGAGATGGATTTAAATGGTGGTCTATAGTCTAGACCATTGGGTAGGGTTTAATTCATATCCTATGTCATGCTTCCTTGGTTATTAATTGTAGTAAGAGGGTTTGTAGAGCCTTGGAGTAGTATTTTATATATTGTAGAGGCCACCCCTTTACTCTGTCCCTCCATTGTTAGGAGTTTCTCAAAGCTAGTCAGTGGCCTGGTGGCTGCTGTTTTTGTAGCTGGGTTGTTTAGGAAGGCTTGTAGTTGGTGCTAGGGTCACCCAGAGTATTCAAGTGTCCCCTAGTTTATCTTGTATTTCCCATGTTGATATGGGTTTGTAATTTTTGTAAAAGTTGGTAGGCGATATAGCCTTTAGTTTGCCAGGTTTTCATTTGGATGCTTTGGGATTCTTGGTGGAATAGCGGGTGTTGGGCCAAGGGAATTAGTGGTGATGGGAATGGGATCAGTTTTCTTGCTTTTTCCTCCCATGCTTTAAGAAGGCATTGTGTGGATCCGTTTAGTGTTGTGGGAATTTCCTTAGTTTGTTTTGGAGGAATGGATTCCCTGTAGAGGGTGGGTGTTTCTGGTTTTATCTATCTTCATGTGCACCCATTGTTTCATTTCGTCTTCCAGGATGTATGGGATAATGTGATGCACTTTGTTTGCCATGCAGCCAAGGAACAGCCTTGTTGCAAAAAGAACAGTCTAGAACAGAACTTTCCAAACTTTTCATGTTGGTGACACACCTTTTATGCATCATTTCGTGACACACTAATTCAGTTTTACTAATAAACCAGCAGGCTGCCCACTCCCTTTCCAGTCCTGGGCGGGGCATGGAGCGCATTTGTGTGGCACACCTACACACCGCAGCCGACACACTAATGTATCATGACACACAGTTTGGAAAGCTCTGGTCCAGAACAACAGCATGGCTCATGGCCTCAGCTGGACACAGTGCCACCTATTGTTGGAAGGACAGTATAACAGTTAAACCTACACCACAATTTACAAAGATTACAGTGGATGCTCGGGTTACGAATGTGATCTGTGCAGGAAGCACGTTTGCGACCTGCAGCGCCACGTCTGCGCACGCACAGGTTGTGATTTGGCGTTTCTGCGCTAGTGCCGAAACCCAGAAGTTACCGGTACTTTCAGGTTCGGCGCGGTGCACAACCCAAAATTTCACAACCCGAAGGGTCTGTAACCCGAGGTATGACTGTACTGTAATTGGAGGAAAGGTATTGCAGTCAATCCTGCCTTAAATATACTGATGGGAGTTGTAGTCAAAAACAGCTGGAGGCACCAAGCTAGGAAAGGCTCTCACTACCACCAAAAGCAGATTAGGTTTGGGTTAGCTGAGCCCCACTGACAAGGTTCAAGGTGGAACCTCCAAAGAGTATATTAGCATTTCACCATAGCTACATTCCTTGCAACAAACCCTACTCTTTTACTTGATCTTTAATTGAAGAACTGAAGGGAGACAGACTTTCTGCTGGTCATCAGGCCCCTGCCTTGCCCTACCCTTCAGCCCGAGGAGCCTTTCCCAGACCATGACTTTGAGAATAGCAGAAGCAGCTGGAAAGAGAGTGGCTCAGGGATAGTTGAAAATAAATAAATTATAAGTTGTGTGTCCTTGTTTCTCATTTTGATCCTTTTAAATGGTTTTATATGTTTTGTGGTATTTTATGCATTGTGATTTGCTGTTATTTTTATTGATTAGTAATTATTTATTGTAATTGATAAGTGTAAACCGTTTAATTATTATTTGCTGATGTTTAATTTTACTGTTTCCTATTGGATTCTAATAGATTATTGAATATTGCTTTTTTATAATATTTTATTTTTCCATTCAACAATATTTTAACAACAAACTATAAATATAAACAAATTCAACCCGCTTTTTCTTTTACTTCGCTCCTCCCCTCTGTGTGGTTCCTCATTTTATATTGTAATCTTATTGCATAACCAATTCAAAACTATTTACAAATGTAACATTTTCGCTCCCTTTAAGTTATTTCTTACTTTTCATGTTTATGTCTATCCTGCTAGTGTTTTTAATTGTTTAAAATTTGTTTTCATATACAACATTATATGTTGTAGTCTTGTTGGAACCGCCCTGAGACCTCCGGGTATAGGGCAGTGTATAAGTTGAATAAATAATAATACTGAATATTGCTTTATTTCATATAAGTTGTTTATTTTAAAGTTATTGTGACTTTTTATGTTGGATCAGATTGTTACTATTAATGTTTTATTTTATTTTTATTATTTTTATGTGTGTTGGAAGCTGTCCAGAGTGACTGGGCCAACCCAGCCAGATGGGCAGGGTGTAAATAAAATATCATCACCATCTCTTCTAGATGGTTTTCTAGAGCAATTAAACTGAAAATTTGGAACATGTGAACAGCACCCGCCTGCCACTGATTCTCTTTTCCAATCTTGGCTCAGTGTCTCCGGCTGCTGAACGCCTCCGGTATATCCTGGGTGAAGATGACGACCCCCCCAACCCCACCCTGTTCACTGAGATGGACACGCTCCAGCATGATGGAGAAGAAATGGAGTGGAAGGAATCAGCCAGGTATGGGGAAAGCTGGAGGGTTTTAAGCAGCTGCTTCTCTTGGGTGACTCACACATTTTCCTCCTGAGGTATGCGCTCTTGAAGGAAGAAGGCCTTTGCTGGAGGCAGGCCATAATTTTTAAGAGAGTAGAACCTGGTTTGTGAGATGCCTTGATTCACAGTCTTCTTTGCCACGCTGTCACTTCTGGGCAAACTATTTTTTTTTTAAGTAATATTTATTGAAGTTTTAAAGGTTACAAAAAGAAGAGAAGAAAAAACACCAAACTAAACAAAAACAAGGCAACACATCACAATAAAAAAACAGAAAAATAGAAACAATTAAAAAACAAATCGAACCTTCCCATAACTTATCTTTCATTTGCTTGTTTCCTTGACCTCCTCACACCTCCCTTTTTTTGTATTCTAGTTCGGTTAGCTATTTCAGCAAATCCTTCCCATCTTTTCCGATTTTTGTCCTGTAATTTATCTTAATATTAATGTAGCTTTACTTTCCCTCCTTTCACCAATTAACAGTCTGTTGTTTCCTAAACCTTTGTAACATTTCTGCTAAAATCACATAAATTCATTCCAACATCATTCTAACATTCATTAATTTTACAATGTTTCTGTAAATAGTCTTTAAATTTCTTCCAATCTTCCTCCACCGACTCTTCTTCCTGGTCTCGGATTCTGCCAGTCATTTCCGCCAGTCCCATATAATCTATCACCTTCATCTGCCATATTTCCCGGGTGGGTAGATCTTGTGTCTTCCAGTACTTTGCAATAAGTATTCTTGCTGCTGTTGTAGCATACATAAAGAAAGTTCTATCCTTCTTTGACACCAATTGGCCGACCCACTTCTGGGCAAACTAAAAGCTGCAAAATATTATTTATCAGGGGTAAAAGGATTATTATTACCCTGTCCAGTGATCCAAAGTGTGGGTGTGTGGAGAAAGCTATTGAAAGCCTTCAGTCCTAGCCTGTTTCATATGCTCATTGCTTTCTGTTTTGCAACCAGAACAGAAATTAACACCCCGAAAGCTGGTTCACACATAACAGGAAACCATGGTCAGATTTTGTTGGACCAGCATGGATCCTTCATGGAGGGGAGGGCTATTGAAGGCTACCCGCCAGGAAAGTCCTGCTCTGCCTTCACAGTTGGAGGCAGCAATGCTTCTGAAGACCAGCTGCTGGAGACCAGAGGAAGGTGGGCGGTCCTGCTTGCTGGTTTCCCAAAGGTGTCTGGTCATCCCCTGTAAGATCATGCTACTGAACTCGATGGGCCATTGGCCTGATCTAGAAGGCTCTTCTTATGTTCTTAAATCCATTCTGCTGCTACTGGGCTCAGGCTTGGAGCTGATTTTGAGGGCTGCAGATTGGCCAACCCCGTTTAAGAGTTTCCTTTACCATTTCCTTCCTGCATGGAGGCTGCAGCCAACTTCAGTGACTTTCCCCTGCCATACACACACAGTTTCCCCAGTTGGCACCCAATCTCCTCTGGCCATCTCCCGCAAACTTAGAGCTCTCAGAGTGAGATCCTAAGCACATTTACTAAGAAGTAAGCCACAGTGAGGTTTGCTTTCAAGGAAATAGGCTGTTGAGTCTGAATTAAACATTATCTTGGCAGTGTACAAGTCACTTCCCTTAGGCCAGCCCCATGCTGATCTAGTAGCACAAATCTGAACTATGTGAATACCATATTTTTCGCTCTATAAGATGCACCAGACCACAAGACGCACCTAGTTTTTGGAGGAGGAAAACAAGAAAAAAATATTCTGAATCTCAGAAGCCAGAACAGCAAAAGGGATCGCTGCGCAGTGAAAGCAGCAATCCCTCCTGCTGTTCTGGCTTCTGTGATAGCTGTGCAGCCTGCATTCGCTCCATAAGATGCACACACATTTCCCCATACTTTTTAGGAGGGAAAAAGTAAGTCTTATAGAGCAAAAAATACGGTAAGTCACAAGAAAAAGCCACCTTGGTGTGAGCCCTATTTGCAGCCAGCAGTTAAAGAGTTAACTTTGCTCTTTTATTGCAAACCAATAAAGTAAACCTTTTAAAAGCCCCATAACTTTTATCAAAGTATTAGAGAGAATGCAAGATGTCCTTACTTTATTGAATTACCAGCTTACTAATGTTTTTCACACAAACGAAATCTACATGGAATTTCCTTTCCAGCTGAGGCTTTATAACCAGTCATTTTTTCATTATTATTATTATTTACTAAATTTCACATCCTGTGTTTGAGCAGCGGGGAGGGGGGAAGAGTCGGGGACTCGAATAGCAGGTTTGAGCCCAGCTGAGCCTCTCAATGGTGAAGAACAAAGGGATTTGTGGGTGTTTATGCCATGTTTAAATGGGATCAATGCCGTGAGGTCAGGCAGTTAATAAGATAGATTTTGATTAACTCTGTCTCCCTCTGCCCCACATGCCCCGCAGTGGCTCCAAGCTTGCGCCACATAATGACCTTGTCTAATGTGCTCCCTCAGTGCCAGGAGGGACGGGGCAGGCAGAACATTCATACTTGGGTTTTGTATTCAGAATAGCTCCTGTATATCAGAGCTGCCAAAAGCCATTTTCCTGTTGTGTGAAAGCACAAATATAATGCAGAAATTAAAACTAGGGAAATGTCAGGAAAACAGAACAAACTGCCATATGAATGCAGCCAATAACTCAAAATATTGGAATGGGAAAAGGCTGTTCCAGAGAACCAAGAAGAGGGGTGGTCCCTGACCGTCCGCATTCTAGGATGGGTGACCATCCGCATTCTAGGCAGCTGTGATAATGATTGTTTAAGAAGAATGTCTAGTATGGTTATCAAGGAGGAGGAGGAGATTTTCAAAAGCATGTAGTTTTCTTCCTAGCACACGGGTTAACAATGTAGAGACTCTGCTGGGCAATACTGAAAAGCCCCCAGAAAAGGCAACAGCCATGCTCTGGATAAACACAGCTTGAGTGAGCCCTACATAACAGAAACATCTTAATCCCTGGTTTCTAAGCAGAGCCCGTCCAAGAAAATTTTCTGAGTTAGGCAAAAGGCAAGAGAACATTGTTGTGCTTCTTGTGGGCTTTCCTATATAGACACTTGGGTGGCCGCTTTGAGAACAGAGTGCTGGACCAGGTGGGCTCTTGGCTTGATCCAGCATGCTCTCCTTATATTCTTGAGAGAGAGAGACATAGCTCTGCTCTAACAGAGGAGAATATTGTGGGAGAGAAGCTAAGGGCCTGTTACTGCGACCTCCCAGTGTAACGCTGCTTGAGGTGATCTCCAGAAGGTAGGGCCGTCCTGTCACAGCCGTGCTAGATTGCAGGTGCTTTCAGTGAATACATTTCAGTGAGTCCCAGAAGGTTGTGCTAGCCCCCAAACCCTCTTTGCATTCAAGTTCGGCTCACAGACTTCCTGGAGGAATATGACTGGCCACTGCGAGAACCGGATGCGACACTGGATGAGTCCTTGGCTTGTTACTGCAGTGAGACTCTTCTTACATTATTGCGTTCTTAAAAATCACATGTCCCCTATCATGTATCTATTATGACAGGGCAGGATACTGTCCATTGAACATGTGGAGATTAAGCCATCAAACACTCATACATTACTGTTTCCAGGGTGAGAGCGCTGTGCATTTCCTATTCTACAAACAAAATGCCAATGGCTGAAACCGTTCGAATTTCTGTACCACTGCCACAGTCCACAAGGCTTTCTGCTTGCCTCTCTTTGTCAGCATTTTAGCATTGCCAGCTCAGGATTTCCGCTCTCCTTGACTTAGGAATCCAGATCAGGAATTTAGCTGCAGGGTGCCTAGGCTTCGCTTCCCATAGTAAAAGGCTGGTACTTTGCAAATGAAGCTTTGGCAAGTCAAAATAGGAATTTTCATCCTCAGAGCCCGGCACCAATCAAAATGGCACAGTTGCTTTAAATAGAAAGCTCCCATCCTAGACAACCTAACTTGGGGCTTAGTCATACCAAAGGCAGATCTAGGAGCCACTGAAATTTGGGGTGCCAGGGCCTGCCACTGGCCACGCTTCCCTCTGCACTTTTCAGGCATGTTCTGTGTTTTCAAGCTCTGTGTCTGAGTGTCTTTTTTGCTCTGGAGCTTTCCCTGCAAAAACCCACTATTTAAAGCTGAAAAACAGCATTCTATGGAAATTCCAAATAAGGCTTGGTTTCCAGACCATTGATCATCTTGGTCGCCCTCCTCTACACACGTTCCAGCTTGTCAATATCCTTCTTAAATTATGGTGCCCAGAACTGGACACAGGACTCCAGGTGGCATCTGACCAAGGCAGAATAGAGTGGGACTATGACTTCCCTCGATGTGGACACTAGACTTCTGTTGATCCAGCCTAGAATAGCATTAGCCTTTTTTGCTGCTTCATCACACTTGATGACATCTCCCAGTGGCTTCAGAGAGATGGTAAATAGCACCTAAAGATATTGTGTTAGGACCCACAGTCATGGAGGCTGGTCCATTAGGACAAATGAGGCACTGGCCACTAAATGCCGTCTGCTCTCAGCCAGCCCCTACCCATCTGCCTGTTTCCTTACATCCAGGGCAGCAGAGTGACTCTGCCTGTCATTGGTTCTGACTCCACCTGCTGGTGGTCCCAGCCACCACTTGCCCACAGGCAGTGCAGCCATTCAACTCTGTAGTTCTCCAGCTAGTTGAAAGCTGAGAAACTTTCACAGCCTGCTCTTTGTTCTGGATTAAATTGCAAAACAGGAGCATATTTTATGAGCATTTATTAGGGTTATTTTGTTTTGCTCTAATAATTCTGAAGCAATATTATCAAGACAGGCTAAACATTTGCCTCTTTGAATAAAGGGATTTGCACCTTTGGCATGCATACCTGGTACAGAGGAGCGTAGAACCAGTGAGTTGGCCACATATCAAAGCATTCCTGAAGTACATGTGCTTTGAAATGTGTGTGCTGGGGGTGGGGAAAGGGAATGACTTCTCTGCCCTCCTTTGCCTAAAAATGGCACATCAACAAGCAAGAAACATTACAACTCACTGTAATGGTCCTACTTTCCTGGTTATATACAGCACTGCAATGCTAAGGGGGTAGGGATGGGGGAGTAAAAAGAGAATATTCATGTCTACACACCCCACTTTTATTTGTTATACTTGCATTTCACACAGAAAGATAATAACAGCCATGTTTAAAATGTGTTGCCTTTGACTTGTGGTGCCTTCTTCCACAGATGCTTTGGATCACAACTCATTATGTACTTCTGTGACACGGGTCACTTCCAGACAAACTGTTTTTTGGGCACTCATCCTGCACTGTTTGTACAAAGTGTGCAGGGAGGTTATTCAGCCTTTGTTGTGCAGTCATTCTGATTTTGGGCCTGCCAAAATGGAGCTCTTCTGCTGTTTTATTGATTCTTGTACACCACCCAGAATATTTTGGTCAATAGGCAATCTAGAAATAAATAAAACTTTAGTCCAGACTTTTGGACATACTGTTTTTAAAAGTACCCCCTCCCTTATGTAGGATCACTTGTAATGACTTCTTTAAAGCAGTAGTTTATAACTGAATGACAGTTGTATGGCGCTCTTCCAGATGACCTGTTTATTAAGCGTTCATCCTTATATATAGCCCAAAGTGGTTGTGTATGGCTATATGACATTGCTGTTTATTGAGCAGCACTCATTTGGATTTGTTTGCATGGAGGTTATATTCATCGCCCAGTATCTTCATCATCGTTCTAGTGCATTTTCCGGTTCCTTTTCATAACATAAAAGCATTGGGGAGTTGTTTCATTTTTGAGAGTGGACTTGTTGCACAGGGGCTCCAAATCCACTTTAATTGTGCAGCCTAAATTTGCTGGTGTACAATTTAATTATACGTATCTGCAAATTAGTGACAGTCTGGAAGTGGCCATAAATCATTAAATGGCTCTAGTACCAGCCATGCAACAGACGTATGATTTTGCTTAACAAAAAGATGACTACCCTGCATTGATTATTTGGTTATTACTATTGGAAACAACAACAACAACTATAGCAAATACTCTTAAAATACACTGTATGTTTTTGCAGTTTTATCCTGAATGCTGCCAAGAGTGAAAATCTCCCCAACAGCTGCCTTGCCTCTTAACAGAACTTAAGCATGCTGTTCCGAGAGACACTTACTGTGTGATTGCACACATAGATTGCACACATCTATATTGTTGGTGGCAACCAGCTCAGACCTCACACACTGAGCTTATCGGGTAGACTGAAATACAACAATAGGCTTACTCTCAAGGGGAGAGGGATTGCCCTAGCTATGCCTGGCAGGACAGCTTACTCTATGGCATTAATCCCTTCATGCATTAATAAGACATGTTGGTCATCCCACATGTGTATCATTTATGCTGAGCACTATTCATGTCTCATCTCCTTCATCTTTGTTTGCTCCATCATCTTTGTTTCAGGTGGATCAAGTTTGAAGAGAAGGTAGAAGAAGGAGGGGAGAGATGGAGCAAACCACACGTGTCAACCTTATCTTTGCATAGCCTCTTTGAGCTACGCACTTGCCTGCAGACGGGTACCGTGATGCTCGATCTAGATGGCTACTCCTTGCCGCAAATAATAGGTATGAACCTCAGACATGCAACTATAAGCACAATCCACTCAGAAGCTGCTGAGCAAATCAATGAGGCATTCGGATGTTATTGGTGAGATTCCTGCATTGCAGGAGGTTTGACAAGATAGAATCATAGAATCATAGAGTTGGAAGAGACCACAAGGGCCATCGAGTCCAACCCCCTGCCAAGCAGGAAACACCATCAGAGCACTCCTGACATATGGTTGTCAAGCCTCTGCTTAAAGACCTCCAAAGAAGGAGACTCCACCACACTCCTTGGCAGCAAATTCCACTGTCGAACAGCTCTTACTGTCAGGAAGTTCTTCCTAATGTTTAGGTGGAATCTTCTTTCTTGTAGTTTGGATCCATTGCTCCGTGTCCGCTTCTCTGGAGCAGCAGAAAACAACCTTTCTCCCTCCTCTGTGTGACATCCTTTTATATATTTGAACATGGCTATCATATCACCCCTTAACCTCCTCTTCTCCAGGCTAAACATGCCCAGCTTCCTTAGCCGTTCCTCATAAGGCATCGTTTCATAAGGCACCCAGATGACCCTGGGTGCCTTCCAACTCTATGATTCTGTGATTCAACCAATAATGAGGGGTGGTGTCAGGACCATGAACTGTAATGTATTTCAGTCAATAGGAAGAGTCCAAAGAGTCCTTCATCCTATTCTCACTGTGGCCAACCAGGTGCCCCAATGGGAATCCTGCAGGTGGGGCCTGAGAACAGTGGTCGTCTCCCCACTTGTCATTCCCAGCAGCTGATTTTCAGAGACATTCTGACTCAGACAGTGGAGATAGAACATAATTGTGGCTATTATTATTTATTAAACTTACTCAACTCTATTTTTACAAAAGCAACTCAAAGTGACTCACAACAAGCAGTAGCTATTGATAGCTTTATCATCCATGAATTTGTCTAATCCTCTTTTAAAGCTACCCAGGTTGGTGACCAATGCCATGACTAGTCCAGTGTTTCCCGAAGTGGGCAATACTTTCCCCTGGGGGTGCTGGGAGGGATAATCCAGGGGGCTGTAGTAGCCTGGGTGCAACTGGGGGGCATTGAATAAAAATACGGAGGCAGAGGAAGCATAAAGAAACAAGAGAATAAAATTTTGAAAAACCGTTCATACATGTTTCATCTATTGTGTAATGACGCTTAACACCAGATCAGGCGCTGTTGCAGGATGGCAAAAAACACCTCTCCAGTCCTGCTGGAGGCGTGGGGTTTTCCTGGGCTTGGGCGAACCCTTTTTGGCTTCCCCCAAGCCCAGGAAGTGGATTGCAGCTTGCCTATCTATTTGGCCCTGGCAGGGGGATTGGACTGAGCCGGCAGTCTTTACTCCAGTCTGCCCCATGGCTTTTAATAAATAATTTTATAATTTCAAGCTTCAAGGTGCCTTATTTACAACATCTTTCTTTACTATGTTGTAGGACATAGGGAGAAAGTAGAGATACATAAAAGAACACAAATTTATCACTTCTTTTTTTGTTTGCTTAAAGGAGGTAGATTTCCATGGGGGCACTGAGTATTTTATTTTTTCTGAAAAGGGGATTTTATTGTTTGTGTGGCTACAACCCTTTGTCCTCCAGAAGCAGCCATGGGCAGCAAACAACAAAGTAATAAAACAGTGCAATTAAAAATAAAACAAAAACTTCTTTAGAAAATTTAAAATAACTAAGAATATACTTTTAAAAATTAAAATGTTAGGAACATCTAATAATAAAAAAAACCACCAGTCACATACTGTCACAGCTAATAATTTCTAGGTTGCTAGGCGTCTTTCAGTCATCAAGTATCTGGGTGAATGGGAATGTTTTAATATCCCTCCTGCATGTTAATAGTGAGGGGGACAAGCACACCTCAGCCAGGACACCCCACAGATGGGGAAGCACCATTGCCACATATAAGTCCCTGTCAGGGTCAGTGGGTTAGTGAAATCACTACCAAAGTGGCAAAATCCTGAGTTATCAGCATGTACTTCTAGGAACTGGGTGGTCAAATATCTTTACCAACCATACTAGCACTCAGTAATCCATTCTAAGTGTGACTGTGAATGTAATTATTATTATTATTATTATTATTATTATTATTAATTTTTACCCCACCCTCCCTAGCCAAGACCGGGCTCAGGGCGGCTAACAACCAATAATAAAAACAAGTTAATTGAAATACAACTTAAAAACAAGATTAAAATACAACATTAAAAAACACACACACACATTTCTTAGTCTCTTGACATGCTGTTCATCCCAAATAGCCGATAGATAGCTAGATGATAGAGATATAGATAGATAGATATAGATAGATAGATGATAGATAGATAGATAGATAGATGATAGATAGATAGATGATAGATAGATAGATGATGATAGATAGATAGATAGATAGATAGATAGATAGATAGATAGATAGAGTGGTGCCTCGCAAGACGAAATTAATTCGTTCCGCAAGTCTCTTCGTCTTGCGGTTTTTTCGTCTTGCGATGCACGGTTTCCCATAGGAATGCATTGAAAATCAATTAATGCGTTCCTAGGGAAACCGCCTTCAGACCAGGTCCGGGGACAGTCTGTCCCCGGACCTCTTCTGAAGGCTGGGGGGGCGCGGGCTTCGCAGCAGCGCTACGAAGCCCGGCGGCTGGGGCAGGTGTTCCCGCCCCCCCCTGCTTCGGAGCAGCGTTCCGAAGCGGGGTGGCTGGGGCAGGTGTTCCCGCCCCCCGCCCGGCTTCGCAGCAGCGCTACGAAGCCCGGCGGCTGGGGCAGGTGTTCCCGCCCCCCCACCCCGCTTCGGAGCAGCGTTCCGAAGCGGGGTGGCTGGGGCAGGTGTTCCCGCCCCCCCCGCCCGGCTTCGCAGCAGCGCTACGAAGCCCGGCGGCTGGGGCAGGTGTTCCCGCCCCCCCACCCCGCTTCGGAGCAGCGTTCCGAAGCGGGGTGGCTGGGGCAGGTGTTCCCGCCCCCCCGCCCGGCTTCGCAGCAGCGCTACGAAGCCCGGCGGCTGGGGCAGGTGTTCCCGCCCCCCCACCCCGCTTCGGAGCAGCGTTCCGAAGCGGGGTGGCTGGGGCAGGTGTTCCCGCCCCCCCGCCCGGCTTCGCAGCAGCGCTACGAAGCCTGGCGGCTGGGGCAGGTGTTCCCGCCCCCCCACCCCGCTTCGGAGCAGCGTTCCGAAGCGGGGTGGCTGGGGCAGGTGTTCCCGCCCCCCCGCCCGGCTTCGCAGCAGCGCTACGAAGCCCGGCGGCTGGGGCAGGTGTTCCCGCCCCCCCACCCCGCTTTGGAGCAGCGTTCCGAAGCGGGGTGGCTGGGGCAGGTGTTCCCGCCCCCCCGCCCGGCTTCGCAGCAGCGCTACGAAGCCCAGCGGCTGGGGCAGGTGTCCGGGATCTCTTTTGAAGCAAGCGGCTGCGGAGAGACGCGATCTCCCCGCAGCCGCTTGCTTCAAAAGAGGTCCGGGATCTCTTTTGAAGCAAGCGGCTGCGGAGAGACGCGATCTCCCCGCAGCCGCTTGCTTCAAAAGAGGTCCGGGGGCAGCGGGAAGAGCTGCCCCCGGACCTCTTTTGAAGCAAGGGGCGGTGGGGAGAAGCGATCTCCCCGCCGCCCCTTTCTTCAAAAGAGAAAACCCGCTGTCCCGGGGCAAGCTTCGTTTTGCGAAGCAAGCCCATAGGGAAATTCGTCTTGCGAGGCAACTCGAAAACGAAAAAACCTTTCGTTTTGCGAGTTTTTCGTCTTGCGAGGCGTTCGTCTTGCGGGTTACCACTGTAGATAGATAATAGATAGATAGATGATATAGATGATAGATAGATAGATAGATAGATAGATAGATAGATAGAGAGATAGATAGATAGATAGATAGATAGATAGATAGATAGATAGATGATAGATAGATAGATAGATAGATAGATGATAGATAGATAGATAGATAGATAGATAGATAGATAGATAGATAGATAGATGATAGATAGATAGATAGATAGATAGATAGATAGATAGATGATAGATAGATAGATAGATAGATAGATAGATAGATAGATAGATGATAGATAGATAGATAGATGATAGATAGATAGATATGTAGATAGATGGCCAAATGGATGGCTAGATGGATGGCTAGAGCCTTATTTGGCACTAATGAGGCTTATGGAAGTGACTTTCCCCCTCCTCCTGTGGCATCAAGGATTGTCACAGTTAAGAGCATGGGGTGGGGTGGCCCTGCAGACCAGTAACATGTATGATATCTCCCTCCCAGATGATGTCATTGAGAAGCAGATAGAAGACGGCCTGCTGAAACCAGAACTGCGTGAGAAAATAAGCTACGTGCTCCTGAGAAAACACCGTCATCAGACCAAGAAACCCATCCACCGATCACTGGCAGATATTGGCAAATCTGTCTCAAACACAAGTGAGTGCAGGTTGCCCAGCTTGCCATTCTGCACAGGCAAGGTGGAAGAGACACATTTGCAGTGGTAGTATAGACAGAGGTTCATCCTGGGTGCATTCACACCCATAATTGTATTGTTGTTGTTTTTGCATTTGTATCCCACCTTTTCCCCCATACAAGGTGGCATACAAAGTTCTCCTTTCTCCTCATTTAATCCCCACAGGTAAAGGTAAAGGACCCCTGGGTGGTTACGTCCAATCCTATGAGGGAGGTTGGGCTGAGAGGGAGTGACTGGCCCAAAGTCACCCAGTGAGCCCCGTGGCGGAGTGGGGATTTGAACCCTGGTCTCCCAGGTTCGATTCTGACACTCTAACCACTGCTCCACACTGGCTTCTTCTGTAGGATCATATCCAGATTCATAATGTAGGCAATGTATAGAAACATTTCACACATTAGGTAGAGTGAGGCAGCTGCCTCAGGTGGCAGATGCTGGGGGGTGGCAGTGAGGTGTTAGAAGACAGAGATGTCCATGCCAAATGCCCTACCACCCTACGCTCCCTTAAGCCAGCCTGCTGCACTCGGGGGAGGACACTGCCCTGTCAATGGTGCCCGTCCAATCAGCTATGGTCTATGGAATGGGGAGAGGTGCCATCTTGTCCTTCACTTCAGCTAGGAAAATGGTTTTCATGGAGTTGCATGCCCATCCAAAAACAGAGGCATTGAGGCAGTGATGAACAATTTGTTTTGTTCATTATCTCAAAAAGAAAAGTGCAAAGTGCAACCTTTTCAAGGTGTCAAGCTGATCCTCTCATTTCTAATCTTCTTTCTTCGTGTTTGCAGATCGTAGCCCTGTCCGGAGTCCAGCTGCAGGGGCCAGCCTTCATCGTTCGTCAGAAGATCTCAGAATGAGGCAGAGCGCAAGTTATGGGCGATTACGTGAGTTTTCTTCCAGTTCTTCCTGTCAAAAAATGGTGGGAGAGAACTCAGCAGGCAGGCCCTGGCATCCTTGTCCTGATACACTTCTGCACAGGTGCATATCCTGTGGTACCAGGATAGCAGGATGGTGGAGGAAAGCCATGATTTCTGGTGCTGAGCATGAGACCAGGTGCAGTGAATTTCCTTCAATTAACCACACCAGTCGTGATGTTTGAAACACCTTTCACTTGGTCAGAATAACAGCAGCTGCTGGGGAACCACAAAAGTGGACTCCACAGGCTTGTAAATTGCACAGGCTTATATGGAGGCATTTCCTTTCCTGAGTTTTACTAGTACATAGAAATTAAGTCACGTAACTAGCAGAGGTTACAGTTAGATAACTAGGCAGCCGCCTTATCAGGCAGAGCAAAAGTAGCATCTCAGGAGCAGCGAGGAAGAGCAGGGCCATAAAACTCATCAGCAAATTCCTTCACACATCTTCAAAGACCACTTTTTCCTTTCTTTCAATACCCCCTCCTCAGCATGGTTTTGACACTTTCTTTTTAATGCCTGTATATTGTAAGCTATCTATCTATAAGTTTTCTGCCACATATGCAAATTGGTGGTAACAATGAATGTGTTGCAGAAAATGTGGTTGGAGGTCTTCTTGGGCTATGAAGGGATTGTATGAATATACTCAGCTCCCCAAATCAATCTTCATTTATAGACTGCCCTGATTCTATCTAGTTTGAGAAATTTTGTGGTGGTATACTCAGGGTTGGGTTGTAGCGGCTTCTTGGTGAAGAAATCACATCGAGGACAGACAACATAAAAGCCTGAATCTCTAGCCAGAATTTGCAGAATCTCAGCTCTCAATTTTTTAAACAATAAATAAATTATATTTTATCATATATGGCTGCATAATGTGTTTACTCCTTTAGGTCATGCACAAAGCCGAAGCATGAATGACATCACAGATACACCAAGCACAGATCAGGTAGGAAATCCCAAACACTAAAATCTTTTCTTTTAGGTTTCCAACCCCTAGGACCAAATGTCAGCCACGAATGTAGTCATTGGCTTCCCAAAACGAGAACCAGTTGCAGTTTTCCTGCATGTGTGTTCTTTGTCACAATAAAACAAACTTGAAATTGTTTTCAGAACTTCTCATTGCTGTGCAGGATGTACCTCTTGTGAAGGATTCATTACAGTGGTCTTCACATGTCTTAAAATATGTGAATACATTTGTTTCCAAAGTAGAGGTGTCTTGTTGTCCATGGTAAGGACAGGCTCCACGGTGCAGCAGCAGCAGGGTCAAGTGGCCTGCTTTCAGCAACATCAGAAGGATGGCAGGAGGAGGGAACAGATTAAAGCAGGAACTGCTTTCTGAAAGGTGCAACGAAACAGGTTCGAATTTAAAAATGAATCTGTGAAATTTGCACTTTCTAAAATGCTGTGAAAACCAAAACGCAGTCATCCTTCAAAATTTGCACTTATTCAAATTTTGCAGTGCAATTCTCCAATCAATTGGTCTGTTCAAAAATGAATATATTAGGGGAATGTGTGCATGAAAGTTAAAATATTCACAAAAATAATGTACAAAACTGCATCACATTAAGAAAATTGCTTGCAAAAATGCATTTTAATCAAAACTGCCAACAAAAATATTATTGGGATAAATTTGCACCAAAATGTTGGTGAATTTTCATGAAAATTTAATAATAATAATAATAATAATAATAATAATAATAATAATAATAATAATCACAAGTTGCTGCAGAATCTGGATAACTTAATTTATGATTTGGAAAAATAGGAACTGAGAGAACCAGAATTGACGGATTCCCCCCCCCATCCCTTTTCATCCTAATGGGGAGGGGGGATTTGGAGTTCACTCTTGAGCAGCCATGTCCATTGCATTGGGAGTGGTGGCGGTGGCAGCTTGAGCATTGACTAGCAGCTGGCAGGGCTAGTGACAAGAGTTCGTGAAAGGAATGGATGTTCTGAGGAATGTAAATTCAAATGACATTTCTTTCAGAAGCTACCTCCAACATGAAAATAGGGACATTCTGTTCTATTATTGTTGTTGTGGTTGTTGTTGTTATCATACCCCACCCTTCTGATTGGGTTCCTCCAGCCACTCTGGGCAACTTCCAACATACCGTATTTTTTGCTCTATAAGACTCGCTTTTTCCCCTCCTAAAAAGTAAGGGGAAATGTGTGTGCGTCTTATGGAGCGAATGCAGGCTGCGCAGCTATCCCAGAAGCTAGAACAGCAAGAGGGATTGCTGCTTTCACTGTGCAGCGATCCCTCTTGCTGTTCTGGCTTCTGAGATTCAGAATATTTATTTTCTTGTTTTCCTCCTCCAAAACCTAGGTGCATCTTGT
This sequence comes from Podarcis melisellensis, assembly GCF_964234715.1. NCBI lineage: Eukaryota > Metazoa > Chordata > Lepidosauria > Squamata > Lacertidae > Podarcis > Podarcis melisellensis. The sequence continues at coordinate 4,527,990 of NC_138540.1, forward strand.
GGTCTGGTGCGTCTTATAGAGCAAAAAATACGTTATATAAAAACATTAAAAACACTAAACGTTTTTTTAAAAAAAACCTTCCTATACAGGGTTTTGACAGAAATTCAATAGGGGGACCATGAAAAAGCTTTGCCTGAGAATCATAGAATTTTAAAATTGGAAGGGACCACTAGGGTCATCTAGTCCAACCCCCTGCAATGCCGGATTATTTTTGCCCAATATGGGGCTTGAACCCACAACCATGAATTAAGAGTCTCATGCTCTACCAGCTGAGCTATCCAACACAACTAATGCCAAATTCTGTCAAAGGCACTGGCACTGGCAGCAGGGGGCAGAATTGTGAAAGTAGTGCTTTGGGGTCACCTCCATAGTTCTCCACAGTAAGTATTTGTTTTGACACAAAGGGAAGGGCTGTAGCAGCGCATCTGTGGCAAAGCACCTGTTTTGCATGATGCAGAAGGTCCTAAATTCCATCCGTGGCATCTCTAGGTGTGGCTGAGAGAGATCCATCAGAAATCCTGGAGAGCCTCTGCTAGTGAACTCCAGACGATTGCTCTGACTCGGTATCTGGCAGCTTCTGAATGCAAGTTCATGTCTCCTGCTTGAAAAGTGGGTGTGGGGAGGGTTAACCTGAAGGCATGCAAAGTATTTTGCTCCCAAAAGAACACTGGTCTTAATCAGCCTAGTATGGCCACTACAAAGGGACTTTTACATGAAGTTTTACATGAAGCTTAGAGGTTGCTCCTAACTCCTGCTCTCTGCTTATTCCAAAAGCTTTGTTGGCTTTTTTTCCATTATGGATTTAAAAGATTAGTAAAAAGGGGGGTGGCAGCAGTGGGTAGGAGGGAGAGCTTTCTGCCTTACTCACATGCCTCTCCTCATGCCAGCATATAGATTATAATAAACCTCAGCCTGAAGTTTATTGAGCCTTTTTAGGCTAATAATAATGAAACAGCCAGAAAAGGACAAGAAGAGTCTTGGGCATGGATCTGTTAAATGAGGTTTCTATCCACCACTTCATCCATATCTCGCTCTTCTGCTGCAATGGCTTCAATGTTTGCAAAGAAGAAAGAATTCCACAAAGGTGTTTTATCAAAAGCTGAAATCTCCTTCCTACAGAAGTAATAAGATCAAAGAAGTTCTCTCCTTTGTATCTCAGCACCCTTCGGGTGGGGGGGGGATTTCTGGATTCCAAGATCCAAGTTGGGAGCAAGATCCAAGTTGGGAGAGAACCCCAGTGGAGCTTTAAAATCACAAAATATGCATCCGTGTGGAAATCTAGGCTGTTAGACCTTTAAAATATGCTCCTTCAAGTTCCTACCAAAGTTTCCCTGTTTCCCCAGCATAGGAAAAAGATCACATGTATGGTAAATTTAAAATGGTTTACTTACTAACTCTCCAAAGGTCAGGTTTATGTGCTTTTCCATACAGCATTCAGAAAAAGTTGCACAGGCAGTAAAACTTAGCTTGCTTAGAAAGTGGTAAAAGTTCCTAAACTATTGGTATAGGAACTCAAGAGAGGGTTGTTAAAGCCATGTGGCTGGCAGGAACAGCTCAGAACTCCTCACACACCAAAGTTCACGTGTATACTGGAGGAGAACAAAGGCTTGATTACCTAGTTCCTCCCAAGATAAGGGGAAGTAGTCATAGCTAAGCCTGGCAGGACAGCTTACTCTTATGGTATTAATGCCTCCATACATTAATTTGACTTAAGCATGTTGGTTATATGAGGCTGGTTATCCCACACATTTTATGTTTACTTATGGGATATGTGATCAAGATGATGAACTTAGCATAGCATTGTGGTTTAGAGTACGAGCTATGAAAACTTGTAAGACACTGAATCATGTTACTCAGCTATGAGCTCTCTTAGTAGCCCTACTTAAGATGCCAGTTCTCACTTATGACATCTGACCTCCTGACTGTGAGTTGCTGCTGCTTACGGGGAAGGAGAAGAGGAAGTGGGAGATGGCCAGGAGATTGGCACCATCAGAGTCAATCCAGCACTCCTGCCAATGCCTTTGCACTTCCTCCTCTTGTTCTTAGCAAGCAGCAGTGACTCATCTGTTTGGATGGATGTCTCCAACACACCACCCGCTGCTGGCTGGAAGAGACCCTTGTCTGGAATCCTGGTGAACTGCTGTCAGTCAGGGTTGGCAGTGTTGAGTTAGATGGATCAATATAAGGCAGCTTCCTTGTTCCTAAAATATAAATATACTGTGATGTTCTGTGGTGGGCATATGGGGAGGACTTAGCAAGGGAAGTGGTGGGTGCTTATACAGTCAAGTTCTGGCACTCTGGATTAATTTCATACTCTTCAGGCACAGTCCACAGGGATGTTCTACCACTGAAGCTCCACTGGATTTAATGACAGCACAGTAGAACTTCCCAATGAACCACTAAAATTGATTTAAGTCTGCCTATACCAATATGGCGGCCTCCAGAATTTTGGACTACAACTCCCATCAGCCCTAGCCAGTACAGCTGTGCTCCCCTAAGCACCCACATCTTATGATTTTGCTGACTGGGGCTGATGGGAGTTGTAGTCAGGTCAGGCCAATTTAGGATAATTATTACAATGACACTACAGCCATATAGTCTACCTTCAGTAAGGATGGATCTGTCAGTGTCACTGTTCTGTTTCCCAGATTTCCAATCTTAAATTCAGTTCTCCACATTTTGCAGCAGTTTGTGAATTTATTTATTTTTAAACACTCATGACAATTGATCAGCATTTTACTGCAAATGTCTTCTAATAAACAGTTTCATATGCAGTTTTGACTAAAATAGGCATTTTTGCAAGCAATTTTCCTAATATAACACATTTTTGTATGCTATTTTCACGATATCTTCATGTTTGTGCATACTTTCCCATAATATGTGCATTTGTCTCTGTTAAATATGATTTCATTTGACAATATTTATAGTTTCTTTTTTGTTTTCCTTTTAAAAATATAATTTTATTAACAATTTTAACAATAAGAACAACAAATAGAAACTATAAACACCAAAACTGGATTTCCCATAGTAGTAACATAGTACATACACAGTAACCAATTTGGTGTTAAGCCAATATAACATACAAAATCAATATATGCATTTTTGTAAACTTTTTTTGGTTGGAGAACTGAATTGCACAGTTTTGATAAGTGTGAATTTCAAATGACAGCTGTTTTTCAGTTTACACATTGTTTCAGAAGGTGTAGATTTGATAGGTTCAGCTTTAGATAAATGCTGAATCAAATTTCTTCTCCATCCCCAACATTCAGCAAAACTACTGAGAATCAAAACTAAGATGGCTGGAACCCAGTCTCCAGCAACATTAAATAAGTACAAAGCTAGGCTTTCAAGAGGTACAGCTACTAAACAGATTAAAATTATGTAAATTGGCATAATGGCTAATAAATAAAAACACTCTCAATAGAGGATGTACTAACCACATCACTGAGCGACTTTAGCATTTGTCGAGGGCAGCAGATTTGCTGTAGAATCTGAGGGGTGAATAATTTGGAACTATTGTAAACATTGAGAGTAATAGCTGAGGTGTAAAACAGGAAATCTGCAGAGGTTGGCACAGAATTGGATTTGGAAGTGACTTTTGCAGTGGGAACTGCTCAAGGCAAATTTCACAATGACCACTGCCCACATCAAAGGGGGGGTGCCTTTTGCACAGTCGTGCGCAGCCCCCCCTCCCCGATCCCATGTGGCTCCCGGCAGTACAGCCTAGATACCTGCCCCCCCCCGGACACCTGGAGGTAGCCGCCTACCTCTGCCAGTTACCCAGTCCCAGCTGGGGGGAGGGCGTAGCCAGGAGAGAGTTGGCCAGGTAAGGGGAGAGACTGACCAGCCCACACAACTGTGGGCGGAACTTACCTGGGAGTTCTCAGTCGGCTTCAGAGCTTCTCCCACCCTGCCCTCCCTTAGTTAAGCCTTCTTTTGCAGGTTAACCTCTTCTCCACAGGTACGCAGGCGCTTGTACATTATGGTCGCTGTTGAAAGGCCGGAAAGGAATTCTCCTGCATTGGCAGGTTTTGCCTTCCCCATAGCAAAACGTCACAACTTTGGCGGTTTCAGGCCTTGGGCGGAATCCTTTAGTCTATCTTCCCTAAATTGGGGACGGTGGCGATCTCAGGGTTCCCCGTTAAAGGGGTTGTTTTGAGGGGAGGCATTGGTCATAAGCCGTTAGGTTGTCATTGCTTTCCCCTGCGACGGTGGCGAAATGGGGAGCGGGCTCTCTGCTTGAACAGACGTTCTCCAGAGCCAGCCCAATCCCCACATAAGGATAACCCTGATGTTTCCCAGAACCCCGGCCGGGGACTGGGAGGGATAAACGCCCAATGTCTAAGCCAAGGTCTCCCTACAGCTGAAGTTTTAATAGAGTTGTGGCCAAATTTTAATCCCATAAAACGTTGTCTTGAGTCATTATTCCACGTGAGTGTCGCCCATGGTTGGGGGGTCTCCGCCTGCCCATGCAAATGGAAATTACCACAGATCCTACTGCAGCCACATTGTGAGTTTTAAGAGTCCCAGGCGGATTCTAAGCAACGTGTTACCCCGGCTGGCAAGGAGTTTGCTCTTGCTTTGACTCGGGCAGAAAGAGACAAATCGAAAGAAGGGGTTCACTGATCTTTAGAGAAATGCTTTTGTTTTCCTCCCAGCTCAAAAACAAATTCATTAAGAAGATCCCCAAAGATGCTGAGGCCTCCAATGTCCTTGTGGGAGAAGTGGACTTCCTGGACAAGCCATTTGTAGCTTTTGTCCGGCTCATTCAGTCGACCATGCTGGGTGGAGTGACAGAAGTGCCTGTCCCAACAAGGTAGGTAGATGATTAAAAGGAGGATTGTGGCCCTGCCCAGCCCTACAAAAAAATCAAAGGCAGGGGGAGAGGTTGGCTGAAAGTGAGGCCTTCAGAAGGAATGCCTTCTGTCCCTGAATATGCCTGCCATTTGGACACCATCCCATGAAAGTACACCCTTTTGTTGGGATTCGTTTTGATGATCATTCTCAACTCTGCTTCCATTTTTCTTAATTTGCTACATGTATATTTATCTCCGGGACGCAGGTGGCGCTGTGGGTTAAAGCCTCAGCGCCTAGGACTTGCCGATCGAAAGGTCGGCGGTTCGAATCCCTGCGGCGGGGTGTGCTCCCGCTGCTCGGTCCCAGCGCCTGCCAACCTAGCAGTTCGAAAGCACCTCCGGGTACAAGTAGATAAATAGGGACCGCTTACCAGCGGGAAGGTAAACGGCGTTTCCGTGTGCGGCTCAGGCTTGCCAGAGCAGCGATGTCACGCTGGCCACGTGACCCGGAAGTGTCTCCGGACAGCGCTGGCCCCTGGCCTCTTAAGTGAGATGGGTGCACAACCCCAGAGTCTGTCAAGACTGGCCCGTACGGGCAGGGGTACCTTTACCTTTACCTTATATTTATCTCCACTTTCTTCCATCACTGCACCCAAAGCAGCAATACACAGTTTGCAGGCAGCCATCCAACTGTACACTGACCAAGCCCAGACCTGCCAAATATTTGCATTTAGCAGAAAAATGACCCATCAGGAGCTACTGGTTTTTATTTCCCAAAACTATAAGCACAGATAATTTTTTCTGTGCTATAGAATTAAGTCTCAGGGAATTGATGCAGCTACAAGCAATAGTAATTTCTGCATGACGTGACTGTAAGTGGCCCATTGTATGTACAAAACACCAAGGTAGTGTTTCAAAGCACATCTAGACAGCAGTAGTGAAATTAGCAGGCATTATAGTCCCATTTTGGCAGAGCAAATCTGTCCGAACAATATAACTTGCATGTTAACTATTGAAAGGAAAATAACACCCAAGGAGTTCAAGATGTTTTAATTCATTAGGAGAAGTCTAGGATAGAAGCCTCAAAAGGGAGCAATAGATAGAAACTGTTTTGCTAGTACAGCTTTCCCTAATTTGGTGCCCTCCAATTCTCATCAGCCACAGCTGATCAGCCCCAGTCCTAAACAGCTTAAGGGGGCCATGTTGGGAGACACTGAAGTAGCGTAACTGTCATTTAAGCTGGGAGCAGCACAGTGAGATGGCTTGCATATCATCATTCATGCTTCATGAGTTTGCTTTTTTCCCCTCTTTAAACCAGATTCCTCTTTATCCTCCTGGGTCCCACTGGAAAGGCAAAATCCTACAATGAAATTGGCAGAGCCATCGCCACCCTCATGGTAGATGATGTAAGTGCATTTTCAATGCCTTCGTAGATGCCTCCTCTCCTCTCCATGGGCGGAGCCAAGGGGGGCAGTTGCCCCCCCATCCAAGTACATCAATAAAAATACCTAACTGAGGTTCTGCTCCTCCCCCAAAAAAAACATTAAGCCTGCCCCCCCCTAACAAAAACCTGGCTACACTCATGCTGCTCTGATGTTTTATTGAGGATGTCATGCAAGAGCATAACCCATGGTCAGCGTTACAAAAGGCATATTCTGTACCTTGTGCAGAAAGGTGGTGAACACGTGGCCAACTCTGCAATGGAACTGAAGCAAAGGGTTCAACTAAGTCAGTGAAGGATTTCTGCTGGCATGACACCTCCCACCTCCAGTGCCCTTCCCAGATCTGCTCCAGAAAGTTGGGGGGGGGACCCTAGCACAGATCTGGAGAGCACACAGGTAGAGGGGGGGGAGTTCCATTACGCAAGTGGAGACTGGTTTACACATAAGAAATGAGGCTCAGTGTTATGTACTGAAGTTCTCACCCTGGGCCAGCAGGGGGATACTGTAGATAGTTTTTACTCAGGTCCACATATGCAAATAAGGGATCGAAAGTGACGTTCAGTGATTGGATAGTTACAGAAAGTTGTTACAGTAACGTTGTACTGGAGCTCTATATAAGCAGGCTGGCTGAACCCTTCAATTCAGTTCTGTTCTGGCCTCTGCATAAACAAGAGCTGTTTGAAGAATCGCTGTGTCGTCTGATATGTTCACCCACAACCTAACACTCTCCATTGTATTCCACTGCATTTTCTCGGGTGGTACTTGTCCAGATAATTCCTGTTTTCACTTTTACTTCCAGCTGTTCAGCGATGTCGCCTACAAAGCTAGAGACAGAGATGACCTGATAGCTGGAATAGATGAGTTTCTGGACGAGGTCATTGTTCTGCCGCCTGGAGAGTGGGACCCAAACATTAGAATAGAGCCACCCAAGAAAGTGCCGTCTGCTGAGAAGAGGTAAAAGGGAGGCTCTTTTCAGCAGTAGTCCTGATGAAAGAACCTCAGAGGAACAAAGGCTTGCAGGCTGGGCTAAGTGGTGTTGCACTTCGGGCACCAGGTTTCCTAACACTTTGCTATTTCTCTCTTCCACCAGAAAATCTGTGTTTTCCCTGAGTGAGGCTGGACAAATGAATGGCACGGCCGGAGGAGCAGGAGGCGGAGGGGGCGGAGGGGGCGGTGGTGGGGGAGGCAGCGAAGATGACGAGATGCCAGCTGTGCATGAGATTGGGGAGGAGCTTATCTGGACTGGAAGGTAAGCAAAACATTCTGGACTCCATGAGCAGAAAGAGAATCTGTTTAGGGACTGAGGGAAAGCACTAAACACAGTCATCAAGCTGGAGATATTTTCACCCGTGGTACAGAGCTCCTGAGATCATGGACCAAACTAGATAATGTGGCAGCAAATATATGTATTTAAACCCAGACCTACTGCAAATGTGTAGAACAGGGTGTTTCCCCCCCCAAAAAAATAATAATAATAGTCCTCTCTGCAATCTGCCGTCTAAGCTGGGCTCTCAACTCTTAGTCCCTAGCCAGGTTCATGTCCATCATCAGAGCCTAACCAGAGTAGGAGCCTTCAGGAACAGGCTGCAGGTTGCCCTCCAACCCCCTGCTTTCTATATGATTGAGCTTCAGCTGGAGGCCCAGCTGCACCCGTGTATGGACAGGGATAGCCTAACTTCTGTTGTCTGTGCTCTGGTAACCTCAAGGTTAGATTACTGCAATGCGTTCTACATGAGGCTGCTTCTGAAGAAAGTTCACAAACTTCATCTAGGTTGCTGACTGGGACAAGATGGTTTAAATATATTACACCAGTCCTGGCCTGACTGCACTGGCTGCCAAATACATTTTGGGCCCAATTCAAAGTGCTGGCTTTGACTTATAAAACCTCAAACAGCTCAACACCACAATACCTCAAGGACCACCTCTTTCTATAGGGGCTCCTGGTTTGTTTTTGTTTTTTTAAGTATTTTGTGTTCTCATTTTGTACTTTTATGTTGTGAACCACTCTGTGATGATGATGATGATGATAATAGATAGACAGATGATAGCTAGCTAGCTAGCTAGCTAGCTAGATGATAGATAGATAGATAGATAGATAGATAGATAGATAGATGATAGATAGATAGATGATAGATAGATAGATATAGATAGATAGATGATAGATAGATAGATAGATAGATAGATAGATATAGATAGATATAGATAGATAGATAGATAGATGATAGATAGATAGATAGATAGATAGATAGATAGATAGATAGATAGATAGATAGATGATAGAGATAGATAGATAGATGATAGATAGATAGATAGATAGATAGATAGATAGATAGATAGATAGATGATAGATAGATAGATAGATAGATAGATAGATAGATAGATAGATAGATGATAGATGATATAGACAGACAGACAGACAGACAGACAGACAGATACAGGTTTAAATTTATGAACTCACTGCCATCCAGTAGCGGCTGGAGGGGTGGTGGTGCAGCAAGGGTTGTGTGACAGTGTGGAGCTATTTGGTACCAAGAGGGGGAAAGGCAAGAGGACAGGAAGCTCAACCCAAGCGCAGTGGCGGGAGCTTCAGATTGGTTGCCTGGCCTGTGCCTCTCTGGAACAAGCAGCGAATCACAGCATTGGGAAGCCAAGTCATCATTCGTGCCCCACCAACCACTCCTGTAGCTATTATGTCTAGTCTGGCCTTGTGTTGCTCCAGAAAATACCTTATGTTTCGATGCTGCACAACCTACACTCATGTGAAGCTAGCCTCTTGTTCCTCTTGGATTTGTGTACATGGGAGAAGCATGCAAAAGGCAAACTGCCCTGCTGAAGGAGAACAAGCACAGCAGGACTCCCAGGGGCTGGGGCAGGGATCGTGATAGAGGGCATTCCAGCAGGGTGAAAGTTATGTTAGTTTTCCTGATTATAATGCTAGCTTTTCCATTTTCTAATATTCCTTTCACACTGCAGTACCTGTTGTGTTTCGGACCTGTAGCTTTTGGACGGATGTACTGACAAGTTGCACTAAATTCCCCCCTGAAAACTGTATGGCAGGATACCACCCCAAATTTCATCACTTTACTCCCTCAATTTTCAGAGTTAATGGAGTTATAAACAGCTTTGGTTTTGTTTTTGTTTTTTTCTGGAAGCAATTAACATGAAAAAGAGCACTAAACTTCCACAGTATTCTGCTAGATTTCTGGAAATGGCTTTTACGTCATGTGAAAGCTCAAATATAATGCGGAAATTAACCGTTGGGGAAGCAGAATGAACTGTTGTGTGAAGGCAGCCACAGTGTTGCACTGGCTAGTGTCTTCCCCCTACGGCCAGCAGAAGTAGAATACACCGGGCAACACTGAAAATCTAGCCAGAGTTATTTGATTTGCAGAATATGTTCTAGTCACAGAAGTTGACTTTTGTGGAAACGTGGTTTTTAAAAATTTATTTATTGTTTAGTTTTATTCATTTGTTGTTGTTGTTGTTAAGTAGTAGTATTTGCATTTGTAGCCCACTTTTCCTCCAAGGAGCTCAAGGTGGTGTATTTTGTTTTCCCCTTCCTTATCAAATCCCCACAACAGCCCTGTGAGGTAGGTTAGGCTGAGAGGGCGTGACTGGCCCAAGGGCGCACCCAGTGAGCTTCATGGCTGAGGGGGGATTCCAACCCTGCTCTCCCTCAGTGTCTCTTGTGTGCTTCCCTCTGGTGCAGAGTGTGCCCAGCATCTCCTGTTCGCTTTCCAGGTTCTGTGGTGGCCTATTTTTGGATATCAAGAGGAAGCTGCCCTGGTTTCCCAGTGACTTCTACGAGGGCTTTCACATCCAGTCCATCTCTGCCATCCTCTTCATCTACCTTGGCTGCATCACAAATGCCATTACGTTTGGCGGGCTGCTGGGGGATGCGACAGAAAACTACCAGGCAAGTCTGGGCCAAAACGGGGTCTTCAGGAACAGGCAGTGCTCCCTAGGAATGGGCAGATAAGCCGAATCATGGTCCAGGCTAGTTATGAATGTGTTTGTTCTTAGAGACCATTCCATCCTGTAGGAAAATACATAAACAAATGCTTAAATGCATATTTGTGGGACTGAAGCTGTCCGTATTTAGGTGGGTGTGCATCTGAGTGCACCTGGGCTCATCTTCCATCTCCAAATGTGGGCATGTAGAACAAAGCATTGCAGGTGAGTGAAGAACCATCAGCACAGACATGACTCTGCATGCTGCCCGTGGTCCCAGAGCCCTACCCTGTTATCCGCAGGTACCTGGTACCCAGGCACTCTTGAACATGTGGCAATGATTGTTGTGATGTGGTTTTGCACCCAAGCAGTGTCATTTTTGACAGCACTTAAAATGGCACCTATTGACATTTAGCTGTTTTCCTGCCACCAGGGAGTCATGGAGAGCTTTCTTGGCACAGCAATGGCAGGGGCCGTGTTCTGCTTCTTTGCTGGGCAGCCCCTCATTATCCTGAGCAGCACAGGACCCATCCTGATCTTTGAAAAACTTCTCTACGATTTCAGCAAGTAAGTGAAATCATTCCTAACAGGATCAATTTACAGAAGTAAGCTTGCTTCGTTCTATTGCATTTGGCTAACCCTACTCCGGAGTTTAGGATTGTTCGATTCTGTTCTGCTGCTAATTTATGTTTTAACTGTCATTTTGTTTTAAGTGCTGTGTTTTGATTTGTGTTGGAAATGTCTGCAGTGAAAGGGGCTCTGCAAAATGTATGAATAAACAAGGGTTGCATCCAGCATGACAGATGCAGAGTTTCACTCCCTGGGCACTCTCAAATTCTGCTCCAGATGTTCTTCCAACTCCCTCAGGGTGTTTGTGGGATAACCAGCCTCATATATCCAACATGCTTCAGTCTAATTTATGCACAAATGGTTTGATACCATAGAGTAAGCCTTTGTTCTCCCCCAGTCCACCTAAGAAGCTCAGCATGTGAAGAGGTCTTAGCTGTTGTACAGTTTTCACAAGCCTCTCCTGACTTCCTGTATAGATAGTTTAGGGACTTTTACCACTTTGTAAATATGTTTTCCTGTGCATCTTTTCTGACTGATGTATGGAAAAGCACATAAACCTGACCATTGGAGAGTTTGTAAGTAAACAATTTTTAACTTCCCAACTGTGTACTGGGCAGAGAGGGAAAGAAATAAACCTTTTAAGAAAACCTTTTGAAAGAAACTTTTTAAGGGGGCATTTTGGAACTCACTTGGAGGGGCACATGTTTTAAAGGTCTAACAGCCTATATTTCCACATTTTGCTTTGCTGCAGATTTTGTGATTTTATTAAGTCTCTGCTGGGGTTGCCTCACCAAAGAGTGCTGACCCAGACTTGGATCTTGGCATGCAGGAATTCTCCTTTCTATATGTTTCTTTGCATCAGCAGTTGAAGGGGAAGCAGAAAGGAAAGAAGGCTCCATTGTACCAGTGGGAGCCTCCTGGGCTAGTGGACAAGCAGCCTCGCAGGACCCTAAATAAAGAAAATACTAGATGAATTATGGCAACATCATTCACGTGTTCTTCTTCCATTTCCTTATGTGAATCAAATGTCTTATTAGTATTACTTAAAACTGTGGGAATGTTCAGGGGTGGAGAGGATATATTGACTAATTATATCCTTATCCAACTTGTGCTAACAAGTTCCCAAAATATCAGCAGAGTTTATAAACATTCCCCTTTTAGTTCGCAACGGTAACGTCTGCACAGGTTCGCTAGAACCTCTATAATAATTACTCTGGTAATTTCCCCTTTGTTCCCTCTTAAAACACAAGACACGACACAGTCTTTATAAAAGTATAAAAGAGTTTACTCACGTTCTGTTCACAATATGATCCCAGAAGGCAGGCAGCTTAAAAAGGTAAAATACATTTAGAATCTATCTTGTAGCAAGATAGTACTGTCCTCTCTTGGCTGAGAGCCAAGAGGGCATGTTGCTCCTTCAGAAGATGAAGATGAGAGAGAGAGAGAGAGAGAGAGAGAGAGAGAGAGAGAGAGAGAGAGAGAGAGAGAGAGAGATGGCTGCCTGCCCTGTGCTTTTATCATTTACCTGCACAGGTGAGGCCACACCCACCTCTGGTCACATGTGGAGGAAGTCCATCCCCAGGAAGTTTACCTGCTTACTAGACAGACATCCCTCCCCATGTTCTAATATGTACACTCTAGGAATGTTGTCATTGACTGCTCCTGTGTTTACATCCCACAAAAACAACCTTTGACTTCATGTCATTTCCAATTTCAGAGGCAATGGCATTGACTACATGGAGTTTCGCCTCTGGATCGGCTTGCACTCTGCTCTCCAGTGCCTTATCTTGGTAGCTACAGATGCCAGCTTCATTATAAAATACATCACACGGTTCACTGAGGAAGGGTTCTCCACTCTCATTAGCTTCATCTTCATCTACGACGCCATCAAGAAGATGATTGGAGCCTTCAAGTACTACCCCATCAATGCAGGCTTCAAGCCAGACTACGTGACAATGTATAAGTGCGAGTGCATTGCTCCAGACCCAGGTGAGTACAAGTCTTGCATCCTCCTGATGCAATCCTGGGGTGCGTTCCTTGCTGCCATCCATTGTTTGAACCACAGTTCTGTGTTGATACCCTGTGCCTGAAGGAAATGAGTCCTGCAAAAGGTTTCTGATGTATCCTTGCAAAGACTGGTTTGAGATAGCAGAGGCATCTCTGGCTGCCCCTCTTCATTGGAGCTTGTTCTGCATGATGTTGTAATGTGCTCAGGCCAGTGACCAGGAGCATTGTGCATAGAGGTGGCATCGGGGTGCACCATGTGGGAGGCATCGTATGTTGAGGCAAGCGGGTGAAAACTGGCATGCAAGAAGTCTCCATGTGTTCAAGTTAAATTGGTGGTTGGTGTACTAAATAATTTTACCAGCATTTTAACAAAATGCTATTTAAGAGCCAATGACCCCGGGGTCTGTCAGTCAGAGTCAAGGCCAGCCCAAGTCATTTTGCTGCCTGAGGCAGAAGCCATGCACAGAAGCTGACTGGACTGGCAACTCAATCTTACTTCAACATTATCAATGTTCCTTCCATGTGAGATTTTAAAGCTGATGGATCACAAAGAGGCTTGCATGCATACTGAAAGGTCAAGGCACATGCATGGTATATGGTGTTGTATACAGAATTCAAATTCCTGAGGTTTTTCCAGCTTTCTGGGTTTTTGTAATGTAAGCTTGGAGTCCTTATGGCTGTGAAGTTGAGCTTGAAAATGTGTGAAGTTCCAGAAAGGGAAAGAGCAGTGACATCGAGCAGAGTAGTTGCCCCTCAGTAAAAATACATCCCAGCAGAAAATATTACAAAAAATAGGAAAATATCAGCAAATTTGCCTAATTAATCTGAGATGCATAAGTTGTTGTTTCTTTGGTGCTGAATTTGAGATAGAGTTGAGTCTGGATTTATTTGCACATTCAGTTAGCAAGCTCTCTCTGAGATACTTCCAAGGAGAAGAGCTCTTATTTTTTATATAAGCAGATTGAAACAAAACCAAAACTGAGTCCATGTTATTGTAACCCATCTCTGATTTATGTGGTAGATGAATTCATGTGCTTCTTTAACACTGATTACTTTTATTTTAAACTGACAAACTTAACTAACGACCAAAGAACTCCACTTCTACAAATGATGAATAAAAGATGAAAACCCAGTTACTTTCATTTTATGATACACAATGAGAGTTACAGAAGAAGAAATCCCCTTAGGTGCCACCCCGTGTCCATCCCAAACCATTCCTCCTAAAAGAACAACACCAGTCTCTCATTGGTTGGTCTTGGGGTTCTACTAAAATTTAAAAATTTGATGTGGCACCCATGATCTAGATATATCTCCACTTATAATATCGACATTTGAAAAGTTTTCCTGAACGTCTATAAAGTGTTTGATACTACAACTGCAAGAAGAGAGCATCTTAGTTGCAGGACCAGGCGTCAGGCTCCCCATACCCCCAACCCATGCGAATAAGACCAATAAGACTGGCTTTAGGTCAAAACAGGCCACAACTTTATTGAATACAGATGAAAGAGGTTTGGCTTGGGCACGGGGCAACCTAAATACTTCTGGCCCACCCGCTGGAAGTGATGCATTGTCAATCCAGGCGGGGGTTCCTAAGATTTACATCCAATAGGGTGACGCCTGCAGGGACCGCCGTCTGGGGCTAGGACCCTGTCTTTGATAGGTGGCAGGGGCTTATGCCCCAGGTTCCAGTTCCCTCATTGGGGCCCCAGTGAAGCCTCCACTGTCCTGCAATGCCACCACACCAAGAGGGGTGAGCGGACTTATAAGACAACTTAATATCTCATCAGGGAAAAAGAAACCAAATTCTTTTTTTCCAGAGCCATGATGTACTCTTCTCTGACAGTGGCTGTATTGTAGAAGGCTATTTATTTATTTATTTATTTATTTATTTATTTATTTAGTCAATTTGTTAACAGACCATCAGCATGAACTCCCAGGTTGCAGATTTAAAAAAACAGCATGGAAATTTTTCAGTATTTTAGTGTGACTTTTCTCCTAATAAACACACTTTTGTCTGCACTTTTGACTAACAAAGACATTTTTTGCAAACAGCTTCTCCTGATAAAATGCACTTTTGTAATTCTCACTAATATATTCATTTTTATACACATATCCCCCTATTATGTGCATTTTTGTAAACACTGTCTGGTTGGAGAACTGTCTTGCAAAATTCATGTAAGTGTGAATTTTGACGGACAGCTATGTTTGGAAAGTGAAAATTTGATAGATTCAGCTGAATTGAGTTTCTCCCTCATCTCCACTCCTGGGGGGCACCTGCCCATTTGAGCCGCACCAAAACTTGCCATTTCTCAAGTATATATTTGCTCAAAAAGTGCAAAACTTACCTTCATTATATTGAAGGGCAACAGAGTTCTCTGCATAATAATAATTCAGCAGAAAACGTTAACTCTCAGAAGAAGTGGTATTTGGAACAAAATACATGGAAATTCTGCAGTTAAAAAATGAACTATTGAAGTTGCTGCATCCTCATATGTGTTCTAGCTCCAACTTGGACATCTCAGTTACTTGTCTCCACCCTGAGCTGGAGGAAAAGACATTCATTTGAGAGGGGGGGTCAGGTCACACTCTCCTCTCTACATTATTTTCATGCAATGAATTTGCAGTTAGTTACTCCTATTCTGTTGGGGTCACTCTTCTACGGCTGGTTTATCTCCCTTCCTTCACCCCCACTGAAGGACACATGGCCTATGCATTCCCTAGTCTGATAGTGTTCATTGCTGTTCTAAATTCTCTATAGAATGTGTTCAAATATTAACTGAGACATCACAGGTCTTGGGCAACACAGCTCCCCCCACCATCTGTGTTAGTTTTTTGAACTTTAGATACAAACTTTACTTTGTTGTTGGAACTGTTTGTGGTGGCCCTTGGGTGGCTGTGAAATCTATCGATATTACCCCAGGGTCCAGTAAAACTGCAATCCTATACACACTTACTTGGGAGGAAGGAAGGAAGGCCTGTTGAATTCAGTGTGACTTGATTCTGACTGAGTAACCATACCTATGATTGCTCTCTAAATCAGGAAGACTGGGAGCTACTGGCAGATCTCTTGGTGATCTGCCATAGATGAGAAAGGGATTTCTGACTGTCAGTTGTCTATAGCAATTATTTAAAAGCTTTCCCACTTTAGATTGCTGAAAAATACTGCTTGTGGGGGAAACCAGGCATGGATTTTTGTACTGAAGGACTTGTGAGCTTGGTTCTGGTACTCATAAAAAATCCTTGGGCTGAGCATGTTCTTGGAGAAACCCTATTCCTTAGCACTTAGCATAATTCTGCTCTGCTGAGATTATCATCTTAAAGCGACTCACTTGGATTCTTAAGGGTGAAGGGGGACCTCCAGGTAACTGGGTCGCAGGGTGCTTAGGGCTTTACAGGTCAATGGTTGCACCTTAAATTGAACCCAGGAACATATGGTCAACCAGTGTTAACTGCTGTAGGGTAGGTGTACTGTGAGCTTGACATTGTCCTACTAGTACTCTAGCGACTGCTTTTTGCAGCTATCCAAGTTTCCCAACTGTCACCCTTTAAGGGTAGCCACACACAGAGAGCAATACAGTCTGGATGTCACCAGCACAAGAGCTTAGATCCTCTGAGCAGGACCTGTGGCTGGTGAATCAACGGCAGCTGATCAAAGCTGCTCCTGGCAGTCAACATCTCCTGAGCATATAAGGAGAGAGCCTTATGCTCAAGGTTCATTCTGGCCACTAGAGGTATTACTGATTCTAAGCCCCATACACAGAAGCAATCTCAACTACTTCTTCTGTGTATCACTAAGCCAGCCTTCTTTACCCTGGTGGCTTCCAGATGATATGGATTACAACTCCCCTTAGCAGGGATGTCAACATGAATAAAATGGGGGGGGGGCAGGGAAGCCCCATCCTGCATAATCAATCACATAAAGTGGTGCCCACATACCATTTGAATGGCAATGTCCATCAACTGGGGAGGGGGGGCTCAAATATTTTATGGCGGCAAAGGGACCTCAGCTCCTAGGAGTTGACTCCTGTACCCCTTAGCTCCAACCAGCACGGCCACTGGATGCTGAGGCTGATGTAGTTCAAAGCATCTGGAGGGCACCGGGTTGGGGAAGGTTGCACAAAGCACTTCATTATTCATTCTTATTGCAATGTCCCCTTACTGCAACCAACTGAGAGCTTGCCTGAGGTTCCCTAGTCAGCTTCATGACTAAGATTTGGACCTGCTTCTCCCACAAACAAACCCAAAGCTACACTGGCCAGTCTCCTTTCCATGCCTGACTGAAGGCACAAATGTGAAGGTAAAATTCCCATTTTAGTGCCAAGGTCTCCAGTAAGTTCAGTGTTTTCTTAGGAGAGGGCCTCTGATGTGTGCAGAGACCGCTCTGACCTGAGCCCAGGGACTTCCCCAAACACTTCCATTGGGGGAAGCAGGTCTTAATGGGTGTCCTCTGTGTGCGCACTGTTGCTTTTTCCATTGAGGTGAGTTGGGCAGTCCACATCCACGAGAGGTTTGTGTGTGCACCAGAGCAGAGCTAAGCTTTTTTCTGAGCCAAAGCAACCTGATGCAGACTGCACTACCAGGTACCAAATAGAATCATGCAGTTGGAAGGGCCAATTACTCCAACCCCCTGAAAGTAGGAATCACACCAAAGCATCCATGACAGATGGCTGTCCAACCCCTACTTAAAAACCTCCAAGGAAGGAGAGTCCACAAGGGAGACCATTCCACTGTCAAACAACTCTTACTGTCAGAAAGTTTTCCCGAATGTTTAGTTGGAATCTCCTTTCTTGTAACTTGAAGCCACTGGTTCAAGTCCTACCCTCCAGAGCAGGAGAAAACATGCATGCTCCCTCCTCCGTGTGACAGCCCTTAAGATATTTGAAGGTGGCTATCATATCTCCTCTCAGTCTCCTCTTTTCCAGGCTAAACATACCCAGCTCCTTCAAAAGGTCCTCGTAAGGCTTAGTTTCCAGACCCTTGATCTTCTTGGTTCCCCTCCTCTGCACATATTCTAGCTTGTCAACATCCTTCTTAAATTGTGTTATCCAGAACTGGACACAGAATGATGTTTGCAGATAACTGGGTAATAATGTTATCTGCAAACATAACAACAACAACAATGGGGTGATGTTTGCAGATAACTGGGTAGTAATGTTATCCGTAAACATAACAACAACAACAGCAACAGGGTAGCTGTGGGAAGTCCAGATCCATTTCCAGTCATTCAGAAACCATGGATGGGATTCAGTTCTGTGTTAGCTTGTGGGCAAACCAGAAATGGATGCTGAACCATGTTGAGACCAGCTTTTTGGTCCCTGATATTGTCTTGTCTGCACCGTAGGATAATTTGGTACATTCTCTTTTTAGCATTTTGCATGTTGTTGATGGTCCTTCCACAGATCAGCTTAATTTTGTTATTTTATGTTTTTACATAAATGGTATCAGAATTAAACATCTCTCTCCTCTTTATACTGAGAGTGCTTGCTATAATCGCCCTCTGGTGCTTTTTTTTTTGTTTTCTCTTTTCATTAGTTATGATTTTTTATTACTGTAACTGATTTGTACCATATTTGTCTCTGCTGCACACATCTATTTGGCTGCTTTCAATCTCAAGTGAGTATCATTTTATAAATATTAAAATTATTTAATATTTGATACTCGTTCCTTTTTTGTTTTTGATTATTACTTTCATCACTAGTTCTGAATATACACAGCTTACATAAAGCATTTCATGAGCCTTCTCATCCAAACCATTTAAATAAGAATAAGAATAATACAGCCAATGCTACAGAATTCTTTTAAGTTGGGTAATGAAACAATCACTTTTTAAGCTACTGGAAATCACAAAATATGTCTGGTCCTGGAAAAAACTGACAGTTGTGGAGAGAAACTTTGTTGTAACCCCATAAAGGAATCTGGAATGAATAACAGTGATTTTCTCTGTTCTCTGCTTGGTCTTATTTTGCTTTTCTTCAGCAGTCGAGTGTTATGACCCAATACAGTAGTACCAAAAACTCTGATTCTAACCCAGCAATCACTTCTCCTTCATTAACTCCTTTAACGTTGTCCTCCACTGGGAAGATTCATTATCGCTGAGATAATGCAGAACCACAGCTTGGCTTAGTTGACCCAGTGATCAAAACCAAACACACATTTCTGCACAAAATTGCTCATGTTGGGGCTTGTTCAGGCTGATAAGAGTTATTTTCAGCCACATGTTTTCCTTTCCCCCACTATTATCATTCTGGAATCCTGAGCAGAGATGAATTAAATATTTGCGGTCCCCAAAGCAAGGAGGCGTTCCAAGAAGAGATCCTGGCTGCTTGAGGCCTGATCTCTATAAGCTCAGTGGGGGTGAGAGAGTCCCATGAAGGAGACGTCGGTGAGTCAACCTGCTGCCTTTATTGGCCACACAGCTCCTTCAAGCCACCCGTGACTGACCTCAAGTGTTTACCTGACCAAGCTGAAGCAGATAGACCACACCTGTAAATCTGTAAGGATAATGCTGACTTGTTCTGGACTTCACTACTATTGGCAAAAGCACATCTTTTGAGATCCCTTGGTATGAAATTCTGGAATAGTATTATAAGGATTGTTTTGGTTTCAGTGCTGCTTATTTGGAATTTCTCTTCATATTTTCCCTGAAAGGTGGCCTGCTTTTTCTCTGTTTTCTTCTGGAAAAGGTGGGTGGGAAAGGATCCAGAGAATCCTCTTTCTTGCAGTGAGAATCCAGGATGGCAGATGAAGAATACTTCCTGAAGAAGATGCTACCCACTGACCACAAATTTTGGAGGGGGGGTGTTTTCTATTTGTATTTGCCACAGTGGTGGCCTTCAGTATGGATTGAGGGATCTGTTAAATTCGGTTTCTCCTGCTTCCAGTCTTAAGTTCCGTTCCTATTTCTGCATCATTTTACAATAAAAAACTACAGAAGAAAATTATATGCATTTTCATGCACTTTTCTCCTAAACATAGACATTTTTGTACACAATTTTGCCCAATTTTTTCTTTTTCTTTTTATAAGGTTCCTTTCACTAATGTGTACATGCACCTTCTGTTAACATAAGCTTTTTATGCCCTTTTTTTTGCAAGCTGCATTCCAAAATTTGCATTGTGAACTGTTTCAGTTTGCAAGCTAGTTTGGGAAGTGTGAGTTAGGTGAGTTTGCGTCAGAATGTAAACAAAAACAAATTTCTACTCCATCTCTTGTCTTGGGACAATAATTGCAGAATATTAAAGGTTTGTACCAAAGAATGCTACCTAGCAAAGTACAAAAGTCATATTTATGTGGTATTTTTTTAATTAAAAAAAATAAGTTATAAGTCTTGATTATGAACAAGTCATCTGGTCAGTTCTTCCTGCCACTTTCTCCCTTCTCATAACAGGTGAGTATCTTGTCTGTTTTGAACTGCAACTTCTCAAAATGTGATTGTGTGTGTTCTGATGGGCTGGGCTTCAAATAGTTTGCCAACATGTGTGGCACCCCACACCTCAACTTAGCAGCTTACTGGGAAATCAAGACTGGCCCAAGATTATCCAGTGAGCATCTTGGTTGAGTTGGGATTAGAACTAAACAGTCTGGTTCCCTCCAGATGTTTTCGGCTATAATTCCCACCAGCTCCAGCTAGCATGGCACCAGGTAGGTGAAGGCTCAGCAATATCACCATCACATTACACTGGCTCTCTGTTGTAAATAGCTCTTTATTTTTGAGATAGTTGCATTTTTGTAGACAGCCTTGCTTGGCAGCCAAGATGTCTGGAAACAAATATGGGATCAAATAAGGATCAGTCACTGCCTCTTTCTTCCAAGAGGGAGAGTTTTCCGTGCAGTTGTAGATCCTATCCTCCGGGTTGATCTGAATTGGACCATTGCCTCTCAGCCATGCAGTCTCTTGAACAGCCTTGATACCCTGTAGCTATTATATAAGGTCAACTGTTTCAATATGCGCCAAAAGACACCTTGGGTATCTGGGAGGCATCTAATTTGGCTTTTTAAAGTCACCCCTGAAGCCAAATTGGAAAGCCACACATTATGTTAATCGGGGAGAAGTTTCTGCTGGAGTTAGAACCAGGGCGTTTGTCCTCCAAGTTGCCAAACCTCATTCAGGCAGAAAGGCATTTCCTTGATAACCCACCAACAAGAATCTGTAATTGCATCTCCAAATTTGGTCAGAGTTTTGTCAATGTTTCAAGCTTCATGCCTCATCATGCAACTGACTGGAGATTCTGGATCCCACCCTCGAATTTGTAACTGAATACGGATTGTGCTTCTGCTTTGCCTATAAAATAGTGATTATTCGAAACAGTTTAAGCCAGTGGAGATAACAATGATAAGCAAGATTTCCTATCTGGAGTGAGACTTTTTCTTTAAAATATATATTTTTAAAATCTTAACTAACTCCTTTTCTGCAGTGAATACAACATTGTTCAATGCTTCAGTTCCACTGGCCCCAAACAACACTAACATTTCTGTGGTAAGTAGCTGGGATTTATTTTCTACTCCTCCTCTCCTCCCATATATAATAACTCCTGCTTGCATATTTGCTTACATGTTTTACCTAACTCCATAGAGTAGGCAAAATTAGATAAAGCCAGTGGAATCGGGGCTACTCCCATGAAGATAGAACTCTTTGATTGCATTTATAAAACTTTCTTTTCTGACATCTCAGCAATAACCAGGCCAAGTTCAGTCTGTTTCTGTTGACATTCAAGTCTTGCATTGACCTGCTCAGGCACTAAGATCAGAGGAGCAGGCTTCTCGGTGGTCTCTGTGTCAAAGGAGGTGCTCTAGTGCGAGACAGGGCAGAAGAGCCTTTTCCGTGGTGGCTCTGTGCCCATTGAATGGCCTCCCTGCTGGGGTGCATCTTTATCCCATGCTTATATTCTGCCATGGATGCTTTAGCTGAGATTCCTGCATTGCAGGGGGTTGGACTAGATGACCCTTCAGGTCCCTTCCAACTTTACGATTCTATGATTCTATAATTCTTCTGAATGCCAAGTGAAGACATACCTTTTTTGGTCAGGCTTTCAGAGGCTGATGGTTCGTCATTTGAATGATGCTGCTAATTACCATATTTTTTGCTCTATAAGACACACCAGACCACAAGACGCACCTAGTTTTTGGAGGAGGAAAACAAGAAAAAAATATTCTGAATCTCAGAAGCCAGAACAGCAAGAGGGATCGCTGCACAGTGAAAGCAGCAATCCCCCTTGCTGTTCTGGCTTCTGGGATAGCTGCGCAGCCTGCATTCGCTCCATAAGATGCACACACATTTCCGCTTACTTTTTAGGAGGGGAAAAGTGAGTCTTATAGAGCAAAAAATACGGTACATTTTAATGTAATTTATGAGAAACATGTTAATGTTTTGCTTATTGTCTTTTTTAAAAATCTTATTTATGGCCCCTGCAGCCATTTTTGGTGAAGGGCAGTAAAGAAATCTATTAAGAAGTAAACAAATAAAAGAAGGGAGAATTCAGCCATTTCCTTTTCACTTTCTGACCAGTGTTTTCAAAGGACAAGCAAGACATTGGGAACAGCCCTGACACAGCAAAACAAACATGCATATTCTATATTAGATTAATTGCACCCTGTATCAGGGTGAGGGATCCGAGTGGCGCTGTGGTCTAAACCACTGAGCCTCTTGGGCTTCCTGATCAGTTCAAATCCCTGCGACAGGGTGAGCTCCCGTTGATCAGCCCCAGTTCCTGCCAATCTAGCATTTTGAAAGCAAATCAAAGTGCAAGTAGATAAATAGGGAAGGGTAAGGTAAATGGTGTTTCTGTGCACTGCTCTGGTTTTGGCATTCCATTGCACCAGAAGCGGCTTAGTCATGCTTGCCACATGCCTCGGAAAAACTGTCTGCAGACAAACACCGGCTCCCTCGGCCTATAAAGCGAGATGAGTGCTGCAACCCCAGAGTCATCTGCGACTAGAATTAACTGTCAGGGGTCCTTTACCTTTACCTTTTTTATATCAAGGTGAATCTACAAAGCATGTAGATTAGGCTGAGGAAAAAAGATTTGATTAAGTCCCTGCTCCCCAGATGTTTTAGACTACAATGCTCATCAGCCCCAGCTAGGATGGCATAATTAAAATTTCCCAACAAGTACAAACACGCCAGGTAGCCAGAGGCAAGCACAGGAGCAAACTCCCTTGAGCACACCTGAGAAGTTGTGTAAATCATAGAACTCTGCTGTGAATCAACCAACATTTCTAGGTACCCAGTTGAACAACGATGACTGCTGCCACCCAGTGGGTATTTTGCATTGCTTGAGTGGATTCTTCACTCTTTATCTTCCTTCGAACCCTGTAGCTGCTTTTTTCCATGGGATTTGGTTGTGTTGTTTCATTGATTGCAAATGGCAAAGGAGTGGAGCATGATTGCTCATATAAATCAGAGCAATCCAAAATATTTTTAGATAGGTCAAACTTGTTGAAGAGGGTGTGAATGTTAATTGTGATAATCTTCAAAATAACTTTTCTTCAATTTTCAAGACTTTATTATGAAGTTAAAAGAATCCAGTAAGAAATGTAAAATAAAATAAATAAGAATTAAAACACCGTACAAAGCAAAACAAAAATTTCAAAAGAGCTTTGTGCAACCTTGAAAAACTGTATTACCAGTCAATTCTGCTGCTACTACTACTATTTCATTTTCTAGTATATACTCTACACTTTCCCCGATGCTTTTCAGACAGGACAGCAATTAGGAACATTGTTAATCTTCTAAATTCAAGAGATTTGTGCCTTTTAAGACCAACAGCATTTTACTTGACAATGAAAACAAATTATTGTTTAACATCCTAAAAATATTGTGGTTTGTTTTCTTCCCTCTTTCAAGTACAATCCTATTAATGTAACAGCTCTGGACTGGACCCAGCTGAGCAAAAAGGAATGTCTGAAATATGGAGGAAGTCTGGTGGGGAAGTCCTGCAAATTCGTCCCTGACCTGGCCCTCATGTCTTTCATTCTCTTCTTTGGGACTTATTCCATGACTTTGACTCTGAAGAAATTCAAGTTCAGTCGCTACTTTCCTACAAAGGTAAGTAAAACCACAGATCCTCTCAACTAGCCTTCCCCAACCTGGTGCCCTCCAGTGTATTGGACTACAACTTCCATCAGCCCCAGATAACACTGATAAGATGGCTGGAAGCTGATGGGAATAGTAATCCAAAACATCTGGAGGGCAACAAGTTGGGGAAGACAGCTCTATACTCCAAAAGCAAAACTTTTCAATCAGAAAATGCAAGTTGATCCGCTGGAAGTACTATCAGGAAAGTGACATGCATCCAGGCCTGAACCCAGCAGTGAGCTCTGCAAGGGGGCACAGACGTCTGGGAGGGGGGCAATTGATCATAGAAGTGTAGAGTTGGAAGGGATCCGGAGGGTCCAGTGCAGGAATCCTTTTGCCCAACATGGGGCTCTAACCCATGACCCAGAGATTAAGAGTCTCATTAGGAGGAAAACATTTTGGGTCCCCCAAAGATCTAGAGGCTACATGTTAATCAGTTCTATCCAACACTCCCCCCAACTAGATCAAAGTGGGTACAATTGTATTTTTATTTTTATTTTTATCTATTTGCCTGCCCTTCACCCTAAGCAGGGCTACAAACAGTTTAAAACAGTTGCACAAATTTAGTAAGAAAAAGCACTTCCAACTCTAAAAGAAGGCGCATTTATACAGAAAAAAGTCAATGATTTCTTCTGAGCCAAACGGGTGTGAAACTGAAATAAAATGAGGTGTGAACCAGCCTGAGCTTGAAACCTCTGTGTGTCTGCTCATCTAGCTCTCAGAAGCTGCAAACCTGCAGATGGCTCCCCTTCCTGCTTACCTGCATGGCAGCAAAAATGATGCCAAGGGTCCCTCTGTGTCATCACTCCACTTTATTTGCCTTTTCCTTCCAAACCCTGTCTCCTCTTTTTTTAGGTCAGGGCCCTGATTGCTGATTTTTCCATTGTCTTCTCCATCCTGTTCTTCTGTGGAATAGATGCCGGTCTGGGACTGGATACTCCCAAATTGCATGTGCCCAGTATAATTAAGGTTCGGATTCCCTTGTGGGTTTTGATGTGCTCTTATCTCCTAACGCCCCTCTGCTCCACCCCTTTGCTTGCTTGCTTCCAAAAACTTATCTGTGTAGCCTCAAGGTTTCGTTACTGCTTTGTGTGTGGCTGGCCAGTTACTTGAACAACAACCAACCGTCAAAGTGAACTGGTATATCTCAGGAATGGGGTAACCTCAAGCCAGAGGCAGATTTAGGGCAGCACATGGCACCAAGCCAAGAGGGACACCAGTGGGCTAGTGCACATGCAGAACAGAAGGCAAGAGGGGAGGGGTGTCAGATTTGAAAGATCAAGGACTGAGAGTTTCATGTAGGATTTTCAGTGTCTCAGAGAAAGCTGAACCCGGAGCCTGCAAAGCAAGTTGTGCTTGAAAGGGATGGGGGAGGGCAGAATGATCTGGACCCCAGTATGCTGGAAAATGTATTGTAACTAATATCCATAAATGATTGTTCTCTCTCCCTTCAAAGTAGAATAAGAATTTTTTGTTTTTGTTTTAAAACAATTTCTTAACTGAAATCTTTTCTTTCTCTCTTATTGAATGTTCTAACACGGCCACTTTCTGCTTTCTTTCTGGTATGTCTCCTCTCCCGTTGCTCCTTTTCTAGCTCCGAAAGCTTATTAGTGATTTCTCTATCTTCATGTCCATACTAATGTTTGTTGGTCTTGATTGTCTTTTTGGACTGAATACTCCAAAACTACAAGTGCCTACAGATTTCAAGGTAAAATCAATGAATGAGACCATCATAGAGGTAGATCGGATCAAAACGCCAACTTGCCCCAATTAGAACTGGATGAATTAGTCAATTTTGTTTCTTTGTGGTTCCATTTTTCTAACGTTAAATTTAGTTCTTCACATTTCCACATCAATTTCCATTTTGGAAGAAGTCCTCATTAAAAATTGTCTGCATTCCTATTTCATTTCATACACACATTTTAATGCAATCTTGCCCAGTATACACATTCCCCTAGCATAATACATACCTTTATTCTGTTTTCTCGGCTACCTGCCTTTCTGTCCACACTTTCCCCTAATATGTATATTTCTGTGCATGTTATTTGGTTGGAGAACTGCACTGCTGAATTCAGAAAAAGAAGAATTTCCAGGGACAGCTGTGTTTTTGGTTCACTTAATTTGTGCAAATCAAGTATTTTCTTGCCCATGCCCAAAGCCCCGGTGCCTCCACCTTACCCCTGATAATTTTGCTCTGAAGTAATCAATTCATTTCAACCTTTCTTATTGTTTGTTTCAATATGTCTTAAGATATTGTATAGGCCTGCATGGGCCATCTAACAGCCCCTCCATCCCACCACCATATCATGTCTCTTGGGCTCCCCCTATCCAGCTACATTTCTGCTTTCCATTTGAGCACTTTTGATGCTTGAAATCTGAAGTGAGAGAGAAATCGCCTTCCCACACAAGGCAGGCCTGTGCTGTGAGGCAGCATACAAGAAATGTAGGGCTCCTGCCGCCAGTCTTGTGTGCCATACTCGTAATGTGGTGATAGGTAACCTTCTACCCTTGAACTGCATTTACAGCCCACTCGCTTAGACCGTGGATGGTTTGTGTTCCCATTTGGCAAGAATCCCTGGTGGATCTACTTGGCCAGCGCGCTCCCCGCTCTCTTGGTCACCATCCTGATCTTCATGGACCAGCAAATTACAGCCGTCATAGTGAACAGGAAGGAGCACAAGCTCCGGGTATGCTTTCCTTTCCTTGCCTTGCAACTTGGGTGTTCACCAATACTGAACCCACCGAGAGAGAGAAAACTGTCTGCTGTGAAACCTGGAAGAAGGCATTGATGATGGAGCCCTGGTGGGCATGGAGTTCAGAGGCCCACTCACTTGGAAAAGGAAAGGGATAGGATCAGTATACAAGGCCAGGAACATAGAACTTTGCCTTATCCAAAGTCAGACCATTTCTCCATCTGGCTCAGTGTTGCCTATACCAGTGGCTCCCAAATATTTGGGGGCCACTGCCCCCTTGGATCCATAAACTCATCTCCATTCCCTTCTACCCTGTAAAAATCATTATTCAGAACAGCAGTTTGCACAACCGACTAAGAAAGATAATAAATTCATAGATTCAAAGAACTGTAGAGCTGGAAGGGACCCCCTGTAATGTCCAACCCCCTGTAAGGCAGGATTCTTTTGCCCAATGTGAGGCTTGAACCTATGGCCATGAGAATAAGAGTCTCACTATCCTAGGAATCTTCACGGAGTCTAGAAGTAGAAGTTGTCAGTGTGGTGTTAAGAGTGCCGGACCAGGGTTTGAATTCCCGCTCGGCCGTCCTATAAATCACTGGATGACCTTCGAGGCCAGTGACTGCCTCTCAGCCTAACCTACCTCACAGGGTTGTCAGGGGGACTAAATGGGCAGGGGGAAAACCTGTTGGAGATACATTCCCCGTGTCTGCAGTCATGGGATTGTTGTCTATCGCATGACGGTGTATGTTTTCATTCCACAGTGTGGGAAGTGATGGAGACAGGATGTTTTGGTATCACTGTGTTCCGTGAAGTGGGACTATTGTCCTTTGTTCTTTCTCTCTTTGCTGTCTGATGAGAAAGAGGAAAGAGCTAAAGCAGAATACTCCAAGTGCATTATATGTAAATAAAGTAGATTAGCCAAAATGCTGTTCTATTGGTTCTGTTACGCAAACTGTGAATACGCTGCGGATCCCTAAGTGTGCTAATGCCTTTTGGCATCAGGCGCTGTGATGTTCAGGTTGGAAGAAGCTTTTGAAGCTCCCAAACAATCGACCAGGAGGGAGAGAACATGCCAGTTGAGCATGTGTCTCTGCCAGGGTCCTACACATGAGTAGGACACTCCTAACAAAACCATGTGTACCACCTTGAGCTCATTGAAGAAAAGGTGAGATATAAATGCAATGAATAATCTTCCCTTACAATTAATTGTGAAGTTATGCAAAATCCAATTAAAACTATGCAACAACATTGATGGATTGATCCAGTGATGCCAATTTTTCAAAGTCTGATAGTCATTTAGACCTCCAGCACCCCTTGGCTCTTAAGGCCCCTCTCAGTAATCCCATTGGCTCCAGGGAAACATTTCCCCTTCTATTAATCTCTTTGATCATTTATCCGCAAGCTTGCATAAAGACTCACACAGGAATCTTTCCCACCGCTGACAGAAAACTGGGTGTGAGCAAAAGGATGTGTATGCTGCTAAGATTTATATAACATAGAATTCAACTTTAATCTGAAAGTTAATCTGAAAATATAAACATACATTTAAAAAATGAATGAAATTTCTAAAATACAACCCAGGATGAATATGTGTGGGTGGTGACAGTTGATATTCAGAACCCTGGAGAATACCCTCAAAATATACATGATTGGGCAGTAGAAAAATTCCTGTTCTCTATCAATCCATTCATCTCCAGGCTTCCCATGCATGCAAAATTATTTGGTGGAACAATTGGTCAGCTCACCGTATCTGTTTAGATCAGTCAAATGTTTACTTCTGGCAACAACTCTGTAATTTCTTTATTTATTGGCTGCTGAGGGAGACCCCTTGTGGGTTGAAGTGCCCGTGGCCTGCAGCATTCATGTTATCATTGCTGTGTTTATAATTATTACGGACATGGGTGGCACTGTGGTCTAAACTACTGAGCCTCTTGGACTTGCCAATCAGGTCGGTGGTTCAGATCCCTGTGACGGAGTGAGCTCTCGTTCTGTCCCAGCTTCTGCCAACCTAGCAGTTCGAAAGCGTGCCAGTGCAAGTAGATATTGCTGTGGTGGGAAGGTAAATGGCATTTCCGTGTGCTCAGGTTTCCATCACGGTGTTCAGTTGCACCAGAAGTGGTTTAGTCTTGCAGGCCACATAACCCGGAAAACTATCTGTGGACAAATGCTGGCTCCCTCGGCCTGAAAGCGAGATGAGCACTGCAACCCCATAGTCGCCTTTGACTGGACTTAACTGTCCAAGGGTCCTTTAGCTTTACGTTTTACCTTATAATTATTGCATTTTAGAAATTTCATTCATTGTTTATGTATCTTTAAATTGAATTCTGTTTTATATCAATTTTAATAGCAATCCATACATTTTCTTTTGCTCCAGCCCAATTTTGTGGCTTAGCTGACCCTTTAGAGGTTGGGTCTGGCATTCCCTTTTGTGTGTCCTGTGTATTGTTCCCAGCTTTACCTGGAGATTATCTGCCACTTTGAAGCAGACAGGAGTTATCGCAGCTCTTTTTTCCACCGGCCCATTGTTATACCTGACCATACTTCTGGCTGTGCCTTAATCTTTGATTTCTCTAGTTTTCCAAACAGATAAGTTGTTACAAATGCTTAGCCTTAGGGTCCCAGCATCCTCCACAAATCCTAGTTTAAATGTGTTGGTTATATTGAGAGCTTACTTGGCTAAAGGGGTAGAATCCATTTCCTTCTATGAAAACAGTGTGTCCTTTTGTTTCAGAAAGCTGCAGGCTATCATCTGGACCTCTTTTGGGTGGGCATCCTCATGGCGGTCTGTTCATTCATGGGGCTACCATGGTATGTAGCAGCCACAGTCATTTCCATCGCACACATTGACAGCTTAAAGATGGAGACAGAGACCAGTGCACCAGGAGAGCAGCCTCAGTTCCTGGGAGTGAGGTGAGGGTTCCTTGAACTCACCTGTAAAGGGCAGTTTGTGAATAGAAGCACAATGTAACAGTGCTCTACGTAAGTTCCTCCTTGACCATGAGGGTTTTGGGGGACATATTATTATAGCAGGCCTGTTACACATCTTGCAGTTCACCAGACTCTGTTTCTGGCTGCCTCCTGTTCACCTTGCTTAGATCTAAGTTCAGTGGTCCTGTTATGCCAGCAGCCACTAAAACTGGCCTGCCATCAGCATAATGTAATCAGAATCCTATGCAGTTCTGCCATTCGAGTCAACAGTACAACAATGTTTGTTTGCTTGTTTGTTTCTTACTAAATTTGTAGATCATTTCTCAGCCATACACCAACAGACACTCTTAACAGTACTTATGCTAGGCTTGGGAGGAACCGATCCATGCACAGTAATGACCTCTAGTAGAGCCTCGCAATAATTTTAGGCTGTATCCTGTGCACACTTACCTGGAGGTAAGCTCCACTGAATGCTGTCCAAGTCAACATTCATGGGGCTGTGCTGTAGATTATGGTGAACCACAAACAGAGAAGGTGGTAACAGTTGAAACCTCAATTTTACTGCTTCTGTTCTTTTTCAGGGAGCAGAGAATCACGGGAATCATTGTCTTTGTTCTGACTGGGATATCTGTCTTCCTGGCTCCTATTCTAAAGGTAACACATTCCAGAGATTTTTGTCATCATCTTCAGCATAGGTTTAGCATGTGGTTTCTTATTTTTATTCAAAGCTTTGGTCCAATCTCAACATCTACATCAGATTAATTTCAGTTCAGCCCTATATATATTTGCTCAGATATAAATCCTGCCATGTTTAAAAGATCTTACTCACAAGTGAGCATTCATAGTGTTGCAGCCTTCAGTGATTCATCATTTTAAAGGCAGATTAATCAAGGGAACATGCCATAGCAGCCCTTGCAAAAGCATTTGTGGAAATGTCTGATAAAGAGGAGGCCTCACCTGCCTTCTCTCTCTCTCTCTCTCTCTCTCTCTCTCTCTCTCTCTCTCTCTCTCTCTCTCTCTCTCCATAGTACATCCCAATGCCTGTCCTGTATGGAGTCTTCCTCTACATGGGAGTGGCCTCGCTTAATGGCATCCAGGTAAGAACATGAATTGTTCTGGCAACTTCATAATGATTTTGGCAATCAACACCTTTATCTACCCACTCAGGTTATTGCGTAAGTGGCCAGGTTTCTACTTAGCAATGGCATAGTTTGCTCAGAAAAGTGTAGGCTACATTTCTGCAGAGTTTTGGGAGGTCCCATGGGCAAGGCACCAGCCACAGGCCCACCTGCTTCAGGGAACCCATCTCCTTACTGCACCAAGCCCAGGGGATCCTTGTCCGTGAGGCTGCAGCTGAGGTGCAGGTGCCTGGCTGCTCCATCTATAGATGCCAGCCCCACTGCCAAGCTGTCAGGGACCGGCTGGATGGTGAGGAGTGGGGGGAGGCACCAGCTGGCAAATGCCCTAGGGAAGCCTCAGAGGACAAAGGTACAAGCTCTGGGGATGGTGGTGGGACACTGAGGACAGTCAGAAGACAAAGGAGAGGAAGGATGGTGGGCTGCTGAAGAAACAACAGGCATGAGTGAGAGGGAAGAGTCAAGGGCAGACAGCGGTTCAGACTCTGCATGGGAAGTTCCCAGGAGCTTGCCTGTCTTGCCCCGTTACCTCCAAGAACATGAAGAGCAATGCATTAGGGCTGGGCGATATCTGCTTTCCAACATAGTAATATACAGCCAGCTAAACATCGTGATATGGTGGTATATTACAATGTCGGAAAGGAGTCGGGGAGGAAGAAGGCAGTTGCCAGCCATGGAGATGAAGGGACGCGGGTGGCACTGTGGGTAAAACCTCAGCGCCTAGGACTTGCCGATCGTATGGTCGGCGGTTCAAATCCCCGCGGCGAGGTGAGCTCCCGTCATTCGGTCCCATGCCTGCCAACCTAGCAGTTCGAAAGCACCCCCGGGTGCAAGTAGATAAATAGGGACCACTTACCAGCGGAAAGGTAAATGGCGTTCCGTGTGCTGCGCTGGCTCGCCAGAGGCAACTTGTCACGCTGGCCACGTGACCCGGAAGTGTCTGCGAACAGCGCTGGCTCCCGGCCTATAGAGTGAGATGAGCACACAACCCTAGAGTCTGGCAAGACTGGCCCGTATGGGCAGAGGTACCTTTACCTTTACCTTACACAGCTTCTGCCTATTCCTGAAAAGGCCAAGCGGGCAAAGTTCCCTCCCACCATAGCTTACGTCTGTGTTGGTGGCCTCTGGAGGAAGAGTGGTTTTAGGTGGAAGCAGGAAGCAGGAACCGTCAGTCCTGACAACTGTGCTATGGAGGCTGGTCCTGCCTTGAGGGTTCCCTGCGTTCTTTACTGTTTCCTTGAATAAAGAATTAAACTTCCTGCTCATTTCTGCATTTGAGTGCTGACCTGCATCTGAGTCACCCTAACAACAGCCCACAGAAAATGGACTTTCTAAAATTCTGTGCTTAGCACAGATCCTTGTATAGTGGTACCTCCGGTTACGAACTTAATTCATTCTGGAGGTCCGTTCTTAAGCTGAAACCATTTTTAACATGAGGCACACTTTCGCTAATGGGGCCTCCCACTGCTGCCACACCGCTGGCACACGACTTCCGCTCACATCCCAGGGCAAAGTTTGCAACTAGGGGCATCTACTTCTGGGTTAGCAGAGCTCATTACCTGAAGGAGGACGGTACGTAACCCGAGGTTCCACTGTACATTGTTGGCATTTAACAAAACCTTCAATGATTGCTTCAACATCTTTGCCATTCCTCATCACTGGCCACCTCCCCAGAACTAATCCTTCCATTTCCCCCAACAGTTTTGGGATCGCTGCAAGCTCTTCCTGATGCCAGCCAAACACCAGCCTGACTACGTCTACCTCAGGCATGTCCCTCTGCGGCGAATCCACCTGTTCACCATGGTTCAGATTGTCTGCCTGGCTGTCCTCTGGATCCTGAAATCCACTGTGGCAGCCATAATCTTCCCTGTGATGGTAGGCAGCTGTGGTCACTCTTGTCTCCTGTTCTAGGGCCCACTGGGAGAAGGTTCTGAGTTGTGCACATCCACCCACAAAGCCAATGATCTGGTGCCCAAAATGTATCTTCTTCAGAGCTCCTTTGTTACTAAAGAAAGCAACTTTCCCAGGATTTTGACTCACTTGTAGCGTAAAAATATTATGGACAATATGGTTTGATATAAAAATTGGAGTAAGGCTGAATATGCAGTTGTAGATGTCTAAAATGAGACCCCATGGAGGGGATGGGGTGAAGTCTTGAGATTCGGAGAATCTCTTTATATAGATTTGGGTTTTGTTTTTTGTTTTTACAGTTTGTGTTCATTTATAAAACCAATAAAAAATATTGCATAAAAAAGAAAGCAACTTTCCCCAGCCTGGTGCCCTTCATATGTCTTGGACTACAACTCCCAGCAGCCCCAGCCAGCACTGGTGGGAGTTGTATACCAAACCAGGGCTCCAGGTTGTTGGATGAAATTAAGCAGTGAATGCCAACTTCTGTCCAGAGAGAGAAATATATTTCTGTTTCTATGGGATGGGAAGCAGTTAATCTATAGACCATCTCTTTGTCTGAGTCAGGGTGCAAAAGAAAAATGGTTCCACCTAAGAGTTGGAAAGCGCCAGGCCCAAAACCAGCCTTTCTGTGCCTTCCGCATGTGAAATTTTGGGCAAGGAGTAAAAAACATGAATGACCTCCCACTCCAAACTGCATCCCCTGCTAAGAATTTGGCCTGCCAGTATCATAGCCAGGAGTTCTCCTCTTGCTGCTGCTTCTACACCAACCCAGGTCTGCCACAGAATCAGCCCCCGCAAGGAATCAACCTGTAACCCACTGAAATTTGATCTCATTCATTGCACTTTGGGTACTTGAATTCTAAACAACTCATAGTCTTCATGCTGGATTATTTGAGCCTTGTCTTTGTGGGGTTTTGTTTTCCTTTCTCTTTCTCTTTCTCTCTCTCCTTTTAGATTTTAGCCTTGATTTTAGTCCGGAAGATGCTAGACCTTATCTTTTCCCAACATGACCTCGCATGGATTGATAACATCATCCCTGAAAAGGATAAGAAGAAGGAGGATGACAAGAAGAAGAAAAAGAAGAAAGGCAACAAAGGGGAGGATGATAGCAGTGACGAGGTGTGTCCGTGACGCTTGGGGGCAGTGTGGTGGGACATGTGTTTCTTTCTTGCCAGCCAGACCCATTAAATCATGGGTAGGCAAACTAAGGCCTGGGGATCGGATCTGGCCCCATCGCCTTCTAAATCCGGCCTGCGGATGGTCCAGGAATCAGCGTGTTTTTACATGAGTAGAATGTGTCCTTTTATTTAAAATGCATCTCTAGGTTATTTGTGGGGCATAGGGATTTGTTCATATTTTTTTCCAAAATGTAGTCCAGCCCCCACAAGGTCTGAGGGACAGTGGACCAGCCCACGGCTGAATATGTTTGCTGACCCCTGCATTAAATGGTCTGCATTGGCACTCATTAGAGTCAACGTAAGGAGCAGTTCTTCTCTGAAAAGAAGCATCACGGAGTGCCTACCTCTTTGGACCATTTGAGATCCATTGCCGCATATATAGTGTTTCCACACGCTTCTTCACTCAGTGCAGAGCTAAATCATGGAACTTGCTCCTATGGGAGGCAGGGATGGCCACCGACTTGGATGGCTTTAAAAGAAGATTAGACAAATTCCTGGAGGAGGAAAGGGCTATCAATGGTTACTAGCCAAGATGGCTCTGCTCTGCCTCCACAACTGCGGCAGTTGCAGGAAACCACATTAGGGGAGAGTTGCTCTTGTGCTCAGGTCCTGTTTTCGGGTTTCCCACAAGTATGGGGCTGGCTGCTGTGAGAACAGGATGCTGGACTAGATGGGCCCAGTTTGGCCTGACCCAGCAGGCTCTTCTGATGTTCTTAAGCACCAGAAACCAAAGCAATGGAAGATCAAAGAACTGATGTAGATCTAGTATGTTTCAATGTATGCAATTTAATTTTTTGTAAAAGAAAGAATAATTCGCCAGCCCATTGCATTCATGAAAATGCCTTTCTCTCTCAAAAAATGGTTTGGTTATTTAAATATACAGTATCAGCAATTCAACAATTTAATACACATTATGACAATTCAGTGCCCCAGCAATGAATTTCTTATGAAGTTTGTTCTTACTTTGTTCTTACTTTTAAATTGAGGGGTTTTTTACTTTGTTTTTGAGTGACCAAAGTTTTCAAACTGAAACAACATTACTACAGTCCCTGTGAAAGAGTTTTAACTTATTATGAGAAGTGCTTTGGACAAGTCATGGTAACTTGGCTGATTTTCTGCCCAGCTTCTAATATGAATCTGAGGATGTGATGTGTTCCAAATACCGTACTCAGATTGTATGTGTTTTCCTTTGGGTTGAGTGTTGTGTTTGCCCTGTCAGCACCACTGGAGTTGTTCACTGTCTCTCTTTCCCCTTTTCTCCCAGCCCAAGCTTCCCACTCCCTCTGTCATAACCATCCCACTGGACCCTGTCCCATCTGAACCCCAAAACAGTATGCATTGCATTTCCAGTAAGTAACATGCTCACGCGCTGCCAGATGTTTAATTAACAGCTAACTCAGCAACTTAAAAACCTTTGGACATGCTTGACCAGAAACACAAGAGCCACTGAACTGAACTGGAACTGGCCAAGAAGAGGAGGGGGCTTCTTGCATATTTCCCCTTCATTTCAGTGGGGCTTTTGTTGGTTACTAATCACACTAACCCATGGAGAGAATGAGACATAACTTGACTTCACGTTGCAGCTTGAAGTAATGTGTACAGGTTTGCAGGGTGGGGATAAGGAGGCAGACAGAGCATTTGGGTGCTTTTAGGATATTCTCTGCCTCCAGTTCTTCAGATAAATTCCACTGTCAAACAGCTCTTGCCATCACAAAGTCTTTCCTAATGTTTAGTCAGAATCTCCTTTTTTGTCACTTGAATCCTTTGGTTTGAGGTTTGCACTCTGGAGCAGCAGAAAACAAGTGTGTTCCATCTTCCTTTTGTTATTTGAAGATGGCTGTCCTTTCATCTCTCAGTCTCCTCTTCTCCAGGCTAAACATACCCAGCTCACATGATGGTGCAGTGGAGCTCTGCAGAGGCACCACTTTAAGGCCCCTGGCACACCCAGTGATACTCCAGGTTGCCATTTAGAGCTTGCAGTTTGGAGATATTAGCTGGCTCACCGTGATCTCAGGGATGTTCAGAATTTTGAGAACAACCTTAGATCTCTTGTTGCTGCTGACACTTGCCACAAAACTATCCTGGGCTGCCTCCAGGCAGAGGATATTGCAAATGGGGTCATTTGAATATCACAAATGGGTACTTAGGTTTTTCTAATTTTAAACTGTTCCTATCAGATTTTACATGAAAAGAGTAAACTCATATTAAATACAGGGAAATACAGGCTGTGACATTGTGATGCCAGCAATGTAATGTGGAACCTGTAGGCTGCTTGCATGGATGAGCAGCACCAATCACACACTAAACTCCTGTGTGGGCTGTAATGCAAATGAGTTTTGTGGCCTTATCTCAGGAGGACTTCATAGGTGCATTTTGCAGCATATCCTGGGTAATACTGATGGCCGAGTCCTTTGTTTCTAGTTGCAGGAAATGAAGTTCTGCATTAAAACACTTCTCAGAAGACCATTGTCCAGTTCCTCAGCAGTAAATCCATCAGCTGGGCAGAGCTGTGTTTCTCTTGGGGAGGCAAAGAGGCGTTTGAAACCCAGTGGGAGGGAAAGCATGGGAGTGGGAGATGCAGTGGGTGGTGGAGAAAGGGTTAATCACCCCTCTGCACTCCGCATGGAACAGCCTTTCCTGCTCTTGGGTGGAATGCAGTGTTAGGCCCTTATGCAATTGAAAGGATTTGGGGAAGGATCCTGAACTGTTGGCCAGTAATCACCCACCAGCCGTCCTGTGAACCTTTTTGGAAAGGGCAAGTTGATAAGCCCAATGCAAATACCGAGGTGCTGCCTCTCTGAGATGAGCTGAAGAGCATTCAGAAGAGCCAAGGTGAACAGTGTTCTGGGTTATTCAGGACTCGTAAATGCCTGTCTTCCGTACTATGCCTATGTCTGATATACACACTTCACTTTTTTCCTGCAAGAAGGCTCCAGTTCAGTGGAGTCATCAGAGGCCGCCCTACCATGAGCAAGGTGAGAGGCAGCAGATATTGGATGCTGTTACCGGTGGCAGCAGAGTGGGAGTCAAACCAGTGTGGTGCTTTGAGGGCAAAGTCTGCCCAACAGTTCACCAGCTGCCAGGAGTCCCGTTGAGAGGGGTGGGAGCTGG
The DNA here is from genome assembly GCF_964234715.1 of Podarcis melisellensis. Lineage (NCBI taxonomy): Eukaryota > Metazoa > Chordata > Lepidosauria > Squamata > Lacertidae > Podarcis > Podarcis melisellensis. The sequence continues at coordinate 4,564,785 of NC_138540.1, forward strand.
GGCAGAGCAGCAGGGGTGACACTCACTTCAGTTGGGCTTGCACAGATGGATTGCTTGTGCCCCATGTTAATTTCTGGAAGTGGGGGTGCCAACAGGGGCCCAGAGGTCATGAGCTCCCAGAAATCTCATGGTGTGCCATGTTCTCACTGAGCCCACACTCCCTGCCCTAAAGCACTCCCAGGGCCAGAGGGGTGGGGTGGGGCTTTTTCATTTGGGGGGGGCTTCAAGCCGCTGCTTTTAAAAGACTATTGGAAGAATGTAGTTCTACTAAAATTGGTTGAGGGCAGGGCAGGGCATGCAAATTTCATTAAATCCAAAATCCTTTTTCAGTTCCTTCCAAGAAAGTGGTCAGTGATTGATGGAGGCACCTTGGGAATGGGTGATGAGAACCTGGTTGGAAACCAGCTGGGCCTTTCCTTCTGCAGCTCTTCCTCTCTCTTATTCATTTCATGCTTTCCTCCTCCCCTGCCTTGAAACAGTTTCATAGCCATCTCTGTTTCTCTGCAGGAAAGAGGTCTTCCAGCTGCAGTTTTGCGTTCTGATGCCTCTCCTAACGGGTCAGACCTGGATCGCAGGTAAACAACACACCTGGTCAGCTGACAGCCTTCCTACTTTAACGTAAAGAAATGCAAACAGAGAGTCTTCCGGATCTGGGGGGCAGAAAGCAGAAGATGGGGGTATAAGGGGCAGTGCTATTTTTCTAGAAAAAGAGATGCTGTATCTCAGCATGAACACCACCCTTGTTCTCTTATAATGGTAGTGGCTGAGTTTTGATGCGGGGGAAAGCCCTGATAAAGGCGAACTAAGAATAGGAAGATTATTAACAATTATGAAGGGGTTAGCAATTAAATGCCTCATTGCTATACCCCTTTTCAATTTGCAAAGGGTTCTGCCATCTCTTACTTCTATGCCCTACAATGTTAAACAGTCACGGCACTGATTTACACAATGAAATGTTTATGTAGCACTTTGAAACAGCACACAAATTGGAGAGCAACTCATCCAGGTGAACATGTCCAAGTGGAGATTTCCTGAGGGCCCCCAACCCTCTATCTTCTAGTCTTGCAGCACAGATTGGCATAATAAAAATATGAAATGTGAGCATTTCATGGAACAACTAATGTTTTCAAGTCAACTTCGGTGACATGACATAAAAACTGGTACAATTGGCTCTGAGTCAAATCAAGGGCACAAATAGTGTTGCTGCGCCAGCTGACAGCTGGAAAGACATCTTGGGAGGGAGGGAGGGCTATTGCAGTGCAGGTTAGAGTGTTGGACTAGGACCTGGGAGACCAGGGTTCAAATTGCCACTTGGCCATTAAGCTCACTGCTTGTGACCTTGGGCCAGTCACTGCCTCTTGGCCTAACCTCCCTCAGAGTTCTTGTGGGGATTAAATGAAAAGGGGGGAGAAGAACCATGTATACCACCTTGAGCTCCTTGGAGGAAAAGGTGGCCTATAAAGCCAAAAAGCAGGGCTGGACCCAACTCTGCCACCGCCACCACCACCATGGTCAGGCCAGGAGGAAGTGGCAAGGTGAGAAAGGATTGGAGCTGTGGGCCAGGGAGCCAAGAGGGCACCAGGTTGCAGCTGCTTCGCGAGCCTTCAGGGTCCGCAAGAGAGCGGTGGAAAGGGGATTTGTTCAGATGTGCCGCATGATGAGCTGACAGGCAGAGGGACAAGAAGGCCTAAGTAGAATAGAATAGAATTCCTTGGCTGCAATGGTCTGACCAACTAACCTCCTTTTTTCTGCTTTTCTTCCAGTATTACACTTCACCTGAAGATTTCCTGCCCGTCTTCTCCTGCATTTAATTACTCTCGAAATCCCATCTGTGCTGTGCCCCAGGTGAAGATAGAGATGGAGTCAGATTATGAAGACACTGACACAGAGAAGCACCCCCGGGACATGGGCAGTGAGACCACTCTATAGTCCTAGGAATGGGGGGTCCTTTGTATGTAGATATATATATATATATATATATACACATTTAGCATCAAAAAATTAGACAATTTGTGACATTCCATCCTGCTTGGTCACGTGCCATGATGACCCTAGATCTCCAGCTTAAGATCCATCCAAGCAACATGGAAATAGGACTTTAAAAGTCTGTGGGAACAAAGGAACTTATTAGAACTTGAGCTCCTTGGATGGAGGAACAGTATCATTTTTGGACTTGGATGTCTTCAGTCAGCTCTTCCCTGTGGTCTGCAGCAGTTCTTTCCAATTGGACCTGCTGGTCTTTTCCTCTGAAGGCTCATGGATTTCAGCAGGACATCTCTCAGTGGAGCCAGTAGCTTTTTTATTCACTTGGTAGCTAAGCGTATAAAACCTTCCACTCCTGTAGAAAAAGCCTCTCTCTCACTATCAACCATAGTACTGCAGAGGCAGGAGGAGCCAGATTACTGCCATCTTCAAATGACGTATCATTTATCTGAATGCTGCACATGCTTGTTGACGAAGGCGGAGGAGCAACAGAATCCAGTTGCAGCAAAGCAGATTTGGACTTCTGATGACTCTCAACAATTTGCCCAAGGAGACACTTCCTGTGGAATTCCTTCATGAGAAATGCTGGTTGTTTGTGCATTTACCATGAAGGCCCCAAGCTGGTTCCAAGAGAATGGTCACCTTCGCCATCTGAACTCAAGGAAATGTGGGTAAGCCCTTAGTGAATGAGTGTTTTCTGTTAAGAGCTGGGGGTTCCCAACATAGCATCCCTGGCCAACCATAGTGCCATGAGATACCTCCCTCGGTATGTGCCAATACCACTGTCCCCAAGAAATTGGAGGGTGGGCTTTAACAGCCTAACACCCCTTTTAAGGGACTCAAGTTCCCCAAGTTTGTTATCATAGAGTTGGAATGGACCAACCCCCTGCAATGTGGGAATATGCAGTTGTTCCATACAGGGACTGAACCTGCAATCTTTGCATTATCTGCACTATTGCTCTAACCAACTGAGCTATTATTGGTCAAGAGAAGAATGAGCTGAGGCAGGATCCAGTGAAAGCAAGGCAGATCTTTATTATTCTGTTGCAACAGAAGTCCCCCCCCCCCCACTCTGCTTGGTAGGAGGTGAGGACCCAGATCAAAGGAGCACAAGAACTTTTAAAGGCTTTAGAAATTGTCCCTTAGCCAAGGACCACCCAAACAGCATCGCACACGTGTCACAGAAAAAGACGGTCTACAACAGAAATGTGAGTGTGTGGTTTGTCACCTGGCTGTCACGCTATCTGATAGTTTGCTGATTGCTGTTGGCCTTAACTGGCTTAAAGATCATTCTTTCTACTTGTCAGAAAAAAACATCTTGGAATCAGATTTTTTCCAGTTACCATTTCTTCCCTATTGTGCAGTTTCAAAGACTTGATATTTTCTTTGGAAAGGATACTTTACTTCTAAAACAGGACTCTTATGTAGAGAATATTCTGGCTTGCTAAATATTGCACCTGGTTTGAACCTATGTGAAATTAATGCTAATTTCCTTGTAACTTTGTAAATATTGAAGTCAAAACAAAAGAAAAACTTGAATTTAGCATCCTATTTATCATATTATGTCAATCAAGTACCCATTAACTGTTGGGACAAAATTCAACAAAACAGTGTATTATGCCTGGGCAACAACTTCTAAATAGAATTAACTTAGCCTCCCTGAAACTTGTGCCCCATCAGTCCTTTGTAGCGTGTCCATGCTAGTGGAGGGTCGTAGGATTTGGATTCCTAAACCATTGGAAGGTGCCAAGCCAGTGAAGGCTGCAAGAACAACTTGAACTTGAACATAGCCTTGTATATTTTCCTTACTTATTTTGTACCACTACTGTGTACTGCTTAGTAGAGGCTGCTTTAACAATACTGTTATAAAGTTTTAGCAGGATTTGTAAATCAAAAGGCTGTTTGTGGAAGCCAAGTGTTTCATGCACCTGTGCTTGTGAAATCTATTACTCCCACCATCAGCTACTTAGCACTGCAGTGCTCAGTGCCACTACACACACACACACACACACACACACACACACACAATTTCAAAAGCAAAAGATTTTCAGCCCCAGAGCTATTACATTGCTACTATAGTAACATTTATAGTCTAATAAATTTTTGAACCTCTTCCATTTGTGTTGTGCTCATGAAAATCATGTTCATCTTCAAGAGCCAATTCAGGATTTTGCTAAGGATTCTCAGATTTATACCATCTAAAATGACTTGGGTGCTGTAAGGCAGGATTCCGCACCATGGTGCCCCTGTAGATGCTTTAAGACTGCAATTCCCATGACTCATGGCCAGCATAGCTGGATGATGCTGGGGTTGATGGGCACTGTTGACCACATATCTAGAAGGCACCAGGTTGGAGAGAGAAATAGTGTGTTATCAGATGTAGTCACATATCGGAAATGTCAAGTGTCACAAAAAAGGGGACTCTTACCAGAATGCAAAAAAACCACATGGGTCACACGGAGATTTGGTATTCAAAAAAACCTGGGGACACAAATGCCAGGGATACTACTTGGGACCTTTGGCAGACAACACATATGCTTTACCACCGAGTTACTATTCTTCTTCGGCTGCTGCACAATTAAGATCCCCCTTGTCAGTGCACACATTGGAATGCAAACGTTTGAATGTGCTATGTGAATCGCTTTTATTCAGATGCAACCTCCAAGCTCCAGTAACAGCCCATGTAAATAGCAAGCAAGCTTGAACAGGCACAGCGAACTTCACCCAAGTTTTTGCAGGCTAACACAACACTGTATCTCAAAATACTGTCTAGCTTTTGGGTCCGCTCCATCTTCGAAAAAAATGTTTAGGAACTGAGAACTTTTGTTACAAGAGCTTCGAAAGGTCATACAAATAAGGCTTTGTAGAAAATAGCAACATCAGAATAGCTGTGGTATAATCCTAGCAGATAACATAGTATCTCCTGGGTTGAGCAGAGGCTGGTGAATTGAAATTTCACCATGTACACACTAAGACACATTTTGTACAATGAACACACACACTTGGCCCTCCGTTACAACTTCCTACTGGGTTTGAGAGATAGCACAATCACTCCCCTCTATCCTAACCTCAAGCTTGGTTCCGGCACATAAATGCAGATGCTTAAATGATCGGAATCATGTATCATGTTGGACCCTTTTGCCTTGGAAAAAAATTGCTTTGAAATAAATACTCCAGAGCGAGACTCTCTGATGCCCTTTCAGCCAATAAATAAATATTGCATTGTCCCTTAGGCTGTGTTTGGGAAGAGATTTGGAATGCTGCTGCTGCTGCTTGCCCCTAGGACGTCCAGCATGAGGCACTTAGGGCTTCCAGCTCCTGAGGCCGCCACAATTTTTTTGCAGCAATGATGGTGTTCTTCATGAGCATGGCAACTGTCATGGGCCCAACCCCACCAGGGACTGGAGTGATGTAGCTGGCTTTCTGCTTCACACCTGGAGAAAAAGAGGGAAGGAGATGATGGAGCACAGAAGGAAAACAAGTGTCAAAAGCCCTAGGAGGAAGCTGCAAGCAGGACAGAGGCGATTGAAGGACAAAATTGTTGCTGTATTTCTATACTGCCCTTGAAGGGCAGTTTACAATATAAAAACATTAAAATGTGTACCATAGTAACAAACAAAAACAATCTCCCCCACACACACAGTTTAGATTGTCCAATTAGCCAAAGGCCTGGGAGAAGAGGAATGCTTTCGCCTGGCACTTAAAGATATGTAACAAAGGCATCAGGCAAGTCTCCATGGGGAGAGTATTCCACAGGCAGAGAGCCATCACAGAAGATTGGGGGTGGGGGGTGCAGAGGGAGGCTGCCCCAAAGAAGCTAATCCTGAAATCTCTGCTGGGAAAGGCTGTGGTGACACAACAGTGTGAATGTTGGGGCAAAGGGACCAAGCAGGGCAAATATGAGCCACAGGTGCTGCTGACAGCACTACTGCCACTTCCCCTGACCACTGGAAAGCCACCCTAGACCTCTCCCAGATTCAGAGACCTCTGAGCTTTTGTCTCCATGCTAGTTGCCAAATAAAACAAAAACAAAATATCTAAAACTTAGCATTGTGAGTTAACATACCCATAATTTATATCCTTGTCCTATGAGAGGTTCAGAATCCTTATTAAAGGTAAAGGTACCCCTGCCCGTACGGGCCAGTCTTGCCAGACTCTAGGGTTGTGTGCTCATCTCACTCTAGAGGCCAGGAGCCAGCGCTGTCCGAAGACACTTCCGGGTCACGTGGCCAGCGTGACAAGCTGCTTCTGGCGAGCCAGCGCAGCACACGGAACGCCGTTTACCTTCCCGCTGGTAAGCGGTCCCTGTTTATCTACTTGCACCCAGGGGTGCTTTCAAACTGCTAGGTTGGCAGGCGCTGGGACCGAACGACGGGAGCGCACCCTGCCGCAGGGATTCGAACCGCCGGCCTTTCGATCAGCAAGTACTAGGTCTGAGGCTTTAACCCACAGCACCACCCGCTTCCCTTAGAATCCTTATTTATCTTCACCAAAAAAACCACCCTAATGAGCTACAGTGTCCTTCAAAGTCCACTGCCTGCAACCCTCATATTCTCCTTTCTAGATGCCTTCCATAGTTAAGAGTATTTCCATATTATCAGCCAGAAGTCCTGCGAGGCCAAGAGTGGAAAGAGAGTCAGGCCCTTTTGCCAGAAGCCCCAAACCACACAGTGGTGCACATTCAGCAGGAGTTCTGGGCAGCTACCCATCCTTACACTACAATAAAACTGGCCAGATCTAGGTGTTTCTCTGTCGGGCAAACTGTCCTAATACGTTAGCTGAGCTGATATTTACAGTATCAAGAGCTGCATGTGCTGAAGCTTTCAGAAATTTGAACTCCTGCCATTACTTGCTGAAACAAGGTCACACGCAAGAGTCCACTCCATGCTGCCAGGAGCACGCACCAGATTCAAAATCTGCAGCCCACCAGCTGCTCCATCCAACACAGAAGTTGCAGGATGAAGTTACAAGGAAGAATTACAATCTTTTTTTATGTAAGATATCAAGTAACCGGATATATTCTGCATCAAGCTAGCCCACTGCCTTATAGGAGAAGCTATGCAGCTCGTTCAAAACTGCAACCCTTCCAAGGATAGCTGAGACAGCAGGAGCCTATCTGCCTAACCCAGCCTTCCCCAACCCGGCGCTCTCAGTATGTTTTGAACTACAATTCCCATCAGCCCCAGTCAGAACAAGATGGATGGGAGGCGTACACCAAAACAGCTGCATGGCCTCAGGTGGCCTAGGGCAAGGCAAGATCAGTGACTGTCAGGGCTGGGGGTCCAAATACAAAGCGCCCTTGCTTACCTTCAAAATCCACATCTCCAACAAGTTTTGGTTTTGCAGTAACAGGGTCCCGGACTCGGTTTATGCCAACGTCAATAACCGCAGCTCCCTCTTTGATCATATCGGCTGTAATCAGATTAGGGATGCCTGCAGTGCAACATTTCAGGGGTTAACATTTTAATTCATTCACTTTCATTTCTGCATGCAACATCTAAGGCAGCTACCGATCTTCATTTAATGCGGCCACAGGTAGATGTCCACAGGACAAAGCCCGAGAGCTCGACAAAGGGTGCCTGCCAGCCATCGTAACATAGGGCAGCCACTGCAAGCCAACAGCCATCTGCTTGAAGCAGCATGTGAAATTCCACAGGCAGAAGCGTCGGCATTCAGACTCCTAGCGGAAGCCTTCAAGGTTATTCTTAGCATGGCAGCAGTGTTCTTCAAGGGCTTCTGCTTTCAGGCTCTTTTTCTTAAAGAAGACACCCAGAATCTTACCTGCAGCTGCAACCACAATGTCAGCAAGAATCGTGTGCTGCTTGAGCTGTTCCTTTGGAGTGTAGCGGTGAGAGATGGTTACTGTTGCATCCCCTGAAAAGAGAAGTTGCAGTCAGAACAGGACACACCGGGCCTCCTGGCAGAAGCCTCAAACGGCCTTCGGAAGGGCAAGCGGCAGCTAGGGAGGGGGAATGGGGCTACGTCTCCTCTGGCAATTTGCCACGTGCTCCTGCCACCCACAGAGTCTGCACTCCTCGCACCCGCCTCATGAAACAGTTTGGGTTTGATTATTTTGTATACTCCCACTAAGAGGTCCAGCAAGACCTCCCAGCACCTCAAGAAAAGGTGCATTAAAAACAACAACAGTTTAATGATTCGGAGTTAAAGGCTTCAGCTGAAGGGAAAATGTGGGGCAGGCACACCTTCCATATAACGCAAGGGTTATATGGGCAACATGCAGGCAGTGGGTGGAGCGGCCAGTGTGGTTCTTAACTTTGTACTGTAAAAGCCAGTTTTGCACATGCAGCCCCCACCCCTGCAGCACCCCCCACCCTTTTCTATCCAGGCAAGCAAGAGGCAGTATCAGAGTGGACCTGTCAGTCTGGGGCCACACAGTGACACAAACTCGCAGCAAACATGACTTGCTGCCTCCTGCAAAGATCAGAGAAGCCTGCGTCTCACCGGGAAAGTGGACCAAGAGGAAAAGAACCCCTGGGAAAAGCAGCTTGCACTTGAAGGCCCCCCAGACCCTCACCTCCAGGGCGCTCGTGCCGCCCATCCGTATGAAGCAGCATCGCAATGGGCATCCCCACGTTCTTTGACCGGCCAGCCACAACCACATTCTTGCCCAGGGTCGGAATCCCTGCAACACAGCACACCCAAGTCAGGCTCTGCCTTCTTTCAAGCGACTCAAGGTCAGTGGTATTCGCACACCAACACCTACCCGTTCTTTTGATGATTTCCCACACGCCCCAAGGTGTCGCGGGCAGCATGGAGTACTGGTCAAGGCACATCCGGCCCACATTCACCACATGGAAGCCATCCACATCTTTCTCTGGGTTCACAGCATTGCAGACCTTCCTCTCATCAATATGCTCTGGAGGGAAAAGTGGGGGGGGGGGGAGAGAGATTTTAGTGCAAGAAGTCAGATGCATGTAATCCCAGGAACAGGATGATCGGAGGGGGAAATTAGAAGCTGACACTTATGGGTATGTGTCTAGGGATGCAGGATGAAGAGCTTCTGCTAAAGCCCGACGGCACTCACCAGGCAAAGGGAGCTGAACCAGGAGGCCATCTACATTTCTGTCATTGTTTAGCTTGCTGATTAAATCAAGCAACTCCTCTTCAGTGATGGAGGCTGGCTTCAGGATTGTTTCGCTGCTGATTCCTACAAGTACCAAAAGTGATGAAAGAGGGTCAAAAGACGATTGAAGTTGGTAAACCACACTTCATGAGTATAAGTCAAGGAACGGCTCCAGTGTAAACTTTATTCTATTTTATTTGGGGGGCAGGAGGGGAGAAATCAAATAGAATCCTGGTCCAAAGCCATTTACAATTTTTTTAAAAAAGTCATTATGGAGGAAAATAAAGGAGAGAAGGAACACAATAGGCAAACAGCAGCACACACGAAATTAAGATACGGAACAGATCCAGATGGAAACGCAGAATACAATCGATTTTGAAATGTTTGTTAGAAAAGTGTTCTGAAGAAGCAAAAGAAACAATAGATGCAGTGAGCAACACCCCCTTTTGGCTTTTCTAGTGAACATTGTGTCCTGGTCTATGGGGAAGGGCTTTTAATTGTGACAACGTCCACGAGTTGGTGAAGCCCAAGCGTCTTTATTTATGATCCTACATCTGGACAGACAGTGAGCCTGTGCCTTTTTCCCCTGGTTAGCACTTCCCCTCCCAAAACACTTAGCAGGCTTGAAAACTATGCAAGGGAACTGCTAGAGCCAGCTAAACGAAGCCATGAATACCAGAGTTGCTTAACAGTGCAAAAATGTTGTGTACATTCTTTAGGATACATGAGGCCCACTGTCCTCATGTCAAACTACAGCAGGAGTGGATGAGGCAGTGAAGATCCAGTAACTGCAATCTGACCGTGAAATGAAAACCTCAAGTGGCTGCCAAGCCCTGGGGTCTTTCTCCTTTTACATTTTCCACTCAAAAGTCACATCTAGAGTGAAGCCCCCAAAGCAACTGCTGCCTAGACAGAGTTCTGACAAAGCTCAGCAACCCAAAATATTGTTTTAAAGCGTCTAGATCTCTGCTGTTGCTACTAATCCCACCACAGTAGCAGGAAGTACTAAAGAGGCAACACCTGCTGCATTTTCCAGCTTGAAACTTTTCAAGTCCTACTTCAATTTCCCACCTCAAGCTTTGAAACAGTTACTGACACAAAAGTGAAGCAGGATTATTAGAGCAGCAGCATTAGGGGTGAGATGGCAGAAGCCAGAGAAACCAAAATTAAGTGGACTGTGGAGGGGGAGAGACAGTTTTGGCCAAACCCTGCTGCAGTCTGCCATATAGCTGAAAGGCACACCCGTCTGCACCCCAGCCCCTTCGCTGAGGAGGGCTGTAGCTCAGCAGCTGAACACTTGCTCTGCATACAAAAGATCCCAGGTTCAGTCTTGGGTGTGTCCAGGTAGGGCCAGGAAGGATGCCTCTCTTAAACCCTGGGAACCACTTGCAGCCAGTATTCCTGAGGTAAGGCGAGCTTACCCTGCTCAAAACAAAGGGCAGGTGAGGAAGCAGCAGCTGAGAGAGGCTCCAGGAGATGGTCAGGAGGAGAGACAAACCAAGCTGAGTTGTGGGGACTGACACTCATCTGAGACCTTTTTTTCTGCCAGCAATAGTGCAATGACTAATACTGCAGAAGACGCTGGCCAGGAAAGACATACCTACATCAGCCGCAGCCTTGGTTTTGTTCAGGACATAGGAGTGGCTAGCAGGGTTTTCACCAACTAGAACCACACTGAGATGAGGCCTTTTGTTTCCATCTGCAACCCACTGCTCCACTTCATGGCGGGCTTCTTGCCTGATCTGCCGGGCCAGCTTCCTCCCAGAAATGACAACTGCTTCATTCCTGCAAGCAGAGAGTTTTTAAAGCATTTGATCCCCGAAAAGCTTAGGAGTGTCTTGTTGGAAATTCATTACTTCCCCACAGAGCAGCTTACACATATTCCCAGGCTATCTGACCCAACACTTAAAGGTTCACAGATCTCATGGGAGTCAGGAGCCTAATAAAAGGACAGGGACATTGGGGGGGGGGGGAGCCGATTGCATGCGCTCAACAGCCAACAGTTGGCGAAATGGAGCAAGAATGCAAGGGAGCTAAAAAACTTCACACGAACAACTGCCACAAAGGCATTACATAACTGCCTTCATAGGCACTGTGAAGAGTAAGAAGGATGAGCTCCAGAACAAGATCAGGCCTTCTCTTGCTCAAAAAAATAGAAAATACCCAATTCTACACGCAATTGCCACTGCAGTATCAGTAGAATGACTTCACAGAGCCCATTTGGAAGAACAACATTTAAATATATTCAGGCAAAAGCGTTTTACTCAAGCTACTATCTCGGTGCAAACAATGGAGGATATTTTGGTGCAGCCTCGGAAGAAAGTTCCACTTCTTGCTGCAGTGAGGCAGGAAACCCCCTTGCTGCTACTGTGAGCCAGCCATGCTGGGGTTTTGGCTTGCATGCAATGGGTCTTGGTGAATCAGGTACACTGATACCCACAGGGCATATCTGCTGTGGAAAAAGAGAATCTTTCTCTCACATTCCTTTTGCACACTCTTCAAACTTCCAGAATCTCAAAAAGTGCCTGGGACACTTGTCTGCCCAACACCAACCAAGTTCTCAAAGCTGTTTTTCATGAAGTGGGGAAAGTGCAACTGTGCTCTGCAGAATATTATCTTGCATGCAAGCAGACCAGGCTTCCTCAAGCGATAAGAGCGCCAGGGAGAGAAAAAGATGACAGGTGCCCCTTTCCCAATTACGGCTCCACACTTTGCCCTTGAAAGTCTTGGGACGGGCACCCTCCACTTCAGGAGGTTTCTAGGGACAGCATTCAGCACTCCTTTTCAAGCAACGACTATTTATGTATTTATTTAAGAGCCCACCTTTTTTCTCCAAAGCGCTCAAGGCAGCGCATGGTTCTCCCCCTCCACAACAACCCTGCGAGGTAGGATGGGCTGAGAGACAGTGAACTCGGGTCTCCCAGGGGGCTGCTGGCCCAACACTAACCATCACACAACACACTGCACCTCCACCTCCGCTCCTGGAAGCCTTGTGGCGTCCCTGCGCCTCATTATAAAGCATTCCCGGAGGCACGGAGGCAACCCCGGCCTGGCGGCGCCAAACTCCGCGGCCGCAGCAGCAGCAGCAGCAATTCGGGGCCGAGCCATGCAAGCGGCCGGGGCGATTTCATCAGCCTGCCGCCCTCGGCGCCGCCGCCAGGGGGAGTGGCGCCACGACGCCCGCCCGGGAGGGGCTCCCCGAGGGAAGCAGCGGGGCAGAGGTGGGCCGGGGAGCGGAGGGGGCGCGGGGGGGGGTCGCCGCCAGCCCCTCCTGCCCCCTGTCCTCTCCCAAGGCGGCGGCCGGGCGAAGCCAGGGACACGCGGGGGGGGGAGAGGGGGAAGCCTCGAAGTTGCCCCCTGGCCATTATCACCATCCTCCTCCTCCTCCTCCTCGGGTAGACTGCGCCCGGCCAGGGAGGCTCCACCGCCCAACACACGACCCTCCCCCCCCCGCCTACCTGGGCGCCGTGAGGTGCAGCCGGCGAGTCCCCCGCGGGCAGCAGCAGGGGGCGGCTCGGGCCAGGATCCGGAAGAGCGGGAGCGCGGAGGCGGTTGCCATGGCGACGGCGCTGGGCAAGGCGGGCGAAGAGCGAGGGGCGAGGAAGCGCCAGAGCAAGGCCTTATAAAGGCTCCGCCCCGCCCCCTTGCCCAAGCCGGCCTCGCCGCCATTGGCCGCCAAGGGGAATGACGCGCCCCGGAGAGGGGAGAGTCGCGGCTGCCCCGATTGGGCGAGGGCCGGGAATGACGCCAGTGCCGGGCGGGGGGCTTCCGAGGAGCGCTCCGTGGCTTCTACTGGAAGCGGCGGGGAAAGGCTGACGCAACCCGGGAAGGAGGGACGGGGGCGGGCTGAAACGGCCACCGAAAGTCCTGATTGGTCAACGCAGGAAAGAAGAGCGCGTTTACAGGTCCTGAAATAAAGCAATCTGGGGGAAGGGGCGTGGCCATGGCTAGTGCAGGCAGGAAGCCTCGCGGGCGGCGCCTCCTTCTCTTTTCTTTGGCTCTGAAAGGGGGAAGTTTCCACTGCGGGGTCCAAGACACGGGGCGAGCTTTTTATCGCGGCGTTAGTAGCGTATCTTCCTGGGTGTTTGGTTCTCAGTACAAAAATAGCTAATACTACCGGTATTCTAAGCTGCCCCAACAGAAGTCGAGCGTCCAGGTCAAAGAAAGACATTTGTTGTTTAGTCGTGTCCGACTCTTCGTGACCCCCTGGATCAGAGCACGCCAGGCCCTCCTGTCTTCCACTGCCTCCCGCAAACTCATGCTGGTAGCTTCGAGAACACTATCCAACCATCTCGTTCTCTGTCGTCCCTTCTCCTTGTGATCTTTCCCAACATCAGGGTCTTTTCCAGGGAGTCTTCTCTTCTCATGAGGTGGCCAAAATATTGGAGCCTCAGCTTCAGGATCCGTCCTTCCAGTGAGCACTCAGGGCTGATTTCCTTATGAATGGAGAGGTTTGATCTTCTTGCAGTCCATGGGACTCTCCAGAGTCTCCTCCAGCACCAGAATTCCAAAGCATCCATTCTTCGGCGATCAGCCTTCTTTATGGTCCAGCTCTCACTTCCATACATCACTACTGGGAAAACCATGGCTTGAACTAGACGGACCTTTGTCAGCAAGGTGGTTTCTGCTTTTTAAGATGCTGTCTAGGTTTGTCATTGCTTTCCTCCCAAGAAGCAGGCGTCTTTTAATTTCGTGGCTGCTGCCACCATCTGCAGTGATCAGGGAGCCCAAGAAAGTAAATCTCTCACTGCCTCCATTTCTTCCTCTTCTATTTGCCAGGAGGTGATGGGACCAGTGGCCATGATTTTAGTTTTTTTGATGTTGAGCTTCAGACCATATTTTGTGCTCTCTTTCACCCTCATTAAAAGGTTAATTCCTCCTCACTTCCTGCCATCAAGGTTGTGTCATCTGCATATCTGAGGTTGTTGATATTTCTTCCGGCAATCTTAATTCCAGCTTGGGACTCACCCAGTCCAGCCTTTCGCATGATGAATTCTGCATATAAGTTAAATAAGCAAGGAGACAATATACAGCCTTGCCGTACTCCTTTTCCAATTTTGAACCAGTCAGTTGTTCCATATCCAGTTCTAACTGTAGCTTCTTGTCCCACACAGAGATTTCTCAGGAGACAGATGAGGTGATTAGGCACTCCCATTTCTTTAAGAACTTGCCAGTTTGCTGTGGTTGACACAGTCAAATGCTTTTGCGTAGTCAACGAAGCAGAGGTAGATGTTTTTCTGGAACTTAGCTTTCTCCATAATCCAGCGCATGTTTGCAGTTTGGTCTCTGGTTCCTCTGCCCATTTGAAATCCAGCTTGCACTTCTGGGAGTTCTCAATCCACATACTGCTTAAGCCTGCCTTGTAGAATTTTAAGTATAACCTTGCTAGCATGTACTGTGTCCAGTTCTGGGCACCACAATTTAGTAAGGATGTTGACAAGCTGGAACATGTGCAGAGGAGAGCAACCAATATAATCAAGGGTCTGGAAACTGTTGTAGAAAAATGGGGGGTTGGCTTTTGCTGCCCAATTCCCCAAGGGACTCTTGAGTCCCATAAGGATGGATGGAGGCAGGATCTAGTGAAAGCAAGGCAGATTTTATTTTTCTATTGCAACAGGGTTCCCCACCTCCTTGCAGGGAGGCGAGAGACCCAGAACAAAGGAGTGCAAGCCCCTTTATAGACGTTGCCCAACCCATTAGCCAAAGACTATGCACTAAAAGCATCAAATATAAATCACAGAAAGAGGCAGTCTACAACAGAAATTTGATTGTGTGGCTTCTCCTTTCTGCCAGGATATCTGAAAAGGTTTTACTGATAGCTTTACCTGGGCAGTCTGTTTGGTTCTCATCCAGGTGCCAGGCCCACGCTATTCATACACAAAATATGCCCTTAAGACAGGATTTGAAAGTGAAAGAACTATTGAGAAAGGTTTCTCTTCTGCAGAGGAAATATTTAGTCGAGAGTCAGGATGGCTTTTGGGGATTGTTCTGTGTGCTAAACTAATGTGTAA
The DNA here is from genome assembly GCF_964234715.1 of Podarcis melisellensis. Lineage (NCBI taxonomy): Eukaryota > Metazoa > Chordata > Lepidosauria > Squamata > Lacertidae > Podarcis > Podarcis melisellensis. The sequence goes on from NC_138540.1 coordinate 4,579,863, forward strand.
TTTTCTCAGAAAATATTTCCTATATTTTGAAGGGTGAAGGATTGGTTTTCTGTGAAGTGTGTGTCTGCTATGTAAAGGTAAAGGTAAAGGTACCCCTGCCCGTATGGGCCAGTCTTGACAGACTCTGGGGTTGTGCGCCCATCTCACTTAAGAGGCCAGGGGCCAGCGCTGTCCGGAGACACTTCCGGGTCACGTGGCCAGCGTGACATCGCTGCTCTGGCGAGCCAGAGCCGCACACGGAAACGCCGTTTACCTTCCCGCTGGTAAGCGGTCCCTATTTATCTACTTGCACCCGGAGGTGCTTTCGAACTGCTAGGTTGGCAGGCGCTGGGACCGAGCAGCGGGAGCGCACCCCGCCGCAGGGATTCAAACCGCCGACCTTTCGATCGGCAAGTCCTAGGCACTGAGGCTTTAACCCACAGCGCCACCTGCGTCCACTCTAAACTTTATAACAATTTCAAGCCTTATGAGGAATGGTTGAAGGAGCTGAGCATGTTTAGCCTGGAAGAGAGACTGAGAAGAGATATGATAGCCATCTTCAAATACCTCAACGGCTGTCACATGGAAGATGGAACATGCTTGTTTTCTCCTGCTCTGGAGGGTAGGACTCGAACCAATGGCTTCAAGTTACAAGAAAGGAAATTCCAACTAAACATCAGGAATGCACTTCCTTAGAAGGTGGTGGATTCTCCTTCCTTGGAGGTTTGAAGCAGAGACTGGACGGCCAACCATCATGGATGCTTTAGAGAAGACTCCTGCTTTGCAGGGGTTGGAATCCCTTCCAACTCTACAATTCTTTGATTTTATCAAAGCCTGCTAGGCAACTGTACTCAGTGTGCATATGGATGCTTAGCCTCAGATGACCTTGCTTGATGATAGCTCTCCTGCTGCTTTTAGTCTCCTAGGCAAGCAGAGAGAAAGAAAATCTCTGGAAGGCTTGGCAAAGAGCCCACTATAGTATGTAACACAATTCCCAGTGGCTTTTCCCACACAGTAGCTGGTGTTAAATAAGGTCAGCGACGGAGGTGTGAGAAATTTGTGCTGGATTCTGCTTTCCTTTGCATGGACTTCTATGCAAGCCTTCCCTAACCTGGTGATCTTCAGATGGTTTGGAGTACAACTTCAATCAGGCCCAACCAGCCGGAGGGCACAAAGTTGGGGAAGGGTGTTCTATGCCATGCAGAGATTAATTCATATATTTGCTGAACATGCCTGTTTGCAAAACAAAGGGTATGTGTTTTGTATTTCTCAATACTCTCCACCCCCACAACACAACCACTCATTGCTTTATTCTTGCCACAAAACATACATCTCTAGTAGTGAGTCAAATACTGCCCACTAAACATGAAAAGCAGGTCTAACACCTGGTATTTTACACACTTGTTTTTGCCAGAGGGCCACTCCCAGAGGTGGGAGGTGACAGAGGAACAATCTCCTCTGCCAATAAGACCCCTGCAGGTTTCAAGCTAGCCTCAAACGTTTGTAATGCGCTGAGGAGGAGGAGGAGGAGAAATAATAAGAGCCACAAGGAGGTTTACTTCAGAGTATACATGCATAGGGGACGCGGGTTAAACCACAGACCCTAGGGCTTGCCGATCAGAAGGTCGGCGGTTCGAATCCCCACAACGGGGTGAGCTCCCATTGCTCGGTCGGAGCTCCTGCCCAGTTCAAAAGCATGTCAAAGTGCAAGTAGATAAATAGGTACCGCTCCAGGGGGAAGGTAAACGGCGTTTCTGTGCGCTGCTCTGGTTCGCCAGAAGCGGCTTAGTCATGCTGGCCATATGACCTGGAAGCTGTACGCCGGCTCCCTCGGCCAATAAAGCGAGATGAGCACCGCAACCCCAGAGTCGGCCATGACTGGACCTAATGGTCAGGGGTCCCTTTACCTTAAGCTCGTCTTGCTTTCCTCCTGCTTGTACCATGAAGCAAGGACGGCTCCTCTCTCCATCTTGCGGAGACTGGTTTTACACCAATATTTTCACTATTCTCATTACAATGAGAAGCCAGTCTGTTTGCAGGCCATTCCCCTAAGTCCATCCATAGTTTCTCAGTTATTCAAGTGAACAGGGACATTAACTTCTGGTGCAAAACAAAGACATTTCTCTTCTCCCAAGCATTTGAATGTTAAGGTCATTACGGCTCCCGCAGGCATTCTTTTATGGTGACCAAGTTTATCCATCATTTCATTTGTTTATTAAATATTAGGGGATTATATTAGTGGATTTTAGGGTGTTAATTGCCAATTTTAAATACTCTTATTTTTATAGTGTTTGTACGTTGCTTTAAGACTCTTGTGGAAAGCAGTCAAGAAAATGAATTAATAATTGACTAGAACTCTGGTGAAACAGCTCCAAAACAAGTCTTGAGACTTCAGCGATACAGTGAGGTTATGTTTTATTTGAAAAAAACACTCTCATTTCTGAGATAAAGGTTGTAGCACAAGCTATGTTTTAGGATCACAGTGGGTGTTTTATAGTGCCAACAGACAATAAGTTGATACAATTCTCTCTATTAACATGACTAAAAGACAGACAAAAGTGTGTTGAGGCACAGATGTACGATCTGCTCCATCACGTTCCACAGCCATTTTGTAACATTAATCACTTAGCAGGTGGTATCCAATGCTCACATTCCATACTGTGTTCTGCCTGGCTAAGTGATCAGAACTGTTGAATATGAATGGCAAGTGACCACAATCAATAGCAGTTCTTAGGGGCTTCCATCTTCCTTCTCCTCTGCACCTCATTCTGCTTCCCTTTCAAGGCTGTTGTTGGCAAGCTCTGTATGTGGAAAAAGGGGATTCAATCCCCCAGCTGCAGTGAGTGCTGGACAGTTTATGTAATGAAAACATGCATATATCTTCCCTTCAGTTCTTGATTCCAGTGAGATTTACAGAGAACTAAACACACAGGAAGATACCTTTTAAAGTGGTAATTTAAAAAAACTTGCCTTGTGTTGAGGACACCACAGTGGTTCAAACAATGGTGAAAGTGCTGTAGTATCTGCCAGTTTGAGTCTCATCTGTGTGATGAGCAGTATGGCATTACAGGGGTACCCTGTCACTATGCATGGCTTGGTTCTTGGCATGCAAGGTTAATGCGAAGACATCCTAATACTGCAGTGTAATTGGTGGATGCCAGCAACGTTGCCATGGTTGCTGAGGTTTATCTAATACTGTTGCTGCATTCTCTGTGGCCTGAAGTGATGCTGTTGCCCTTTCAACTTTGCTGCAGGGCATGCAAAGGATCCTATACCAATATTACAGTGGGTTGCATCGCAATGGTACTGGCGGTTCCCAGAGACCGCAGTGTGATATATGGCTAATTGTAGTTGCAGTCCAACAAGTCCCTTTTGTATTCCAGTGTAGCCCACTATACAATACTATTAGAGTACAGAGCGCTTTGCAGTTAGACTGGAAGAAAACTTAAGTAGCATTTTTATTTTAGATATTCAGAATTCAACACTGCTGCTCATGCTAAAATGGCAAATGACTCTTCACCAAAGATCAGGCCTCATTTAACATTTCAAAAAAATTAACTGCAGTAACATTCCTAGAAAGGTCATGACAGGCAGCCCTGCTCATCACAGCTAATAAAACAATGTTGCTAGGATCATTTAACCCTGGAAAACTGTGCTGTTTGTAACAGCTGGTTTAAAGCAACCTTATTACAAGGAAGGCACTCTGTATACAAGGCATCTGCATTCTTCTTTCAGTAATCTCTCTAAAGTTGTTGTTCTGAAATTCCTTTTCAGCTCCTCAATTGCCACAAACCCCAGAAACAAGTGCAGCACATTTCATCTATAATTTCCCCTTGAACTTTGGCATACTTTTGCATAAAGAGGGGTGGATATCAAGGAGTACTTCTTCCTGTCTACAATATTCTTCATTCTTTCTCTACAGCTGTTGGCAAAAGAGACTCACATGATACTCTGACAAGAGTCTTCTTGGGGAAAAGAGGTTAATTAATGCAATTAAGAGAGCTGACCTCTGCATCTGAAATAAATACTGCTTTTGAAACGAGCCTTAGATACCCTTATTTTACAGCACACCAGCACAGTGATTTTATTTGTAGTTTGTAGATCAGAGGGATATGGAGAAGCATGGGAGGGTGGAAATAAAGGCATCTGGCTGTATCATGTGCTAAGCAGCATTCTCTCAGAGCCTCACCAGTTTCTGGAATATGAAAATCTTGCACGTTGTCAGCCACTCCTAGCTTCCATGCTTGGGAACCGAAGTAAATATCCGTAGTCCATGCATTGCTTTAATTTCATCACTTAAAGCCTGGAGGAAGAAAGCATTGCAAGCAGCTACACAAAAAATGGGGTGAAACAACCTCAAAGACCAGAAGGCAACACCCAAGCATGGTTCAAGACACCCCCTCAAGCACAGACAGAATTCAAAGTAGCAGCTCCTATTTGATCCAATGTATTTTGCTTTCAAAGTGGGGAAAGGTGCTTCTGGCCATCTGCTTGTGGAATTTAAAAACCCAACTAGTTCAAAAATGAAGCTATTTGTGTCCAGGTATGGATGCTGTTTACTGCAATGCACTGAGCAGAGGGTGAATTGTTACCGACCTTCAGAGTATTCCATCACTGTTGTTGTTACTACAGTGGTGCCTCGCAAGACGAAATTAATTCGTTCCGCAAGTCTTTTCGTCTTGCGAGTTTTCCGTCTTGCGAAGCACGGTTTCCCATAGGAACGCACTGAAAATCAATCAATGGGTTCCTATGAAAACCGCCTTCAGACCAGGTCCGGGAACAGTCTGTCCCCCGACCTCTTCTGAAGGCTGGCGGGGGGCGAAAGTCTTTGCTTCCCCCCCCCCCCCGCCTTCCCGGGACAGTGGAGACTTCTCCGCTGTCCCGGGCGATCTTAAAAGCCCCCGGGAAGGCAGGCAGGGGGGACAAAGACTTTTGCCCCCCGCCGGCCTTCAGAAGAGGTCCAGGACCTCTTCTGAAGGCGGGCAGGGGGCAAAAGTCTTTGCTCCCCCCCGCCTGCCTTCAAAGGCCATCCGGGACAGCGGAGAAACGCGCTGCATTTCTCCGTTCTCCCGGGAAGGCAGGCAGGGGGGAGCAAAGACTTTTGCCCCCCGCTGGCCTTCAGAAGAGGTCCAGGACCTCTTCTGAAGGCGGGCGGGGGGCAAAGTCTTTGCTCCCCCCCCCCCGCCTGCCTTCAAAAGCCATCCGGGATAGTGGGAAGCGCTTCCCTGCTATCCCGGACTGCTTTTAAAATGCTGGCGGTGGGGAGCAAAGCCTTTTGGCCCCCGCCGGCCTTCCTGGACCTCTTCTGAAGGCCGGAGGGGGGGGAAGGCTTTGCTCCCCACCGCCAGCATTTAAAAGAGGTCCCCGGAGATTACCCTATGGGCTTTCTTCTTGCGAAGCAAGCCCATAGGGAAATTCGTTTTGCGAAGCACCTCCAAAACGGAAAACCCTTTCGTCTAGCGGGTTTTTCGTCTTGCGAGGCGTTCGTCTTGCGGGGCACCACTGTATTATTTATTGTAACTGTTGGTCAGTTTATCTTGTCCAAGGCAATCCAAAACAACTTATAAGCATGCTCTAAACATATGGCCATACAAAAATTTATTCTACTGCTTGTATTAGCTCATCCCAACTAAGGTCAAAGACTTGAACAATTAAGTTAATTCAAAGAAAATGGAATAGGGAACAGTCTGGGGAAGCTTGAACAGAAAAGAGCAGATTATCCTGCAAAATGCTTGAAACTCAAAAACTCAAGATCCAAACCATCCATGATACTGAAAATGTAATATAATTTCCCACACAGAGATAGACAACCCAGAATACGTTAACCTGCTTACCTGATTGACCATTTGGTGTTGTTGTACTATTCTCTTTTCCTTAAACTCTTCAGACTCTATATGGATTTCATACATTGCTCCACAGCCACCTTGACAAAATGGATTTGATTTTACCATATTTTCAGCTATTTTATTTTAACAATCCCCTATGCTCTTTTAACTTGATATCACTTTTAAATAGGGACTTTTGGAGGGGGGTGTCACACGATCAACCAGGGAAAGAAATCTACATGGTAACAGAAACCACATGACAATTTATAATACCTAACTCTACAATATATCATTTGTGCCTTTCTGTCATGTATGATCTACTGGAGATTGCTACACTGCAGGGGTTGGACTAGATGATCCTTGGGATCCCTTCCAACTTTACAGTTCTATAAGCCTATGATGATGGATGGTTGAGGGCAAACAAGTTGTTTATTCAATGACAAAGATCATGATGGTGGCAGAGCCTAAGTTGGGAGGCTTGTCGGTTTTGGCATTATGCACAAGGTTACACTTCCTTCAGAAGAAAAAGAAGAAGACAAAGACGAAGAAGAAGAAGAAGAGGAGTTTGGACTTGATATCCCGCCTTTCACTCCCCTTAAGGAGTCTCAAAGCGGCTAACAATCTCCTTTCCCTTCCTCCCCCACAACAAACACTCTGTGAGGTGAGTGGGGCTGAGAGACTTCAGAGAAGTGTGACTAGCCCAAGGTCACCCAGCAGCTGCACGTGGAGGAGCAGGGAAGCGAACCTGGTTCACCAGATTATGAGTCCACCACTCTTAATCACTACGCCATGCTGGCTCTCCAGCTCTTCAGAACACAGTGGGGTTCTCTTTGGTACTACTTTCCTGTTAAGTTTCTCAGCTGGTGATAATAGAAGGTACTGCTCGCCATGTTTGGGAGCTATGGAATGTCACAGTGCAGTATCACTTTTATTCTGGTCTAATATGCTCCAGGGCCCAATTCAACATCCTGGCAACTACCTTCATAGTGCAGGTCCTCTATACTTTCAGGATCCTCCCATATGTTCTACCCCACTCTCAAGGGAAGCAATGCTCTGTGCCTCAGATTTCACACTAGTGCAATTTGTGGGAGCACAAAGTCAACCCTTCTCTGTGGTGTTGCCTGAACTTTGGAATATATTTCAGCAAGGAGCATATCTGGGCCACTTTGCTCTTCCTGTTTTAATAGATGGCCCAAACCTGGCTTATAAAATTTATTTTATTCTAACATTTAACTTTATTTTTAAGTTTTAGGATTCATTCAATTTCATTGATTATAATTTTGCGGAGGTGATTTTTATTTTGTATTCTGTGCTGTACTTTGGTAGCCAAGACATGGTAAAAAGTATTAAATAATGAAATGAAATGTTCATGACTGTAGTGGATACCAAATGAAAACTGCATTGTATTCTGCATGAGCTAAGAGGAAGGCACGTTTGGCAAATCCTCACTGTGATCAACTCCTGCCCAGAAACCTGTGTCCTCACTGTGGAAAGATTTGTAGCTCCAGAATTGGCCTCCACAGTCACTTACGGACACACTGTTAAGACCATATTCATGGAAAACAATCTTATTTGGCTACGAGTGATCACCAAAAAACAACAACAACATGGGAAACCTAAGGCAACCAAGTGCCTGTTAGTTGGACTTAGAATTTACAAGATTTGGGGGGAAATTCATCTAGCCTTTTCATTTCTCTCTACATGTTGATTCTCTAAGAGTACTACCACTGCATTTTTAAATATATAGCACCTTTATTAAAGGCATCCAAGAGCAAAATGAGAAAAACAGTATTTCTCATTAGGCTAATGTAGACCCACAAGGTAGACTAAGGGGCACACAAAGCCAACTCTTAATCTTAACCCAAAATTACAATTAACCACAAAGCAATGCCTTTCTCCAAATCTTATCTACAGAAATGATTCAGATCACAGGAAAGCCTGCAGAATGGCAAGTGTTCAGACAGAGCCTGAGGCTTTGCTAATTACCTGATATATCTACTACTTTGATAGCAGCAGCCTGAGGGAACTTTTCTTTAAGTACTTGTGCCACCCTGATTTCTCCCTCCGTCTGTGAAGCAAAGGTTCGCACTATATTGCGCAGAAGAAAATGGATCTGACGAGAAATGGAAAGAGTTTGTGTTAGTTGGGATATCGTCAGAATAAAGTCAACTATAATCATGGCAAAGGATGCAAACGTCCCTATGGGAACATGGGAAGCTGCCACCACCTGAGTCACACTGCACATGGCTCTGTATTGCCCACACTGACTGGCAGTGGTTCTCCAGCGTTTCAGCCCCAAATCTTTCCCAACCTTACCTAGAAATGCTGGGACTGAACCTGGGACCTTCTGCATGCTAAGGGCATGCTCCACCACTGACAATCCCCTAAATCACAATGGCACACGCAATAAAATAAGATGCCTGGCTCTCGCTCTCCCACAAGTTATTCCACACTGGGATCCCTACCATAGTTGTCACCTTTTCCCTTTTCTTGCGAGGAATCCTATTCGGAATAAGGGAATTTCCCTTAAAAAGGGGGAAAGTTGACAGCTATGATCCCTACCAAGAATAAACCAGAAACTCGGGGGGCGGGGAAGGGGGGACCCAGGCGCAGCGTCAGGCAGCAGCCTCCCCGAGCGCCTCGCCTTGTTGCCCGGGGCCGGGCAGGCAAAGGAGGGGCTCTCCTCGTCCTTGGGGCGACGGCGCTGCTCCAGAGCCGAGGGCGCCGGGGGCCGAGGAGCGGGCTTGGGCGGCGCTTCCCGGGGCCTCCCCGCTCCAGGGCCGCCGCCAAGGAGGCCGCAGCTCTCCGCCCACAGATCACCGACCTTCCCCCGACAAGCGGCCATCCTCGCTACGGCGGCAGCCATCGCGCCGTTGCGTCAGAGGGGAGTGCGTCTTGGAGGCGCTGGAAGATGACGTTTCGCGCGTGCGCCGTGCAGCCGGGTTGCTCCTCTCGGGTCTTCTCGAGAGCACAGAGTTAGGAAACGGGTAGAGTCGCAATGCCACCCCTTCTTCCGGCTCTCCCAAGAGCATAGAGTTAACAGGGGAAAGCTCGGAGCAGAAGGTGCTCTCCCCTCCGCCGAAGGAGAGGCCACCACCTTCCAGGCCCTGGACGGCTTCAGTCGGCGGCACTGGCTCTGCCGCTGCTGCCACGTGGGACCTCCACCTTGCAGGGCGGCAACACCTGCACTTTGGAACTCCCCGCCTATTGCCTGTGAAGGCAGATGCCTTCACAGGGTGCTTGCCAGAGCTTGCTAAAAAAACATTTTTGTTTAGACAAGCCTACCCAGATGCTTGGGACGCGGGTGGCGCTGGGGGTTAAACCACAGAGCCTAGGACTTGCCAACCAGAAGGTCGGCGGTTCAAATCCCCGCAATGACGGGGTGAGCTCCCGTTGCTCGGTCCCTGCTCCTGCCAACCTAGCAGTTCAAAAGCATGTCAAAGTGCAAGTAGTTAAATAGGTACCGCTCTGGTGGGAAGGTAAACGGCATTTCCGTGCGCTGCTCTGGTTCGCCAGAAGCGGCTTAGTCATGCTGGCCACATGACCCGGAAGCTGTACGCCAGCTCCCTCGGCCAGTAAAGCGAGATGAGCGCCGCATCCCCAGAGTCGGCCACGACTGGACCTAATGGTCCCTTGACCCTTTTTACCCAGATGCTTGGAAAGTTGGTGCAAGTTTTAATGTTTTCAGTCTACAGTTGTTTTAAACTTTTAAAAGTCTTAAATTATGGTTATTATTCTTATTGATAATTTTTCTTGTATCTTTTTAGCAAAACTGCTTTAACCATTAAAAAAAACAAATAAACCAGTGTATACATTTTATGAAATAAACCGTGGTTGCTGCAACACTAAAAGATCAATTTCTTGCAAGTTCAGAATGAAATCCTGGGAGAGCTGTTGTGCCCTGAGAGCACAAGCCCACGGCACTCAGCATGCACTAGGTAGGTTGTGTCCGTATATGTGCGAAGTCTCCAAATTTTCCTATTTCATTTAGGGAACAGGCATCCTGGCTCATCGAGGCAACAGGAGAATGTTAGCTTTGCTTTTAAGGCTTCCTTGATCCTCATTTGTTAGACTACAGCACCCTCTTGTGTCTTCGTGCAGTCCCTGCACCCTCCTATTATTTCCCCCCTGCACCAACTTCAAAGCAAGACCTCGGGGTCAAGGTAGTGAAGATGCCACCCAAGTGCATGGCAGCAACTGTGAAAAAAGTGCATCCCATGTTGAGGATCGCAAAACTTTAATCAAAATGTATCAAAAGATCTACAATGAGTAACCTGTCCATGGAGAGAGATTTCAATGTACAGTAGATTTCAAGACTGTTATTGAAAAAGTTGCACAAATTTAAACCAAGCGATTTTTAATACATTTAAGTATACTATCATTAAATGCATCTTACTTTAATTACATCAGTATTTTCTTAAAACACAATGCATATGCTTGGGGGTAAGAAGGGGTTCAATACTGGACTGGTGGAAGGGACTCAGGAAGTGCTAACGGTCCACAGGTTGGGCATGCAATGCAATCCACACTATGCCCCTGCCACTCTCCAAGCCCAAGGCAGAGGGAGATTGCTGGGGTAGCCCCAATTATCACCTGACTGAGGAAGAGGAAGGCAGTTTGTGTGTATGTGACACAGAGGAAAACAGGCATTGGACTTTGCATCACAGGCATACTTAGGCTCCCTAGCACCCTTGGCAAGGAGCTGTATCGGCACCCACCCCCAGTCCCTTATGCTCCTCCACCAAGGTGGCCAGAGGAGACTGCACTCCTCAGCCAGCCAGCCAGAGCAGCAGAGGAGCAGCTCAGAGAGTCTGCTAAGCCGGAGTGCAGAGGCATGATTTTTGTACCCCCTGGGTAGAGGCGGGTTTAGGGCAGCACAACTGGTTTCCCTGCACTGAACACTGAGCCGGGGGGGGGGGGCACTGCAGGGTGTCACAGTGAAGACTCGGTGGACATGCCCAGGAAAACTAAGTGTGTCCAATGCTGTTTTAGACCTCCGTAATAGGAAACTAGCCAGATGAGTTGAGCAAGCAGACCAGCCACATTATTCTGTGTATCAGGAAGGGTGACGGACAGGCATTCCACGTGCCCGTTGTTGTCCATGAAGGAGGACCACGCAGTTGAGTGAGTGTCAGCATGGCCAGGGCAGGATTCTGTCCTCTGAGGCCCAGGGCATGAGGGGCATAAGGCAGATGGCAACTCGGCCTGATGACTTGCATTACTACTGCAATACCATTTAAATGTAATGTGAGAAGAAATCTTAAGCTTGGATGATGGAGAGGGAAAAAACACACAGAATTTGAGTGCAAAAAATAAATATAAAATTTATTAAAACACCCACAATAGTTTAAAGATATCGGGAATAATACATTTCACAAACCAGTTGGTTGTGTAACATAATAAAATACAAATTAAAAAAAAGGAGGGTCCATATTTGCAATTTTTAGGCATCCTAAAAATAAATTTTCAGAGACACTGAAGGGAGAAGTGTGAAAGGAAAAAAAATACAGACAAGAGGGGGAAATTATACAAAATAAAATTATCAGCATAAATTTACCATACTAAGGATATCTACAGTTTAATACACAAGTCCTATTGCCTTGAGACATTGTAAAATCTACCATTTGTCAACCAACCCCAGATAAACTTCATTTCAAGTAGCCACAGTCACAAATCAACAAAGAAATCTTCAAGTGTGGTCCACAAGGTGGCCTCCACTGGAGGTCTCGTTTACCAAATGTGAATTCAAAGAGACAAGAAATCAAATACATTGAGAAGTTACAGCCTTCGGTTAACTAAACTGAATTAGTCTGCCAAATCCAACCTGTTTCTTTTCCTCATTTCTCTTAATTATTTTTTTTAAATGTATTTAGAAGTCAGCTTTATACCTTTTTAATTAGTTTTACACGCAAAAAGAAAATCAAAAGCCAGCTGGACAGCAGACGTTTTCCAAAGATTGAACAGCAGTGAGTAAACTCTAAACAACAGGTGTCAAAAAAGGAGGAAAAGGATGGCAAACAAAAATCACTTGTAAAATATATCCCTGATATTGGAGCAGAAGACAAAATTGGCCAATTTGCTTTACTATTCTTAGGCAAAAAAGAGAAACAACAATTCACATCTTGACCATGAAATATTCTTAATGCAGGCGAGACTCTTGTTGCATTCCACAGAGAACTGCCTTCCTAAGAGAATACAGGAATGTTGCTCTTTGCTAGTTACCATAAGATTTATAATTTGCTGTCTGGAAAAACAAGTCACATACTGTCCATGAAGTGGTAGAGCGCTAAGAGCAATAATATGCTGGGGATCTGTCCCAATCTAGCACCAACATTTCATCTTTGCCCCTGGAATCTGTTTCTTAGTCCACCCAGTGTTGTCATTTCTGCATTTTCAAAACTGCTTAGTGGAGTAATCCAACTGGATGGCATATTTGAAAAAATAATGCACTTTTTGCTGGCGGGGGGAGCGGGTGGTGGTGAATAAAGTCAGGATTTTGCTGTTCCCAGATCAAAACCTCATTGGAAACCTTTGCAAATTCTGCAGCAAAAAGAGTTTGAGAACATTCTATTGGGGCAGATTTTTTTAAACCAAATGTGCAGAAACTATTATTTGATTACTGATAATATAGCTGCTTAAGATCTTATTTCTAAAAATGCTTTCCCATGTGGGCCATACGCTGTTCTGAGGTACTTCAGTAAAATCTACTGTTTACTGAAATGAAAGCACCACTCTCCCAGTTCACCTTTTTATTAGTTCTGTACACTGATTCCTCATTATGTTTCATTATTTTGAAAGTGAGAACTTGCCCAAGAATAGAACTACAAAGGCCATACAGTCTATAAGATGTCAAGTACAGTGTTGACGTAATAAAATACACACCTTGTTTCTAATATTTGTATCAATCCCATTAGCTATAACTGAATCACAGGTTGCCACAATACTCTGTTTCTGAGGTATTTTTTGTATGTATTGTGATAACAGCAAGCTTATTATATGATGAAAACCTGGCTTCTGTACACATTTAAAACAAGTCTTGTGAACAAAAGAGAGAGAAAAAGTGAAAGACAGAGTGAGAGAGAAAATAAATAGCACCAAAAAGGTATCTTGTAAAACTTTCAGACACAACTACTCACAAATAGCAATATACAAAGAAAAAGCCATCATAAAGTAGCAGAATGAAGCTGGCATTTTAGACTAAAGGGTAGCAAATCCAAGTGTGGCCAGACCCTGGTTCCCTTCTCCACTATGAACCTTCAACAGGTTGGGTCCGTTTTCAATATTAACATCTATAGAATAAACCTGTTTACACTGAGATGCAGATGTGGTCCAAGAAGGATTTTTCCTTGGTTAAGGAATGCAGGACTAAGTCATAACTTTTTGCTGTTAACTATAAAAGCAAGCAAGCAGGCAAGCTGGAGAAGACGCAACTACATTGCTTTATAAATAGCTGCTCTGTCTTGGAGTGACCTCAAAACTTCCAATTCAGCACCCATTGTTTTTGCATAATAATGACCAATACAGAATGTTACATATACCTGCACCATGCACGCTTGCTAAATTGGCACAAGTGTTATCTCAAAGTAGTTTGTAGTACCTTATTTTCCAGCTGCTTAAGGAAAGCATTTTAAATTTTACTTATTCATAGTTAAACTTCCTTTGAGCTTGATCCCAGAAGCCCTTTTCACTGGTGGTAGTTTTGCCAGCACCTGATTCCACTGAGCGAAGTAGGACTAGTAAAAAGATAGCTCTCAGCATCTGATCCTAAGCTGTGCTGCTCCATTTATATCAGCTAAGGATCTAGCCCTAGGATGTGGATAGTTGTCATTTATACCAAAGTAACCTCTGCTAGATCTACACACATGTAAATGAGCTAAAAATTATGTAGCTGTAAATTTCAGACTCAGAGCATAGACTTTTAAAAAAAAAAACATATTTAAAACATTGAAACTTTCTATTATCAGTTAATTGTACAGTTCTCTGGTTTGACATATACTGTAGCACCATAGCAAGATGGAATCTGGCAAAAAAAACCCAAGCCCAAACACCCTTTTTTAAAACGAACCCACCAAGATAGCACCATTTCATCAGAAGATTTCGGTTATTAAAATTTGTGTCTTTAGCCCACAGTGCAGACATTGCATCAGCTGAAACAACTCAGGGCTTCTTTGCTCATTTTTCTCTCTCTCTGCCTTTCTATGGGACACAGTTACAACCTATGATAAATAGAAAGAAGGGAGCTCTCTAACTCTACTGATATATTGGGATAACCTCGTGTCTCACTGATGCAGCTCCTCAACTGTCTGCTAACCAGAGACAGCAACACAACATTCCTGTTACACACACACAAAAGTTCATAGCAAGTTCACAAGCAATGAGCCTTTTTGTCACCTTCCCAAACTGGACCCCCTGTATGCAGAATTGTTCCTTTGCCTTCTATACTGTTTGGTCCATGCATTTTTTCTCCATAAATAATTATTTACCATGATCTGCTTGAGCTCTTGATTAACCCAGAAGAGTAAGCGCCCCAAAGGAAATAATTTTAAACAGATGACACTCACGGTGGCCCAGTAGCTCAGCAAAGCATACAGAGGAAATAAGAATTCACTTAAAGAAGGGACCTTAACCGACCCAAATTTCTCCCAGAGAAGTTTAAGGGGAGTTTGCTAATAACTTCAGCTGGAGCACCACTGGATCCCTTTTTCAAGATTTTTCCCCCAGGGATTACAGTTTTGTTTGTAATTTTAGCACCATCAGCTATTATGATTGAGGGCTAGTTGCTGTTAACTTGATTCATGTCACTACCCCCAAAAGATACATTTCAAAGAAATTTCTCACTACCGTCCTGCAGAAGTTGCTTTGCCTTTGAGAAGGGCTGCAGTCAGGATTCATGATTTCTGAAAAGGCCAACATGATGCTCAAGGCCCTGGTGGTCTTGGCTTCCCACACCTCACAATAGGATGTTCAGTGGGCATATAGAGATGTGCGAGCTAAGGCAGCCTTAGTTCCGTGCTCTCCAACTCCCATCACCTATGACCATGGACTGTGCTGGCCGGGGTTGATGGGTCCTTCAAGGGCACCAGACTAGGGAAGGCTGCTCTATGCAACAAGCAGCATAATTAAGCTCACAAACGTTGCTGCAGACTGAGGGAGACCTGCCATAACGGCACATCCAACTTCCTATGACTGAGAAGTGTAATCATTTTTTACCCCGTTGGCTTTAGAATGGTCGGGCCAACGTGGTGCCCTTAAGACACCTTTTACAAGCACCTTTGTAAATAAATACATATCTGTTTCCATTTACTTTTCTAAATGACCCTGACCACAACAGGAGCTGTAATTGTCCATGTGCAAGCAAAAAGATGACTGCCAAATAAAATAATTCTCCCCCCCCCCTTTTTTTTTTTAAAGCAGGAGTAGATACTCTGTGCACAGTTCTATTCATAAATCTGAGGCATGGTAACTTTTCCCAACAACTGAGATTCGAGGTAGGTTATATACGTAGTGAGAAACAACCTCAGATTGCACCCTACTCGTAAATATACTAAGTACATCAATTTATCCAGGATTTTGAGAGTCAGGAGTTTTGCCTTTACTTCTAGCAGCCTTGTTTTAAAGTGTGCATATAACGTATGTGCTGCAGAAAATGATGGTAGCATTAACATAATGCTGCTATAGATTTAATACTGCCATTGCCAGAATCAAATAGCATGTGGATTGCCTCCTATCTGCACCAAGATCAACCAATTATACTGGGAAACACCTGGCACAATGGGTTTGGAGAGCCAGATTTTTATTTTTATTTTAAAAAAAGAGAGAATCTCAGTCCAAAAGTCTTAGAGAAACCCATCTAAGATGAAGCAAATGAGAATTTTGCCTTAGACACACAATTTCAATAGGGAACAATTATTCCAGTTTTATTCACTCTGGACTTGTGTCAGTGCAAAGGGAAAGCACCATTTGGTCCTTTGAATTATTTGTGTGAGACAAATAAAGGACTTGCCCTGCCAATTCGTTTTTCTCCTTTTCTCTATTCCTATTGTGAAAAAAACAGTGGAAATGGACACAGTCAAATTTGGATTAATTCATTGGTCTTCCTGCGTTGCTACCTTCTGACTCCCAAGACAGCTCCTGTTCTTTAAACTTGCCTCTACAAAAAGGTATTTCCCTCATCCAGAGATCTTAAGGGCACCATTGCTAGAAAGTTACAGCTCCAGAGCCACATTATGCCATGATCAGACAGCTCAGAAAAAATCCCTAAACGGAAGCTGAACACACAATAGGATTTCAACAGGTCAGATACACAGCCACACCTCCCTTCCCACATATATTACAATTTCTTGCTCTCCAAAGTCATGCAAATGAATCTTCCAAGGCACCCCTGCAACACCTTTAAAATAGGAAAGTCAAATGAGACGTTAACAAGGAAATTACAGTAACAAAAAAACCAAACTAAAATGTTTTTGGAAAGAGATACAAGTCCAATGCTTTCCCCCAACTACAGCCGGCTAACGGAGCCATCCTACATTAGCCAATAGCAAGCAGCCATTGGCCTAGAAAGCCTGAGAAGATGGAATATGTGGTGATTTAACTGAGGGCTGGAGCTACATGCTTATGCAGAGACCTCCTAGATTTGGACCACATCAGACTTCAGATAGCATTAAATAGAAATAAACAACCCTCACTGCATGCAGAAATCTAAAATAACAGAGAGAAAGCTGTTCCACTTTGTGTAGTTGTTAATGGGGTGAGGGACCACGTGAATCTTTAAAGAAATGCGATTTTCCCACCTGAAGCCTGAAGTGGTATAATCGAGGCAGGCCAACTAGTCCATGATTCGACAAACAAGTAGAATGTAGAATGTAGAAGCATGTCAGAGCAGCCCCACTGAAATCAATGGCTGATTTACAGAAGTGGAGGATCGGGCCTTGCATGGGACGACATCACTATCATCCTATGACATTCAGAACATTTCCTATAAATCTGACTTGGAACAATTCTTAACAAGCACGATACGCTCATGGGTATGCATATGAAATCAATTATCATTCATTGATTTTCCCCTTGCCAAAAAAAAAAAAGCATCTTTACAGAATACAGTAAAAACAAAAAAGGACGGAAAAGCATGTTAAATATTTTGTTTCTATTTACATTTCTCCCGCAATAATCTGTTTTAAAACATACTGCTCTTCAAGTTATTGGGTAATTTTTTTTCTTTTAAATCTTGGTGAAAGTGCTTTTTTAAAAAAATCTTTCTCTATTTACAGTTTAAAATCAGAACCACATAAAACACTCAGGATGCTGTATAGAGATCCTGGTTTTGTTTTGTTTTTTTCCTGTTCCAGCGCGTGAGGATTGAGAAGGTTCCCTAGTAAACAAAATGCTATGTACAGGTTTTAATTTGCAAGCCGTTTTTTTTTTCTCAAAAGGCACCTGTTAAGTGCAGAAGGAGGTGGCCAAGGAATAATCAGTTTCAGATCTCGAATGTGTTTGATCTTCTGGCCTTCTGCAGTGTTGAGAAATCGCATGCACAGGCTTATCAAAGCCATAGGGGACCTACTCTGCTGAAGGAGTCAGACCTCCCATTTTTTCTACAGAAAGACCCGTAGTATAAGGCAGCAAAATACTCTTGCACCCATTGCCAAAAGAGTTGCCGCCACCCAATCTGAAGATGGCATCCATTTTGAGGAGACGCTTTGAAGTTGCTGCCTCAAGGCTGGAAGGTTCTACCCCCAGTTCCAATGGAAGTTCATGGAGATTTTCTGAGCAAATTTAGTGAGAGCACCTAAAGCCCAGCAGGGACTTCATCATTAACATTTTCCCAGTAAAGGATGAAATTCACACAATATGGAAAAGAACCACAGACACAAACTTCCTCCTACACAACGCTTCTGTCCTTGCGCCCTGTCCTATTAAGATTTTTTAAATAAAAACAACAACAACCAACCAACCCTGATATAAGTAAACTTTTTGGTGTAGTTTAAATAGTACAAGGGTTCAGAATTAGAGTGAATTTCATCCTAATTTAGGGAAGATTTCCTATCATCATTTTAGCAACACAATGCTTCTGTCGAGGGGAGGTCTGGCTTCAGAGAGTGTAGCCACTTACGTGAATCAGCTATTCTTAAGACAACTTGCATTACTGATGGGGAAAGAGAGGTTAACCTTAAAAAGTTGTGATTCAAAGTTTGAAAAGCACCAGCTGTTTTGCAGTAATCAGTTATCACATAACGTTGATATTTCCTCTTTAAAAAATGGCACAAGAAAAATAAAATAAAACTTACAATAAGCCAATTTCATTTTTGCATTTGAAAATGTCCACGTGTAAAGGTTGGTGTGTGTGGACATTTTCATTTGGTAAGCATGCACCTTTTGAAAACACAGCACAAAGGAGATCTATTGTGTCCTTCCTTTTCATTGGACTCTGCACCAGAGATGATAAAAAGAGGTTTGCCATGATGGTTTCTTAAAGATACAGGAGCTCAGCCCGAGATACTTGTGTTTCCAGAGTAGCTTTACTTTTCCCACTACAGAATGAGAGATTCAAAAGTGAGGCGGACATCAGTTCGAAATAGTCAGGCCTAGCCTACGGAAAAATTAAGTGTGGATGGTTACACCGTATGATAAATTTGGCAAGAACCAAAACATTGCTAAGTGCTATTCTGTGAGTCCCACAGAGTGAGAGACATGAAAATCAACAGGCCACTTCTTGGGCAAACACAGCACCTTCCAAATATTGTTTTATGATGCTTCTCTTCTACCCAGTCCTCCCCACCTCCCCTTCCACCTCTTCTCCTTAAATCTGTCCTTTTCTCAGTTCCTTCCTTCATGAATTTAACTGGGTAAGATATTTATGCCAAAACAGTTAATGGAGAAGTTAAACTAGCTTAATTTTACACAGGCTGTACAGCCGCTGCCTCTTGCCTTGGCAAAAGAACTTCATTCAAAAGAACTTGCCTTTAAATAAAAACGTAACCTCATGCAGTGGCAGAAATAATATCTTTATCTTCATTCTTTTCATTTCCACCTCCTATGAAACTGGTTAAAGTTAGGCCACAAGCTCACAGCAAACCTGACCTTGCAGTGGTTTACACGACATAATTTTTACACAGACAGCAACGTGTGCCAGCTGCACTCATGCCCAGAGGACTGGTACTCCCCTCAGATGCTCTAGGCAGACTCAGAGTTGTCTTGAGGATTGAAACAGGCGAATTGAGTCATCTTTTTACAGCTTCCCCACTGTGTGAATCCATCTATTCTGTTGGGGGCCCCTCCCAAGTTAAGTGAAGTGTCACACAAAAATTTATGCTCTGTTCAAAACCAATGAAGTGGAAACTGTTGCCTATTTGTAGTCTCTTGTCTTCTCTACTTAATTCTTCCACCAAGCTTTTTCCTTCCTGGAAGAAATCTACTAAATCTCTAAGAAACCATCACACAGCAAATTATACAACTACTTTAATAGTAAGTCTTGGTTTCTGGGAGGTCTCTAATGTGAGATTTCTACCCCACTTGGATGTGATGGATGGTGCAGATTCTTATTGGCTTAGGGTGCAGCTGAGTTTTAAATTTTGCTTCTATGTCACATAATCCCCTTCAGAGTTGTAATAATTTCTGTTAAAAATCCAATATACACATGTGTATTTGGAATGGAATTAAAAAGCTCTCCTTTGCGAAAGGACACTACAAATTTCTCTTGCCATTATCATGATGTACAGATTAAAAATGCACAGATATAAATATTTTTAGATTACTGAAAAATGTTAACAGCAATAAGTTTCTTCAGCTCAACTCCCAAGTGCAGATAATATACTGGAAATGTCACACTTGGCCTGGCTTCGTATTTCTCTCCGACACACGAAGGAAAAAGCACCACAAACCAGCACTGTGTTCCAGTGCTGCAGACTTTGAGGTAAAATGGCCCCATGCCAGCTGCGCTCTGCTCAAATCCAGCGACTGTACGGCCCAGTTACCTTGGTGTAGGCATAAGAGGACACAGTGATAGCTGAGTTTGTTGGGATGGCCAGGGCCTGCCGGGTTGGGACAGTGTCTTTCTTCTCCTTCTGCTGGGGCTCAGTGGCCAAGCTGCCTCCCCATTTCCGCTTCTTGCCAAAGGCTTTGATGTCCTGCTGGAGCCCAAGCCTGGCTGCCTCCTCCTGCCTCGCCCGGGCTCTCTCTGCCAGCTGTTTCATCTTTGCTTCCCAGAGGGCAAGTCCATGATTGGGCTGGTTTAAGTTCTTGTGCTGGTAGAAGACCAGGGAGATGCGTGTGGGGTGACACCGGTTGGGCTTCTTCAGCGGGGTGGTGGCATGGAGCTCTCGCCTTGCACACTCTATGAGGATGGAGCCGTGGGCCGGAGCCACTGCCACCCCGCCAATGTTCTCATCCAGAAAGTTGTGTTCACTGTCTGACCACACCTCTTCATCCTCCTCCTCCTCTTCCTCCTTGATGCTCTTTTCGGGTGTCTCTTCCATGCTGTCATCTAAGCTGAATGAGTCCCATGGCCTTTCTTCCTGGCCAGCATCCAGAAGCATTGTACCACCATCGGCTTTCAATGAAGGGAATGGCTTCTCCCCACACACACCTGATGCCACAGAGGTCAATGAGCCAAAGGAAGCCCATGGCCTGCTGGGTAATCCTGTGCCCGGCGTAGGAGTCCTCCTGTCATCTGCTTTGGCAGAACCCCAAAGCTCATCTTGAAGTCTGGAGTTTCCCTTGATGGAACCAAAATTCAGCTGCCCCAAGTTCCAGGGCTTCTCCTGAAGGTTTGAATTCACTGAAAAGGCTGAAGAGTTCTCGTTGACTTTGCAAGGGCTCCATGATTTCCCCAGCACATCAGGGCCAGGTGGCAAAGGCTGTCCTTCCGTAGGAAACATATTCCACTGCTTTTCCAAGTGGTGGGACTGTGGTAACCTGGTAGCATTTGAGTGGGAACCAAACAAGCTGGACTTATTCTGTGTGTTTGCATTGAGAACGCCGGCATTGTCATTGGGTGAAAACATGTTCCAAGGGCTCTCAGCATGACTAGTCCTGTCCGAAGGGGACTCATTTCTGTTGACTTTGTAAGGGCTCCACTGTTGTTCTGGGCCTCCATTCTGAGATGACATGGACAAATCAGATAGGTTCAGATTTGGATTTTGGCCATTAATAGCAGCCGCTCTCTGAAAAGACTCCATGTGTGACAAAGAGTCCATTGGTTCTTGCTTGATTGTTCGGTGATTGAAGCAGTTTGTGTTTTGTGCAAATGACAGGGCTTCTGGAGGGACAGAGTTACACCTCTGGGGCACAGCCGTGGGCTTGCCTGAATGCCTGCTGGATCTCTCGTAGGTGCGCTGGTGGTGGTTTTTGTTTCGTACAGTGGGTGGGATTTCATCCATCTGTTCGGAATTCTTGTAACCATGGCTCAAGTTATTTTGCAACATTTGGACATCAGGCTTTTTCTCGTAGCTGGTGCCTGCCCAGGGTGCGTTCCTTGTGTCACCGTAATTCAAAAACTGGGAGTGAAACATGTGATTGCTGGAAAATCCATAATACCCAAAGGATGGAAGAGAGAACTTTGAATGCAACCCATTCATGGAAGGCAGGTTAGGCTGTGCATAGTAGGAATGGTATGAGTAAACACTGTTCATGCTGTATGGGTCAGAGGGCCTGCAGTTCCCCAGCACCGAGTAGCTTTCCACGACAGCGTTCCCGTTGTACTTGAAATTGTTGTAGTGGTTCTGAGGTTCCACTTTGATGGAAGGTTTGACTGACCGCTGGGAATGTCCACTTTTCAAAGGCATATCTGCAGATGCAAAACAAAAACCAATATTAATTTGCAGAAACAAGATTGCTTCTTTGGCACAAGACCTTTGAAGATCTGGGCCACTCTTCTGGCTAGCAGACTTTCTGTCCCTTGCCTGAGTGTCTAAGAACACCATTTAGGAGGGGGGAAACTTAACTAAGTGGCTACACGCACATTGTGATAGTCTGCACTATTCTCCTAAGTGGCAAAATTTGACCACTGCTTGGAGGAAGTGTGGAATAGAAATGAAATTTGCAAATGAAAATAGTAATTGAGGACAGCAATCTTCCAGGAATGACACATCTACCATTACCAGTCTTTCTCTAAGTTGTGCAGAAAGTGTTTGTTTGCCATGCTCTTGAGCAGTGCTTTCCAATTGGTGGTGCCTTTGGAGTAAGTCGGGTGGCATGCAACTAACTCAAAAAATATTGTTCTAAAGTAGCATTTCCGGACCCGATGCCCTTTGGATATTTGGGACTACAACTCCCATCATCTCCAGCCAACATAGCCATGCCGATATGGCAGTGCAGGCTAGGGCTGATGGGAGTTGTAGTCCAAAACCTCTGGAGGGTCCCAAGCTGGAAAAAGCTGATAGAGAGTACACAGGCTGCACAGGAAAAATGGTGAGGCCCAAATGGCCTAGCTAATAATCTGATTGGCACCCAAGAATATGTCCCAGAATCCTTTGCTTGTGCCTAGCAGTGCCTCAACAGAGACATTGATTAATAAAGCATTCCCTTTTTTTTTAAGAATAATTTTTTATTAACCGACCAATCACATCAAATAAACCAAATTACATAAATTCCAAATTAAACAGCCAAATTTTAAATTTTTGTTGGGGGTACCCATATTTCAAGTTCCGAAGGGGATCCAATCAACTTCTTGCTTCTTACTGCTGTTTTAATGTCCACAAATCTAAACTTATGATGTTCACAGTACTATCCAGTCCTTTCTTACTGTTTTTCCACATCTCTTGTTGTTATTTTCATATATTTTGATTAATAAAGCATTCTCAGCTTCCAACATCTGTTGCCCTCACCTGCATCCTGCTGAAGTGGTGGCATCTCAAAAACCTCCTGCTTGATTTTCTCAGGTGTAATCAGCTTCTCCTTCTGCATTTTCTTTTTCTCAGCAGCTGCCTTCCTGGCTTCCAGCTGCCTCTGCCTGCAAGACTTGGCTGGCTCAGGAAGCTTTCTCACCTCTCTGGGGAAGGAGGTGAGAACCTGGATTGCCCCCGTGTCCACCTTGGCAGCTTGATTCTCCTCGCTGCCAAACTCATCGGTGGGGGACATTTTATACAGTGGAAGGACATGCAGCTGTTCATCCTCAGGGATCCTCCCAGTGGTACGATTGTCTTCTTTTGTCAAGGTACACACCTAAAGAAGTGGCCAGACAACACACAGGGAGTCCCAGTTAGCTACTTCAATGGGGACACACAAAACGGCAAGGCCAGAGTCTAAAAAGTGACTTCAGGCATGCCTAGAACAATGAGAATTTCAAGATGGCATATCTATTGCCAGATGGTTGAACAAATACTTTCACTTTACCTGAGCCAATTAATCACGGGTTATACATTTAGGTCAAACTGATGTGATGAGATAGAGCTGTGAATAGTGTAGTATGAATTTATAATATAGACTATGATAGGCAGGCTACATGTGGGATAAAAAGAGTGTGTGAAAGGATAGGATACTGCTAGGAGAATCTGCTCACTCAGACTGTCTAACGAATGTGTCAGGAATGTTTGTTTTTTTTTGTTTGTGTTTGTGTGTATATATAACAAAACATAAAAAATATAACAGATGGCGAATAAAATGAAATAAAAGTAGAGTGAAATGTAGTATCTAAAGCTAAACATGAAGGAAAAGATTGCCACACCAAAATCAAACATAATAAATTTGTATCATGAGGTTCCAAGTAACACAAATGGATTTGCATTCTCCCGTACAGTGGTGCCTCGCTAGACGATAAGAATTCATTCCGCGATTCTCTTCGTCTAGCGGTTTTTTCGTCTTGCGAAGCAAGCCCATTGACAGCTTAGCGGATTAGCGCTACAGCTGTCAAGCGGCTTCCAGCGATCAGCTGTTAAGCGGCTTATCAGCGGAACAGCTGTTAAGCGGCTTAGCGGCTTAAGAAAAGGGCGGAAAAAACCCGCGGGGGATGCAAGATTTTTTTCGTCTTGCGAAGCAACCCCATAGGGAAATTCGTTTTGCGAAGCGCCTCCAAAACGGAAAACCCTTTCGTCTAGCGGGTTTTTCGTCTTGCAGGGCACCACTGTACCTTTTACTCCACTCCAGCACATTATGAAAAGGCTCCGTTTCAAAATGAAGATGTTTCCTTCTTGTCTACCCTCTCTAGGTCTCACCATACATGTAAGCTTAACCACACATACTACGTCCCGTATTTTAGTTATCCATTCTCTCATGGATGATGTTCTCCTTTTTTTTTATTACCCAGCTTTGACATAGAAATCTTCTGGCAACAGTTAACAGAAGTTTAGTTATGAAGGGAAAGACAATTATCCATCTTTTATTGTATTTCTTAATGTCTCAGCAGATGCCCTAGGCTTTTTCTTCTCCCAGACGGAAAACTGTCCATAGTTTCGGGCATGCCTTTATTATACTTAGGTCTACTTTGAGTGGAAGATTTAAGAAGAAGAATAGTATTTTGGGAGGTATCATAATCTTAACTGTTGCCATCTTTTCCATCTAGGAGGTTTGCATTAGAGTCCATCTTTCTCATTTATTTATCATGATTATATTTGGCTAGTTTTTCTACCTAAATACCTTATAGGGGGTTCTGTGACAATAATGTTTGTGCAGGAGGATTAGAGTTCATTTAGTCAAATGCACGAAGTCAGCTGCATCTTAAGTTGGCTGATGGAAGCAGTTGTCCAAAGCATTTGGAAAGTTCCATGTTGGTGAAGAACGGCTTACAAGAATCTTAGCAGCTTTGCTGTAACAGGCTAAGACAGCCACCCCTGTGGAACTTTCCAGAAAGAAATGCAAAAAGGAAAAAAGAAAAACACACACACACACACACACACTAAAACCAAAATGAGAGCCAGATGTAGTGGTTAGAATGTTAGACTAGGATCTGGGAGAGATCAGGGTTCAAACCTCCAGCCATTTAGTTCACCTGGTGAATTTGTGCCACTCAGTGCCTCTCAGCCCAACCTGCCTCACAGGATAAAAATATAGGGGGTGGAATCATTTATGCCACCTTGAGCTCCTTGAAGAAAATGAATGCTGTTATTGTATCATTTATGCAATGAATAATTAATAAAATGAGCGATGATGCTTCCTTACCACAGTACACCCATTGTAAAGGTTATGCTGATCTTTGTGAGCGTGAGCACAGAAGTCCATGCATGCTGTCACACCAGAGAAGGGCCTCCCCTCTTTCAGTCCAAGCCGGCAGTCTATTGCTATATCCTCATTTGTAACCTGATGAGAAAAGACAGCAATTCAAATCACAGCAGTACCTTGGGAAAGACGTATGGTTTGTTTGTTTATATTAATATGTAACTTTTAATATGTAACTTTTAAAACCTGTTGTCTTCGTCTTATTATTATTATTATTATTATTATTATTATTATTATTATTATTATTATTATTATCATTATTATTATTAAATACAAAGCATGAAGTTGTACAAAACAAAAAAACTCACCTAATTTCCCTAACCCTCCCTCCCCCCACAGAATACAGTCAGGGGTAGAATAAAAATAAGACGATACTAAAGTCACCCCGGAGTTGACATCAGATGGAGTTTAATTATTTTGTAACAATTGTCTTTCATACATTTTTAATTTTTGTATTTTATCTGTGTCATTTTAATTTGTGTAAGCCACCTGGGAGAAAGCGGGCTATAAATAAATGTAAATGTAACAACAGCAGCAACTCAAATGGCTTACATTAAAATAAAATAAAAACAACAAGTAAAAACACAGCAACACAAATAAAGGCTAAAAACATAGGGAGAGGAGGCAGTACTACAACTCCCGCACCACTAGAAGAGACCAAAAGGCTGGGGGAAGGTAAAAGCCCCTGCCTCCAATCTGAAAGTGGGCAAAGATGGGGCTAGGCATGCCTCTCTTGGGGGGGCATTTGTTAGAGCTGTAAAGGGACAAAGGGCTAAAATCTGAGGGCCAAGACAAAAGCAATATCCACACTTTCAATGGACTCCTGCAGTCTTTCTCAACCTGGTGCTGTCCAGACATTTTGGACTCCCATCAGCCCCAGCCACCAGAGCTACCCTCCCATATGCCCTGGAATCCAACATGATGCTGCCTGGAGCTGATGGGAGTTGCAGTCCAAGACTGGACTGTCCTTGGAAACAAGACTGCACTGCAGGGGATTGGACTAGATGACCATTTGTGTCCCTTCCAACTCTAGAATTCTATGATTACACAAAGACCTGAACCTTCATTTACCTAGCCCCACCCTGGGCTCCATCTTTTGTTTGCTCAATATTTTTATACTGCCTTCTTCTAGTGCCAATCTGGTTCCATCAGCCCCAGGCAGTGCTGGCCAATGTTTTGGGAGCTGAGTTGAGTTCCAACAACATCTCGAAGATAGGAGGCTGGGCAAAGACTGCTGTAAACCAGTCAAACCAGTATACAACGAATCAGAGCATTTCCTGCAACAGACCTTGGCAACAGCCTCATAGACAGGATAGGTCAATGGTTCTTAAAGGCTGTGGCAACCAGCAGGAGACGATGGCAAGCGTGGTGGGAAGATTTGAGGACAATCAAAGAAACATTTAAACATTTCAGTATTGTATAGTATCATTTATTTATTGCAGAATATGAATAGCTATCTTTTAACATGAGAGCATCAAGTGACGCTGCAAGCTCACGCCTCTCACTGTGGGGCACATATGAAAGAGGTCCTTTATAATAATATTTTGGAATGACTTCTGTTCTTATGTAGCTGCATTGTTTTATCCTTTCTGGATGTCCCGTGAGCATATCAAGTAGATGTGTTCAATGTTACCAGTCAAGCACTGCTAGAAGCTGGTCCCCACCCCACCCCCAGCCAAAAATTCAGTGTGGAACAAGCAAACTTTTATTCTGAAATATGGCCCAGAAAAAAAAGTTTGAGAACCACTGGGATCTATACTTAAATCAGCAGCACAATAATAACAAGAGCTGTACAGTGGGCCATTCCAGGTACCTGATTTTTGTAGGCCTGGGGTGCCAGCCTCCTATAAAGTGGGGCGACTTCTGTGGCCAGGTCCTGGAAGCTTCTTCTGAGAACTTCTTCCTGCAGTGAGAGATGGGAGAGTCATAGCTGCTCATTGATGAGTCAGACTACCTAGTTCAATCTCCTATGCCCAGCAGCCAACAGCATCTCCCTGAGGCCCAGAGTCATTTCCTACCTCGCTGTCACCACCTGCGATCCTTTTTCATGGGAGATGCCAGAGATTCATTCAGGTTGGGACTTTCTGCACACAAAGCAGGGGCTTTTCTACAGGACAATAGCCTCTAACCCTTTCACCTTTTTTTAATGGATCCATAGTAAAGCATTTCAAAGGAGCTGCATCAAAAACTACTGCTGGCAGGGACATTTCCAAAACAAGAGGTAATAACGTTCAAGCGTTTCACCCAGACCCAATCCTTTCTACCAAATATTAAAAGCTAGCATCATAGAGTTGTAGCCAAATGCCAGTCCTACTCACAGTAGACCCACCAACATTAATGAGCATAGGAGCTGAGGTTCATTCATTTCACTTGATCTACACTGAGCAGAACTTAGTTGGATGGAATCCATAGTGATCAATAACCTATATTATCTATAGGAGCTGTGAACACCTTTCAAACGAGGAAGCAAGAAATTCATTCTGGAGTAATCAGTACAATGGTTACAATTTGTGATGCAGTTTCCCTATTAGTGCCGCCAGCAGCCCCCTCCTTCAGTTCTTAAATATTTTTGCCATTAGGACAAATTCCAAAACTTTTTCCATCCACTTATTTCTGGTATGGTTTGTAGAGGCTACTTTCCAGCCCTTTCACGTTTACAAGAAGGAAGCAATGACTTGCTTGACCAAATGCAAGCAGGTATTTGGTCAGCCTACTTTTGGGGAAGTCTCACATGAACTTTGCCAGAATCCCGTGTCATTGCTCTTCCCCTTAAGAGATTCTGGTGAACCCTGGAGCCCTAATCCCCCTTGAAAAATGAACAAGCAAAACAAAGGGAGGCATGGTGGTGGGTGGGTGTCTCACTAACCTCTTTGGGGTTGTCTCCCTGAAGTCTGAATTTCCTGGGCGTTTTGCTTCGAGCATATTTGCACCCATTGAAATACATGCTCCAAGAGCAGCCGAAGGAGAAAGAGGCACCGCAGGTGTTTGGGTCCTTGCCTTGACATGCGCAGGTCCGGCTGCAATGAACACAAAGGAAGGCATTTCAGATGCTGTCCACAGCAGCCAAATGCAGCTACTGACCTGTGCTCTTGCCATTCCCAACCCACTGAATCTAAAGGTGTCAACCACAAATGAGTTGGGAAGGCCAAATCCCCCCATCAGGAGGTGCCCATCAAGGGAGCACAACCATAAACCAACACTTGAGCTCTAAAAAGCATTGACTTATAAAGCAGTTAAGGGGATTTC
The DNA here is from genome assembly GCF_964234715.1 of Podarcis melisellensis. Classification (NCBI taxonomy): domain Eukaryota; kingdom Metazoa; phylum Chordata; class Lepidosauria; order Squamata; family Lacertidae; genus Podarcis; species Podarcis melisellensis. Next base: position 4,608,059 of record NC_138540.1, read on the forward strand.
CTTTCCTTTCTAATAATGTGGGAGGTATGGGTTGTGCTCATATTAATGTGATGTGAAGTTTATTCCCAAGATTAACTCTTAATGTGCTTGCAACATAGTGCGTTAACTGTTATGTATACCTGTCTTATCAGTGGCTAATATGTTGCAATATTTTAATGAGCTTAAATCTTATGGTCTTATCTCTAAATAAGTATTCATAATCATGGGAGCTTTCTAACACACATAGCTACGATTTATTGTGTACAGGTAACTCACAACTGTGTACAGGTAACAATTTATTGTGTACAGGTAACATGTGCAGTTTCAACTTTACCTGGCTGAAGGCTGGCTGGCTAAAACTGAACAAACTGAATGCACAGAATGCAGAGAGCTTAAAAGCTGTTTTTGTACAGGGTATTCCCCAGCACAGAAACAGCTTTTAAGCTCTCTGTCTTGCAGAGCTGGAAGAAACGCCTGGTACAGCCTAATAAAGGCCTCGCACAACAAGGACACATCCTGTTTCTGGTGTACCATATCAGGCCTACTGGAGCATTGAGTGGGCCAATTTGTACTGTTGAACCCTAAGAATGGACGCAGTACTACAGCTCACTTTTCCTAGACCAGGATGCTCAGCTTAATCACCCAACAGTATCTCCAGAAAACTTACCAGCTTGACCCCCAGTGTCCATGACTGCGGTAAAAGACCTAATTACGCAGCTAAAAAACAAGAAAGCCCCAGGCATTGATCACTTGCCCCCAGAACTTTTGAAGTCCAATATTGACTGGTGGGCACCTCTGCTTGCAGCAATATTCTATCACATTGATTCTTCTGGTTTACTCCCTGACAGCTGGGCCATTGCAGTAATCATCCCAATATTCAAAAAGGGGCCTACATCGGATCCGGCCAGCTACAGACCTATCAGCCTCTTGACTATAGTTAGTAAATTATATGCATAACACCTCCACAATAAATTAATCAACTGGATTGATGTTGAGGCTATCCTTGTGAAAGAGCAAGCAGGATTCAGGCAAGGCAGATCTACTATAGACCATTGCTTAATCCTAGCCTACCTCATAGATAAGTACACCAAGTATGCTGCTTTCATTGATTTGAAAGCTGCTTTTGAATCAATCTCACAAGTAAGACTATAGGCTAAACTGAACACCTCAAGCATAGACAAAAGATCTGATTAACTGCCTTTATAAAGACACTGTGCTGAAAGTGCGTTGCTCTACAAATGGCCAACTTACAGGATCTGTACCAGCCACAAAGGGAGTCAAGCAAGGATGCATTTTAGCTTCGGCACTCTTTAACCTATACATAAATGACATGGTCCAGTGCCTAACATCTCCAGAGTTCCAAGCCCCTAAACTGGCCTCAAAACCAGTCTCTGTACTATTATATGCTGATGACGCGGTCCTCTTACCCCCAACAAAAATAGGTCTAATAAGATTGATAAGAGAATTCTCAGTGTATTGCCAGAGAGAACACCTGGTCGTAAACTATCAGAAAGCCAAAGTTATGGTTTTCTCAAGAAAATATAGGCCCCACAGTTGGCGTATGACCAACCAGCCAATTGAACAGGTCAAAGCTTTCAAATATTTGAGCCTTATCTTCCAGTCCACGGGGTCATGGGGAGCACACCAAAATGTGCAAAAGAAAAAGCGTCCCAAAGTGCCAAGACTTTTACTTGCTTTTTCCATACAAAGGGTGGCAAACATATACCATCAGCCCTAGAAGTCTTCTAAACTAAACCCCTAGCACAGCTACTATACGGGGCTCAGATTTGGACTGGTAACCACCTTAGCACTTTGGAAGCTGTTCAATCAAAGTTTCTAAGGCAGATTTTTTTCTGTACCGCCATGCGTCCCAAACGCATCATTGAGACTGGAGGCAAGTCTCCCTTCAGTAGAAGTACAGACTTGGCAAAGAACTCTTAACTTCTGGCTCCGCCTAAACTCAAATATCCCCCCCCCCCGCCCCGGTTTACTATCCCTAGTACTTCAAGACTCCCATAAAAGTGTCTGGCTTAAAACCGTTTATGAAAAACTTCACTTTTGTGGCCTTTCCCCACAACACCTACTCACTATGGGCCCAACTAAAGCAAACAGTCTAATTGGTCAACGTCTAAAAGATATCAAAAATCAGAATAACTTGGCCACTATAAGGAAATTCTACCCCTTGGTATGTTCATTTTCCACCTCTCCATTTTCATTCTCTGGCCCCATTTCTGCACAAACGTATTATCCCAAAATACAGACGTGCTTTTACACTTGCAAGACTGGACGTTTTGCCATCTGCGGTACTTGAGGGTCGTTTCCAAAAGATCCCGCCTGAGAAACGTCTTTGCCCCTGTGGAGACGGTAGCACCGAAACAGCGGCACACGTCCTCCTGTCCTGTACTCTCTACAAAGACCTGAGGAACAAGATCATCACCCCACTCGTACTAACCATCCCAGGGCGCTCAACCACTGCCACAATGTCCTTTCTTCTATCAGATCAAAATGAGCAGACAACAGCAAAGGTTGCTAGGTTCATAGCAGGGGCAATCAGAATAAGGGCCACTAACTGACAGCTGATTCAGGACTTTAAATTGTGCTCTTATATCAAATTTCCTTTTCTGCGTATACTGTAATGTTTTACTGTTGCTATGGCCACTGGCTAATGCGAATAAAGTCTTATTTTATCTCTGTCTTGCTTACGGTCTTGCTTACTCTCTCATGTGGGCTCTGAGAGGCTCTCATGATGTCTCACACATCCCTATGAGAGCCTCCCAGAGCTGGTAAGCAAGGCAAAGAACTTAAAAATTAAAAAACCCTTTGCGTTGTGTGGGAGGCTTAAGGTCCATTTGGCACAACAGCTCCAGAAGGTAAAAGTGCTCTGGTGGGGGCGGTTCCGACGGTGTGGTTCTAGTATTTTTGTCTCATGTCAAGATTGTTGTTTTTTAAAAGAGGATTGCCAATTCCCATTATCACGGAATCTGATAATTTTAAGCAGGGAAGAGCTCAAAATGTTGACCTGGAGGGGGCAAGTTTGATATGAACCCAAGCATCTTCCATTTGGCCCCTAATCAATGGTAGTCAGGGGAGAGAAGGAAGGAGGGAAAGCAGGAGAAACTTGTTAGTTTTTGAGGTAACATGTTCACCTCTTCAGGAGCAGAAATCAGGAGTCAATAAAGGACCCGCCTCTCCCCAGTCCAAGGAAACGTTCAGTAAATCAATTCCATTGCTCAGGCAAGTGAGGCAAACTTCATACTGCAGAGTAAACCATGGGCAAATAAACACACACACACACACAAGCAGAACAGGGCTGTGGTTAGCTGCTTTGTCTCCTCCTGGTCAAGATCTCTGGGAAAATGCTGTGTCCCACCAGCCTCTTGTCTCCAGCAGCCTAGCCAGGGCTAAAGGAACTTACTCGTCGTTCAGCCCACATCGCCGGGTGGTGGGGTTTCCATATTTCGTGAGCGTGTCAGTGAGCTCCTGGTACAGGGTGTCCCCCAGGGCACGAGGGATCCCCTCCCAGGCCAGAATCAAGATAATGATGACAGCATTCTGGCAGTGATGACCAGCACGGTGTCGCACCAGGCACAAGAGCTTCTCCTCTAAGTTGTGCCTCCTGATGACCTGGAAAACAGGAGAGGATATTGCTTGGTTAAGGAAAATACAGCCTCCAACCTCACCCTGCCATCCTCCCCCAACGGGGCCAGAGTGGTGCTGCCCAACCTCCTGGGCAGAACTGCCCAAAGAGAAGTCAACATTAATGGGGCAAAGTGACACACTGTAGACTTATTTTCCATACAATTGAAGGAACTGCAGTTGCTGCTGACTGCCCTGGCGTGGCAGTGCTGCACCTCTGTTGGCTGGTGACAGTCTCCACATCAATGCCTGAACATAAGAGATGCCTAACTGCTGGATCAGACCACCAAAAGCCCACCCAGTCCAGCATCTTGTTTCCCACAGTGGCCAGCCGGATCCCTCTGGAAGGACCATAAGTGGCTGTAGAAGCCTTCCTCCATTGCTTTGCCCAAGCAACTGGAGTGAAGTGGCATCCTAGGTGAGAGCCCTTGCCCCTCTCCTCCTCCTCCTCCACTACCACCACCACTATGAAATTGTATCTTCCTTCCACTATTTCTGCAATGAGAGTTATTGAGGGTCTTTTGGGCAGAATTTGGGAACATTCTTGTTTGCTGGCAGTTTCTGGGATAAATGCTAAATGCCAGGGGAAAGGAGGGCAGCCACTTACCCACTTCGCGATGGGGCAACCGCGGGAGCTCTTTCCTTCCTTCCCTGTGTAGATCACTTTTTCAATTCTGATGGCTTTTCCCTTCTCACCATACCTGGTTGGAAAAGTCACAACATTAGGAAGACAAACAGGGCACATGACTGAGAGCTCTGCTCTAGAGGACTATCTGAGTGAAACCTCTTCCTGAAAGACTGGAGAAAGATTACTAGGTGGGTTGGGCTTCCACTTGCCAAATGGCTTTCAAACTAGCCAGCAGGGCCGTCTTACCCATAGGCGCTAGGGGTGTGGGGCACCCAGACGCTGGGATCTCAGGGGTGGCAGGTCAAGAGCCCGAGAGTTGAGTCCAGGGAAGAGCCCGCCTGTCGGTTGGAGCGCCACAGTGGACTCTTCTGCTGCGGGTGGCTCTGTGCTGCAAGTTCAGGGGCAACCGAGCCAGCAAGACGCTGAGACGGCCAGCCGACTCCACCCTCCTGCGTGCCTAGGACTGGGCAACCTGGGGAGGCAGGTGCCAGGTGGATCTTTGCACCCCAGTGCCACATATGCTTAAGACAGCCCTGCTAGCCAGGATAGTAAGCTAACTTCAAAACCATGGTTTAATATTCTAGCTTGTTTGTGAGCTGTTCACCATAGTTTGGGTGTTTGGATGCAACAGGAAGCTGTGGTTAGGAAATGAAACATGACTTGTTCCGCTGCTTGTGTGAAAGGAAGAACAAAGGGAGGCTACCTGCAAGTGGGAGGACTGGTTTGTGTATGTTTCACCCAACATGTACTCTAAAATGCTTGGTGTGGTTATTGTTTTGCCATCCCAGTGCTTTGGGGCATCATAGCTAAGAGACAGGCAAATACAACTTCCTACCTTAGTTCTATTAATTGCAACTCAACCTTCCCAAAGAGCAGTATCTCCAGGATACCGGAGGTCACCCACGGGGGCTTTGCTATTCACTGGGAAAAGGTTGCATTTCACTTTATTGCAGAAGACGTGCTTCTCAAAAGGACTCACTGAGCGTGGGAGCTGTTCTTCCAATCAGTTATTGATGCACAGAGGTTCTTTTCCCACCTCCGCCTTTAGGGTCGTCAGCCTCCCAGCCAGCCCTGGTTGTGCTGCCTGCGATGGTGATTCAGTGGCAATGTGTTTAGAGGTGACTCAGCTTCTTCAGCAGTCTATGAGTCAACTGCAGGGGAGTAACCTAATCAGTCTGAACATGTGTTGGCCCACCTGCAAGCAGTCTGCAGCACTAGGCCTCCCTGTTGCCTGGGTAAAACTCCTCAATGGAAACAAGAGGGGGAAAGCACCTCTTTCTTGTATGTTATACCTAAAATTCAAGTGACCTTCTGGATGAGCCAGGGAGACAACACTTCTACTGGCAACAATTAAAAGAAGTACCTGAACATCTTACATTTTTAAACCTGAGAGGATGTGAGCCTCAGCCCAAACTTCCCTTTTTAAAACATGGCAGTCTTCACACAATTCTCCAAACCACGATTTGGAGGATGAGAAACAAGCTGCATGCTCCCTCCTCCCTTCTCAGAAAACTCATGTGGACTTTATTTATTTACTTTGTTGTATTTATATCCCACCGCTTTCTCCAAGGAGCTCAAGGTGAAGTACATGGTTCTCCCCTTGCTTAATTTAATCCCCACACCAACCCTGCGAAGTAGGACATATGCTGTCTTTTTGCTGTATGCAAAAAAGATGTGTGCTGCCCCCACCCCGTATAAATAATATCAGTGGGTCCTACTCAGAGAAGATCCATTGAAATGAATGGACATGACTAACGCAGGCCCATTAGTTTCAATGCTTCTACTGTGAATGGAATTTAGTTGGAGGCAACCAACTAAGAGATAATGTACTTCAACAACTGCTACTTTTACATAAAGGTAAAGGTGAAGGGACCCATGACCATTAGGTCAAGTCGTGACCGACTCTGGGGTTTCGGCGCTCATCTCGCTTTATTGGCCGAGGGAGCCGGCGTACAACTTCCGGGTCATGTGGCCAGCAGGACTAAGCCGCTTCTGGCGAACCAGAGCAGCGCACGGAAATGCCGTTTACCTTCCCGCCGGAGCGGTACCTATTTATCTACTTGCATTTTGATGTGCTTTCGAACTGCTAGGTTGGCAGGAGGCTACTTTTACATACACATATATAATTTGTGTAGTATAATTTATATTAAAACCCTTCTCTCTAAAGGAGGAAACCAATTTGCAAGGTATGTTTAAACTGTTTTCTCGTGTGTTTTTAAAAGTCTAGGTGGTAGGAAAGAGTGATCAGGATCAGTAACACACAAACAAGTTCAGATCAGTTCAACTGGGTTGGCTGGTTTCAGGCCACAATGCATGTTGCCATATAACAGGGAAATGAAGAGGTCTGCTCAGGCCCTATGTCTTTGGGCTGAATGCCTGACTCAGCATATATATGGACCTGCCAGTCAAAACAGAGGACTGAGACTGTACGCCTGCAGCACTAAGAGCTAAAGCAGGAAGGAGAAGAGGCAGAGAGGTCTGTAAGTCCAGAGGCAGAGGAATCTCCACCAAGACTGCACCAACCCTAGGACATTCAAGGTTTCAGGCATATGTGGGTCACTGTTTCCACATTCACATTTGTATACCTTCAACCATCTATGAGCACTTTCAAAATTCCCATCATCTCTGACCACTGGTCCTGTTAGCTAGGGATGATGGGAGTTGTAGTCCCAGAACTTCTGGAGGGCAGTTTGCCTATGCCTGCTCTAACCACTACACCACACTGGCTCCCAAATAGTACTTCCCCCCACACTGTAAGCTCCAAAAGTGTGAGGCCCATTGTGGGCACTGTGTGCAAGTATTTGGTTCTTTGTGTGTAAGCACTTCTTTAATTTAATTTCGAACTACAAGTTTTCCAATATTCCAGATTCCCACAGAATCACAGCAAAGTCTACTGGGGACATGTGCACAGGTATTTGCATACCTGTCAGGCACACATTCCTTTTCATTCTTCTTTTAAATGTAAGTTTTTTCAATATTCCAGATTTGCACAGAACTTCAGTAAATATATAAAATTTGTGTCACTCCAAGTCAGGCAAGAATTTGGAGTCACTTGCATGAAAACCTTATTCTTACTTTCTTTCCCTTCCCCTTCCCCACCTCCTATACCTGACAAGGGAAAATTTCTATTTTTGACACAGCTGTTTTGTGAAATACCTCTTCTGCCGAAAAGACCTGTTTTAAAAACTTTTTTAAAAATTATGGGGCACCTGAATCCCTTTCCTATTGGAAAAGGATTCAGGTACCCCATAATTTTTTTTAAAAAATAATAATTATGGGGCTATTGGCTCCCTTTTATAGGGAGTTATGGTGATTGCAGAATCAAAGTGTTGAAGGTTATCTATGTTGATGCAAGAATTTTAAAAAAGAAAAGAGAAGAAATCTTTTTAAACTGCACATGTTTTGCAACTTACCGTTCTTCCATGAGTTCCCTGATGGCTGCCACAGTTGGTCCAGATCCCAGGTGGGTGTAATAGGGCCCTTCGTCTTTTTCCACTATTTGCTCTGTTTAAAAACAAAACCAGATGAATTATTTCACCTCGATGTCTTTGCCTTTTTATAGCAAAGGGAACAGTTGCAACTGAAAGTTTGTTAAGCTGAAGGTGGGCAGAATGAAGCCCTTGGTCAGATGCCCCACTGAAACTGCAAAAACGAGGAGGTGGGGAGGGAGAGAGCAGACGCACAGCTCATCAAAACACAACTGGGATTTTAAACTGCACTGTGATTTACACAACATGATAAATTACAAACTACTTTGGAAGCTGATGCTCAAAAGTGGCCTAAAATTATTTTCAAAGAAATAAATTTCCTTTATTCTAGGAGTAGAGGACTGGTGCCCTCCAATGTTGCTGGACTACAACTCCCATTATCCTGACTCACTGGCCAGGCCAGCTAAGGCTGACAGAGTCCAATAACTGGGGGTCATTGGCTGGAGGTTCTCCAGTCCCAACTACTCCCTTGCTGCCACCGCAGAAGCAGCAAGAAAGGTCAATTAGGCAGGTAGGCTAGTTGGAGTTTCATAGGGGAAGCTGTGGGAGACACCTGACTCTGCTGTCTTCCCCGTGACATCATCAAGAACAGGCTAAGCGTTATACTAACTCTCCAAGTAAGTGGGGAACTCTGCTGTTTGTGGCTTCTTTCTGCAAGCTCAATTCCAAGCCTGAACAGGGAGGGGAGGGAGATGGGTACCAGCCACAACGGCTATGCTCTGCCTCCACAGATGGAAGAGAGGTGAGTGCCCACAGGAATCAGACCTGGCAGCTCCACCACAGAGCCACCATGACAGCTTCTCTGCTGACAGTCACAGAGCAGAGAGCCAGGCAGAAACAGAGAAGGTCCCTTAGGAAGGTGCTTGACATAGAGGGTTAGAGTGTGAGTGGGCGGAGTTACAAGCCAGTCCAGGCAACTGGTTAATCTAGAAATTAGGACTACAATTCCCATCATCCCTGACCACTGGTCCTGTTAGCTAGGGATGATGGGAGTTGTAGTCCCCAAACTCTGCCCTCCAGATGTTTTGGGACTACAACTCCCATCATCCCTAGCTAACAGGACCAGTGGTCAGGGATGATGGGAATTGTAGTCCCAAAACATCTGGAGGGCCGAATTTGGGGATGCCTAATCTAGTTAGCAGCAGTCCTCAGAAGTCTCAGCGTTTTCTCTGTTCCGCTTCCTTAATAAAGAAACTAACCATAAGTTAGCAGCCATGTCACTGTCATTTTCTGTTCTGCAAATGACCTGTCGGCTCCTTGAGAGCTGGTGGCATTTTATATATAAGTAGTGTTAAAGAAGCAAAAAGTACAGGCTAAAAGATGTGCATCCTCCCTCTGCAATACTGCTGTGTATTTCATAACATTCATTCAAATGCCTTAAGAAACATGCAGGAGATCCTAAAGTGGCAGGGACCTCTCACCTACTTGGAGTAGCAAAAAGGACTGGTCCCAGGCTGATATTTGAAACCCCAGACAAAAGTGCAGCCACATCTAGAGGCCCTAAGCAAGATCAGGGGAAAGCCCTCCTGGTTAAGATCTCGGGTCTGCTGACCTAGTAATTAAGGTAAGCTACAAATACAAAATTCTTCACTGCTCAAATGGCAACCCTGCCCCAAGCTCAAAACTTATTTCTCCTCCTTCCCTCCCAGCTTTGAAAACAAAGTGCTTCTGTTTCCTGTTTCCACAGAGCACAACAAAGGTATCTGACTGAAAAACAGGAATGCCTTCAGCTCTGCATCTCTGAAAGGCTCCCAAAAGGTCCACATGCCCATCTTAATAAGCCAGTTCTAATGAATCCCATACCAACTAGCTGGGAGCTGAGATTTACCCTTCCTGCGGCCTTTGTCATAATATAACCTACAATTTAGTAAACAAAAAATACAACTCATTGATGGGAAAAGAGGATGGCTGCCAATATCTTCTATTTCCTAATAAAATAATGTTATATTTATAACAATAATAAACTGGAACCAAAACCCTCCAAAAATGGATAATTTAGGCTAAGCTATTCTTAGTCCAGGGACGCGGGTGGCGCTGTGGGTTAAACCACAGAGCCTAGGACTTGCCGATCCGAAGGTCAGCAATTCAAATCCCCACAACGGGGTGAGCTCCCTTTGCTCGGTCCCTGCTCCTGCCAACCTAGCAGTTCAAAAGCACGTCAAAGTGCAAGTAGATAAATAGGTACCGCTCTGGCGGGAAGGTAAACAGCATTTCCGTGCGCTGCTCTGGTTCGCCAGAACCGGCTTAGTCATGCTGGCCACATGAGTCAGAAGCTGTACGCCAACTCCCTCGGCCAATAAAGTGAGATGAGAACCGCAACCCCAGAGTCGGTCACGACTGGACCTAATGGTCAGAGGTCCCTTTACCTTTACCTAGCTATTTATGTAGCCTCTCTCAGGTGAAACTGCTTTCACCAGTTAATTAACTAAGGTTGCAAATATCCTCACCTCACTTATCTGGGAGTTAGCTCCATTACATGGGACTTTACTTCTAAGTAGACATGGTTGGGACTAGGCGTGGGCAATGTATCGATACGTTGCCTGAAACTGGTTTAAATTTAAAATGGCAAGAGCGATTTTAAAATTTCCAATCAGACAATGTATCACTAATCCCTGGCCCTGCTCTCTCTCACACACACACACCACAGCACAGCTGCTGGCCTCAGGAGTGGGGTTTGCCTGCCTGCAAGCCAGTGCCTTCATTTATTTCCCTGGCCATGTGAGTGCCGCTTCCTCCCTCCATTCCTCCTTGCGCAGAGCAGAACAGTGGTTTGTGGTAGCCGCCGCTTGTACAGTGAGAGACTATCACTGGGGCGAGCTGCGGCTGGCAGTTCCAGTGCCAGGCCATGTGGTGCCCTGGCTGCTGTGCTCTGCCCAGGGTAGTATCACCTGCCCAGCCTTGCCAGGAAGAGGCAGAAGCTGCCCAGGGTGATGCTAATCGCATCCAGGGCTGGCAACTGCCTTCTTCCTCCCCATCTCCTTTCGGACATCGTAATATACCGCCACATCGTGAAGTTTACCTGGCGATATATTACGATGTTGGAAAGCATATATCGCCCAGCCCTAGTTAGGACTGCATCCTTAAACCTTAATTAAAGGTGATCCGTTAAAACAGTCTGGGGCCAACCAAAACAGCACAGAGAAAAATCCTGCAGAAAGAATGATCATGTTGTTTGTGACATTTCACTTGGTCCTAATCAATTTATTGCTCTCCTATGACTTTGGGATCCTCTTCAAATAAACCAACAAGGCTACTCATGGAAGTTATTTTTTTATTTGATTTATTTATTTCATAGAATCTATAAATCATTTTTCACCAGAAGCCCCAAGGAGTTGTACAACAATATAAAGGTAGTTCAACAGACTAAGGTCAGTTAAAAGCAATTCCATACACTGCAACACACAACGTTACTGCACTAAGACCATGAGGTGTACAAAAGCACCTAGACCTAAGGCAGTATTAGTTAGTTCTCCAAAGGCCTGGGAGAAAAGGCAGGTCTTAGTAGGATGGTGAAAAGCTACAATAACATTCCTACCTGTGCCTTCGGGCTTAATTAGACCAATTTGGTCCACCAGACCAAGCCTTTCCCATCTGACACTGCATTAATGCCAAAAAGGGCTCCAGAAGCTTTATTTGGAAGCCCCTTGAAAGCAGCTGTCAGAGATCTAGGACAGGCATAGGCAAACTCCGGCCCTCCAGATGTTTTGAGACTACAATTCCCATCATCTCTGACCACTGGTCCTGTTAGCTAGGGATGATGGGAGTTGTAGTTCCAAAACATTTGGAGGGCCAGAGTTTGGCTATGCCTGTTCTAGGAGCACGTCAGGCCAGTGTTATGCATAACACAGAATGAAATCAGTGTCCTCAGCCCTCACCGCCCTGCCACTAGGGCTTCTTCAACTTCTCATAGATCATCAGAACAATGGCAAACCCATGCTGGCTGGTGCTGATGGGAGCTGTAGCCCCAAAAAGCTGGAGAGCAGCTGGAGAAGGCCAGACTAGAGCTTAAATGGAGTTCCAAGGTCACTGACCATGGATCAGATTTTGGCCCAATCTGTCTCATCTATTTCATGCACAAGTTGGCAACAGTGACCCAATGCCATCTGTCAGAGATTCTTTGTTGTGATTCCTGCCTTGCAGGGGGTTCGACTAGACTACGCTTTAGGTCCCTTCCAACTCTACAGTTCTATGAGCTTGTGAACTTTTGGGACACCATACCACTTCATAGCTGGAAAGACAAGAGTCCCCACCTTGGGTTGAGTTCACTGCTATGCCACTCTCTTCCCCTCAGAAACAACAGTTCAGGTGCAAGTGTAAGTCCAAGGCCCAATTCTGCTGGCAGAGTCACAAGTAAAGCCCTGGAAACTACCACTTGCTACCTTCCATACCTTTGACTCTGAGGGTAAATGGAAAAGACAGTTCATGCTGTCAAGCCCTAGCAGGTCCTGGGGGATTCACAGTCCCTTTCAGCCAACTATCACACCAAAGGCTCCCGCAATCCTAACTGACTGAATCAAGCAAGTGCTTGCTGGTGTTAGAAACTCAGATATATAGGCAGGGCACCAAACGGCGCTTCAAACCTAGGTTATGGTCACCACAAGAGGATGTTGATTCACAGGAGCTTGGACTCCGTGACCCTTGGGGTCCTTTCCAATGCTACAATTCTACATGTTTATGATCTCAACTACATTGCTTGACTGTAGCTTGCTCTTACAAGAATTCACTTGTCCCAGTATGCAAGACGGAGAAACACACCCAATGGAAATGGAAATGATATTAACTATGGAACAAGGCAGAGGTTTTTAAACAGTGGTTTGTGAGTTCCCTTTGGGTGGCCTGCGGAGAGGCTGCAGCACAGTCAAATATCTCTGTACTCAGCCCTGCACCTACTTTCCTTGAACTGATGATGGAGGACTGCATGCAAGTCAGTTGGCTCAGTTGCCAATCTGGTGCCCCAAACTCTCCACGTAGTCGTGATTGGACCTGTGCCAGTAGCAAAATGCGCCTGGTACCTACCTGGGAATTTAGAACACTGGTGCTTGGCTCTCATCAAAACTGATTCAGCAAAAGCCACCAACCTAGGTGCAGCATGATTTCAGCTTTGTGGTAATTGTTGGAAGCTGCACCTATGGAGTTGCCTTTCCAGAACTGAGAAGCATCATCTCCTTCTTCCCATATTTGTTCTTGAAACAAGCAAACAAAAAAGCAACCAAACCCTCCAGTAAGGTGAGAGTTGCTCCACTGTCTCTTTTCCCTTGCAGGCTGCAAGGATTTGCCCTCTGTTGGGTGTAAACACAGCTGGTCTTTTCTTTGAAGTCTGAATGAGACTGGCTTTGGCCAGACTATACACTTGGCTCAGTTGCCAACCTACTTTAAAATAACAAGAGACCCTAAACAGAAATCCTTAAATCTTGGCCAGTTCCACTGCTAGGGCAGGAAATACAAAGGCATCGGCATGGTTGGTCTATGCTGACCAAATTGGTATCTGAAGAAGTGTGCATGCACACGAAAGCTCATACCAAGAACTAACTTAGTTGGTCTTTAAGGTGCTACTGGAAGGAATTTTTTTTGTTCAAATCTCAGCTATTAGTGGCCAGCCAAAGATCAGTTAATCAGTGACATAGCAACATGTAAGATGGCTTTATAACTGTTAAAACAGTAAAATTGTTTTGCAAACAAGTCCACAAAAGTTGCAGGCCCACCTGCCCAGAAGTCCTTAAGTTAGTAAGATATACCCTAAAAGAAAACAATTGGCATTGGCCCAGGTCCACTCACTGGTCACTTGCAAAAATTTCTTACTCACCATTGGCAACCAGGTACATAGCTATTTACAGCCTGATTCAACCAGTCACTCGTTATCAAATCCCTTCATTGAGCCTTTTTTCAGATGGGGGGGGGACTTGATGAGTGCTCATTACTCTTCTGAAAATACAGTGAGGAAGGAAGAAGCTATGCCTGTTTTCCAGGTCGAAAAACTGAGCCTAATACCAGGCATAGGAAAACTCGGCGCTCCAGATGTTTTGGGACTACAACTCCCATCATCCCTAGCTAACAGGACCAGTGGTCAGGGATGATGGGAATTGTAGTCTCAAAACATCTGGAGGGCTGAGTTTGCCTATGCCTGCTAATACTGTTGGGAAGCTAAGGACAGCCTTACTGGACTGGGTCCAGGGCAGGGCTGAAGGTCTAACCTGAAAAGCAACTCCTCCACCAAACTGAAGGTGTATGACCTGCTGTATAACAAAATGTTCCAAGAGACTTAGCAGGATAACACAGATAGGCTCGCTGTAAACAGCTGGAGAAGGGAATTTCAGTGGCACCTCTGAAAGCATCACTGCCTGGAGAGGTTGCTAGAGGAAGCTGGCAGAGGAAGACATCAATGCATGTAAAAATAGAAACAAAAGATATTCACAAGAGCAGACCGCATGAAGGCCAGAGGTTGGCTGAGATATAGAGGGTGATCAAGGGTTTGGAAGCCAAACCTTATGAAGAATGTTACAGATAGGTAGCCGTGTTGGTCTGCCATAGTCAAAACAAAACAAAATTCCTTCCAGTAGCACCTTAAAGACCAACTAAGTTAGTTCTTGGTATGAGCTTTCGTGTGCATGCCAAGAACTAACTTAGTTGGTCTTTAAGGTGCTACTGGAAGGATTTTTTTTTTCTTATGAAGAATGGTTGAGGGAGTTGGGTCTGTTTAGCCTGGAGAAGAGGCAAGCTGAGAGGTGCTATGATAGCCAACTTCATATATCTGAAGGAATGTCACACGGAAGAGGAAACAAGCTTGTTTTCTGCTGCTCCAGAGGGCAGGACCTGAACCAATGGATTCAAATGAGAAGGAGGGAGATTCTGACTAAACATTAGGAAGAACTTTATGAAGGTAAGAGCTGTTTGACAGTGGAATGAACTCCACTTCACTGTGGGGGGTGGGTTGTTAAGCAGAGGTTGGATGGCCATCTGTCGGGGATTCATTAGCTGTTATTCCGGCATTGCAGGGGGTTGGACTAGATGGCCCCTGGGATTCCTTCCAACTCCACAATTCTATGATTCTATGCAAAGCATGGGTGGGCAAACTGATGCCCTCCAGATGTTGTTGGGCTTCAGCTCCTGTCAGCCCAGCTGAACACAGCCAATGGCAGCAACATGCATCCTAGAATTGCTTTTTTTGCTGCTGCTGCTGCTGCTGATGATGATGATGATGATGATGATACTAGCTGGAAGGCTTAACACCATATATTCCAGTTTTGGCCACTTGGTAACTTACAGATAACTTTGAACATGCTTAGGAAAGCTGGCTTATGAATTTGTTGGGCCCTGACCACAAACAGGTCCCCACACCCCAGAGTTGCAGCCGATACTTCACTATAGGGCAGGAATTCAAACTAAACACATATAGCCATGGTAAAGGAAAACCAACATCATTTATATATTATATCTATGAAAGGCAGGAATGATTTGACGCTAGGCCTTCCAGATGTTGTTGGATCCCAACTCCCATCAGCCCCAGGCAGCCTGGCCTAAAGTCTGGGGTGATGGAAGCTGCAGCTCAGCAACATCTGGAGGGACCAATATGAGCTACAACTGACACAAGGCCAGTAAGTGGGCTGAGACCCGTGGCCACCATCAGAATTCTCTGCTACATAATGCACGGTGTTGGTGGAGATCACACCAAGTGCAGCTTCTTCAAACATTGTGGCAGCCGTAGCAAGAGAGTTTGGAGATATTTCAGAACTTGCCCAGTACAACATCTGGCCCATGGCTGGTGCTCTACAAACTTTACATTAGCCTTTGCCAACCTGATGCCCTCCAGATGTTTTGGACTACAATTCCCACCATGTGGTCCCCTGGGAGTGTGCCATGTTGGCACAGGCTCCTTTCCACAGGGGTTAAAGCACTTTCAAAGTTGGAAGTCGCTGACTTGAAGGTTTCTGAGGGACAAAGGAACTCCTGCTTCCCCCACCACCGCCCTTTTCTCACCCAACCCTAATTTTTATTCCAAGCACATCTTTGTGGCCCAGTGCCAAGAGAAAGAGAAAACAAATCTCAGCTGGACAGCAGCCATCCAGACAAACGACCAATAATGGACATGCAGCGCCGTCTGGTTTTATCACCAGCAGCTGATGGCATAAGTCCTTAGTAACTCCTCTTGGCTGCCTTCTCTCTTACTGCATTATTTCTCCCCCATATGGAGAAAGCTGATGTGCACAGCACAAAGAGCTGACTTTTCCATGTGGTGCATTCAGCTCACAACCACCACACTGCAGGGCAAAGGTGCCATCTTTGGGGGGCCTGGATGCCCAGCCAGGCAACTCAAAGGCAACCCAAAACATTGCGCGTGTGACATCACATGGCATGACATAGGCGCCATCTCCATGGGGCCAACAGAGGCCCTGTCCCAGTCACTGCCACTACGCCAGAGAGCCAGCGAAGGCAAGGCAGTGGTTGTCACATGGTGACGCAAGTGACGCAATGACATCATGTCGTGCATGAGCCGCTGGGCACCCACAATCTGGGGCCCAAGTTGGCACCTCTGCTGCAGGGGTCATCAATGGAAGATGTGGGAAAGGGCAGAGCTGACAGCTCAAAACCCTATGGGGCCCTTCCCTTCCCCTGTACTCAGCTGAAGGCTCTTTTCCCATAGAGCTAAACCCACACCTACAATCAGATGCTGTGCTGGCAACATGGCCTTACAGTTCCTTATTGTGTGCAAACAGCTTTTTTAAAGCTTCCTCAATGATGGCAAGGGTGCCCCTGCACTCCTTAAATGCAACAAGTCCCATGCTTCTTAAGAAGATAAAAAGGAAACACTTATTCACTTTGTGCACAGTTAACTGAGGGAACTCACTGCTACAAGGTGTGGTGATGGTCACTGACTTAGATACACATAGTTTAGGCCCCATTACCCCAGAAGAGGGGACGCGGGTGGCACTGTGGGTAAAACCTCAGCGCCTAGGACTTGCCAATCGCATGGTCGGCGGTTTGAATCCCCGCAGCGGGGTGAGCTCCTGTCGTTCGGTCCCAGCTCCTGCCCACCTAGCAGTTCGAAAGCACCCTTAAGTGCAAGTAGATAAATAGGTACTGCTTTATAGCAGGAAGGTAAATGGCGTTTCTGTGTGCTGCTCCGGTGCCAGTTCGCCAGAGCAGCTTCATCATGCTGGCCACGTGACCCAGAAGTGTCTTCGGACAGCGCTGGCTCCCGGCCTCTAGAGTGAGATGAGCGCACAACCCTAGAGTCTGGCAAGACTGGCCCGTACAGGCAGGGGTACCTTTACCTTTACTTTACCCCAGAAGAGAAGTCAGTAAAAATGACTCAGCTAGTTGTTTTGTGAAAAGTAATCTTTTAGAAGGGACTGGCAATACAGGCTGGTTCGCACCTGTGCTGCAGATTCATTTTTGTTTCAGACCTGTGCCAGAGTTAACACAGAAAGCCTCAGCATTATTTGCAAGAGCTCAAAATACTGATGTGGAGAGTGCAAATGTCATGCAACTCCGCACATGTGCACACGCATGCACAGACACAAACACCCACCCTCAGGCAACACTTGTTTTCGTTTTTTGGAAACCAGGATTATTCCTTTGCAAGACACAAGGGGGCAGGGAAATCACATGACTCACCCACGCAGTCACAAGTCGGGAACTCTGCTTGAGCACGCTTGGCAGGCGTGTCCAGCAAGCTCTTGGTTGGCGTGTCCAGGTACTTCAAGGGAGATTCCAGAAATCCACTGAGAGTAGGCATGAGCGGCACTTTATCCTTGGTTGGTGTCCCTTCCATGGAAGCGGTATCTGTGTTTTGGTTTTCATCAGAGTAAAAGCACGTGGTGGAAACCACGGTAATAGCACCAGAAGATTCGATTTTTATCTGCTTAGGGGACCGAGCTGCAAAGGGGTTTTCAAAAGGCTGCCCAGCCCCCGGCAAGAGGGGTAACGTTTTGTGACCCGCATTGGCAGCACCTGTCAGGGGCAGGGGGCAGTCCTTGCTAGCCGGAGGCTGGAGAGCTGCATCTAAGCCCACCGTGGGCTCTGGAGAATGGCTCAGAGAAGACAATGGGGGCAGAGGAGAAGGAGGAGGAGGGTGGGGGGCGGAAAGTGGCCCATCCCCAAGGAGCAGTGGGGCAGGAAGCTCAGAATTCTGAAAGCTGAAATTTTCTCCAAACTCCGCTTCAAACTGCTTGATCAGCTCCTCCAGCTTGTCATCCATCGCGATGGAACTGTGGGCGAAGAGAGGGTGGTCTGCTGGGTTTGCAGTCCTGTGGAAGGCTTCCTCGTGCCCATTGCTGCAGGCCACAGAGGATGAGCAAGGGGCAAAGCTGGGCACAGGAGCGGCAAGGGAAGCCGTGTTGCATGCAGAGTTCTCAGGGTAGTAGCAATGGCTCTCCTCCTGGTTGGGGCAGCATGTTTCCTGAGTGTTGGGAGCCGGGCTTCTGTTTTCAAGTAACTTCTGCAATGGAGACTGCTCTGCAGGGCTGGCTGGCATGGGAAGAGGGGGCAGGAGCCTGGGAGGGGTGCTGGAGATCAGGAGCTGCTCAGGCGGCATCTCTTTGCTCGGACGCTCTGGAGTGGCAACCGAGCGGAGTCCTTCCAAGCTGATCTGGCTGACAGGGAGGAAGAGGGGCTGAGCATCCTTCTGCTTGGACCTCTTGATCTGGACTTGCTTGCGCAGCGGCTTGGCTGGAGTATTTTTATCAGTCTGGACCTTCTTCTTCCTCTCCTTGACAGGCTTTTCTGATGGCTTTGGTAGTGGTGGTGGCTGGGCCTGGGTGCTGGGAGCCCACCAGTTTGGCATCTGCTCCTGGGGGCTTCCCGGAGGTGTC
The DNA here is from genome assembly GCF_964234715.1 of Podarcis melisellensis. Taxonomy (NCBI): domain Eukaryota; kingdom Metazoa; phylum Chordata; class Lepidosauria; order Squamata; family Lacertidae; genus Podarcis; species Podarcis melisellensis. The sequence continues at coordinate 4,626,598 of NC_138540.1, forward strand.
TTCTGGTCTACGAAAAGGCTGCGCTTATGGTGGAGGTGGTGCTGCAGAGCCTTCTGGGTCTTCTTGTGGAAGCTCGTCTCCTGCAGGAGCTGCGATAGCTGTGGGCTGGAGGAGGCTGCCTTAGGGTAGCTGGGGCTGTCGTCCTTCTGGGCGAATGACTCCTGCTTTGGCTTGGCAGCTTTGGCTTTGCCGGGCATTGCTTCAGGTCGCTTGAATACGGATTTGATGCAGTCCGTGGCACTGCCCAGTAGCTGCTCCAGCTCAGCCATGGGATCACTCACCAGTGGAGAAGGAGGGGTGTTGGAATGCAGGCCCCATAGGCTGCTCTTCAGCTTGCCTTCATCACCCCACTGCTCGGGGAACTCCACTTTTTGCGGGGTGGAGGAGTTGGGGAACAGCTCTGATGGCTCCAGATGTCCATTGTTGCGATCAAGGCAATAAGGGGCCATATCCTGAGCAACCTTTGCTCCCTGCTGCCAGGAAGATGGTGCTGATGATGCAGGTGCTTGGAGCAGGTTGTGGCTCATGTATGATTTTGAGGCCTGGCTCTGGTACAGCTCAGCACCGGATTCAGATAGCACCGAGTTGGGGTGGTTGTGTGCCGGGAAACGGGAAGGCTGCTCCAGCTGTTCCTTGGAGATGAATGCCATGGCTTGCAAGGGACTCTGAGGAGGGGGAGGAGTCTCTTGGGCTGGCTCAGGAAGAACAGCTGACAACTGTGTGAGGGCTTCAATAGCAATGGCTGTCTGGAGGCTGATGTTCTTCTCCTTCGCAATATTCAGTGCATTTTCCGTAAGAGGGAGGGCCTCCAGGGAACACGAAGCCTCCTTCTCTTCTGTAGCAGGCATCAGCTTATGATTAGCACCATTGTCTAAGGGGGGTTGGTGTTCCTGGCTGAGAGGCTGTGGGATGCAGCTCTGGTCCTCTCCAGTGGCCAATCTGATCTTCTTCTCAAGCCACTCCAGGTAGTCTGGGCACTCGGGTCCATCGCAGTTGCAGTTGGGTGGTTTGACGCCATGCTTTGCATAATTCAGGGCAGCTTTGAGAGCAGTCAGGTCCTCGTTGCCAGAGCAGGTGCTGGAAAGAGGCACTGCCAGGTCATTGTCTACCCCACTGCTGCGATTCATCTCGGCGTTGAATTTCTCATAGAGCTGCATGCTCAACAAGGAAGGGGACCGCAGAGGCACCATCCCGTGCGAAGACATGGCTGCTTCTGCTGCTGCTGAGAAATCCACCAAGTTCTGAGCGCCCTCCAAGTTGGCATTGCTGGAGGAGTCTCCCTGGCTTGGGGCAGATGGCAGCCTCTCCCAGTTGGCTTTCTGCTCAGCGCAGGAGCTGTTGAGCCATGCAGGGGTTTCCATCAGCATGGCCCCTCTTCCAGCGGCTTGGGATCCCCCTCCATTGGCCAGGCCAGGCATACAGTCCTCGCTCAACCTTCTTTCTTCAACATGGCTAAATGGCCCTTCTTCCATTTGGCCTGCTTTGGGTCCATCAACTGAACTGCACTCCAAACCGGTCTGAAACAAGAGAAGAAAAACAGAAATAATGAGTTCTAGTGGAGCAAACAAACTGGAGTCTAGCAGCATCTTGGTGATGTTGATGTTTTTATTTGAACCTCACCCATCTGACTGGGTTGTCCCAGACAGAAAGCTTTGGCAATCCCATCCGCCATGAACTCAATGAGTTTTGACTATACACAATTTTGGCTTTAGATGTGATCTCCAAACCTTGATGTTGGGAAAGATTATGGGCACAAGGAGAAGGGGACGACAGAGGACAAGATGGTTGGACAGTGTTCTCGAAGCTAACATTGAGTTTGACCAAACTGCGGGAGGCAGTGGAAGACAGGAGTGCCTGGCGTGCTCTGGTCCAGGGGGTCACGAAGAGTCGGACACGACTGAACGACTAAACAACAACAACAACTAAAATGTAACCCCTCTATAAAGTTGTGGGCTTACTGCATGCGCCACTTGGGTTATCACTCTTCCAACTGGAGCCTCTCAACTAGGAAGAAGGTGGTGCTTTAAACAGCCAGAAAATTCAGCACCCAGGTAGGTGCTTCCCCATCTCACCATTCCAGGAAAGGCCATTGCTGTACATATGGTGCATTCTTCAATTGACATTCATTTCCTTATACGCTATTGCTTTATGCAAGTAGCACCATCCATATGAACACACAGGAGAAAGGCCTGTTATTTTAGTAGTGTTGCCCAATAGAATATATTGACTAAGTATCTCGTTTTAGGGAAACATTTTGATAGTGTTAACTGTATCCCTTAAACAGAGATACTTAGTCAATATATCCTTTAATTCAAGTTAACACAAGCCTTCCAAGGCTGCTTCCTTGAGCCCTCATAGCCATTCAAAATGGGCCTAAGCACCGCTGTTACTCTGGTTAAAAACCATTACAATACAAAGACTCCCCTACAATGAAGGTTTGCAGCATTTGGGGCTTTTTAATTTGGATAAAGTAAGATGTGACATGACAGAAGTTTATAAAATTATTCATGGCATGGAGAAAGTGATAGAGAAAAGTTTTCTTCCCTCTCTCATAACACTAGTACTTGTGGACATCCAGAGAAGCTGAAGGTTGGAGGCTTCAGGGCAGACAGAAGAATGTCCTCCTTCACACAGCACAGAGTTAAACTATGGAACTCTCTGACACAGGAGGCAGTGGTGGCCACCAAGCAAGACGGCTTTAAAAGAGGATTAGACAAATACATGGAGGAAAGGGCTATCAGTGGCTACAACCATGATAGCTATGCTCTGCCTCTACAGTTGGAAGAAGCAATGCTCATGTGCTTGAATCCTGCTTATGGGTTTCCCACAGGCTGGCTACTCTGAGAACAGGATGCTAGTCTAGATGTTCCACTGTCCTGATGCAGCATATGCTCTTAGGTTCTTAGATATGTTAACTTAAGCAAGTCTATGGAAGAAACGTTTACTGTCTTCTCTCCACTACAGCCACCCACAATCCCTAAGGCCTGTTCAAAAGGAATAGACCAAACAGGAAGGGAGGAGGAGTAGCATTGTACATAAAGGATGTGTACACTTCTGAAGAAATCCATGACTTGGAGCATGAAAAGCAGATTGAGAGTATATGGGTAAAAATTGTAGAAGAGAGAAACAACAGTGACCTTACTGTGTGTGTCTGCTATAGACCACCAAGCCATACTGAGCATACGGAAATGCCATTTACCTTCTTGCCGCGGCAGTACCTATTTATCTACTTGCACTGGTGTGTTTTTGAGCTGCTAGGTTGGCAGAAGCTGGGACAGAGCAGTAAGAGCTCACCCCATCGAACCATCAACATTCCGTTCAGCAAGCCCAAGAGGCTCGGTGGTTTAAACCACAGCACCACCCACTCCCCTAACAGTTCTCCACCAGTAGGGAGGAACTAATTGATGAAGTGGAAGTGCTCAGAAACTTGGGTGGTGTGATCATGTTCTCCTGGGTTTCAGGAATCAGAGGCAAGGGGAAACTGAGCGTAGTCGGACATGCACGCTGTACTTTAAGAAGGCAAATTTCAAAAAGCTGAAGGAGCTACTGGGTGTGATCCCATGGTTAGAAACACTCAATGAGAAGGAAGTCCAAGAAAGATGGGAGTTTCGAAAAGGAGAAATAGTGAAGGCCCAAATGCAGATGATACCAACAAGAAAGGAAAGTGGGAAACATCTAAGGAAACTGGTATGGCTGCATAAGGAGCTTATAGATGAGCTGGGAGTTAAGAAGGGCATGTATAAGAAATGGAAGAAAGGGGAAATCACAAGGAAGGAGTATATACGAGTAGCCAACAGTTGCAGGGGGGAAGTCAGGCTGGCTGAAGCTCAGAATGAACTCAGGCTTGCGAGAGAGGTTAAAAATAATAATACATTGTTACCCTGGTGGATCACAAGCTTAACACGAGTCAACAGTGTGATGCAGCAGCAAAAAAAGCTAATGCTACTCTAGGCTGCATCAACAGAAGTCTAGTGTCCAGATCACGGGAAGTAAAAGTACCACTCTATTCTGCCTTAGTCAGACCACACCTGGAATACTGTGTCCAATCCTGGGCACCACAATTTAATAAGATGTTGACAAGCTGGAAGGTGTGCAGAGGAGGGCAACCAAGAAGATCAAGGGTCTGGAAACTAAGCCTTATGAGGAGCGCTTGAAGGAGCTGGGTATGTTTAGCCTAGAAAATAGGAGACTAAGAGGAGATACAATAGACATCTTCAAATATCTTAAGGGCTGCCACATGGAAGAGGGATTGTTTTCTCCTGCTCTGGAGGGGAGGACTCGAGGCAATGCCTTCAAGTTGCAAGAAAGGTGTTTCCGACTAAACATTCGGGAAAACTTTCTGACAGTAAGAGCTGTTCAGCAGTGGAACAGACTCCCACAAGAGGTGGTGGACTCTCCTTCCTTGGAGGTTTTCAAACAGAGGTTGGATGGTCATCTGTCATGGATGCTTTTAGCTAAGATTCCTGCATTGCAGGGGGCTGGACTAGATGACCCTAGGGGTCCCTTCAAACTTGAAGATTCTATGATTCTAAGCCTTCTCTGAAGAGTTGTGGGGTTGAACAATTTGAAATGGGGCATGGGAGCTGCTGGCAGGGAAGTGAGAGGAAACTTCCTTTACCAATAATTTTATTTATTACTATCTTTCTATCACTATCTCCCTCCATTTGCCTCCCAAATTAGGATTTTTTTCCTGGGGTACCAATCTGCCTATTATTTATTTTAGCTATAATGTTTATAAACCACTTTTCCCCACAATGTAGCTCCAAAGCAGTTTCCAACACAATACAACAGTAAATTAAGAAAAAACACAGTTAAAAGCAGTGGTCAGAGCACAACACTTGTGGGTCCAGAATACCAAAGCAAAGCTCACCCCATGCCCTCTAAAACCTGGGTATTTATTTACAGAGGTTTGTTTTGATTAGGTGCCAGAAGCCCATCTGTGATGTGACCATCTGTGCCTCTAGGGGGTGGGAGTTCCACAGCTGGGGAAGAATAAAGGAGAAGGGCCTATCCTGCACCCACGCACAGCAAGCAACACTTGCCGGTGTGCAAAGAGAAGGGGCCCCTCTGCTGAACTGACAGCCTTAGGAACATAGGAAGCTGCCTTATACTGAACACAACCATTAGCTCAGTCTTGTCTGCACTGATTGGAAGTGGCTCTGCAAGATCCCAGGCAGGGAATGTTTCCTACCTGGAGAAGCCAGAGATTGAACTTGGTGTCTTCTGCATGCAAAGCAGATGCTCTACCAATGAGTCATGGCCTGGTCAGTATGGACTGGTCAGTATGGGAAGAGGCACTCCATCAAGTACTTGGGTCCCAAATCATTCCGGATTTGTAAGTTTATATTATAGATTACATTTTTATACCACCATTTCTTCCAAGGAGCTCAAAGTGGCATACATAGTTGTTCTCCTCCTCCCCATTTCATCCTCACAGCCCTGAGATTAGGCTGAGAGACAGTGACAGCCTAAGGTCACCCAGTGAGCTTCATGGCCAAGTGGGGATTTGAACCCTGGTCTCCCAGCTCATAGTCCAACACTCTAGCTGTTGCACCACACTGGCTCTCATTAAGCCAACACATTAACTTGGGCCCAGTAACTTCTAGGCAGCCACAGAAGAGAGTTACGTATCAGAGTGCTGAAACTGTGTGCCCAGGACCTGAGAAATCCTCCGTCTGGGAGTTCTAACTTAGTATGGGAAAGCGCTCCAAAGATTGCAAGATTTCCCACTGTTATTTCACTCTCCTGTGCTGCTGCTGCTGCTGCTGCTGCTGCCACTGTAGGCCAGAAGCGTGTTAAGCGACTTGTGCTCTGCGCTGACAGGCCAGTGGAGTGGGCAAGCTCCGACAAGCCTCTTCTTGGAGAAGCTGCCTGTGGTTGTCTTGTAAACCAGTCTTTTGCTACCCTGCACATAAACCCACTCACAGGTGTGCACGCGCACACCCACCCCACACATGCACACCCTCTCTGTGTGAGCTCTTGCCAATGTGAAGCGCAGTCCTGCTCGGAGAGCAGATAAGGCAGGTCTGGAAGCTGCCTGGGCTCCGTCCAAGTCGGTCAAGGATACAGCAGCTGTTCAACCCTCCTCTCGCAAAGGCTGCTCAGCATTCCTGAAAGAAGCAGGGCTGCCAGTGTTTACTGGGGTAGCATGTGCACAGGCAGCAAGGGGGGTGGGTTGTGGCTACTTCTGGTTGACCACAACACTGGCTGTGCCTGTCCTGCAAACCCCACATATGTCTCTAACCTAGGAAATGTTATAGGCTTGCTTCCCTGCTAGGTTATATTGCAGCCAATTAGAGCCTGCTCCCAACCTATTGATGAGGCCTAATGCTGTGGAATTGAAAATAATGGGAAAGTCAGCTTCAGCAGCTTTGACCCTTCGTAGCTTAGCATTCCTCCACATGTGCCCAGATGAAACACCACCTGGCAGTACAGACAGCTTTCAGCTGGGTTCACTGGGTCCCAAAGAGGTTCACTGTCCCTTGCCTATGCATTAAGAGTCTCATGTTCTACCAGCTGAGCTATTCAGAGACCCTGAACGTGTACTGGTCACCAGTTTTGTTTCTGAGCCAAGAAGAAAATAATCATCAGCACGACCAAGGCAGTTTCCTAAGTAAAGCCCATTTCAGAATCCTAAAAGCTGAACTGATCCATGAGTTGCTTTTTGTTTCTCCTGCAAAAACCATGTGGGGAAAAATCACAATTGATCAAGTGCCCTGAGGGTTAGGAAGGGCCATTGCTCCTCCTTTGAATTTCATACTATAATACTCCAACACCAGTCATACAAGCAGTCTATTATGTCCACTAAACACATTGCCAAGAAACATCTGAAAGCCATTTCATTAGAAAGAAACTTGTTGGTAAGACCCAGAGGAGGCGCACCCCTCTTCAAAGACATCACTTCAAAGCACAGGAATAATTTTTCCCCCAAAAAAAGAAAATGAAACAACTACAAGCAAAACCACTGAATATTTTCCAAGTTAAGATTATGCTGCAGAGAAGCTATCAAGTGCTGGAAAACTATTTCAGGTTCCAAGAAGCCAACCTAAAACATTTCAGGAGTAAAATTCCTGGGCTCCTCTCCCTTCCTTTGACAAATTTAATCAAGTTTATCATGGCTTTCAATGTCCTTGCAACTAAGGCTGTTTCAGTTGATAAGGCAGGTTTAGACTTTCTAAAAGTCTTTGACAAAATCTCTCACCAGAAGGTATTCATGAAACTAAAGTAGTCAACAAAGGGCAACAAAAGAGGAATGGTATTTTGTGTGTGTAACCAGGAAAGAATGAGAAGGCATCAGTTAACTTCAGCAGCTCCTCAAATGAACAAACTTTTTGGGAGAGAAATGCTCCCTTTGTTTCACTCCTCTTAGTAGATTAATTCCCAGTTCAAAAATTAAGGTTGTGAGGCAGCCTTCAACAATTTGGACTACAGCTCCCAACCAGTGGCATAGCGTGGGTTGTCAGCACCCGGGGCAAGGCAAGTAATTTGCGCCCCCTAACCCGTGGATTTGCGCCCCCTAACCCTAACCCCCAGATGTTGTGCCCAGTGCGGCCGGCCCCCCCTGCACCCCCCATGCTACGCCACTGCTCCCAACAGCCCCAGCCACCAAGGCCATATGATGCTGGGATTGATGGAAGTTGCAGTCCAAAAGATCTTCAGGACCCCAGGTTGGTGAAGGATGCTGTAAGGCAGGGGTCATCAACCAGTGTGCTGTGGCACCGTGGGGTGTCTTGAATGATAGTCTGGGGTGTCACAGGCAACACTGGCCTCCTCTGTCCCCCTTTCCTTCCCTCCCTCCTTTCCTTCCCTCTTGCATCTCTGCCTCCCAAAGGCTTGCACAGCTGTTTGTTGCAGCAGCCCTGGCTACAAGCTCCCCAGGTGAAAGTTGCCTCTGGGGCTGGCCAGGGGGTGCTTCCCAGGCCCCTGTGGGGCAGTGTGAGGAGGCACCTCTCTTTTGGATGGGGGTAGGGGTGGGGCGTGGGGAGCTGCTAAGAGGCCAAGGGGCAGCAGCAGCGACTGCCTCTCTCAAGGAGAGGAGGCAGAGAGAACACTCCACAAGGGAAGGTGTTCGGAAAGGGGTGAGAGGCTGCCAGCTTGGCAGGCAAGAGGTGACATAACTGGGCTCCTGAGCCCCACAGGAGTGCCATAGAAAGAATGTACATCAAGGGAGCCATGGACTCAAAAAGGTTGAACTGAGGTAGCATTGTGGCTGACACTGAGCAAAGATACAAAGATGAGGACAATGGAAAAGCAGCATCTGATAGCTGCAGTTTGTGGCTTGGCTACCACAGTCAAATATTGTGTAGCCCTGACCATCTGCCATCTAGGACTAGTAATACAGATCTCTACCTCACACCACTGTTTTCATAACATGATAATGTGTGTTCAATGCCTTGAACGTGATATGTTATGTATCATCTACTATAGAATATATTATCTGCGCTCTTCTGTTTAGCAGTCCCATGACTGCTTTTCCAATTCAGACACCACACCAAACCACACTGGTTTCTGATTCTGGTTTACCAGCCCAACACAAGCCATAGTTTATCAGTTCCTTTATCACAGTGAATCAAGTTAAGCTCACTTATCTATGTCTGAAATGAGCCTGTGTAGATGTAGGAAAGGTTTCCCTCTGTATTCATGATTCAAAGAATCACAGAATTATAGAATTGGAAAGGATATAAATGGTCATCTAGTCCCACTCCCTGGAATACAGGAATCTCAACAAAAGCATCCATGACAGATGGCCACCCAACCTCTGCTTAAAAACCTCCAAGGAAGGAGAGTCCACAACCTCCTGAGGGAGTCTGTTCCACTGTTGAACAGCTCTGTCAGAAAGTCCTTCCTAATATTTAGTCAGAATCTCCTTTCTTGTAGCTTGATGCCATTGGATAAAACAAGCTTGCTCCATCTTCCATGTGACAGCCCTTGAGATATTTGAAGAAAGCTCTCATATCTCCTCTCAGTCTCCCTTTTTCCAAGCTAAACATACCATTCTTCCTCATAAGACTTGGTTTCCAGACCCTTGATCATCTTGGTCGACATCCTCTGCACACCTTCCAGCTTGTCAATATCCTTCTTAAACTGCGGTGCCCAGAACTGGACACAGTATTCCAGGTGTGGTCTAACCAAGGCAGAATACAGTGGTACTATTAGTTTCCTTGATCTGGACATTAGACATCTGTTGATGCAGCCTAGAATAGTGCTAGATTTTCTTCTGCTGCTGAATCACACTGTTGACTCAAGTTAAGCGTGTGGTCTATTAAGGCCTCTAGATCCTTTTCACATGAACTACTGGCAAGCCAGTTGTCCCCCATCTTATATCTGTGCAGCTGGTTCTTCCTGTCTAAGTGTAGAACCCTACATTTGCCCCTACTGAAATTCATTTTGTTAGTTTTGGCCCAGTTCTCCAATCTGTTAAAGTCATCTTGAATCTTGATTCTGTCTTCTGCAGCATTAGCTACTCATCCTAGTTTGGTGTCAATTGCAAATATGATGATCATCCTCACAATACAACCCAAGTTGCTCATAAAGTCGTTGAAATACAATGGGCTCAAGGCAGAACTTTGCGGCACCCCACTTGTCGCTTCTTTCCAGGATGACAAGGAACCATTAGTGAGCACTCTGGATTTGGCCAGTCAACCAGCTACAAACTGTCCAGCCCACAACTCTTCCCCCTGCCATTCCTAGTTTTGCTTGATTCCTTCAGTTCCCAAGCCAAGCAGGCCCAATTCAAGGTGCTTATGTTGCCATTTAAAGCCCGGATTAAGCCTGGGGAAGAAACATCTGAGAGAAAATCTTCTCCCCTATCACACAAGCCATGTTTTGAGATCAGTGGGAGAGACTCTCCTGGTGTTTCCTACATAAAAAAAGGTATGTGGTGTAGGCATCTCTGGAACATCCTTTTTGGTGGTGGAGTGACCTCGCCACAGAAGTCTGTAGCTTTGTATTCTTACAGACACCAGATCAAAACCCCATATTTTTTCACCAGGCTTTTAGTGGCTGATGGGGTCAAGTAATTTTTATGGTGTTTCTAACTATGCTACTTCTATAATTTATGAGAATGTTTTAATGTTTCCATTCATTATGTTTGTTTTTGTAAACCACTCTGTGACCAGTTTGGGTGAAGGGTGGTATAGAAACTTATTAATAGAATAAAATATATAACTACCTAGTATTGTTTGTTTGCTTGTTCGGCTGACTGTGCTGCCTCAGCCACCATATTGCTCTAGTATTATTAATCCGGAGAAATCCTAGCTGAGTACAATCAATGCTTGGCTCTTACAACACTCTGAAATAGGCAAGAGATACTTCTAATTCTTTCCATGCAGCTTATTCACTGGGTTGGTGAAGCAATTCATGTAGGTGCCAGATTTAAAAGGTGGGCTGTGAGTTGGCCTTTGGGGCACGAAGGGAGGAGCGCTGAGAGAAGATTATCCAGGGGACAAGAGAGGAATGAGGCTATGTGGTTTTGGGAGTAGTAAGCGCATGGTTAAACTATGGAACTCATTCCCACAGGAGGCAATGATGGCCAATGATTTAGATGGCTTTTAAAGAGCACTGGACGAATTGATGGAGGGCTATTAATAGCTAATAGTAATGTTGGCGATGCTCTACCTCCACAGCTGGAGGCAGCAGGGCTTCTGAATTCCGGTTGCTGAAAACCATAGGAGGGAAGAGTGCTCTTGTGCTCAAATCCTGCTCGTGGGTTTCTCACAGGCATCTGGTGGGCCACTGTGAGAACAGGATGCTGGACTAGATGGGCCACGGGCTTCATCCAGCAGGCTCTTCTTATGAGGTACAAATCCAACCTCTCTCCCACCCTGTGAACCCAAAATGCTATTTGGGATCAACTTTATTTATACCACACCATCCAAGTTACTGTGCAAAGAAAAAGGTCCTAACCTTGCAGAACGTATATTTACAACTTGACAAAGGAAGGGATAGATCAAGGAAGGGACAGCATGCCTATTGGTTACAGCTACATGGACTTTTTAAAGGTTTCAGTGGGTTGCAGAGTCAAATAACTGTGCCAAATATGATTATTATTATGTGTCAAAGACTTCTGAGAAAAGTCATGGGGGTGTTCATGTAGGTGAACTATTCCAGGCACAAACCTGCCAGCAACTCGTATCATTAGGCAGCACCTGCCAGGGCCCAAACCGAGCAAGGGGCACACCATTCACTATGGCTGCTGCTCACTGGCTACTCACCTTCTCCCCCTGGCAACAACAGCCACCATCTTTCTTTCTCAGCACAATCCTCACCACCCCACACAGGGAGGAAGAGAGAGCAACTGGCAAGAAAGAGCAACTGGCCACTGTAGGGCTGCCTTCAGATGTCTTTTGAAGGTTATATAATTACTCATCTCTTTGACATCTGATGCGAGGGCATACCACAGGGTGGGCACCACTACCAAGAAGGCCCTCTGCCTGGCTCCCTTTAGCTTCACATAATCAGAGTGAGGGAACTGCCAGTAGGCCCTCAGAGCTGGACCTCGAGTCTGGGCTGAACAATGGGGGTGGAGACACTCCTTCAGGTATACTGGGGTTTTAGGGCTTCAAAGGTCAGCACCAACACTTTGAATTGTGCACGGAAACATACTGGGAGTCAATGTAGGTCTTTCAGGACCGGTGTTATATGGTCTCGGCAGCTGCTCCCAGTCACCAGTCTAGCTACCACATTCTGGATCAGTTGTAGTTTCTGAGTCACTTTCAAAGGCAGTCCCACATAGAGTGAACTGCAGTAGCCCAAGTGGGAGATAATTAGAGCATGCACCACTCTGGCGAGACAGTGTGCAGGCAGGTAGGGTCTCAGCCTGCATACCAGATGGAGCTAGTAGACAGCTGCCCTGGACAGAGAATAAACCTGTACCTCCATGGACAGCTGTGAGTCCAAAATGACTCCCGGGCTGTGCACCTGGTCCTTCAGGAGCACAGTTACCCCATTCAGGACCAGGGAGTCCTCCACACCAACCCACCCTCTGTCCCCCAAAATAATATTTATGTCTTGTCGGGATTCATTCTCAATTCATTAGCCAACACCCATCCTCCAACCACCTCCACACACACACACAGGACATTCACCACCTGCACTGGTTCCAATTTAAAGGAGAGGTAGAGCTGGGTATCATCCACATATAGGTGAACACCTAGCCCAAATCCCCTGATGATTTCTCCCAGCAGCTTCATATAGATGTTTAAAAGCATGGGGGAGTGGACAGAGCCCTAAGGCACCCCACAAATGAGTGCCCAGGGCTCCCAACACCACTTTCTGGACATGGCCCAGGAGGAAGGAGCAGAACCATGGCATAACAGCACCCCCAGCTCCCAACCCCCCTAGACAATCCAGAAGGATACCATGGTCAATGGTATCAAAAGCCGCTGATGAGAGATCCAGCAGAACTAAGAAACAGCTTTTACCTCTGTCCCTAGCCCGCTGGAGATCATCCACCAGTGCAACCAAGGCAGTTTCAGTCCCATGATGAGGCCTGAACCCTGAATGGAAGGGATCCAAATGGTCTGCATCCTCCAGATGTGCCTGGAGTTGTTCAAGTGACCACCCACCTTGCCCAAGAATGGAAGATTTAAGACTGGGTAATAACTGGCCATAATGGCCAGGTCCAAAGATGGTTTTTTTAAGAAGCAGTTTAATAACTGCTTCTTTAAGTGGGTCCAGGAAGACTCTCTCACGGAGGGAAGCATTTACCACCCCACAAAGCCCACTGCCCAGTGCTTATATGACGTGTTGGGAGTGGGAGCAGGTGTGTCTACACCTCAAAAGTGTTCAGGGGAAGAGACATTGTTCAGTGGCAGTGTACCTGATTAAAGAGCACATGAAGAGACTGTTGGATCAGACCAATGGCCCATCTAGTCCAGCATCCTATTCTCACAGTGGCCAACCAGGGGCCTGTGGGAAACCCCCAAAGCAGGGCCCAAAGGCAAGAGCCCCCTCCCCTCCTAAGGTTTCCAGCAACTGGTATTTAAAAGCATACGCCTCTGACGGTGGAGGCAGAGTGTAACCATAATGGCTAGTAGCTATCAATAGCCCTCTCCTCCTCCATGAATTTGTCTAATCCTCTTTTAAAGCCATCTAGATTGGCGGCCATCACTGCCTCCTGTGGGAGTCAATTCTACAGTTTAACTCTGTGCTGCATGAAGAAGTTTGTTTTTTTCAGCTGTCCTGAATCTTCCAACATTCAGGTGCAACTGCATGTGGACAAACACCAGGTTGCAAAGCAAATTCCTCCCTCAAGAAGCAGGAGGAGCAGAAATAAAACGCATCCCCAATTATGCTTGCAGCCCGTGTTAAAAAAAGAAGAAGCAAATTTGAGTCCAGTCTTGGCAACAAGCTGGGGCAAGTTTACCTTATCCTGAAATCACAACAATCTAACTTAGGCTGGCCAACTTCTGAAATGCTAAATACACCAGCTTTTATGGAACGCTGCTGATTTTTACAAGTATTTTTTTTTTTTGGCAGATTAAATTTGCCCATTTTTGTTAACCCATTCCTGTGTTTTCCTATCCATTCCTTTGTTCTTTCCCAGCACAGCAGTAGCAGCAGGGTCTGCCAGAGCCTTTTGTGCATTCATCCCCCTCCCACCCAGCTCCCTTGCAAAAACTCCATGATCCGAACAAACCCTTTGGTTTCCTCTCCTCCTCTGCAAACAAAGATCCCCTGGAGGACATGCTGGTCCCAGAGCAAGGATCATTTATGTGGCATGCACTCCCTTGCTGAAATGTTTCTGGAGGAAGCAGCACCCCAAATACAAAGTCATCCTAATGCTTTATAACAAAACATTTTCCCCACCACACCTCACCGTGGCTTGGGGGGGGGGAGGGAATAGCAATACAAGAAGAAAATGAAAGCGGGGAGGGGGGTCACATATTTCCCACCCCACCCCCAACACTTACATTCTTTTAGAATTTAAAACAAAAAATGTAAAGAACTCCCAACATTAAAGGGAAAATGACCTCAAGGATTTTGGCAAAGGTTTCAAATCCAACTTCAAAAAGTTAGCAGCCATTTGTGGTTTGATGCAATTATGGGAAAACTCCACTGCAAAGCTGCAAGGTGCAAAAAAAGCAATAAACCAAAATGACAGAGTAACTTCCACACCACGAGCTGCATCTGCCTCCCTACATACTCGGCACAATTCGCTGTCTGGGCTCTGTCTGCAGATCTTTGTGCCTCAAGCCCTTCTGCACAGCGGCACTGCCATGATTCAGAAACAGCAAGCAAAATGTTGACAGAGGCATCAAAAGGTTCGCGTTTCACGGGGCTTCCAAAGCACACTCAGCCTCCCCTAAATGGTGCCCCAATTTTCTCCTCCGGTTTAGCTACAGTGCTGCAAATCCTGTTTGTTAAAAATGACATGTGTGTTCGCTGCCTTACACACCAGATTTGTGAACTCGGCTTACAGGAGGGCAGCCCATCCTGTGTGCAGAAAAAGCTGCCTTTGGCTAAGTGCTCTGTGCAAAGAACAAACCAGTCAATCGCTTCACCAGCGAACACAAAGAAGGAGACAGACAGACATCTTGGAAAACTGCAGGCAAGAGAGGAGAGGGGGAGAAGAGGGGAAAACAGCACAAGGAAGCACTTACATTTCCAGAATTCGCCAAGAGAGAACCAAATACGGTGAAGGAGAAGAAAAGCAAAGCATGGAGGAATCCCGAGGAAAATGAGATATGCCACAACTGAAGACCGATTGCAGAGGAGGTAACAGTGATCTAGTTATTCAGCCTACACAGACCTCCCCCTCCCCTCTCCGAACAGCTGTGGGGGCCATTATCCCTCCTGCACATTGCACGTACATCCCCAGGATGGCTGCAGTGCTGCATAGAGTCAGAGAGGACTGGATTGCTGCAGGAGACAGGAAGAGACTTTTTCCCCCTGGAAGGGGTGGGGGAAGCCACACCCCAACAGGCTTGGAGGAGGAAGGCCTTCACCTTTCTAAAAGGTCTTTTGAAAATATGTATTTTTAAAAAGAATAAAATCGAATTCCACAAACTGACGTATGCACAAGAAGTCGCCCACTCTTCAAAGCACTGCGTCTTGCAAGTGCTCTGTTTTCCTACTGCAGACATCTACAAAACTACCTCAGATGACCCTCCTGACCGTTCTGTTAAAAGGAACCAGTTGCGCTCGCTGCAACAGAAGCGCGGAAACATGGCTGTGGCCAATTGCAGCTCCCTCCCCCCCCCCATCCAAGTACTACAAGTCTGACGTCAGAGCATCGTCTCATCCTAACGAAATCCCTTCCAAGGTAAGCGCAGCGGAGAACCTGCCTCCCATTCCCAGTCTCTCTTTCGTAAATGATCCCTCTGACGCGATCCAGAAGTCCCCAGTACTGCAGAGACATTGCTCCTCCTCTACATCACATGGTCGCATCTCCAACCCCGTTTCATGGGGCATGCGGTCCTGGGTCACACGACTCCAGGCTCAGTTCCTCACTGCTGGTGGGAAGCGCCAAGTTTAAGGACAGCAAGGGGGAAGTGTTAGTCATCACGCTATGGGAGTGACACGTTTTCCCATTGCAGCCAATTAGAAGCCAATCGAAGTTTTCGTTGCATCAAAGCGTCAAGTTGTTACGCATCAAAGGCTACCTATCCTATAACACTCTAGTAAGTGAAGCTTTTGAGCACACGTATAGTACAGGCTACTACTGCAAATGCCCCTCTCTCAAATCTTGTTCTACACTATGTTCATGCTCCGTTAGGAGGAAAGTATCATGCCTCTATTATTACCATAACTGTAAGGTGCAAAAAGTGCTGCTATCTCATACAATATAGGGCTCAGACTGGGAATATCTCTTCAACCATTTTGGAGCACATTCTGAATCCCCCATCTTGAAGGGCCAGAATAAATGTCACATATCTGTATGGTTCTAAAAGACAACAATTATATGAAGTTTAAGCTCATTACTAGGAAGGAGAGATTCCAACTAAACATCAGGAAGAACTTTATGACAGTAAGAGCTGTTCGACTGTGGAATGGAGAAGGTGGTGGGCTCTCCTTGGAGGATTTTGAGCAGAGATTGGGTGCTTTAGTTGAGATTCCTGCATTGCAGGGGTTAGACTAGAGGACCCTTGAGGTCCCTTCCAACTATATGATTCTATGTGAAGTATCTTAACCATTTCAAACCCCCAGTCAATGAATGAATGAATGAGGTGCACAAACCCAATTATTCAGAGGCCAATCCTTCAGCTTTTGACAGATAAAATTAGAGACGTTCTTCTGACACCCTAGTTCACTACGAAAGAGAACCACAAACACATATACATACACAACCAAGCTAAAAGCATTGTTCCATGTGCTGTATTTATCATGTAATAGCATCCACTTATTTCCTGATTATCCCTGCCCTGATTTAAGCAGGAGGCCCACTCCCATTTCACAATTGGCTTGAAAGAACACAAACAGGCAAAACCTGAATAAGAAAGACAAAAATGAGATGTGTGTGTACATGCTCCAATTCTGGAGCTCCATCCCAAATCTTCTACAATCCTCTGAATAAATATTTCTGGTCGTCTTCTGAAGTCTCAGTGTTGCTAAAAGGTATTTTAAGAGCCGTTTCCTACATTTGCACACAAACCCGTCTTGAGAACTCTGGAAGGACTTGGCTATGGTAGTGAGCGAAAGGGCTTGGCTATGCGGCCTTGAAACAATCCCCTCCTTCGCCACATGGCTCTAATCAGGAGCAACCTTGGAACCACAGCTCTGAGGCTGAACTAAGTCTGTTAATAGCTCACTTATTTATTTATTTTACTTTTTTAAGGGCACATGCAAATACTGAATCACACACACAGAGAGAGAGAGAGAGATGGAGGGAGGGAGGAAGGGAGAGGGAGAGACTTTGGAGCTGCCTCAGCAGGTTCTGAGTCTTTAAAGAGCCAAAGAGCATACCTGCCAACTCCCCAAAAGAAAACAAAGGGAAATTAAACATTATAGTGGGCTGGGACTGCACCAGCCGGTTTTGATATTACACTCAGACAAGCAGCAAGCAAGAGACTCAAGAGGCAAATGAAAAATAAGCCACTATGAGGACTGCAGATGGGAGGCAAACCAAGGGCTGTGGGTTTAACCATTGGGATGCGGGGAACCCAACAGGATCTTTCCCAGAAACTTTCTCCTCCTCCTCCTCCTACCACAGAAAAGCGAGGCATCTGCCTTAGTGGCAGGATCCCACAGGGGCAGCAGATCCCAGATAAATCTTTCTCTCCCCCTTCCCCTCCCTTTATTCCTCATGTAGAGGCAGGGAAGAGGGCACCATTTTGGGATCTGCCTCAGGTACCCTGAAGGTTCTTGCTGGACAATTTGTATCCAACACTAATCAAATATGACGCTGATAAGAATTTATCAGTGCCATGACTTCCCCAGCCTGAGACCTGCGGTGTGTTCCACTGAACTCCTTTCTTCGCCCATGGTTCTTCACATTGTTCATGGAAGGTGGAAAGAAGGCCATGAGCGGCAATCCTGTTTCTAAGATGGACACACTCCTTAAACTGTTCAATTTGCTTCGCTGGCCCCGCCCTGCTCTCACCACAGAAGGCTTGCAAGTTCACGAATTGTCCACCAAGAATGCAACCTCAGAACTGTGCAAATGGAAGGAGGACAATGTTCTGAAGATACCTGAGGAAGAGTAACCGCAAACAGAGTATAATCACTAAAAGCACAAGGCTTCGTGTCCCCTTTGCTTGTCACCATAGCACAGGGAGAACGTTTTCAGACACCTGTGGTTAATCTGCTCTGTATGCTTTCCAAAAAAAGTCTGGGAAACTCAAAGCAGCACAAGGAACTGGCCAGAGTCCCAGGCCCCAAAGAGTGCAGTCACTGCTATGCCCAGTTCACATGCTGGGCATCTTCTCTTGGGCAACAGATGTGCTCCAGTGAAACCCAGAGAATACTGGAAGTTTCATGATGCTGGCCATGAGTCAGTGCTCTTCCCACATGCCCTGCGGCAAGGCCTGCCAGCACATCTGCAGGACAGGAGCCTAATCTAATCTTGGTTTCCTCCTTGTCCCAGGGCAGGATGGTATGGAGCTTGCATGTGTACACTCTCTCTCTCTCTTGAGTTTCTGCATGCCTGCTGCTCAAATTCTATGGCAAGAAAAGCAAAATTCTATGGCATGATTTCTTACTTTGCACAATTTCTCTGGCTTTTCCTTTGTGTGTAAAGGAGAAACCCCTTTTTAAAATGGTGTTGCCTATATATCCCATAACAAGAAGAGACTATCTCTAATGGAAAGGGCATAGGTTCAGGGCCAAGGTATATAGATGGTGCATTAGTGCATGTCAGTCTTCCAATTTTACTTTATTTTGTAGTGAAAATGCATCCTTAATTGGAAGAAAAAGAACAGTAGAAAGGAGGGGCTGCTAAGTCTGCTCCCTCTTGTTCTTTCTCCACTCAAAAGTGCCTTCCAAACTGCTTTTTTAGAGTGGGGGGGGGGAGTCTTAGGCACTTCACAGCCAAAGGAATGTGCACGGCAGATAGTTAACTCTTGATTGTCAAAGATAACACAGTTGCTTCTACAGCTCTGGATGCCTATGCACACCAATCTAGCATCTAGGCTCCTATTCCTAGGTCAACACGAGGGGTCGGCAAACTAAGGCCTGTGGGCCAGATCAGGCCCATCTGGGTCGTAAATCCAGCCCGCACCCCACGCCGCAAAGCCGAGACTCCCAGCGATGGCAAAGGGAGGAAGAGGCCGAGCGGCGGGGGCTCTGCCACTCAATCACCGCGCTTGGTTTAGCTCAGCAGCATTTGATTGGCAGAGCCGCCACCGCTCGGCCTCTTCCTCCTGTCACAAGGAGACAAGGCAGTGCCCACCGCCAGCTCCTCCCACCTCGCCACCTCCAGAAGTCCGCTTTCCCTTCCCCGCCAGCTTCCACCTGCGCCGCCAGGAGACCGCCAGGAGACACCGCATCTCGGCGGGGCCCTGCCGCTGGATGCATGGACACTAAGGGCCCTAAAGACACGCTTACTCACAAGTAAGCAGCAATTGTTTCAAGGCCACTTGTTCAGCGCCTGAAGAACTGCTCAAGTCCACTGAGATGAAATGCGCTACGGATCACGCCCCTGGGAAGGTAAGCACAGCGGCTGGCCCCCTCACCTCTTCTTCCAGCAACAGGGGATCACCACCCTTCCACCAGCTTATGTACCTTCCCCAGATGGGCTGCACACATGCAGCCAGAGACTGCACCTATGTGAAAACTTCCTCTGCTCATCCCTTTTCAGTCCCCTCCTGATTCTGGGAGAAAGTGGTGCAGGAGAGGTTGGGGAAGCACCTGGCTTGCCTATTGCCTGACCTGCCTCTTCCTCCAACCTATCCCATGCTCAACCTCCAGCTCTGAAGCATCCCCTGCCTCCAACTCTCCCTCTCCCACCCCCATTCCCCTGGTGCACACTCCTGCCAGTCCCTGACAGGAGAGCACTGATACAAGGTCCTCCACTGCTCTTCATATATTTATAATACATTCTGTGTATTAAAATGGAAGGATTTGTGCTTGTTCTTTCCATCTTGGCCCATCCTCTCCCTGGAGAGTTCAAAGCCTTGAGATCTATGGAGGAAACGGTTCTTGTGGTTCTGTAAATAGGCATTGTCCATTGTGTGGCAATGTGGTGGCATTCCAACTGTGGAGCTCTCATCCTCTGGAGGTATTGTTTGTCTCCTTCACTGACAATCTTCCGGTGTCAAGTCACATGTTTTTACCCAGACCTTTAGGGGGAAATGGATACATAAATGTCCCTTGGTTTTCCTTTATGTCACTGTTGAGATGTTGGGGAATTTTCACTATGAATATGCTGGGTTCAATGAATAATATATATTTTAAATAACTGTGCCATTTGTATTGTGTGTTGTTTCATCTGAGTGTTTCACAAACCACTCAAGGCTCCCAATGTCACATCTCACTTGGTCATCAGTCCCAAATATCTTTAGATTGCAGCAACACAAGAGAAAGTTTGGAATAAGATCAAGAAAGATTTGGAGATTTGGAACAGAATGGACCTTTCCCTGATGGAAAAGATAGCAGTGATAAAGATGACTGCACTACCAAAGATGTTATTTTTATTTCAGTCAATACAGATAATAAGTAATCTTGTCTGCTTCAGAAACCAGCAAAAGGATATTTCTAAGTTTGTCTGGAATGGGGGAAAGCCTAGAATAAAATATAAAATACTTACAGATATAAAAGACAGAGGAGGCTTTTCCCTCCCAGACTTTAAACTATACTATGAAGCAGCATGTATTACGTGGATTCGGGACTGGATTAAATTAGAGAAAGATGAAATACTGGACTTGGAAGCGCACAATAATAGATTTGGTTGGCATTCATATTTATGGCATGGGAAAGATAAAAAAACGCAAAGGCTTTCATAACCATATAATAAGAACCCAAACCCCATGGTGGCTTTCGCCAGTGGAGGTATTAGCATTAAGATCATTCAACAGGAGAGGCAGCTGGCTGACATTTAGAGAATTATTGATGGGGGGAAAGGGTTGAAACTAAAAGAGTATGAAGAATTGAAAGTCTTTTTGCCAAGTTGGCTACATCATAGACAGTTGAATGAACAGTTCAAAGAGGATGATAAGAGAGGTTTTGGTTACATAGTTTCAAATTTTCAAAAAGAAATTATCGAGAGTGATACAAAATTACTTAAAAAGAGGAATAATGTCTTGCTATATGGGGAAACGTTGGATGAGACGGTAAAGTCCGCACAAATAAAGTGGGCTCAAGATTTAAGTCATAATATGCAATTCGAAGATTGGGAAAGGATGGGGAAGCTGAATTTAAAATTTACAGACTGTATTTTATTGAAAGAGAATTATATGAAAATGATGTGTAGATGGTACATTACACCAGAGAAAGTGGCTAAAATGTTTAAGACGGGATTGAAAACTTGTTGGAGACGTAAAGAAAAAGATGGTACATTTTATCATATGTGGTGGGAATGCAAAAAGGTCAGAAATTATTGGGAAATGATATATAATGAATTGGGGAAAAAATGTTTAAAAAGACTTATGTTAAGAAACCAGAAGCATTCCTCCTAGGGATTTTAGATCAAGAAATAAGAAAAGACAACTGGAAATTATTTATGTATGCAACAACAGTGGCAAGAATTTTACTAGCACAAGCTTGGAAGACAGAAGAAACCCCAACGAAATGGCAAGAGAAACTCATGGACTATGCAGAATTAGCAAATTTACATGAAAAGGACAACAAAGACTTTAAAAGAGAATGGGAACCATTTACAATATATATGAAGAGACAACATGAAGAGTTGGGACTCATTGGCAGGGTTTGAGTAAACATTCACAAATGTCTAAAATAAAATAAAAATAGATGTAAATGTATTAGGAATAAATTGGGGAAATAATAGGCAGGATGAATAAATTGAAAGTAAAACAAAGTGGAAGTATGAGGGAAGTCCATGGGAGGGGGGGCAGGAAAAATGGAAAATTGTTAGAGAGATATTTCATAATAGATGTATATATTGAAAAACCAATAAAACATTTTTTAAAAAAATAGATTGCAACACAAGAGGCTGAGCCCCAATCCCTATGGAGCTGAAGGCTGTAAAAAACCGCATCCACCAACTTAAAAGCCACAACATCTGTAAGCTTGAATGACTGACTACCTGCCAATGATTCTTTAGCTGTGATTCCTGCATTGAAGATGACCTTTGGGGTCCCTACAATTCTATGATTCTGTAAGCTGCCTATCACATGGATTCAGCCAGTTGTGCAGAGACACAGCATTATCAACACCACACACCCCCAAAGCAACTAAAGTGGGGGCATGACAGAGATTGACAGCTAATACATGGCAGAGAGGAAAGTGTACAGAGTTTCTCTTCTCTTTCTCCCATAATACTGGAACTCAGGAACATCATAGGAATCTGACCGGCAGGAGATCCACAAAAGGCAAAAGTAAGACCATCCTCATAAAATCATAGTGTTGGAAGAAATCCCAGTCCAACCCCCTACAATGCAATAATCACAGCTAAAGACTCCCTGAGAGATGGACATCAAACCTCCTTTTTAAAAACCTCTGATGAATGAGACCACAACTTTCTGAGAGAGTCCATTCCATTGTCAAAACAGGACAAGAAAGGAGATTCCAGCTAAACATGAGGAAGAACTTTCTGGCAGTGAGAGCTGTTTGACAGCGGAATGGTCTCCCTTGGGAGTTTTGTGGGCTCTCCTTCCTTGAAGGTTTTTAAGCAGAGGTTGGATGGCCATCTGTCATGGATGCTGTAGTTGAGATTCCTGCATTGCAGAGGGTTAGACAAGGTGACTCTTGAGGCCCCTTCCAAATCTGCGATTCTATGATTACATAATTCATTTACAGAACTGAAAAGTGTGGGAATCACCCCTGGCTTAGACGGCTTAAAACGTAAGAGGAGTCGGTTGGATCAAGCCAATGGTCCATCTAGACCAGCATCCTATTCCCAGTAGCCAAACGAAACACCAGACGGGTTGTGTCCCTGGTGTGGCTCAACTGCAACCACGTGGAGCTCTCTGGATGCCAGACTGACGAATGACATCTCCATCTGGCAAGCCCCGCCAGCTTTCTTAAGCTAGTGAGCCACAGCTTATTTATTACATTTATATCCCACCTTTTTCTCCAAGGAGTACATGGTTCAACCCCTCCTCATTTAATCCCTACAACAACCCAGTGAGGTAGGTTAAGAGTCTGTAACTGGCCCAGGGCCACTCAGTGAGCTTCATGACTGAGTGGAGATTTGAACCCTGATCTCCCAGACCCTGGTCCAATACACTAACCACTATGCCACACTGGCTTCCTAGACTACTTCTGCTATGGGGGAGCTATATAAAATAAGTACCGGTAGGTAAATAAATATGGGGAAAGCAAAATGTCACTTGGAGAAGAATCTGAAATATTTTCCTTGAAGCATGCAGAATTTATTTTATTCTGGGTTGTTTCATTTGGTGTTTTAAATAAATATGGGGAAAGCAAAATGTCACTTGGAGAAGAATCTGAAATATTTTCCTTGAAGCATGCAGAATTTATTTTATTCTGGGTTGTTTCATTTGGTGTTTTAATGCATTGTAAAGAACATTAAGATTTTTCTTTAAAATTTAAAGCGGTATGGAAATGGAATTAATATAATAATAATAATAATTTTCATTGTAAAAAAGGCACCCCGGCATTTCATTGTGAGAACTGGAACCTAGGTTTAAGGTGCCATTTGGTGACTAGCTTACACATTTTAGTTTCTAACACTGGTGGGAAACTCACAAGCAGGATTTGAACACAAGAGCATTCTCCCCTCCTGTGGCTTCCAGCAACTGGTATTCAGAAGCCTGGCTGCCTCCATCTGCAGAGGCAGAGCAGAGCCATCCTGGCTAGTAGCCATCAATAGCCCTCTCCTTTATGAATCTGTCTAATCATTCTTTAAAGCCATCTAGATTGGTGGCCACCATCGCCTCCTTTTTAAAAAGGGACCAGACAAATTCTTGGCAGAGGAGGTCTATCACACACGGCTACACACAACCTCAAGAAGTGGAAGCAGCAGGTCTCTTATTACCTGGAGAGCAGTGCTGGCATATGGATGTTGCCTTCACCTCCAGCTCCTGGGTGCTTGACTAGATGGACCTTTGCTAATATCCAGCAAGGCTCTTCTAATCTGCTAACACAAGTGTTGAGGCTGCCCACAAAGCCAGCCCAACCTCAAGAACATGAAATTAGGAGGAATTCAGTCTAATCTGCTAAGCAGATTGCTCTGCCTGTCATTTCTGCTTGCCTAACGGAATCATCTCCCATCTTCTCCTCCTGCATGATTCTCCTGGGGTTCTCTCCCCAGAGCCAGTTTGTAGGAGGTGGTGGAGGGGGAGTCCTGTTGCGCTAGCAGAAGTCCTTGTGTACGCTTCCACTGGTGGGGCTCATTAGCTGAATCCCACCCCTAAGCATGCTCATGCAAAACATCTTTGGTGGTCTCCATGCAAGGCCCCTAATTTTCCAACAAGAAAGCCCCTCTGCCACAAACTTGGAAAGTAGCTGGGAGCCAAATGATACTCGGGTGGGTAGATGGACCCTTATTTCAGCTCAGTAAGGAAGTTCCCGATGTGTCTTGCTGTAAATTGCATCATGCGCACAAACCTTCCGGTGACAAAGCGAAACCACGATGTCAGAGAAAAGGGCTGCCAGGGAAAGGAAGTGTCTTCAAGAACACAGCCATTCATGCTGGTGCCCAAACCGTAACTTGAACTCCCCATCATAGTATCCACACAGCGCACAGCAGAAGCAAGTATGTCCAGGGGGGAGCCAGCTGGCAGGACAAACCCTGTGGCTTTCCAAGCTCCTTGGAGCAGCTGTTTGAGTCAGAACTTGATGGAGCAAGTTCCAAGGGAATGAAAAGACTTGGAGTCAGTCCTCTTCCTTACATCTAGACCAGCTGTCTCCCCTAGCAGAAGCACTCTTAGCTTCTGAACTCATGTTTCCAACACTTACTCAGGGAAGGCAATGAATGGCTTAAAACAAACCATCAATTCTTCCTCTGGCTACTTGGAAGTGTGGCTATACCAGATTAGCAGTAATGGGGGGCCAGGGAGAGAATTAAACAAAAGTAGTAAGGAGGCCTTTGAATGACAATAATTCTGAGTTCAGACCCCCCAAAAAAAGAACAGAAGAGCTTCCAAACTTGAATCAAACAATTCTTGAAGAGCAAAGTAAATCAGTGGTTCTCAAACTTTTTCGCGCCACAGCCCACTTGGTTCCATAAACTCATTCCAGGGTGCCTCCTATCCTATCCTATCTTGTCCTATCCTATCCAAAGCATTATTCAGAATAATGGTTTGCATAGTCCACAAAGTTAATAACACAAAAAATTAAAAACATCAATTAATTGCACATTTATGCAAAATCCAATTAAAACTATTTAATTAATTCAACATAACTAATGAACGTGATCCAATGACACCAACTTTTCAAGTCTGATAGTCATTTACACCTCCAGTCCCCTCCTGCCACCCCCTTGCTTCTTAGTGTCCCCCTAGGTAACCCTACTGCCCTCCCCCGCAGGGGGCACTACCACTCAGTTTGGGAACCACCGCTTTAAATAAATGATTTCCTAATATTTAATCTGTAACATTTCTGAACACAGTTAGTGTATACATCTACAGAGGTTCACTTTCCAGGTTCTCCCCGCAGTGTGGCAGTTACACTCCCCAGAAGCAAGCCCCCTACTCCTGCAAAGGGGTAAATGTATGCAAAGACTACTAGAATGTTCCAAACTTTCCCGTATCATGACAATACTTCTGGCAGCTGTGCACTTTCCACACTGTTTAGCTCTCAATCCTCTTAGCCAGTCTTCACCACTCTGATGCCCTCCAGATGTTTTGAACTGAATCTCCCATCAGCCCTAGCCAGTATGGTTCAAAACATCTGGAGGACACCAGGTTGGGGAGAAACTGCACAGATAGTATTTGTAGCAAGGCATCTTTATTGCTGTTTTTATTTTGCAATGTATATCCTGTCACCTTTACTCAGTTCTCAAAACTGCTTCTGCCATTAAAGCACACAGAAATCCCAAAATCCAAGCACAACAACAATAGAAATAAGGCAGAAGGGCAACCAAAAACAACCAGCAGCAAAGCAATCGGTAACAGATCCACTCTCAAGAAAAATATTCTTGTGGTCCACAATTCTACTGTATTCCACCACCCCCTCCAATACAGTCGGAGCACAGAAACATTCTGTATGATCCTCCATAAAGAATAGACCATAGGGTGCCACAACTGAAAAGGCCCTTGTCCTTCAGCCTGGACTCAAACAAGGTCAGTACCTGGATTAGAACCTCTTCACCAGATGACATCAATGCATTGCAGAGCTCACAGACAAGGCAGGAATAGCCCTTAATCTATCACGAACCCTGGCCTGCTTTTCAAGGCCAGTACCAAAAATTTTGAATGATAAGCTATTTCAAACAAGTGTTGCAATACCTCTGGTCATTCTCATCAAAGGCAAGAGGACACCACTTGAACCAATGTTGGTGTCCAAACAATCTTCAACAATGGCCCCACATAGAGTCTGTTAGATCATGTGGTAACTGATAGGCTAGGCTACTGTATCACAATGGTCCTGTTAGCCTTCTTTAGAAGTGGCTGAAGTTGACGTACCTACCAATGTACAGAAATGCACCCTGAAATGTTTTTCAACTTTGCTCCCCCATCACCCCAGACACACACAACGGCTCAACCCCAGTTCCAAATCCAGCTGATCCAGAGAGGTTTTGGGAGTCCCTCTCCCCTCCCTGCCCCCCAAAATCAGATGCCTAGCATTCTCATCCAGTTAACTATTTGTGTGGCTCTTTCACACCCAACCTTTTTCGAAAGCCAGTTTCCCCGCTACTTGAAACACAGCTCCAGGAAAGGAAGGGGGAAGGGACTGTGTGACTGTCACAAGAGACAGCCAATTAGCACTCTTCACAGCCGGCTTCTATTGCAAACAGGAAGAGCAGTTTGCCTGAAAGTTGTCTTCTCTGAGAAAGTTGTAGCTAGAAAGTGATTCACAGCAGACTTGCCATTCAAGCCATGTATGTCTCTGTGTCTACACTCCTAAGTTATAAAATTCTACCTGGGCCTTCAGGAGCCAAGCTCCAAAATGCTTTCCAATCTTCAACAAATAAGAAACTTTAAAAAAGAGATCCAAATGACTTCCAAAACCATGTACAAACCCCATAATTTAAAGTTGAGGGGCTCTCCTAGACAGGGTAGTACTCTGGAGCAGCACTCTGGGGCCAGTACCAATGCAAAAATTTGCAATGCTCAGGTTGTCTTTGAGTCTGACTTGCATGGGAGTGCACACCTGAAAACATCTCACTTAATTTGCTCGTGAGTGTTCCTACCAGGATTAAATGACAGAATCCACTTCCCAATGAGACATTCCCCCCCCCATGCGCAACTACAAGATTTGCTCCTGAATCAAGCACATATATATTTGCAGAAGTATAGAAGTTGAGGCATTCTCTCAATTAGTATAATTGGCCCACCTGCATAGATTAGCCTTCTTTCAAGAATTTGGAGAGGCACATGTCACATCATAGGAACAGTGCTCACTGAACTACAAAGTGCTGTGGTGCTGGCTACAGAGAAGGCAAAAGGAACCTTGACATATTTTGCTACTTACTCGTCTTCAACTGGCTCACACACACAGGAACGCCACTTCACTGCTCTTACTTTGGTGAACAGCAATCAGATATGTGCACATGAAAATCACGTGGCTGGGACAATGCAGAAGTTTTTGAGGGACAACAGTTCTGCGAGAGCCCATTGGCACACAAAGGTTGCCACTTGATATCCTAGCCAGAAGCAACAAACATGCTTCTGGTTAATCCCACCCAATATACTGGCCTGGGACCTACTTCTGGCACTGAGTAAATGTAATGCAATATGGACAAGCGCTATGTAAAAGCTATGTAACTATCTAAGCCAGCCTCCCCCAACCTGGTGTTATCCATATGTTTGGACAACAATACTCACCAGCCCCAGTGAGCACAACCATGTGGTATTGTGTGGGAGCATGACCAGGGTGGCTGGGCCTGATGGGAATTGTAGTCCAAAACATCTAGAGGGCACCAGGTTAGCAAAGGTTGTCTTAGGGCAAGTTGTATCAAGTGAGACCTTCTCCACTCCACTTTCCAAGCATGTCCTATAATATTAATCATATTTAAGGTCACATGAATGGGATGTATTTACTAGATCACAAGAACTTGGTCTCAAGTCATTGCTTGATATCAGACTGGAAGGGAAGGGAAGCTTTTAATGGGCTGACACCATGCAATGGTGGTTGTTTCAACACTACTGGTGGGCCTCTGCTACACACACAGCTGCTAAAAGTCCACCCCCTGCTTTTTTAAAGTGCTTTTTCAACATGCTCTAGGCATTGCTGGCAGGGGCTGATGGAAGGTGTAATGCAAAACATCTGGAAGCCACAAGGCTGAAGAAGGCTGACATGGGCATAGCCAGGATATTTGTTAGGGGGAGCAAGCTTCTGTTGGGGGGGGCAGGCTTTTGTTGGGGGGGAAATGTCAGATTTGTATTGATTTTGGGGGCAGCTGCCCCCTCCTGCCCTCCTTGGCTTCACCCATGAAGGCTGACCTAAGCAAAATGGGTCTATTGAATTAATCTAAAGAGCCCTCAAATTCCAGGCTTTTAAGAAAGAACACATATTTCACAAAAAGGTCTCTAGACCTTTGCCAACAACTCACCCAAGTTTTAATTTGCATGTGTTCAGAAACACACTGCGTTCCTGATGTAAGGACAGGTTCAGCCTGGTTTTGGTACCCAAGCTAGCCAATTCAAGTGACACCTCCCTTCAGCTAATGAACACAAGGCACAAATCGGTTAGGGAAAAAAGCCCCTCTGCAAGCCCCACTGAAAGGAGCACTTCTGTGTCCTTGCACAGTTAACAGCCATATCAATGTCCATGACTTCCAAAACCCAGCACCTCTGCTAGTTGCCTCCCCTTGCCTCACAATAAAGCTGCCCCCACTACAGAAAATCTCCCAAAAGCTGAACACAGCTGTAAATCAAGCAACATGCATTCAGTGTGCTTCAAGAATTAATGCGGCTAAGAGGCCCCCAAGAAATGGATGCCAGAGAAATTCCTCTGCGTCTCTCTCAATAGTCATGTTGTTTCCATTAAGGAAGGAATATATTCTTCTCTTCCAGCAGATCAGGCAACACACACACAGACACACACAGAGAGAGAGAGAGAGAGAGAGAGAGAGAGAGAGAGAGAGAGAGAGAGAGAGAGAGAGAATATATATTGGTGCATTACTGAGACAAAAAAGGATCTCTGGCTAAACCCCAAATCTAGTTTTCACAACCCTCCTCTCATCTTCCCCTCCCCAGTGCCAGAGGATCAAACGTGAGTGAGCTGCAGGGGAAATCTTGCTCACGCACAAGAGCTATGGCGTCACTCTTTTTGCCATTAATGCCTGGAGACGGGTGGCTAAAAATAGCCCTTGTGGAAAAGGCCCTCTTCAAATGCAGCAGCAAGGAAGGGGGAGGAGAGTGCTCTACTTGCTGCTGACATACTAAAACTAAACCAATACAACACTCACCCGCCCCACATCTCCCTTTCAAATAACCAATGTGTTTTGATTGCGGTGGTACCTCCTGCCCACCCTTTCTTCTAAATTTGCTGACTCTAGAGGACACAATTAACTAGGTAGCCTTGCTTGCCAGAATTGGCCGTGCATCATTATTTTCATCTGATATGAAGCATTTTCCTTCTCCCACTTCTTTGTCCCCCAATCTCTCAGCTCCCTTTTCCAGTCACTCTAAAAGCAACAAAATAAATTTAAAAATAGCCAAAGTAATTAAATCCCAGCCAATGCCCAAAAAAGCACACACTTCCATCTTCCAAAATGCTTTTATTAAAATTTGTTTTTTACTAAACACAAACAGCAGGCTGAACATAAAAGTGTATTTCGCCCATTATGTAGCAATAACAGTTGGTCCAGCGTTAAGTCCTCATATTTTCTATTCCCAGTGTGCCGTTCCAAAACCTAAGATTAAATTTGCAAAAAGGAGGCACTTAAAGAGTCTTCTGCATGCAGGCAAGCGGAGGTGGGAGGTGAGAGGTCTGCTTCTACAAATCACTTGTGCAGAGGAGAATCCCACACACTTTCTGGCAGCACCACGACTTGCACAGATTTCCTGCTGCGTCTCCCAAGTAGCCAAATGAATCAACAGGAAAGAAAAGGGAAAGGGAAAGGGAAAGGGAAAAGGAAAAGGAAAAGGAAAAGGAAAGGAACCTGCTTAGAACAAGATAGGTTTTGGTGCCACCATCATTCCAGGGATTGGGGCCACGAAGCAAGAAAATGCTGCTCTCCCTTGTCTTCCAGCTTCTCATCCACAATCTGCAAGCCCTAGGACCATGCTGAGGTTTGCTGACTCACAGGGAGGTGTACACACAGCCTGCAATGTTTGTAAACCTAAAAGCCACGTGCTGGCGGGCGGGCGGGCAAGCAAGCAGACTGCAGCAAGAACCAATTGGTAGTTTTGACTGCCAACCACCGCTGCTTAAGGCCTCAACTCCAGGCAGGTGGGAGGAGGAGGAAGAGGAGAAGGGATACTCTTTCAAATGTCCCAAACACTCTAAAATGAGGCATGCCCATTATCCAAAGTGCTTCTGGAGATTTGACCAGATTTGTGGCCTTAGGAAACCAATGTGGGAGACAATGCCAAGGCGGAAGCTGAAAGCTTCTCCCATTTTAAAAAGGCACCTTCCTTCCTCTCTTGATTTTGCCTTTAATGAAATAGTTATACCATGGATAAAGAAAGGCAAATTCAAGCTGTGGCTCCACAGAGCAATAAATTATTGATGTTTGTAATACTGTACTGTAATATTGTAATACTTTACCCAGGTACATACATAGAAGGAGAAGCCAATAATGTTGTGTAATGTGCTTTAACTACTAGAAATGAGTTCTATAAATGCTAAATATTATCATCTTTTGTCTTCCAGTAGAGGCACAAATACATCAAAGGATAAGTAGGTTAGGTTTACAGGCATAGAGGATTTTGGAGCATGTGTGGGGGGGGGCGGGAGAGCACTGAATGGATCAATTCTCCACATTCCAAAGAACAATAGTAGAAGAAGCCAGCAGAATCTGAGACAGTTCCACTTCAGACTGCAGTAGTGGGTGGGTGGGTGAAGGAATCATGTTTTTCGTAATGCTTCCCACATCAATAAAAAGTTCCTAGAAATATCTGAAAGAAAGCTTTAGAATAGTAGTTTTTCAAAATCAAACAAATGCAATCACGTAATATAGCATACCCTTACTTAACTTCTGCAATTATTATTTTTAGTGCATACTTAAATAACTAACTGCTGTGTGGGAATCCCTTGCAGACAATTGCAGGGCCTGGAGACAGCAGTCAGGGGTTGTGCATCCACAGCAGTGGCCAGAGAAGGAATGACCACTGGGAGGAGCGCAGAGAGAAGTAACGCCGTGGTGTATCAGACACTTGCATCTGCCCTAGCTGCAACAAAACATGTCTCTCCCATATTGGTCTTGAAAGCCACAGCAGGCGCTGTGACTTCGCCCCTAAAGGTGCACTCTTCCATTGTCTTCTGAGACAGACAGATGCCAACAAAGATACTCAAATATATTTTAATGTGACTGCCCCCCCACCTGCTTTCTAACATGGGTCAACACAGAATTCTACTTGTTCAGTCTATCACAGGGATGCAGAACCCTGCAGGTGTTGTTGAGTGACAACTTCCATAATTACAGTGGCACTTCTGGTTAAGAACTTAATTCGTTCTGGAGGTCCATTCTTAACCTGAAACTGTGCATAACCTGAAGCACCACTTTAGCTAATGGGGCCTCCCACTGCTGCCGCGCCGCCGGAGCACAATTTCTGTTCTCATCCTGAAGCAATGTTATTAACCCGAAGTACTATTTCTGGGTTAGCAGAGTCTGTAACCTGAAGTGTCTGTAACCTGAAGCGTCTGCATCCCGAGGTACCACTGTATTTTACGTATTTATAAACTTTCCTTGCCATACCAATAGTATGGAAGATATAATTGTGGTGAACAGCACAATATCAGCAATAAAAATTCCATTCATAAAGGCACTACAAATCACTAGATCAGCTTAATACGAGGGGCGTTCATTAAAGATTTCCCCTGACATACTTCCCGTGGATTGGGACAAATGAAACTGGACACGATTATTAGTCCTTCTCTACATTGCTACGAACAAGTGTCTGTGGAGACCTCGTGTCTATAGAAGTCAGCAGTTTGCGTCGGAAGCCATGACTTGACCTCAGAAATCAGCATTTCATCATCTGGAAAAAGCTTGCCCTTGAAAAATAACTTCATGGTTGGAAAGTCCGATGGTGCGAGATCAGGAGAATAAGGGGGGTGAGGAAGGATTTCATAGCCACAGGACCATGCTTCAGTCTGAGCAACATGCGAGTTGTGAATCGGGGTGTTATCTTGCAGGAGGCGGACACCTTTGGTCAGCATACCACACCTCTCGATTTTGATGACCTTCCGCAATCTCTGCAGCAGTGAAGCATAATATGTCACAGTAATTGTGGTACCCTTTGCCAGGAAATCCATCATCATTACTCCGCGCTGGTCCCAAAAGACCGGGAGCATGACCTTGCTTGCTGACAGTTAGATATGTGCCTACTTTAGAGATGGTGAGGCAGATTTCTTCCATTGTTTGGACTGGGATTTAGTCTCCTGGTCATAATGATGGACCCATGTTTCGTCCTGAGTAATTAATCTGGTGAAGAAGTCATCATGGTTTTTGTGACACATGGCCCAAAGAGCCCATGAGCATGTGACTCATTCCTGCTTCTGGAAAGGCGTCAACAGCCAGGGAACCCACCGTGCGAACACCTTTCCCATGTGCAAATGGTCATGGATTATTTTTTCTACAGAGCCCACACTGATCTTGATATCTGCAGCTAGTTGGCGAATGGTTATGCGGCGATCCTCCAAAATGGCGGCCTCCACTTGCCGGATGGTGTCTTCATCAATGGAGGACTGTGGTCATCCAGAAATGGGAGCCATTCCACCAAAGTCCGACCACACTTGAACTGACGATGACAGTGCTTGACTACATCATACGATGGGGCATCCTCCCCATAAGTCCTTTTCATCTCATCAAACGTCTCCTGTTGTGTCCGCCCTTTCAAGTACAAGAACCTGAAGACCGCTGCATGATGTGCAGACATTACTGCACATTAGCACCCGTAACAGAGAAACTGTTAGGAATTCAGAGCTACAAATTACTACGTTACCTATGGAGAGATGTATGCGCAATTTCATCCTCCTATGATCACCGGAAGTGGGTCAGGGGAAATCTTTAATGAACGCCCCTCGTACATCAACACAACTGAATCACCCTCAGGGAAAGTCTGGGTGAACAAACGAGTCTTCAGTGGGTGTTGAAATGCCAATGCCCACCTGATGTTCATTGGGAGCACATTCCAAAGGGCAGGTGCTACCACACTAAAAGCCCTGGTCTTTGTGGATATAAGGCAAAACCTCATGAGCATACAGCACTACTAATGATCCTCTGCCAAGGATCCCCCACCTAACCATTGGCCATAACTAGCTGGGACATGGTGGTTGTAGTCAACAATATCTAGAGGGTCACAGATTTCCCAGCTGGGCATCACATTTCGATATGGGCTCTCGAAGACTTAGAGATCCATCCAAACATCAGCGTCCAATTCATCTGTGGGACAGGAACAGTCCAAACCCAGGAATCAGAGACAGTAACCAGAAGCAGACTATCACAGGTGACTGAAGAAGATACTGGGGGAAATTCATAGGTTTCATAAAACTTTTCTTATCTCTGCTATAACTTGGCATTCCAACCTTTATTTAAAAAAGAAAAACTCCAGGTTTGCTCCAGACTTCTTCGTTTCCAGCAAATTAGCCTGTTTCTCCACGGAAATATGCTAGTGACCTACTCTGTGAGGTGAGTGGGGCTGAGAGACTTCAGAGAAGTGTGACTGGCCCAAGGTCACCCAGCAGCTGCATGTGGAGGAGCGGGGAATCGAACCTGGTTCACCAGATTACGAGTCCACTGCTCTTAACCACTACACCCCACTGGCTCTCATATGAGATAAGGAAATGCTACTGTCCAACAGAGTTGCACAGGACAATGAACTATGTGTACTATACCAGGAAATTAGCTGAGATTCCTTCATTGCAGGGGGTTAGACTAGATGTCCCTTTGGATTCCTTCCAACCCCACAATTATATGAAATGCAGGATTCTGCGACCTGGAACAGCTTTGTAAATTAACGTTAATATATATGTCTTGTTCTGCATAGTTTATCCTGATCTACTTGCAATGAGAAAAACCTGGAGAGTCTGCACCAGGCACTAACAGTACAACTCCCCACCCCCATCGCTGCTGCACACCACACACACACACCCTTAGGTAGCTTCCGACATCCCACCACGTATGGTCCACAAACTTGATTCAGAAGACGTGCTTTGCAATTTGTGGTGTTTTTTTTAAGAAGGGGACAGGGCTGAGGTTTTCAAGAAGCCATTTTCTGTGCTCAGTATTAATATCATACTCCCTTCTGGGCCAGAGCTGCAGCACCCACAAAGCCCTGATTATAAAAGTACATACTGTACGTACACATATTAAACAGGCCTTGGGGTCTAGCTCCAGGAGACAAGAAGATGCATCTCTCATCTTTCTCTCTCTCTCTCACTCTCTCTCTCTCTCTCTCTCTCTCTTTCTTTCTTTCTTTCTCTCTCTCTCCTCTCCGCCCCCAACTTGTTTCACTTATATTTGTCCTTGATGAGAAACTCTGATAGTTGGCCCTTCAGAGATTATTACTTGTTTGCTGCAGTGTACATAGCTTGCTCTGAGCTGGATTGCAAGAAGGGATGGTTCCTGAAGAATTAAAGGTCTTTTGCAACTTAAAACAAGCCTTTGATCTTTTGAGCACACGCCCACCGCCTCTCCTCCTAACAGCAGCACCTGGACTTATAAGAGCAGTTCATGTCTTTTTGGCTTCCAGCATCTCTGCTTCATCCTGCACAAGCTCCTTGTCTTTGTGTGGCACTTCACACCAGAGCAACTTTCCCCAGCCTAGTGTCCCAACTGATGTTGTTGGACACCAACTCCCATCATCCCCAGTCAGCATGGTCAATGATCAGGGATCATAGGAGTTGTAGTTTCAGTAGGAGAGGATCTATAGCTCAGTGCAGAAATCCTGTTAAATGGGTCTCAGGAGACAATGCCTGCCAAAGGACCCAACCTGGACCTTCAGAGCCATTATCAGAGAGGGAAACCTGGGCAGTACTGACCAATGGTCCAACTAAGTAAGGCAGCTTGATCTATAACCATGCCACCAGCTCAGTTTGTGACATTGCAACACAACAAGTATTTTTAGGAGTCAAAGATGAATGAGCAGGAGGACACCGTCTGAGTCTAAATTATTGCTGCCTCCACACATCAGCAAAGCAATCACAATTAAGACCCTCTCCTGACAGCAAAGTGGAGGAGTCACCTTCGCCTCCTATCTCACTCATTAAGCTAAATTGCATGGGAGTCAAGTATCCACAAAGTGGGATGCAAGGAAGACTGCCAACGGCAAAGAGACATTCCTTTGCCTTTCTTGCCCCTCTGACACCCACGCAGCTCAGCCAGAGACCACAGCCTTCATCAACATCTGAAAATCCCTTACAGCATTACAAAACAGACATAGGAGGCTCAAGGTGTTCAGTCCTGTGGAACCAGCAATTTTCAGCAACACCCTTACACTGCCCCACTTTGTGTTTTGCTTCCTGACAACTGCAAATAAACAACTGAAAATAATTTGTCAAACATATATAAATTTAGAAAAATTTCTCCTGGACTGACCCAATTACACAAGCAACCTAAACAGTTGCTCAGGGCAATTATATATTTTAGGAGCACAAGCAAAACCTCTGAAAGTTCCAGGACCTCTTGCTACATCCCAGAAAATGCTTGGCTCATAAGAGGCACCCAACCCTTGGATCATGAGCAGCATAACCTTGGCTTAGCGCAAGACACTGTACCGAGTATTATGGTCTCCTTTCACAAGAGCATTGGAAAACATGCAATGTTACAAGTATAGGGCTATAAATATGCACTGAGCTACAGCAAGGGAACAGGTCTCAGAAAGGGGTCTTTTAATCCAGACCCAACAGATGAATAATATTATTTCAGAGAAGGGTCGTAACTCAGTGGTAGAGCATCTGCTATGCATGCAAAAGGTCCAGATTCAATCCCCAGCATCTCTAGGTAGGGAAACCCGGGACAATCGCTGCCAGTCACTGGGCGGCTTCCAACAAAATATTAAAATACAATAGTCTATTAAAGATTAAAAGCCTCCCTAAACAGGGCTGGCTTCAGGTGTCTTCTAAAAGTCTGGTAGTTGTTTTTCTCTTTGACATCTGGTGGGAGGGTCCACAGGGTGGGTGCCACTCTGCTTGGTTTCTCGTAACTTGGCTTCTCGCAGTGAGGGAACCGCCAGAATTCCCTCGGCACTGGACCTCAGATGGGGGTGGAGACGCTCCTTCAGGTATACTGGACCGAGCTGTTTAGGGCTTTAAAGGTCGGCACCAACACTTTGAATTGTGCTCGGAAACATACTGGGATGATGGGAATTGTACTGGGATGATTGGAATTGTCGCCTCAAAACATCTGGAGGGCCGAGTTTGAGGTACCCTGGTTTAGTTGAAATCTCCTTTCTTACCATTTGACTCCGTTGGCTCAGGCCCTACCCTCTCGAAGAGGAGAAAACAAGATTGCTGCACGTTCCATAAAACAGACCTTTAGATATGTGAAGAGAGTTATCATATATCCTCTCCGTCTCCTCTTTACCAGGCTAAACATACCCAACTCTCTCAACTGTTCCTCCTAAGTTTCCAGACCCTTGATTATATTGGTCTCCCTCGTCTGCACACATTCCAGTTTGTCAATATCCTTCTAGAACTGGGATGCCCAGAACTGAGCATAAGACTGCATAGGAGAGCTATATTTTTCAGGTTATAACGGCATGCTGTACTGAACAATTGCAGATGGTCATTATAATGTTTGAGACTAATATAGCAATATTTTACACAAATTGCACTGCTATGCTTACATTGAGCTTCTTGAGGAAGGGAGCCTTACAGTGTATAGATCTCCAAGCACAAGGCAGCTATGTATCAAAGTAATTTCAGGTTTTAACTGCAACAGTCCATGAATGTCTTTCAATGTTTTGGACTCACTCCTGCTGCAAAAAGGGAGGGGCACTTGTTATTTCCACGGGACAATGTAAGAGGTAAAGGTAAAGGGACCCCTGACCATTAGGTCCACTTGTGGCTGACTCTGGGGTTGCGGCGCTCATCTCGCTTTATTGGCCGAGAGAGCCGGCGTACAGTTTCTGGGTCATGTGGCCAGCATAACTAAGCTGCTTCTGGCGAACCAGAGCAGCACACAGAAACACCGTTTACCTTCCCGCCGGAGTGGTACCTATTTATCTACTTGCACTTTGACGTGCTTTTGAACTGCTAGGTTGGCAGGAGCAGGGACCGAGCAATGGGAGCTCACCCCGTCACGAGGATTCGAACCGCCGACCTTCTGATTGGCAAGTCCTAGGCTCTGTGGTTTAACCCACAGCGCCACCCACGTAAGAGAAGCAGAAGCAAATGAGCCACCGGGAAGAATGGAAAATTCTCCTATTCCAAATTTCACCCCATCCATATATTCATCAACTAACTCTACTACCCACCAGCCTATGATGTGGGGGTAAAGAGCTTGGCCTGCCCACCAGGGATTTTTTAACGGTGACTGAGACTATAATGAATGTGTTTCATTTTGGACATTTGAAATGCACTCTAAAAATGCCAAGTTGTATTACTGTCAATAGGTTTCAGCTAACTTTGAAATGCCGCAGTCAAACATGCTGGAGTAAGATATAGGATACTTCATTAAATAAAAAAAAAAGTTCGGAGGAATAGACAAACTTTGAATCCCACCCCACGCACATTAATTATACAAAGCCAAGCTCAGAATGCACAAAGGGAGCATTCTAAGGTCCTGCCACACATGGATGGAATTTCTCAGTACTACTCAGTGCTATTTTTCTAGAAAAAGAGGGGCCGGAACTCACCATGAACATGGCCTTTATTCTCTTATAATAGCAAAGGAGCCCACCTGAGAGGTGCCAGAACTGAGCTCCAGTGAGTTCCGGCTGTAAAAAGCGCTAGCACTGCTACTAAAGAGGTGCTGCTTCTGAGTGATGGGCAGGAGACAGGAGGAGGAAAGGGGAATGCCTTCAACTCTACTGTGTTCCAAGCTGCCACAAGCTAACAGGAATCACAATTCTCCATTTCTTAGCTTTTCCTACCATACAAAGATCTTTGTGTTTCCAGAATTCTTTCCATTAGCCTCCCTCCCAACCCCCACATATATGGATGTAATCTGAAAACACAGAATAAGAATCAGATAATGAAATTTTACAGTGGCAAAGAAACACTCAAAATCCACAATAGGGATGTTGAGTTTAATAAGGACCAATTAAAATATCACACAATTGTGAGCAAACCCTTGAGTTATTCAGCACTTCTCAACAGGCAAGATGCTATAAAATGGAGAAAGGAGAGAGAAAAGTTGAGAGTGTTATATGACATGCATGAGAGGGATCCTAAAACCACAAGGAAATGGTAGTCTACCACCTGAAGATGGGAGTTAACTTTGGATGGGCTCCACCCATTAGGCAATGTTCCTGAACGTAGTTCCTATCTGATTTTCTCCATAGCATAGCAGCTAAAAACTAATATCCAGAATTGCTAATATGAAGACAACTACACTGCACTTTCCTTTTTTCACTCTGCCTTCCAAGGGAACCCAATTAGGGTGATGAGGGCCTGAACTAGACCTGAGTAAAAACTGTAATTTATATACTCTCAAAAATGAGAAAACATAACAGCACTAGGTTGTTTCTTACAATCTGCCTCACACCTTGAGCACCTGATTCAATAACATCTGCAAAACTCCCCTGGCATTCTAAGTTCAACACCACTCGCAGCTTCGCCCCCCCCCAAAAAAAATCATCATCATCATTATTAAATTTATATACCACCCTATACCTGGAGGTGATTCACAGAACAAAATCAAAATATAAAACCACAAAATATATAATCAAAATAAAAACCACCCAATAGAATGTCCCCCCCCCCAAAAAAAAGAACTACATTTTAAAAGGGCATAGGATGTCAATCAAATCAACCAAAGACCTGGTTAAAAAGGAACGTTTCTGCCTGGTGCCTAAAGGTGTATGATGAAGGCGAACTTCCATGAGGAGAGCATTCCACAGACGGGGAGCCACTGCAGAGAAGGTCCCTCCTCATGTTGGCTTCCTGTTTTGTTTAACATCCTAACTGATGAAGAGTTCTGAGTAAGCTGAGTATTTGCTTGCTATTCTGCAAGGTTTTAATTGGTTCTAAAGGGCAGTGCCTTACTCTAGATTCTGGACCTGTTAGAAGTGTTGGGGTACCAAACTGGAAGGCTTTATAGATTAGAACAGCACTTGAATTGTGCCAGGAAATGTACAGCAGTCAGTTGTTATATGATCGGACTACTTTCTTCTTTTAAAATTACTATTTTAAAACAAATTGTTGCACAGTACA
This sequence comes from Podarcis melisellensis, assembly GCF_964234715.1. Taxonomy (NCBI): domain Eukaryota; kingdom Metazoa; phylum Chordata; class Lepidosauria; order Squamata; family Lacertidae; genus Podarcis; species Podarcis melisellensis. The sequence goes on from NC_138540.1 coordinate 4,665,766, forward strand.
AAATATAGGATACAGTAACAAAAGCAACAGATCCATAACATAACAGTGTGCATCAGTTGCTCAAAGAAGGGAGTCACGACCGAAGGGTCACATGCAGATACAAAGACCAGTTTGAGAATCCTCTGTAGGAACAATTTAATCAAGAAGGAGAGTCTAGGTAATAGGTCCAGCCGAAAGTTCTTTTGAGTAGTTGGGAGTCTTATGATTTGCTCCAGCAGGCCTGGAACAGATTCATGAGACTCTCCTAATGAAAATACCTATGGAGGGGCCTCAACAGGCTGGTAAGAGGAGCACTAGCGGAGGAAGAGGAGTGGGGGGGGAGCGCACCGCCCCCGGCAGCGCGATCCCAGTGGGGTGCCATTGCGGCTGCCCCCTGCCCACACTGGGCACCACGCTCCCAGGACGTGCACCAGCGCCGCCAGCACCTGCTCTCTGCCCCCCGCCTCGGTGCCAGAGCATGAAGCTCCGCCACTGAAGAGGAGTTCAGGAGCAAGCTGGAGTAGCAGCAGCAGGACAATCTGCGGAGCAGGTGTGCTTTTTCTCCATCTGGCCCTGCTCTTGAAGGTGAGGAGGACACCAGAGGAACACTGCCAGCAGAGGGGCAATGTCCTTTTCCTTGTGGGAATCAGTGTTTCTGGCAATCTCAAAAGGGGTGGCAAAGGGGAGTTCACCCCCGGGGGGATGTCACAAGGACTACCCCATTGACATCTTTCTTGAAAGGTTCCCTCCTCCCTCCCTTTTTCGGATGTTGCAGTTCCAAGGAAAATCTACTGTCTGAGAAGCTGGTGGTCCCACTTGGCAGGAGCCCGGTTATGTGCCTCCAAGAGAGGATATGGATTTCCAGAGGGCCCTGCGAGCTATTCCGGCAGATAATGCTGGCTCTCCAGTTGAAGTCCTGGTTGAAACATGGAATGCGGAAGAGAGCTGAGCAGCAGCTGACACAATTGCTCCTGAGAAAGCTTCCTTGTCTAGCAAAGCTCAGAAAGCTCTTTGGTCTCCCCCAGATCTGAGAGTGATAAACCAGGCTGGGAGACAGATTGAGCTCAGGAAGAGGGGGGAGGGAAATCCCAGTGAAGACAACCAAACACTGGTATGTGTTCATGTTTCATGCCCACTCAGTAGCAATGGAGGTGATGGGGAAACCCTCTTTTCCACCTCCACTGCATCCTCTTTATGCCATCCAGCTTGAACTTTTCCAGATAGTTTGGAGCTCAAAGGAGGCTGAATAGTGCCCACTGTACCATATCTGTAAGATATTTTGAGGATAAAGCTGCTTGCATGTACTAGGGATTGGATCCCACTATTACAGCAAGCATGAGATCTAGAGAAGTATCTCCTCTCTGGTTTTACTTGAATGAATTTCTGCTGGTGAAGCCCAAGGACAAAGTGCAATTCTTGTTCATGCAATTGCTTGTGTGTTGCATCCTTGTGTCTTGTGGCTCATTAAAATCCAGCCAGGAGGTGATGGCTCAATGTCTCCTTGTGGGAGGGAGAGGTCCTAGGCTACCTAAAAGAGGCAGTGACACCCTCCCTGGAAGACTTTAATAACACAGGCAAGTTCCCCCTTCCTTGAACCAGCCAATTTTCTGGATCCATTTCAATTGGGGAAGAGGCCTTGTTTTGGCACAGAGACTGCTTTGGCCACCTTGTACCAGGAGAGGGGCGGGGGAATCTGACCCTGTTGGTTCTCCTTGATCTGTCAGCAGCTTTCCATACCATCAACCATTATATCCTTCAGAAGGGACTATAAAATTTGGGGGTGTGGACACTGCTTTCCACTGGTCCCACTCCTACTTGAATGGGTAGCTCCAGCTGGTAGTGCTGAGGGGATATTGCTCGGCCCCACCGATTCCCCAGTATGATATTCCCCATGTTATTTAACATCTGCATGAAACCACTGAGTGGGGTCATCAAGAGGCTTGGAATGTTCTGTCATCAGTGCACAGACAACACACAGCTATATTTTACCTTTTCATCCTCAGCAAATGAGGTGACTACATTTTTTCTTACGTTACTGGTCAACAAAGAGCAATATAAGAACAGAATTTGCTGCCAAGGAGTGTGGTGGAGTCTCCTTCTTTGGAGGTCTTTAAGCAAAGACTTGACAACCATAGGTCAGGAGTGCTCTGATGGTGTTTCCTGCTTGGCAGGGGGTTGGACTCGATGGCCTTTGTGGTCTCTTCCAACTCTATGATTCTATGAGAACCATCACCACCTCCCCAAAGTGCCCCAGGATAAGTGGTTACAGAGTACTCTAATGTCAGTGCCCATTACATATCAGAACAGATTATAGCTTAAAGTTATACCAACCAACACTTTTGCAGTGTGAAGGAGGTTCCAGCATGTCTTCTTTAGTAAAGGTTCACCAATCCATTGAAAATGTGTCCTTTTGTTTCAAACACCTCACTAATTATAATTTTTTAGTCAGACATTTTTCACAAGTGCTAGCTGGCAGACTTCCTTATACCATGTGGTTATTGCCATTCCCTCCAGAAATTTCCAGTATCTTCAGAATACCAGCCTAGCCACTGGCAATAAGTGGCCAATGAAAGGCAGATTCATATTGTTTCATAAGAAAATATTAAGTAAGTCCTGGGAATTTAGCCATACGGTTTAGTTTCTAACCTTTGCATATTTAAATTGTAAGACACCCTGAGCCTTTCTCTAGAATAAAGTGTCTAGGAAATTTAATAAACCAAACTCAAGGGGGACCTGAGTGTGTAGTGTAAGGACAGCCTGGGAAAGGACAAAACCTTGGTTAACAGGAAATAGAGAAATGCAACCCACATATCACCTGCGGTTGGTAGGATGGCAACTATTGCCACATCTTAGGATGGTTGAGCGACCTTCTATCAGACCAGTCAGAAAAGTCAGCCTCTCCAACTCTCTTTCCCCTCCCTCTCATATCTACCAAGAACACCCAACCGCCACAAGCTGCAATGCTGAGCTTGGTGTTTCATCATCACCATAACTGCCTCCTCTTAGGGATTTTCCCACAAGCAGCTCTCAGATCTGGAGCAGCCCATGAGACCAGATTCTGTTGGGGGCACATGGAACATAAGCTCTTCAGTTGTCAGTATAACAGGAGGCAGAAACTGGCCTTGTCCTGAACAAGCACATGATCAAACTGCTCACCTGCTTTCCCCCTTTTTGATACCTCCCCAAAATTAGGAGAGGGAAAGTTCCTGTTTTGCACCATCGCTACCAAGCGGTCACTTCAAGCCACATCACAGAAAGGTTAAGACAGTCACCATGGTTACATCAGGATGATGTCACACCTGTTTCAAAGAGTCTCGTCTCCTTTGATAATTTTACGAGCTCATACAGAGATCTGGGGAACAGGGAGAGAGAGAAATCATGGCTTGCCTGTCATAAACCTGGGACACCTTTTGGATGCTCTTTGGATGCAAAGGAACTCCAAAGGAACTCCAAGAAAACCAACACATACACACCAACTGTGGATGAGAAGCAAGCCTCAGAAACTGACAACCAGGAGGTGCGTGTGTGTGTATGATTTAGTGTAATATTACACACACACACACACAAAATCAGCTTTCACAGTTGGCCGTACTTCCACTTCCCAATCCCCCTTCAGTGCTTTTGTCTTTTTAAAAGTATACAAAGAAACAGTACCTCCACCGCTGGCTTTCGATCCCGTGTGCTGGTGTCTTTATTGTCCTTTATTTCCACCTGCAGAGGAATTTTTTAAAAAGAATAAGAAAGAAAGAAAACAACAACTATCAAAACTAAATTTTCGAAAGCAGCCGAAGCAAAACAACAACAACGAGGTATCCAGCAAGATGCAAGAGAGCTTTAATTTGCCATGCCTGTGGTGGGTTATTTAAATGTCCATCCTCCATTTACAATAATCCTCTCGGGCGGAGGAGGAGGAGGAAGGGATGGTGTGGGAGGCTTGCATTTATTTTTCTAAAGGTCTTTGAACATAAACATAAGAAAGGAACCCATTTGTTACCTCGCCCCAAACCTTCCTTCTGCAGCTTCCCCCTCTGCTGGCCCGCTTCCCTTTGCTGCCTCCCAGCCAGCGAGCCTCCTCGCAAAAGCCAGCCTTCCTTCAGCCCCAGCGAGCCTCCTCCATCGCTACCAAGCAGCCATCTTGCCTCATTCTCCTTGAAGCGGCGGTACAGACACCCTGGTGCAGTCAGGGGCTTTTCTCCTGCCAGACGCTAGAGTCATTATCATACTGCCGAGCTCCCAGCCCTCTTCCCCCCCTCCCCACCAAACAAGCAGGGTGGACGTGACATGCATGCCCAGGCTTCCGCCTGCCTGCCTGCCTGCCTGCCTCACAGGAGGAGGGGCAGGGCGAGGGGAGGGGTGGGGTGGGGGAAACCCAACCCTCCCAGCAGCAGCAGCAGCAGCCAGAGCAGGAGGGCGGTGAGGGTGGGCAGAGCTTTGCAGCTGCCTCCCCAGAGCTCTCACCTGCCTCACAGAGGCAGCAGTCCAAAGCAAGGAGAAGGAGGAGGAGGGTCACCCAGAGCTGTCACCACTGCTCTACTGACCCAGTGCCACTCCGGCCAAGATCCGTCCACCAGGGATGGAGCTGGGACTCTGCTACTTCCCCTGCATGGACACATTACTGAGGGAAGCAGCTCTCGGAGGAGGAAGTCCACAGCAAGGATGAGGCCATTCACTCACGTGGGCCAATTCTCGCGGAGGAGGAACTGCGCCTGCCAGGGCCAGTTTGGCAAGGAGTAAGGCAGGCATCTCCAAGAATGCCATGAAGGCCTGGCAAGGGCACCACGGCCACGTGTGGCTCTGCACAAAACAAATAACGCTGTGCATTCCCCACCACCACCACAGTTTTTAATATTACAACAGCACGAAAATTTTAATAACAGGTTGAAAAATGCACCCACAAACAAACCACATACAAAGAAAAAAATTCAAAAGATATAAAGTTCAAAGACTTAGTTAGCAATAATTGTTCCTATTAGAACTCTTGAGGAACCATGCAAGGCATGTAATCATGAGAAACAGTGTGGTGTAGTGGTTAGAGTGCTGGACTGGAACCTGGGAGATCAGGATTCAAATCCACACCCGAAACATTACAAAGCCACCCTTTGACTGGGGAAGCAATGTATTCCCCCCCTCCCCCGGCCACAGTGATCAACATATGGCTTCCAATTTTATTGCTGGTTTTTCTTTTCTTTTGCTCACAAATAACATGTCATAGATTTTGCCATCACAGCAAAGATCCCAAACCTTTTCTAGCAATGCTCTGCATTTTTTTAGTGGTCAGAGCGATTCAGCTTCCTGGTCAGGCAGGTCACCCTTTATATTCCCCACACTGCAGGTCTGTATTTCATGTATCAATTCTCCTTTTGTGCAGAAACCATCCTTGCTCCAAAGCAGCCTGCCAAGAACCCCCTCACTCTAACGCAATCATTTTCTTATCAGCAGATTCAGATAAAAGGAAGCACTCTGCTGCCATAAAAGCGTGGTTGCTAGGTTCTTTCACAACTATGCTTTCAGATGCTTTTCTTTTTTTATTATCTTTACATTTATACCTCACCTTTCCTCCAAGGGGCTCAAGGTGGTGTGCATGGTCCTTCCCATTTTATTCTAACAACAACCCTGAGGCAGGTTAGGCTGAGAGCCAGAGATTGGTCCAAGGTCACCCAAGAAGCGGAGTAGGGATTTAAACCCTGGTAAAAAAGCAAGACGCAATCTGTCTAATGAAGAGAAGACATAGCCAGTTTAGGTGGCTTTTAAAAGGGGGGGGTAGAAAACTTCATGGAGAGGGCTATCCAGGATTATCAGCCATGACAGCCTTTACATCCACAGTCTCCAACCTGGTGCCTTCCTGATGTTTTGTACTACAGCTCCTATTAGTTCCAACATCCTACAGCTCCATTGTTTGAAGCTGACAACATCTGGAGGGCCTCTGACTGGGGATGGCTGCCTGAGACAGAGACGGTACATCTGTGAATGCCAGATGCTGGATGAAAACGAACAACTGGCGAAGGCCTTTTTTGGCCCACTTGGGACGAGTCCCAAGAGGTGTGTCACTGACCAGCCATTGCTGTAATCCAAATGCTGAACTAGGTGGATGTTTGGTCCAATTCAGCAGGGCTCTTCAGTTCGCAACAGATTTTCCCCCCTGACAGGTAGGATTTCTAATATACAATTCCTCACATCCAACTCAAAACTGAGCAATCCAACAAAGCTTTTGCTACTCAAGAGTCTGCTGAAAGCTTAAGGTTATATATTTTTTAAAAAATAATATTTATTAACAGTTTAAAGATTACAAAAAGAAGAAAAAGAATTAAACAAAACAATACAAAACATTACAAAAACAAAAACACTACATAAAACATTGAATTAACAAAACAAAACAATTAAAAACACATCCAATAATTTCAATATCTTATCTTTCATTCACTTGTTTCAGCGACCTCCTCACACCTCCCTTTTTGTATTCCACTTCAGTTAACTGTTTCAGCAATTCCTTTCCATCTTCCTCTGTTTTCTGTCCTGTAATTTATCTTAACATATTCTAACCTTATTTTTCTCTTTAATGCATTAACAATCTATTTGTACTTAGTTCCTTATAACATTTCTGCTAAAGCCATATAACTTCATTCCAATATTTTTCTAACATTCATTGATTTTACAGTATTTCTGAAGATAATCTTTAAATTTTTTCCAATCTTCTTCCACAACTCTTCTCCCTGGTCTCGGATTCTGCCAGTCATTTCCGCCAGTTCCATATAGTCCATCAACTTCATCTGCCAGAAAGCTTAAGGTTATAGACTTGATCTAGGTGACAGGGTGTGTGTGGAATGTGAGTCTTCATAGTATCATAGAATCACAGAATTGTAGAGTTGGAAGGAATCCCAAGGGTCATCTAGTCCAACCCCCTGCAATGCAGGAATCTTTTGCCCAATGTGAGGCTTGAACCCACAACCCTGAGATTAAGAGTCCATGCTCTACTGACTAAGCAATCCCAGGGTAAAGGCTATGTTTCCTTAGGCATGTCTTACTTAGGCTGATGGATCACAGTTTGCAGGCAATGTTTGCAGGACTAACATCATTCCTCTCAGAATGGTCTTTGTTGTCTCATTCAAACAAGGAAAAAGGTGTGTCCCTTATTGCAACAGAGGGCCCTACAGGAACACAGCAGACACAGAAGGGTGACACCCAGCTCCCAAACACATTTGCACAATCAACCTTCATAGCTTATTCCTCATGCATAGGAACATCTCAGACAGCCAAGCACATTCATGCAGACATGGAACTGTGCTCTTAAAGAGAAAGCTGCGTGCCCAGTCACATTCTGCTCTACAAGATCTGCACAGACTTGTCCCATCATCTGTAGAAATCCGTCCCAGATTGAAATCAGCTGCCTACATGAAAAGAATTCACTCTGCCGCAATCCAGCACAATTTCTGGAATCAGCAGATGCAAGTAAACTGGTTGCCAGACCTGTTTGTGCACCCCAGAGGCTGAATGCTCCTCATGACTACAGGTGCCGTGCAAGGGGGTGGCGAGCCTTTTCAGCTGGAGGCCCACATTTCCCGTCAGCCATCCCTCCAAGGCTTGCATGCCAGCAGTGGGTGTGGCCAAAGCAAAAGTGGGCATGGCCAGCCCATACCTGAGCCCGCATGCAAGCAAGCACACACACACTACACACTCCCAATCCCAGTTGATAAAGCTGCCTCCAGGAAAGAAGAGAGAAGCCACTGTGAGCCTCTGAGGGAAGAGACATCAGTGATGCTGAAAACACCGGAGATCAGAGTGCGCTGGAAACGCTGCCAAATGAAATGTCCAAAGCCAAAGAAGGCTGAGGAGCGCCAGCAACCAGGAGGTCGTGAGCCTGCCTGATGCCCTGCACTCCTGTCCACTGCTCTCTGCATGACCAGCAGAAGGAGAATGCCTTATGCCAGCTAAGATAATATGGGTAAAGCCACTTGATTTGCATAATGCATACAGGTTGCATAGTTCAGATTTTCTTTTTCCCTTTTTCCTTTGTGATTAAATGAAGCCCAGCCCTGTCAACATGAACAACTATACGTTACTATTGCAGGGCATTGGAGTCTTATAAAGGAAGGAGAAAGACTGACACATGGGGTAAAGAAAACCACACACAACATAATTGGGTGACATTGAACCTGGGTCCAAAACAATTGCAGATTGCTACTTAGGGCAGTCAAGCTCACATAAAAAGTTAACTGGCCTACTTATGCTTCCATATTCCAAGCAGACCCAGACATCACAAGGTCTTCAAAGTCCTGTGCACTATGGAGACCTGCCCACGCCCCCTTCCAGCCTGCAAGAGGTGGGTAGGGTTTCCCCCCTGCCAGCTGTGTCCAACTTTGGAACATCCATAAGCTAAATGCAGCTGCCTCTGCCCCCACCCTGCCTCTAAGCAGGAGAGGAGATGGAGGCTCTGCTCATCACCCTGGCTATAGATCTTCCATCATGACATCCCTTCCAGAGGGATTGTTGAAGACTGGGCAGCATATGTGGTTGCCACCATTTTATCTTCACAACAACCTTGTGAGGCAGGTTAGGATGAGAGGGATCATGCCACCAAGTGCCATCAGGATTTCAATCAGGGTCTCCCCAGGCCTGATCCAAAACTCTTAATCACAGAACATAGTGATTCTTTGTTAGCCATCTAAGCCTCTAAGGCCAAAAAGCAAGAGAAGAGGAATCAGGAAGCACCTCTACTTGTGTGGAAGGAGCCAAAACTTCCTCCAGGCAAAGGACACATTTGCAAGCCTCAGTTACAGATAGGTAGCCGTGTTGGTCTGCCATAGTCAAAACAAAACAAAAAATTTCCAGTAGCACCTTAAAGACCAACTAAGTTAGTTCTTGGTATGAGCTTTCGTGTGCATGCACTGAAGAAGTATCTGAAGAAGTGTGCATGCACACGAAAGCTCATACCAAGAACTAACTTAGTTGGTCTTTAAGGTGCTACTGGAAAGAATTTTTTTGATTTGCAAGCCTGTTCAAGAGCAATTTTCACCAGCAGGAAAGCCAGCAGGTATTAAGCTGGCCAATGAGGAACCCTATAGCTTTCACACTCCTCTGCCATCCTTAGCCTCTCCTTTTCCAGCTTGGTGTCCTACAGAAGTTTTGGAATATAGTCACAGCAACACCACACATTTAAAGCACTCTTACCAGCCATGGAGATTCTTTGGAAATGTAGTTTGTTGGGGATGTCAGAGCTCTGTGAGGCAGCACCTTTAACCAACAGTATGGCATAATGGTTAGAGGGTTGGACTAAGACCTGGAAGACCAGGGTTCAAATCCCCACTTGGCCACAAAGTTCACTGAGTGATGCCACTCACTCTCTCTTTTTTTAAAAAAAAATAATTTTTATTCATTTTTCAGACACATAATAAAAAACAAACAAAACACAAAACAAAGACATACAAAACATTTAAACATGTATAATTTCATAATCTTATTTTCATGCACCTTCTTTCTCCCGACTTCCCCATACCTCCCTTTCACTGAGTGATGCCACTCACTCTCACCTCACAGGGTTGTTGTGGGGCAGGAAGAGAACCATGTAAGCCACCTTGATCTGCATGGAGAAAAAGATGGCATATAAATGCCACAAATAAATAAATTAGAGGAAGCCATGACTATTATGGTGTTTTAAGAGTGTTTTAAATATATGGTATGGATATGACCACATAACTTTCATCAGTCTTGGTGAGCACAGTTCTTGTAGTCAGAAACATCTGGAAGACAACAGGTTAGGAAAGGCTGCCTTAACTTGATTAAAGTTGCCTTCCACTGACAGAGATAATGTGAAGCACTTAACACTCAAGTGGTAAGAGAAAGTGTGAGTATCACTATTACTCTAAAAGTGAACTTAACCACTGGTGGAAAGTTCCCAGTGCAATTATAGCTATGCTATCTGGGGTGGAATATTGGGGAAATGAATCAAAACTAGCTTAAGAACAATTTTTCACTAGAGAGAGGCTTCAGCCACAACCAGTATCTTTGCATTGCAGGGGTTTGGACCAAATGACCCTTTGAGTCTCTCCCAACTCTGCAATTCTATGATCTCAATCAGTTACTGTCTCTGCAATGAACTAGGTAGGTTTCAAAACCACACAAACAACCAAACTTTAGAGCAACTGGACCCACCAAAAACAAAGAACTCAACACTAATGGCTCATACACCCTGTTCCAGACATGAGCTTTACCACTGACCCAACAGCCATCAACTGAAAAGTAATGAAGTCACTTTGGTTGGGGCTGAGTGGCTGCTTAGTCATTAACCAGCACCTCAATGTGGACAGCAGCTGATGTTTAAATGAGAAAGTCTCGCTGCAGTAAAAAGGGAAAGGGTGTGGGGAGAGGACAGGTTTTCAAGGGTCAGTGAGTACTTGCTTCTTGCAGTGAAGATCCCCCACTGCGATCTTTTGAAATAAATAAAAGCCATGGTCATTCACCTTTTCCCCTCTAATCAATAGTGACCTCTAGAACAAAACAGGCCGGGAAGGGGGGGTGAGACCCATTCCTCTTTTCTTTTGCAGAGGTCCATGGCCCCTCCATGCCTCTAACACACAAGCAGCTGAAAATCACCCCTATTCGCTACAGAAACACTGTATGTCTCCTCCCCTTGCATTTAAACAACACCCGTGACAGCCCCACTGAAAGAGCTCTGCTAAAGCCCACCCTTTATAGCCCCAAAGTCCAGCAGAAGACAAAACACAGAGCAAGCACTGTGATGATAAAATGATAGAAGTGCTTTTTTGAGTTACACAGAACTCTTCTGCAGGCATGGACTAAAGCACAACAAATACATAAATCACAGCTGTTACCAGTGTGTCAAGGCTGGCATTTAACCCAACAGTTTTAAGACTAAGGAGCAGATATAACCAGAAGGATACACAGTCACTCCAAAAGAGAGAGCAACAATTTTGGAACAAAGTTGGCTTTCTGTTACAATTTCACCCAACTCATGGTGATGCATATGGCTACCGTAAGAGCCCTGATGGATCAAAACCATGCTCCACCCAGTCCAGCATCTACCATTTCTCACAGTGGCCAACCGGGTGCCCTAATAGGAACTCCACAAGCAGGGTGGAGGCTCTGCTCTGCCCCCACAGTCAGAAGCAGCAATGCTTCTGAATACCCATTGAAGACCCTCCCAAAGTCCCTGTTTTCCAATGACAGACCCGGATTTGCAGAAGCCAACCTGGTTTCTGATTGGATCCCAGAATGTCCCACTTTTCCTTAGGATGTCCCTATTTTCATTGGAGAAATGTTGGAGGGTATGGCATTATCTGACCCCCTGAGCCAAGGAGATAAGTAACTATACAACCTTTAGGAGACATCTGAAGGCAGCCCCACATATAGGGAAGCTTTTTTAATGTTTAATGTTTTATTCTGTTTTTATATACATTGGAGGGACGCGGGTAGCACTGTGGGTTAAACCACAGAGCCTAGGGCTTGCCAATCGGAAGGTTGGCGGTTCGAATCCCCACGATGGGGTGAGCTCCCGTTGCTCGGTCCCTCCCGTTGCCCACCTAGCCGTTCAAAAGCACATCAAAGTGCAAGTAGATAAATAGGTACCGCTCCAGCAGGAAGGTAAACGGCGTTTCCTTGCGCTGCTCTGGTTCGCCAGAAGTGGCTTAGTCATGCTGGCCACATGACCTGGAAGCTGTACGCCGGCTCCCTCGGCCAATACAGTGAGATGAGTGCCGCAACCCCAGAGTCGGCCACGGCTGGACCTAATGGTCAGGGATCCCTTTACCTTTATATACATTGGAAGCTACCCAAAGGAGCTAGGGCAACCCAATCAGATGGGCAGGGCATTATTATTATTATTATTATTATTATTAAGTAGGACATCCCTGTTTTCATTGGAGAAATGTTGGAGGGTATGCATTTGCTGGGATCCCCAGGGGAGGAGAGGTCCTGTTGTGCTCAGGTTCTGTTTGCAGGCTTCCCATCTGATTGGGCACTTTAAGAACAGGATGCTGGACTATATGAGCCATTAGTCAGATCCATCAGGCTCTTCTGTGGTCCAACATTCTGGGTCTCTCATTGCTGGGACCTAATAAAACATAGAGAGAGCAGAAGACATATGATTCTTGTCATGATATTTGCAGAGCTGGAGATACATCATTTCTGGTCAATACTGTACAAGCTACACAGCAATCAGAGGGTGTGCTGATGCAGCTCCTTGGAGCAAGGTTAGTCAACGTGGTCCCTCCAGATGCTGTTGGACCTGCAGCCAGCATGCTCAATGGTCAGGGATGATGGGAGATACAGTTCAACAACATCTAGGGGGCATTTGGCTAATCCTGGCTTAGGAAATGTGTGAGAACAGGATTGGCAGTGCACTTCTTTTTAAAAAAACAACAACAACTACAACAACTAAAAACAATCCACTCCAAAAATAATACTTTCACTATGGTCATGATGCATCACATCAAGATTTGGGGACCAGATGATCTGTCAGATCTATTCCAGATTTATGAAACACCTCTCTCTCTCTCTCTCTCTCTCTCACACACACACACACACACACACACACACAGGTTCAGATGCAAGTTATTCTTCATTTGTTTATATAATGGCAGTGTACAACAAGGCAATTAGACATAGAAATGAAAGCAAATTTATGCAAGCCACAATCACTACCTATCAAATTTTTGCAAAGATGGACCCAACTTATTTTCACATTCCTTACGCAGCTGGCAAACACACACGTAAACCCTGTAAACTGCCTGGCATGAAACCACCCAGCCACCACACTAATATGAGTTTGCCAGATAAAAAGCAATTTTAGACAATTTGAAAACATCATCATGCACTGTCGGCATGGTAACACATCTCGCACTTCCCCAGCATCACTCTCAAAAGAGCCAGGGACGTCAGTGATGCAGCAAGAAAGGGAGAGGTGGGTGGTGAATCTCTGCAGAAATCTCTTGGCTTCAGAGAGAGATGTCGAAGTAACAGAAAGCCTCGCAAGGATCTGTAGGGATAATACTGCTACTCCTGGGCAGTTGCAGAGAACTGCTTTTTGAAAGCGAGCATTTTCTGTGCACTGTTTGAAGAGTAAAGTACAGGTGAAAACAGCAGAACTTCGACAAGGGTGCTCAGGTCCTTGAATGAGCAGCCACAAAAGGCAACTGAAAGCTGGGCTTTGCAGTAAACTGCTGTTGCCCATTTATAAAGCCACACTAAGGTCACATTTGTATTTTATTATTTGCTGAAGAGCAGGATAAAAATGCTTCTAACTGACTAAATAAATAATCTAGCATTCTGTTTCCAACACTGGCCAGCCAGATACATCATGGGAAGCTCACAAGGAGGACATGAAAGGAATGGGCAGTCGGACGGGAATCTGACATCTCAGTCAGTAGAGAATGGTACAGTGGTACCTCGGGATGCGAACGAGATCCGTTCCGGAACCCTGTTCGCATCCTGAACAGAATGTAAGATGCGACGGCGTGTCTGTGCGTGTGCAGGTCGCGTTTTGCGGATTCCGCGCATGCGTGTGACGTCATTTTGAGTGTCTGCACATGCGCGAGTGGCAGAACCTGGAAGTAACGTGCTCTGTTACTTCCGGGTTGCCACGGAGCGCAACCCGAAAGCACTCAACCTGAAGCACATTCAACCCGAGGTAAGACTGTACTCTTAATCTCAGAGTCATGGGTTCAAGCCTCACATTGGGCAAAAATATTTCTGCATTGCAGGGGGTTAGACTAGATGTCCCTCATGGTCCCCTTCCCACTCTACAGTATAATGTGATTCTATTATTCTATTATGCTAGAAGCAATGCTTTTGGGGGTTCCAGCTTATCCTTCAAACAGGAGTACAAGGGGCTTGATGCCCAGGGACCCATGGCTGCATTGTTACTTGTTAAACATAAAGCATTTTCAGAAAGGTGAGTCAGATGGCAATATTGATATTTAATATTGATCAGATGGCAAGAATTGGCTCCTGACCTTTTGTGAGCTGAGAATGAGGGTATTGTATTCCCACGCTTTGCAAGGTATTATAAAGCTGCTGTGTTAAACCATTTAACTTCATGGTTCGCCTCAGAAAAAGCAGCTAGATTGGAGGAATAGACACTATCAACACCTCTCAAACATTTTCTGGACCAAAGATGATTGAGCTTCCATTAGCTTTGATCCCTGTCTCAATGTGCTGCATAATATCTGGTGTCCTTATAAATGCAAATTAACCCATTTTGCCTACTGTGAGGATTTCGAACAGTTTCAATATGCACATAGGGAACTTTGTGCAAGGAAGGAAAAACAGCAATTTAAAAGTTGGCTGGCAATAGAATCAGGAAGAAAGTCATAAGCGAGGTGGAGGTGAAGGCCTACGATTGGGGCGTGCTAAACACATCATTCTTTTCTTTAAATAATAAAAAAACCAGGCACTTGGGAGTAAGCCCCCTTGATTTTAACACTATATACATGTAAGGCCAAGGGTTAAGCCAAATACCTATTTATGACAGAAACAGACAGCTAGATTTGGAATGTGTATTCAAAAACCAAAAGTGCTGTAACAGTTGTTCCAATCCTTCTCTGGTGGCTCTTATTTAAATAGTTCTTCCCTGCAATATATTATTAAAATATTGATGGCACCCATAAAAATGAATCTGTGACAGCTTTCCAAGTCACATGTGAATTCTCAAACATATACAGTTTAGTGCAAGCAGTCCCAACAAAAATTTTGATTTGCAGAAACTGTCCAACAATACCTTACTTCCACCAGCAAATAAACTTTCACAACGGTTAAAGAGAAAAGTTAAGGCCTGGTTCAAACAACATTGTTTGGCAGTCATCAAAACACTACTGCACTCCCTCTCCCAACACCATGATCTACAATTCCCTTCCTGTTTTAAGCAACCTGTGGTTTCCCCAATCCGGATATTACAAACTATGGTTTACACTAGGGGCTCCCAAACCTGCAGATCAGCAGTGGTCCATGAGCTTTTATGGAGGTGCTGTGCAGAGCATCTGTAAGTACTCAGCAGCCCAGTCTGCCCACAAGGTGAGCAGGATAGACTAGAAACGGCCAGGGTGAACATGAGACACTTGGAAAAGGTTCCCTGCAATTCAAGTTGTAACACAATATGTAAGAAATAAAAGAGGCAATTAAAAATACAATTAACAGTCATACTGCAACTAGCACAGTGTGTTGCAATTGCTACAACAGGAAGAAGAAAAAAATTCAGTGGTTCACCAAGACCCTCAGCTTATTTAAACTGGATGGGGGGCTGGCAAGGTTTGGAAAGAGATTGGAGCAGGTGAGTTTGAAGTCTGTTCACAACACAACAAGCTATGGCTTGGCCACTATGTCTGAACAGTGCCAAATAGAAACAGAGGCTTCATTCTGCATCCTCCTTCATCCTGCTCCACAGGAAGGAGCACAGCTCAGTGTATAATCGCTGTAACAACAACAACAACAACAACAACCCTATCTTTTATTATTCACTTTTCATCAAATTTATATACTGCCTTTCACCCAAAGATTATGAAGAATTCACAACATAAAAATACAAAACAAGACCACAAAATACATAATAAAAACAAGAACCAAAACAAGCCACTAATCCCCTTCCCGCAAACACATTTAAAATGGTATAGAATGTTAAACAGCCAAAGGCCTGGTTAAAGAGAGACATTTTTGCCTGGTGCCCAAAGATATGCAATGAAGGTGCCAGGCAAGCCTCCCTTGGGACAGCATTCCACAAGTGGGGAGCCACTGCAGAAAAGGCCCTTTCTTGTGTTGCCACCTTCTGGACCTCCCATGGAAGAAAGGTTATGTGACATGCCTACACCACACACTGAAATCCGTTTCAAAAACGATTTATCAACTATCATGGCTCCCATCTAAGAAAAATGGGCACCTGCCAGCTTACCCAAGTTTCAACACACAGCAACAAATTCCAGAGTTTTTTGAAAGGAAAAGGATGCTATTTAAAACAGCTTTCCAACTGGCTTAAATCTTTAATGAACACCTCTCTGTCCCCAAGCTTTAAAAGAGGTTGTGACTCCATAACAGAAGTGATGGAGGACTTGGGAGGACCTCAGTTCATGACTTGGTGAGCCTTTTGCAACTATCAAGACTCAGGTCATCATACAATTGGTGGTGAACCAGGTCTGAATCCCTGCCTGCCAGCCCCCAAGTCACCGGCACAAAACCCACTGAACAATCACATCCTGGACACTTGTGTGAGGTCCACAAAACTGTGGCACAGCCAAGTCTCAGAGAAGGTCTCTAGCTCCCTCTGCCTGCAAGCGACTGTACGCCACACCTCTGGAGTAAGACTTGAGGCAGACTAAACTTTCTCTGCCTCCAAACACCGCTGACTGATTTGAGGGAGGGCAGGAGGAGCCAGAGCCAGAGCATAAACATGTCCAGAGCATGAGGCAACTCTGGAGACAGGACTGAGCGCACCATTAAGGTAAGCTGAGGCGGCCTGCCTCTGGGGGTGGCAGAAGAAGAGCCAGTTGTCAGCAGTTGTGCTCAAAATGTAGGCAGCTGCCTTGTCATGAGTTAGCCCACAGATGCTTCCAGCTCCACTCAATCTACAATGTTAACCCTCTGCTCCCCACCCTGCCATACACTGCCAACACGATAAAAACCCCACCTAACTCCCAAGTGCGGCAATCAGGCTTGGGGACAGGGTGCGGGGAGCTTCCATAGACCCCAATGTGAGCTTTTTTAATTTAAAACTGAAAACAAAACCCTAATTGCCACTCCAGGGGAAGGAGAGAGAGAGAGAAGGAAGGTGAATGGATGGATGGAAGCACGCTGTGTGTGTGTGTGTGTGTGTGTGTGTGTAACACTTGTTAAGTTGTGGGTGAACATATCAAACGACACAGCGATTCTTCAGACAGCTCTTGTTTATTCACAGGCCAGAACAGAACTGGACTGAAGGGTTCAGCCAACCTGCTTATATCGAGTTCAACTACAAAGCAACAGTAACAACCTTCTGCAACTATCCAATCACTGAACGTCACTTTGAATTCCTTATTTGCATATGCAGACCTGAGTGAAACTATCTACAGTTTCCCCCTGCTGGCCCAGGGTGAGAACTTCAATACGTAACACTGAAAGCTGATGATCCTGAAAGCGTTCCCCCACACACACACATTGCCCCCAACAGAATGTGGCCCTTAGCAGGGTGGGGGCATCATTCCCACTCTTCACCCACACTGATCAGCAGCATCCTCTGCTCTCCAGAGTCTCTGGCTTCAATCTTTCCCAGCCTGACCCGGAGATACCAAGGAATGAACCGGAATATTCTGCGCTCACAGCATGTTTCCTGCCACTGAGCTGAGGGTCCCTCCCCACCAAATAATGGAGTTCATTATTTTAACTTTTTTGGGGAGGGGTGGCAGGGATGATGTCATTTAGATTTTCTGCCTCAGGAGCCAAATGCCTTTGGCTGCCTCTGGGCTGGGAAGGAAAAGAGAAGGCAAAGGGAAAGTGAAAAGGAGGGAGGGGAAAAAGAGAAAAAGGGGGAAACAGACACAGAAGCTTCTTGTGCTTGTTGTCGTCACAAGCGAGCTTTTAAAGGCAAGTGTTGACCTGCTCACAGATCTGCTGTGTGGGTGGATTTGGTAATTGAAAATGTAGCATATTTCTGGTGCGTGAGCCGGTGTTCTTAGTAAGTATGGGATGATGTCTTGGCAGTGCTGTGAAATCATGTGCATCATTTCACATACCCTGTTAAACCCAACCACGCTGGCTCCCCCCCCAACCCCCACCTACAGTCGGCAGCCACCGTGTTGAAGGGCAAGTGGTACAGTGGGGAACTGTGCGCTCCTGGACGTCAGAGCAATTCTGAGTCATGCTGAGAGGTGCTGGGGTGGGGGGAGCTCCTCTCCGCAGGTGGGTCGTTTCTAACCCCCCCCCCCAAAAAAAGAACCCTTCTCTGGTGTAAAAGTGTGTCCCCAACTTTGAGATAGGGAAAGTACATGCTTCAGCAAGCAGCATTGGGGGGGGGGACATGCTCAAAGCACATTTTCTGTTGCTCCAGAGGGCCCAATCCAAACCAAAGGATTCAAAGGACAAGAGAGGATATTCTGACTGAACTTTAGGAAGGGATTTCTGGTGATAAGAGCTGTTTAGCAGTGGAATGGAATCCCCTGGGAAAGTGACGGACTCTCCTTCACTGGAGGTTTCCAAACAAATGTTGGATTGCGAACTGTCAGGGATTCTTTAACTGTGATTCTTGCCTTGTAGGAGGCTAGAACAGATGATCAATGGGATCCCTTCCAATTCTACAGTTCTGTGATTCTATGGAAAAATGGCAGCCTTAGCAGGAAGACCAGGCATGGCAAATCTGCAGGAGGAGGAAGAGGAGCAGGAGGAGGAATTGTATTTGTTTGTCACTTTTCTTACAAAGGTAACTCAAAGCAACTTACTTTAAAAGCAATTTAAAACCATAAAAACCTATAGACACCACCAGTATAAAAATAATGGGAAAACGCAGCTAAACTGTGGAGGTTCCTCCATTGCAGGAGGTTGGACTAGATAAACCTTTGTGTCCCTTCCATCTCCAATTCTATAAATCTATGAAAAATACAAGACTACATGTCCCACCTCACCAAAAGCAGCCACAATGTCCCTCAGATTAAGGGACAAAAGTCCAAGGGGAAAGAAAAGTATTTGTCTGGCAGCTAAAACTATATGGAGATGGCAACAGGCATCATTCCCTGCCTGGAGAGAGCATTTCACAAACGGGGCTACCACCATAAAGGCTTGCTCTTCTGTTGCCATCCTCTGAACCTTCCATGGATGGAGCACACAAATGTGGGTAAGGGGTCCCACAGGCCCGGTTGTGCTACAGTGTTGGGCTGCTGCTTCCTCCCTGGATTACAAGCACTGGGACAAAGCCTCCCAACGATCTGCACAGGTGCTGTGGCACACACTAGAGTGGCCACACTCTTGGGGGACTTGACTTGTGGGCACATGCAAGTCAAATTTCAACTAAAGTACCAATGTGGGTGACGGCCACCAATGCGGATGGCTTTAAAAGAAGATCAGACAAATGGATGGAGGGCAAGACCATCAATGGCGACTAGCAATGAGCATGTTCTTTCTCCAGTGTCAGAGGCAGCATGCTTCTAATTACCAGGGACTGGGAAACACAGGTGGAGAGGGCACTGCAGTTGCATTCAGGCCCTGCTTGCAGGTTTCACATAATGGGCTTGGTAGCTGGCTGGCTGGCTGGCATTGTTGAATGGTTTCTTTAAATGTAAAAGTTCATCATTGTTCCACTTGATGCGTATGTCTTTAAGGGGCCAGAGCAAGGGCCAGAGCAAGATAACGAGACCCAGCTTTACAGCTGTGAAACATAGCAGGTGCTGCTGAGTTTCATTGATTAAGGTGTGTCAGCATTTGGATGTAGTATATAAGGAGCAGCACCTAGCTCTCCATTACGCTGGGGGATGGGTTGGTTCTGGTTTGTTGTTAATGTATTTAGTGTATAAGGAGTTTTTGTTTTTGTAATTAAAACCTTGTTTGAGTTATTTTTGAGTCCCTTTTTTTTAATGCATGGTCTCCCCAGCAAGCTCTCTGCAGCGCTACTATACTGTAAATAGCCAACAGGCATATGTATGTATGTAAGAGTAACAGCTGTTTGACAGTGGAATTTGCTGCCAAGGAGTGTGGTGGAGTCTCCTTCTTTGGAGGTCTTTAAGCAGAGGCTTGACAACCATATGTCAGGAGTGCTCTGATGGTGTTTCCTGCTTGGCAGGGGGTTGGACTCAATGGCCCTTGTGGTCTCTTCCAACTCTATGGTTCTATGTATTTATGTATGTATGTATGTCTATACCACCTTTTCCTCCAAGAAGCTCAAGATGATTTATATGGTTTCCCCCCCCCCCATCTTGTACCCACAACAATCCTGTGAGGTAGCTTAGACTGAAAGATGGTGACTGGCCCAAGGTCACCCAGTGAGCTTCATGGCCAAGAGGGGATCTGAACCCTGGTCTTCCAAGTCATGGTCAACCATTACACCACACCAGCTGTCCAAATGAGAGAGCTGCAATTTGCCTTCTCTGGGGCTTGAATTCAGGACCTTCAGATTATAGGACTGACACAGTGTCTGCTGTGCTAAAAAGGCTTCTGGCTGGCCGCTGTGGAAACAGGGTGTTGAACTAGATGGGTCCTTTTGGACTGGTCCCGCTGCTAGGCTCTTCTAGTGTCCTCAGGTGGGTAGCACGTGGCATAACGTGTAAAGGTGGCCCTAGGCGTTTCAGTGCCTTCCTCCCTCTCTCCTCCCAAGTAGGTAAACGTTGTGAGTCAGAAGTTCCTGCCTGTGCTTCTTTGCTCTGGCTGCACAAATGCAACATGCAAAAATTGGAAAATTAGTCACTAACTGACAGGAAGACCAGCACCAGTGGCTTACAAGACAAAAAAGCACCAACAGAGGAATTTCCTTTCTCTGAGAAGCAGAACTACATAATGCAGAAGTGTCACAAGGGGTTTTAAATTTAGTTTCAAGTCACCCTTTCACAGAAATTCTCTCTCCACATGCCTCCTACTTCTAGCATAGAAGAACAGAGCAACAACAGCACTGTCTCAGTTTTCATAGGTCAGGGAATAAGGGGGAAACCCCCACAGAACATACGCAGGTGGTAAGTATGGCAGATACTCCTCCAACCTCAGAAGGCTAAAAGGGAGGCAATTCTTGGCTGCAAGGCCAGTGTGTGGGCAAGGAACCCTTAACCACAACCTGCACACACACACACACACACACACACACACAAACAAACAAACAAAACCCTCACTGCTTCAAAAACATTAGGCCCAATTCCCTGCTGTGGTTTACTGACCAGACAATTGGTATATGCCTGCCAGTGCACCAGCAACTGCAGACACACCCACCAACTCTCTGCCAACCCAGGGGCAGTGGCGTAGCGTGGGGGGTGCAGGGGGGGCCAGCCGCACCATCTGGGGGGTAGGGTTAGGGGACGCAACATCTGGGGGGTAGGGTTAGGGGCGCAAATCCACGGGTTAGGGGGCGCAAATTACTTGCCTTGCCCCGGGTGCTGACAACCCATGCTACGCCACTGCCCGGGGGGAGCAACTTTCAGATTTATGGGATGTACTTCATTTTTTACTAGAACCTCAAGATTCAAATGCAAGAGACATACATTTGGAATGAAAAGAATTTTGAACCCAGCGATTTGCTCTGAGAAGCAGAACTAAATACAAATTCAGTCCTGATTCAGAACTTAATAAGAGCCAGCAGCCCATCTCTCTAGCATCTTGTTTTCAGAGCGGCCAGCCAGATGACAGGTTATCCCCCAGCTTTCTTCATCACAACAATATAATTTTGGAGTTGGAAGTCATTTTGTTGTTGGCATTATTAAATAACTGGATGTCAGAAAAGTCAGAAATCTTGGCCTATCTGCTGCAACTCACCCAGAGATCTATCAGTAAATCCTTATGTATCTTAAGGTTATCTGCCAAGCCCTGCCCTACACAAACAAAACCATCTCCCTCGCACTCTAGCCTCCCAAATGGGCAGCGCCAACCACCAGTTGACAGTTTCTGTCATCATGACAACTAGATGGAACTTTCTACTTTGTAGAATGAAGGCACACAACCACGGTAAGGAAGGAGTCATGCTAGCACATGGTTGCAGAATGACCCAAACCAATCAGCCAAGTCCCTTGACTGCAGATTACATCAATTGAAACCTCACTTTTTCACATATATTTGCATCCAAAGTGGTATGCATCAAAGTAAACAGTGGCAATCGCATATGTAATTAAAACAAGATAATGTTTAAAAAGATATAACAAGCAATCCTACTGCAGTGGTACCTTGATTTAAGAACAGTCCAGTTTAAGAACAACTTGGTTTACAAACTCTGCAAAACCAGAAATAGTGTCTTGGTTTGAGAACTTTACCTCGGTCTATGAACGGAATCCAAATGGTGGAAGGTCACCAGCAGTGGGAGGCCTCATTAGGGAAAGCATGCCTCAGTTTAGGAACCGTTTTGGCTTAAGAACGGACTTCCGGAATGGATTAAGTTCGTAAACCGAGGTACCACTGTATTACAAACAGAATACTATTGCAACTAACAACAGAAGGGGAGGCAGGCTTTCAAGTCCACCTAAAAGGAGGAAAAGAGGGGGCCCAGCTGATCTCTCCAGGGGGACCCCTACTAAGTTTTGGCATTGCCACTCATAAAAGGTCCTACACCTCATAGCTGCTGCAGGACTCCCAATGCCAATCTCACGGCTTAGGCAAAGAAGACACTTAAAATTGACTTGACCCCAGGCCATTAAAACCATCAGCACTTTAAAAATGAGCCCAGAAGTAATGTACGGAAGTTGATAAAATAAGATTGGCATTACAGTGGTACCTCGGTTCTCGAATGGCTTCGTTGTTGAACAAATCGACTCCTGAACACTGAAAACCCGGAAGTAAGTGTTCTGGTTATTGAATGTTTTTCGGAAGCCAAACATCCAAAGCAGTTTCCACTTGAGTGCAGGTAGCTCCTGTAGCCAATCAGAAGCTGTGCCTTGGTTTTCAAACAGTTTCTGGAGTTGAACGGACTTCTGGAACAGATTAAGTTCAAGAACCAAGGTACCACTGCATATCCATTTGCTAGGTTCCCAATAGCATTCTGGACCCATATTTTGAGCCAACTGAAGTTCCTAAACAGTCTTTAACAGCAGCCCCAAACAGTGCAGCCTCATGCAGACACAACCACACTTCAACATGCACCATTCTTCTGTGCATGGTGACCACAAAACTTTCTTTCTCTCCCTCTCTTAAAAGATCAAAGAAGTTGCTTTTTAGAATATGCAAATGATCAAGTTAAGGTGCTCCATTCATTCACTCTCTCTCTCATTCTCTCTCTCTCCAACATGCCTGGTTGGGTCTCGAACACATCTACTCTTGTCTAAAAGAATTGAGGATTCACTTGCCTAGGCTCTTGTCTTCAAGAGAAAACAGAAGTCTATAGGAATGTGCCTGGACCTGGAAGGGTTAAGCCACTATCACTCAGTGGCAAATATCCCCTTTTCGAGGCTCAAGAGGATGGTGGCTGTCCAGATTCCAGCACACTTGGAGGAGGCTGAATAATGGGATACGTTTCAATCTGACTGCAGTGGGACCTGGCTCGTTCTTCATGCCTTCTCCCCAGCTTTTGATACCACTGACCTCAGTATAATGGAGCAGCTCAAGGAGAAGGGGGTTGGGGGCACTGTACTTCAGAAAATAGTGAAGGGGGCACTGTCCAATGCAGCTGATGGGAGTTGTCATGTGGTGTCCCACAGGCTTTTATCTTGCCTATCATGTTATTAACATCTATATGAAACCTCTGGGAGCTATCATCAGGAGATATGGAGTGAGGTGTCACAGATATGTAGATGATACCCATCTCTGTTCCATCTGAATCAGGAGAGGTGCCTGAGATGCTAGACAGGTGTTTGGAGGCAATGATGGGCTGGACGTGGGCAAAAACTTTGAGGCTGAATCCTGAAGAGACACAGATGTTATGTGCTCCAAGTTCTCAAATCCAGGAGATGGAAGATGGCCTGTTCTGGATGGGGTTACACTCCCCCAGAAGGAACAGGTTCATAGCTTGGGGGTACTCCTGTTCCAACATTGTCACTGGAGCCTACAAATGTGTATTTGCAGCGGCAGCTGTTTCGTCAGCTACAGCCCCTTTGGGACTGAGATGCCTTGGCCATAGTACTCCATGC
This sequence comes from Podarcis melisellensis, assembly GCF_964234715.1. Taxonomy (NCBI): domain Eukaryota; kingdom Metazoa; phylum Chordata; class Lepidosauria; order Squamata; family Lacertidae; genus Podarcis; species Podarcis melisellensis. Next base: position 4,689,456 of record NC_138540.1, read on the forward strand.
TTTGATGACTTCCAGACTAGACTATTGCAATGTGCTTTATGGGAGGTTGCCCTCAAAGATGGCTTGGAAACTTCAACTGGTTCAAAACACAGTGGTCAGTTAAGTGGCTGGGGTTGCCTCCTATAGCCTCGATCTAAAACAGCCGCATTGGCTGCCAGTTGATTTCAGGGCCCATTCAAAGTGCTTATGCTCAAGTCTAAAGCCCAAAGTGACTTTGGCTCCAAATAGCTGGAAAGCTGCCTCCTTCCCTGCAGATTTCTCTAGGGCACGGGTGTCAAACACAAGGCCCGCAGGCCGAATCCGGCCCGCCAGACCTCGTCATGTGGCCCATGTAGCCGCCGCCGGCCACCAGCCTTCACCTTTTATTCTCGCTTTTTTTTTTTTTGACACAAGAAAGCCGCCTGTTCAGCGCATGCGCGGCAGCCTACAAGCCAGAGAACGTCTGCCCTCTAGCGGCGCCGGCCGTTCTACACAGGAAACCTCCACTTTACATGCATTCAGGAAACCTCCACTTGTTTTTATATTGAGTGCATGCCATCCTGTGACGTGGCAGATCCAACGGCTGCCTGAACCCTTCTCTCCTGTACTGTAAGTCCTACAGATACAACCGGCCCTTTGAGGGTGACCAAACTGCTGAAGCGGCCCCCGATGAATTTGAGTTTGACACCCCTGCTCTAGGGTGTTAAGCACAGCAGAGGAGGCCCACATAGTAGTTCTACCTCCTTCAAAGTTTGGGGGTAGTATTTTCTATGGCAGCCTCTGCTGTGGAATTCACTCTGCACAGAGATGCCTCTGGTACCTTCATCATATGACTTTTGGTGAATGCTGAAGACACATCGCTTTACCTTGACATCTGAGATAACAAATGTAACAAATGTAATAATAATAATAATAATAATAATAATAATAATAATAATAATTACAAGAAGAGCCAGATGCTGAAGGTGGACGAGGTGTTACCTCTTAACCTTCCATGAAGAGAAATTAACAATCACTAACAACCTGCTCTGTTGGGCAAGGAGCAGTATTAGAAACTCGGAAGTATAAGGCGAAAGATTTATACGATCTGAAGAGAAACCAGAGTCTTCAGACTTGGAGAAATTTTGAAAGACGTCCCGAAATATCTTTTGGATCTTAGTTTTAACTACGGAGATTTGGTTGCCCTGTCGAGGAGGAATAAAATCATCTCTAGGTGGGAGTTTCCCCGAGATCTACTCTTCAGTCTCAAAGAAAGGAAAATAAAAATAAGATCAGTAGAAGACAAAGTAAAGTGTATGTATAAATACGAAGAAGACTTGCAGAAGGGACTTGGAAAAGAGTTAAGAGCCTCAGACAGAAGATTACCAAGTTGATGGACTATATGGAATTGGCCGAAATGACTGGCAGAATCCGAGACCAGGGAGAAGAGACGGTGGAAGAAGATTGGAAAAAGTTTAAAGACTATTTATGGAAATATTGTAAAATTAATGAGTGTTAGAAACATGTTGGAATGAAGTTATACGGCTTTAGTAGAAATGTTAGAAGGAATTAAGTACAAATAGATTATTGGAGTATTAAAGGGAAAATAAGGTTAAAATATGTTAAGACAATTATATGACAGAACATAGAGGAAGATGGAAAGGAATTGCAATTAATAGAAGTGGAATACAAAAAGGGAGGTGTGAGGAGGTCGCTAAACAAGTGAATGTAAGATATGATATTGAAATGGTATGATGTGTGTTTTAAACTGTTTTTGCTTTGCTTTGTTTAGTTTATTGTGTTAATGTCGTGTTGTGTATTGTTTATACATTGTATTGTATTGTTTTTTCTTTTTTCTTTTTTTTTCTTTCCTTTTTTCTTTTTTGTAATGTTTAAAAGTAATAAATATTATTTTTTTAAAAAAGAAACTCAGAAGTATAAACTAATCACCAAATGACACCTTAAACCCAGGTTACGGTCGCCGCAACAGAATGTCTAGGTGCCATTTTTTCACCAATGAAGTTTCTTCTTCTTCTTCGTTTCATTTATATCCTGCTTTATATTTTAAAGCAAAAATCTCAAAGCCATTTACAACATGTTGAAATATAATATAAAATAAAATAATCCAGATTAAAACAAATTCAAGCTTCAAGGAAAATATTTCAGATCCTTCTCTGAGTTACATTTTGCTTTCCCCATATTTATTTATTTACTTAATTCATATAGCTGCCCCATAGCAGAGGTACTCCAGGAAGCCAGTGTGGAGTGGTGGTTAGAGTGTTGGACCTGGGAGATCAGGGTTCAAATCCCCACTCAGTCATGAAACTCACTGGGTGACCCTGAGCCAGTCACAGCCTCTTAACCTACCTCACTGGGTTGTTGTGGGGATTAACTGAGGAAGGGAGTAAACTACGTACTCCTTGGAGAAAAAGGTGAGATATAAATGCAATAAATAAGTTATTCTGCTTACTTGCTTAAGGAAGCTGGAAGGACCTGCCAGATGGAGATGTCAGTCTGCAACCTGGCATCCAGAAATCTCCATGTGGTCACAAAATGCACCTGACTAATTTCTAACACTGGAACCGCGGGCTCCTTCACATGGAAAAAAGTGAACAGAAAAGAGTCTTGTGCAAATTACAACTTCCCATGGCCGCATCTCAACATTGAATCACATGCAAAGCAGCCACAGAGCAATGACCTCCAGCATGTGCTACCATACTATCCAGTAAAATCAACGTTGAAAGTGCATTGCCTTCATTTAGAAGTGGCGTTGTGCAGCAGCGTAGTTTGCTTTTGCTGCTTCTACAGTTTCCCTGATAAGAGGAAGCAGCTTAAAGTCTTCCACCCACATGAGTTGCTATTATGTCATGGTACTAGCAATTCATGACACACCTCCCATCTGGCTGAACATCATGTGTCTAATTGCTAACCATGATGTAACAACTACCGTATTTTTTGCCCTATAGGACGCACCGGCCCATAGGATGCACCTAGTTTTTTGGGGGGGAAATCAAGGGGGGGGAATTATTTCCCCCCCAGGTTTGCGCAGCCATTCCCAAGCTAGAAGAGGGAGACGGAGCGCTCCCTCTTCTGCCTTCAGGGACAGCCTCTCTAGCCTCCGTGGGGCAGCGGCTTGCCCCGCTGTCCCCCGAGCTTGTGGGGCTGGCGGGGAGGAGAAGCAAGCTTGCTTCTCCCCCCCGCCAGCCTCCAGATCAGGTCCAGGAATAGCGGGGTGGCGGCGCTGCGCCTCCCCGCTGTCCCCCGAGCTTTTGGGCTGCAGGCTGCTGCCCGCAAGCCTTGCGAGCCCGCAGAACCTCCCGCCGGGCTTGCAAGACTTGCGGATAGCTTTCTGAAGACTGGAGAGCGAGAGGGGTCGGTGCGCACTGATCCCTCTCGCTCTCCAGGCTTCAGCGAAAGCCTGCATTCACCCCATAGGACGCACACACATTTCCCCTTCATTTTTGGAGGGGGAAAAGTGCATCCTATAGGGCGAAAAATACAGTACCTTTATATGGACAGAATCCCTTATTAATAAACATTCGCTTGCAGGAAGGGCAGCAGATGGTTTCAAGGTACAGTGGTACCTCAGGTTAAGAACTTAATTAATTCTGGAGGTCCATTCTTAACCTGAAACTGTTCTTAACCTGAGGTACCACTTTAGCTAATGGGGCCTCCCGCTGTTGCCGCACCGCCGCCGCGTGATTTCTGTTCTCATCCTGAAGCAAAGTTCTTAACCCGAGGTACTATTTCTGGGTTAGCTGAGTCTGTAACCTGAAGCGTCTGTAACCCGAGGTGCCACTGTACCCAGCTATGAGCTACAGTATCCAGACTGAAGTGCAGGCAGCTGCTCTCTAGAAGCTCCCACCACTCACTTTGGCAGTAAGAAAGCAAGCATAGCTCCCTTGGTAGAGCATGAGACTCCTAAGCTCAGTGTCGTGAGTTCAACTCCCACATTAGCCAAAAGACTCCTACATTGCAGGGGGCTAGACTATATGACCCTTACGGTCTCTTCCAACCCTACCATTCTATCATTCTTAGAGGCTTTCCCAAGAGGGTCTTGGCCCAACTATACAGTACAAGCAACCATTTCAAGACACATGTTTTTAGAGAGACTGACAAGGCAGAACACAGTAAGAGGAGTGCACCCCATGATGAACCCTCAAAATGGCACGCAGCTGTGGCTCTTCCAACTATGTTCTATAGTCAACCACAATTCTAGTTTGCTCACCCTTTTGCAGACCACCACCATATAGCAGTTAGGTGGGGACACTGTTCAACAAGTGCCTTGGTCCAAATGCATCCCACCCAGGAATCAAATTCTGGTCCATTCAGTTTTGTTCATTCCCCTTCCATTCTTTGAACACAGTCACTTGCAGAAGAGGCTAGCAGCCACTTCTTTTTAAACATTAAAAGTTTACACTGAAAAGTGGGCTGTCTCTCAGGTTACTCCTAAGAAACCTCTCGCTCTTCAGCCACTGCCCTATGCTATCCCTCACTGTAGTTTCACAGAGCATCTGAAAGTACGCAAGGAACCCACAGGTGGCCCCAGATCCACACTTCTGCCAGTGCCACAGTGGGAGCTGAGCCACATCTCACAGATCATGTGCAACTGGGCACAATCCAAGAGTGCACATCCTCCCAGACTGAGCAGTGCCAAGGAAACCCGGCAACAGAAGGAATCCCTTCAAACAAAGATCTAAGAAAACATCTAAGAAGAGGAACACTTACCTCTCTCATGCACCCCAGTTTCTTTTTCTTCAGGGCTTCACATTTCCTCATCTTGCAGACCTGGTGGCTGGTTCTTCGATTCACACAATGGGTGCAAGTCCCACAGTTTTCCTTCCTTAAGCAAGGTGTGCAGAGCCCACAGCGCTTTCGTTTCTTCCGGGACTGGGAGGCAGAGTCCACACCAATGCAGCCCTCATTCTGCACTGTTGTTGGGAAGCCACCGCTGGCTGTGCTCAGCATCTCACTACAGGCCCCCTCCAGGGTGCTGCTAAGTGGCGGCGCAAAACAGATATTTTTCATGACTTTGCACTGGCAGAGAACGGCAATGGAGCCAGCTTTGGGTGATGCCCTGGCATGAAGCTGTTCTTCTGAACAAAGATCTTAAAAACACCTTGGTGAATAATTTGGGTTACCTAATGAGTCCAACTCGCTCCAACAACCAAAAAGATATACTATTCTCCTTGCTGTACTTCATCTACATTTCTTTCCCGATATTCTCTCTCTTCTCAGGGTGCTACACCCCCAAATGGTGGGATCTTTAGGACAACAGAGGTCAGAGGTGCTCTGAATATGGACCATCCTGGAGAGAAAAGCACTTTGGACAGGGTGAGTATCCAGAGAGAGTTCAGTTCGAGCCTCCACACCTGGTGGTCCAAAGGCACACTTCCTCAACAAAGTATTCTAAAGAGGAATGGGGGGGGAGCGGGGGCCATTACTCACAGCACCCCCTCCATATGCACATCAAGGTTGGAGACACACGTCAGCCCAAGCTCATTCCACATCGAACTGGTGGCAACACAGCACTCTTGGGTTTCCAAGACAGCAATTTTTTAAAAAAAGTGTCGTTTTTGATTTGTTTTGAGGAGAAGGAAGCTCTTCCCTGGGAACGCCCTTTAAAAACTTTAGAAACGCGACCCTACCCCACCCCCACGCGAGATCCCGGCGGGAATCCACTCCCTGGTGGAAGGACCTTCCTCCTGGAGCCTCGCAGGCAAAGCTTGGGAGAACTTTCCTCCCTCCTCCTTTTGCTTTCTAAAAGACTCTCATTCCGCCCGAGAGAAGAGGGGGTTGTGTTTGGGGCAGGCTAGTCTCTCGGCTGGTCGAGCCCCCAGAAGGCGCTTCCAAACGCCGCCCCCGCCCAAGACACAAAGGAGCCCTTGATTACCACCAGCACCAGCCGCCGCCTCCTCCTGGGAAGGGGAACCGCTAGGATCGGGCCCGTTGGGGCGGGGGGGGGGAGGCCGGGAGCCCCCGCCTGCAGCTCGCTCGGCGGGGCGGCGGAGGGAAGCGTCTTGCAGCGGCGGAGCAGGAGGAAGCGCACGTTGCTGCTGCTGCTGCTGCTTCTTTGTTCTGGAGGTGCCTCTCCCCCCCCCCCGCGGTTGCTGGGCGGGGGCTGGGCCGGGCCGGGGGGAGCAGCGAGCGGCCTGCTGCCGGCGCGGGGCTGACTCAGCGCCGCCCGCCCGCCCGCCCGCGCCCTGCCAGCCAGACTCGGGGCGCGCGGCACTGGCGGCGGGGCGAGCGCTGCTCCGGACCGGCCGCGCCTCGGGCTCGCCAAGTTGCAGCTCCTCCGTGACCCGCTCCTGCCCACCGGGGTCCCCTCGGCGGCGCGGAAGAAGGGGCCCGGCCGCGCGCTTGTGGGAAGGAGCTCCGGGCGAGGCAGCGGGAGGGCCGGGGTCCCCTGGGTGCAGCCGCGTGGCCCCAGCCCGGCCCCGCGGCGCCTTCACACGAGACGCTTTCCAGCCCCTCTGGCGGGGTGAGGGAAGGGCGGCAGAGGAGGAAAGGAAGCCCGAGGACCCTCGACGGGCATTTGAAAAACTTGCTCGCGCTCCGGAAAGTGGCAGCGCTCTAGAAATGCCTCAGCTTCTTGAAGAGCCGAGCCTGTTCCCGCATGAGCCATTCACACGTGCACCCACCAGCGCCCTTATTTGGGCATGAGCGCGAAGGGATTCCGCTCCCGCCCAACCAAGCCCACCTTGGAAAGGGGCAAAGGGCCGCAGCTTTCAGGGGCTTTTTAAAGGGGGAAGGAGTGAAAGTGTGGCGGTGCTGGGCCACTCCAGCCGTCCAGGAGGGGCTCGAGTGATTAAACTTCATGCACGACAGAATAGTAGCATCATATCAGGGGGGAAAGGTGTAACCTGGCCACTATATTATTTTTATGTGTCTGAAATTTTTGAGGGTTGGAAGAGCATCCGTTCAATTACAGGTCTCCCCCACCACCACCTGCAGATTAAAGTGGTACCGTCCAATCACACCATGACCATCTCAGCGTCAAGTGGACTGGATGGGTCTTTGGGCTGATCCAGCAGACTCTTCTTGGGTTTTTATGCTAGGTTAGGGCAGTGTTTCTAACCAGGCCTATGCGCCCTTTCCCAATGAAGGGGGGCGGGAGCATGGCTGTTTCCAAAAATACATGCAATGTAAGTGAAAAATCAAGAAAAATAAAATTCAAAAGTTTTGCTCAGAAGAGGAGATTGTGTGTTACATGATCTGCACATCACCCTGGGCATAGCCAGGATTTACCCCCAGCTACGCCCACACACAGCGCCACAGGTCCACTGTAGTTCAGTATTATCTCATAAAATAAGTGCCTGATGTGCTCTGGTCCATGGGGTCATGAAAAGTCGGACACGACTCAACGACTAAACAACAACAAGCAGTACAGCAGTTCGTCACACACTTTGCAGTTAAATCAGTTGCATCTTGATTTGTGCTGCTCCGTGGGGCTTGCCAGTGAGTAGGAGGGTGAGGATCGTAGCAATGTTCTTGTCATCTGGCAAGACTGCAAAGAATATGACCTTGCCCCTCAGATCTATGGGATGCACACTCAACACACTCAATTTTTATCAAGGAAAATGATTTTTTTGTTTTCTTGGAGAAGTGCTACACTCACCAGTTCTCCTCCCCTCCACACACACACACCAAGCACATATAGAAGAGATGGGAAAAGCAGCAGAGGGAAAGATAGGAGAGGCAGAACTTCTACTACCGTATTTTTCGCTCTATAAGACGCACCAGACCACAAGACGCACCTAGTTTTTGGAGGAGGAAAACAAGAAAAAAAATATTCTGAATCTCAGAAGCCAGAACAGCAAGAGGGATCGCTGCACAGTGAAAGCAGCAATCCCTCTTGCTGTTCTGGCTTCAGCGATAGCTGCGCAGCCTGCATTCGCTCCATAAGACGCACACACATTTCCCCTTACTTTTTAGGAGGGAAAAAATGAGCATTATAGAGCAAAAAATATGGTAATACCTTACTCCCTTTTTGCTTTGCTCACTAAACTCCCCATATGGGACAGCTGCATATTCTTGCACTGCAGGGGGTTGGACCAGATGGTCCTCAGGATCCCTTCCAACTATGATTCTATGAACCCTGGCATTTCATTGTTTCCTCCTAAAGCATTTTTATACCCATGTCCCCCATACCCATATCAAAATGGCTGGCTCCATCTTTGCCCACATCCGGAGCTACTAGTTGACCACCTTGTTCTCCTGACAAAGCTGCAATTCCCAGAGTTCCCTCGGGACAATTAAACCACTGTGGGACTTGTAGCTCAGCGAGGGAAACACAGGTCTCAGCACCCTTAACTACAACTCCCAGAGGAATCAAGCCTCATGAGGAATGGTTGAGGGAGTTGGAAATGTTAGTCTTGAAAAGGGGACTGAGATGATAGGATAGCTGCCTTCAAATATATAAAGGGCCGTCTCACAGAAGATGGAGTAAGCATGTTTTTGCCTGCTCCAGAGGGGGGAGGAACCAAACCAATGGATTTGAATCATAGGAAAGTAGATTCTGACCCAGGCTTCCTCAACCTCGGCCCTCCAGATGTTTTTGGCCTACAACTCCCATGATCCCTGGTTAGCAGGACCAGTGGTCAGGGATGGTGGGAATTGTAGTCTCAAAACATCTGGAGGGCCAAGGTTGAGGAAGCCTGATCTGACCCAATACAGTGGTACATTGGGTTAAGAACTTGGGTTACGAATTTAATTGTAACCTGAAACATCTGTAACCCGAGGTACCACTGTACTGGGATGTGGTGGACGCTAGAGGTTTTTAAGCAGAGCTTAGATGGCCATATGTCAAGGATGCTTTAGCTATGATTCTTGCATGCAGGGGGCTGGACACTCAGGGTCCCTTCCAACTAGCGGCATAGTGTGTGTGGTGGTGCCTGGGGCAGGAGGGTGGCTGTGCACCCAGGGGGAGCACTCATGAAGGGTGAATGAAGCCCATGCCCAGCCCACACCGCTGCCGACCCCCTGCCAAGCGAGGCTGTGCTGCATCCCTGCCTGCCCCCAGGCCTTGGAGGGTACAGCAGGCATGCGTCCAAAGGGTGCATTCATGCTGCCCCGAGATGCAGCAAAGCTGCATGCGGTCACAACAGGCATGTGCCCTGAACAGGAAGGGAGCATGTCTGTTGCATCCTCCTCAGGCAGCCCTGCAGCCTCGCAAAGCAGGGCACGGCTGGCAGAGCACCATGAGTGCGCTACTTGGGAGCATGCCTGTTGCGCTTGCCAAGGGCTGCAGGTGGACAGCGGCACTGCAGCATGCGGCTGGCAGGGCAGCAAGGAATAAAATGGGCCCACCCCCAAAAAAATGTGCCTGGGGCAACTGCTCCTCTAGCCTCCCCACACGACGCTACTGCATCCAACTCTGCAATTCTATGATTCTTGGGGGAAGCCATGTCTGTTAAAAGTGTTTTGATAGTGCTTTAAATGTCTGGTGTGGACGTAGTCCTAGTCTTACCCAAACAGGTCCCTCCAGAGCTGTCCATGAGTCTGTTCCTTCCTTTTTAACATACTGTATAAAGCATGTATAAAGGGACACAGGTGGCGCTGTGGTCTAAACCACAGAGCTTCTTGGGCTTGCCAATCAGAAGGACGGCGGTTCAAATCTCCGTGACAGGATGAGCTCGGTCCCTGCTCCTGCCAACCTAGCAGTCGAAAAGCACATCAAAGTGCAAGTAGATAAATAGGTACCACTCCAGCAGGAAGGTAAACGGTGTTTCCGTGCACTACTCTGGTTTCACCAGAGTCATGCTGGCCACATGACATGGAAAAACTGTCTGCAGACAAACGCCGGCTCCCTTGGCCTGAAAGCAAGATAAGCAGCGCAACCCCAGAGTCATTTGTGACTGGACTTAACTGTCAGGGGTCCTTTACCTTTACCTTTACAAAGCAAAAGTCACCAGCAACAAAACCAATGCCACCTGGATGCCCTTTCGGTGCTTTCAGCTCTTTGGTCAGCTTTCCCATCAAGGCATGAGGTTGGACACACCTTTGGAGCTTGCACCTGTAATGTAAGGTAAAGGTAAAGGTACCCCTGCCCGTACGGGCCAGTCTTGACAGACTCTAGGGTTGTGTGCTCATCTCACTCTAGAGGCCGGGAGCCAGTGCTGTCCGCAGACATTTCCAGGTCACGTGGCCAGCGTGACGAAGCTGCTCTGGCGAACCGGCACCAGAGCAGCACACGGAACGCTGTTTACCTTCCTGCTATAAAGCGGTACCTATTTATCTACTTGCACTTAAGGGTGCTTTCAAACTGCTAGGTGGGAAGGAGCTGGGACCGAACGACGGGAGCTCACCCCGCCACGGGGATTCGAACCGCCAACCATGCGATCGGCAAGTCCTAGGCGCTGAGGTTTTACCCACAGTGCCACCCACGTCCCACAGCACCTGTAATGTAGTATTTGCCGATTCCCCTTTAATTCGTATGCTATAACTTGACAGCTGACAGGCTGCCAACAATAAAACACTTCAGTTCTTTATGTATCAGTAACACATTTTTTTTAGTGTTGATGTTTTTATTGGCATTTTTTTGTAGTAGTTGTTGTTATTCACTTTGGGATGTTTTGTGGGAAGTGATTCTTAATTCATTAAGCAAATAGTATGCATAGCAGCCTCCAGATTGTAAAAATAATTTTTTAAAGCCCTCAATGTTAAAGGAGCAGCCAGCTTCTCCTGGCCTGAAAACCAACTCCTCTGAGCACGAACCTCCTTACTTTCTGATTAACTATGTGGACAGCAGTCAACCAAAAAATATTTAACTTATCACACCAATCTGGGTAGGAAAAGACATTTGACTCCAAGACATCTCCCAGCCTAGCAGTGCTTCACTCCCAAGCTGGGACAGAGCCGTGTTCTTCCAGAGTCTGTCTGGCTCTTATTTAAACTCCAGTGTCAGGAAAGTGAGTTTGAAATAAACCACCACCTAGTGTGCAGCCACAGCTTCGAACTTTTAAAATGCATTTACCAAACCAGTGAAACTCCACCAAATTCAAATAGTTATTTCCCCAGCAAAGCGATTTTGTGCATCGCCAAAATCAAGAGGCAGATTTTTAAAAGGCATTTTCCCTTCACTGGCATCTTATTCCAGAGTGCTGTAAACTTGTCGTGTTCTGCAGGGCTCTGTGCTATCTTTTTGACTAAATTAGGAAGGTATTTCATTGTCTCCCAAGGCAGATATGTGCCAACAACAACAATGAATACTTTAAACTCAGCTGGCCATCAACACTTATTTGCTGTTTACTTGTTACATTTCTATCCCACCTTTCCCCTGAAGCGTTCAAGGTGGCAAACATAGCTCTCCTCTCCCCATTTCTTCCTCACAACAACCCTGTGAGGTAGGCTAGGTTGAGATCGCGTTACTAGCCCAAGGTCACCCAGTGAGCTTCATGACTGAGTGGGGGTTTGAACCCTGGTCTCCCCGGTCCTAGTCCAACACTCTTACCACTACACCACACTCACACACGCTTGTGCCTTAGCCTGCACCATTTGCTTTCCAACTGCGTGGACAAAAACTGGCTAGCAGCCATCACTGTGACATCAGGGGATTGGCATGTGGGGAGTCCCACCCACCTGTCAAACTTGGCTTGGTGTATTTGTTTGGGGGGGGGGCTGGGAGAAAGAGAGAGGAACAGAGGGGGAGAGCAAGAGCAAGAAGGTTCTACTCCTGTTGGCAGAATCCAGATTCTCACCCCTGCTTTAGAGAACAGGCTGCACACTCAAAGCCATTGGGCCAGAAAGCCGGGAACTGTTTCAGCGTCAGTCAAAAGTGTTATTATGTAAGTCAAAACGGCTGGATGCACATGACATGAGCAGCTAGAGGAGAAACAAAAGGAAATACCTGGCTGGTTAGCAGCCCTTTGGAGACAGCAGTGGGGAAATGGCAGAGGAGGACTTCTTTGGATCAGACCAAAGGCCCATCGAGCCCCGAGTTTTGTTTCCACAGCCACCAACCTTTAGGTGCCTTTGGCAAGTGCATGAACAAGATCGGTGTGCCTGGTCACCCTCCCTGCACATGGTGCTCAGGAACAGCTTTTCAGAGGCATCCACCTCTGAACTTGGAGGGAGCATATTGTTGCATGCACCCCAATCTCAAAGCGGCAAGAGATTTCAGGGTCAGTTCTCTCAGATCTTGCAACCCCACACTCCATTTAACATTAGAGTAAGATCAGGGACTGACAAGGGAATTGAGGTGGGGGGCTCCCCAAGGCTTTTGCAAGCCGTCTTCCTCTCCTCTTTTAAGCTCCCAATCACAGCTGGGAAAGAGAGACTCCCTGTCTGAAACCCCAAGAGTAGACAATTATGAGCTAGACGGACCAGTGGCCCAAAACTTAGATTTTGCAAGCCCACATCCAGGAGTGCAGGGGGGGGGCGGGGGCTATGAGCAAAATCCACTCTTACATCTACTCAAGACAGAAACCACTGCCTTTTTTCAATGCATAGAGCATTTGTTGCTACCACTTTCCTATTCCTCATATTAACTACAGAAACACCATTACAACTAGGGAGAGCTTTAGTTCAATAATACTTGCTCTGCATGCAGAAAGTTCAAAGCCAAGCATCCACAGGCAGGACTGGGAAAGAGCCCTTGTCTGAAACTCTGGAAGGTCACTGCCAGTCTGTGTAGACAACACTGAGCTGGCTGGACTAAGGATCTGACTCATGGGACTGCACCCAATGTACTTGTTCCATTAGCACAAATATTTGTGCTTGTGCAACAAAAGTTCCCCTCTCTCCTGCCCCTGTGTGTGTGCCCCAAACCCTCCCTAAATCGGCTCCAGAGGATTGGAGTGAACCCCGAAACAGATCAGGGGGGTGCAAAGGGTGGAGGAGTTCCATCACACGAGCGCTAATAGAACAAGTTACTTAACACCACACTGGATGCAACCCAGGAAAAGATACCTGTCTGCGTATATGTATATAATTAACCTCAGAGGTCAGAAGGAGAAATGCAGCCGTGGGGAATTTATTAGCACATTCCCTGCTGCCTATCAGCTGTGGGGAGGCAGCATGCCTTCAAGTGCCCCTCTGTACACAAACCCCAGAGGTTTGAAGGAAAAGGGGGCTGTTGAAGGCTTTTCTCTCCCCTTCTCTTCAGAGAGCAGTGTCTTGGGGGGGGGTCTCCTGCCCATCCCCACTCTCCCCCTCCCCCAGCCTCTGCTGCCCCAACAAGAACAAGAACTAAGAACAAGAACTAAGACCATCAGAAGAGCTTCCTGGATCATCTAGCCTAGCATCCTGTTCTCAGAGGGGCCAACCAGATGCCTGTGGGGAACCCACAAGGAGCACATGAGTGCATGCAGCCCTCTCCCCTCCTGTGGCTTAGACTGAGCAACTGGTATTGAGAAGCATTGCTGACTCCAACGCCGGAGGCAGAGCAGAGCCAGGATGTGTGGTAGACATCACTGTCTCCTGTGGGAGCAGGTTCCCTAGTGTGTGAAGAATGACTATCGAGATCTACCCTGGTCTTGTGGGGATTGCAGCCAGGGAGGTCACCGGTAAACAAGCCAGAGCCTGGGAGAGTTGCCAGCTTCTCCCGAGAAGGCTTGTTTTCCAACAGTCTACAAGTTCTAGTGTCACGAGAGGAAGGCAGACTTTTATTTACTCCCTTTCTCCGTGTTTTAAAGTTACTTGTTTTACTGATTTAACTGTTGTTGTTTAGTAGTGTCTGACTCTTCGTGACCCCATGGACCAGAGCACGCCAGGCACTTCTGCCTTCCACTGCCTCCCGCAGTTTGGTCAGACTCATGTTTGTAGCTTCGAGAACACTGTCCAACCATCTCATCCTCCATCGTCCCCTTCTCCTTGTGCCCTCCATCTGTCCCAACATCAGGGTCTTTTCCAGGGAGTCTTCTCTTCTCATGCAGTGGCCAAAATCTTGGAGCCTCAGCTTCAGGATCTGTCCTTCCAGTGAGCACTCAGGGCTGATTTCCCTAAGAATGGATCGGTTTGATCTTCTTGCAGTCCATGGGACTCTCAAGAGTCTCCTCCAGCACCAGAATTCAGAAGCACCAATTCTTCGGTGATCAGCCTTCTTTACGGTCCAGCTCTAACTTCCATACATCACTACTGGGAAAACCAGAGCTTTAACTATACGGACCTTGATTTAACTGGAGCATTTTACAAATTCAAGAAGAATGCAGCTATCTACAAACGAAAGGTTTATCAGTGTACTGAATCTTTTAAAAAGCACATTATAGCGGTACAGAAGCAGCCTTCCTCTTAATGAGGGAGGCTGAGATGAGTAGAAGACTAGAACACAGAAGTCAATTCTTTTTAGAATTGGCTTAAGATGAGCTTGAGTCTACATGGCTGACACCACTTCTGTGGTTGCTCCCATTCAACTCCAAGAAGCATGTGCGTCTTCAGGGTCAACTGCATGTTTACACAGAAGCAACACAAAGAGGGCTGCAACCAGAGGATTTTGCAACATGCCAACAACATCCTTGCGCAGGGACAGAAACTATCAAGTGGATGTAGTAAAAAAATAAAGGAGAAAAGTGTTCCAGACTACTCCTCCCTGACCACTGGGCTAAGCTGTCTGGGGATGATGGGAATTGAGAATCCAACCACACCCAGGGACCCAACATTCAAGAACACTGTGAGGAGGGGATCTCCAGCAGCTGCCCCCCTTCACATTTCTTCAGCTGCAGTAAATGTTGATGCCCCCAGTGCAATTGAGTATATAAGGACAATAGCCCAGTGGCAGAAATGGTTTCTCCAAAACTTTCTAAGGATACTGCAAGCAGCTTTGGAAACAGAATCTCTGAACTTCAACAGACCATTGGACACAGGCTATAATCACACACAGCAGCCTTAAAAAAAATACAGTAATTTTATACATTAGAAGAGTGATAAATTAAATGTTGACAACACCAATCATTAAAAGCTAATGAATGGTTGATTGTAAAAAGCAATGCATTAAAAAGGGAGAGTTTTGTACTGCTGCTTATTTATAATTGGTGCATGAATTTTAATGCTATGTACAAAAAGTAAAGGGGTGACACGTCATTCCATCTACTGCTGATGAATTTGCATATATAGGTTTACTGAGGCTTGGAAAGGCAACATCAAACGCAACAGAACTATTTCTTGAGGAGAAAAGGATGAAACATGCATGGACAAAAATACTTGGACATCCATATTCCAGTTTCCCAAAGTCAATTTTGTGAACTTTACTATCCACAGAGGCACTGGGCATCCTTTTCATATCCTCTCTGCAAAATTCATGGTGATGTGTGCGCCTCTAGCGTCTTAAGATACTATGCCACAGGGCTATCTTAAACTTTAAACTGGACTGCTCATAGATAGACATCCAATTTATTCCATTTC
The DNA here is from genome assembly GCF_964234715.1 of Podarcis melisellensis. Classification (NCBI taxonomy): domain Eukaryota; kingdom Metazoa; phylum Chordata; class Lepidosauria; order Squamata; family Lacertidae; genus Podarcis; species Podarcis melisellensis. The sequence continues at coordinate 4,704,753 of NC_138540.1, forward strand.
TTTTAAAAGGAACTTTGCAGATGTTTGTGCTGAAGGAAAATCTACAAAAAAAATAAAACCTTTGTATCCATGTTCCCCCTTTGCACAAGCAATGAATGAAGAGGGCTATAGTTGTAGGATAAACTTGATAAATTTCATGGAAATGTGATAAAGGCAGATAAAGAGGGTGAAAAGTATTCTCGAAAACAACGTACAGTTGCTATATTTGTGTGTGACATCAACCATGCAGTGGCCTTCATGCACAGAGATGCTATAGCCCAGGAGGCCTCCATCACATAGGTAAGAGTTGCACTGGGGGTGGGAAGCAGCAGAAGAGACAACAGCCCCTTGAAAAACTCAAGTACATGTCTGGTTTTTTTACATCTGTCACATACAGACGCTAACACAACTGTACAGAATTCAGTCTATTCTTCACACTCTGAACCTTCCAGATTCCTCGGTCGGTCCCTGAATTGTTTCAGTGTCAATAAATTTCCAAACTCTCTTCTCCAAGGGGGAGGTTATTGATGCACAGACAATGGAAAGGTGTGCAGATGCACAGGAACTGGGCACTGTTAGACGGTCCTGCAGTGCCTAGGAAACTCAGGTGGGTGTCTAAGTGCAGGGTGCTTAAAAATAATATATTACAGAAGTGAGCCCAAGGTGTCTATTGCTATCACGCCACATCACAGTAAGTAGCAGGAATTGAGGGCGCATATAGACTCAAGAACTTGAGACTCCACACCCTGAGAAAATGCAGCAGCAGAAGTTGGGGAGGGAGCAGGTCCAGAATCATGGCAAGGGAGCCACTGGTAGCCAGTACCAACAAAACTAAGTAGATGCACCACTGCCCAAATGTATTAAATGGGCTACCACTCTCTCACGTGGCAGAGCACCCTGCCAGGCCCTTTCCAGGCAAGAGGACTGATCTCTCACTTGGCCAAACAGAGGCCTCTGCGTGGCTTCTGAGCTCACCCAGCCCAAGTGAAATTGCCCCCAACATCCCTCTCTTTCGCCTGTTGCAATTCTTCTTTCTATCTGTAGACTAGGTTGGGATTTTGCTGCCCAGAGGGCTTCTTTCCCCTGCAAGTAGTGCGCAGAGAGACCTTTAATTCTTGCAAGCACCTCTGACCTGGCCGAGCTGTTAACTCCCAATGGAGTTGACCATTAAGGACTGCTTTCTCTTGGTGGCCATCCACTCAGTGGAGCCTGCTGTGAGATCCTGGGCTAGGAGGCAGCGGTAGACGCAGAAGGGAAAGCCTCCCCTGAGAGAGTCTTTATAAAAGTCTTCACCTGCAAAAAGAGGAAACAGATCTTCAAATAAAATCCAAACAATTGTTTGTTCAGTTGTTGCCATGTTAGTTCCAGGGAATAAGAGACACACAATTAAGGCAAATTGGTAGCTTGCGGTGCCAACTTTAATCTGATGGAAGAATATGCAAGTTTTGTGCATTATACCAAAGCTTTCACATTTCAGAGAAGTGAAATCTTACCTGGGACATAAGCCTCCCTTGTTCATTTGTGTCATCCTCAAAATCCTTTGTGACATCAAGCAGCAAGACTGGAGCATTTCTTATGTTTTCAGAATGAATCCTGTGGGGGCAATAAGAATGTTATTTCCTTAATTCTTTTCACTATACAATCAATATTGTGGCTTCAGTTACAGTGGGTAGTTCAGCTCACTTCCTTGAATGATCTCATCTGCATTGACTTTGAGTTGTCTCATTAATTCACCTCATTTCCTTCAGTGCCTACATGCCAAGGTTGTTGAAAGCAGAGCAAGGGGAACCTTTTGAGACCAGGGGCCACATTCCCTTTAGGCAATCTCCTCGGGGTAACATACTGGTGACAGAGGAATGAATGGAAAATTTACCTTTGTGCAGTAGTAGTAGAAGAAGAAGAGTTTGGATTTGATATCCCGCCTTTCACTCCCCTTCAGGAGTCTCAAAGCGGCTAACATTCTCCTTTCCCTTCCTCCCCCACAACAAACACTCTGTGAGGTGAGTGGGGCTGAGAGACTTTCAAAGTGTGACTGGCCTAAGGTCACCCAGCAGCTGCATGTGGAGGAGCGGAGACGCGAACCCGGCTCCCCAGATTATGAGACTACCGCTCCTAACCACTACACCACACTGGCTCCCAGTGGTGGGTAGCTTCTACACACACACACACACACACACACACACACACACACACCCCTCCATCATCCATCCAGACAATCAAGAGTTCAAGCTTACATTCCAGCCAGGCCAAAAAAGGGTGTGAAGCAGGGTCAGTGAGGGGCATGGCCTGGGGAAAGTTCCAAGGGCCAGACACAGAGGCCTGGGGGCGCATTCTCTCTACGGACCCAAAGATTCCTGCCCCTGTTGTAATCCTCAGCTTTACCATATTGCCATCCCAGAGCAATTTGGAGATAAAAGTGGCTTATACTATAGGTAAAGGTAAAGGGACCCCTGACCATTAGGTTCAGTTGTGACTGACTCTGGAGTTGCGGCGCTCATCTCGCTTTATTGGCCGAGGGAGCCGGCGTACAGCTTCCAGGTCATGTGGCCAGCATGACTAAGCCGCTTCTGGCGAACCAGAGCAGCGCACAGAAACTCCGTTTACCTTCCTGCCAGAGCGATACCTATTTATCTACTTGCACTTTGACGTGCTTTTGAACTGCTAGGTTGGCAGGAGCAGGGACCGAGCAATGGGAGCTCACCCCGTCACAGGGATTCGAACCGCCTAGGCTCTGTGGTTTAACCCACAGCGCCACCCATGTCCCTGGCTTATACTATACAGTATACCAAATCTACTCCTTGAACTGTTGATCACACTGTGAAGTTAATAAAACCAGCAATAATTTTATAAAACAGCCTCTCTTGCAGCTTCACGCAAGGATTACAGATTATTACACAGAGATAGAGCTTTCAGCATCTTAAAGCATAGTGCAGATGTTAACTATTATACACCCACAGTGGAGCTAAATTTTGCTGCCTTGCACCGTCACCATGACTCATATAATTCAATGGATTTCCTTGAAACAAAGCCAAATACATTCTACCTTCAGATAAAAACACACGTTTTTAAGGCACTTTCTAATTCCATCACGCACATCCCAAAATGCAGAAATTGTAACTTAAGGTGCCTGCCTTAATTTCTGCATCATGTAAGCAGCAAGCATTTTCTGCAATGTGCTCACTTAACAATCTAGCCTCCATGCACCCACGCTCTGCCTCCGTCTTTCAGCCCCAAACATCTTCGCCTAAGGTAACAGTGAGGCTCACAACACCACAGGTCACCTCACTGCAAGCCAAACCTCTGCTTTCACTATTTGCCTTCACTTGGGATACAGGGAATGGTGTGTGTTTGTAGTGACCGGCTATAGTGAGGAAGGATGGGACAAGCTAGTTAATGGCCTGGCTTTCACCTAACAGTAAGTCATGGTCAGAAACAAACTATAGTTTACTATGAATGTGCCAGCAAGCTGATACGTGCTGCTCAAATCACAACCACTCTGCTCATCCATTTGCCAACTGAGAAGAAACAAACAGCAGTGCTGGGTTAGAGTTGTGTGCAAACACTAACCCAAACAAAGCAAGGGCGGAAGTCAAGGTTTGTTCTTGACTTACCAGTTTCTTTGGAGAGAAACTACCAATGCTGGTTCACACAAAATGCTAAGCCAGCACTGTGGTTTTGTTTACTCCCAGCTTGGCAAAGGGTGGGTGCAATTTGAACTGTGTGGATGAACACACAAATGCACAGTAAGCCATTGTTTGTTTCTGACTACAGTTTAGTATTACATGCAAGAGGGAGACAAAGTTTTGGGCAAATGTCTGCATCATCACAAGAAGAAACATGTCAGAATAAAAAAGGAGGAGTGCCCCACATGTATGAGTATAGTGGTACCTCGGGTTAAGAATTTAATGCGTTCCGGAGGTCCGTTCTTAACTTGAAACTGTTCTTAACCTGAGGTATCACTTTAGCTAATGGGGCCTCCTGCTGCCGCTGCGCCGCCACCATGCAATTTCTGTTCTCATCCTGAAGCAAAGTTCTTAACCCAAGGTACTATTTCTGGGTTAGTGGAGTCTGTAACCTGAAGTGTTTGTAACCCAAGGTACCACTGTAAGTAGGGATATAGAATTGGGCTTCATTTAAAATGAATTAAATCTTTAGAATTCACAAGCAGTGGAAAGGGGAGATCAGATAGTCCCATGTTCTGATCGTGCTTGACAGTTACTCTGCTGATTTTGCCCGTACTATACAACTATGTAAGCTTTAAAAAAGCTTGGTTCTGAAAACTAATACTGTAGAACTGGAAAACACACTTCTTCTTTAAGAGGGACATGACTAACTAAAGGTTGAGAGCAAGAGGACTGTGGGTGAAAGACCAAGGCAAAACATGGAAGTTCATCTGCTTTGCTTCCACTGATTAAGGTTCAGAAATTGATGGACAGGCTCTGTGTGGGAAGAGAGCTCAGCTGAGTGAAGTCATCACCACCCAAAGACTCACTGGATTCCAGAAGCTCAGTAGCAAGTGAGCACAATATGCAAGGCTGTCAGATGTGTTTACTGATTAAACAGCACGGAAGATAACATTGGGCACCTGTAATTTACAGTCTCTTCTGCTTTTTGGTGGAGGGGTGAAGTTGTAGTCGCCTTAACTGCTGGTGTAAAGCAACAATAATTCCTTCCTGCCTCTCTTCCTGCTAAATAACAGCTGGAAAACCCTAGTAATGTGTTCAGAATAAAGCATGCAAAATACATCTTGCAGGTTTAAAAGAAGTGCAGTAGAGATTTATATCCCAGTCTGTACATGCATTGGATTTGAACTTGTTTAAAATATACAAACTTGTTTTTATTCTTAGTGACTACAGGAAGCATTCATAAATGGAACAGAATGAATAAAAAATAAAGGATGATGACGACTTAATCCCTAGAGCAGCCTTTCCCAACTTGATGCCCTCCAGAGATTTGGGTCTTCGACTCCCATCAGCCCCAGCCAGTGCCCCAAAGTTGATGGGAGAACAGCCATGCTAGCTGGAGCTGATAGGAGTTGCAGCTTAAAACATGGGGAGGGCACAAAGTTGGAGCAGGCTGAGCTACATCACTCCCACTACAGAACGGAAACTTCCAGCCTCTCTTTGGTTTGCAACAACACTGCAACTAACACAGTAGTGGCCTGTGAACTGTGACAATGGGAAAGGATAAAAATTCTGCCAATAAGTAATCCCAAATTAATCATAAAAGAGTAATCTGGATCAGGTCTGACTTACTGTTAGGAAAGCTGCTCTAGAGTGATCCACAGCCCACTAATTGTGTCTGGTGAGCAAGAGACTGTTAAGGATTCTGGTTGGGAAGCGAATGGCAAATACACCTGTCAGGGAACTGCCATCGGAGCCAGAGGTGGAGGGAAGGCTCCAGAGAGATGCCGGAGAGTGTCCCAGTAGGGAGAGAGGCAGCCCATCTGCTGGGGAAGGAAATCAGCATAACACCAGTGAAGAAGGGGGGCAGATTCGGGGAATCGGAGAGGAGGCTCCAGGACTCCTTGCCGGAGACCAGCAGGGAGAGCACGGGTCCTCCGCTGCCCACACCCTCCCTGCGCAGAAGACTTCCGCGCAGGGAGAGTAGGAGGAGACTTGGCGTCAAAGAACTTCTTTGCTGGAAGAAGTTCAAGAAACGCCCACTGACGGATTCTGCCAGCGACTGAGACAGCCACGAAGTGAAGGGCTGTCCAGACAGAAAGGGTTCACCCAGGTAACCTAGCCAGGAGTGGCGACAACTTACGCACGAGCAACCCCTAGAGCCATTACAATACCCCGTGGCCCACTTCCACATGTTGCCTGCCACATATCTTATTTTGGGGCCTGAGTTGTGCACAGCCCAGGACACAGCACCCGTCTGTACACAGCTGCCCTCCTGCACCTCGTGGTCTCTAGCCCACCCATTTCTGTGCTACCAAGACTTCCTGGTTCCTTTTGCCCTTGCTGCTGTTCTGCATCATAGCCCAACAGCTGTAATGTTTAGCAGCAATTAAAGTGTTGGACAAAGACCTGGGAGACCTGGATGCAAATCCTGACTCAGAAGAAGGTGAGATGCAAATCCTCATCCTCATCTCCAGGTGATGGGAACTGTGGCTTGGCTGCCTGCCTCTCTCTTCCGTGTGGGATCAAGTGGGTGCTCTGGCACCAGCATACACCTGCCACATGACACAGCCGAGTGGGACCAAAAAGAAGAGGCTCAAGCAAAGAGCAGGCGCTGCCTGCAGAGCCACAACTGCCTTCCCACGGCAGCCAGCTCTCTGCTGCTCCGCCTGTGACTCACTCTGTGCTCTTCTCCAGGAGCCAATGTTCATGTTGAGTGTGAAGCTGCTCCAGGTAGCGCAGCTGGACCTCCTTCTCTTCAGGCCTCCCTCTTTGGCGCAATCTTTCCATGCAGATCTGAAAGGAGGGAAAGGGAGATTCATTGGCCAGTGCCATGAGCGCCAGAGCCCCACACTGCCTTAAAGCCAGCAACTCCTGTTCGGCCAGAGAGGCACACTTCACTCTCACACCTAAGGAGGTTTACCAGTGGAGCAAACAATGCAAACCTGATCCAGCCCCAAATGACTTTCTATAGACCCAGAATGCAGCAAAAAAAAGCAAATTCGATTCTAGGGATCATTAGGAAAGGCTTTGAAAATAGACCTGTCGGTATCGTAATGCCGTTATGCAAATTTTATGATGAGGCCACATTTGGAATACAGACCTGTGTACAGTCCTCACCTCAAGAAGGATATTGTAGAGTTGGGAAAGCTTCAGAAAACAGCAGCCAAGCGGATGCAGCGATTCCCTTACATGGAAAGGTCGCAGCACTTGGCAGTGGCGTAGCGTGGGTTGTCAGCACCCGGGGCAAGGCAAGTAATTTGCGCCCCCTAACCCGTGGATTTGCGCCCCCGAACTCTAACCCCCAGATGTTGCGCCTGGTGCGGCCAGGCCCCCCTGCACCCCCCACGCTACGCCACTGGCACTTGGGACTTTTTAGTTCAGAGAAATAGTAAGTAACTGGCAACAGGATAGAAGTTTATAAAATTATGCATGGCGTGGAGAGAGTGGATAGATAAAAGGTTTTCCCTCCCCTCTATCTCGTAACAATAAAACTCTTGAACGTCGAATGAATATGAATGTTGGAAGTTTCTAGACAGACAGAAGGAAGTCCTTCTTCATGCAGCCCAGAGTTGAACTATGGAACTTGCTCCCACAGAAGGCAATGATGGCTACAAGGCTAAAGGGTTCTGAATATCAGTTGCTGGAAACTACAGGAGGGGAGAGTGTCTTGTGCTTGACCCTCGTACCTATGGGACTGCCTCTCCTGGTAGGCCCCGCGGAGGACCTTAAGGTCCACAAATAACAACACTTTAGAGGTCCCAAGCCGCAAGGTGGTTAGATTGGTCTCAGCTAGGGCCAGGGCCTCTTCAGCACTGGCCCCGACTTGGTGGAACGCTCTGTCACAAGAGACTAGGGCCCTGCGGGACTTGACATCTTTCCGCAGGGCCTGCAAGAAGGAGCTGTTCTGCCTGGCCTTGGGTTTGGACTCAGTCTGACCCTTATGTTTCCCTCCCCTTATGGTCTTGATTTATTAGCTACTTTAAAACGAGGCTGCATTTTAAATTGCATTTTAACCTGTATTTTAATTGGGGTGTTTTTTTTCCTTCCCGACCCCCTTTCTTTCCCCCCTATTATGTTTTTACTGTGATTTTATTGATGTTAGCTGCCCTGAGCCTGGCATTGGCCGGGGAGGGCGGGGTATATATTATTATTGTTATTATTGTTGTTGTTATTATTATTGTTACAGTGGTGCCCCGCAAGACGAACGCCTCGCAAGACGAAAAACCCGCTAGACGAAAGGGTTTTCCGTTTTGGAGGCGCTTCGTAAAACGAATTCCCCTATGGGGTTGCTTCGCAAGACGAAAAAAATCTTGCATCCCCCCACGGGTTTTTTTCGCTTTTTTCGCCCTTTTCTTAAGCCGCTAAGCCGCTTATCAGCTGTTCCGCTGATAAGCCGCTTAACAGCTGATCGCTGGAAGCCGCTTGACAGCTGTAGCGCTAATCCGCTAAGCTGTCAATGGGCTTGCTTCGCAAGACGAAAAAACCGCTATACGAAGAGCCTCACGGAACGGATTAATTTCGTCTTGCGAGGCACCACTGTATTATTAATCCTGCTTGTGGATTTCCCAAAGGCACCTGGTTGGCCACACTAACTCTCTCGTGGCTTTCCCTTTCCATGGTCTTCTCCGTTCTCCCTCTTGAATTGGAAACACATTCTAGGTTGCAATGGAGGAAACTGCTGTGTTTTTAGCTGGAACAACCCAGTACCACCCCCTCCTTCACAATCTCTGCTCTGCATGAGTGCTCAGTGGTGTGGTGTGTGTTGCATGCGTGGTGTTCTGATGTGTGCGCACACATATGCACAGGTGTGTTGGTCATCACACCGACTTTTCTGACAATGCCTAATGCATACTGCGTCCCCTGGAGAACTTGCTGGTACAAAATGTGGCCCCTGGGCTAACAAAGCAGAGCCACTGCTGATGTATACAAGTCAAAACTTGTCATGATTCCTGCGTTGCAGGGGGTGACCCACTGGGTCCCTTTCACCTCTAAAATCCTATGATTAAAGAAGCCCACCCAAACCTTCACGGACATGCTTCCTGACTGGGAGAAGGTGCACCCAGGGCGCCAACTTTGAAGGATCCATTCACATCCTTCAGTTGAGTAGAAGGTGAGGCAGCCAGAGCAATGACCCAGACCGAGATGTAGCAGGCAGTCTCCCACAGGAGTGGACCATCTGGCCTAACACTTGCTTTCAATCTTCATTTTTGTAAATCCCTTTGACGTTCATTTTTGAGGGTGGGAGATGGCGAAGTGTCTAATAAATATAACAGAGGTTTTCAGTTACCTCTGGAGGTGCCCGTAGATAAAGGAAGCCATGGATGTCAAGCTGGTCCCCGAATGCTTGCTGGAGAAAAGTGTGCCAGTCCTGGTAAATTGCCCACTCAATCTCTGCCAGGTGGCCAATCTCAAACAGGTTTTTGGCAAAGACGTACCTGGGGGAGGACCTTGTAGTTAAACCACCCGCACAGCAACAAACACAGGAAGAAGAACAGGCAAGTCAGAGATAAATGCGAAACCGCCAAGCTTCCCAAATATTGTATTTGCAATTGGCATCCATTCATCATTACAAAATGGAAGGTTTTCCTCTTCCTTGCAAGGAAGAGGCTCCGGTGGAAGGAATGGCAAAGCTTTCCTTGCTAAGGGGGCACCATCCTTAGTTTCCCCAATTATAAGTTGAAAGGAACTGCAAGGACATTCAACAACAATGCAAGAGTGGGAAGAAACTGCAGAGCACTCTGCACATGGAGAGGGGGCACTGAATAATTGAGGGCATTTCAAAAGGGGATGTACAGTTCTTTCAAAAGGCAAACATCTCCCCACTTCTCTTGGCCTGTGGCCCCATCTCACTGTTGCTGCTGCTGCCAACGTCACGAACAAGATTGTGGCACCATACCTATCACTATATATAGATCTCTCAAAAACCCGCACGTGGTCCCACATCTTCAGGGGCTTCACAGACAGAGGCTCCAGCTGCGCCTTCAGCCGACTCAGGCATGAGTAAGTCTGGAATGTGTAGGACCATCGCGAGGGCTCCTGATACATCATTTGAAGCAGGTTTGCAAAGCTCTGAGATGGAGAGGCCTGTGACGGGGAATAATTTAAGAGACAAACATTTAAGAACCGAACGGAACAGGAACCACAAAACAAAGTTTTCTGGGGGGACGCCACAGCAGGGCCTGTGTCATGTGAAGATATTGAAAGGTTCCTCTTCTCTTCGCCTCCCTCCAGCTCAACCTTCTCCCACTTGGTGCCCTCCAGATGTTTTGGACTCCTTTCAGTCCCAACCAGCAAGCTGGGATAAATGGAAGCACATAAGGAACAGCCTAGGGGATGGGTGGAGTCTTTAAAAAAATCTTTATAGAAGTTTGTTTCAACTCTATAAAATCATGCATAGTATGGAGAAAGTGGATACAGAAATATTTCTCTCTCAGAACACTAAAATTCAGGGGAGCCAAATATTGGAAGATTCAGGAAGATAAGGCTATTGGTGGCTATATAAGCCATGATGGCAGTTGTGCTCTGCCTGCACAGTTGGAGGCAGCAAGGCTTCTGAACACCAGCTCCTGGAAACCACAGGAGGAGAGAGGGCTGCTCTTGTAGTCGTTTCTGCTGGAAGGTTTCCCACAGGCATCTGCTTGGCCACAGTGAGAACAGGATGCCGGACTCAATGAGCCACTGGCCTGATCTGGCAGGCTCTACTGTTCTTATAACCTTTAGCACAGGCTTCCTCAAACCATAGCTGTCAACTTTTCCCTTTTCTTACGAGGAATCCAATTCGGAATAAGGGAATTTCCCTTAAAAAAAGACAAACGTTGACAGCTATGCCTCAAACTCGGCCCTCCAGATATTTTTGGCTTACAACTCCCATGATCCCTAGGTAGCAGGACCAGTGGTCAGGGATGATGGAAACTGTAGTCTCAAAACATCTGGAGGGCTGAGTTTGAGGAAGCCTGCTTTAGCACAAAGAGGGTGACTACTCTTTGGTGCCAAAGGAAGTTGCGCGAGAGTGAATGGTTATTTTATCTGAATGATTATTTTGGTAAGAAGGCAAGTTTCCCCTTTGCTCAGAATTCTTGAACTGAAGAAGAACTCCCAGTTGATTGAATACAATATTCTGAACCAAAATAGCTCAGTTCCTTACAGACCTAACAAGTTTTACATCTGGACTCTTACCTGGTGGGGACCAGCAGCTTGAACCTTCTGCCACTTGGACACTGGCTCCGAGGTCATGGACCATTCTGGAAAGGCTTTTCTGAGCACTCTCACAAACGTTGACTTCCCCACAGCTGGCGGAGCAAAAAAGCATGTATGCCCATTAGCCAACATACTCCTTATACTGTGTTTCCAAATATCAGCAAAAGGAAAAGCAACCTCATTCTGCTTACGTTGTGCAGAGAATGAGCCATGGAGATGGGATGTAACATTCACACTACACACTTGGAGCACACGGCTTCCCCCTAAGAATCATTCTGGCAAACAGCTCTGAGGGTGTGAGGGTGTTTTCAGTCAAGCAGTGTAAAATTTATGAAATAAATAAAATACGAACGTAAGAAGAAGACCCTGCTGGAATCCGGCCAATCTGGTCCAGCAACCTGTTCTTACAGGGGCCAACCAGATGCCTGTGAGGCCTGCAAACAGGATTCAAGCAACAGAGCACTTTCCTCTCGTGTGGCTTCCAGGAGCTGGTATTCAGAAGCCCTGCTGCTTCCGACTCTGGATGCCAGCACCTATCAACAACCCTCCCCTCCATGAATTTGTACAACCCTCTTCTAAAGCCACCTAGTTGGTGACCACTGCTGCCTCCTGTGGACGCGAGTTCCATAGTTAAACTACATGCTGCATGAAGGAGGACATTTTTCCCCCCTGTCCTGAATCTTCCAACACTCAGCTTCATTGGATAAAGAATCCTGGGACCCGTAGTTTGCTCCTCAAGGAGCTGCAATACCCAGCACTCTTAACCGACCACAGTTCCCAGGATTCGGATGCCATGTGCTTCAAACGTATGGTGTGCATGTGACCCACCAGGCACCTCACCCTGGCCCCACTCCCCTTCTGCATATTATGGGGCATAATAATACCGCCCAACCTAACAGCGCTCCTGCAACCACCACCAAGTTCCATTCACTTCTGAACACTCGCGGAGGCACCAGTTCATGCTTTAACCTTTTGAGTTGATGGTGCAATATGGATTGTAATGGTTTTACTTATGATTTGTTATCTGATCTATACGATTTGTGTTGAGTTTGGAATGTTATTTACTGTTTGTAACTGACTGCTATTCATCTGAATGAAAAGCAGCATAGAAATATAGTAAATAAATAAATCACCACCTAACCAAGATCTTCCCTGGAGGCTCGCCAAAGCCCGAGCCTGCGCGTCTTCCCCAACTGGTGCAAGACGGGGAATGGGGCGGAGCATTGCTCCTAAGGCATATATCCTGCAACCGTGCAAGGGCCCGAGCCCTGGCGCGACCAAGGCAATGATAAGGCTGCCTCTGAGCAAGTGCAGAGTTCCTCCTCCCTCCCCGGCTGGACGGGCGCTTCCAAATCGCAGGGTGGCGCTGCCGACATGCAATGGAAGAAAGGACCCCCAAGCTCCTCCCGCGCCTCCTCCCCAGACCCCTTACCAATGTTTCCTTCGATGGCGAGCCTCTTGCCGGCCTCCCGCGCCGCAGCCATCGCGCACAGCAGCGCCAGCGAGCTAGCGAGCGCCCAGCTGTCGGGAGGCGAAGTCCAGCTACTGCGCCTGCGCCCCCGCCCTGCCGAAGTCGCTCGTGTCTTTCCGGAGCCCGCCAAGCCCAAAGGGGCCCAGTTCACTTTGTTCCGGCCCTGGGCTCCGCCAGCTCGGGGCAGCAGTACTCCCGCGGACGGCCATTTGCGGGGCAGGAGGGAGTGCGGCACCCTGGAGTCATGTTTGGAGAGGATCAGGCGCCTGCAGCGCCACCCCGTGCATGTCTCCTCGGGAGTAAGACCCCCCTGTGGGGCTCGGTACCGTAGCCACCTCCCCTCCCTGCAGCCTGTAACAAAAAAGCTCGAGGGAGTCCACTTCTCCTCTCACAGCTCAGGAGCAGAAAGGGTGCCATTCGGCAAACTCTGCCTTTCTGCGATACAGTGGTACCTCGGGTTAAGTACTTAATTCGTTCCGGAGGTCCGTTCTTAACCTGAAACTGTTCTTAACCTGAAACACCACTTTAGCTAATGGGGCCTCCTGCTGCCGCTGGAGCACGATTTCTGTTCTCATCCTGAAGCAAAGTTCTTAACCTGAAGCACTATTTCTGGGTTAGCGGAGTCTGTAACCTGAAGCGTATGTAACCTGAAGCGTATGTAACCCGAGCTATCAATGTATAAAACAGCTCGGAGCATTTCCTGGTACGCATTTGAGTGGCATTTCACAGCTCTGTGCCACAGAGGTAAAAACGGATTCTAGAGAAGAAAAGTTGCCAAAGAACCAGAGCCGGCCCTCCTGTTAGGCGGAATGAAGCAGCCACCTGAGGCAGCAGAAGAGCAAGAGGCTGTGCCCCTCGTGTGGAAGGGGGTCGAGTGGAGGCAGGAGGCAGCACATTGCCCTGCTCCCTTTGGTGATGTGTCAACTGTGCAAAGGGGTCTCCACCAGAGCAAGGGGCCGGGGGAACATGCTGCTGGCCATGCTCCAGATGCTGCCCTTTCTCCACCCTTCGCCCTAATGGCCACACCCTGGACATAGGAAGCAGGGGAAACAGGTAGGCTTCCCTGAGGCAGGTGGCCACTTCCAGCATGTGCAGGTTGGAAGAGGGCCAGGAAAGCCACGCAGCACCTGGGGTGAGGCCAGTGCTTACACTGAAGAAGACCCCTTGGCACAACAAATGTGTGAAGGGGCCTTTCCAGTCTTGCTTTCGGTGAAACGCAGAAGATGCAGCCAGCTCGGTTCCCTTCAGATGTTGTGGGCTGCTGTTGCCATTGGTCCCAGCAAGCATGGCCAATGGTCAGCAAATGGCAACAGCTGCAGTCCAACAACATCTGGGAGGCACCACATTGGCTACCCCTGCTTTAAGATATGTAGAAATGTTTCCCACATGGCTTGTATCCAACTAAGCAATGCTCATAGTAAAGCTACTGAAATCAATGGACATAACTAATTTAGGCCCATTAATTTGAGTGTGAGTAGAGTGTGAGTAGAGCTCTGGCAAGCAGAGACATCACCTTGCCAACAAAGGTCCGTATAGTAAAAGCTCTGGTTTCCCCAGTAGTGATGTATGGAAGTGAGAGCTGGACCATCAAGAAGGCTGATCGCCAAAGAATTGATGCTTTTGAATTCTGGTGCTGGAGGAGACTCTTGAGAGTCCCATGGACTGCAAGAAGATCAAACACATCCATTCTTAAGGAAATCAGCCCTGAGTGGTCACTGGAAGGACAGATCATGAAGCTAAGGCTCCAATACTTTGGCCACCTCATGAGAAGAGAAGACTCCCTGGAAAAGACCCTGATGTTGGGAAAGTTGGAGGGCACAAGGAGAAGCGGACGACAGAGGACGAGATGGTTGGATGGTGTTCTCGAAGCCACAAACAGGAGTCTGACCAAACTGCGGGAGGCAGTGGAAGACAGGAGTGCCTAGCATGCTCTCGTCCATGGGGTCACAAAGAGTCGGACACGACTAAATGACTAAACAAACAACAACAGAGCTTACCACCCCATTGTTGCACATAACATGCTTTTTCTTTGTGTGAGTGTGTTCACATGCCTAAGACGTGGTACATGCGACTCTAGAGTTGGGAGTAGAGTAGGGGACCATCATGGTCTTGATTCAGCCCTCTTAAGATGCCACATGGCTTTGTTGTTTTTCATGCAACAGACTAGCATCTGAAGTACTGAATTTTCAGGTAAAGGTATATTTCATTTGAGCAACCCCCACTCCTCTGAACTGCATACCTTCCCTTTATAAAACATAAATAAGTTTACTCAAGAGCAAGATGTGAAGATCAATGGCATACAGAAGACCTAACCACTGTATTCCATGCTCTGGTAACTCCCAGGCTGGATTATTACAATGTGCTGTACGTGAGCTTGACCTTGAACGACTCAGCAACTTCAATTGGTCCAAAATGCAGCATCCAGATTATTGGCTGGGGTTCTGTTTAGATCTCATGTAGCTGCTGTTTTGAAACAACTGAACTGGTTGCCAGTTCATTTCTGGCCCCAATTCAGGGTCATCACATCAACATTTTAAGCCCAAAAGAACTCAGGCCCCAAATATCTGAAAGAGACCACCTCATTGCTGCAAACAGTTTTCTAGTGTTAACGTCAACAGAGCAGGCCCTCTTGGTAGTTCCACAACCCACAGAAGTTTGGAGTGGTGGTAGGCCAGGAGAGGGCATTCACTGTGACAGCCCCTAAGTTGTGGCATTCCTTCCCCACAGAGGTACACCTGGCCCTTCACTATATAGTTTCCATTGTATGCTGAAGACACATCTTTTTATCCTAGCACCTTTGACACCTAAAATGTATATTTTCAGGACCCCCACTTTTTGTGATTTTTAAAAACTGTTGTGTGTTTTAAAATGGTATTTTAAATTGTTGTAACCTGCCCTGAGCCTTAGGGTGCAAGGTAGGTAACAGCAACAACAACAACAGAGGACAAAGTGCCACAGGCAGAGTTTGAAAAACGTTTTAATGCTTATTGAAGAGTTAGAAAGAATTGCAAAAGGAGGAGGAGGAGGAAGGAGTCTCCATGCTCTAGAAGAATCTAGCTCTGGCCTCTAGAAGCACTTCCGGTGGACAATTGAAGGACCAGCCTCATCGTACTCTGGTTTGCTGATCCACATCTGCTGGAAGGTGGAGAGAGAGGCCAGGATGGAACCACCAATCCATACAGAGTATTTACGCTCAGGAGGAGCAATGATCTGTGAAAACATTTGTAGAAGAGGGTTAATGAGTGACATTTTTGATGGTCATTTGGCTACCAAGTAAGTAAGGTGTGAGACTGAGCACAATCAAGAAGTCAGTTCTGACCTGAGGAAATGTCAAGACCCAGAGCTATCATCAGATATATGCCAACTACTACAGATAGTATTAAATTTTGGGTTATTTCCATAGGCATGTCAGTGGGCCAATACCCATCAGAGCATAACAGCAAAGAGTTCCCTGTGGTTGACAATTGGAAAGGGCGCAGTCCCAAAAACTCATGGGTAATCCCCTCCCATAGCACACTCATGGATCTTTGTTCCCATCAGTATGTGCTGTCCTGCCAGGTTGCAGGTGGGATGGGGCCGGGCGGCTGCTAAGGGACAGTATTTCAAACCCTGGAAGAAAATAGGGCAGACATGCCTTTATCTTCATTGTGCTGGGAGCCAAGGCTGTAATCTCCTTTTGCATTCTGTCTGCGATTCCAGGGTACATGGTGGTGCCTCCAGAAAGGACGTTGTTGGCATAGAGGTCTTTGCGGATGTCAATGTCGCACTTCATGATGGAATTGTAGGTGGTCTCATGAATGCCAGCAGATTCCATGCCTAGGAGGAATGGTCCAAAATAAGTAGCTTGTCCCCAGTTCAGATGGGAACTCAGAAAGACGAACTTCCTCTGGCAGTTCAGCACTGATCACCACCCAACTGATAGCTACATAGGAAGAAACCTTCACACTGAGTCAGACTATTGCTCCATCTAGCTGTATTGCAGCAGCTCTCCAAGATTTCAGACAGAGGAGACTTCCAGCCCTACCTGGAGAAACCAAAGACTGAACCTGAGCTATTCATTTGTTTTATTGCATTTATAACCCACCATTTTTTTCCTAAGGAGTTCAAAGTGGTGTTCATGGTTCTCTCCCTTTTCATTTTATCCCCACCAAACCCTGTGAGGTAGGTTAGTCTGAGAGGCCGTGCTTGGCCCAAGGTGAGCTTCATGGCCTAGAGGGGATTCCAACCCTGGTCTCTCCCAGGTCCTAGTCTCACACTCTAACCACAACACCACGCTGGCTCTCTTTTCTGCATGCAAAGCAAGTGCCTTGACCACTGAACTATGATGAAACTTTGGAATTAAGTTCCTTTCTGGGGAGCATATTTCAAACATCGTTGCATCCTCTCCCATCAGAGCCTTTGTAGTCAACTGGCAAAAGCCACTGCTATTGGTTTGCCTTTAAGAGCTATTGCTGTTTCACTGGGCTTTAAATACTACAGTACCTTATTTTAAAAATTGCCATGGTTTTTTATTTTATTATAGTGTAAAATTATATAATAGGAATGGGAAGAATTCATTCTCATATACAGTTTTCTTCCATTGTTTATGGATTTTGCATTGTTGACTGAATTGTTGTTTTCTTAAGTACTGAATTCAAAATGTATCTATAGGTTTATTCTAGCATTTTTGTCAAATAAAACATTGCTTTGTCTTTTGAGATGATTGTACTTTTTTGTATGGTGTTGTTAGTTGCTTTGGGATTCCCTTCGGAGGGAGAAGCAAGGGATGAATAAATTGAATGCAAGAAGTAAGGCTCCATTTTCTTTTCATGACTGACTGAACTATATTCTTCTGAACTATATACCTATTGTATAGAACAGGCATAGGCAAACTCGGCCCTCCAGATGTTTTGAGACTACAATTCTCATCATCCCTGACCACTGGTTCTGTTAGCTAGGGATGATGGGAGTTGTAGTCCCAAAACATCTGGAAGGCTGAGTTTGTCTATGCCTGGTATAGAAGTTAACAACAGGATGTTGAAAATAGATTCTATGTGCCCTAATGATGGCCAAGAGACTGATATTGATCAACTGGAATAAAGATATAATCCCCTTTAATAAATGGATTGACAATATGATAACACTTGCAACTTATGAACAGACTGCTTACAGACGTAGGCTGCTTGGATAAATACAACAAAATTGGAATGAATTTATACAAAATGTAGTAGACTATTAATATTTACATACATATTAGCATAATAATACCAAATATATACAAGAATGTATGGGTTAAGGGATTTTTCGTATATTGTATATATTCGTATATTGTTTCTACACATTTTTGTGCCTTTTTATTTTATTTTTATTTGCATCACTTTATTCCTTTATAATTGAAACCTTTTCAATAAAATATTAATACCAAAAAATGATTTTTCAGGTTGAAATATCACAATCAAAGAAAAGAGCCCCAAGAGAGAAGGAAATATTGTTTCCCATGCATTACTTCAGATTCTCTGACCCCAGACTCCAGAGATGCAGACTCACCTATAAAGGAAGGCTGGAAAAGAGTTTCTGGGCAACGGAATCGCTCATTGCCAATGGTGATGACTTGCCCATCAGGGAGCTCATAGCTTTTTTCCAGGGATGAGGAGGAAGCAGCTGTTGCCATCTCATTCTCAAAATCCAGAGCGACGTAGCACAGCTTCTCCTTGATGTCACGCACAATTTCTCGTTCAGCTGTGAAAGACAGAGGCATGGTATACAAATTAATAAATGAAGATGATGGTATGATGGTAGATGAACTAAGGCCTACCAAATTGAATTGTTTTAATTTACTTTTCCCAGTAGACCCAACCTTGGGAAATGCCCTCTGTCAAGATTCTCAGCACAATCCCACAAGGGCAACTCCTAGCAAACTCTACGCACAGTGAAAAAGGCCACAATAGTTCAAAGCGACTTAGCACTCCCTTCTATTTGCAGTGAAGGTATGCCCTAAGTCAGCCTTCCCCAACCAGGTTCTCTCCAGAGGTGGCCGTGCTGACGCGGGCTGATGGGCTATGTAGTCCAAAACGTTTGGAGGGCACCAGGTTGGGGAAGGCTGCCCTAGGTTAACAAAGCTAGGCATGATGTTGAACAGCAAGTCACACAATGCACGTACCCAAAAGAAAACACACCCATTTGTACAGTCGTCTCATATGTGGGGGGGAGTATATCATATTTTTCCCCACACACCCACAAGCACCATGCAATATGTAAGCTGATCTTCATAACAGAAATGAGAATGCAGACAGAATTTGCATCTCTAAATATTGGAAGACTGAAGTGACTGCCGCACCCCACCAAGTGAAAGAATGGCTAAAGAATATATGGCAAACGTTAACTTCTCTTCCTACTCAGGAAGAGAAGTCAGAAGCCAACAAGAGAGAATAAGTTCCTAGAATGATGGGTCCTTTTCATAAGCTACTGGAATGAAAGGGTTGAAGATAACAATGGATTGAGGTTGAATCCTGACAAGACAGAAGTACTATTCTTGGGGGACAGGGGGCGGCCTGATGTGGAGGACTTCCTGATCCTGAATGGGGTAACTG